>NC_069660.1:2420000-3620000 GCF_027244095.1 Hemicordylus capensis | reverse complement strand
CCTCTCTCTGCCTGTCAGGAGTGAGGCCAAATGGGGGGTTGATCCTTCGCCTTCCATTAATGAATGGTTGATCCTTCGCCTTCCACCACAACCAGGTGACTTGTCCACCAGGCCTTCTCGGTCTCCTGGGGAAGGTGTGTGGGCTGGCACATCACACCATCCTGCCATCGCTTAGTCAAGATAGTGGGGCAGGTTCATCAGGAGGCACAGATTACATCTCGGTATACGGGGTAAATACTACAATTGCATGTATGCTGTTCTATCCACAGTAGTATTTAGCCTGCATGTTGGGAGCGGTTCAGATGAACTGCCCACCCTGTGCAGTTCTGCAATGGCATGTGGACACACTCCGTGGGGGGAAAGATGTGTGTGCCCATTGCCTTCCCCACATGACTGGGAGAGCCAGTGGACACTTTGTCCAAACCAGCCCTATTTCTGTCCCAACTGGGGAGCAGGACTTTCTTGTCCTTTCTTATCTGCTGGCTGCTCTGAGCTTCCTGAGGGCAAGAGCATGTAGAGCTTCATCAGAAGGAGCGTTGGGTGTTCCGTTCCTCCCCTCCCTTGGCTCAAAGAGCAGAAACCCATCAGCAGACCAGCCAGGCTAAGAAGAAGCCCTACCCAGAAGCTCCCACCCCTAGATCAATTAGCCTATCTCCACCTGCTGGCTGTTGTGCTGGTCTTTCTTCTGCTCCTTTTCCATTCCTACAATATCCTTTGTGAGATCTACCAGATCTGTGCATAGACTTCTAGATGTCCAGATGTGGCTGCACCAAAGACTTGTAAGACAAGAGTGGCCTAGGAGAAGGGTAGGGACATGTGACCGTGAGCAAGAAGTACGCTGCATGGCCTGTGACTTCTTTCCAGCTGGGGGTGAGAGTGGAAGCGTTAAGGCCGCCTGGAAGGGTGAGTGGTTAAAGCAAGAGAGGAAAACTTGACTAGGAAGGAGCATCATGAAATGGAGTCTGGAAGTGAAAACCAGCAGGAAGAAGCGGGCTGGTGAGAATGGCTTGCACCCAGCTGGTATTAATTTTCTCACCTTTTTATTTTTCAGCATGGATAACATCCAGATTTCTGGTTCCATCAGTGTAAGTTTGAGCGGCATGGTTTTAGATCCAGAAATATGACCTGAAAGCATGTGCTACTACTGAACTGTGGACTGATGCACACAGGGATTCCTTTTATCCAAACATGTGGGGAAACTATGGGAAATTGTTCTTTGCAAATCCCCTTGGGATGAAGAGGCGCCATCCATGCTCCTGCACAACTTCCATTCATTTCATGTGTACAGATCTTTGGGGTGGGCAAGTCAGGCAATCACCCACTGTGCCGACCCAAGGGGGCACCAAGCTGACCTGGGTGGCTTGCTGCTTGTTGGATCCACTTTCTGCAGTGAGTTAGTCGGGAAGTGCCCACCACCAGGAGAAAGTTTCTCTGCCTAATTTCTCTGGTGTGTGTGTGTCTGTGTGTGTGTGTGTGTGTGTGTGTGCGAGAGAGAGAGAGAGAGAGAGAGAGAGAGAGAGAGAGAGAGAAACTAGTTTGGAAAAAGGAGAGAGGGAAAGAGAAAGGGAAGAAGACTGGAGAAAAAGCTCCAGAAGGCCTGTGGGACTTCAGTGGGATCCTAGAACTGGAGCAGGAGAGCGCTGGCAGCAGCAAATGACTGCTGCTCTGGGCACTTCTCATGGGCATGGCTGGGCCTCTCACAGCACCAGGTTTTGCACTCCTGTACCACCACACACAACTTGGCAACAGTGATAAAGAAACCGTGTGTGTGCGTGTGTAGAGCTCTGAAGACATTCCTTGCTCAGGGCACTATTTTTCCTAGGACTGGCCCTGTAGGACAGCTTCCCAGAGGACCGTACCCTTTATTATGGATTCCTTATTTTTGCTCCCTTTGGCAACAAAAGCCCCTCCACCCACACACACATGCAATTTCAATAAAAACAGAAATGACAGAGTAGACAAGAGTGGGCTTGCCCACTTGTCTGTCTCGCCAACACATGTCTGCTCTGATTGGGAGTTGCTTCTCTCAGCAGAAGGCAATGTCCTATGTTCTTGGGGAGGAGCACAATGGCAGAGCACATCTCTTGCATGTGGAAGGTTCCAAGTGCAGGCCCAGGCTTGGAAAGTCTCCTGCCTAAGTCCTTGGAGAGCCATGGCTGTTCCAAAGAAATAATATTGGACTGGAAGGAGCAATAGTCAGTTTCACTATAAAGCGACATTGTAGACAGCAACATCCTGAGGTCCAAGACCAGCTTGCTAGGCCTGGATTTTGAAAAAGCATGCCCAGATGTGGATGTGATATGCAACTTATGTATCAGTGGCAATGGCTTTGATGACTCTTTTTTTCTGTTGCAGGATGAAGACCTGAAGAACTGTATGGACCAATATGTAGCAGTCACCAATGGTAAAGGGCTGTGTCTTGGGCGTCCACAGTCTGGCACCTTAGTCGGTGAAAACAGTTCTCGGCCTCTGTTTTGCAAGGCAGAATAGCTTTTCCTGGCTAGGTCGGGGGTTCCCAACCTTGGGTCGACAGATACTGTTGGGACTCCCATCATCCCCATCCACAACGACTGAAAGGATAATTGGAGTTGTAGTCCAACAACATCTGAGGATCCAAGGTTGGGAAGGAACCCCTGGGCTCGATGGAGGTTGGTGCCGGCAGAGAGCTTCTCCAGTCTTTTCAGGCTGCTTGCTTCTCATGACTGTTGTGTGCAGGTTGAAGTTACATAAGGTGCCTCAAGAGATACTTGTTGGGTCACTCTGGGCCAGTCACTTCTCTCTCAGCCTCACCTACTTCACAGGGTAGTCGTGAGGAGAAACCTAAGTATGTAGTACACTGCTCTGGGCTCCTTGGAAGAATAGCAGGATATAAAATGTAAAATAAATAAATTTGTGGAGACACTTGCAGAGCCAGATGTTCTCTGGATTCAATATTCACCTCAAAAATAAAGAGTTGGAGAGGTGGAGTGACCCCATCAACAAGAGTGTTTATTCTATCATTTTCCATGGCTGTTTGCAACGGTTTGCGGACACCATTTCCTCCCAATTCTCTCCTTCTGCTGCTGCTCGGCAGTCATTTTTTCCCTGTGCTTCTGAGATCTCCCAGCCAATCAGGGATCACAGCATAATGCTAAGTTACTAATTAGATTAAGCATTGTCCTGATATTAATTTCACTTATCCCGATATAAATAATATCCTGAGATATATCCTGACCCTGATATAGATTTTACTTATTTACTTATTTGAAATATTTGTTACCCCACCTTTCAGACCACAGACCTTGCAGAGCTGCTGACAACATATATCATAAAACAAATCCAATATAATAAAATATAGAGCAGCAAAATGAGCCCAGCAGCAGCTTGTCCTAATGAACCGGGTGGTGGTGATGCCAAACGAGGAGCAGCTGGCTCTGGTTCCTGGCAATTCCAGTTCTGCCTCTCTCATCCGCCCCCTCCACCTACCCCGGCTTGTTAGGATGAGCCACTGCTAGGGATGTGCACAAAACCAGTTTGCCTGGTTTGGTTTGAATTCGAACCAGGTTCGAACCAGGAGGGGGAGGTTTGGTTTTGGTTTTGCTAGAACCTCCCCCTGGTTTGGTTCAAATTTGAACCATTTCAAACTGGTTAGAACCAGTTTGAACCTCCAAAAGTGGGTGGGGTGGTAGCTGTCACCCATAGGTACCTACCACCCAAACCCCAAAGCAATCAGACATTCGTACAATTTTTTAAATGGATTTTTGAAATTTATTTTTATTTTTCTCTCATAGGGTATAATGTTACTTGAATCAGCCCATTATTCCCTATTGTGGAGCACCCATGAGTGCCAACAACCACCCAAATCCCAAAGAAATTGGACACTCCTACGATTTTTAATGAATATTTGAAATATTTTTAATTATTTTTCTCATAGGGTATAAAGGGACACAAACCAGCCCATTATCCTCTATTGTGGAGCACCTAGGGGCACAAAATTGGGGTGGGTGGTAGGCACCCAGGGGTGCCTACCACCCACAAAACCCCAAGGCAATCGGACACTCCTCCGAATATTGGTGAATTTTAAAACTATTTTTGAATTCCTCATAGGGAATAATTAGGATTGCAGCAAATGTATAGCTTCATGTCAAAGGGAAAGGGGTGTCCTAGAGCAGAGTGTGGTGGGTGGTAGTTCCCAAGGTGGGCAAGGAAGCTATCAGAATTATTTGAAAGGTATTGGGCAAAAGGCTGATTTTTAAGTGATTTTTGAAGTTTACATAAGAACATAAGAACAGCCCTGCTGGATCAGGCCCAAGGCCCATCTAGGCCAGCATCCTGTTTCACACAGTGGCCCACCAGACGTGTCTTTAAGGCTAGCAAATGAGAGTGGATTCATGGTTTGTCACTGAATATCTTATATGCTACCAAACAATCTACACTCAGAACACCTCAGAAACAACAAAACCCAGTACCCCATGGGTTAGCAACCCATGGGGGTGGTTGGCACCCTTGCTCTGGGCCACCCCAGCACCACCCCCCCCAAGTGCAGTTATGGGGCTTCTGAAACCGCCATTCTTCCCTGTGGAGAAAAACCTTAAAGCCACTTGTGGGGTGCTGGGGTGGCCCAGAGTGAGTGGTGGTCTAGTGCACAGAGGGTACCAACCACCCCATCCTTCCTTCCTTCCTTCCTTCCTCCTCCTCCTCCTCCTTCTTCTTCGGGAAATAAGTAGAAGTGTATCCCACCTCCTCCTTGTCCTGCTTCCTACAAAAGGGAACCCCTCCTTACGAAGTCCTCTCCACCTCCCTCTTCCCAGGCCTGTCAGCCCCATGGGGGCTTGTCAAATAGCTTGAACTGTGGTGGCAGGGGAAACAATACAGAACAGCCCTGCTGTCTTTGACTTGCTACACTTTCAGAAGCAGAGATTTTTATTTATATTTTTGGTCTGGCTAGCATTTAAAGGTGTGATGCCCACACTTACAGCCTGAAGTGGTTTTGTTCAGACTGTGAGGAATGTGATTTCTGTAGGTCTGAACTGCTTGCAAAGTATGAGGCTCAGGCTTTGGTGGGTCTCCAGGGGGAGGGAAGTGTGAGGCAAGTGCCAAGAACATTTCCCTACGTGCCCCTGATCCTGGAACATGGTGCAAACACTTCAGCAATTGGCTGCACTATATAGCTTTAGCCAAATCAGCAATGTGGGGGAAATAAACAGCATTTACCTGCCGACTACTCTAAAGGCAAGGTTTTTCTTTTTCTGTGTTACAGAGAAACTGGCTCCGATGTGTCTCCCAAGCCTGATGGGAGCTTCATATGAGGAGAATGAAATTATAACGCTTGAGGTCAGTTTGGAAATGTATCTGCTGGATTGTATTTGTGTTTAATACACTGAGGGCCATATATTATTATTTCTTGTTTACACAGTCAGACATGTTGTTGACTGGTTTGTTTTATCCAGACATCGAGTCCTTCCCTTGGCACCTAGGGTACCAATTACCACTGGGATTATTTGGGTCTTTTTCTGCCACAGCCTTTCAATTTCAATTTGTAGATCTTTGTATTTTGTGATATTTCCTATTTCTTTTTCTTCTATTCTGCTATCCCCTGGTATTGCTATGTCGATTATTTTGACTTGTTTTTCTTTCTTCTCGACTACAGTGATATCTGGTGTATTGTGTGGCAGATGTTTGTCTGTTTGTAGTCGGAAGTCCCATAATATTTTTACATCTTCATTTTCTTCAACTTTTTCAATTTTATGGTCCCACCAATTTTTGGGTACAGGTAGCTTGTGTTTTTTGTTTTATTTATTTGATTTCTATACTGCCCTTCCAAAAAATGGCTCAGAGTGGTTTACACAGAGAAATAACAAACAAATCAGATGGCTCCCTGTCCCCAAAGGGCTCACAGTCTAAAGAGAAACATAAGATAGACACCAGCAACAGTCACTGGAGGGATGCTGTGCTGGGGGTGGATAGGGCCAGTTACTCTCCCCCTGCTCAATAAAGAGAATCACCACGTTAAAAAGGTGCCTCTTTGCCCAATGAGCAGGGGTATATGGTTGTCTCATGAACAGTGTGCACCTGGCAGGACCCAACCACCTCTTCACCTGGCCCTCTAGATCCTGTGCCTATTAAAGTGCCCTCATCCAGAGCAATGCGTGCACCCCATGAACTGAGACCAGAACTCATTCATCCCTGGACTTCCCCAATGCCTTCAGTGGAGGAGGCAACTCTCCATGCATGGCCCCTTCCTCGCTGTGAGCAGCAGTTGCCAGAGATCCCAGCCATCCCTCCTTAGGGTTTTTGTGGTTTATTCTCAGGCAGTGCCCTTCATTTTCCAAATGTGACAGGCCTTGTGGTTTTTCCAATCTTCACAGAACATGGTATTGGTGAACGTGCATGGTTCATAGTCATACTCTCCAGTAGAAAAAGCCACTCTCCATCCCCTTGGAAGCCTGAGGAAAATGCAAGAAAAAGGAAAGGAAGCTCAGCAACTCCTGCCTGTGCTCATCACTCAGCCATCTGGTTCAAACATTTCGACTCTGTAAGCATGCACGGACGCACGCACACCCCAGTTCCTGCTTCCAGGTGTCTGGGGTGGGCAGTGCTTGGAGCGACGTCGGAGCCTTCCTTGCTTCTCGCTTGCCTGACCAATACTCATCCTGATCTCCAGCTCTCAGATCTATAGCAATCCTTGCAAAAGGCCTCGGCTGAAGTTTTGCATGCTTCTTCAATAAAAGATTCTCTTTTCCTCTTCTGCATTTTCCTGGTTTTCCTTTGACCAAAGCCAAAGCTCTGTCCATGTCCATATGCCTCAG
Organism: Hemicordylus capensis; assembly: GCF_027244095.1. Lineage (NCBI taxonomy): Eukaryota > Metazoa > Chordata > Lepidosauria > Squamata > Cordylidae > Hemicordylus > Hemicordylus capensis. The sequence continues at coordinate 3,613,212 of NC_069660.1, read as the reverse complement.
CAGCCTCCCACCTCGAGGAGGTCCAAGCCATTTGGCTGCCGGAGGCAAAGGCCAGCATGGCCCCCATCCCATCGGCATCAGCGTTCTCAGGTCATGCTGCTGAGGTGGCAACAGGGAGGACAACCAAGGGACACTCTGGGATTATGCCCCCAGGACAGGCATATGCCAAGGAAGGAAGAGGTTCGCCTCAGTGGGGCAAGGAGGGGGAAATGCACAGCATGCTCCAGTGGGTCAAGGAAGGGTCAAGTGAGGGGCAGAGAGGTCCTTGGGCTGGTGCCTTTGGTGGTGAGGTTCAGTGCTTGCTGCCTCCCTTCCTTGCACCCACACCTATGGTGTCCACCTCACCTTGCCTGATGGGAGGGCTGCCCCTACTCCCACCCCAAAGGAGCTGCTCTATAACAATCCATTTCTGAAATCAAAGAAGATGGTAAACTGGAGCCTGATCATAAAAACACGAGGTTCAACTCATGGCCCCATTTAGGAAGCCCATTCAGCCCTGAGTGTTTTAATGGCCAGTGGTGCTAAGGAAGGAGGGTGGAAACCATGCTGTGGGTGGTGGGTGAGGGACAGCACAGCTGCAATGCCCATACCCATTGTGCTGTACGGCGGTACAATTCTGTTGTACTTTTTGGAATACTGTGGATTCCACAGACCTCCACAGGGGCGGATTAAGCTCTTTGCTGCCCATAGCCGGCCAAAGATTTGCCACCCCAGTGGCAAGGGAGGAAGGAGCAGGGAGTTAAATCTGCTTTTTAAATGTTAAAACTGCTGCTGTGCAGCAGTGAGATGGCGTGATGGCAGAGAGAGTGTGTGCAGAAAAGCTTGATTTTGGGTGATAGCTGTCATTTGGGAGGTAGGCAGGCTTCGGTTAGGAGGGGTATTGCCGCCCTCTCCACTGCCAATGTCCCTGTGAGGAAGGCAGGCTTTAAAGTTTTTTTTTTAAAAAAGATTTAAACTCTCTCCACCTCCCAGTTTTAAAGTTTCTTTTCTTTTCTTCATATGACCAAAATTTGCCGCTGGGGGAATTTTGCCACCCTAGGCAGTTGCCTCTCCTGCCTCTCCTTTAATCCTCCAGTGGACCGCCAGGCTTCTAAACAGAGTAGAAAACAGAGTAGAACCAGGTAAAGAGGAGACCGGAGGATGTGCTAGCTGGTCAGAGAGATCAAATGGCCATAAGAAAGACAGCACACACCAGGTAAGAGATTCAGCTTATATGCCAATGCCAGAGGCCTCCGAGCCAAGGTGGGCGAGCTGGACAGCTTGGTTGCTACTTAAAACATAGACATAGTGGGCATTCAAGGACACATGGTGGGACAGTGAGAACCAGTGGGACCCTTATTCTTGGGTACAAACTCTCTAGAAAGGACAGGGAGCGGCAAATTGGGGGTGGAGTAGCCCTGAATGTTAAAGAAGGGATAGAATCCAAAAAAGCTAGAAAACCTAGGAAGACCAGAGTCCTCCACAGAAAGAAACTCTGTGGGTGGCAATACAAGGCCTGAAAGGAAATGTGCTACTAGGGACATGCTATTGCCCTCCTGGTCAAAATGCTGATAGGGAGTTGCAGAAGGAAATCAGGGAGGTGTCAAAGAGCGACAGAGCTGTCATAAAGGGTGACTTCAGTTACGCACACATAGACTGGGTGAATTCACATTCCAGTAATGACAAAGAGGTCAGATTTCTAGATACGTGGAATGACTGTGCCCTAGAACCAGAGAGAAGGCAGCCTTGGACTTAATCCTGAGTGGTGTCCAGGAGAACCTGGGGCGAGATGTCAGTGTCGTGGAACCTTTTAAAGCGCAACGACCATAGTGTGACCATCGTGTTCACACTGTTCATAGAGTGCTGCCTGGGTGGAGAAAGACTGGGAACTCTCCGCATGCAACTCACCACAGTGGGGAAGCCTGTGAACAGGTGGCCTGGGCCTCGGTTTCCTTTATTCAAAGAGTTGTCGCCTGAATCCCACCCCACCTGTGCCATCTCCAGGGTTTCTTTGCTGCCTCAGACTGACGGGGAGGGGGTTACGTCATCCATACCCTTCTCCTCCTGCAGCTGTGGGGTTCACAAGTCTTGCCCCTTGCCAGGGGGCCAGGAGCTCAACAGAACACTCCCAGCAGCCTCCTTCCTCAGGGGTGCCCTGCCCCATAACTAAGCCTGTGCACCCTTCATATTTCTCCACCCCCATTCTGTATCTTCCTTACTGCTTCCTCACTGGATGCCTCCCCTGCCCCAGCTGACCTTGCCACATGCCTGTCCATGATGTCCTGGTCCAACACCACCTTAGCTGCCCCATAGCTGACTAGCAGCAGGTGGGCCTGGCCCTGCCCAGCTCCCCACACAGCTGACCAATGGTGAGTGAGCCTGCCCTGCCCATCTCCCAGCTGACTGGCTGCAAGCTGGGAAGCGACCACACAGCTTAGGAACAGAGGAAGCTGCCACATACTGAGTGGCAGTATTGTCTCACTCAGTATTGTCTACCCAGACTGGCAGCAGCTTCTCCAAGGCTGCAGGCAGGAATCTCTCTCAGCTCTAGCTTGGAGATGCTGCCAGGGAGGGGACTGGGAACCTTCTGCTCCTCCCAGAGTGGCTCCATACAGAGTGACTCCAGAATGGCTCCAATATCTTCCAGTGCTCACACTCCTAGTCTCCCATTCATATGCAACCAGGGCAGACCCTGCTTATCTAAGGGAGTAAGTCATGCTTGCTACCGGAAGACTAGTTCTCCTCTCTAAATCTATTCTCTGTAATTTAGGAACTTAGGAAGCTGCCACATACGGAGTCAGGCCATAGTCCCTCTAGCTCAGTATTGTCTACCCAGACTGGCAGCAGCTTCTCCAAGGCTGCAGGCAGGAGTCTCTCTCAGCCCTATCTTGGAGATGCTGCCAGGGAGGGAACTTGGACCCTTCTGCTCTTCCCAGAGCGGCTCCATCCCCTGAGGGGAATCTCTTCCAGTGCTCACACATGCAGTCTCCCATTCAAATGCAACCAGGGCAGACCCTGCTTAGCTAAGGGGACAATTTATGCTCGCTGCCACAAGACCAGCTCTCCTCTTTCATGGGCCTGTGCCCACTGAGTTGCTGGGCTTGTGTGGTGTTCCTTCAAGCTCCCCTGTGGGTCAGGTTGGGGATCCAGAAAGAAAGGAAGAAAACAATAATCAAGCCAGCTGCCCAAATTCCAGATAATGCACAAATCCAGACAACTCCTGGGCAGCACCTCAAACAAGAGGACTGTCCGGGGTATAGGAAGACGTGTGGCTACCCTCCCTCCCATGGCTGCCTCCATCAGCAACCTCGCCATTCCACTGCCTCACTCTCAATGGCTGCCTGCCCCCTACCCCATCTGGCAGTGGTGGTTCTGCTGCCCCTCCACCCTTCCTGTCACTCTTTTCTCTGCCCTTAACCCTTTGGGAAGTCAGAGTGGGAAGGCTGGGAGGAGGCGGCAGCGGAGGAATGGTTTCTGGCCCCACTGCTGCCATCAGGCAAGAGGAAAGAGGAGACGGGTGGAGGAACTGGGCCCACAACACACGCAGCACCCTGCCAGTGAGAAGACTGGGTGGAGGGTGAGATGGTAGCTCAGCACATGAGGGTCGTGTACATAAGAACATCAGAACAGCCCTGCTGGGTCAGGCCCAAGGAGGCCCATCTGGTCCAGTATCCTGTTTCACACCGTGGCCCACCAGATGCCTCCAAGAAGCCCACAGGCAGGAGTTGGGGGCATGCCCTCCCTCCCGCTGTTGCTCACCTGCAACTGCTACTCAGAGGCTGGTACACCTCCAGCTTCTGAGGCTGGAGGTGGCCCACAGCCCTCCAACTAGTAGCCTTGATAGACCTCTCCTCCATGAAGTTATCTAATCCCCTCTTAAAGCCATCCAGGTTCACTGCCACATCTTGTGGCAGAGAATTCCACAAGTTGATTATGCCGTGTGTGAAAAAGTACTTCCATTTGCTGGTCCTAAATTTTCTGGCAATCAATTTCATGGGCTGACCCCTGGTTCTAGTGTTATATGAGAGGGAGAAGAATTTCTCTCTATCCACTTCCTCTACACCATGCATGATTTTATAGACCTCTGTCATGTCTCCCCGCAGTCGTCTTTTTTCTAAACTAAAAAGCCCCAGGTGTTGTAGCCTTGCCTCGTAAGGAAGGTGCTCTAGGCCCCTGATCATCTTGGTTGCCCTCTTCTGCACCTTTTATAGTTCCACAATGTCCTTTTTTAGATGTGGTGACCAGAATTGTACGCAGTACTCCAGGTGTGGCTGCACAGAGCAGGCCACATAGAGTCCTGTGCAGAGGAAATGGACAGAGCAGGCAGCGAGGAGCCTCCAGCCATGTGCAACAGTCAGCAGGGTGAGAAGCGCAAAGTGGTCTTGTGCATGAGCGCAGGGCGCTGCAAGCCTGCCTCTGTTATCGGTGAAATGCTGGAGCGGGGTGCTCATAGGGCCCCCAAGCTCCCACTTGAGGCAGTTGCTGCAACTTGCCTTGTGGCAGAGCCTGCAAATCCAGCCCTGGCCTATTTAAGCTGGGGGTTCTCATGACCAAAGGCCACTGTGGCTGGGGATGATGGGAGTTGTAGTGCAATACCATCTGAAGAATCAAGTATGAGAACCCCTGGGTGGATCCCAAAGCTCCTAATTAACCCTTCATTCTTTCCAAACCCCTTGTCCCCTGTTGTTTCAATAGTGAAAAGCAGTATATACCTATTTATAGTTGTATTTCATAGTAGTAGCAGCAGCAGTAGCTGCTGCTCCCAGTTCATGCCCCCCTGCCCGGCAAGGTCTGCTGCTCTGTGCTCTCTGCTTGGCCCCCCTCCCAATATTCCCCTGATATTAGGACTTAATTCTGTCCCAGTTTTTGTTACTGCTGTTGCCCGTGCTGGTCATGACGGCCAAACCTCCAGGCCTGTAGGCAGGATACTTTGCAGTCCCAGGAGCTGAGACGCAATAGCAGGAGAGGGCAATTGCCCTTCAGGTGGTCCTGCCTGTGGGCTTCTCAGGAGTGCATCTGGCTGCCACGCAAGGCAACCTCTTCAGTCCGTCAGTTGCTGCCCACTCCCCCGCCCCCGCCCCCGCCCCCATTCCCACCACGGCTCCTTTCCTCCTCCTGTCATGGATCTTTCCAGGCTTGCAGAGAAAGAGCAGCCTTCCTTGGCCATTGCAAAGACTTTTGCTCTGCCTCTTCAGATCTGCTTTCCTGAAAGGAGGTGGCTCATCAAAGACCTGCGAAAGGGCGAGAGAGAGAGAGAGAGAGAGAGAGAGCTTGAGAGAGAGAGAGAGAGAGAGAGAGAGGTATCTCTCTGCAAGGAGCCAGCATCTCATTACCTGTCAGGCCACCTGGGCTTGTAAGCAATCCAATGACCTTTATCAGAGGCTTGCTTACATTGGCCTCTTGCTCCTGAAGTGGCTCTGGCTCCACGCCTGATGCGGATCAAAGCCCTTGATAAGACGATCTGGCCTTTTGCACTCACCAGCTTATGCCTCATTGTGTATCTCTTCCTTCCCCTCCCTGGCACTGAAAGCTGCTGAGCATTTGAGGCTGCAGTGTTCATTATACAGCAGGGGACAATGGCCATGTGACTAAGCGCCTTGTCACCCAAGTGGAACCTGGTGGCTAGGGTTGTTTGCCTGCCTGATAAGCTCTTTTTCCAGGCTTGAAAGCCACCCTGGACAAGCTAATCCTCTGGGTCCCTCCCTGGCAGCTTCTGAGCAAAGAATGGACTCAGAGAAGGAGGGAGCTGCCATGCTCTCCAGGGGGGTGGGGCTGGTGAGGCAAGTGCCCCTGAGCAGCAGTCGTAGCCCCCCAAGGGGAAGTGGGGCCATTCTGCCAGGCAGGCACCAGAGTTGCTTCTCCTGCTCTGTAGCACCCACACAGCATCACTGCACCAGCACTTGGTTCGTCTGGATGTCAGCCACTGGTTACAAGGAGAATCTAAACAGTTGATATTTGGGCACACAACAGTCAAAAACGGGGCACAAACCTTTCTGCAGAACAGAGGGCAGACTTCTAGCACACACAGTATGCCAAGACACACGTGGAGTAGGCTGGGAAAGAGCATATGAGGCTACCGTCTAGAAATCATTCCCCAAGAGTTTAGGTACAGTTTTAGTATGGAGGCAACATGGCCCCTATGTGGTGGGACAGCACACTCCTAGATGGCATATTCAGCAGAGAGCTTCCTTGCCTTGGTACTCATGGGACCATGGATGAGAGAACAACACAACACAACACAACACAACACAACACAACACAACACAATGAATATTTATATACTGCTTTTCAACTACAGTTTCCAAAGCAGTTTACACAGAAATAAGTAAACAAATAGATAGATGATAGATAGATAGATAGATAGATAGATAGATAGATAGATAGGCTCCCTGTCCCCAAAGGGCTCACAATCTGAATACAATACAATACAATACAATACAATACAATAAAAGAAAGATGCCAGCAACAGCCACTGGAGGGATGCTGTGCTGGGAGTGGATATGGCCAGTTGCTCTCCCCCTGCTAAGTAAAGAGAATCACAACATTAAAAAGGTGCCTCTTTGCTCAGCAGGCGATGACTAAAGCCCTCAAGTGAGCAGGAACAATGCTAGTCAATGCAAGTCAGAAGCAGCACAACCAGAATTGTACTCTGCTCCTTTGGCCTTTACATCCATATGCTGCGGTGTCACCAGAAAGCAGTGATTTGGATAAGGGTCCCTGTGGAATATGCCTTAGCCTGACTGTGAGGCTAATATCTGACTGTATATCAGATATTTTTACCAGAGCAGAGCTCAAAATGTCGGAACCAGCTATTGTCCTGGAGGTCCATTTCCAGAATGCTGCAAGCTGAGTGAATGGATTCCTGCTCCCTTTCCTATCTTTTTGCAACAAAAGCACACCACAAGTTAGCAATAAGATTAACTCTTCTTCCCCAGAGTCATCCTGATTTTGTTTGTATTTGCTCGGTGAGAAATAGCTCAGCTGTGCATAGTGCAATTGTACATATATTTAAAAATTAATGGTACATTTACACTGTTCTAAACTGGGAATGCTGTTGTTTTGAATGTACAGGTGAAACTCGGAAAATTAGACTATCGTGCAAAAGTCCATTAATTTCAGTAATGCAAATTAAAAGGTGAAACTGATATATGAGACAGACGCATTACATGCAAAGCGAGATAAGTCAAGCCTTAATTTGTTATAATTGTGATGATCATGGCGTACAGCTCATGAAAACCCCAAATCCACAATCCCAGAAAATTAGAATATTACATGGAACCAAAAAGACAAGGATTGTAGAATAGAACAATATCGGACCTCTGAAAAGTATAAGCATGCATATGTATTCAGTACTTGGTTTGGGCCCCTTTTGCAGCAATTACTGCCTCAATGCGGCGTGGCATGGATGCTATCAGCCTGTGGCACTGATGAGGTGTTATGGAAGACCAGGATGCTTCATTAGCGGCCTTCAGCTCTTCTGCATTGTTTGGTCTCATGCCTTTCATCCTTCTCTTGGCAATGCCCCATAGATTCTCTATGGGGTCAGGTCAGGCGAGTTTGCTGGCCAATCAAGCACAGTACACTGTATACTTTTCAGAGGTCCGATATTGTTCTATTCTACAATCCTTGTCTTCTCAATTGATCATCACAATTATAACAAATTAAGGCTTGACTTATCTCGCTTTGCATGTAATGCGTCTGTCTCATATAACAGTTTCACCTTTTAATTTGCATTACTGAAATTAATGGACTTTTGCACGATATTCTAATTTTCCGAGTTTCACCTGTATATGCTGTATTACTTCTGCCTGCACCCCCACCCTCCACCCGACCAGCACCAGTTTAGCACACAAGTGCCAAAGCTGTTCTCATATTCCAAAATCCAGAAGTCCTGCTAGAACTCAGCTAGAGCAGAAGAAACAAAAGGATGTCAGTTAAGGAACAGGTATCTGTCCCCCTGCCCTTGTTATGGACCCACTAGATGAATTTGGGGATGAAGGTGACTGTAGCCCTCTTCAGACGTCTTACAAAAAGCACTCTCTGCATGAGTAGAGCACCCCCTGCCCACTACATGCCACACCCCCTGCCATCAAATGCTGACTGCTCTCATTCTGATGTCCTTGTCTGTCTCGTATAAGAGATGATGAGACAAATACATGAAGGGCCATCCTAGCAATGGCAATGGGCCATGAAAGCTGCCAGCAAACAAGAGAGGACAACTAGCATGCCCTCCTTGTGTCCTTTTCAGAGGTCATTGCTGGAAAGACAATGTTGAGCCCGATGCCTTTGGTCAGATCCAGCAAGGCCTCCTCCAGGTTCTTAAGGGGGAGCTTGAAAACCAGGAGGGATGATGTGAAAACAGAGAGCCAAGTGACAACACTAGCCCTGGAATGCATGTAGACCCCGCCCCACAGAAAGCGACTGCTGCCCCAATGAGGAGCTGTACAAGATTCAGAGCCATGGACTGTGCACTGCCGATGTCACAGGTCTTCATGCTTGGCAGCTTCCAATCCCAGCATGTGTCAGAGCCACCTTCTCTAAAGAACTGCCTTCTCTCCCACATGAATCTCCGCATCAGTGAAGACCCTCTTCAGAGCACCTTCTGGACTCAGGTGGGTGGCACTGGAAAAGGACACGCCTCGGGAGTGGTTGCACCCACGTGATGGAACTCTCTCCCTCACCCAGCCATGTTGGCCTTGCACACAGAGCCACCCTTAGGGGTGGGCGAGCTGGACAGTCCTCCTGGGCAGGGCTGTTCTTCGAGGGCCCTGGCTGGGTGCAGGCCCTGGGGCAAATCAGCCGTTGTGGGGCTCCCTTCCAGTTAGTTCTTATGGGGGTTAGAAGAGCGGGGCTTGGGGCAGTCACCCTGCTTGCCATGCCCTAAGAACAGCCATGCCCCTGGGCACCACCTACCTGAAGGAGGTGCCAAGCTGAGCTTGCGGACTTGCTGTTGTTGAGTGCACGGTCTTCCCTAGCAGTGTGCCAGGGAAAAAAAACGCAGAACCAGGAAGAAGCTTTCTCTCCCTTGCTTCCCTCTTATGGTAAGAAAGAAAGGGCTAAGCGGGAGAAAGGATGGAGAGAAAGACCTGAAGAGAGGGAAGAAGACTGGGGAAATTTGCAGCAGCAGCACGCGGCCTGGGAGACTCCAGTGGGATCCCAGAACTGGAGCAAGGGACTCCCCACTGGCAGCCACAAAGTCGCTCTTTTCATGGGCATTGCTGGGGAAATCTGGGAACCACACAGTAGTAGGGCCTGCAGTGCTGCTAGCCTCTTCTGCAATCCGACACAAGCCTCACAACTCAGCAAAACTAAGCATGGGGAAGCGCCAAAAGCATTCCTCACTGAGGGGGGCGCTGCTGGCCCTGGGGGTAGGGGCTGGCCCTGCCGGCACACACTTGGTTATCCTTCAGGTACTAGGCAAAGTCTGTCCCATTCATTCTCTTGGGCTTTCAGTGGCCATTTATGCTCAGTTTTTCTACATGTCCTTTTTATTTTATCCATTTAGTTTTTATTTGCTCAGCTTGTTGAGCATATGAGGTTGATTTCTCCATTGGCCCGTCCAGCCCAGGAAGATCAACTCTGACTGGCAGCAGCTTTCCGAAGTCTCCGGCAGGGCTCTCTTTTTCATCACCTGTCACCTTTGAAGTGGAGATGCCCAGGACTAAACCGGAAACCTTCTGCATGCAAAAGGTGCTTGCCACAGAGCGACGCCCTCTGACCAAGGCTGTTGGTTAGAATAGTATTTATGGCATTTCACCATGTTTTGTTGCTGTTGGCCACCGTGAAGCCATTTTGTGGCGAAAGAAAATGTATACATGACATTCCATTAAACAGGCCTGCTCAGCTTAGGCCCCCCCCAGCTGTTTTTGGACTACAGCTCCCATAATCCCCAGCCACAGTGGCCAATAGTCAGCGATTATGGGGGTTGTAAGCCAACATCTGCAGGAGGGCCGAAGTGGAGCAGGCCTGCATTAAACAAACACCAAACGCAGGTCTGTCACCTTGCAGTATTACAATGGCCAAAGCAAGTCTTTGTTGGAGCATCTGATGCAAGATCTGGGTTTTTCTTGGGTGAGTAGGATGGTTGGCTCTACCCTTTAAGAACTGGCCCCCCAGTTCCAAGTTGGATCTTGTACAGCTAGCTAGATGCTCAACACACATTGCTCAACAGTTGACCCAGCTTCTAAGGAAATATTTGCATTTGGAAGTAATCACAAACCACTTGCTATTTTACACCCAAGCAAATAGACGGGGCTGTCCATAAACAGACTGTTTTCCTTGTTGCTGACATACATTTTGGATATATAAGGACCATCAGCTCCAGGGGAAGGACAGACCGAGGACCATCTTGTAAGCCCAAGAGAGCCGAGTCAGAGAAGGGTCTGGTTCAACACACCATCACCTGCAGTTGGAACTCCAAGGTTTGTTTTCTCCAAGCTAACCATAAGGTTTGATTTCAGAGCTCAAGAACCATCTTACAAGCAACGGCTTTTCAGCTAAGTTTGTTTCATTTTGAATGGTTAACCAAACTGAATTTGGCTTTGGCAGAAATAATCCATAGTCTCCAATCAGTTCATGAGTCCTGCTCCATGTGAAGGGACATAGCTCACTGACAGAGCACATTCTTCATGCGGAGAAGGTCCCATGTTCAACACTAGGCATTTGCAGATAGCAAGGCTGGGAGACCATCTTGCTCAGGACCTTAGATAGCAGCTGTTAGGCAGAGCAGACAGCAAGGGGCTAAATGGGCCAGTGGTCTGGCTCAGGATACAACAGCTTCATCCATGGCAGTAGCTAGAAGGAAATAGACTTGGGGAGGAACATTTTCTGAGCCAGGTCTTTTGATTCAAAGCTCTGCAAAGGTCTGAATTTCTATAGTCTAAGTTTCTTCTTTACAATGTTTTTCCATTAGTGTTGAGTGAAGGGCTCTTAGAAGTATCCCATGATATAAAGCACTTCTCAAGTTAACCCATAAAGGTTAATGCTGTCAAAATGTGTCAAGGCTTTAAAGCAAGTCATTGAAGCATGGGTCTTCCTTAATGTTGAAACATGAAGATTTGAGATTTCTTTTTTTTTTTTTTGCAAATTCAATTTTTATTTATTTTAAGAATAACAATATTATCATTCATTAAAAATACACACAAAAAGGGAGGACTTCCCGCTCACATTTCTTCGTGAATCAACAGCTATAAAATTTACCCTTGCTATGATAATAAATCAAAACATAAGTTCAAACCCTTACAAACATAATTAATCTAACCAACCTGCGATTTATACTAAATTTCAAACCCTGCTGTCAAGTCCATAGTAGGAAAGTAATTCTTTAGATGCAACAAAAATGGTTTCCAATCTTCTTTAAAACATTCCAAGTTTTGATCTCTTAATAGTGCTGTAAGTTTTGCCATCTCTGCATATTCCAAAATTTTTAACAGCCAGTCTTCTTTTGAAGGCAGTTCACTAGACTTCCATTTCTGTGCATATATAATTCTAGCTGCCGTGGAGGCATACATTAAAAATGTTAAATTGGTTGTAGAGATTGCACCTTGTATTATTCCCAGCAGGAAGGATTCTGGCTTCTTAGGAAATGTCATTTTAAATATTTTCTTTAATTCATTATATATCATATCCCAATAGGCTTTAGCCTTCCCACAGGTCCACCACATATGAAAAAATGTGCCTTCAAAATGTCCACACTTCCAACATTTGTTTGAAACATTTTTATACATCAATGCCAGTTTTTTTGGTGTCAGATACCATCTATACATCATTTTATAATAATTTTCTTTGATAGCATAACATGCAGTAAATTTTAAGTCATTTTTCCATAACTTTTCCCAGGCTGCCATTTCTATATTACGCCCCGCATCTTGAGCCCATTTTATCATAGTTGTTTTAACCACTTCCTCTCTTGTCTCCTCCAAAAGCAACAGTTTATACGTTTTAAATACTAATTTTTCATCATTCTGACATAATTTCTTCTCGAAATTTGAAGTCTGGTCCTCAAATCCGACATTAAGGTCCTTCTTATACATCTCATTTAACTGATGATACTGAAACCAATGTCTAACCAAATCTTGTATTTCAGTTAAGCTTTTTAACTTACAATCCTTTTCCTGAAAATGTAACAAATCCCTATAGGTACCCCAGCAGATTTGCATATTTACTTCTTTATGTGATAAGGCTTCAATCGGAGATACCCATAACGGAGTTTTAGGTTCAAACCAATTTTTGTATTTTAACCACACCCTCATTAAACTCCTTCTCACATAGTGGTTCAAAAATCTTTATGTATTTTACTTTTTTCATACCACAAATACTCATGCCATCCAAACCTTCTGTCAAATCCTTCTAAATCAAGAATTCTAGGGTTTCTTAATGTTATCCATTCTTTTAACCATGTCAAACAAACAGCATCAAAATACAACCTTAAGTCTGGCAAGGTAAGACCACCTCTTTCCTTTGCATCTGTTAGATTCTTAAAATTAATTCTTGGTCTTTTCTCCTGCCAAACAAACTTAGTTATATCCTTCTGCCAAGATTTGAGATTTCAGCACCAGACTAGTGGGCACGAGACTAGTGGACTAGAATGTCAAACTCTTGTGGAATTTTCAAAATTTTGAGTACAGAGTCTACTGAGTACAATATACATTTTCCCAGCTTGAGTACAAGTTGAAAATTGAGTACATTATACACTTGAGTATAGTATACACTGAGTGCTGTATATATTTTTTCAGCCCAATTAGATATTACAAAGAGGGGTTCCCATTGACTAACCATTTAAAAAACCCATAAGGGTAGCCATCTTAGTCTGTTGCAGAAGAAAACAATGACAACTCTTGTGACACCTGAAGGCCTTACAGATTTGTTATGGACCAGAGCCCAGTTTGTCTACACTAATCCTTACTGCCATACTGAAGGAGAAGCTGGCTCCATTGGCTCTGTGTGGCATGCTGCTGCCTGTGTTGATGAAGCTACTACAGCTAACCCATCTTGCTACTCGGAGGCCCTGGGATGGTTAGGGATGGTGAGGGAAAGGGTGGGTGCTGAATGGGACCCCATCGCCCAGGATCTATCTTTCACCTACCCTGGGGATTCCTCATCCTTCAATACAGCGCATGCAAATGCACACACACAGAGAGAGTATACCCTCCTCTGCATTTTCACAGGCTTCCACTAAAGTCTTTTTAAAAAAATTTGATACTCCCCCCCCCCCCCCGCAACTGTGCTATTTATGGATGTGGCAGGAAATTTTAAGACAGCCACTTTGGTGGGCTTAAATATTTAGCAACAAGACTTACATTTCATTTTTCAAACTTGTAATTCAATACCAGACTTTTAAAATAAGATTGGAAAATTTGGATTCAAATTGTAGAGTTCTGCCAAATGTACAATTTCAGCAAACCTTTGAGCTGGCACAATTTTTTACCCTTTAAACTACAGGCTCCCAACCTTGGGTCCTACGTGTTACATTTCTCAACAGAGACTGGCCCTGAAATTAATACCTGTGACCACCACTTGCTGCATGGGTTCGTTTAAAGCAGAGGATCTCAGCCTTGGGTCCCCAGATGTTGTTGGACTAGAACTCATGATGAACTAAATTGCAGTGCCATGAGTTACAGTCCAACAATATCTGAGTTGCAGTTCAACAATATCAGGCTGAGAACCCCTGCTTTATACCATCCCAATCAGCAAGTGGTCACAGGTATTAATTTCAGGGCCAGTCTGTGTTGGGAAAAGTAACGTAAAAACTGGGATCAAGAAGAACACATTGTTTGCTCTTTATTTCTCTTGGACAGGATTTTGCTCTCTGAATTCCCTCTCTCTCTCTCTCTCTCTCTCTCCCTCTCCCTCCCTCTCTTCCCGAAGAGATAGGAACATAGGAAGCTGCCATATACTGAGTCAAACCATTGGTCTATCTAGCTCAGTATTGTCTGCACAGACTGGCAGCAGCTCCTCCAAGGTTGCAGGCAGGAATCTCTCTCAGCCCTATCTTGGAGATGCTCCCAAGGAGGGAACTTGGAACCTAGATGCTCCATCCCCTAAAGGAAATATCGTACAGCGCTCACACTTCTAGTCTCCCTTTCATATGCAACCAGGGTAGACTCTGATTAGGACCCTGTTTGCCCAGCCTCACTGATGATTTCCTGTTGACTACCACCCATATTTTCACAGGTACTAGGACCAAGATGCTCAAGGCTTGGAGCATCCTTCTCCTTTGTGGCCTCCTGCCCTTCTCCCAGTGTCTAGTTGAAAATGTCCTTTCAGTCGCTCAACTGGATAAGTCTGTCCTAGAGAATGGTGAGTTCCATACTTGTTTTATCTTCTATTTTAAAATTCAGGGGGAAAAAACCAGCTTGTTTATATTTTCTGAATCCCCAAATGACCATTTATGGAGAGGATCTGCAGGCTGTGATATATGTGTCCCCTGATATGTGAGCAAGACCGACATCCAGATAAAGCTCCACAGATGCACACAGTTGATATGATTCCCACCTCCTAAATATTTATATTATGTCCTTAATGTCTAAAATTAGAGTCTCAAATATCTTATGTTGCACAGAAAATCCTCCTTGCCTTAATATGTAAGTGGTGGATGTGGTTGCTGATGGATGAAAGGCCCACGTTCCACAACTTACCCTGGCACTGAAACGGGTTCCTGGAGTAAGCCCTGATTCACAGTAAGCCCTGTTTATTTGGGTGCAAGGAGTCTTTTTGCTTGGCAGTGGTCACCCCAAGGGGTTTTAGAGGAGGCCGGGCCTTACATTCGCAGGCTGCCTCCAAGCTTCAAAGTCTTTCAAATGTTTTGCTATCACATTTCCATGCAATAGCAATAGCAATAGCACTTACATTTATATACCGCTCTATAGCTGGAAGCTCTCTAAGCGGTTTACAATGATTTAGCATATTGCCCCCCAACATTCTGGGTGCAACCAACATGCAACCATGAGGACTAGTGGCTTTATTTTGGAATAGTAAATAATGATACCAGAGCCTAGCAGGAAGCTTCAAATGTCCTTGCTCTGGGCCATATAGCAAAATAATCCAGCCATTTCATACTGTGGGATGAGTGGAGAGCAAGAGGGTGCCCAACTAACTAAAAATACATTTAGCAAATCGTCCCATTTTGTGATGGGAAAACTTGAGGATGAGGATAATGAAGGTGATGATCTTGTAGAGGCTGCTGGGAAGTTTATTGACATTCCATCTTCTCTGCCAAATGATGTCTCTCTACAGTACTCTCAGATACACTGGCCAACAGCAGCCCACTCCAGGGACTCTTGGGAGGAGGATTGCTTGGTGGAGCAGGAAGTGGAGACCTCGTAGGAGGCTTGACTGGAGGCTTGACTGGAGGCGTCCTGGGCGGCCAAGAAGGAGGTCTGCTCGGTGGTGTCCTGGGCGGCCAAGGAGGAGGTCTGCTCGGTGGTGTCTTGGGCGGCCAAGGAGGAGGTCTGCTTGGTGGTGTCCTGGGTGGCCAAGGAGGAAGCCTGCTCGGTGGTGTTCTGGGAGGTGAAGGTGGCCTGCTTGGGTGAGTTGCCCGTGACTGAGAAAACCCCTTGACCTTCCTCTAGAAGCCCAACTTCAGACTGTGTTGTCAGGAACCCTGAAGCTCTCTGGGAGCTTGACAGATGTTCCTCCATAACGAGATCAGGAATGGCAAACAAGCTTCCCTGAAAGAGAGCTTGCCCACCCCTCTCACTGTTCCTTTGCAAGGGAAAACCACCAGGAGATTTTTGGGGGTGCGTTCTAGGGCAATGCTCGGTTCATGCAGGGCCAGGGGGAGGCCCAAGAGGCCCATGAACTGTCTGCACTGCTCTCACCATCACATGCCCCAGAAACAGGTGCTTAACTACCATTAGGCAGGGGGAGGCAGTCGTCTTGGGGCCCCACTGCCTCAAGGGGCCCCCCAGAGGCACATCACATGATTCCCCCACCCGCCCATGTTGCACCCCCTATGAATTATGTTGAGTCTCTTGGAGATTGGCAGGAGCAGAGAGTAAAAAAACTAGATTCAATGTGAACTAGATATTCACCATATTCATAATGGGGATGTGAGTGTGAGTGCACTATATATTGTGAAGTGTGTCTGTGTGTGTGTATCAGTGAGGGACCCATTCTAAAATCTTGTCTCTGGGCCCCCTCCAACCTTGCTACGCCCCTGCCCAGAAACATCTGCAACAGGCAGAGGATCTATAGCCACCACACAGGGGTTCCTTGGCAGATAAGTAGATGTGGGAATCAGGGGCGTAACTATAATAGGACCAGGGGAGACCGTTGTCTGGGGGCCCACTGCCTTGGGCCCCCCCCGAGGCAAGTCACATGACTGACTCCCCCAGCTGCACACCCGCCCGGGCTTCCTTCAGTTGTATTCATCCTCCAAAACTGATGTGAGTGTTAAGACCTGGAGCTACCAGAACAGCATGTCCTTCTCTAGTACCATTAAATGACATTTTACTGTGCTTTTTGTTACCACTATTCAGCCTCATTTAAGATTTGTTTACTTTATGAGCTGAGCTTCAGTGGGGGGGGGGGCATTTTAAAATCTTGTCTCTGGGCCCAGTACAACCTTGCTACGCCCCTGGTGGGAATGGTTTCCTAAGGGAAGAGTTGAGAACCACTAATAATCAACATGAAATGGTGGCATGAGGCAGGTCTCTCCTGGTCTCATCATCACTGCAACCTCCCCTCCCTTCCTCCTGCTGTAACCTCTCTTATACCAAAGTCTTGTCTTTTCCTGCCCTTTCTGCTCCAAATAGTGACAAGGTGAGTTTTGTGTTTGGTACACACACACGCACACCACACACACACACACTCGATTTCAATTGCAATGCTTTTCCGAAGAACAAAGCATTCTGTCCAAAACACAGTCATTTCGATTTGGAAACAAAAATCCGTTTTTTAATTCTTGATTTTGTTTTGGTTACAAAACCTCCAAAATTGCCATTTTCGGGTACAAAATGTTTTGTACCCGAATCAAAATGCACAAGCCTACCCACCCATCAGGTAGGACCTCTATGCCCTTGCCTTAGGAAACAGCTAAAGTTCAAGATATGCAGGGATGGCTGTTTTTTTTCTGGGGTCCGTCATGCTTTTCGTTTCTGCTTCTGACTGCCTCTCCTTCGCCCTCCAGCTTGAAGATTGTGGATATCGTTCTTCCTAAAGTCAAACTGCAGATGCTGAAAGGCTTTGGGCTTGGACTGAACATCTATGCCAAAGTGGCACTCCACGGCAATTCGTGAGTTGACTTCCTGGGGAAGCAGCCTCCTCCAAAGTGCTCCCTGGGCCAAGGAGAGATCTTTTGCACCCTGTGCCCCCCCCCATGAATCAATGTTCTTTTGGTCCTGGAAGACAAAAAGGACGAGTCTCTGCTGCTGTTCTACAGTGTGGAGCCCCCATAGGCAGGTGGCCCTGGGCAGCCACCCCCTGAGCCTCCCCTTCAGACAGCTCTGCCTTTTGTTAATCCTCCAAAACTCTACTTGAAGGGGATGCTTTTTCCAGAAATTGTCACCAATCGTTCTCCTGCTTTCGGACAGTCACTTTTGCAGGGTGGAGGGGGCGATATTTTGCATTCAGTCAAATGGTAAAGGCCACCTCTGCCCACTTTCCAGAACTCCTGCTAACTGGGCAAAAAGACACTGTTCAAAAATGGCGACTCTTGGATATTTGGCCGGGGGAGAGCACCAGCTGTCCCTCTCTGTCCTGGCATCCCTGGCGGCAGCTGGTGTCTCCCTTGGGTTTCCTTTAGACTGTGAGGAAGGACCCAGTCTTGGTTCAAGGGGCCATCTTCTCATTCCTTTTTTCTATGTAAATCATTTCAGGATTTACTTTGTTGGTGAAAAGCAGCCTATCCCTACATTAGTGTTAATGTTAATAGCAAATGCCCACAAGAAGCAGGTTAAAAAAACATAATGCTGGTCAAGTGACTGGTTCTTGGAGCAGGAGAAGCATGGCCAGATGGGGCTTCATGGCTCCAAAGAGTCAGTTCCCCCTGGCACGGAGCAGGATCTCACAGCTGAGATGAACGGAGGGCTCCTTGTGTGGAAGGGGTCCCCAGGCACATCTGTGTCACCTCTGGATTGGGGCACCACTAGGTGTTGATTCTCAGGTATCACGTGGGCAGCGTGTTGCTTCTTGATAGCCATGGGGAGGAAGAGGCCATCCTGCCTTGCAACCACGGTCTTGTTTCTTATGGCGAGTTAAAGGCAGCGGCTGATACCCAGAAGATGCTAGTCAATAGTGCTGTGCAGGAGTTACTCAAGAAGACAACTTAATTTCAGTAGGACTACTGTGGAGTAATTTAGTCTGCCGGTCAGCCAGCATTTGTCGAAAATAAAGATGAACTCAGAGTGAATGTACCATAACAAACCTGTGTGCCATTGTACTACTTCTGTTAGCACCTTGCAGTGTCAGCAGAATGAATCTCACCAGGGCCATTCCCAGACGGTGGTCTTAATTTGCTTTCCCAGGAAAGGGCGGCAGGCGTGCATTTACATATCCTCTAGATCTATGTCAAAATCCCTGCAAGCTATCAGGAAGCACTCCATACACCATTCAGGTTTTTCATTGCATGTTAGAGTATAGCCTGATTATTATCCAGGGGTTTTAAAAAAATCAACTTTTTGCATCTTTTGGGGGGCAAATTCAAAATATCCTATGTGCCCTGTAACTCTCAATAAAGCCTGCTGCCGGGGAAAGCTCCTGGTGAAAACAGAGCAGGGTTAGGAATAGCATCACACCAGAGGGTTTTTGTTGCTGCTGTTGTTGTTATGTGCCAAAGGGAACACCAGGGACTGGTGGCAAAGAGACAGCAAATGGTGGAACAGGCTAGGAAGGAGATGTTTCCACGCAAGACAGCCTCCTCACCTCTTCTTTGTCCTCCAGGGTTTTGGGTGGACTCTTGAACCTGGTAGTGGAAGTGAACATCACAGCCAAGGCCCGACTGGTGCAAAATGAGTTCGGAGCGCCCGTGCTTGTTGTTGAGAACTGCAAGACCAACCTGGGTGGCATTCAGATCCTCTCTGGGTGAGTGTCCATTGATGCTAAGGCAGCCTTGGGGACAAATGCTTGCATCCCCCGTTCCATCAGTTCCATCCCCAGTTCCATCACCTCCAGTCATAATGGCCTTTAGCTATGGAGGCTGGCTAAAGGGATTGGGAATTGTAGTCCAACAGCACAGGAGACCCAAGCCCAAGAACTCAAGCCCCAGGCACTGCCTCCTGCCCCATGGCTCATGACCATCTCAGCTATAGCCCTATCCACACATGACACTCGAGGCACATACAAGCTGTGTACAGTGTGTGTATGTGCAGATCACATGTATAATTGTTCACACATTATATTCAGTGCACACACAGTTGTATGTATCTGCACGCTGCATTTGAGGGGGCCTGTATGCAGATGTCCTGGTAAAATGAACACAGGTACAGTCAATCACAGACACATCTGAACTCACAGGTACAACATAATGATCAGATAAAACAGTCCATATCTTCACAATGGATTTGCTAATGTCACAACTTCTAAATTAAATAGCACATATACATGGTGGATCTTTTTCAATATATAAAAAGTGGAATGAAATAATAAAACTGAGATTTCACCTCCCGCAGCCCCACAATTCACTCCTGCTTTAATAGATTCTGCTTTAATAGATTTCAGTCCAGGCTCCAGAGTGATGAACCAGGTTGAACTCTTCGTAAAAGTTGCACTGTGATTTTGCACAGCAGTGAAGCCCTTCCTAAAATGGGGGCTAAGCTAAGATGACTGGCCAATCATCTGGATGTTTTTGAGCCTGGATTAAATATTTATAAGTCTGTTCTGCACACCAAAGAAGGCCATGGAAGCTGATGCAGATGTTAACCTACTATCAGTGAGAGCAAATACAAGATTCACTCATGATAGCAAAGCAAAATTTCAAATGCTGACCTAACAGTCAGAACTGTGGTTTGAAGTGAACTCTGTACCATCCCGATCTGATTGCAAGTCAAATCTATGAGTGGCTATTTTGAATAGCACATCATTTTTAGTGGCTTTGCGAGAGCGCCCTTGCGAGGGTTTTTTGGGAACACCCTGCTAATGCTGCTTCCATTTGCTACACGTGGTAGCAATTTAATATCCAAATTGCCCCTGAGATGCAGCCTCGCCAGTTCACAGCTTTGCTCATCGTCTCCCAACCAAAGACAACTGTTCATACTTGTTCGCTGAGATCCTTATTCCTAGTGAACAAATGAGACCCCCTGTTCCCACCATGTCTTGGCTCAGCAGCTCAAGACTGATGCGGCATATTTTGCTGCTGTTCTTCAGAGTACCAGAATTTGAATGTGGTGGAGTAATTTCTTTCCTAAAGAGACAGAATGTCTTCAAATCGGAGTGCTGCTGTGCTATACTATCTATAATAAGACTGTATCAAGCTGTGTGGTACTTGCTAACCAGTGATGTCTAGCAAAAAGGTTCATTCTCTTCTGGTCTCAGGGCCAAGGCCGCCTGCTCAGGGCTGGGACTTATGGCAGCAGCTTCAGATGATTCAGAGAATAATGGATAAATAAGCCAAAGACAAAGCAAATACTATCTATCTATCTATCTATCTATCTATCTATCTATCTATCTATCTATCTATCTATCTATCTATCTTCTCCCACGATGCCCACCAAATCACACACGTCCGCTTGGTCAGTTCACACAGCTGTTGGCTCCATGGGTCATATAAAACGTGTGGCGTTTGGGGCAACCTTGCCACGGTTTTGCAGTTATTCCAACCAAAATGCCTAAGACTGTGAGGGATTCCTCAGTTTCTATCGGGCCACAGCAGGGGGGTGTTTCTCTTTAAAATTACTCGAAGTCAGCTGCGGGCGATATTGAACAAAGAGCAGCATGTCCCCCACATGATAAAGGCTTTCCCTCCTTAGCTTCCTCCCACTGAATCTGGACAGAGTCCTCACCAATCTCCTGAACGATGTCATCCCTGGAGTGGTAAGCCTTTTGAGAATTCTGTAGAATCCTAGAGCTGGGTGGAACCTTGGAGGTCTTCTATCCCACCCCCCTGCTTAGGGCAGGAACCTGATCCAGCATCCCTAACAGGTGGCTGGCTGCTTGAAAACCTCCATGGAAGGAGAGCTCGCCATTGGGGGAGGCAGACAGTTCTGCGGCTGAGCGGTGCTTAATTTACTGAACCAGGAAAATGCCACACTGGCAAAGCCAGCATGGAAGCGCTCTTTGGATCTTGTGTCTGATCTTTCCTCCCTGTGTTGCAGCTGTGTCCAGTTGTAGACCTTGTGCTGAATGTGGTGAACATTCTTCTTGGCACCGTCAACAGTAAGTATTGGGGACTCCAACTTACCCGGCCTCCCTTTGGCCCCCAACTATTTCCTGTCTGAGCCCTTACATTGGTGCTGGTCCAAACAAGGGCATCTCCGCAGGTAACCCAATAGTCCCAATTTAAACCCCAAACCTCTTCATGGTGATATCAAAACTATAAAATAATGCATGGAGCCAAATCTTTCAGGACTTGCAGATGGGCGATTTGTTTTGTGCACAAATTGCCCAAAACATGCAGATTCGGGTACAGATCATTCTGTACCCGAAATGTTTCGCACATGCCTATGATAGAGGTCTATAAAATCATGCATGGTGTGGAGAAATTGGATAGAGAGAACTTCTTCTCCCTCTCACATCGCACTAGAACCAGGGGTCATCCCATGAAACTGGTTGCCAGGAAATCTAGGACCAACAAACGGAAGTACTTTTTCACACAATGCATCATCAACTTGTGGAATTCAGTGCCACAAGATGTGGTGACAGCCAACAACCTGGATGGCTTGAAGAGGGGTTTGGATAACTTCATGGAGGAGAGGTCTATCATCGGCTACTAGTTGGAGGGCTATAAGCCACCTCCAGCCTCAAAAGCAGGATGCCTCAGAGTACCAGTTGCAGGGGAGTAACAGCAGGAGAGATGGCATGCCCTCAACTCCTGCCTGTGAGCTTCCAGCAGCATCTGGTGGGCCACTGTGTGAAACAGGATGCTGGACTAGATGGGCCATGGGCCTGATCCAGCAGGGCTATTCTTCTGTTCTTGTGTAAAACATCTTCATGATCTGCACTCATAAAGGTCATTCTCATGACCAAAGTGGGATGGGATGGGATAGGCGTGGGGTGGGGGGAAGGCAGGACCTCCCCACCTTCCCTCAGATGACCGGAACCTCTTCTGGTCTCCACCACTTGTGAGCCCATATGTCTTGCACAGCAGCAGACTCCCAAAGTGGGATCAGGAAGAGGAAGTCCTTCTGTATCCCACAGTGCAACAGTGCTCCTCTCCGTGGCTGTACTTTCCACTTGGCCATTTTTGCCCGCATGGTGCTGAAGGCAATGGTGGGGCTGCTTGGGTCTGGAGCAGCTGGGTCAGAAGGCCTCCTGGTGGCTCACACAATGTGAGCTGCCTGGGCTAACTCACTCCTACCCAAGCAGGCTGCAGCTCATGGCACTGGGCTCCTAGTGAAGCCATGTCCCCTTGCAATTCTCATCACTCACCGTCATTTAGAACGGAAGAGGCCACACGCTCAGGAGGGGACTCCCCCTGCTTTGCTTCCAGGCCCACGGCCATGGGCCTGCTGAGTACATTTACAGGGAACCAGACCAGCACATCATGCGTGACAATAAAGACACACCTCCTGGCCAATCCACCCTACAATGGGGACAGCAGTGCTAATGCTCACCTCCTTTCGGGGGCTGATGCTGGGGACAGGAGCTGCTGGGGGGCAGTGATGGCAAATGGGCAGAGGGAGGAAGAGGTGGGGTGTGAATAGGTTAGTTGGCAAAGCAAACCATTGATCAAAGAGCAAAATAGCAGGAGGACCTGGGAGGTTTTCCTTTCGGGGTGGTACAGCTTAGCTAGTATTTGTAAAACAGATCATTGATTGAAGGGCCAAGACTCCAGATGGAAGGTTCTTTAGCAGTTTCCTAATATCAGCTGCGGTGGTGTAGCAGGGAAGTAGCTTGCCTAGGGAGCAAGAGGCTGTTAGTTTGAATCCCCGCCAGTGTGCTTCTCAGACTGTGCCTAGTAAATATATATTTGTAGTCATCTATATCGGTAAGGTAAAATGTGCTGTCGAGTCGATGTCGACTCCTGGCTACCACAGAGCCATGGGGTTGTCTTTGGTAGAATACAGGAGGCGTTTCCCATTGCCATCTCCCGCGCAGTATGAGACTATGCCTTTCAGCACCTTCCTGTATCGCTGCTGCCCGATAGATGTGTTTTGGGATTCAAACCGGCAACTTATGGCTTGCTAGTCAAGTCATTTCCCGCTGCGCCATTGTTCTAGATCTGTATTGGGCAACGATATAGGCAGGAGCTGGAGGAGAATGCTCACTTTAGTGACAACTGCAGAGGCATCATCTCCTACTGTGTGGGAGGAAGGCAATGGTAAACCACTCCTGTATTCTACCAAGAAAGCCAAATGGCTCTGTGGTCGCCAGGAGTCGACAGCACAATCTTTCCTTTCCTTTAATGGCTCCAATCACTTTCCAAGGGAGTCTTTACTGGAAAACTTGCAAGACTCTCATATCTTACCTCTGGGGACGGGCTGATGGAGCTATCAGTCTCCCTGCTCTCCCCCTCCACATCAAGGTGTGTTTTTGTTCAGTGTAGAAAAAGAGCAGGCAAGTTGCTGTGGGCCATAGACGTGGCCGACAAAGGAAGAGGGGGCATTTTAGAGCCTGGAATGCAGCTGCTAGGCAGAACAAAGGCTGTGCCACTTTGGGTGCAGCTCTCTGGAAATGGGTGGAGTCCCCCCTTGCTGACTGATGGGAGCATTTGGCTGTCTTCTAACTTCAGCCAATGCTCAACTGGTATTTGTGTCAATACCAAGCATGACTAAGACACTGTAAGGCTGCAGTGACTCTCCTTCCAAGAGAAGTCAGACTCCAGGGTGCACACTGCAAAACTGCTTGGGGAGTAGGGCTTTTATACTTGTATCCCGCTCTTCTTCCAAGGAGCCCAGAGCAGTGCACATGGTTATGTTTATCCTCACAACAACCCTGTGAAGTAGGTTAGGCGGAGGGAGAAGTGACTGGCCCAGAGTCACCCAGTGAGTTCCATGATGGAGTGGGGATTCGAATTAGGGTCTCCCCAGTCCTATTCCAACACTCTACCCACTGCACCATGCTGTGATCACAAGATATTGGTAGGAAGTGCCTGCTAAGACCTGTGTGTTTGTGTCTTCCATCCTGCCTCTTTTTATTTTGCCACAGGTGTGTGTCCATTTGGGACACTCGGGAAGCTCCACTATACTCTGGCAGGTCTGCCGTGGTTCAACGACCAACACATCGTATTGAACTTGAATGTAAGCAGCCATTGGCCTTTTGGGCTTGGACACTGGACAGTCTTCTTCCTCGCCAGCAAGTTGATGGGAAACATCAGCCAGCCCCCTTTTCCTCTGCCCAGCTGGTTTTTGGAAATGTGGGATGAGGAAGCTGGCTGGGCATTGGCAAAGTTGCCCCTGACTTCTAGGGGTGTTTGCTCTGCTGGAAAAGCTGGGGTAGGGGGCTATAGCTTCAGCCATCATGCCGAGGTTCAATCATGGCTGTGTAGAGGGGTGGCCAGCCTGACCCAAGTTCTTGCTGGGCTGCCATTGATTGCAGCTCCAACCTTGGTTCTCCAGCTGTGGTTGAACTACAACTCCCATCATCCCCAGCCCCATACTGGATACAATATAAAACTGGCTAAGCCCCAATAAAAACCAAGTTTAAAACTCAGCAGAAGCAGACAGAATTGGGCTGAAACTGGCCAAAGATGTATATCCTGGTACAAACGCTTGATACGAAGATTGGCCCAATAGGGAGGGAGTCAGTTCCCATTTCCAGTGTACTGGAGATGTGAACTTAAGAAGAGCCCTGGGTCTACCCAGGATGGCACTTTCCCCTCTCAATAACAAGCAGAATAAATGGTGCATGATAAGTAAATACATGCCAAGTTGTTTTGATTTGTTTTATTGACATAGGCCCTGCATTTGGCTTTACTCTGTAATCTTTTTTTTGGGGGCTGAACTTTAACTTGAGTCAGTGCAACATGATCCCCACTTCATATATAAGGCAGCAAACAAAGGAACCGAATGGCCTTATAGGCCGGCAAGTTCCATGTGATCAAGTTGGATTCATCTATTTTTTTAGCAATCCACTCAATTGCTGGCTTCATTTCACAGGGCTTTGGTTCATGGTCTTTGAACCAGGACGTTCCATCGGCAGCATTAGCTGCTTTGCTTTTTACCTGCTCAGTGGCTGCTGAAAAGATGCCTCTGTGTATGTGCGGAGAGCTTCCATGTCACGGGTCTCCTTGCTATAGACCATTGAATTCCACTCTTTCTTCAGAGGGCAACAGCAGATTACAGTGATAGTTCCCTATAAGTAAGTGAAGCTCATTAGTCACTAACCATGAATGGAAGATTAACCCTTTAAAAACGATAACAATAATAATGGTCAATAATTTTTGGGCAGGCCAAGCCCCAGAGCCTCCTCACTGAAACATGGTAAACGGAGCTCTCTTTCCGACAGAGGTGTCTTGTTCTTAGCGCTGGGGCTGACTGGTGGGAACCTCCCCGGCTCCTTTCCCGCCACAGTGCTTCCAGCTAACCTCAGCATTCTTTTTGTTGGGGCTTGTGATTATTTAGCAAAGCACCAAGGAAGCCACCGCTCCAGTTACAGAGTGCAGAGTTTAGTGGTTGCAGCTTTTTAAGTGGCACGCATGGAGATCACTGCAGAGTCCAAGTTACTTAACTAATTTGTTGGTGAAGTACATTTAGCATAAGAAAGACCAATCCTATCTATCAGCTACATAATGAATAGGGAGGGAGGGAGGGAGAGATGTTTCCATCTTCTCTCCAGGAGGAAAGGAAGAGGACTGACTCACTACAGGAAGGACCTGAGGAGTCAAGGCAGGGGTCATAGAGCAGAGGCAAGCAGGGACAGGTGAGGAGACCCTCACCCGCTACCTCAGCTCCCAATGCCCCCCATTAGTGGTCATTAGGATAGTAGGTGCAAAAGGTCGATGCACTGGAACTCCGTCTCCAACACTTTTATGGCACCCAGAGCTTAATCCCCACCTCTACTCTCCCAATACTTCTTCCAGCTCGCTCTCATCGATCATGAAGGCAAGACTGTCCCTTTTAACGGAACTCTGCCAGCCCTCCCTCCAGCTAAGGACCAGGCCTCCCAGATGCTCCTCTCTGGGGACATCCTCTCATCTATGCTTCGGATGCTGGTGACAAAAGGAGCATTCAACTTAGACATCACTGAACAAACGGTGAGACCGCCCCAGGAGGTTTGTGAAGGGCCAGCCGCTGAAGGGTTGCAGGGAAGAGCCTTAGCTCAGGGATAAAGCCCTCAGGTGCCAGGGCACAGGAGCCCAAAGCTGCTGTGGAGTCGGGTCTCCTCCTCCTCCAGTGGTCCTTCTGTCTACAGTGCACGGATCCCTTCCCCTGAAAGGGAACAAGCTGTGCAGAGGTGGTGGGGTATTTTGGAGCAGGAAAATGCCAGAGGGAAAGGGGTTAAGAAGCACCTTCCATTCCCCACCTCCTCTGTGCTGCAGGCAGAGGTGCACCTAAAAGCCTTTGGAGGTGGCCTCCCTCCCCTATACATACTCTCACACACACCATGACTAGGGTTGCCATGCCATGCCCCCTCCCCACTCCCCGAAATCTGGGTCTCACTTGGATTTTAAGCACCTCACCTGGATTGCTTAGCCCACCTGGATTCAGTCAGATTTCAGCTTTCTTTCTTTCTTTCTTTTTTTAAAAAGCTAAGCTCTAGCCCTTGTAGAAGCAGAGTTATGGAGCAAAACATGCAGTCATGATTCTGATCAATGGCTGGACTTGGAGAGGTAGCACACAAGGCTCTCACTTTCACAAGTACAATAATCCCCTGAGGACTGTTTCCTTTGTTTTTTATTAGCAGGGGATCTCTATCAGGCAGTTGAGAGCATAGCTTGCTTTTGATGTGAATCACTACCTGCCTACCACTGTGTATTGTAATGTTTTAGAACTTTACATTATGAGATCTGCTCTCAAGTAATTGTGTACAGAATTGCAGACTTAATTAAAAAGCTGTGCAATTTTTTGGTTCTGTTGCTGCTGTATATGTCAAGGGAAATGGTCAGGCAAAGATAGCTTCCCCAACTATTGATGGTAAATATCCAGAGCCAATATAAGTCAATTGGAAAGTGTAGCTGCTAATTTGCATATGCAAATTATTTGCAAGCCAATTTGCATAGTATGCAAATTAGGCACCCGGATTTGGAGAGCCAGAATATGGCAACCCTACCCATGACAAACACAGTATTTTTAACACGTGGGTTCCTGAGGACAGAAACAGCAACTGAACGCACGAGAATCTAAGAATATAAAACAGGTATATCTATGCAAATATGCATTAGCAGAAACATTTCAACATGCAGCTTAATATATTCCCATCCCACATATTTCTTTTCTCACCTCCCCCCTCACCTCTGTCTCTATAGCAGAGGTCACACTTGGCTGCACCCGGGACAAACTACAGAGGATTGGGGGGGGGCAGGGGGTGTGGAAGCCCAGGACATCTGCCCGGAAGTCCAGGGAGAAGAGTGCCTCTGGCTTCAGGCTGCAGCTTTCCGGGGTGCCGCTTTGTTCAATCAAACAAAACCTACTGAGGCTACTGAGCAACTTGTGCTGCTTGCCAGTCAGGAGAGAGAGGCCTGGGTTCAGGTCCGGATGGGGTTCGGGTTAGGGCAAAGAGGAGGGACAAACTCAATGAAACAGAGGTGGTGTGACTGAGGCCTGTCTCTCTGCATCTTTAAGGGCAAATAGAAGGCAAGCAGAGCTCCTAGTCAAGTAGGGACACAGTGCACAGGAGTCCCACGCTTCGGTCTCAATTCATATTGCCCCCACCCACCCACACACACACAGTGGGTGCTGTTTTACAAGGGGGAAATCTCTATTGACAGCAAGGGGAGTGTTTCCCACCTTGAAAATGGCACCCATGGAAGATAGGATCTGGCCTGGGGCCACAGCAGGGGCAAAGCATCAAAACCTCCCCACTCCCTGCCACAGCACGCCTCCCCACCAAGTCTGAATCTGCTGTGTGGGCAGCTCTGACAAACAGCCAGCCTGCAGGCAGCACAGCTCTCCTTAACACGGGTGCAGGATGAGATGAGAGGGAGAGGTGCAAACAGACAGCTGCCGGGAGCAGCCAGAGGCAGAAGCTGACCACCTCATTTGGCACCTCCCTGGCTCATTAGGATGGGCAGCAGCTGCCTGGATGAGAAGGCCATCGGCCACCCAAGCAGGCCAAAGCAGCTGGGCAGGCTCTCCGCGTGGCGCTTGGAGGCCTTTCTTGACTCACTTCTCTCTCTCTCTGCCTTGCTTTCCCAGCTGCCTGGCGGGGCTGTGCCACTGACCACGTCGGCTCTTCAGTCTCTGCTTCCCACGGTACAGTATATCACTCCTGCTGGGCATCTCGCTCTTCCGGAGGCATCCTCTTCTCATCCACCCAGCACATCCTCCTCCCTGTTCTCCTTTTCCCCACAGATTTCCCAGCTGGTGCCAACCCCACTGCCCCTCGTGATCAGGATTCGGGTCCTCGAAGTGCCGCTCTTGTCTCTGCGAGATGGGCAGGCCACCGTGACTCTGACCGCCACGATCCAAGTGCTGGCTCGCACACCCTCCGGTCTCCAGAACCTCCTTGGGTTAGAAGCTGTAAGGAATAAGTTGAGAAATTTGGGGTCGTTGGGTCATTTGGGGCTGTCAAACCAACCACTCCCTTGGGGGGGGGGTGCCAAAGGAAGCGGCTTGGGTTGCTCCTTTCTCTCCTGTTTTGCCCGAGAGCTGTGCTAGAGTTTCACGTTGGACAATGCTGTGATTGCAGAAAATCGTCCTGAGCGGCAGAGTCATCGTTACAGCAACAAAGCTGGGCATCACCTTGTCCTTGCAGAGGTAAGTGGATGCTCAAGAGTGTAGGACTCCTCCTGGCCTCCAGAATAACACAGGCCAGGCCAGGGAATTCTCCGGACTAGACTGACTTACTTGGTGGCATTTGGGGAAAGGGGCTCTTTTGAGAGATGGTGCCGCTCTTGAGTGGCTCCCATTCCTTTCAGTGAGCTTTACACTGGAGAAATCCAGTGTCCTCACTATGACCTGTCCAGTACTTTGCCTTCCAGAGACAGGCAGAAGGTAGACTAGGATGTACTAATATGTCTCTGCATGAGTCGTAGATCAGCAAGGATTCCTGACTCCCACTTTTTCCAACAAAGAGGCTTTCTATTTGTTGAAATGCAGAAAGTGTGCTGGGAAACTGGGTTTGTGTGTGAATGAGTTCAGCATGGGTACTGAAAATATGCAAGGGCTGCAGTCCTCTGCACACTCCCTGGCCGGCTTGTCTCTACTGCCACTCCTCCTCCTCTCTGAGCCTCAGTGATCCTGAGTGGTGAAATGGGGTTTGGTGCTTAGAGCAGTCATGGGGCAAATTTCAAACCCAGCCAGCCATTTTCTGCAACAACACAAAGGTTTTCAGTTCTGTAAAGTCATCCTTTCAGAACATTGCCACTGGCAGATATCCTATAGTTACCATAAATACTTTGGTCTCTGTGGATGCAAAAATATCAGGAGTGACTTTATATCCCAGACATGGAAGGGCTTTTCCCATCTGGGTGCAAAGGTACCCTGCTCTGTTATAAGTGGGCTGATATTACCTGCTTACAGGATTTGTCTGGGTGTATTAGCTCAGGGTGCACTCAAAGGTCATCCAGACCTGCTCCGGTGTCCTTGGCAACATCTGGATGGCTCTGTCTCACATGTTTTTTTGCACGATCCCTTTTTGTTTCCAGGATGTCCTGCCATCTCACCCCTACCTCACCTTTGTCCCTTGGTGGGGGGAACCTAGAATGTTACATGACCCCTCTGCCTTGGCAAATAACTCCGTGCTCCTGTGGCCCCTTTGAGCCAAGGTACAGCACAGAAGGAACATGGAAGAGCAGTGAGGGGTCCATAGAGCAGAGGGCTACATGGATGTATGGGTTACATAAATACCCCTTGATGACAAGACATTTTGTTGGGGAAGGGGGGTGCCTAAAGGTGCTGACCCAGCTTTCTGCTCTTTAACACTGCAAATACAAAGAAAAGAAGGAAAGTCTCTGCTGTGTGGAAACAAAATTTTGTCAAGCAGAAAGAAAAGAGAGGAAATTCTCTGCTATGGCTGGTCAATCATGAGCAGTCGTTCATCTGCAGACCAGACCTGCTACTTGTAAATAATGCCTCCATTTCTGGTTTCCCCCCCACAGTGTCGGGCTCAAAGTAACTTCTCCAGGGATTGGCTTCTCTGATGTAAGTCAAGGTTTCCACCTAAATGCGAAATACTGCTGTGCACCCAGCATGGGTGTAGGATGGGGGAAAGGACTTTGGCAAGATCCTGGCCTAAATGAACTCCTCAACAGCAGGCAACCACATTGGGATGCCACCTCTTGCCAACAGAATAACACTGATCCACTGAGCAGAAAGAACAATCTTCTTTTGTGTGTTGTGCCATCTTGGATTTCTTTGAGTTTGCAAAGAGGAGATTAGTAGATCATTGGCTGGTCCTCATGATGGACAGCAGAACAGGAGGGGCCTCCAGCCAGGCTCCAAGGCCCCCGGTGGGCCCTCCCAAGAACCGGCTGTGTGTCAACAAACTCCCCAGGAGGGGACAGGGATGGTGTGCGCTGCTGCAATCTGGGTAGGATGGTGGTCGCCAACCCGCGTCCTGTACCCAGCGCTGTATTGAAGATGGAGGAGGAGACGCATGCCCTGCCCCAGCCTACCCAGATTGCAGCCAGCAGACGGTCCCCTTCCCCCCCACTCCTGCTTTGATGTTTGCCGACACATGCCAGTTTCTTGGGAGTGCTCACAGGGGCCTGGCTGGACGCTCCTCCTTCCCAGCTGTCAGCCATGAAACAAGCCCCGTCTATTATTTTCATGGGATACTGAATCCCTCTAGCACGAGGCATGGATCATATGGAACAACGTATTTGTTTATCACTCCCTTCAAGCTGAAGGTTGCCTTTACAAATATCAGGAAACAAACGCCACCCCACCATTACTGAATAGATAGCCAGGTTCTAAATCTGGCATCCTGACTAATTTACTTCTGAGTAGTCCTACTGAAATTAAATAGCCCTTTATACAACTACGCCATAGGGAGTATATGGAGTACTACCATTAAGGCTATTCACACAAGCAGTCTAACTCAGGCTAGGCAGCCCAGTCTGGTGAGGCTGCTCGTGTGCAGCGCCAGGATCTGAGAGGATCCCAGTGTTGCCCAGCCACCTACCCCTACTTTAGACCTCGGCCTTTAGCCTGGGTTAAGGGTGTGAGTGTGCCCTTAACCCTGGCACCCAAGTGGTGTGGTGCTTGTGGGATATCCGGAGGCTGAGACGCATTGTCTTGGTCTCTGGAGATCTGTGTTGCTCCAAGCAGCATGGGCCGAGTAGGGGTGCAATCTCTGCGGCATCCCACCAATGAGTAAGGATTGTCTGGGGTGGGCGGGGGGGGAGTTCAGTTTGGCTTACCTCCTCCACCCTTGCCATGGCCCCAGCCAGCCTTCCTGCATTCCCCAGTTAAGATTATTTTAAGCATTCCCCAGACCTCCCTATTGACCAACGACTGCCCTGCCAAACATCCCTTTGCCTGTTTAGCTCATATTTATCAGTGGCTGGGAGACCCTGGAGAGTCCCAGGTGGCCAGTGTAGGCAGTTGCGGGCTCAGTGGAGCCACTGGCCTCTCTGCTTCAAGGTAAGGCTGCTCCACATGCCCATGTGACTTTCAGCAAGAACCACTCATGGCAGTGGGGTGGTGCCTTCACCAGATGTTCCTACCTTGAAAGCATGGGATGCCTGGGTGCTCTGCATCTGGGTTTTCGTCCCTCACCAAAGGAAAAGGGCTCGAACCCCCTGCCCCAGATGGCAACCACTTAGCACCAGAGGCGCACTTGATGGGCTGAGCCGCTAAAGACTGTTCCATCACAATGACTGGCAGGCAGACAGGGAGCCTTTTGGGAAGCAATTGGAGTGAACCCAGTTGGGCCGTTCTCTCTCTCTCTCTCTCTCTCTCTCTCTCTCTCTCTCTCTCTCTCTCTCTCTCTCTCTCTCTCCACCTGGTTATCTTTCATTGTTGCAGATCGCTGGCCTCACAAACTGGATAACAGACATACTTCGCATTGGATACTTGCCATGGATCAACGGTACAGCCACCACACTCCTATCTTTCAAAGCAGATCCTTCGTGCCAGAGTTTGGCCATGGTGCAGGGCTGACACTGTCTCTTTGGGTTTTATTCCAGGTGCCCTGGATGTGGGAATCCCATTCCCTAATCTCTTTAATTTGAACTTTGCTGATGCTGCTGTCACTACTATGCAAGTAAGGGCTCAGACATTTATTTCTTGAAAAGTTTCCTTTAAAGACCATGGTCTTGAGAAGGGCAGATTTGAACAAATCTGCTATAAGCGCCAATATCCACTTGAGAGATGATTGGGGCCTCCTCTTGATTTTCTTCTGGAAATGCTTCACTGGCATTTTTTAAGTCCACGAATGCAATTTACTGATGTGAAAATGGCCAACCCAAGTGACCTGGACAGTCAGTGTATGGTAGGCCTGCACTATATAAGGCCCGGGAGCTGGATCTGGCCCGCATGGGCTCTTTTGCTGGCCCCAGGGGTGGCCCAAAGTATTCTGGTGCCTGAGGGAGGTGCAAAATGCTGCTTTGTCCCATGGACCTGGTGGGGATCAGTCCCCTTTCAAAATTGACCTTTGCAAGCATTGAAAGTGCATGGGAGACAGGGAAGAGGAAAGATTGCTAGGTAACTAATAATTGCTTTCATTAATATTTTAAATAATTAATGTTAATGCAATCATTAATGTGCTGAAAATTTACCTCAACCCCTGCAGACCAAGTCATGGTTAGTTCTGGCCCACCAGGGTATTTGATTTGTACACCCCTGGTGTATGGACATGTCCCAGCCCAGAATGGGTTTTTGTGTCCAGAAGTGAACTCCAACATTTCCCAAATGGTATCTGCTGGGAAAGCAACCTTCTTGCGGGTCTGAGGCTGATGTTTTCCATTTAATTCTGTGGAGGGGCCGGGTGGCCCTCGGGGCCCCTCGGTGTGCCCGGCACAATGTCACCATTCCCTCATCAACTTCAAAGCAAAAGGCAATGGCGAGTCAAAATGTGCCTCTGGTATGTGGGCCTCTCATTGCCCAAGCGTTGTGATCTGACAGTGTGGTCTCTAACAGCCTGATTGCTGCAGGGGAAGGGGGCTGACAGTAATTGCAGCTCCCGTGAAGGGAAGTAGAACCTCATTTGGCTGGGGAAAAATATTTTTGCCCAGGGCCAAGAGGGCATGCCATGTGTGGCCCCGGCAGGAAGACACACTGAGGAGGACCTTGCTGGGGAGGCAGCACGCTTGAGGGCTATGCAGCTGAGTTCACACGGCCTGTGAGGCAGCTGGGGGGTGGTGTCTGAAGGAAGGGGGATAGAGGAGGAAGCAAAGCAAAGCATGCTGGAAGTGTGGGACTGACCCTCAGGCCTGATCTACACATGCACCAGAATGAGGGGGTAGGACCCTGAGGTGGTGGAAGGTGCCATGTTGGGCTGCAAGTGGAAGACGCCATTTCTGAACTCCCTGCAAGCACAATCTAGCACATCAAGGGGAGAAAGAACTAGCCCACTCTCTGCTGCGCCCGTTTTCTACTTGCTGGAGGTCTTCTTTAAATGTAGTAGGGATTAAAATATGAGGTCGCCCACCTGCAGCCTGCCATGGCACAGTTCACTTGGCCCCCTCTGGAGTCTACGAGCTTGTTCTGCTGGATGTGTGGACCAGTTTTCAGAATGGCCCTTGTGAGGTCAGCAAGACTGATGCTCAGTCTGTAATGGGCCTTTTGAGACTGTGAAGTCTGATAGCGTCTGGGGTGTGAAATGGTCAGTAGGAAAAAGTCGGGGGGGGAAGGGAGATTCTGTGTGTGGGGGTGTCAACTGTGCTCTGACCATATCACATTTCTTCCTGCTAGGACGCACTTGTGGTTGGCTGGACTCCTAAAAAGCTCTAGAGACGACACATCCATTATCCACAAGAATCTGTTGTTCCCCGTGACATCTTGGCTCCAGGCCTGCAGAAGAAACCGCATTTTGCCCTCTTCCAGCTGCTCATTAAGTTGCAGTTGGGCTACAGCTCGGTCCAAATCATGTTGCTTAACTAGTGTTGTTCTCCCAAGGAAGCCGCCCTCCACACCTAGAGCTGCACAGCTATTCTGTACTGCCGTACACGCCACCCCTTGCTCACTCAATAAAGATGTCACTGCATTTATTCTGTATTTCCCTTTTACTTCATGCATTTTAAAATGTCATTTTTCTGAGCCAGCTTGTTTTAAAAAGCTGCTCCTTATACATTGAAAAAAAATCCAGAAATAATTGGGGGAAGGGTGGCAGCACAGGACCTCTTTTGGTTCTGAGCTTGATAAAGCCCCAGGCAGTCTAGAAGAGCAGGCCAGTGATTATGAGCAGACTACAGATGTCACTGGTCACTGCACTGAGGTGGTGTTCTCTATCATAAGCAGCTAGCTCATGCAAGGAAAGAGAGGACAGTTTCTCCATCCATGCATAAAAAGAGGGTGCACTGTTTTTCCTTCCGGAGGGGCTCAGCTAGCTACCAAGGAGCTGACCAGTCCCATGGACATCATGTATCTTGATTTCAGCAAAACATTTGAGAAAGTCTCCTACAATATCCTTGTTGACAAGCTGCTCAAATGTGGACTGGATGATGCCACGGTTAGGTGGATTCACAGCTGGTTGAACAACTGTACCCAGTGAGCACTCATTTATGGGTCCACATCATCCGGGAGGGAGGGAGGGAGGGAGGGGAGTCCCACAGGAGAGATCTGTCCTGGGCCCCACGTGGACCAACATTTTCATAAATGACTTAGAAGGGGGAGTAATGAGGAGATCATTATCAGATCTGCAGGTGACACAAAACTGTGGCAGGGGAGGGTTTAGATAGCTAACCCCTTGGAAGACCAAATCAAGATTTAATTCAGTCTTGACAGGCTCAAATAGCAACCCAAACCACCCACAAGATGCAGTGCAACAGAAATGAATGTAAAGTCCTGCATTTGAGTCAGAAAAATCAAATGAATGCGTACAGGACGGGGGAGACCTGGCTTGGCAGCAGAAATGCTTCTAAAAACATCTGCTCCCTCATTCATAGAAGTATCAACTCAACAGACCTGCCCCACCCCGCCCTCCAAATATTTCCCAGTTCAGTGATATGCTCTTCTGTCTTCTCCCTGCACACTGCCAGCCAGTGGTCCATTTTTCAAGCCTTTAATCTTGGATCGGAAGTCAGTGCCCACCAGCCTGCCCAGCCCAGAGTGCTGCTTGGTGAGGTTTTACAGGGCTGAGATTATATAATTTGTCTCTTTTTACCAGGAGAAAGTGAGCTGATGAGTTTGGGGATTTCTGCCCAGGAAGGTCACCTCCCCTCATTGTGTAACACTTGTTCAGCCTGGGCACTAATTGCAGCTTTAAACACAGCAGGATATCAGCTGCTCAGTTTACGAGGACAAAGGCACCATTATGGCCGGGGAGCAATCTTAGCTGGGGGGTGGCAGCGGCATTAATCTTCACATCCCTCTGAGTCAGATCTTTGCAGTGACTGGAATCCTCCTAAACTGTCAAAACGGGGCACCAGCTCAATTGCCATCAGTCGGTTTGGCCTAGATCTTCTTTGGATAATCCTCAGGAAATCTGTTCAGGTTAAAGGACAGAAAGTCCCTGAAATGTAAGACTTCACAAGTACCCAGTGTGGATGTCGCAGTCGAGAAAAAGTTTTCATTGGCTCAGAGGCTGGATTCTCATGTTGGGACCCTCTGAGCTTTAAGGTTTTTCCCGTAATCGTAGGGACAGAGGAAGCTGCCTGATGCGTTGGTCCATCGAGCTCAGAGCTCTGCCTGCCTGGCAACGTCCTTCCTGGCTTTCAGGTGACGTTTCTCCCCAGCCCTACCTAGAGATGCTGCCAGGGGTAGAACCAGGGACCTTCGGCATGCAAAGCCCCTGAGCTATGGCCCCAGCCCCAAGGCTAAGCATTTGTAGAAGGTCTTCTCGATGTTCAAACTGCCACACATGAATTCACTTCTCCTAATCCTTATTCAAGCCACCTAATGGCACAGTGGGGAAATGACTTGACTAGCAAGCCAGAAGTTGCCAGTGTGAATCCCTGCTGGTACTATATTGGGCAGCAGCAATATAGGCAGATGCTGAAAGGCATCATCTCAGACTACGCAGGAGGAAGTAATGGGAAACCCCTCCTGTATTCTACCAAAGACAGTTGTAGTCATAGGAACATAGGAAGCTGCCATATACCGAGTCAGATCACTGGTCCATCTAGCTCAGTATCATCTACCCAGACTGGCAGCGGCTTCTCCAAGGTTGCAGGCCAGAGTCTCCCTCAGCCCTATCTTAGAGATGCTACCGGGGAGGGAACCTGGAACCTTCTGCTCTTCCCAGAGCTGCCCCATTATTCCCTGAGGAGAATATCTTGCAGTGCTCACACACATCAAGTCTCCCATTCATATGCAACCAGGGTGGACCCTGCTTAGCTAAGGGGACAAGTCATGCTTGCTACCACAAAACCAACTCTCCTCTGGGTTGTCAGGGTGCTTTCCAGATTAGCCACTCAAAAGTGGCAAAATGCTTCGGTCGGGCAAATCACTTTCAAAACGTAAAACCTGAAGGGGGAGCAGTCTCGAGAACCCCCCCCAAATCAACTTATTTAAGCTATATTGTAATATATTGATATAGCAGCACTAAATCGCAGCGATAGAATTTGAAACAAGGCACCCGACATATGAACGGCCCCCTGCTGTCAACATAGGGACTGCGGTGTCACGACATAGGGAAGTGTGGAAGCACACTTCAGAGATGCGTCGTGACCCCGTTGCAGGGTCTAGTCTGGAAAGCACCCAGGAGTCGACACCGTCTTGACGGCAGACACTTTCCCTTTCCCTTTAGTCCTTACTCAAAAGAGGTCCTTCCTGGGCCATTGCTCAGCCTCTTAGCTGCTGCACTTCTCCAGCGTTCTACAGAAGGACATGGCGCTCGGTTGAGTCTCCCTATTTTTTTGCACTCCCCACACTCCTAAGCAGCAGGACGTTTCAAAGACAGACTTTTATGGCGTCCATTACCTTGTGAGGAGAGAATTCTGGAGGGGCTTGACCATGGCTTTGTAATATCTGTTTGTTGACAAATTAAGAGCAATTTGAGAGCAGAAGGGAGGTTAGTTCATATCGAAAGCAACGACGGACCCTTGCAGACCCTGCAGGCTCCTCTTCACCAGCCAGCCAGCTGCAAAACCACAGACTTCTGTCTCAGGCACAGACAACATCAAACAGTTTCTTTCAGTCTCCTACTCTAACAGGTGAGGTGTGTGCACCTGTTAGTAGCCAGCCGCTCTCAAGGGCCATTAAGTAGGTACACAATTCTGGCAAGAAGATCATTTGGGACATCCAAAAAGGGGGTTTGCAGAAATATTTAATGTACATTCGGAATCTAAACAGAAGCAGATCCAAAGGCAGCCAGTGAGTGGGAAGTGAGGGCCACTTCACTGCTGACACTACAAGAATGTTCTGCTCTGGCTGCAGCAGCATTTACATACCTGCCAACATTTCAGAATGAGAAAAGGGGACAAGGTCTGTGTTGAAAAAATTTAACCTCCCCTGGGCAGGAATTAATTGAGGAGAGATGGTCTTGTGGTAGCAAGCATGACTTGTCCCCCTAGCTAAGCAGGGTCCACCCTGGTTGCATATGAATGGGAGACTTGATGTGTGAGGACTGGAAGAGATTCCCCTCAGGGGATGGAGCCGCTCTGGGAAGAGCTGAAGGTTCCCAGTTCCCTCCCTGGCATCATCAAGATAGGGCTGAGAGAGAGTCCTGCCTGCATCCTTGGAGAAGCCACTGCCAGTCTGTGAAGACAATATTGAGCTAGATAGACCAATGGTCTGACTCAGTATACAGCAGCTTCCTATGTTCCTATGAGTAAAAAAAAAATTTCTTGTTGCCCCCTCGCCGGGCCCATGCTCTTAAACCGGACCCTGTTCTGGGGTTATATTGATAATATGAATGGAGGAAACAGCCCTGAAAGGCAAAGCCTGTGCTCTGAAACCAGACTCTATTCTGCAGGGAATACAAACCGGATAAAAAGCTCTGAAAAGCAAAGTCTGTGCTCTCAAAGGAAATCAGACTCTTTTCTGTATAAATTGGAGATAGCACTGAAAAGCAAAGTCTGTGGAAGAAGACCCTATAGGGACTAAACTGGAGAAGAAATAGCTCTGAAAAGCCAATGTGCTCTAAAATTAAAACTGACCCTATTCTGCAGGGAATATAGGAGAAATAGCCCTGAAAAACAAGGTCAGCACTCTCTCAAAAGAAATTGGGCCCAGAAAACTGAAGAAATCAAGCAACAGCTCTTGCCTTCTCAGAGTCTTCACGTGCTCAAACACAGCGCACCTTGTGGACAGGGGTTTTATAGGGCCAGATCTGGCCACCCCACCCTTGGGTGGTGGCTGCCCATTGCAGGAGTCTCCTCCTTCTCCTCTCTCCTCCTCCCCTCCAGCTCCAACTGAGGCCAAGATCCTGGCTCTCATAGGTATTGTGGGAGAAGACTTAGGACTCTTGTAAGACTTGGACAGACAGAGCCAGGTGGGGGAAGGAGGAGGACAGAGAGGTGACCTGGAGGGGGCGGGGGGAGGAGAGGGGCAGGGGGAGGGGGGAGATGGAGGTGGCAGCAATGAGGAGGAAATGGGATATCTGTGGGTCTCCCCATGAGGCTGGGAACCAAAACAAAAACCATGGTGGCTGTCCCAGGAGAAATGGGGCAGTTGGCAGGTATGCATTTGCAGCAGTCAGATATAAAATATAAGTGGAAGGTGCACATTCCAAACCTGCAGTTGACTGTGCCAGAGAACCACATGCAACATGAAGGAAATAGCCCTGTCCTGTGCAAAATTTCTCTCCCTTGCTGTTACAAAATGTTCACCTGCTGGGACAGGGGCATCGATGGGTAGAGTGTGCATGCCCTGATGCCAGTCACACCCGCTGCATCGATGTGCTGCTCATGGTGGTGCAAGGGACCTGGGTGGCATCAGAACATGGAAGCAACTCTTGTCACCCTCTCCCAACTGGCAAGAGGCTTGTTTTCTGGCTGGGAACTCTTGCGGGAAGCCAAATGGACCCCCAGGCAGCCCCCGGACACGGACAACCCAGGTAATCTCTCCTGCCTGTTCTGGTGACTATGCCACTGGTGTTTTGTAGGGTGGTGGGTTTTTTTGGGGGGGGGGTTGGCCTTAGTAGCCTACAGTGCAACCTGAAATCTCTTTTGCACCAAGCAGAGGCTAATCTAATGAGGTCTGCTAAGCACTTTCTGCATTATATCTTGTCAGATGCTGCAGTAACCATAGTGTGATCAAATTCAGCATATAAATGAGGAGACAATCTCCAAGGAAGTCTAACACAGACACTTTGGACCTGAGGAGAGGAAACTTCTCTAAAATGAGGAGTTTGGTGAAAAGAGAACTGAAAGGGAAAATCAAGAGAGTCACTTTGCTCCAGAATGCATGGGGTTTATTTAAAAACACCATAATAGAAGCCCCGTTAGAATGTATACCAAAAAGAGAGAAAGGTACCATCAAGTCCGGGAGGACGCCGCATGGCTAACACGTCAGGGAAGGGGAAGAAGATTTTTTCCGAAACTGGAAGGCCTGTCCAAATGAAGAGAACAGAAAAGAACACAAACTCTGGCAAAAGAAATGCAAGGTGACAATAATAGAGGCGGAAAGCGAGTTTGAGGAAAATTTAGATAAAAGCATCAAGGGAAATAACAAAAATTTCTTTAAATACATCAGAAGCAGGAAACCTTCCTGGGAGGCAGTTGGACCCTTTAGGGAGTGAAAGGGATTATTAATGAGGATATGGAGATTGCAGAGAAGGTAAATGAGTTCTTTGTATCTGTTTTCATGGCGGAAGATACTGAGTATATACCTGTGCTTCAAATGAAGGCTATAGAACTGAGTCAGATAGAGGTGATGAGAGATGATGTTCTAAACTGTGGAAAGACTAAAAATTAACAAACTGCCAGGGCCAAATGACAACCACCCAAGAGTCCTTAAAGAATTCAAATGTGAAATTGCTGACCTATGTGCTATATATATATATATATATATATATATATATATATATATATATATATACTTGTCCCTACAATCAGGCTCTGTACCAGAGGACTGGAAAGTAGCCAATGTAATGCCATTTTTAAAAACAAAAATTGAAAAAATTCCATTCTTGCTTTGGAATGTGCTCTTTGTTGAAATAAGAGCCTCCCCATCTCTGGCAACATTTAAAAAAGCAATGAAGACATGTTTGTTCACCAAGGTTTTTAATTAGATTTATAGTTTTCTTAGTTTTTAATGTTGGGTCTTAAATGATATTAATATTTTAATCATTTTGGGTTTTGTTTAATTTGTATTGTTTTTATTGTATACCACCCAGAGCTGCACATTTTGGGCAGTATAAAAATATGTTAAATAAAAATAAATTTAAATGGGATCCAGTGGAGATCCAGGAAATTACAGGCTTAATGTCAATTGATGGAAGGCAAATTGATGGATGGCAATATCCAGGATAAAATTGTTAAGCAAATAGAAGAACAGGCCCAGCTTGGAGAGAACTGGCATGGCTTCTGCAAAGGTAAAGCTTGCCTCACCAAACTTTTGGAGTTTTTTGAGAATATCAACAGGCCTCTGGATAAAGGTGATCCCATTGACATTGTATATTTTCAAAAAGCTTTTGACAAAGTTCCTCAACAAAAGCTTTTGAGAAAACTTAGCAGTCATGGGATAAGGGGACAGGTTTATGTGTGACTTTCAACCAGACTTTCAACTGGTTGAAAGACAGGAAAAAGAGGGAGAGGGTAGGTAGAAATGGACAATTTTCACAATGGAGAGAAGTAAGAAGTGGGATTCCCCAGGGATCTGTACTGGGACCAGTGCTTTTTAATTTATTCATCAATGATCTAGAAGTGACCTTTCTCTTTCTTCATTCTGGAAGAGCGTATAAAAAATGAATAAATAAAAAATAAAGAAGTTGGGATAAGCAGCGAGGTGGCTTGTTTGTTTGTTTGTTTATTGTAAAGGTTTTATACCACCTTTCATTAAAACAATCTCAAGGCAGTTTGCAAAACATTTAAAACAATATAAAACCATAAAAACTACCCTATACGAATTAAAATGGAACATAAAAATACAAATCTAATTACAAGATTTTTTTTAAAAAAACATGTACAATATAACCATAAGCTACAAAGCAGCAGCATAGTTCCATGTAGCTCAGTATTGTCTACACAGACTGGCAGCAGCTTTTCTAAGGTTGCAGACAGGAATTTCTCTCAGCCCTCTCTTGGAGATGCTGCCAGGGAGAAAACTTGGAACCTTGTGCTCATCCCAGAGTGGCTCCATCCCCTGAGGGGAATCTCTTACAGTGCTCACACTTCTAGTCTCCCATTCAGATGCAACCAGGGCAGACCTTGCTTAGCTAATAGGACAAGTTATGCTTGCTACCACAAGACCAGCTCTCCTCTCTTCAAGTATGTTGACTTTGTCAAGTGCTACTCTAAAGCAAGCAAGCCATTCTGGTTGCCCTCAGGTGGCTGAGGTGATTGGTGCATTTGTCAAATCCAAGATCCTGGCCCCTTTAGTTCTAGCTGTGAATATCACAACATCCACCTCTGTGGCTCTGATCCTGAAGGCTTTATTCACACAGTGACTCCTAGAATATTTTCAGTTTGTCTCAGGCCCTCAGGGTGCATGGGGACCTTTGGAATGACAGTGGACACATTTTCCCCAAGCATCCTGCCCCTTGGCCTGTTCCAGGTGCGCCTTTCTCCATATGACTGTGTAGAATGTTGTGCAT
Source organism: Hemicordylus capensis (assembly GCF_027244095.1). Lineage (NCBI taxonomy): Eukaryota > Metazoa > Chordata > Lepidosauria > Squamata > Cordylidae > Hemicordylus > Hemicordylus capensis. The sequence continues at coordinate 3,571,239 of NC_069660.1, read as the reverse complement.
TATTGTGGAGGACTGAAGCATCAGACCTCTTATAATGGAGGCACTGAGCTGTGCAGTCCCTCATCTCTCAGAGTAGAACCATTATCCCGAAAGGCTGTCCTGGTGAGGAGGGGCTGCAGGCTAATCCTGTCCAAAAAAGAGGATGTCTGCTGAGCAAGACGTCCCGCACCCACCCCCCAGTCCCATCCCATCCCTCCTGCCAAGCACAGAGACAGGCTTATCAGTATTCTGGAACCCTGTGTGCATTTGATCCCTCCTGCTCGCTTAATGCTGGTCCCAGATTGACAAAGAGCTATTTACTCTGGAATGTGGCGAAAAACCGCATGCTTCACACACACTGAGCCCGTTATCTCTCTGTCCCTGGTGCTGAGTTCTGGTCCCCACCCCTTGCCACTAATATATATGGCTTTTGCCACCTGTGTATGTACAGAACCAAAGGAAGGCGAAGGCCAGGTGGCGATGGGCAGGTGTATGGAGGGCTCCCACTGACTGAGAACGATTAAGTGTAGAGCAAGGCCAAACGTCTCCTGTGTCCATTAACCTCAGGAAAAGCTCAGGTAAGATGTAGCAGACCCTCTATGTGTGGAGTGGACTCTCTATGTGTGGGTGCAGAGCACCCCAGATAACCTCGTTATTACTGATTACTTCTGTGAGGCTGGAAACAAGCCTGCTGTTGATGCCGAACCCTCCCAGTGACTAAGGAAAGTATCTCCCATCTTAACAGGTGTGGCCAAGAAGACCAAGATGCTCACACTATGGTGCCTCCCCATCTTCTGTGGGTTGCTGACCCCGCTGCAAAGCCAGCAGCTCCCAACAGATGCTGTCATCAGGGTCAATAAGGGTGTGCTGCACAATGGTAAGTCAAGAGCTACAACTGGAAGGGGAGACAGGCACTGCTGCCAGCTTGGCTAGTCGGCTCCCAGACCAAACCTATAATGCTGCCTTATACTATGCCGGCTGGTCCATCTAGCTCAATAGTGTCTACAAGCATGTTCTCATGATGATCCAGGCTGGCAGGGAAGTGAAAATCCTAGATGCAAGCAGCGTGAACACCCCATTTTGAGTTGTGAGGTTCCGGAAGTGTAGGGCTTGCAATTGTGCACCCAGCCCACCTTGATCCCAGAGCAGCCACTCTAGATCAAATCCTAGATCATGTCCAGTGTGGGCTGGGTACAACTGCAAGCCCTCCATTTCCAGATTCTCATGATTCAAAATTGGGAATGTGTGCTGCTTGGATCTAGGATTCTCGCTTTCCCCGAATCATCATGAGAATACGCCTAACATTGACCCACTGCATCTCTCTGGGGTTGGGGAGGGTCTCTCCTAGCCTTGGAAATGCTGCCGGAGCTTGAGACCTTCTGCATGGAAAGCGGGTGCTCTATCATTGAGCTAGTGTCCAATGCCTGGCATACTTTTTTGGTCCTGTTTCTTTGTGTTCCCTCCTCCTCCTTGGAATATTTATATACCACTCTTCAACCAAAGTTCTCAAAGCGGTTTACATAGAAAAACAATTAATAAATATATAAGATACGTATGATATATATATATATATATATATATATATATATATATATATATATATACCAACATGTTTGCTGTACTTGAGTAGGAATTTCTAACTTTTTCCAAAACTCCACTTTTGGTGAAATCTGATGGCAATTTTAAGCAGGATCATCCACCTATCTGCCACTATCCTGCTTAGAATAGTTCTATTCTATCTGCCACTTATCTGCCTATAGAAATCTATAGCTATATCTGATCTGCCACCTTCCTGCTACTTCTGGACAAGCTTATGCAATTTAGGCTGCAAAATACCCCATGAGAAGGAATCCGGTTCACAGACACCAGGATTTCATTCAAAGTGAACACTGAGATAAGCTTGAATGACTTTGCTAAGGCTTGTGAGAAGCTGGAGAGGAGTTAAAAGACTTGCAGTAAGATCAATGATGAGCCATCCCATGGGGTCTGGGGTTTGAGGCATCCCATTCCTGCTGCAGTGTGTAGCTGGGGCCAGGGGCGTAGCTAGGGGAGAGGGGGCCCGTGTTCATCCCTCTCTTTGGCGACCCCCCAGAGTGAGGGAGATAATGAAGATAATAGGGAGGGGTGGAACTGGAGGGCCCTCATTTGCTGGGGGCCCATGTTCTTTGAACGCTTTCGCTCAATTATAGCTACGCCCCTGGCTGGGGCCCATTGGCCCACGTCACATCACAGCAGCTGTGTGCCCGGCTCAAAATGATTGGCAAGCCATACTGCACAAGAAGCAGTTGTACTCCGGATGTACTCCCTCCGGATGTACAACTTAGCCATACAAAGTGCACCACAGACTAGTGGATCCTCTGCCACGAGATGTGGTGACAGCCAACAACCTGGATGGCTTTAAGAGGGGTTTGGATCACTTCATGGAGGAGAGGTCTATCATCGGCTACTAGTCGGAGGGCTATAGGCCACCTCCAGCCTCAAAGGCAGGATGCCTCTGAGTACCAGTTGCAGGGGAGTAAGAGGAGGAGAGAGGACATGTCCTCAACTCCTGCCTGCAGCTTCCAGCGGCATCTGGTGGGCTACTGTGTGAAACAGGATGCTGGACTAGATGGGCCTAACCCTAACTCTAACCAGCCAGCGAGGTCGGTGAAGAAAGCACACACCAGCTGGATGGGCTGTGCACTGGTGCGGGCGTGCTGACACAATTTGAAAGGATGTGGTTGGTGCAGGGTCACATGCACGGTAGCACTGCACACTGGTGGCCTCAGAGGTCTGTAATATGCCATGCATTTTGAGAGCAAGGGAAGCCACTGCGCTCAGCACCACAGAGGCAGAGTGGCTGGTGCTGTGGCTCTTTCCACTCGCTTCCTCCTTGTAAGGTCTGCTTTAACACAACCATTGTGCTGGGCACTGTGGCACTGCTGATGCCATTGCTGACAGCCAGTGGTGTGAAGAGGGAGCAGGGCAATGAGCAGAGTGATGCTGTTGTGTTGTGCTCTGGCAATTACAAGGAAGGGACCTGGAGGAGGAGGAGGAGGAGGAGGAGGAGGAGGATCTCCGTCTGGTGCATGATGCTTATTAGAAGCCTCAGCAACAGCAGCACCATTCCTGCAAGAGGTAAGATGAGGCAATGGGACTTCACAAACCCTCTTTTATTATTTGTTTTTGCAGCTGTCGCTGGCTCGATGGCACAGAGCAACGCCCTTCAAGGAGCGATGAGGGAATTGCCAGTGGGCGGCGGAGGTGGTGGTGACAGTGGCCTGCTGGGAGGCCTCCTTGGTGGTGGTGGCGGCGGAGGCCTACTTGGGGGTCTTACCGGGGGTATACTTGGGGGAGGGGGTGGGGGAGGGCTTCTTGGCGGGGTCACTGGGGGCTTGCTTGGAGGAGGTGGCGGTGGAGGAGGAGGAGGCCTTCTTGGCGGGGTCACTGGAGGCTTGCTTGGAGGAGGTGGCGGTGGAGGAGGTGCCGATGTTTATGGTGGAGGTCAGCCTGTTGGTGGCAATGGTGGTGGTCCAGGCGCTGGAGGTCTGCTAGGCCAGGGAGGCCTGCTGGGTGATGGAGGTCTGCTTGGCACTGCAGGAATTCTTGGCAGAGGTGGTGGTCTCCTTGGCAACGGAGGCCTGCTGGGCAATGGGGGCCTACTTGGCGGAGGTGGAGTCCTTGGCATCCTTGGGCAAGGAGGCTTGCTGAGCACAGTCCAGGGGCTCACAGGGTAAGTCTGCATCTCAGTACTTGTGACAACTGCTCTGGAGGTCGTATGTGAGAAGATTTGTTAGACCCACAAAACTGCAGGGGTTTCTGGTTAAATCTACAGCAGATCAGTCAAAATTGTGGCTTTTGCACACCCAAGTGGCAGCTAGGGGTGTGCAACCCGGTTCAAGCTCGAAACGGGTTTCAGTTGAACTGGTCTGGTTTGACCGGTTTGAGCCTGAACTGACTGGCCATCCAAAAAGGGGAACCAGTCTGAGCTTGAACCAGTTCAGCCCAGTTCGACTGGTTCTAGTGCTTGCAAAGGGGAATCCGGTAAGGATTTCCCTTTAGAAGCATTGAGAGAACCCTACAGGGTTGAAAAAGGGCAGATGGGAGCGGGGCGGGCAGGTGGAAGATTACCTTATTATGTGCCATGGCAGTGGCATGGCTCTTCGGGGGCAGTGGCAGAACTTGAACCAAACTGCCCTGGAGCAATTCCGTGCACACCCGAAGTGGCAGCAAAAGGCATTTACTGGTCAGCGGACAACTCTAGCCTTTTCAGACATTCTTGGCATGTTCGGTGAACACACATGGCAAGTGTGGCCCTATATCCCCTCTTCCTCCTCACAAATCATACAACATCCATGGTAAAGTTAATTCTACTGGGAAACTATTAAGAGGAATTGTTGCCCCTCAAGGAAACAATCCCAGAAGTCTGCCTCTCTAACCTATATTTATATATCATCAAAGCCAGTTTCTGTCTTTCCAGCACAATTATGTGACCGAGAACAGAATCTAGCTGGGGACTGCAGACAGGAGCAAGTTGTCAAACTCCTTAGCTAGCTGTAAAATATCTTCTTTTTAAAATTTCCAGCCTAAATGTTTCCATGTCCAATTTGTAGCCCTTAGTCTTTGTGGATCATAAGAAGAGATGGACTTCTCTGGATGACCTCACTTCTTCCTGTTGTTCTCTTCAGGTTACGAATTGTAGAAATGACCCTTCCCAGGATCAGCCTAAGACTCTTACCTGGAATTGGAGTCCACTTGGATTTATACACCAGGGTAGCACTCAATGGTAAGAGGTAAGCACAAGGGAGAACTCCACTCATTCATGAACACACGGTTGACCTCTGGGGTACTTCGCTAGCAGCTGGTTTTGGAGGGTGGCATTTGTCAAAATACTTGCAGGAAACGGGAGGGAGTTGTAGCTCCTCAGATTGAGTGCCACACCTGATCCTTGCTCGCCTCTTCTCCTGTTCCCACCAGCTTCTTGGTGTGGCACTAGCTTCCATTCTGGGAAAAACCAGGATGGCCATTCTGGGGCCCAGTGGATTCCAGGATCAAGACTGGAAGTTTAACTTGATCTGGTCAGAGAAATCTAGTTCTATCCAACCTTTCCCAGCATTAGCTACTGCTTTTAGGAAATAAACATACCAGCACTTGGGAAGTCACTATGGGTTGAAGTGAATTCTGCTTCCTGGAGGCTGCCCCGTGTTTATTTCAGATCCAGGATCCAACTATGCATTATGACAAATGTGTAAATGGCACTTATGTGTGTGTTGTGCTAAATAGTAGCTAGGGGTATGCAAACTGGCTTGAAACCAAACCGGTTTGACATCGAACTGGTTCAGTTCGTAGGTTTGGGGTCGAAAATTCTATTCTTTTTTCTTTTAACTTACCCCCTCCCAGGGGTTACTCCAAGGTGGCAGGGGGGGGTCTGTGGAGATTCTGCCTCCCCCCACCGGCCTTCCTTCTATTAGAAATCGCCCAGTTTGGGTGTCTTTGGCCCTGCCATTTTGGAAGCCACCACACCGGCGCAGTGAGACCCTGTGTGGCCAGGTCATGATCTGAACTGAGCCTTCAGGGATGTTTTTTTCTCCTGGGGGAAAAAAGTTTCCATTGACTCCAATGGCACACTTATTCTAAATGCATAGCTTGACCCTGAGATGGGCTGTTCTCTCTTATACAATTTGTGAACTGGTGTTAACATGATCTGTAAATAGACACAAGGCCCTGTCTGAATGGGCACTCATGGTGAGTTTTGCATTCAGCCTACAGCTGCGGGAAGGGCAGGGACAGCTTTAAAGTATCATTCTCATTTGTGCAAAAGTCCATCGGAGACGCTCTCTTCTTTCTAATGCAGCCTCCTTGGTTTGCTTGATGTCGCAGTGGAGGTGAACCTCACGGCAATTGTCCGCCTGACGATGGATGGCACCGGCTACCCCAAGCTGGTGATTGATCGCTGCGATGGCCTCCTGGGAGGCATTAAGATCAGACTCCTAAGAGGGTGAGCTCAAGGCATGGGGAAGTGGGGCCTTAGTCCCTGCTGGGCTGGGGCTTACGGGTGGCTTTGGGAAGCTGCCATTCTTGCCTCAGATTCTTCATTTGGGAAATGTACACTCAAAATTAGCCTACCATGACAGAGAAGAGCAGCATTTCTTCTTGACTTGGCCAATCTAGAGGCCAAGGTGCCAGCTGGACAGTCGATGGTGAATTGGGACCTCCTCTCCCAGCAGCTCTGAGTCCTGGTGCCTCCCTACTGGGAACCAACAATGTGCCAACAACAGCAACACCCTTCGTGACACACTGGTATCTCACCTTCCCTTCCCATTTGGACTGCTGTTGTTTGTGTGTTGAATGTAGTGTGTGAAGAACTGTACATGAGTACAGAGATCTATACATAGGAAAACTGCACACAGACTGTAGATGTATTGGACGTAACAGGTGGATAAGGCTTACATCTCCCCCTTCAGTGGTTTGCCATGGTTTTTCCTTTTCTCCCCAGCCTGCTCCCTATTGTGGACAATTTATTAGCACGTGTCCTGAACAGGCTCCTTCCTGAACTGGTAAGTGTTGTGAATGGAGCATGGCTGGTCATAAGTGCAAGCAGGATCTGGCTTACAAAATCCTCTGCAAAAGCAGATGACCTAAGTGTGCAAGCAGGTTTGTGTTGGGGAAGGCAGTTCTTCAGGCTGTGGTTTCTTTTCTTTTTTTTAATACAGAAATTGAGGCTGATGGTTTGCATCATTACCTGTTCATGGGAATGGAAATTTGGTCCTGTTTGGTGGTTTAATTTATTATTATTTTTTTAAAAATGAGTTGTTGTTAGGAACATAGGAACATAGGAAGCTGCCATATACTGAGTCAGACCCTTGGCCTATCTAGTTCAGTATTGTCTTTACAGACTGGCAGCGGCTTCTCCAAGGCTGCAGGTAGGAAGCTTGGACGCCCTTGTGGATGGCTCAGAGCCCTCAATCTCATCAGCCACCTCCTTCATCTCGTTTGGGGAGGCAGGCTGATTGGTCTCCTGCTGCTTGAGTAGCAGGGTTCGCTTCTCTTCTCTGTCTCCTCCCCAAGGAGTGCGGTGTGCTGGGGACAAAACAGACACTCCAGTTCCCCTTTGGGGAGGAGTCAGATGCAATTATTCCTGATGGGGGGAACAACTGAGTTTTATTATTTGAAGGAGGGCTGTGGGCCCAGATCCTTTACCTCACAATGCCCTGGGGACAAATGGCCCTGGGCCCCTGAGGGAGGAGAGCCCACCAGCTGGATGGCGACTTGCTCTTTGCTCCCTGCCCCTCATGCCTCTCTGAAGAAGAAGGTGGGGGCAGAGGCCCATTTTCACGGTTTGTCCCAGCAGGACTCACCCCTGACTTGACTCACTGCTCCTGTCATCCCCCTCCCCCAAAAGCAGCTTTAGTGAAATGCCCCGTCTTGGTGGCTGCAGCAAGGCTTCTGCTTGGCCTCTGAGAAAGTAGGCAGGGCTTGACCCCCAATACCCATTTTTCAGTATTGATCGTCCCCTTCGCCAGATGTGTGCTTGGAGGAATAACCCTTCTCTCCTCACAGGTAGAATCAAGCTTCAAGTGCCTCTTGCCTTGTTTGATTGTATCAAGACAGCATCCACCTGGAAGTGCTCCTGCACAGGGGCGTATCTATGGTGGGGCAGGTGGGGCACCTGCCCTGGGCACCACTTGAAGGGGGATGCAATTTTTTAAAATTAATTTTTTTTTAAAGGCCGCCGAAAACAAAATGGCCACTGCGCATGCTCACATGGCCTCTGTGAGGTCCTAGGCCAGGCCTCACAGAGGCCATTTGAGCATGTGTGGTGGCAATTTTGTTTTCAGTGGCCATTTTTTAAAAAATATATATATTTAAAAAAATGGCCACCGCACATGCTCAAATGGTCCTAGAGGCAAGTGGGGGAGGGAGAACCTTTGCAGACACCCCCCAGCCTTTAGGAAGCTCCCCAAATGGGTCTACAGGTTAAAAAAATATTTTTATAAAAATATAATATGTCACTGTACACATATTCAGTTTGACACTATGTACAGAGAATCAGGGCTTGTGAATACTGAGCTGAAGCTAATGAGCTAGGATTGTATTCATTTGCGCTTACTTTGCTTCTTGTGATAAGTGAGTTAAAGGTGATGTCTTAATAATATGACCATTAATGGTGAGTTTGTCTTTGAATCAGTGTGAAATCCTTAGGATTAAGGCCCACTGGGAGTTTCTTGCTCTCTTTCTCTCATTTTTACTGTCTTTCTGAAATACTAGAATATATTCCAAGCAGTGACACTGCATATCTTTTAATTATTTTCAGAGTATCTTGGAAAAGCCAAATTCTCCATTTATTTTTTAAATGTATGTAATAGTGATGCTACAATGCATAGTAGAGAATTAGAAAGGCCCTTCAGTTTAGTTTCCCAAGTACACCTCCACATAGTATTTGGGTATTTCATGAGCCCCAGCATACTGAAATTTGTAGTTTTCCAGCATTTTTTGGTCTGGCTATGTCCACTGCTAAATAGTTTTTGAAATATTAAAAGATTAATGAGCTTGACTTGTATTTTTTAGCTGATATTATGGTAAAGTTATCTGAAAGATTGGTGTCAGATGTTTGGACAGGGGGGCGCAATTTCAGTGCTTGCCCTAGGCGCTATTTTCCCTAGATACGCCTCTGCTCCTGCACAATTCCCCCTGAAATCATAAGAACATAAGAACAGCCCTGCTGGATCAGGCCCAAGGACCATCTAGTCCAGCATCTTGTTTCACACAGTGGCCCACCAGATGCGGGAGCCCACAGGCAAGAAGTATGTGCACACCCTCTCTCCTGCTGTTGCTCCCCTGCAGCTGGTATTGAGAGGCATCGTGCCTCTGAGGCTGGAGGTGGCCCACAGCAGCCACCAGACTAGTAGCCATTGATAGGCCTGTCCTCCATGAATGTGTCTAAGCCCCTTTTAAAGCCATCCAAGCTGGTGGCCCTCACCACATCCCACAACAAAGAATTCCATAGGTTAATTATGCACTGTGTGAAAAGGATTATGCAGGTTGTTCATGCCCATGGAGATTAATTCATTGTGGTTCCTGACTAGGAGGTGATTGCATGCTTCTTTCCCCATGAAATTTGTTCCGATTAAGCTTAAAAGCCAGGTGTAATTGGGTGTGTTTGGAGACTGGAGACTCGCTGAACTGTGTGGTGCCTTTTGTGATTTTGCTTCTTGACATTTTGCCACAAATGTCCCACTCATGTGTTGTATTTTCCAGCTTTGCCCTGTCATAGATGTTGTCCTGGGGCTTGTCAACGAACAGTTGGGACTTGTGAACTGTAAGTTTATGTTGCTGCTTCTGCCACTAAGTGTTTGGATCTCCCACCCCTTCCCCTCCGGGCAGAGCATTCGAGAGCTCTCAGGATACCTGCCCAGGCAAAACACAGCCACCTTTTTGCCAGCTCTGCTCCCTCCTACACCTTGAAGAGCAGCCAGAGAGGAAGACTTTAATCACACTGCATCCTGGGATTCTCATATGGATGTCTTGTCCTTGCCAGACAACTGGATCACCTTTATCCACCTTTATCTGTCTTGTGGCAGCAAGCATGAATTGGCCCCTTTACTAAGTGACCTGGTTTGCTTTTGAATGAGAAACCATCTGTGAGCACTGTAAGATATTTCCCTTAGGGGATGCGGCTGTTCTGGGAAGAGCATCTGCATGCTTGAGGTTTGAAATCCCCTCCCTGGAAGCATTTCCAAGATAGGACTGAGAGAGATTCCTGCCTGCAACCTTGGAGAAGCCGCTGCCAGTCTGTGAAGACAATTCTGAGCTAGATGGACCAATGGTCTGACTCAGTATGCGGCAGCTTCCTATGTTCCTAACTTACCCATAGATTGTGCCTTATGATGGCCAGCTTGGGTGCCCTTGATGCACCCCAGACCTACTCAGGCTCGGACTAGCCCACAGGGCAACAGGGCATATTCCCGGTGCGCCCTACCCACACGGCACCCCTGCGCCCCAACTCCCACCATTAATTACCTAATTATTCTGCTCAAAACTCGGCGCCCTCCCCACATACATTCCACCGCCCTCTCAGTGCCCCCATTCCAGCCCTGGACCTACTGCCCGGCTGGAGAAGCAGGGAGATCTAGCAATTAGCAGGAACAAGAGAACCCCTAAGTCATTTCTTGTTGCCTTTCTCTTTCTGTCCAGCTCTAGTTCCTCTGGGCATATTGGGGAGTGTCCAGTACACGGTCTCTAGCCTTCCGCTAGTCACAGGACATTTCCTGGAAGTCGATTTAAACGTAAGTCTCAGTTTCTGCCTTTGCTGCAATGAATCGTGACCCTGCAGTTTCTCCTGGATGGATTTGCTCTGGCTAAATGCTGCTTAAACAAGAAGCAAGGAAAAGGGCCTCGCTGTCTGTGGTAAGAGACAGCACAGCTCCCACTATAGGGAGTGCATGTCAGTCTAGAACTTCTAGGTCTGCTCTCAGCGGGATGTGTCAATGGAGGGGAGCAGAACAGGCATGCTGTAGCTGATCCCTGCACTGAGCAGGGGTTTGGGCGAGAAGACCGCGAGGGTCGCTTCCCACTCTAACATTCTGTGATTGGCTGAATGGGCAACAACATGGTCATTTGGTCATGCTTCTGGAGGAAGGGAAGCCCTGCTCACTCACGGATGGTGGACAGGAACTCAAAGGTCTTTCTTCTAGCAGGCATAGATCAAAACCGAGGCCCATTTGTCTAGCAAAGTGCTATAATAAAAACAGTGGCTGGGAGCAATCAGAGAGGAAATTGCAGCCTCTGGCTACCCCTAGGACAGGCTCAAGAATATTTTGGGATTCCATGCATCTGCACTGCTTGACCCCAGAGATGTGCTTGAAGATTCCTTGCAAGGCCCCCAGAGAGAGCTTACCGAGGGGCAATGTTTGTTTGTTTATTTGTTTGTTTATTTATATATTTCTATACCACCTGATATGTACATCTCTAGGCGGTATACAAAATTTAAAATATTTAAAAATTACAAATTAAAATATATAACAATAAAAACAATCAGATAAAATAAGTTTTAAAATTATTAAAATTTATTCTAATTAAAAGCCTGTGGAATCAGGGAGAGTCTTGAGGTTCTTCCTGAAAACAAACAGAGAAGGAGATGCTCTTATTTCAGTAGGGAGCATATTCCAAAGCCCTGGGGCAGCCATGGAGAAAACCTGGTCCTGGGTTGCCACCAAACGAGCCGGTGGTATCCATAACTGGACCTCTCCAGAAGAACGTTTGGATTATGCATGACCCGAGAGGCACAGTCCAGGACCTTTTGCACTTTTGCACAAGATAATCATGGGAAGACACTTCCAGGACCAGAAGGTGCAGGCGAACACTGCACTGACAGGGGTGGCTGATAGGGCAGGACTTTCAGCCCCATTTTATGTGCTGTACTCACGTACAGCATTTGACTGACAAGGTCTCAAGAGGGCTCTGGATTTCTTTCTTTCCTGGGCTGTGGCAGCAAGAAGTGTGTATCTCCTGCTTGAGATGAGCTCCCCTCGGGGACAATCTAAGGCAGTAGCAACCTTTGTCACAGCGCACTTCCCGAAATGAAGAATGAACGCTCCTGCTCTCCCTAATTCCTGTACATTCGGACTGTCTCCTCCCTTCCTTTTTAGACGGTTGTTGGGCAGGTGGCTGGCCCCCTCCTTGACTATCCATTGGGCAAACCAGAAGCCCCCCCTTTGCCCCCAAGGGTCCCGATGCCTCCAATGCCTCCAATGGCCGATAACACCAATTCCCAGCTTGGACTCTCTGTCAACTTCCTCAGCTCCGTAGTGGCCGTCCTGCAGAAACAAGAGGCTTTGGACATCGACATTTCTGATGGGATGGTGAGTTGTGGCAACTTCCAGAGGAGGCTCTCGCAATGTGTTCTTTGGGGTGCTAACTTTGAATCAGGAGCTGGCAGAGAGGCCTCCTGAGCGATGCTGCTGGCCTCACATACGTTTGTTTGGCTTCTTGGAGCAAATGCTTCTTCTTTCTGTAATAAAAAGGCTTCCTTCCCACCCACCCCCACCTCCAGTGTCCTGCTTTTTTTGAAATTTTGGCAGCAGCCCTCCTCTGAAGATGGATTGGAAACTTCTGCTACTACAGAATGAATCTCTTCTCTCAAATGACTCTGTCCTACCTGGCGCTTAAAATTGTCTAATGAGGCCCAGATTCCATCTTATGTGGCATTTAGAGTAACCTTCCTCAGGCACAGGGCCTTCTTGGACACAGCCCCAACATGCTGGGACTTCCTTCTGAGGGAGATTTGTACGGCCTCTTCCTGCTGCCCTTCAAGGGGCAAGGGACACCTTTTCTCTTTCAACTGGCCTTTGAGAAGCAATGGCTGCTCGTGCTGCGATGCTCTCTTTCTGCTGATTGGGTTTTACTGTGCTTGTATTATTGTTTCATGGGCAGACTTCAGTGTTGTAAACTCTTTTGATATGCACAGGAAAAGTAGCATCTGAACAGTCTAAATAAAGAAATGCATGCGAGGGAGGCTTTCTGACAATGTTGTGGCCCCCAAACCAGGGTGAGGAGATGGGGGGCAAGTGGGAGAATTCCAGATTTCAGACAACTGCACCCTTGATTTCAAGACAATGGGTCAAACCAGGAGGCTAGACTGCTGCTCTGACCTGGAAACAATTGTGCCAAATCCCAAGTATGTGTGGAGTCTGATTTCGGTCCCTCAATCAAAACAGAAGGGGCTCTGCATATGCTCACAAAAGCATGCCTTTATTTTTTGTCCATAAGCTCCAGGACTGAGCCGTGGTGAACCCTGGCTCAGAAGAAGCTTGAAGTGGCTAAGGAACTAGGATATGCACACCTATTTTCTGCACGTGTTTTCATGCCATAATCTCTCCTTCTTCTTTTCCAGTTCCCTGAGCTCCCTCCTCTGACAACATCCACTCTTGGAGCTCTGATCCCTTCGGTGAGTCTACTTGCGCCACAATCTCTGTGCAAGCTGCTCATACAGCACTGCCGCTTAACTTCACCTGGCCATGGAAGTCAGGATTCTACGCAGCCCCAGAAGGGAAACCCAGTAACAGCCGCATACCCCGTCAGCAGTTCAGCTCTCCCCAAATGCTTCCCGTTGAGCAAAAAGCTCCCATTCATTTCACGCAAGGTGTCTACATGATACATTTCCCCTCTGGGCTCTCCACAGGTGTTCCAGATGTTCCCAGAGCCACGGCCTCTCCTTCTCAAGGTGTCTGTCCCTGAGGTGCCTTCCGTGAAACTGCAGAAAGACAAGGGCCTAATCGAACTCACTGCTCGCGCTGAAATCCTGGCATCCAAGGAAAACGGCGCTTACCAGAGTCTCTGTGTCATGAACATTGTGAGTACTGAGATGCAGCCAGCTAGAACCGGCCCTTTCTAGAGGCTCTTTTACTACGCAGGGGGTGAGGGTGGGGGGTGCTTGTGAACGATCCCTTCTGGCTGCAAAGGTCTCTGGATGGATTTACCTTCTGGCTTGCTGAGCAAGGAGAGGATGTCCATGTGTGTGCAGAAGGGACAACAGTTCGGTGTGTCAGGCTCCAGCCGGGAATTATAGAATCCAATTTTAACATAATTGGCTGTGTGGGGTGGGGTGGGGTGGGGTGGGGGCCAAAGACATACGTGGCAGCTGGCGATGGGACCGTGGGGGACAGTGAGGTAGTAGGTTATATTTTTAGGAATGTATAAGATGTCCTGCCACTGCTGCGCTGCACCACTGGCCAGCTCTGCACACAGTCTACCCCCATTAAACACTCCCTCCCCACCGCTCAGCGGGCACATGCACATGTGCGGTAGCCGTTTGAGGGTTCCGTCTGGCACAGGTTTTCCTGGGCTGGCCCCTCAAAGGGCTGCTGTGCATGCGCATCAGCCAGCTGAGTGGTGGCCGTGGACTCCACGTGGAGCAGGGGGGCAGGGGTTTGGGGGCAGGGCGGCAGCGGCAGGACATTTGGCACACTTTTAAAGGTTTAGCCTGCTTTCTCCCCCCCCCCCCCCCGGGAGCGGCAGTGTCCTAGATTTTGCCTCCTAGGTGACCACCTAGGTCTGCCTAGGGCACAAGTGGCCCCCGATGGAAAGGAATGCTGGGATGAACCACCCCCCACTCTCCTCTTATAGGCATCTTCTTTGCTTGCCAAATTTACTGTCGAAGACAACAAGCTGAAAATCAGTGTCAACCTGGAAAAGTAAGTGTGGCACCTTTTGAACTGGAACTTGTGTCCTGAAGTTCATACCTCTGCAGGGGGAGTGTGGTGGTGGGAAGGTCATTAGAGGAGGAACTGGAGAAAGATCCTCAACATTTCCTTCTTCCATCATATTGTAGGGTTTCTAATCTGCAGTGCCCAAATTCAATACAAACATGTCCCATCTTTTATCTATTTTGAAGGATTTGTTGGTGCAAAATGAAGTCATACTTCCCAATGACCTACAGTTACCACATTTTGCACACGCAATCCTGCCACTGAAATTAGTGGAATGCACTATTTTTGACTGACTGATTGATTCAATTTATATTCCACCCTTCCTAAAGTGGCTCAGGGTAGTTTCATTTGTTCATTTGTTTGTTTATATACCATCCAGAACATACGTCTCTGGGTCGTGCACAAGAAAATCACATTACATTAAAATCTAAAAGACATAATAAGCCAATTAAAATCAGGAAACATTTAAACCAGATTAAAATTAAAATTAAAACTAGGTATCATTAAAAGCCAGACTGAAAAGATGGGTCTCCTAAAGTCCTCTAAGGAAGATGATCCTCTCATCCCCATGGGGAGTGTGTCCCCAACGGGTGACAACTGAGAAGGCCTGATCTCAGGTCTTCCAGGGATCCTCCACCTTTAATGAGAGAGCCCAGAAACATCCCTGTGAGCAGCCTGGCACAAACCACTAAAACAAAAAAAACCCCTAAAACTAAAACTGGAGGACCATGAGCATCACTTCGCTGGAGGACCTTGAGCATCGCTGAGGAGAGCTGGTCTTGTGGTAGCAAGCATGACTTGTCCTCATAGCTAAGCAGGGTCTGTCCTGGTTGCATCTGAATGGGAGACTTGATGTGTGAGCACTTGAAGATCTTCCCCTCAGGGGATGAAGCCGCTCTGGGAAGAGCAGAAGGTTTCAAGTTCCCTCCCTGGCAGCATCTCCAAGAGAGGGCTGAGAGAGATTCCTGCCTGCAACCTGGGAGAAGCCGCTGCCAGTCTGTGAAGACAATACTGAGCTAGATAGACCAATGGTCTGACTCCGTATATGGCAGTTCCCTATCTCCCTATGTTCCTATGTTCTCTTCAGACCTCAGGCCACACCCAAGGCTAGCAAATCTCCCAGCTCAGCCTCGGGAGGTTCAGGTGGGGAAAGAGTCTCAGCTAGCCCCCGCCCCGTCTTCCTCGTTGCCTCTGGCTTGCCTCCAGTTCCCTTGTAAGGCAAACTCCCCAGACCCCGCCTCTCACGTGGACTCTGGAGCCCGGCTGGTGGCACCGGCCCCCACAGCTGCCGCTCCTCAGGGCGATCTGGGCGCCAGCTGGGAGAAGGAATGCCGGCTGCTGGCCTTCTCTGCCGGTCAAGGCCAGAGGGAGGCGGCAGAGCCCGGCCGGCCAGTCTCCAAGGCTAGCAGGAATCTTACACAGCAATATTCTTGCTGAATGGTTTAAATAATTAAAAGAAATTAGAAGAAATTCTGAATACTAGTTGACCTGGCCCAGAGCATCTGAGCCCCTAGGCCTCCCTGTCTCTCCTCCCTCCTTTCAGCCCCAGTCCGTTCTCCCCATCCCAGTCTGCTTTCCCTCCCCTCCCCACCGGCTGGCCTGGCTGTTGCTTTCCCTCCCTGGCCGGCCAGTGCTGCTTTCCCTCGCCGCCCAGTGGCCCAGCAGCAGTGCTGCTTATCCTCTCCGCCCACTGGTGGCTTTGGCGGCATATCCCTGGCAATCTGGCAGCTGCTCGCGTACTCTCGCGAGAGCTGCCACACATGGAATTAGCCACAGGTGTGCCTTAGAGAATTAAATATATAGATACTCCTGATGACCTACAGATACCAAATTTTGCATGAACAGTTCTGCCACTGAAATTAGCTGAATGCACTACCTTTTACACCAGAATATGCTGGGGGAAAGCCTTATTTTTAAAGATTTTAAGAATAGATTCTGACTATAACCAGCAGATTTTAACTGTTCTTGTTCTCAACAGATTTTGAAAACATACAAATCAGATCAGTAATTGAAAAACAACATAATGCCCAGATATTTCCCAGATTCAGATTCACTCTTATTCAAATTGACCATATATGGTAATTATTCAATTAAATGAATAATGTTCAAAGTTGAAATCCTACAAATCTTTAACTGTTCTCTTGCTTACCTTTTGCAACCACATTAATAAAAAATTCTATTACATATATTCCATTTCTCTGTCAGTATAAGCTACACAAAATGACTTTGTCTGGTCACTGAGAGGCCTCAGCTGCTAGTGGGTACTCTTTCTCCTTAACATATATTTCATTCCCTGGAAGTTTTTCATGCAGGGCTTTTAAAGCTCTTTAGCTCCCATCTCCTCCTCCAGAGTGGAGGATGTGCACTCACATACTGGGCATATTTACCCCGAAGTCCCTGTGAGCTATCAGGGAGCACTGCACACACAATTTGGGGTTTTCACTGCATCAGAGGCGTATCTAGGGAAAATAGCGCCTAGGGCAAACACTGAAATTGCTCCCCCTGTCCAAGCATCTGACACCCATCTTTCAGATAACTTTACCATAATATCAGCTCAAAAATACAAGTCAGGCTCGTTAATCTTTTAATATTTCAAAAACTATTTAGCAGTGGACTTAGCCAGACCAAAAAATGCCGGAAAACTACAAATTTCAGTATGTGGGGGCTCATGAAATACCCAAATACTATGTGGAGGTGTACTTGGAAAACTAAATAGAAGTGACTGTCTAATTCTCTACTATGCATTGTAGCATCATGATTACATAAGTTTTAAAAATCAATGGAGAATTTGACTTTTCCCAGATACTTTGTAAATAATTAAAGGATATGCAGAGTAAACTGTGTCACTGCTTGGAATATATTCTAGTCTTTCAGAAAGACAGTTAAAATGAGAGAGAGAGAGCAAGAAACTCCCAGTGGGCCTTAATATTAAGGGTTTCACACTGATTCAAAGACAAACTCACCATTAATAGCCATATTAGCAAGACATCACATTTAACTCACTTATCACAAGAAGCAAAGTAAGAGCAAATGAATACAATCCTAGCTCTTAAGCATCAGCTCAGTATTCACAAGCCCTGATTCTCTGTACATAGTGCCAATCTGAATATGTGTACAGTGTCTTATATTATATTATATTATTATTATTATTATTATTATTATTATTATTATTATTACTACTACTACTACTACCCGTAGCCCCTTGGGGGGCTTCCTAAAGGCTGGGGTTGGTTTTGTTTTTTTTGCAAAGATTCCCCCTCACCCTGTTGGCCTCTAGGGCCTCGCAAGGACCATTTGAGCATGTGCAGTGGCCGTTTTTAAAAATAATCTTTTTTTTTAAAGGCCACTGAAAACAAAATGGCCACCAAGCATGCTCAAATGGCCTCTGCAAAGCCTGGCATGACCTAGAGCCTCACAGAGGCCATTTGAGCATGCACTGTGGCCATTTTGTTTTTGGCAGCCATTTTTTTTAAAAAAATAATTTTAAGAAATGGTGCCCCCCCCTTCAAGTGGCGCCCGGGGCACGTGCCCTGCCTGCCCTACCCCTAGATATGCCCCTGCACTGCATGTTAGAGTGCAGCCCAATTTATACCTGGGATTTTTAAAAATCCACTTTTTGCATCAGATTTTTGGGATAACTTTGAGTTTGCAGTAAAGCCTCGCAGAAAACTTGTGGTAAAGCCTGCTGTGTGGAGAACTCCCTGGTGGGCCAAGAACTCTCTATGAGTTCTGGACCCTGAGGTGATGAAGTGGAAACGGTTGCTGAGGCAGCGATGATGATGGGGCTTTTCAGCCGCATTCTGACCAAAGGAGGACTCCGTTTCATGCTGGTTCTTCTCCTGTACAGAAGTCCGTCCCACTGAGTCCAGTAGAACCTGCTTCTGCCCAGTCATTGAGCATAGGATTAGTGGCCTTAAAAGAACTGCTCTAACAGCAGGTGTCCCAGTCTCAGGGAATGAGAGACAGGAAGTAGGAAAAGGAATTGGGTCAGTATGATGGTTACCCAATTCCTGATTTGAGCACGCAGAACTCTCCCCTCCTGGGATTGCAGGCTCTGCTCGTCACCAGCAGCCTGAGAGGTCCTCGGACTCTCCCTTGACCATTCTCTTTTGTTTCTGCAGGACCCACCTCACGCTGGCTTCTTCAAACGTTGGGAAATTCGACGTAAGAACAGAGAGTGGCTCGTTCAACACTGGGGAGCGGCTGCGGGAGGGGTGCAGCCACTCACTGCCAGGCTGCCCCCCACCCCCATATGCCCCCAGCCGTCTCCTGACGCTTCCGGTCATGCTGGAGCAGTGGGGAAAGGAGGGGCGGGATAGGCCAGTGCGATGGCCTCTTCCTCCTCCCGCCAGGGGCAGCTCCATCCCAAAGGGCCCCCAGACATGCACAGCTTCCATGGCAGACACCAAGGCATTGGAGGGCTTCACACCTGCCTTGATCTGGGGGTTCTCTAGGAGCAGCTCTCTGCTCCGTCCTTTGGTCTGTCCTGGCAGGGGCTCTTTGCTTCACAGCCCCTCTCCCTGAACCACCAGGGCCCACTTCTGCACAGACCTGCTGCAGTCACCCAGGGCAAGCACAGGACGGTGGCTTGGGCCCCCAAGCAGTGGGTGAGCCTGCCCGTCCAGCCGTACCACTGGGCTCTGAAAGGTGGGGCAGAGAGGGGATTGGCCCTGTCCCTGCCCACGGGGCTCTGGCGAGGCAGGAGCCCAGCAGGGGCACTGCCTCCTCAGGCCTCCCTCTCACTAGCTAGCAGCTGGATGCCCCAGAGGCATTCCTAGGAGCAGCTTCTTGGCCAACGAAGAGGAAAGAAACAAGCCTCTTCAACCACACGCAGGAGACCTTTGCTTGCAAGCCCTTGGCAGAGTAGTTCCCTTGTCCTCTGGGCATCTTCAAGGCACGAAGTGTTTTCTGTGTCAAAAGCAAAGCGCCCCCTTAACCCAACCAGAGCTTGGAGCCATGACTGAGGCAGGAATTGCCAAGCTGACTGTGTTGTAAAAGCCGGCTGGTCTTGTGTGCGAGGAGTACGAAGCTTCAGTTCCTTGTCAAAACAGGTCTTTTTTCACACTTTTCTCTTGCCATATATTCAAAAGGAGCTTAGAAGTCACGCACATTCCTGTTGGAGGGGTGGGTGTGTTAATCAGGTGACATTCATGAGAGAAAGGTTTCTCCAGTTTGGGCACATAGTAGGAGGGGAGGCAGGAACAAATATCAAGGATGAGAGAGCGCCTCTGAACATATGCAAAAAGCAGCACCTTGCATGTCCTCATGTCTGCCCCGGGCCCCATAACAAAGGGGCCCCCTTAACGCCATTAGATTGAGACCTTGACATTACCTAGGTGCACCTCTGATGCCATGCATGCAGTTTCAAAGTTGTATTGTTGGGGGGGGGAGCCTGTGCCCCCTCCCCCGTGCTGCCCCTGAACCAGTAAACTGGGCCCACAGCCAGAGTGAGGCAAATCACAAAGAGCCTTGCAATACATTCTTTGCAAGTCAGCCCACACTTGCTTTCATTTGAACCAGCCTCAGCTCTTGGATGAGTGTCTCCGTATGACGTATGTGTTTCCAAGCACACAGTTGTCTCATCCCCATCTTTCTAGGCACCTGCTTTCTTAGCGTAGCGTAGCATCACGTGTCACATTCACATGTGGCATTTCTAGCCGCGTGTGCGCTTTCTTAGGAGTATACTTTCAAATCCAATGGACGAAACAGCCTGGCACTGGGTGGTTTAGCTCTGGGACTTGAAAGAGCATGGCACATCCGATTTGTGGCATGCAATGGTTCTCCTGGGCGCTTTCCAGGTGAGCTGCTCATCAGCAGCAAAATGCTTCCATTCGGGCAAGACACATTCGGAACGTAAACAGCAGGGGGAGCAGTCTCACAGCCACGAACAACCCGAAAACACA
Organism: Hemicordylus capensis; assembly: GCF_027244095.1. Classification (NCBI taxonomy): domain Eukaryota; kingdom Metazoa; phylum Chordata; class Lepidosauria; order Squamata; family Cordylidae; genus Hemicordylus; species Hemicordylus capensis. The sequence goes on along the minus strand of NC_069660.1, from coordinate 3,551,171 downwards.
GCAACTTTTTCACTCCAGATATATGATGTCCTTGCTCTATACCGTAGTGATTAAATTCACAACAAGGCATTGGAAATGTGAACAGCATGCTGCTGTCCGCGTAGGGACTGCAGTGTCAGGACTCAGGAAGTGTGGAAGCACACTTCTGAGATATGTCCTGAGCCCGTTGTAGGGTCTAGTCTGGAAAGCGCCCTGATGCCATGTCAGAACATCTGACTCCATCCTGCAAGCTTGTCTCGGCTGAGAGAGAGATTTAGGAGAAGCTGTAGAATTCCTGTCACTGAGGCCCAGGAAAACAACCCTTATCGGGATTCGAGGGAAATTTGCAGCAAGCAGTAGCTGGTAGACAAGAGAGTCTGCCAGAGCAAGCAACTTGGGAAGGGGAAGATGACCTCAAATGCAGAGGCAGAGTAGCAACCCCTGGGCTGGAGTCTGACCCCTCCCCCCGGTCATTCATGGATTCCCTGATGAATGAGACGGGGCTGTTAACTGAACTGTTTCTCTGACTGATGCAGGTGTCACTCATGGAGGGGCTGGTGGGCAAGGTTTTTGAAGTCGCGTTCCTTCCAGCAATGAACAGTAAGGACATTAAAAACCTCTTTCACATTCTGTACAGTGCTGAGCTGAACGACGAGGCGGCGCCTTTGGCAAAACCTCGTGCCTGATCGTTTGGAGGTGTGCAAACTGTGGTGGGCAGGAAGGTTATCTGTCTTCCAGCAGCTGCCACTTTACAGGAGGGAGTCACAGTCTGATGCACAACCCAGTTTCTCTGCCGCCCTTTGCTGGCTGGCGTTTTGCTTGTTTTACTTGTAATCTGCCTCCAGGTTTTGCTCTGGGCAGAATCTGGTAGCAGAGCAGAACCAGACAAGACAACCATACCTCCCTTGAGACTGGAGAAGCAATCCTCTTTTCTCTCTCTCCCCCCGCCCCCGCCCCCACTCTCCCTTCAGGTGTGTTAGGAGGGGGCATCCCTCTTCCCCAGCTGCTGGATATCGACTTTGACAACGCGGATGTTGATGTCATTGAAGTAAGTTCTCTGACTCTGAATGTGCAGGCTGGTGTTCACTTCAATGCTACTGCAGCCCTAAGCCAGTTGATTGACCATTAGAACTGTCCTGACTGTACATCACGGACAATAAGGTGGTTTATACAACTGCTGTTGGTGGGGCTGGGGAGGGCATGGTGGGGGTGGGGGAGGCAGGTTCTGTCCTACCTTCCCCCCAGACAATCGAGGCTTGTTTTCGGCCATGCCTCTCGCTAGGGGTGCGCATGAAACCCATATGCCCAGTTTGGTGAGAGTCCAAATTCGACTTGAGTCCATGTTCAGTCCCACCAACCCCCACCACACACACACACACACACCCTGGTTCAGCTCGAATTTGAGCCGGTCCAGGGGTTCTAACAACAACAACAAATGGCATATGGCTAGTGCACATGCATGGCAGCCTCCAAAATGCCGCCAGTGCGGAAAGGGGCTGAAAACTGCCTGAACAGGACTGATTTGAGTCTGGAGGGAGGCCAGTGGGGGAGAGCGGACTGCTGGAGACTCTCTCCGTGACTGCGGCAGTGCCACCCCCGGAGGCAGTGAGTTCTTAAAAAATAAATTTCCATTATAACTCCCAGACTGGCCCGGGTGTGTGGGTGTGTGCTTCGGCTTGAGTTGGAGCCGAATCGGGTCTGGTTCGGCTTCAGCGCAAACTGGGGGTGAGCCCTCAAACTGGCCAAGTGCAGAGATTGCTGCACTGACCTTGTGGGCACATGGTGCCCTAGTGGAGAGCATCTCCCCATGTGGAGGAAGGCAGGTGTACTCCTCCCTTCCCCCCAAGCCCTCCATGGCCCAGGGATTTCATTTGTGTGCATGGCCTTTGGGTCAATGGCCAATGATCTCCATCAGAAGTTGTGTGGCTGTTCTTGGGACTATTGAAGGCTGTCAAGGTTTAAGCAAAGATAGACATCTGAACTCCCCACCCCATCCCAACACCAGGCCTTTGGAAAAGTAGCATGACACACAAGGTGCCCTTAAGCACACCCACAGCCCCGCCCCCACCATCTTCCTTTGTGTGTCACAGAGTGCACTCATCGGTTTGTGACAGGCTTCGAGGGAGGGTCCCCCCCCCGCCATCCCCGTTGTTTCTCTCTTTCTTCCTGAGAAGAGCCCAGTCTGGCATCTCTGGCTCAGCCCCTCTCTCATTCTCACACAGCCCTGGGCTTCCAGTTGGACGGAGCAGTAGCAACTGGCCCAAGCTGTCCGCCCTCCAGTCTTCACGGCTAAGCAGGGACTCTTCCCAGTCCAAGTCCAGCGGTCTCAACCAACTTACTGGGACTTGAGTTCCTGCCAATAATCCTGCCAATTATCGGTCAAAGGCAATGAGGGCGGAACCCTGGCGTGAAATGCTCTTGGCCTTTTCTTTTTGTCAGAATCTGCTTGTGTTGTCCGCATGAGCCAACGAAGGGACAGAGTGACCGGCCGGGGCAGCAGGACCAGCCGCGCCGTGGTCCGGAGCAGGGTCCTGCACAGCACTGCCCTCTGAGCCTGTCCTGTGCAGTCGGGCCTCCCTCCCTCTAGCAGACACCAACTTGATTTCAATTGCAGATGGACTCGAAGTGGAGGTTGCTTCCTTTCATTAATCAGACCACGGCATTTTCTGTGTCCACTAAGCTTCACTCCAGCTGTGTTAATTTTCAAGACAGCATTCACACACAGAGAGAGATGGTGTTTATTGCGTTATTCTTTTTAATAAAGGTTTCTGCTTCTACTGCATTTGGAGTAACGATGTAGTTTGGCTCAAGATTGCCTAACTGCTGGAGGGGAAAACCCACACATAAGGGGAGAATACATTAATTATGATCTATGCTGAGAAGGCAATTAGGAGGCTGATCAGTGCTCCTAATGGAGCCCTGGGGTGGAGATTCAGATCTGAGCTGCTAGCCAGAGCTTTGCCTTTATCAGTCACTGGGAGCGTCTAATGACTTGATAATGGAGCAAAAGGGAATCCGTAATTGCAGTGTTTGCCTGGGAAAAAGAAAGGGAGCACAGCAGCACTGCAGGTGGCGATGCAGGAAAATTGCCCGTAGTTCCAGTGTTGAAGATTTCAGTGTTGCAGAATTCATGTGAAACCAGGCTTGCTCTAAGTCATGGTGGGCAGCAAGATCTCCATGGTGCAATGTGTAATGGACTCCAGGTTTCTGAGCTTTTTCGGGAGAACTCTCAGGAGAAATGTTGTGTTTATTCCCTGGGAGTTCTGGCTCACAAAACAAACCTGAGGCGCGCAGGCTTGCTCTCCTGACTGCTCCCCCTCCCCACAGAACTCACTCTTGTGAAGGGGGTGGGCCAGGGCCAGCATCCTGAAGGGCTGACCGCAGGGGCAGGAGCCGGGCTGTCTTGCTGCCGGTGGTCTTGCCCCATGAAAGGACCTCCCTGCCTCCGCTGAACTCTCCAGCATTCAATTAACTCTTTAAAAGCAGTACACACTTGCAGGGCCTGGCTGCTCCTCTTCCTAAGTTGCAGCATCCACAATGAAAGCCTAGATATGCACCACTGAAAAACAAAAATATTTTTCTTCTTCTTCACAGTCATTATTTTAATGACATGCAAATGTGTGCAGATTTAATCAATCAATCAAACAAACATTACCATTATTTTAATTGGACCATGGCCTAACATTTTCCCCATTGTCCTGAGCCAGGGGTTCTCAAAGTTGATGCCTTAGATGTTGTTGGTCTTCAGTTCTCACAATCCCCAGTCACAGTGGCCACTGATCGTGTGATTGTGTGTGAGGCTCCTGCTGGGTAGGAGGGATCCATCCTACCCAGTAGCTGTACCCAGCTTTTTAAAGAGGTAGGAGGGAAAGTCCTCCTACCCAGCTTGAGGCTCATACATGATCACTCCCCCTGGCTTCTACCTGCCTTTTTACTCACAAAACAGGAACATGCAGAGCTCCAAAACTCGGGAAGGACCCATTTAATGATCATGTGAACTACTGGGTTAGGCTACTGTCTGTGGACAGGGTAGAAGTCAGAAAACAGTTTTAGAAAGAAAAAGAAAATTCCCCAAGACACACAATAATGTGTCTTAATTGAATCCAGCTTAGGTGTTAATTTCAAAGAGCAGAAAGGCAGCAAGAACTGAAACATGGGCAACCTTATCCTTAAGAAACCCTCTTGCATTTCCCTTCAGCTTGTCTCTGCTGCTTGTTGATTGCTCACCTGGTAGCCAGGAAAGAAATGACAGTCTCCTTTGCCAATAGGAGAGACATTAAAAAATATATATTATATTTTTATACCACCCGAACCTCTGTCCCTGGGCAGTTTCTATCAACATATAAAAAAATTAAAACAGGAATTAAAACCTTAAAAAAAATTACAACCACAAGTCTAGTTAAAGGCAAGGGTGAATTAAAATGACCCCTGGGGAATAGCTGACAGGAGCTGGGCAGTATCCGATTTGGTGTGAGGGTGCAAAGGATTCAGATAAAACAGAAGGGGACAGAGCGGGACCACATAAAGAGCAGACAGAAGGCTGTGCCAGCTGGTCATACATACAAAAGGGAAGAGATTCAGTGAATAGGTGCTTATATGCCAATGCCAGAAGCCTCCGAGCCAAGATAGGTGAGCTGAGTGCTTGGCTGCTAATGCAGAAATAGATATAGTGGGCATAACAGAAACATGGTGGAACAGTGGGAACTGGTGGGACACTGTTATCCCTGGGTATAAACTCTATAGAAAGGACAGGGAGGGGCGCCTTGGAGGTGGAGTAGCACTGTATGTTAAAGAAGGGATAGAATCTCACAAGCTAGAAAACCTTAGAGGACCAAAGTCCCCCACAGATCCAGTTGACATAATATACTTGGACTTCCAAAAAGCTTTCGACAAAGTTCCTCATCAAAGACTCTTGAGAAAACTTAGCAGTCAGGGAATAAGAAGCTCCAAAAGGATCTTTCCAAAGTGGGCGACAAAATGGCAAATGTGGTTCAGTGTTGGCAAATGTAAAGTGATGAACATTGGGATGAAAAACACCAACTTCATGTATACGCTGATGGGATCTGAGCTGTCAGTGATTGACCAGGAGAGGGATCTTTGGGTCGTGGTGGACAGCTTGTTGAAAATGTTGACTCAATATGTGGCAGCTGGGGAAAAGGCCAATTCCATGCTAGGGATCATTAGGAAGGGGATTGGAAATAAAACTGCTAATATTATAATGCCCTTATACAAAACTATGGTGCAGCGACACCTGGAGTACTGCGTACAATTCTGGTCACCACATCTAAAAAAGGACATTGTAGAACTGGAAAAGGTGCAGAAGAGGGCAACCAAGATGATCAAGGGCCTAGAGCACTTTCCTTATGAGACAAGGCTACAACACCTGGGGCTATTTAGTTTAGAAAAAAGATAACTATGGGGAGACATAATAGAGGTCTGTAAAATCATGCATGCTGTGGAGAAAGTGGATAGAGAGAAAATCTTCTCCCTCTCACATCACACTAGAACCAGGGGTCATCCCATGAAATGGATTGCCAGGAAATCTTGTACCAATGAACAGAAGTAGTTTTTCACACAATGCATAATCCACTTGTGGAATTCTCTGCCACAAGATGTGGGGGCAGCCAACAACCTGGATAGCTTTAAGAGGGCTTTGAATCACTTCATGGAGGAGAGGTCTATCATCGGCTACTAGTCAGAGGGCAATGGGCCACCTCCAGCCTCAAAGGCAGGATGCCTCTGAGTACCAGTTGCGGGGGAGTAACAGTAGGCGAGAGGGCCTGCCCGCAACTCCTGCCTGTGAGCTTCCAGCGTCATCTGGTGGGCCACTGTGTGAAACAGGATGCTGAATTAGATGGGCCTTGGGCCTGATCTAGCAGGGCTGTTCTTATGAATAAATGTGTCTTTAAAGACTTTTTAAAGTTGTCAGAGATGGGGAGGCTCATATTCCATCATGGACTTTTACACACATGGCTTTTAGCTGGCATCCGCTCTAGAATGGAGGGTGTGAGTCCACATATCAGCTGATTTACCCTGAAGTCACTGCAAGCTGTCAGGGACCAGTACACACCTGATTCTGCTTTCCCCCGAATTACTGCTGTACATTCTAGCTTGGCCCAAATTGTGTCTGGGGTTAAAAAAAAACAAACCTATTTCAGTCAGCTTTTTTAAAACACACACACACACACACACACACACACACAAAAACAAACCCCACCAAGCTTTCTGATATACCCTGCCACTTTTTTCAAAACTTGCACTGGTCACCATAGGAACATAGGTTTTACATATGAAAATGTGGTTGGAGGATGCCTGGAAGCCGATGTAACCTGAGCCCTTTGTATCTGAGCTGATTCTATGAGGCTGCATTTTCCTTCATCACAGAGAGAAAGCAATGATTTCTACTTTAAACTTCCATGGCCTCTTAAATGGTCTGGGGTGGGGGTGGGAACATAAGGTGATGAAGGCAGTCACAAAGGCCAGTTCATTATAAAAATCAGCAAAGATTTTGGTCAGATTCAGCAGGTTCAGGTTAAGCGTTCTGTTGTTTGATCCGGCTGCTTGGTGACTTGTCTTGCCGGTCTTCTGTAACTAAATGTCAAACTAAGAAACAGAAAAAGGTCTCCCTCCTCCTCCTCCTCCTCTGGGATGTGATTGGTTGTGGGGGAAACCCAGAGCAAGCTGTGGGAACGCACACAGGAAAAAGATTGCGGAGAGAAGCCAACCCTATGTGAACGGTTCATTTAAATAAAGGTCAAAAACAGCACCTTGAATTGTACCCGGAAACAAACTGGCAGCCAGCGCAGCTCTTTCAGAATGGGTGTGATGTGCTCCCACCGGGCAGCTCCAGATAAAACCCTAGCTGCCGCATTTTGCACTAGCTGCAGTTTCTGGATATTCTTCAAGGGCAGCCCCCCATAGTGTGGGTTACAGTGATGGAACATGTCCTTTAAGCTTTCCAAACCCCTGTTAACTGGGCAAAGAGGCACCTTTTAAACGTGGTGATTCTCTTTATTGAGCAGGGGGAGAATAACTGGCCCTATCCATCCCCAGCACAGTACTTCCAGTGACTGTTGCTGGCGTCTGTCTTATGTTTCTTTTTAGATTGTGAGCCCTTCGGGGACAGGGAGCCATCTTATTTATTGATTTGTTATTTCTCTATGTAAACCGCTTAGGAAGCTTTGTTGAAAAGCAATATATAAATATCTGTTGTTGTTCTTGTTGCTGTTGTTGTAATCCAGCAGTGACATGACTAAGTTGTGGGTAACTGTGGCCAGATCTGCCTTCTCGAGAAATGGATGCAGCTGGTGCACTGCTTCCAAAAGCAGAGTGTACTTGCCCTTTCAAGGGGAGTGCAACCCCGTCCAGAACCAGTAGAAACTTCTCAACCCAATTGAATAATAAATATAGAGCCGGGTCTCATGATCAGTGAGACCCGGTTTGGGAAGGGAAGCGGGGATGGTGGACTAAGCCCGCTCTCCCCACACATGAGCAGGGCGGGAGCCCTGGGTGGCCAGATTGTGATGGAGCTGGTGGGGGGTGGGGAGTTCGGGGGCCGCATGCAGGGCATACTGGAGAGACCCCCAGAGCCGGGAGGTGGCTTTTCGCCTCCCCTCTGGGGGTCTACTCGTGAGCAGCCACAGTGCGGAGCCACGGCACGTCTACTCACAATCAGAAAAACCGAGTTTGCTGAGTGCTCGCTCCGCAAACCCGGTTTAAGGGGAGAGTTACTTAGGCGGGTTAACCTCAGGGAGGCAACCGGGCTCGGCTGCAAGCCTGGTGGCTCCCACGATCATCTGAAATCGGGCTAGGCTCCCCTAGCCCTAGTTCGACTGATTGTGGGAATAGCCTCATTAAATAAATATCACATGGGCATTCCCACAACCAGCCATTAGAGGGCCTCATACTCTACAGTGTTCTTCAGCTGTACAGAATAGCTTTTCTTAAACAGTGAATTAAGTGTAAGTGTGTGTGTGTGTGTGTGTGTGTAAGTCTTTGTTGATAGTCATGTTCTCTGTAAACTTTGAGAGACGTTTGCACCATGTCTAATTTAATTAAATAACGTCTCTGTTGAAACAAAATTTCATTATGACTGTGTTAAACTTTATTGTTTGTGTAAGATTAAATTAATCCAGCTCTGATGAAAGGGCTGGTATCTGGAGGGGGAAGTATATAGAAAACTTCCAAAGTGGAACTCCTGTTAACTTGATGGATCTTATTACAAACAACATCTATGCAAGTGCTGAACTCTTGCAAAACGGATGCCCGCATCAGCCTGTGGACATGCCACATTACCAAAAGTAGCTGAAGGAGATGGTCTCCACCTCCTTTATCTCAGGGGGAGCCCTGATTCAGCTTTTTGCAGGGGAAAAAAGGCAGAACCTCATTTAGGTGGCACAGGCCCAGTTCCAATGTAACAACACAGCCGCATTCACATGTGACGAGGAATCGCGGGTCCAATGGACCTGCAGTTCCCCCATGCTCTCCCAGTGGCATTTAGGCATACTGGAGAGGTCAAGACTGCACAGAGGCAGGGAAGCCAACTGTGTGGGCTTCCTTCTTGCTTGAAGGACAGCCCGACTGCTAATTAGGGAGGGAGGGAGGAGCTTCCTCCCTCAGCTCCAGTCCAGCTGACTGCAGCCTCCATTGCTACATTCAGATGGCAGGGAGGCTCTGTGGACCACCGGTTTGGAGCAGCAAAACGTCCAAACCGGTGCAACTCCGGTGCTGTTAGTAATGTGACTCAAGGTTGCACTGAAGAGACTCCAATTTTAACTCTTGGTTTGTAATAAACTGACAGTTCATATTGGAGTCTCCTCAGCACAACCTTGGGTTGTGCCATAGACTGGAGTTGCACCAATTCAGAGGTAATGGTAAAGAAACCGCTGGTCCCTGCAACTCCAGTCCCCCGCTACATGTGAATGCGGCCTGAGCCCTGAGCCTCTCCCATCCACTCTTGCACATAAGTTAAGGAATTTTAAGTTTTCTCTTTGTGTCTGGAAACTAGCTGCAGTTTCCTCTTTCATGCATATCTGGGAAACTGTGGTTTATATGACCTGTGATTAACAAACCGGAATCAGCAGGGGTCTCCCACGGTACCGGTGCTGAGGGCAGGTGCTAAATGCTGCCTTGCCACATGCCCCTGATGGGAGCCAACCCCCTTTCAAAATAAACCCCCATAAGTGAATGAGGGCCTGGGAGAAGGGCAGGTTGCCAGTAGGTGGCCAGGTTGCCTCCTCTTCTCTTCTTGTACTTCTTGAAAGCTTTGTAAGGGGTGTGAGGTTCTCCTCACAAGGTTTGCAAGGGTTGGATCAGTCCCAAAGAACTGCTCCAATGGCAATGGTGGGGCATGCGGGGGGATCTCGCCACCCTGCTGCCGCCCGAATAATCCACTGTGTGAGGCAACTGTCTCACTTTGCCTCACGAAAGTGCCTGCCCTGAGGATCAGATCTCTTTAGCAGCCTCGTTCAGCTCTGATTAGTACAAACCATTGTTTCCCATATTTGTGTGACTCAGGAATCAAAATGTTTGTTACAAAAAGTGAGCAGAAGCTTCTATTTGTGTGCTTTGGGGGAGGGAAGGGTCCCTGTGAGCTGTGGCATCTTCTTGTAACACTGAAGCATGGTTTAGCATTATGACTGAGCATTATGTCTGAACTCAGTGGGCCCCTCTTTCCTGCAACCTTCCTTGTCATGGAGGGAGAAGCATCAAAAAGAACATTGTCCCATTTGCTTCTTCTGGAAATGGCAGGCTGGAGCACATGGTTGTTGTGAGTACATCTGCCTGAACAGTCAACTACTTCGTAACAGCAGGCTAGATTGTTCTCCTAAAGCACTAGGGTTGCCAACTCATCAGGAGGGGTGTCGGTGGGGACAGTCTGGCTTGTTCTTTTTCATTTAACAGCAGAATTCAGCAGGGGAGGCTTTTCATTGTATGGAGACGAACATTATAAGCTTCTGATGTCTGCAGATCAAGCTGTTGCTAAAAGCAGAGAAGCAGGGATGGATACAATCCCTGAGGGAATCTAAGTGCAGGCCGATGCCTGGCCAAATGCTACAAGTGAAAAGCAGAAAGGGGCAATGTCCCTTGCGGACTCCAGAAGAGCGCTGTGGTGGGGAAATTAGCATCTCTTTAGGCAGACTAAAACTGAAATGAATTTGCTCCCCAGATTCACCGGAACATTCTCCACTGCAAATGTGAAACAATGAATATTCTCCTCCAGATATTTTTGGGTTGCTTGAGGGATTGCTGGCTGTTTACAGAATATGTGAGAGCTGTATTGTCACCCAGTGGTATTTTCTGTCAACATTTGACAAAGCTGACATCCAGACTAGCCCTCTCCTCTGCAGGAGTGACTGATATCCAGGGTTTTTAAAAAAACTATCTGCTGTTCCCTTTGAAACCCACAGTGCCACTCAAACATATGCCCCTGAGGGCTGTACAAGCTAGAGACTGTCAGATATTTGTAGAACTTTAATAAACAAGATGAAATGGCATAAGAAATTGAAACATATGTCTAAAATGTAAATTGATTCTTTTTAACATTTCTTGTTTAAAATGTGATGACAGAACAGGGAATTTGGCAACTTCTGAATATTTGCAAACCCAAGAGGGCAATCCTGGAATCCTGCTTTCTTGGGGTTCTGCTCCACTTGCTGATGCTGAGGGAAGCTAGACTGTCATGCACACAGGACGGGGCCTTCTCGGTTATTGCCCCTCAGGTTTTGGAATCCTGTCTCAGTGGGTGTCCATTCTCTGACCTCCTTGGCTGTCTTTCAAAAGCAACTAAATTCTAGTCCTGTGCAAAGTCGGATCGGCAATGTCAGAACTGATCCGACCTTGTTGCAATTGGTTAAAAAATTGACCAAATTCCAATCTGATACCAGGTCCCTGATACCGGCTCGGAATTGCCAGAATTCATATCAGAATTCATGTTGGACTGTCTGAAGCATTTTGAAATCCAGGTTGTTCCCCATAGAGGTCAGTGGAGAAATGGGGAAAAATCAGGAAATATAAAGGGCCGGGTCTAGGACTTCAAAATTTGGCACAAGTGAAGTACTAGTTGGCAGGACTCTGTGTAGTGCATTTGAAGTGAACTGGAGGACAATCCTGCAATTTCTAATGAATTCTTTCTTGTTTTGTTTTATGAGGTATTCTTGTGCAAGAGCACCACGTTGCCAAAATAAACAGGTGTCCTTGTATAAGAACACCTCATAAAACAAAACAAAACAAAATCATTAAAAATTGCAGCATTGTCCAATTAACTTCACATTCACTTCACAGAGTCTTTCCATCCTTTACTTCACCTCTGCTGAATTTCGAAGTCCTAGGCCCAGCGCTTTATTTTTCCTGATGTTTTTTCTATTTCCCTATTCACATCTATGGAGAACAATCTGATGTTCAGTCAGCTTTATGTCATCTGAAACTTCCAGGGGCCCAAGAATCTGATTCCAATATTTTCAAAATCAGATCAGATCAGATTTGGATCTGATCTGATATTTTTGGTATGTTCATTTGTGCACAGCCCCACTAAATACCTTGCTGTTTGTTCAGATCTTTTACTTGTAGGGGTTGCTGCTCTCTGCTCACCTGCTGCTCTCTGTGGATATTTTTAATGGTTTTATTATTGTTGTTGTTAGTTGGCTTCAATGTTGTTTTAGTGTGCCTTTATGGATTTTATTGCTGCGTTTCATTTTCTGTAAGCGGCTTTTGGATACGTTTTATGGAAGGAGGTATAGAAATTGAATGATAAATAAATAAATAAACCAATCCCTCTTATTTCCCTTCCACCTGCCCTTACCTTTGCTGTGCTATATAAGGACTCTTGTGCCGCAAGAGATAAGAAAGTCCTGGCAGAGGTATCTTTGTGAGCATCCAAGAAGAGTCCCAGGGAAGAGCCGTAAAACTCCCGGGCTTGCTGGGCACTCTTGTTCTTCTCCCTTTACTTTGAAAGAGCAGGTGAGCAATTGAGTAGCTTTTCCCTTCTAAATGTCTAAGTGGATCCTTTGGGGAAATTAATGTCCAGAGGCAGCTTCAAAGGCCTCGTTGACGGAAATGTCCTTAATGTTTTTGTGGGCTTATTTTCCCTTTTAGTCAAATGGAGACTGAGACACACAGAAGGGCGTCCACGTCAAAAAGGACAGTGGGGCAAGACCCCAAACCAAAGAGTTGGGGAACTTTTCTTAACCATTCAGAGTGGTGAGGGGCAATATCAACTCATCCTAATGAGCTGAGGGGTGGGGGGTTGCCAAAAGAAGCGCAGGTGCCTCTACTTCCTGGCAGCAGTTTAGGTGGCCCCTCTTTCTATCCCATCCAGTCATTCACCAGGTAGAGCTGCATGACAATGGCCAGCCTGCAGGCAACACCGCTCTCATTAACAACGGGAAGGGAGGGAGAGGAGCCCCCCAAGCAGCTGTGAAACAGAGCCAGCTGCGCCTCCTTTGGCTACTGGCTACTTGCCACTACTGGGGAGGGGGAGGGGGATGACAAGCTGGCTACTTTAACTTGGTGCTTGTTTCAAGCGGGCAACTGAATTTTCAGCTCTTTTGATTTTTAACTCATTCATCAAATGTGATTTTTAAGAAGTGTGTTCTGTTTAATTTCATTTCATTCATGATATATATATATATTTATAAGTGTATGTTACATTTTATTTCGGTTTATGTATATATAGATTGGACTGATATCCTATGGGCTCAGAGTGGCTTTCAGCAGTTTTGCAAAAGGTTCCTAGTTCCGTCTCCACGGGGATTGCAATCTAGACATATGGAGCAGGCTGCAGGCAGTCAAAAGGTCCCTCCCCCTTCTGCCCACAACAGACAGGTGCTTTTATATGTAATGATATTTTACAAGTACAGCATGCACATGATGAAGTGTCAAGGGTTCGTTATTTCCTTCCTCTCAAAGAAGTCAACGGCCAGCCATACCCTTTTATGATTTGTACACACCACCAGATTTTCAAACCTACCACGAGCAATCGGTATCTTTATGAATCCCTGTCTTTAAACTCACCCTAAGTTAAAAACACATATTTTTTAATTAATATTTATTTTATCTTATCAATTTGTAACCTACCCTTCAATGTAAGAACATTTTCAGGGCAACTGACAAGATGAAATCTGAAACAACCAATGAACAAACAGCAGCAGCTAAAGAACATCCCCATTGCCAGTTCACAGGCTTGGGGTGGGGGGGGGAGGGAAGGGGGTCCTGGCATAGAGCCAAAAAGAATAGAGTGTCAGCTCCAAATGAGCCTCCCTGGGGAGAGGATTCCAGAGATGGTGTGTCACCCCTGAGAAGGCCCTCTCCTCCCCACTGACAACTGCATGGCTTCAGATGGTGGACACTCCTGGAGGAAGCTGATCTGACTGGGTTGAGAGGCTCATGGTGGAGCAGGTGACGAGCCTTCCGATGTAACAGCTACATCGCACCAACGGTGCCTGCACACAAAACAGAAATTGCAGCACCCCATAAAGCTGGGGTTCTTGATATGCCTTATGAACCTCATTTGCAACCTTTGCCCAGAGTTCCAGAATGTGGCCTCCTGAAGCAGTCAGCAGAGGATCCTTGTTCCTTTCGGAACGCAACAATGGATGCCCTTTCTTCCAAACTTCACTCTTGGGGAGTTGAAAACTTGATATCTGAAAATTTGATTTGTGCTTTCCTGCCCCATCCTCCATAAAATGCTCTTGTCTCTGGCACTAAATTAAATGAAGCAACACCTGTTTGCTGGCATATGTATTCCACTGATGGAGATTGGACAGAAATCTGGCTTGATCCTCAGTCAGTTTATGAGCACAGTTGCTTTTCTGCACCATCTCAGAAGCCTGGCTCTGGAAGAGCACTTTTCAGTCATCCAGTCTTCAGAGCACTGATGGAGGAAGGATTTGGCCGGGTGGGGTGGGCAGGGGGTGGGAGCCAAACACCTCAGTATTCTAACTGGCCTGTTTAAAAGGAGCAGAAATTCTCAGCACTGATTTCTACCCACTGAATAACTTCATGTTTCTTCTGCAAAGGCAGGCTCAAAAGATTTCAAAGCTGGCAGAGGCAGATAATTTGTGTGCAGTGCGTGTCTGTGAAAGAGATGCCAGCAAATCCCTTTGATTTTATTTGACACGCTTTCTGGCTGAAGGCAGTTCGAGTCCCCGGCTTTCCCTCCTGTTGAATAATCCTGAAGTCTGGCATTGAGCCAGGCGACGTGCTGATCAAAGGGAAATGAGGAATACCATCTAGCAAATTAAAGTCTCATTTAGCTGTGCCAAGAGCTGTCATAAAGGGGGATTCTCTTAAATTATAAAGGGGTTAGCCTGTGCAACCCCAAATCAGGTGATTCTGCAGAGCTGAAATAATACAGTGTGCATATTGCTGGCCTCATCTTGCTCCTGAAAGAAGCATCAGATCTTGGGTTCCTGTTTCAGAGAATGAACATATAACTTTGTTAACGACTCAAAGAAATTTCCCCATTTCCTGCCCTAAACGTTGTCCGTAGATTTTATGACTCTGATCGTCTGCAGTGTTTGAACCTTGGACCCCTAAACCTAATCTGTCTAGAGCTGATTCATCAGAGAGATACACAGAATAAGGACAAAGCAGGGTCCCACATAGATAGGCAGCTCATTTAAGATGTTTCCCACCCATGTTCCCATCCTTTGCATGCACTCTTAAAGCACCACCACCAGCATGGCTTCTCTCTGCATCCCATCATCATTAGAACCACAGTGGGTGGGTACAAGAAACAGGGTCATTTTAGGGGTGATGCCAAAATTGTATCAGGCCCCCTCTCTTCCCAGGCCTAGGGAGGCACTTCTGACATGTTCAGCTGGTTTTTTAATGGCAATATATAACAAACTATGCAAATTTAATGTTTTTATTCTACTTTATATTTTGTTTGCAATAGTTATCCGATGTTTCTATTTGCTTCCACTAATCTGTAAATAACCCACAGTTCATGACAAACCTCACGATGGGCAGAGCTTGCATAGGGAAAATCACCCTGAGGAAGAGACTAGGTTCTAGCTCACCATTAAGTGGGTCTTCCATCCAGACCATCCTGGCAATTTAGATCCCTTCTGTTGCTTCTTTCCCTTTATACCTGAGTAACTCCTGGCTGGCTCGTGTCATGCCTGCCTGCCTTGCTCTCCTCCAGCAGGTCGCAGGAGGATGAAGGGCTGGAGAGGGGCCCTGGCCTGCTGCATCGCCATCTTCTGGGGCTTGTTGATTCCACCACAACGTGCTCTTCCGTTGGGAGGCCTCCTTGGCTTAGGCTCCACATCTGGAGGTGGTGAGTTGACATGTGGATGAATATAAGAACATAAGAACAGCCCTGCTGGATCAGGAAGCCCAAGGAAGCCCATCTAGTCCAGCATTCTGTTTCCCACAGTGGCCCACCAGATGCCTCTGAGAAGCCCACAGGCAAGAGCTGAGAGGGGCATGCCCTCTCTCTTGTGGTTTCTCCCCTGCAACTGGCATTGAGAGGCATCGTGCCTTGGAGGCTGGAAGTGACCTAAAGCCACCAGATTAGTAGCCATGGATAGACCTGTCCTCCATGAATTTGTCCAAGCCCCCCAAGCTGGTGGCCATCATCATATCCCATGGCAAAATAATTCCATAGATCAATTATGTGCTGTGGTGGCTCAAGATGCAGTGCCAGGCTGCTTGGACAGGAGAATCCCAGCCAGGTTCCTTTAAAATAAAAGGGAGGTGGCTGCAGGAGCTACAGCTACTGCATGTCCGGAAGGGTGCCTATAAAGACGGGTGGTGGTGCTGCGGACTGAGTGGAAGGGTGGTTGAGCGTCAGCTGTCACTCACCTCTCTACTAGGCCTGCACTCATCCATTCTCCCTTGCTTGCCAGTTAAAGCTGACTGTCTGGCCTTGGGTTGCTCGAAATAGGCTGGACATGAGGGTGGGGAAGGGCATAACAGCTGCTGGTGACTCCCCAAGGCAATGATCTTCCCCGGGGCAATCTCCCGGGGAAGTCACTTTGGGTCTCTTTCAGGTAACAAGCTGTAGATTCCTAAGCACACCTGCCTTCCCATTTTCCAATGGTATCCCCCAGGTTTGTGCTGTTATTGCCAAATTACAGCCCCTCCCGCTGTGAAGTGGAGCTGGTCACTATGGCGAGAGGGGGGCACTTAGAAAGACTGAGAGCTACATGGTGGTTTGACGACAGGCTGGATCAAGACCTCAGGCCAGGGCTGGAACGTCAGAAAGGAGCCAGCATGGGCTTCATCACGACACCCCCAGTGCCTTCATGTGCCTTGGAGAAGTGCACTTAAGTGTTGGGCAGAAACTGGCGCTCTCTTCAATATCTGTTCCATTTTGGTAAGCAGCCTCTCAGGGAAAGGAAAAACAGCCGGTTGGCAACTCTACAGGGCTGGGAGCCAACATCAGCAAGGCGTTTCCTCCATTAAAACCACACGGTAGCTGACGGAGCAGGATCTTGTCCACGGACGCTTCCTTTCTGTAAGGCTGGAGGAGGCAGGCGCATCCGGGAATGGAGTGAGGTGTGCTATTGGGGTGCTGCCTGCCTCCTGAGTGGGAGACAGGCCTGACCTTCATGGCCATGATCTACTGGGATCATGTTCTCCTCCTGGGCCACCCCATGGGAACTGATGGAGCAGCACAAGAGGACAGTAGGCCCATAGGAAGTCGTGGGAGGAATCTTCCTCCCAATTAAAACCGTAGTTGCTTTTGTCTTCCTTATTAAAATATGGAATGCCCTTCACTCCCACGCTCCATGAAGGGTCCCTGCTGCCACACTGGGCTTCACTTTGGACTGTCCATTCCCCTACAGAAGAGGAGGTTGCCCCACTCCAGATTAACCGAAGAATAAACTGGCCCTGTTCATCTAAGGCCGGACTACATTTTTAAGGAAAGCTTTCTGTTGTATCCTATCCAGTTATCTTTTGCAGCTTGTTTGGACATTTGTCCCAAGGGGAGTCCTGTAGAGAGTGTGGGGGAGGAGTCAGAAAGGTGAAAGGAGGCGAAAATGGAGTTGTCGCTGAATAAACGTTTAGTTAAACCCACATAAGATTTCCTTGTGCATATGACAGAAGCAACTGTAAAACACTTCCTGCAGCGGCAAAATCACTCCCCCTTTCAGCTATTTCCCCAGGGACAGAATTCAAGGGGGTAAAAGTGTTCACCCATTCAGAGTGAGGACAACTGATGATCTCATTGGCTCCCTCCCAATCACCTTTGCTTGCCTTCAGTGATGTTGTTACACAGCCAGATCTAATTGGCCACATAGTGCTGTGACATCATTGTGCTCACTACATGAATTCTGATTGGCTGGGATCACATAGTGCAGAAGAAACAAGCCTCAACCAAGGGGAGGAAATGTCACCAAAGCAGCAGCATAGGGGGACTACAGGGGCTGTGAACAGGCACCAAATGTCAAATGTTTCCATTCGCCATAGCTCATTCAATATTTTATAATGAGAGCCTTGAAAAGAGATGGTTTAAGCTAGATGTTGTGAAATTCATTTCATTCATTTCATTTCATTCATTCATTCATTTCATTTCTATACTGCCCCTTTCAAAGGTTCTGGGTGGTGCACAACAGGTAAAATACTACAACAAACAGCATTTAAAACAAACAGGTTAAAACAATATTAAAACAAATCTAAAACAGTTTAGGCCATTTAAAACCAATTAAAAGTACTTTAAAAGCCATTAAAAAACCTTGGAAGGCCAGGCCAAACCAGTCAGTCTTTAGGGCTCTCTAGAAGGCCAACAATGAGACCAGATTCCGCATACCTGCCGGGAGTGCATTCCATAGGCCAGGAGCAGCTACAGAGAAGGCCTGGTTCTGAGTCGCCACCGGATGTGCTGGAGGTAACTGGAGACAGACCTCTCCGCATGACCTCAATGTGCAATGGATGGGGATCATACAAAACAAGGCGACCTGGAACTAAGCTGTTTAGGGCCACAAAGCACTTTGTATTTTGCCCAGAAACATATCGGCAGCCAGTGCAACTGTTTAAGAACAGGCATGATCTGGTCTTTCCAGGTTGCCCCAGAGACCAGTCTGGCTGCTGCATTTCGAAACCAACCACCTGCCGCCTGTGATATTTTTAGCCTTCTGGTTCAAATTTTGCAGCACAGTCTTCCAGCTGGGATGACTGGGCAATGGGAAGAAAGCAGCAAGTAGAGGGTGTCAACCTCAGTTAGTGTTCCAGTCCCCTGCCAACAGAGCAAAGAGGCACCTTTTAAAAGGGGCGATTCTCTCTCTGTGTGTGGTGTCCGCACTTGTGTGGCAGCCATTTGCGTGATCAGCAACACCATGCCAACCGCAGAGATGTGCGTGCTGTCGCTATGTGGGGGTGCTTGGGATGAGCGCTGCCCCAGCAGACAGCTGCATTGATCTGCTCTCCTCTTAAAGCTCTTGCTCCCCACTCCCCGCCCTGCGGTGCCAAACTGGTGCTTGAACCATGCTTTGTGCACACCCCTAATTTGTGGTAACAAATTGTTTTTCTACAAAGAAGCAATGCACATTAACAACATGAAACATTTTTTTTTTAAAAAAACAGAATTAAAGCAGCATCTTCAAATAATATGCCAATTATGCTAGGGGTCGGTTTTAGGGTAGGAGAAGCCCCCCACCCTTATTTTGGAGCCGTGCATGCTCCTGATTGGCCATTGCAAGAATTCTACAAGCAAGACAGGAGGAGGGGGAAATGCTCGTCTGCTAGCTGAGTAAGAAGGTGAGAGCAGGAGGGAGTGCTTTCCCTCCACTCTCACTCTGCTGCTGGGTGCCAGTTCTGGGCTCACCCTGCCACCCACCTCCACACCCAGGTCGCAGATGAGCATTTCCCCCTCCTCCTACCTTGCATGTAGAATTCTCACGATGGCCGGGCGTGAGCGGAAGCATTCATGGCTAACGCTGATTGTGAGAACAGCCCTAGCAAGAGAGCAGTGATCATAAGCTCCTGCATTGCCCCTGCATGGAAAAGGGAAGAGGGAACAGACGGGCTTGCTGCTGCGGAGGCAAGCAGAGTTACCCTCCCTCTCTTCATCATGCTGTGCTGGTGGTCTCATTGCCCATCATTGCCATGCGACAAGCTTGGCCTGATCACCCCACAAATGCTTCCTCCCACCACAAATCCTTTTGCACCGTTGGGGCCCCTCCCAGCTGCCCCTGATTGCTCGCATTTGGAGAAGGCGTGGGAAACAGCCCCTGCCTCCTTTCAGCTCAGGAACAGAGGGTGGGGGGTCATCACACTTCCGACGTCTTCAAAATGGAATTGGGAATGCTGAGGGTTGGGCCAGGGCTGCAGAGGGGAGGCTGCGACAGCCTCTACGGCCGTTTATGTCTTATTTATTTTTCTATGTAAACCACTTTGGGCACTTTAGTTGAAGAGCGATATATAAATGTTCATAGTGGTAGTAGCAGCAGCAGCCCTTTTTTGCAAAAGGAAACACAGTCGGTAATGCAAATCTGCTTGGCACAGGAGGGCTGCTTGGCGGAGGAGGAGTGCTTGGCACTGGTCTGGCTGGCGAAAAAGGTCTCCTGGGCACAGGTCTTCTTGGCACAGCTGGTTCTCACCCTGATGGCGACGTCCGCAGTGACGGAAGTGCAGGAAAAGACTCCAGCGGCTCCTCTGGCCTGCTTGGCCTGGGCCTCCTTGGGGACGGAGGCGTCCTGGGAACAGGCTTGCTGGGTAAAGAAGATGCTGCTGGCAATGGGAGTCTGCTTGGTAATGGAGGTCTCCTTGGTGCAGGCAGTGATTCTGGCGGCCTGCTTGGTGGGCTCGTTGGTGGCGGCGGTGGAGACGGCCTGCTTGGCACTGGAGCTGTTCTTGGCAACACAGCTGGAGGGCTCCTCGGCGGTGGAGCTCAGTCCGGAAGTGGAGGCCTCCTGGGTGGAGTTCTTGGTAATAACGGGCTGCTTGGTGGCAACCTTCTCGGTGGTGAGAATGGCCTTCTGGGGCTATCAGGAGTCCTCGGTGGAAACTTACTGGGTCTGGATGGACTCCTTGGTGGAAAACCCAAGGAACCATTCCAATGGTGAGTTGACATGAACAAGGCAGTAGCACATTCTGGTGAGCAGGTCACCTCCCCAACTGACTTAAGTGACTTAAATAGTCCAGGGGTTCACCCCACGCCCACCGCCGAAGTCATTGGATTGCAGCTCCCATCATTCTCAGCCAGAATGGTGAAAGACCCAAGTTGGCATGGGTTCCACCAGTATCCTCAGTTCTGTACTGCATTGCACTATGGTCCAATTCTTCCTTCCCTCAGCAATCATCTTACTGCTACTTTTATTTGGTCATATCTTTTCTGCAGATGTAGACAATGAGGCTCTTCTCACGATCATGGAGAAGAGCCTCTATGGGGTTTGCGAGGAGATAGGTCTAAGCCTGCTCTCCTCACAGATGACCAGCGAGCCTGCTCTGTGCGGCCACAGCAGCTGCCCACGTGACGAAGCCAGCGGGGTCTGGGAGGATCGGGGCCTGCGTGGCCCCTGGAAACTCCAGTATGCCCTGCGCGAGTGCGCAGGGTATACTGGAGAGACCCCGGGAGCCGGGAGCCGGCTTTTCGCCTCCCTTCCAGGGGTCTACTCATGAGTAGCCATGCCACGGAGCTGTGCCGTGGTTACTCACAATAAAAAAAAACAGGTTTGTGGAGCATTCGCTCTGCAAACCTGGTTTAAGGAGAGGGCTTGTTTGGTGGGTTAACCGCCAGGAGGCCACCGGGCTCGCCTGTGAGCCCGGCGGCTCCCACGATCAGCTGAAATCAGGCTAGGCTCCCCAAGCCCGATTTCGGCTGATTGTGGGAATAGCCTCAATGTTTACTTGGTCTGGACTGGAGCAGGGCCTTCTTGGTTGTGGCCCCACTCTTGGAATGCCCAGACAGACTCACCTGGCCACTACTTTTACATCTTGTCCACATCAGGCAATGCCTTTTGAGTGTTCTCGGGCCTTTTAACCTCTCTTGATACTGGTTTTAGCCTTTTAGCCTTGATATTGGTTTCATCCTAGATCTGCTCTTTTATTCTTAAGATATTATACATGTTGGGTTTGGGTTTTGTTTGTTTTTTACAAAAGTTGTATTGGTTTTTATCTGTGATCGTTAGGAACATAGGAAGCTGCCATATACTGAGTCAGACTATTGGTCTATCTAGCTCAGTATTGTCTTCACAGACTGGCAGCGGCCAGTCTTCTCCAGGGTTGCAGGTGGGAATCTCTCTCAGCTCTATCTTGGAGATGCTTCCAGGGAGGGACCTTGAAACCTTCTGCTCTTCCCAGAGCAGCTTCATCCCCTAAGGGGAATCTCTTGCAGTGCTCACACTTCTAGTCTCCCTTTCATATGCAACCAGGGCGCAGAGGCGTAACGAGGGAAAACGGCGCCCGGGGCAAGCACTGAAATGGCGTCCCCCCCGGCGCCCCCAACATACTACATTATACTTAGGTTTTTCCTCACAAGCGTCCGCCGCCGCCGCCAAGCCAGGCCACTGACTGGCCGCCAGGCACCAGCAAAGCAATGGGGGGGGCGCAGGCGGCGCGGAAGGGACCGCTCGTGGGGAAGGGGGCACCGACGCGCTCCCTTGACTGCTGCAGCGCTGCTGCACTGAGCAGGAAACATTTGTATTAACAAAAAATTTAAAATTTTTAAAAAAGAATTTGGTCATGGCGGCGCCCCCCACGTGACCAGAAAAGATGGCGCCCGGGGCACGTGCCCCCCCTGCCCCCCCTATAGTTACGCCTCTGCCAGGGCGGACCCTGCTTATCTAAGGGGACAAGTCATGCTTGCTACCACAAGACCAGCTCTCCTCTCCTGCCCTGGAAACATTTGCTATTGAAGTGGAGGAAAAATAGATCTATAAGATAGGTTTAAAAACATGGGTTGGAGATGAGGACTTTGGTGAAACGGCAGCGAGAGAGCAGGAGAGGGATCAGCAAAGGAATGTCCATGCACTAGACAGAGGCTGAATTGTCAGCGAGGAGGAGCTCAGCCCCTGCCTGGGCTGGGCCACTCCAGTCAGCAAGTGAGGAGGGGGGAGAGTCACAGGTCCGGATGCTCCTTCACACAGGAACCCCCCCTCCTCCCACATACAAAACTTTGGGGAAGGACTGTGACTCATGGCAGAGCATCTGCTTGGCATGCAGGAGGTCCCAGGTTCGATCCCTGGGAGCATCTCCAGGTAGGGCTGGGGAAGACCTTTGCTGGAAGCCCTGAAGAAGAGCTTCTGCCAATCAGTGCAAGCAAAGCTGAGCTAGATGGGCCAGTGGACAGAATAAGGTGGCTTCCTATGTAACTAGACGTCAGCGGGCAGGGTTCTACACTGGAGGAGGGGCATCCATTTGGGAAGCCACAGCCTACCCTGGAGAACTGGCAGCAGAAGTAATGGGAAAGGATTCCTTCAGCTCTCTGCCCAAACCTTTCAGAGTGGAGCTTTGGAGTTCTGCACACTCCTAACTGACAGCTGATCTGGAGGGTGGTGGTGACTTGGTGAAATCACCACAAGTTATGGAGAGGCCAACCTTAGGCTGCTGCAGCAGACATTAAAGCTGCACTCTCCAAGTCCTGGCTGAATCGATGTAAAGGGATGGTCTTCTTCTGGTTGCAGAAGATGCGTTCACAGGATCCAGGATTTACCAGGCAAAATTAATCAACGGCGGGGCTTCAGTGCATGAATTCCACGGATGGGTGGGGAAAGGATGCATGAGCAGCCCTGCAAAGCCCAAGGGAACCAGCAGCACCGGCCCCTTTGTCCCACTTCTTCCTCCTCCTTTGTGTTGTTCACCCTGCAGGTATAATGCTTTGAACCTTGAGATTGTCCGAGGATCCTGGAAGGTCTTGCGCGGATCCGAGTTAGTACTGAACTTGCAGGCAAGAGTCACCCTTAACCTACCAGGGTGAGTCATACCAGCGAAGGCGGCTGCTTCCTTCCTGTAAAAGAATGCATATTTATACCAAGAATCTGGATGTAAAGGAATGCTGGGGAGTGGGAGGGGTGTGTGTGAAATCAATAATAGTGAGATATTTTGATCCAAACACAGTAGTCATAATTATTAGCTCAGAACATTTAGATGGGGATGGGGATGGGGATGGTGGTGAGGAAGAGGAGGAGGAGGAGGAGGAGGAGATGATGATGATGATGATCTGGACTCACATGGACCCAAAATGAATCAAATGGAAACCCCAAAATTGAGTGGGGTGCTGAAATGATTCTTTTAAACCCAGCAAATGCACACATCTCCAAAATATTTTTCAATTCTTATCACCTTTATTAAGGATCAGCCTCTCAGAATGTTAGTCTCAAGCTCTCCTCTGGAGAACTCAGGTGTTCTTGCCCAGCTAATTGGAGGGGAGCAGGGGACGCCCTTCAGCAAGAAAACCCTGGCCGACCCTCCTGGGAAGGCTGCTTGCTCATTGCTGCTGGTCTTCTCCCACAATGTGCAGCAGCTACAGGGAGGTGTATGCTTGGCTGCACTCTTGGATCACATAATGGGGCCAAAATGAGTCTCTAAAGACCTGGCTATGTGAACGGAGTATGCACCCTAGAATATTTCCCTATCCCTACATTCCCCAGTGGGCTGGGCTTCCTATGCAGACAAGTTGATTTGGAAAGAGTTTGTCAATATGGAAATTTCAAAAACCACTTGCAACATATTGTTCTCTTGACCAGCCCTACCCAGATAGGACAGGGCTAGCCCAGGTAAGACTAGTCATGAAAAGCACTGGGTTCACTCCTAAACCCACTGCCCCACACCACACCAGCCCAGGTAGCCCTGCTTTTCTGCCCAGGCAGAAAGTGAACAAGTGCACACCTCCTACCACACTCTATGGTTGTCTGAGTGCTCAGTCAGCAGCCATCTTAGCCATAGAGGCTGGGGGAAGGAGCGGAGAGGCTTCCCAATACACTGGTGCATTGTGGGATATCTGGGAGCCCAGCTTCCTTCTCTCTGCCTCCTGCTCACCATGCCTCTCTTGTGGGCACTTCGGTGACGGAGTCCAGAAAAGGCTCAGATTGTGTGGGGGAAGACAGGTAGGATCCTGGCTTCCTTCATGCTCCCTGCCCTGTTTGGTCGTGTGCACAACCATCCTGTTTTTTGCCCCAGGTCTTCCCTGGAATCACAGAACATCAGAGTTGGACTCTTCCAACTCCCTACTTAGTTCAGGAATCTAGGTTTTACCGGGCAACAGACTTATCTTGGTAATAAAGGAGGTGTCATATTGGAAGCATTGCGAGAGGAGCTGTCTGAGGTCAGGGTTTTGAGGTGGGTTTCCCACCGTCAAACCTAGTTCTGCAATCAGGACATTGCTTTGCCGCTCCCACTCAGACTCCACCGAGGCCCTCGAGTATGGTATCCCCAGTGCTGCTGAGATAAAGAGAGAAAAAGTCTCCTGTCAACTTCAGCAGAGACAATCCTCTTACATTTTCATGATGTCATCGTGTATTTTTCTTGTGTGTGGAGTACTGGTGACAAAGATTAGGTCAGCTCTATGTCTTTGTTTATGAAAGTACCAAATCAAACTGCACATGTCTGCTTTTGCCTCCCAGTGTTCTCTCCTTCCTGAGTGGATCTTCTGTGGAGATGAACACCACCTCCCACCTGGCAGTCACTCAGGACAAGCCTGGGGATCTCAAGCTGGTGCTTAAAAATTGCCAGGACCTTGTTGGTGGCATTTCCCTCAAACTTCCTGGGAGGTGAGTGGAGGAACCCTGGACCTCTCTGGTGGTGGAGAGATGAGAAGCTGGACCAGCCCTCAAGGGCTGTCTCTCCATACTTGAGGGAAGGGTCTCTTGGACAGACCGTAGCTGACGGGAGATGCCACCAGTGCTGGCCAGCCATGGGCCCAGAAAAGAACTCGGGGAGCTTGGAATGCTCAGCCCAAGGAAAGGGCGAGCATTACTGGGCTCTGCAGCCTTCCCTTGCTCGGATTGCCCTCTGGGCTGGAGGAGGATTCCTGGCTGCCTCCCCAGTAGAATAATGGCAGTTCCCAAAGACCGGGGCCTTGTCTCCTGGTGCACTGCTCTAGAGCTCTCCGGGCACTGGAAAGGAGAGGGAGGACCTCTCTCTTTTCCCGTCCCTCAGTGCTAGAGCAGCAACAGCTCAGTAAGCTGGTGAATGTTTTCGGGACTGGGGTCTGGGTGGATTTGAGGGTGAGTGTGATGAGACATATTCAGATTGGGCTTGGAAATAAGATAAAATGAGGCTCTTCTCACGATCAGTGAGAAGAGCCTGGATGGGGATTGCGAGGAGAGCTAAGGGCTAAGCCCGCTCTCCCCGCAGACAAGCAGTCAGTCTGCTCCGGGCGGCCGAACCAGCTACCCACATGACTGCCGGCTCCGTTATGGAGCCAGCAGGGGCTGGGGGGATTGGGGGCCGTGCGACCCCCGGAAACTCCAGCATGCCCTGCGCATGTCCAATTTCGCCTGATCGTGGGAATAGCCTCAGTGTGTTCTAGGATTTTGGAAAATAGCCCAGAATTCTCAGCCTTGAATCTCAATATGTAGTTGGACTACAGTTCCCACTCCCATTATTCCCAGCCTCTATGGTCAGCCACTGTGGCTGGGGGTGATGGGAGTTGTAGTCCAACCACATCTGGGGAACCAGATTTGAGAGCCCCTGGCTTAGCTTATTTTTCAGCTGAATGTCAGGGGGGCGGTGAGCGGGGGTGGGTGGGGGAAAGACCTTGCCCCTCATTATCCTTGACCGTGACTCATCAAAGCTTAGCTTAAAGGAACTGCATGATTCCCCATGAGAACAGTTGCATAACAGAACAGGCTGTCTACCAGGTCATTTTAAGAACATATGAACATCGGAGCTAGTGGTGCAGGGGCTCCTCCTCCAGCCCCCCACACCTCCGCCAACCTCCCAAATGACAGGCAACCGGCCTCTGCGCACCCAAACTGGACTGCAGTCAGCCTGGACTGTTATTTGGGAGGCCAGGGAGGTGGGCTGGAGGACCCCCCTCCACTGCCTCTGATGGTGCCTATGTGGGTGTCTCTGCCACCGCTGTGGCTGCCTCTGCCATCCCCAACAACGTCATTTTCTAAGAAAAGGATTCCCCTTTCTCTGACCCCCTTCTTAGGCTAGGGAATCCCCTGAACGGGTAAAGGGGAATCGTAGCTGGAGTCTCCCTTACAAGTATAGCCCCTGAGCCAGCCTGCAAGCCAGTTCTTTGAACCAGGGCTGCTGTGGCCCAAACTCGGACTGCCCGAACTGGGCTGGCTCAATGTTCAGCCGGGCTTGATGCTAGCCAGCTCGTATATCTCTGCCTCAGTTTCCCTTCACTTCACATGTTCTATTCAGCAGTAGGGCTTTCCACTTTCACCACTGTGCAGATGTTTGGTGCACATACGCATAAAAATGGTACCTCCTGCCTTCTTGCTCTCTGTGGAATGGTTGGATTATCCAGAGGCACCGCCTCTTCCTGTCTGCTGCATTGCACCCTGTGCGACTTTGAGAAACTCTGTAGTTTTCCAAGTAGTAGAAGTCAACCAACCAAGCAACCAAGCAACCAACCGGCTCCCATCTTCCTCACTCCAGGGTGCATGAACCTAGTTCTAATATTTCCTCTCTATCTCCCGCCTCACAGCCACTTCTGTGTTTTGTTCAGGATCTTGAATTTGCTATGAATATTACAGCACTAGCAAAGGGACCAGAAAGGTCTCTAGAGAAGCAGGGAGATGTGTAACAGACAGATGTGTTTTCCTAATGTTCCATGCTCATTCAACACCCAGGGTAAATAAGGTCCATAGTAGTCTTAGGGACATAGGAAGCTGCTATATACAGAGTCAGACCATTAGTCCATCTAGCTCAGTATTGTCTACCCAGACTGGCAGAGGCTTCTCCAAGGTTGCAGGCAGGAATCTCTCTCAGCCCTATCTTGGAGATGCTGCCAGGGAGGGAACTTGGAACCTTCTGCTCTTCCCAGAGTGGCTCCATCCCCTAAG
Source organism: Hemicordylus capensis (assembly GCF_027244095.1). NCBI lineage: Eukaryota > Metazoa > Chordata > Lepidosauria > Squamata > Cordylidae > Hemicordylus > Hemicordylus capensis. The sequence goes on along the minus strand of NC_069660.1, from coordinate 3,524,283 downwards.
GGGAATATCTTGCAGTGCTCACACTTTTAGTCTCTCATTCATATGCAACCAGGGCAGACCCTGCTTAGTAAGGGGACAAGTCATGCTTGCTACCACAAGACCAGCTGTCCTCTCACCGTAAACAATAATTATACTCTTAAGCAATTATCATACTCAGAATGCAGAAGAATGCACATTATTCAAGGCCAGTTTGCTTGGTAATAAGAACAGAAGGAACATTTTTAATTCAAAATCTGAAATTTAACAGGGATTGTTTGTGTTTTTTCTCCTTAGCCTGATCGCAAACCTAATGAATGGCTTCATTAACACTGGCCTCCGTACCATCCTGCCATCAATGGTGAGTAGCCAGCCATCTCCACTGGTGTAAAAGATTGGCAACTGGGCCCAAAATGGAAGCTTGCAGAGTAGCTTGGCTGAAGTAGTTCCCCAAGCCAGCATGATCAGAAAGGAATTCAGAAGATCCCACTTCCAAGATGGCATCAGAAATGGATGTGGCGTGAAGGCTTCCTAAAGCAGTTCTCTGAGATTCCTGCCTATTGTCAAAGATGGCAGCACCACCTTGGGAGACGATCTACGAGTACCACGATCAGTGCTGTTTCTGTGGCACTTCCCTGCCACGGCTGCCAAACAGTTTGAGTCAGTACATATATAAGGAGACAAGATACGGCCCAAGGGCTGAGGCTGGCCCTGAAGTCTGCACACAGAGGACACCCAACCATGGAATCTGCTCTTTGGTTAAGGCCCACCTGTCGGCTGGTCTGCTGAGAAGGCTCATGGGCCACAGTCTCCTCATCTGTCACTCACTACTTCTCTTCCTGGCATCTCCTCCCAGCCCCCCTTGCTCTGTGCCATACAGGAATGCATCCCTCCCTTCCTCTGAAACCTTCCACTTCCTTACTGGCAGCACCTTTTGGACTTTTGGACTGAGGTGTTTACTGGGATTTCCAGTCCCTCCACCTCACGTCCTCCAAGTACCTTGCCAGCTGAGGTTATCTCCCAGATTTCATGGCTGGGAAGGTTCCCCAACAAACTCTGGGCTAGCCTTCCTGCCTTGCAGCTCCACAGCCTCTAGATTTGGGACCCATAGTGCAGCAACTGCAACATCCTTTACACTCAGGTCCTGATGTTCTTGTTCATTGCAGATGTGCCCCGTGTTTCAGATCTGGTTCAATCTAGTCAACATGCAACTCCATGCTCTAAATGGTAAGCTAAGGTTTGGGGTTGGTTTTTTTTACAGTGTTTCTCTCTCTTCTCGGTTAACTCTGCATCAGCTGGTCACCTCCAGGCTTGACTACTGCAATGCACTCCATGTGGGGCTGCCTTTGTACGTAGTTCGGAAACTTCAGTTAGTCCAAAATGTGGCAGCCAGATTGGTTTCTGAGGGAACCCGAAGAGACCATATTATGCCCGTTGTGAAACAGTTGCACTAGCTGCCGATATGTTTCCAGGCAAAATACAAAATTCTGGTTATTACCTTTAAAGCCCTGAACAGCTTAGGTCCAGGTAATCTTAAAGAACGCCTTCTTCTGCATGATCCCTACCGCACATTAAGGTCATCTGAGATCTGTCTCCAGTTACTGCCGGTATGCCTGGTGGCGACTCAAAGGCGGGCCTTCCGTGCACCTGGGCTGTGGAATGCACTCCCGGCAGAAATCCGTAATTTGAATTCTTTATTGGCCTTTAGGAGATCCCTCAAAACCTGTCTGTCTGGCCTGGCCTTCCAGGGTTTTTAACTTGTTGTAACCTGGCTTTCCACACCTTAAGTGGCACAGCAGGGAAATGCTTGACTAACAAGCAGAAGGTTGCCAGTTTGAATCCCTGCTGGTACCATATCAGGCAGCAGCTATATAGGAAGATGCTGAAAAGCATCATCTCACACTGTGAGGGAGGAGGCAATGGTCAACCCCTCCTGTATTCTACCAAAAGAAAACCACAGGGCTCTGTGGGCGCCAGGAGTCAAAATCGACTTGACGGCACACTTTACCTTACCTTTTAACCTGGTTTTCCAGGGTTTTTAAACTGTTTTGAATTTATTAATTGTTTTATAGTCTGATTTTAACTGTGATTTTATTTTAATTGTTTTGTTTTAATGTAAACCGCCCTGAGCTATTTTTGGAAAATTAGATTTTTAGAAATCAAACAAACAAACAAATAAACAAACAAACAAACTCTGTCCCTCACAGCTCATGATGTAATACATGGGCACAATTTAAGTCATAAAGGTTCATGGAGGCATTTTAATTCTTTGTTTAGATTTATAACCCAGGAACTCAACTAGAACTGAAGGAGGGTGGCAAATAATCACGAACTAAAACTACTGCAAGATAATCAATATTGATTAAGAGCAAGCTATATTCTCAGTCACCCAATAGGCACAACCGCGTCCCTCTGGCGTATTTATGGGAGAAGCAGTGATGAGGAAAGCTTCACCTATTGATTTTGGTCCATTAGACACCTTTTATTTTATGTGTGTATTTGTCAAAAGGTGTTCCTGTTCAACTAAGAAGCTCTCAGAGCAGCTTAAAATATCATAGTTGAAAATGAAAGCACTAAAATGCAATCGCCAACTTAAATAGTGGCACAAAGCTCCAGTCAGGGAAATGGTGGTGGTGGTGGTGGTAGTGGCTCCCCATATGAGCAGATTAATTTAGTAGTAGTATTTCCATTTCTATGCTGGAGACCTCAGGGCAGTGAGCAACAAATTAAAGACAGCAATCCTAAAATTTCATTTAAAACATTCTCAAAATAAAACAGATAAAGGCACAGCTACTAAAAGGAAATCAGAGGGCTTCTCATGGGCCAAAGCCATGGATTAAAAGGGCAGTCTCCCCTGAAAGACTGGGAATGAGGGGGCCATGCAGATCTCATCTGAGAGGGAGTCCCATGCCTGCGGGGGCAATCACTGAGAAGGCCCTGTCCTGCATGCTCCAGGTGAACTTTAGCAGGAGTCAGCATGTGGAGCAGAGCCCTCCCGGCAGACCTAATCAGGTGGGTAGATTCAGCCAGGATGGACCAGGTGGTCCCTGAGGCACCCGGGGCCCAAGCTGTTTAGGTCTTTAAAAGTAATGACCAGCACCTTGAATGGTACCAGGAAACAGACTGGCAGCCAGTGCTGCAGTGCCTTCATGAGCAGCCCTAGAGATCACTCATGTTTTTGTACACCGCCTAGAGTCTTCGGAGTGGGCAGTATATCAAATGTTTCAAATAAATAAATAAATAAATAAATAGGGCCACTCCATTCGGCATCATCTCTACTTTGCAGGTGCAACCCCACGTAGAGCACTTTGCAACACTCCCAAGGCAACGTGACTAAGGCATGGGAGGTGGCAGAGGCCAAATCAGCCTTCTTGGCCAAAGGGCACAACTGGTGCACCAGCGGAAGCTGAGCAAAGGCCCTCGTGGCCGCTGCCCCCAGCTGACTTTCTAGAAGCAGGTGCCAGATCCAGGAGGGCCGCCAAGAGGCCCTCTTTTTGAAAAGAGTCCAATGCTTGAACCCGGAACCCTCTGCCTACGATGGAGCAGGTGTTCTGCCAATGGGTGGTGGCCCTTCTGAGGAGGAGCAGCTGTGCCCCTCGGTGACTCCGAAGCAGCTGTCTGGTCAGCCACAGGCAGTGGCAGGCAGCAGCTCCCACCGCTCAGGGCTACAGCACTTTCTGTGCATGCAGGAAGTCCCTCATGCCGCTTCTGGCATTTCCAGTCAAAGAATCAGTTAGCAGGTGGGGTGGGGGAGAGAGAGACCCCTGTCTGAGACCTGGAGAGCCTCTGCCAGTCAGAGGAGACCATGCTGAGCTAGCTGGACCCATGGTCTGACTCAGGAGAAGGCAACTGAATATGTAACCGATGGCTCGGTTTGTGCATTTTGCTGTGAGTCGCAAATGTTGCATTCTCTTAAAAGGCCGCCAGCCATGGGTTTTGGCTTCAGCATTAGCAAAGTCCTTCTCCACAGGGGCAGACCAAGGGCTGGTGATGCCAGCAAGTGAGTGTGAGCCACGCTTCCATTTCAGTTTCTCATCAACTCTTTTCTCTCTGTTCAGATTATGTCTTCTTTGGATTGCTTGGGAAAATCCACACTGCTCTGACCAGTGTGCCATATTCAACAGGACAGTTTTCGGAGATAGATCTGCAGGTGTGTAATCTCTCGGTCTGGGATGGTTTGTCTTTTCTGCTTTACCTCTGGTTGGTAGGTCTGTGCTAGAAGCACCTCTTCTAATGACACATCCTTTGGAAAAAGAACCACCTTGCTTCTAAAGAGCAGCCTCGCTGCGGATAACCCTGTAAGGTCTCAGGTACAGTGTTGTTTATGGTGAAGGAGAGGAATCGAATGGAATACACTTTCAGCTGGCTATCAAAGACTCAGAAGTGTATCTCCTCACATTCTCAAGGAGTGATCAGTGAAAACTGCTGTCCCTACCACCTGATGGCTCAGCAGGGAAATGCTTGACTATCAAGCAAGAGGTTGCCAGTTCAAATCCCCGCTGGTATGTCTCCCAGACTATGGGAAACACCTCTATCGGGCAGCAGCGATATAGGAAGGTGCTGAAAGGCATCATCTCATACTGCATGGCAGGAGGCAATGGCAAACCCCTCCTGTATTCTACCAAAGAAAACCACAGAGCTCTGGAGTCGCCAGGAGTTGACACCGACTCGATGGCACACTTTACCTTTTTACTAATAGAAACGGAGCTTCTTCATAAGAACATAAGGACAGCCCTGCTGGATCAAGCCTTAGACCTATCTGGTCCAGCATCCTGTTTCCCACAGTGGCCCACCAGATGCCTCTGGGAAGCCCACAGGCAAGAGCTGAGGGCATACGCTCTCTCCTGCTGTTGCTCCCCTGCCTCTGGTATTGAGAGGCATCTTCCCTCTGAGGCTGGAGGTGGCCTATAGCCACCAGTAGCCTTTGATAGACCTGTCTTCCATGAATTTGTCTAAGCCCCTTTTAAAACCATCCAAGCTAGTGGCCATCACAAATTGCTAAGTTTACTCAAGAGCCTTTAGTGGGGAACTTTGTCAAAAGCTTTTTTGAAGTCCAAGTATACTAGGTCAACCAGATCACCTTTATCCACATGCTTGTTGACACTCTCAAAGGACTCCAAAAGATTAGTGAGGCAAGACTTTCCCTTGCAGAAGCCATGCTGGTTCTTCTTCAGCAAAGCCTTTTCTTCTATATGTTTAACCATTTTGTCCTTAAGTATGCTTTCCATCAATTTACTCAGCACAGAAGTTAAGCTAAGCAGCCTGTAGTTTCCCGGATCCCCCCTGGATCCCTTCTGAGTTACAATAAGTTACTTTCTAGTCTTCTGGTACAGAGCCTGATTGTAGGGATAAGTTACATATTTTTGCTAGGAGATCAGCCATTCACATTTGAGTTCTGTTAGAACTCTTGGGTGGGTGCCATCTAGCCCTGGCCAGATGTTAATTTTTAGTTTTTCAAGGCAGTTTAGAACATCCTCTCTCATCACCTCTAATTGGCCTGGTTCTTCAGGCACCAAGCCTGAAAAGCTCAGTTCCGGAGTGGGTATATGGTCAGTATCCTCTGCTATGGAGACAGATGCAAAGAACTCATTCACCTTCTCTGCAATCTCCGTATCCTTCTTAATAATCCCGTTCACACCCTCATTATGTAAGGGTTCAACTGCCTCCTTGGCAGGTTTTCTGCTTCTGATATATTTAAAGAAGTGTTTATTATTCTCCTTGATGCTTCCAGCTATATGCTCCTCAAGCTCTCATTTTGCATCCCTTATTGTCTCTTTGCAGTTCTTTTGCCAGAGTTTATGTTCTGTCCTATTCTCTTCATTTGGGCAGGACTTCCATTTTCTGAAGGAAGTCTTCTTCCCTTTTATAGCTTCCCTGACTCTATTTGTTAGCCATGCTAGTGTCCTCCTGAACATAGTGGTACCTTTCCTCCTTGGTAGACATCCCAACTGAGCTAGTATTATTGTAGTTTTCAATAAGTTCCATGCTTTCTTGAGTGATTTGACCCTCCTGACTTTCCCTTTCAGCTTCCTTTTTACCAGTCCCCTCATTTCCCTCTTGGTCTTCCTTGGCGATGCTCTATCAGCATATAAGCTGAATTGGATCACACCATGGTCACTGTTTCCCAGTGGTTCCATTACTCTGACATCTCACACCAGGTCCTGGGCACCACTCAGGATTAAGTCCAAGGTTGCCTTCTCTCTGGTTGCTTCCGTGACCAGCTATTCTAAGGCAGTCATTTAGCATGTCTAGAAATGTCTTCCACTTATGGATGAGTGGATAAATGAAAACATGAACAAACTGGAGGATCACACACATTCAAATCCCACCATGCTTCTTCAGGACCTTAATCATGTAATGAAGAAAGATTTCAGTCTCGTGGCATTGTCAATGTCTTTCCCAATGTCTTTCTCAAGTCTAGTAGGATGCTTGTCCATTGATCTATTTCAACATGTAGTCGTTCCTCATGAAGATTCTGTTTCATGTCCAGGTGATTGACTGAACATTTGAAGTGTCTGCACTGGCCAATTACTGTAATAAAGACTCTCCCTCCCTCCCTCCCTCCCTTAAGGATGGGAATACATAGAAACAGACATTTGTGGGAGGAATGGGTGATAGAGCTCTCTTTTCAGAAGAAGCTTCTTTCCTCATTCCATGAAAATTGGGTAAATTTGGAAAGCACATTAATGGAATTTGGAAGAAATGTAGCAACAGAGTGGCATGCTGCATCTTTGCTTTGTTTGTCATGGTCTCAGGTGGACTGTGCCACATCTGACCATTTGCTCTTCTTCTTCTTCTTCTTCACCCTTCTCTAGGATAAGCCTTTTCCCGGGACCTTCCTCAAGTGGCTCTTGAACAGTAAGTTGTTCCTCCTTCCCTTTCCACTTTCAGCAATAAATGCTCTCCAATGAGTAGATTCAGGCTGCTAGCCAACTGAGGGGTGCCAAAGGAGGTGCTTCCTGACCAGAGGTTCACCTAGATAATTTTGGAGCCTGGACCTAAAGGCCTTGGGAGGGTCCCCCTCCCCTGCAAATTAAGCATCATCATGCTTAGCTGGGTGACCACGCTACCCAGGACAGACTAAAGAGGATTTGGGGGGACCCGGGGGCTGTGGAGGCCCTGGACTTAGGCCCCAAAGTCCAGGGGTAAGAGTGCCTCTGTTCCCGACAGCTCAAGATGCTCCTCTCTCTCTCCTGCCTGCTCTGCCTGCGGGCTAGCCATTTGTCAGGTAGAGCTGCATGGTTAACCCCTCAGCTCTACCTCAGGAAGGGCCAGCCTGCAGGCAGCACAGCTCTTGGGCAGGGCAGGAGAGAGAGGAGCAACTGAGCTGTTGCCCTGTGGCTCGTTTGGTGCACACACACCCCAGCTCGTTAGGATGAGTCGCTACTGCACCAAGGAGAACAGTGTACCTGGGATCAGAAAATTAATGTTGCACAGTAAGAGAAGTTACATGGAGTTCCGCTTTTCTAAAAGCAGAATGGACTGGCAGAGGTGCGAAATGTTATTGACTGCCAGGTTGCATGGAGTGCATCTAGCCCTGGGTGTGCCTGACTCCTTGTCACTGGGCCAGCACATGGTGTGAGGCCTACAGACATCGCAGACCTCTTGTGGAGTCCTGCCGTGCAGAAGCAGGTTTCCCTGTCTAGAGAGGAGGAAGTGGCATGGCTGCCCACCCAGCTGACTTAGTATGAAGTGTCTGCTTCTAGGACTTGAAGGAGCTCCTACTCCCAGCCTGTGAGATCATGCAAAGAGGATCTCTTGTGTGTCCCGCCACCTTCGGAAGCATGCTTGTCGGTGAGGCATGGCCGAGCCTTCTCACTGGTGGCCCCAGCTCTGTGGAAGTCCCTGCCCCTTGATCCCTCCCTGTTCAACTTTAAATGGAAGTTGAAGACTTCGTAAGATTTCATCAGGCCTTCCCCACACTATTTATTTATTCAACCATCGTGGTCATCCTTTATCCTTGTGCTTTTTATGACTTTATAGGCCGCTGCTTTTATTGGGTTTTACTACATTATTTATTGTGCTTTAAGATCTCATTGTAAGCTCCATGAATTCACTTGTGAAGGATGGCAGCATATACAGTCCTTTAAATAAACAGGCGGCACACACATGGCCACTATGTATGTGCAGAGGCCACGTGCGGTCCAGGTGTCTCACGGGGCAGTGGGGAGGCACTCCGCTGGTGTGCAATCATAACTGGGGGGGGGGGAGCACCATGATTATGGAAGTGGCGGCGAGCAGAGGAGGAGTGGGCATGGACCTGCTCTCCTCCGTGTTAAAGGGGCTGTGTAAGCCCTCAAGTTTAAAGGGATTGTGCTGCGATTCGGACACTGAACCATGTTTCAACCACATCCCTGCTAAAGACTTCAGAGCAGGCTGTTGAGATTCTCAGCTTTGAGTTAGGGATGTGCTCAAGGTTCAGCTGCAGCTGGTTCACCATTAAACTCGTCCGGCTCTCCCTGGAGCACCCCCCCAAGACCACCAGACCTGGTGGTGAATGTTTTTATTTGTTTGTTTGTTTAAAACTTTAGTACCTCCGAACTGGCTCTGATTTGAGCGGAGCAGGAGGGACTTTTCGGGGGGTGGGGCACAAAACTGAACATGTCCGGTTCGATTTGAGTCTGGTTTGGACTCAAACCAAACCGGTCAAACCAGTTTTGTGCACACCTATGCTTTGAGTACAAGCCATACTGAGGTCTCAGGAACTGTGCTTCATCCACACAAGAACAGGGACAGGGACAAATGGTTGTGGTGATGCTAGGCTACTAGATTGGGCCACTGACTTGATTCTCTCCAGTTGCAGGCTCGATCAGCAGCCCCCAGTCTTCCTGATGTGCTCCTGCAAGCAACCGATGGGTAAGGTTCACTGAGCTCTCTGCTCCTCTGTTGTCATTTGTAAAGCCCTCTGAGATTGCTGCATCTCCCTGTGGCTGATGGCTTTCACAGGCAATTAGGTCTACCCTTGAACCCAGGGGCAGAGCCACAATTGGGCAAAAGGGTTCAAAGAACCCAGGACGCCAATGGGGAAAGGCCGCTGAGCCCCGTGGCTCTGGTTCCAGAGGAGCCCAGAGCGAACTCCCCCTCCAACGCCTGGGCCGCCGAGAGCCTGGGCAAACTCTTTGCCAGTTGTTTTAGGCAGCTCCGATTGCCCCATAGGACGCTTTCCCCTTCCTCTCCCTCTCTGGAGGGAGAGAAAGGGGGAAACATCCTATCAGGCAGCCAACACTGCCTGAAATGAGCTGAGCGCTCGTTCAGGCTCTCTGCAGCCCAGGCCACACCCCTTTGCATGTGACAAGGGGGCGTGGCCTGGGCTTCCAAGAGCCCGAACGAACTCTCAGCTCATCATCTCTTGGCGGCCCGGGTGTGGGAGGGGGGAGTTCTCTCTGGGTTCCTCTGGAGCCCGAGCCATGCCCCCATGCGCGTCACGTTGTTCAGTTGGCTCCGTGCCTGCTTGCATCTACCCATGATCCCAAAGCAGATCCTTTCTCTGCTACAGTGGCTGCCAGCACTGCACACCTAAGAAACATAGGAACATAGGAAGCTGCCCTATACTGAGTCAGACCCTTGGTCCATCTAGCTCAGTATTGTCTACACAGACTGGCAGCGGCTTCTCCAAGGTTGCAGGCAGCCCTATCTGGAGATGCTGCCAGGGAGGGAACCTGGAACCTTCTGCGTGTAAGCATGAAGGTGCCTTTCCCAGAGCAGCCCCATCCCCTCCTCCTCCTCCTCCTCCTCCTCCTCCTCCTCCTCCTACTACTACTACTATGATGGATATTTATATACCGCTCTTCAACCAAGGTTTTCAAAGTGGTTTACATAGAAAAATAAATAATACACAGTATATGGCAGCTTCCTATGTTCCTATGTGAGATGGTCCCCTGTCCCCAAAGGGCTCACAATCTAAAAAGAAACATAAGGCAGATACCAACACAGCCACAGGAGGGAATCTCTGCCCCAAGGGGAATCTCTGACAGTGCTCTCACATGGCATCCTAGGAAACATGGATGTGGGTGGAATCAGCCATGAGAAGCAGCTAATGCAGCAGGTCAGGTCAGGGCTGAGTATCCCAACACTTAACTGGCAGTGACCTGGTTCAGTCTCTTCATCTGAAAGGGGAACACGCCCAAAAATGCTCACTAGCCTTACATAGGAACATAGGAAGCTGCCACATACTGAGTCGGACCATAGTTCCATGTAGCTCAGTATTTTCTACTCAGACTGGCAGCGGCTTCTCCAAGCTTGCAGGCAGGAATCTCTCTCAGCCCTATCTTGGAGATGCTGCCAGGGAGGGAACTGGGAACCTAGATGCTCTTCCCTTAGGGCTCCATCCCCTGAGGGGAATATCTGACAGCGCTCACATTTCGAGTCTCCCATTCATATGCAACCAGGGCGGACCCTGCTTAGCTAAGGGGACAAGCCATACTGGCGACCACAAGACCAGCTCTCCTCTCTACCTTCTTCTATGGCAGTGCATTCTATCCCATTTCCTTCCTCACGTCTCCTAGAGTGGGGAGCAGAGTTGAAGAGATCTTTCTTAATGTACCTCTCGTTGCATCTCACTCCCTGTAATTCAAGTCCATGGTTTCATCTCCCATTCCCCATGAACCACTGTTTGCTCTCCTTTTCCTTTTAAATATTTGAAAACTGCTAAGACGTCCCACCCTCCCCTAATCTTATTTTCTTTAGGATAAACCTCGTCAGCAGCTCCTTCAGCCTTTCTGCATATGCCTTCCTGCCTTCCAGACTTTTGATTGTCCTTAGAACTCACCGCTGGACCATATCCAGGTGTCAGCATGGGACTTAACGATAGATTCAAGCAATACAGCTACACCATGACGTATTTCTCCCTTAGCAACTCTGCTTCATAATGCTGCTGGGTACAGCTTCTCACTTTCTTCAGAGCAGCCCTCAAATGTTAGAAGATCGTGTTTGCCTTTGATCATGTTTACCCTCGGCTAAACATACTTTGAAAGGCCGAAGAACCTGTATGGCCTCCAGGAGTCTGCCACACAATCCAGCCGGCTTATCCAGATCTGGATGGCTGACATTGGAACCTGAGAACTTCACTGCTCAAAGGACAGGCGGAGGCATCTGTCTTCCCACCTTGACTTTGGTGAAAAGTTCTGCTCCAGTTTTATTTCCATGTTGTTTCCTGAAACCTCAAATGCTGGGCTTGAACCTAAGAAGTTTGGGCACAGTTCTCGGTTTGTCCATGCCTCATCAGGTGATTGGGGGCAAGTCCTCATCCTGAACTAGGGAGCTCAAGGAGGTCCCAGGGAGGTCTTCCATCCAGACACTGACCAGACTCAGACCTGCTAGGAAGTTGCCTTATACTGAGTCTGACCTTTGGTCCATATAGCTCAGTATTGTCTACATTGACTGGCAGCAGCAAGATTTCAGGCAGCAGTCTTTCCCAGTTCTAGCTGGAGATGTTGCCAGGGATTACACCTAAGACTTTCTGCATGCAAAGCAGATTCTCTGCCACTGAGCTATGACCCCAAATAAATTGTTGTATTTATATCCCACCTTTCTTTGTCTGAAATCAGGGCATCATATCTGGTGGTCTCTCATCCAAACACTAACCAGACTTATAGCCACTGAGCTCCAGCAAGGGGGCTGGATTGTGTATCTTGGGTCTATGCTCTGGTCACGGAGCCAATATTAGTTGCTACTCCATTAGTTAGCAGCTCCCAAGGCAGCCATTTCCCATTTCCTCCTCCATGAGAGGAGACCATCGTACCAGCTGCCTCCCACGCCAAGCACTCTTTGCCCTCCGTTTCATCCAGACTGGTGTCTGCACAACTGCAGGCGACACACAGGCTACTGATAGTAATCCTGCCTCCTTTCCAAAGGGCCTGAGAACCCAACACCGTCAAAGTGCAAAACGTTACTGTCTGGTGAGTTCCAGATGAGATCCTAGTTGCAAGCAGGGAGTGGCTTGTTCTGTAAGGAGAGGGTTGTCCTCAGCACCATGCACTCTTCCAGGAGGAGGAGGAGGCCCAAGTCGCTGCGCTGGTTGGTGCAACTGGACCTCCTTTCAATATTGACTGTTCTGAGGAAATCCTCCTTGCTGGTGTTATGAGGAAATCAACTGTCTGTAGGTTAAACCACAAGAGCCAAGAGCAAATAAATCACTCCAAGGAAGGCAGGCAGGAAGGTTTGAAGCTGAAGAACGAGGGGTGCTCCTTTGAGCAGCAGGGGGTCCTAATGCAGAATTAGGGAAGAGGCTGGGCATGTGCTGGGCATGCGGAAGGCTTCTGCGTTCATGTCCAGTCGAAGGGTCTCAGTTTTCGGGGCCAGGATCCCCAGGAAAAAGACCTTGGAGGGCTGCTGTCAGCCAGAGCAGAGAAGAGCGAGCGATATGGAGCAATGGTTTGACAACCTGGACCAGCCCTTGCTACAGCTAGCCCAATATTACTGGGGCCACATGGTTCATTTGCTGTTATAGGGCCGAATCCAGTGTTCACCCCAGCACTTGCCCTCAGCTGCCCCTTTCCATAGCCACCAGCGTCCCCCCTCTGATGCTGCTCTGGTGGCATTCCCCCAGGGTTCCCCCATTCCTTGAGTGATCCCAGCCAATTAGGGATCATTAAATAACTCAGTAGGGTGACATTAAGGCCCTTTGCAGCAAACCAGATTTTGCTCTGGGGCTCTGCTGCAGGGAGGCAAATCCAATTTTCCTTCCACTGAGACGGAAGGAAACACTTCCTCGACTGGCCACACGGGTGAGAGTCCGGCCAAACCATCAACAGCCCTGACGCTCAGTCTCCTTCACAGGCTAACATTTCTGTTCCTTTCTGGATGTGCCCCTCCCCGGAGGGTGGTGGTGGGAGCAGACTAGTTACTGCTGAACCTGTTCTCAAGAAGAGGCCCTCTTTCAGTTCAGCCCTGAACTGCAGTGAAGTTGACTTGGGTGGGGGGCACATTGATCATACCACCCTCTTAACTGGCTTCCACTAAAAATCGGCAGGAAAGCAAAGGCCCTCGTGGACCACAGGAGAAGAAGAGCCAAAGGCAGGCAAAAGAAAAATATGAGTTGTCAAGTATCAAAGGCACCATTGGGTTTGACAGGGAGGACAGCCCATGCCCACGTCTATGGAATTCACTCTTTGTCTGTGCTTTGTCTGAGCGAGCGTGGTGCTGGACTAGGACCGGGGAGACTTGAGTTCAAATCCCCATTCAGCCTCATGAGACTTGCTGGGTGACTCTGGGCCAGTCACTTCTCTCTCAGCCTAACCTACTTCACAGGGTTGTTGTGAGGAGAAACCTAAGTATGTAGGACACTGCTCTGGGCTCCTTGGAGGAAGAGTGGGATAGAAAATGTATAAAAAGTAAATATATGTGACATATAAACTCAAGGGACTCGTGCTTGTATGTCACCAGCTCTGGCCATGCTGCCCAGTTGACCGAGCTCCACTCACCAGTGGTAGCCAGGATGCTGGCCCCAGGGAGCAGTGACCGAGATGGGAGGCTGGCCTTTGCTCATGGGCATGCCAAGGCAGGTGGGGGCACGGGAAGGAGGCTGGCGCCAGTCCTGGGGCTCGCTAGTCAATCAACGCCAGCCCAGCCCTGGCAGCCCCAGGGAGTGTTGTGGTGAGGCCCGATCATGGCCCGCCCTTCTGAGCCAGGCTGGTCAGCAGTCAGAGGAGCCAGCACTGACCCACAGAGGGGCTGCCCAGAAGGTGGCTGGATCAAGAGTGGGTCTTTGGAGGGTAGGAACATAGGAACATAGGAAGCTGCCACATACTGAGTCAGACCATTGGTCCATCTAGCTCAGTATTGTCTACCCAGACTGGCAGCGGCTTCTCCAAGGTGGCAGGCAGGAATCTCTCCCAGCCCTATCTTGGAGATGCTGCCAGGGAGGGAACTTGGAACCTTCTGCTCTTCCCAGAGCGGCCCCATCATCCCCTGAGGGGAATCTCTTCCAGGGCTCACATGTGGTCTCCCATTCAAATGCAACCAGGGCAGACTCTGCTTAGCTATGGCGACAATTTATGCTTGCTACCACAAGACCAGCTCTCCTCTCCTAAGTTTCCCCAGCCGCTTCCAGGCATCCAGTGAGGCTGCCCCGGACCTAGCACCGTAGAGGGGCCCTGATCCTGACCATTCTTAAGTACAGAGCCCTCTCAAGCAGGGCTCTGAACCAGGAGGAGGTCGGAGCTTCATTTGGGGCTCACTGCTCTCTCTGTTCTTGAGGCCTGGTAGTCATTGCATGGGGGGGGGGGCGGGGTACACACTTGGAGGGTGAGCCCAGTCAGGACATGCTGGGTCCCTTGATCCTGGGGGGGGGTATTGTCCTGGGGGGCGATCAACGGGGTTTCTACAGAGGACTCTGCCTCCCACGGGTCCCGATTCACAGTGGGTCCTTCCATGTGGCGGTGTGTGTGTGGCGGGGAGTGTTCCTCCTCTGGTTCTGGCTTTGGGAGCTGGAAGGTCACAGCTGGCTTCCTCAGTCACAAGTCAGCTTTGATGACTCCTACTACCCCCCCCCCCCAGCCCACATGCACCTCACTGGCTGCTGTTGCTTCAGCCGACTCCGACATGCCAGCAGGAGAAGCACCCAGTGGATTGTGCCCAGCAGTTGCAAGACACAAGCACATGCATAAAGTGGTTTGAGCCTTGATGCCTTCTCTTTATAAAATGCAGGGAATTTTAAATAAACAGTGAGGGATGTGCCAAAGAGCTCTCCAAGCCAGAGTGTCTCAGGCCAATTCCCACAGCAGCTCTTCCCTCCTGCTCCCATCCCACTGAGAGGGGCTGCTGCCTGCTTTGCAAGAGGCAGAGACTGTTTGCATCCATGCAAACACACCGGGAACACGGGGGGGGGGGGTGGCATTTTGCCACCCAAACAGCAGGAGGTGGTACAGTCATCCCAGGACGCCTTTCGATGCTAAGCCAGGTTGAGTTTGAATAAGACCTTGAGAGTTTTTCTAATTGTAGCAACTCAGCACAAGGCACTCTGTGCTGGTCAACCATGCGAGGGTATTGTACTTGTGTGTCCCTGCCCCCACCAACCAACTTATATATTAAATAAATTTTTAAAATGACAACCCCTAGGTTTTGGGGGGGCCAAGCAAGACTGCTTCTTGTTTTCAGGGTCCTCTGCTTCTCCCAACCTGCTGGGAAGTTTTGACTGTACACCTAACCCCAGGACTCAAGGAGCCTGCTTGTAAAAGCCAGGTCTGTCCCTGGGCTGCCCTTTGAATCTCTAATTCAGAGCAGTATTTGAAAAAGGAGAGCCTGCTCGGGAATATTTTGCAAGCATTTCTTGACTCTCAATACCAATTGCAATGGAGCAACAGCAGGAGAGAGGGCATGGCCTTACCTCTTGCCTGTGGGCTTCTCAGAGGCATCTGGTGGGTCACTGTGGGGAACAGGATGCTGGCCTAGATGGGCCTCCTCGGGCCTGATCCAGCAGGGCTGTTCTTATGTTCACCCAGACCTGGTACTATAAAAACAAATCCGTCCATCATGTACTCACAAAAGTGCTAGAACATCTCCCCTAAATTCCATATAACTCTTTGAGGTCTAGGCCTGGTCCCTTGGCTCCCAAAATGACATCGCCTCCAACATTTCACCAATGAAAACAGGGATGTGCTTGTGAATGTATATTGGGCATGTCCAAGCAACCTGGGAGGCATGGCTAGAAAGTGGGTAAAGATGTGATTCCAGTTGGCCACGGCAGATGAGCCAAGCCAAACCCTCCAACACATGGCAGATGGAACTAGGGATGCCCTTGGAATAACCAATCCGCATCCCAAGAATGACAGCCCAAAGGCCCCACTTGCTATTCCACATGGCTGAAGACTGGATTCCCCGGCCCATTCAATGCCATGCACGTCATAGTGCCTTTGTGCTGTGCATTCATTGTGCACTAGAGGCCTGCTGCATCCATCTATCCAGTTGCAAATTTAATTTCTAGAAACTCTGAATCCTGAAGAGTGATGATCCTAGCAACTCCAGTGGGAAAAAAGTGGAACAAGGCATGCCCAAGAGTTGAAAATAGGAACAAAACTGGGATTTAGCAGGAGCAGCACCCAGAAAACAGGGGCTGGCCCTGGAAAAGAGGGATAGCTGGAGCCTATGAAATAGTTGCCAAGTTCTAAAGGAGTTCTCTACATGTGAACAACAGGATCTATGTAAGAATCAGCCTCCTCAGCATTGCATTGTATCCTTTTTCTTCTGAGGCAACAGATACTGCTAAAGTTTCCACAGTGTCTGTTGCCTGGTGATAATGAAAGTGTCCAAGATCCTCAGCCCCTGGGATAATGGGGTCTCTACAATGCCCCACCCCCCAACCCAGTCTGGGAACTCTGACAGACCCACCACAGCAGACCCAGACAGCAGAGAAGAGAAACACACTGTACTAGTTGCTGGCACCAGTGGTAGAGGCAGCCAACCCCAGGCAGACACAGACACAGACACAGACACAGACACACACACACACGGAGTGCAGCAGCCAGTGGCTAAGGTGGTGGGGATGATGACGCCACTCCCTGAAGATGTACTAGATGCCCTGTGGGAGGCCTGGGCTACACAGAGCTCATGCACAGCATGCCACACTGTTTGGGGAATGGGGCCATAGCCAGTGATGTATTTGCAAATTCAGAAGTGCTGCAGGTGCTCTCCATGACAGCCCCCATAGCCACATCCACCCTGCCAGCCACGCCCCATGGCCCCGCCCATCCCAGTGGTCACACCCCTCACTTAGATGCTATAATTTGTGGGGTTCTGTTACAAGAAGTCAAGGATTATGTCAATTCCAGGGAATGTACTAGAATGTATGACAGGGGATGTCCACTGAAATGCACTGGTTCCTTCCCAATGGCCTTAGGAATGCATGGAATGGCCAATGACCAATGGCCATTCAGAAATTCAGCACATTCCACGGCCCTTTGGAAGGAGCCAGTGCATTTCAGTGGGCATTCCTTGTCATTCATTTTAGGATGTCCTGACACTAGTCCATCGTAGGACTTGCATGCTGACTTCCCAGGTTCAACCCCTGGCAGCATCTCCAGAAAGGCCTTCCTAAGATGCTTCCTAACAGACGGTTGGAATAGCAAGAGCAGCACATGATTTCCATGTAGAAAGCCAAGGGCTTTGTGTCCCTGCTGAGACCCTGGAGGGGAAAAAGGACCGGGCCTGCGTCCCTCCCCATCCCTGCAGCACAACATCACTGGCCATAGCAGAGCAGCAATTCACCTGCTTTGCATGCAGGAGAGCACTGGTTTCATCCTTGCCTTTCCCAGGTAGGGCTTGGTTGGGGGGCACATGGAGAGCTCCTGCTGGCTGCCCACAGAGACCTAGATGGATTCATGTCCTGGAAAAGCCGCTGCCAGTCTGTGTAGACAATACTGAGCTAGATGGACTAATGGCCTGACTCCGTATATGGCAGCTTCCTATGTTCCCATGACTCAGGATAAAGCAGCTTCCTATGTCTCTATTTGCTTGATTTGCTTTAATTTGTCTCCAGAGCTTTGCTCTGGAGTGAGGAGACCCAGGGGACCCTTTCCTCTTCTTTTCACCTTCCTTACCAAAGCTAAATAAGTCTCAGTTGCAAAGTTGTCTCTACCATACAAGCAACCGACACTTCCAGTAGGTTTGCATCACACACACATTCTCATCACTTGATGGCGGCAACATCAAACAATGACTTGCATGACTTGGAAGAGAATATTCTCCAGTGCGTTGAAAGGAGTGGAGAGAAAAATTCTCAGAAATAGTCTCTCCTCTTCTAATCCGTGCAGGAGAATCTCCTTTTCATTCAACTTAGGATCATGTATTGTGATCCTGAGAGTTGGGCCCCAGGAGGAGCTTCTGTGAGGTTGCAAAGGCTGGAGTCAGTCAAGGTCACCCCAGCAGCTTCCGGCCATTGTGGAGAAATCAAGGAATGAAGAGGCATGTGTGGATGTGCATGCAGGGAGCGTGACTGGCACTATCTGAAGGGACAGGAGTGATGTCGTAGGAGATCGAGAGATGCACGGCAGGCGGCAGCATAAGAACATAAGAACAGCCCTGCTGCATCAGGCCCAAGGAGGCCCATCTAGTCCAGCATCCTGTTTCGCACAGTGGCCCACTATGTGCTGCTGGAAGCCACAGGCAGGAGTTGAAAGGGGCAGGCCCTCCCTCCTGCTGTTACTCCCCTGCAACTGCATCCTTTGCAGCTCCACAGAAGATCCTTGTGGGGCCCAACTCTCAGGATCATGATACATGATCCAAATTTTTGTTTGTTTTTAATGTATATCCCGCTTTATCAGAAAATAACTCAAAAGCAGCTAACAAATACGGAGCATTAAGACATCAAAGGATTAAAGAAAATCAGAACAAGACAAAGAAATACAGCAATAGAGAAGCAAAAGCATATTAAAGGTTTTTTAGAAAGAACGTTTGCCAGCAGGAGGTCAAAATCAATGTTTTTTTGGGGATAATATTGGGTTGTCCTGCCTACATCAGCAGAATAATCTAAGTAGAAAGGAAGAGCTGTGTTTTAGTCAGGCACATAGAAAGGGTGCAGTGGGGTAGCCTGCTGGACTTGTCTCAGGAGGCCATTCTGCAACATTGTGGCCACCACTGAGAAGGCCCTGCTCCTAATGGACACCCACCAAACCTCACTTGGGGGCAACCCTGAGCAACGTCCCTGGTGCTGAAGAATGAGCATGAGAGAGCACATCTACGTTGTGCCCAGAAGGCTTTGCAGCAATTTAAGAGAGAAGAAATTCAGCGTCTTTAAGAGAGTGTCTTCTTGTTCATGAACCCTGCCGCCTATTAAGATCATCAGGGGATGTCTGGTTGTGGTTGCCGCCATCGCATTTGGTGGTGACTCAAAACTGGGCTTTCTCTCGGCCCACCCCAGGACTCTGGAATGCACTCCCAGACAAAACCAGAACCTCTCCATCTCTGCTGGTCTTTACGGAACCTGTGAAGACATACCTTTTTAATCTGGCCTTTTAGCGAACAAGTTTTCAAGTTAAATCGATATTTTAGTAGTTTTGAATCATTTCAGTGTTTTATTCTTGTTGGTTGTTTTAAATAGGTTCCGGTGTGTAAACTGCCCAGAGATGTATATATTGGGCAGCATAAAAATGCGGGAGAGGACAAAAAGGAGCTGCTGGGAGGCGCCTTGGGGTTGTGCCGTGCTGCTGCCCAGAAGCAGGGAATGGCCTTGCCCTGGCCTTGACATTTGAGCACCTGAGAAGGACATGCCTGATCTCCCTGATTAGTTCCAGCCCGTGGGTGAGGACAGAAGGCGACACAGTGGCCAGAGCGCTCAAAAGGAAGCCGCACTTGAGAAATGGAATTGCCCGTGCCAGAGAGCAACAAAGGAGAAGGAAAGAGAATGTTTGAACAACTGAGCTTTAGGGGCCCAGAGCTATTCCGGTGCCAACTGCGTCCTTTGGAGGAGGTGCCCATGATGGGTCTGACGGAGGGAGACAGGAGTCTCCTGGGAGGATGCCAAGAAGCCCTTTGAATGCCACTCACACAGGCAAACAGTTACATAAAGAAGGACTGGTTTGGGGAGCAGAAGGGCTGCTGTGCTGGATCGGACCAAGGAGGTCCATCTAGCCCAGCCGTCTACTTCTGTGTAGAGCTTTAGAATATCTCTCCCTCCACCACCCCCATAAGATGTTTCTCCACATACTGGCTGACATCCAGACTCAGGAAGTGCCCGAGCAGAATGGTGATTTCCAGACTAATGCAGCACCAGTGCACGGGGGCGGGGGGGGGGATGTTCAGGGGGAATATGTTACTCAGCCCTTATGGACATAGTTCTGGGTGTTAGTCTGGAAATCATCCCACTGCACCACCAGCACTTTCTTGGTCTGACTGCCAGCCAACGATGACAACATTCTCTACACAAATCCAAGTTAGTTACTGCAGTACATTCCCATATAACCACATACAAATGGACTGGACTTCTTTTGTCCAGCCAGTCTGAATGGAGAGCAGGCCATATGATTCTGCTTTCACCTATTCCACAAGGATGGCTGAGAGCAGAGTCACCTGGTCTGTACTCCATGGATATGTCCTCTCCAGTCTGGCCACACACAAAGAAGCCTCCTTCCAGATTCAAAACCAGATCCCAACATGTTTATGTCAACTGGACTCCAGTACTACCGAGTGGGACTTTTTGTTGTTGAAATTTCAAATGTACAGTTTTCAGATGTGGAGAGTACTTTGAGTGACAGTTTACCACCGTGTGAAAGAATGTATGAAATGCATTGGATCCAAAGTAACTGATTAACTCCTACTTTGATCCGAGAATATAACAAGAACTTCAAAACTGAACCCCAAATATTCCCCTTCCATTCCCGGGAGGCCTTGACAGAGTGGTTTTAATCCCACCATAGCCTTGGCCACCCAAACATGAAACAGACACAGCTGAGCGGCAGAAATAGTGAAGAGGCAACCCTAACCCGTTACAATGCACATCTGTGCCCTCTCATTGGCGGGTTCTAGAACGGATTGGAATGGCAAGCCATGTCTGGTCTGAGATGCCAGCTCTTCCAGGCGCACATGAAGGCGTGCTATGAAGTCCCTAATCCCCAGGTCATGGTCGACTTCAGCTAAGGCTTAACCACAAGCACCACAACAACCCTGTGCAAATGCCTCATGCGGTGCATGCTTTTGAACTTGACACCTTGTGTGATCAATATTTCCTTACTGGGGAGGATTCTATATACAAACATTTGGACATTAATGTTGGAAGCAGTTACATAGGCAAGATTGCCTCTTTCACTTTTCCTCCTCCATGGAGTATATAAGTGTTACATAGACTTCATGGGGAAAACGGAGAAGGTGAACCAGACTTGGCGTTGCACACAATCGAGGTAAGGCAGGCCCAGGTGAATGGAGATGGCTGGATCATCTCCCTCCAGCTGTACCTATTTCCAAGGCTAGATACTGACCAGGCGTACCAACTAGGGCTGCATGTTCATTTTCTGAATGGAGACCGAATCCAGTGGAGCCCGTTCAGTTTGGTTTCCATTCTGAAATGAAATGAAATGGGCACGAGTGGGATTCATTCTCAGAACCCCATTCATTAACCATTCACTTCTGCATTTTAAAAGGCATCTTACTTTTTATGCATGTAGTAACCGCCTTGCTGCAGGATGCAATGTCATCCTAGGGTAGTATGGGTAAAAATATGTCCTTAGTACCAACAGGCTGAATAAACTGAGTTGCATATCATGTATTTACTTGTTGCTTCTCTGCTACTGTTTTGCCATGCTGCCTGTGATCATTTCAGCAATTGTAACTGTTTGTATTGATGGTGTGAAGTTTTTTTGTTTTGTTCTTGAATCAGATTTTATTCCGTCTGTAACTCATTTCGTATGTTCTTGATTAGAGCAATTCCTCCCCCAAACCATTAACATATACATGTATAAATACAGCTTTGAAATTCTGAAAAATTGGGCATTTGGGGGTCAGATTTGTGTGATGAGATGATGCTCAGTGGATGGACTAGTAGTAGTAGTGTGAAGGTTAGGGTGTCCACCTCATTATAAAAAACTTAGTTGTATTATGGACCATAACTGCCAAGTATTTCCAGTGATAGTGACTGAAGAGTAGCACTCTGAATTGCAGTCCATTAATCAAGCAATGGATGGAATCTGCACACGTCTAAGTAAAGGTAAAGTGTGCCATCAAGTCGGTGTTGACTCCTGGCGCCCACAGAGCCCTGTGGTTTTCTTTTGGTAGGATACAGGAGGGGTTGACCATTGCCTCCTCCCACGCAGTATGAGATGATGATGCCTTTCAGCATCTTCCTATATCGCTGCTGCCCGATAGAGGTACCAGCAGGGATCTGAACTGGCAACCTCATGCTTGCTAGGCAAGTCTTCTACATATTGGGAAAACCATCACACTGAGATTGCAAGAGTGCAAGGGATGAATGGGCACACAGGTAAGCTGTTTGTGGAGCAGCATAAAGTCACATGGATGCTTGAAGTGGTCCAGTCTCTTGCACTCTCACTGCACTTGTGCAACAGGGATAGAAGGATAGGATGTGCCCATTTCACAGCAGAAGGTGCATGATGAGATGCACGCCTTGCTGCACAAGAGCATTCTATTGTGTGACTGCAACAGGCTCCGGACTTAGTAGAACTAGCTAGCACAACACCCTTGGGCTGGGGGAAAACTGTTTGGAAGTCAGCAACCTTTGTGTCTACAGAATGCACACATTTTGTTGCAGCAGGTATCACCTTGGAAGAGGCCTTCTCTTCTCTTTCTCACCCAGGAGGGCATGCCTCTTCTGAGATGCCACTTCTCATCTGCAGTTTTTATAGGTACTTGTATTAACAGCAAGTAGAAAAAGCAGCTTGAAAATGGGGGACACCTTTTTAGTTGATCAAAATGTTTTTCGCTGATTAATCTGATTGATGGAGATTTCAGCTCTGTCGCAACTCTGGGTTGTTGTTTTTTTACATGTAGGAAATGAACATTTGTTGCTTACCCCAGTTAGAGTGCAACCCTGCTGTCACGGTCTCCCATGCACTCATTTTACTCCCTATCGATAAGGAGCTCTTGTCCTCAACCCCACCCCCCGCCACAGTCCTTTAATCCAGAAGTTCTCAAACTCGGCTCCCCAGCAGGTGTTGTTGAGTGACACCTCCCAGCACCCTCAGCTGTTGTCCAACATCTGAGAACCTGCACTTGAGAGCCCCGCCCACCCACCACCTTCCTCCAACAGGCCCATGGCCAACACGTTGGCAATGCTGTGAAAAGAAAAATTGCATGAGGAAGTCTTAACAGTAGGACTTTTTAACAAGCACACGTGAGAGAGATGGAGCATTTTCTTGAAAGAGAGAGCGACTCTTCCCCCCACTCCGCAAAGAATGGTCCCCCCTCCTTCAGTTGGGCTTCTAGCACAACTGGAGCTGTATCGGTCCCTTCAGTTACTCCACAGTCGAAACAGAAAAGCTGTTCTGTTGAAAGTCTGCAAGAGCTGAACATTTAAAACAAGCTCCAGGCCTTTCCTCCCAAGTCTGTTATACTCGATTCCTCCTTGCTCAAGGAGAAGCTGAGGGTGTTGTGGTGCTCTCTGTGAAGTTCTCCATGCACTAATGATCTTAGCTGAACGGGCCTGTGTGCTTGACCTTCTATATCTGCTCAGAGACTCTTGGGCTCATCTACTAGGAGGTGCCGGAAAAATGGAGAAGCCCTCTTAGCCCTGCCCACTGATGCTCCACAGCCGAACAGCAGCTCCCTTGGGGGGCTACTTGGAGGAAGTGAGACTCTGATTGCAAAGGGAGGCATTCGTGCCTTGCCTGCCTTCTCCCCTCCTCCTTCTTCAGAGCCCTTCCATTTATCCTCTCTACATTTGGTTCTCTTGCATAACTTATAAAGCTGACTAGGACATTTCACAACAGGTTCAAGGCCTGAAGATGCTTCAGTTTCTGGTCCTTGCCATTCTTTGTGGCCTGCTGGCCCAGAATGCCCAAGGAGATGCCATCCCTCAAGCCATCGTCAGCTTCAGTCCAGAACTGCTCCAACACTGTAAGTCAAGAGTTGGCACCATTTGTGTGGGGGAATCTTTAGGGAGCTGTGACAAGCCCACCAGTTCTGGGGCCCCTTCCTGGCCATGGTCCTCTTCTCTACAATGCATGCTCTACACATTGTAATCCAGAGGCTAAATCCCTTGTGGCCTCATTGAGAAAATGATACTTATTGGTCAGCATGCTGACTAGTACAGCATTCCCCCTGTGTGAGGACCATCGGTGCTGCTGGAAGGCTGGACTAGCAGAGCCTCGGCGAGCGTGTATGGCAGGAGGAATTTTGCTGATCTTCCCTTCCCCTGGAAGTGCTACCCAAATATATGTCCCTGAGGCATAGCCCCCAGGGACATATTTTTGGGTGACATAAGGCACTTGTAGGGGAAGGGGGAATCAGTAAGATTTCTCCCCTCCTCCTACACATGCACCAGTCCTGTATTAGTCTGAAACTCTTCAGTCACCTTCACACAATGGGGAGTGCTGTGTTAGTCAGGATGTTGGCCATTGAGTCTTGCATGCCAACCTGCACCACAGCCCTTGTCCCCTGTCCTATACCCACCTGATCGATTGATCTAGTGATATTAATACCAGTATCAGTTAATACCAGCTAACATGCTGCACCTGTGGGGCTGATGTACCTGTACGCATAAAAGGCATTTCCAGTGAAAGTTGTACTGCATTAATGCCTACGGGTTGTTTGACAGAGTTTTGCACAGGGCTTTGCACTCTTCTTAAGGCGTTTTGCCCAGCCTGCCTTCACAATACCGCTGGGGCTGCCTTCTCTGTGCACAGAAGCCTCAGTGGCTTGCTCATGTTGAGGCTGCACTACGTAGAATGACAGCCAATATCCACCCATATTGATCTGAGTTAGAATATATGCTGTCTTGCTTTGGGTGCCTGTTCCTATCCATGCACACAGTTCACATATAATCAGTGTGGGAGGAAATGTTCTTTCCTTTCCTTATCTATTGACTCCAGCCCATACGGATACTCCCATATTAATTTAAAAGAAGAGTAAAACGTAACTTCAAAAATAGTCCCAGGAACTCCATGACGTCCCCTATAAGCAAGCTCTAACTTGGCCTCTGGTCTTTGCTTTCAGTGATTTCGGAACAGATGGGCCAACGGGGCCTGAAGGGGCGGCTCCAAAAGTTGCCTCTCCAGGATGCTGTGAAAAGCGGCATGAAGCGAGGGGGCCATGGCGGCTTGTTCCCGCTCCTGACGGGGCTGCTGGACAATGTTCTTGGCAACATCTTGGGGTGAGCAAAGCAACAGGGCCCCATCGTGGGGCTCCAGAGGCCCTCTTGGGATGTTGCTGAGACCAAGTGAATCTGGTCTCAGCAACCGGTACACATAGGGAGTGTACCGGTGCTCCCCCCAGCCAATGCTCTCCCGGGCTGTGCTGTGACATCTGCATATTCAGTAGCACTTGCCTGAAGAAGTGGGAGGAGGGGTCCTCCATGTGGGATGGGACCTGGATGCCCCAGGGATGTGACCAAAGAGCACACTGGTGAGGCATGGAATGTAGCTAACCAATGCACTCCTGTTGCATGCACACACTGAAGCTCATGTCCAATGAAGACTAGAAGAAGCTGCTGGATAGAAGCTGCTGATTTGGAAACAAAAATTGCCCCTTTTATCATTTAAATAGAAAAGCTCCTGACACCAGAAGCATCTTGCAACAGAGGGAGGCAACTAGGAGGTGGAGCAAAGCAGGGATCTTGGCCAGGGGTCTCCAGCCTTGGGTCCCCAAGTGTTCTTGGAGCACAACTTCCATGATTCCCAGCTGCAGTGGCCTTTGACCTTCAGCCATTGTGGCTGGGGTTGATGGGAGCTGTAGTCCAACAACATCTGGGGATCCAAGGGTGGGAGCGCCTGAATTAGATCAAGGCACTTAGGACAGCACATGATTATAACACTTAATTATCATAGCACAAGTAGTGAAGCCTCTTGTCCCAGCCAGCCGTCTGTATTCTTGCCTGCCCAATCAAAGTTTGCCTTCTTGTGGACCTATCAGAGGTGGCGAGGCTACAGATTCCTTTGCTGCTGCTTCAATCCTGCTGGACTGAAGTTTTTGCTGCAAGGACAGGATGCTCCCCTGGCTTGATTTTTGTGTCACCGGGAGGTTTTACACACAGGGCTTCTGCCCTGAATCTCCTTCAGAAGAGAGTGTGTGCGTTCACACACCAGCCAAACTTACCCCGAACTCCCAGCAAGATCCTGAGACCCACTCCACACACAAATCAGGCTTTGTGATGCAAATTCTAGCTTATCTCGAGGTATTTCCAGATTTTTTAAATGCTGGTTTTAAGCTATTTTTTTCTGAAAACGCTGGAGCAAACAGGGAGAGGCACTGCCGTAGAATCATTGGCATGATAAGAGGCATGGTCTCTTCAGACATGCAGATCTTTCTCTGCAGGGAACTGCCCCCCCCCCCATGCATTGGCTAGGAAGGAAAACCCTGATGCCTGCCATGTGGACTTGCAAAAACGAAACCCGAGAGCAGAGGGGAGGGGCTGCTTCTCTCAATGCCACGAGTGTACTTCGAAGTGGCTTCGCTCAACGTTTACCCCAAAGCCTGAAGCCAAGTGCAAATAACCTTCTGGCACTGTGGGAGAGGGGAGTAACCCCCTGCCCACCACGCCACGTTCTTGATATATTATTGCCTGCCTCTCCATGCCTTTGACTCTCCAGTTACTAGATTTAATTTAAACCAGGATTCACCCAAATTTATAGCCCCATAAATGGTTTTTATGGTACCAGGGCTGAGCTCAGGAATGTGCAATGTAATTATAAACAGGATACAATAAGCCTATGCAGAAAGTTTTTCTTGTGTGTGTGGACTCAACCAACCCAGCTCTCAGCTCATCAGTTATGAGTGGGTCGGTCGGGGTTCCAGAAGGGAAAGTGAGACTCCAGCAGGGGTGGCATCTCATCTCAGAAATAAAGCTCTGGTAAGAGCAGGAGTCTGCATGAGAAACCTCCATGACTGAAGCTAAGTCCTGTGGGATTTCCAGGGGAGGCTGCAAGAGAATCAGTTTTGACTTGTGTCTTTGTGCTTCATTTCTTTTCCTCTTTATGACCAGAGTGAAAATCAAGAATGTGGAGCTTCTAAAACTTGACATCCGCTTCGATGAGAGGGAAAAACATATTTTTGTGATAATCCCAGCAGATCTGGAGGTTGAAATAAATCTGTGAGTGGTTTCTGGTTATTTTATAAAACCTGGCAGAATGGAACAGGATGCTCTTACAGTGATGGAAATCCTTGGCTTCCATAGAATTGGAGGGAAATTGTGGGGCACCGTGCGGGGGGCAGGAAGAACTCAGTGACTTCTCAGATGGAAAACTTTGCAAGCTTCTGCCTGAGACAATGGCAAATAGCAAAGGACTTCGGTCCTGTTGGTATATGCCATACACGTTCCTTGATTTCCTGTCATTCCCTGGTAACTGGGCATTTCCCTGCTAACTGGGCAAAGAGGCACCTTTTACCATGGTGATTGTCTTTATTTAGAAGGGGGAGAGTAACTGGCCCTATTCAACCCCAGCACAGTACTTCCAGTGACTGTTGCTGGTGTGTGTCTTATGTTTCTTTTTAGAATGTGAGCCCTTTGGGGACAGGGAGCCATCTTATTTGTTTTATTTCTCTTTGTAAACCACCCTGAGCGATTTTTGGAAGGGCGGTATAGAAATTGAATAATAATAATAATAATAATAATAATAATAATAATAATAATAATAATTATTATTATTATTATTATTATTTTATTATCCAACATTTGCAACTCACCACAAAATGCACAAACCGAGTCAGAGGTTACATATTTAGCTGCCTTCTACTCAGTCGAATGAGCTGAGTCCACCATTGGTCCATCAGGTCCATTGTCTACATTGACTGGCAGTGGCTCTCCACAGTTTCAGGGAGAAGTCTCTCCCAGCCCTACCTGGGGATGCTGCCAGGGGTTGAACCTGGGACCTTCTGCATACAAAACAGATTCTCTACCACTGAGCTGCAGCCCCATCCCCTAATGGAATATCTTAAAGCAGACAGTGCTCACATCTAGTCACCCATCCAAATGCAAACCAAGGCAAACCCTGCTGAGCAATGAGGGCAACTCATGCGCGCTACTGAAAGACCAGCTTTCCATCCCTGAGCAATGAGTCCCAAGCCGGGATGCTGGTCCATGCTTGAGAGGTGTCAACTGCTTGCTCATTCCTTCTTTTTATGCTAGGAATGGACTATATAGGATACCATGCAAAAACTTCATGACAAACAACCAGATGGTTAATGTACAAGCAAGTTCATGGGGAACAGTGTGCTGTTCTGTCACTAGAGATGTGCAAATTGATTTGAGCTCAAATCAATTTAATCTTGAAACGCGGCGTTTCAAGTGTTTTGAGCTTGAAACAAAACACCTTTAAAATAAAGGGCCTGTTTTGAGCTCAAAAAAACCCAGCCCCATTTTGACTGGAAATATTTTGAGGGTTCTGAGCACCATTTTGAGCCCATTTTGCTGGGGAGAGCTGGTCTACCAATTGGGGACTGCAGGTGGACCAATGCTCCAAGCAGGGCTGACACGCTAAATTTGGAATGGAGCTGGTCTACTCGCCAACCCCAATTGGTAGACCAGCATTCCATGGAAAAAACAGCCCTGTTTTTCTGGGGAGAGCTGGTCTACCAATTGGGGTTGGCAAGTAGACCAGCCCTCCGCTCCCGACTTAGCGCATCAGCTCACCTTGGAGGACTGGTCTACCTGGTAGAACAATGTGCTAAGCCAATGCGCTAAGTCTGGGACAGAGGGCTGGTCTACCCACCACATGGGGTGAGTAGACAAGCTCTCCGCCCTGGACTTAGCATGTCGGTGGCCCACCTTGGAGGACTGGTCTACCCACTCTTGAGTGAGAGTCAGGGGGACTCTCTGACACCTCTGTTTGTTTTCTTATTTAGGTCATTGACAGGACACCAGTGTCAGAGTTTCTAACTAGCTTTATTTTCAAGTTCACAAAGAGCTCAAGTGATGGCGGCCGCCCTGAGGTTTGGAGTAGCCTCCTTATATAAGTAAACAACTTATTCTCGCACCTGCGCACCCAGCTCTGTTCAGGCAAGCATCCCTATATGGTTATATTTCAGACATACAGGTTCTGATTGGCATAGGTATCTCATCTCTCTTATACACATTCAAGTCATCTGATGCTCCTGCCCTTCCTAGAAGGCGAGGCCCATTTCTCTACATTTATCTTTTGTTACTTATATTCTAACGTGTCAGCTCTTTTGCAAAAAACTAGCTCTTAGCAGACAGTCACATCCTGGAACAATCAGTGGTTAACTTACATCCTGTTGCAGAGAGACAGGTTTTGCTAATATCACACAAACTTGAGCTAAGGCAGAATAATATTCTAACACCACCACCACCACCACCCATTTGGTGGTTACCCAATTGGACCAGCTTTCCCAGGAAAATCAGGCCTCAAAATGGCACTCAAAACACTTGAAACATTTTGATTATTTCAAGGTTGATTTGTCAAAGCAAATGACTTCTGTGGCTGTTTCGACGAATCGATTTGAGGATTTTGCCATTCATTTTGAGCTCGAAACAAATCACAAAATCTGTTTTGTGTACATCCCTATCTGTCAAACCAGTTCTGGAATTTGGAGAAACTGATGGCTTAGCAAACCATGGAGAAGTATCCATTTACCTGTGTTCCTTTTGTCTGTTTCCAATGTTTAGCCCACTCAGTTTGGGAAGACTTCTTCATGTGAAATTGTACCTGGACATCCAAGTTGGAATCACAATAGAAACCACAGCTGCTGGCCGCATTAGAATGATGGTCGGAAACTGCCAGAATAACCCTGGCCACCTCAGAATCACAGTCTTCAAAAAGTGAGTGAGAGTATTTTTTTTAAAATCCCCCCACCATCTGCTTTCATGGAACGGGTGAACTGACCATTTTGCAATGATTGCCTAATCCATGTCTCTAGCTAGTGCAGTTCAAGAATAATCCTTAGATATGAATTTTAGAAGGCTGTGATTGGCATTCCATTTTGACTTCCTACCTTTTGCTTTGCTTCCTGCCCTCACCTCCAGCTTTCCACAGCCAGTTCACATCATGTGTTCGATGCCATTCCTCTTCTGAAAAGGAGACGGCATGGAAACAAAACCTCTATGTGAAGGAGGTGGCTTCAAGTGGATTAGCCTCACAGTGAACAGCTATTTCCATGGCTGTGGTGGGGGAGCTTTTACACCTTTGGTGCTCTCTCTCTCTCTCTCTCTCTCTCTCTCTCTCTCTCTCTCTCTCTCTCTCTCTCTCTCTCTCCATGTGCCTTCCCCAGTTGGGAGGTTGGCAGCCAGCAAAAGCGATAGATTGTGGTCCCTCGAATCGTGGATGATATCTTCTGTGTCCATTTCTAGCCATTCTTTCAGGTCATCCATCCATCCCTTCTTCCTTTTTCTTGGTCTTTTTCCTACTAGCTTTCCTTCTAGTGTTAGTGTTCATAATGTGTTATACAAGGAATTGTCAAGCTGCACCTGACGAACAGCCAGCCTGCAGGCAGCGCAGCTCTTGGGCAGGGTGGGAGAGAGAAGAGCAATCCAAGTGGTCTTCATTGGTGCCCATCTGGCTTCTTGTTAGGATGAGCTGCTACTGCCATCTAGTCCAGCATCCTGCTCCCCACACTGTCCAACCAGAGGCTTCCAGGGCGTTTTCTGGACTATGAAATTTGCACTGTTTAAAGCATTGCAAATATGAACAGCACCCTGTTGACTGTGCAGTGACTGTGATGTCAAAGCACAGGCAATATGCAGGGGCACTTAGCAGACGTGTTGTGAATCTGTTGCAGTGCATAATCTGGAAAACGCCCAGGAAGCACATAAGCAGGGCAGGATGGCACCAACAGCCCTTAAGCTCCCCGATGACTGGCATTGACTCTGGGCATGGAAACTCCTTATCCTCACAACCAACCTGATGAATGGTCCTTGCTAGGCCCCTCCTCCTCTTCCTCCTCCTCCTCCTCCAGTTTGTCTAATGCCCCTTCTAAAGCCTCACCTTACAGTCAGGAAAGCCAAGAACAACAGACCTCACCTGACAGTCAGTGTGGTCAGACACGTGAAGAGCATTCTCATCATGGACATTCATACCAATGGTGACCGCAAAACTGCCCAAACGACTCAATATTACCTCCCCACAAATCCTGTGGGACTTTGAAGTTGAGCCTCCTTGTATCTGTGAAGCTGACCACTGTCTCCCCCATTTGTTTCAGCGATGACAACTCCTCAAGCACCACGGCCATCAACAACCTTCTACGAATGCTGACCAACATCGTAGAGAAGACCGTCCCCCACATCCTGCAGAAAGAAGTAACTCTTCTTCTTCCGTACCCTCCCAGTTCTCTTTTAGGGCATAGGGGCTACACTGCTGCGTCAGCCCTCTGGCAGGAGCAGCCCCACAGAGCTCTATGGGGTTCATGCAAACTGGGCAAGACTCTGATATCTACAGATTGTGCTGTTCTTAATCCCTAACCATCAGGAATGGCTCATCCTAACGAGTTGGGGGGCACCAGAGGGGGCACAGCGGCCCCAGCTTCCCAGAGCTCCATTTGCTCCTTTCTCTCCCGCCCTGGGCTGTCTGCAGGCTGTCTGCGCAGCAGATAGAGCTGTGTAGTTAACCACACAGCTCTACCTGGTGCATGGCCAGCCTGCAGGAAGCACAGCTTTTATTCATTCATTCATTCAATCATTCTTTCTTTCTTTCTTTCTTTGTTTTTTGTTTATTTATTCATTATATTTTTGTACCACCTGATATGTACATCTCTTGGAGGTGTACAAGATTTGAAATATTAAAAAATCAACACCGATTAAAAGACACAAGACACAATAAAAACAATAGTATAAAACAGTTATTAAAACAAATTATTAAAATTATTAAAATTAATTAAAAGCTTGCGAGAACAGGAGAGTCTTGAGGGTCTTCCTGAAAAACAGACGGAGAAGGAGATGCTCTTATTTCGGCAGGGAGAGAGTTCCAAAGCCCTGGGGCAGCCACAGAGAAAGCCCAGTCCTGAGTTGCCACCAGATGAGCCGGTGGCATCCGTAACTGGTCCTCTCCAGAAGATCGTAACAGGCAGCAGGATTCATGACCATTAACAATGGGGCGGGATAGAGAGGAGCAAAGGGAGCTCCAGGAAGCAGAGGCAGCTGGGCCTTCTTTGGCGCCTCCCCACCCTGACTCATTAGAATGAGCCGTTCCTGCTAAGCATGCCTCTCTCCCATGGAAAACAGAAATTGCTGCAATTATTTGGATCTGCTGCCACTATGCCTGGACTTCACCGGAATGGCCTTGGCTTGGCTAGGCACGGTCGGCAGGAGCAGCGTGATGTAGCCAGAAGGAAAGGCCAGTGCAGCAGCAAGTGAGGGCGGAGGCGCAGGAACGCAGCCAAAGGGGACTGTGGGTGCCTGAGACTGAGCTGGCTAAGTAGGAACCAGGAGGTCTCCATCCATCTCCCGGCTCGACTCAGTCTCATCTCCCCCAGCTGAGCCTGTTGCTCTCTCCTCCTCCTCCTCCTCCTCCTCCTCCTCCTCCTCCTCCTCCTCACAAGGTGGCCCTTTCGCTTGAGGAGACCTTTCCAAGACCTGCCTGCAAGCTGCCGGACGAGCACTCTTGCCCTTGCTGCTCTACCTGAGTCTGGGCCCTGCAATGACACTCCTGAGGGGGTCCGGTGGTGATTTGGCACTCGGGGTTGGAACTGGGCCTAGGGTTTGGGAGGGAGGCAGCCCTCCACATCCTGAGGTGGTGGGTGGGTCTCTGGTGGTTCTGAATGAGGGAGCTGGTTCTGGTTGGTCGCCGGTTCCAGATTGGGTGGAGGGCGGGTGGAGGGCTCTTCCTCGGAGGAGGCCCCACCCCCGGAGGACTCTGCCACCAGGATCTCAGTCAGGGGAGTCTCTAACCCCCCAGCACCAACAGGAACAAACAGGGATCCTTTTTGAGGCAGAAAGAAAGAAAGAAAGAAAGATGCAGTTGTCCTTATATTGATCTTAGGCACTGTGCAAAGCACAGCATCAATAACAGCCCAATTGGGGAGTGTTACCCAATGACCAGAGGGCATGTTCCTCCCCCACACCGCCCCCACCAAGCGAGGTCCCATGATTAAACAGAAGAAGCATCCATCTTTCTCCAGTTCTCTTGGGATCTCCCTCCTGGGTGGCTAAGTAAATCCAATCTTCTTCCAAGCAGACAAATGGCGGGGAGATGTGTTGGCTGGCCCATAGACTGAGTGAGCGCGACAATCAAGGCTGGTCTTGTGGTGGCCAGCATGACTTGTCCCCTTAGCTAAGCAGGGTCTGCCCTGGTTGCATCTGAATGGGAGACTTGATGTGTGAGCCCTGGAAGAGATTCCCCCTTAAGGGATGGAGCCACTCTGGGAAGAGCAGAAGGTTCCCAGTTCCCTTCCTGGCAGCATCTCCAGAGAGGGCTGGGTCTGGGAGAGACTCCTGCCTGCAGCCTTGGAGAAGCCGCTGCCAGTCTGTGTAGACAACACTGAACTAGGTGGACCAAGGGTCTGACTCGGTATATGGCAGCTTCCTATGTCCCTATGACCTTGTGGATCATCTCTGTGCCTTTTTTCCTCCCACAGCTCTGCCCACTTGTAAATGGTGTAATTGAAACTGTGCTGAATTTGCTTCAAGGTGAGCTCCGCCCTGACGGTCAGGGCAACTTCTCTCATGGACGAGCCCCCAACTCCAGCTCCCTAAATCCCAAGTAGTACCCATGGAAGGGTTCTTCACCAGATGAAGGTGCAAGGCCCAGCTCAGCTGCTTTATACTCCCTGCCTGCTCCTCGTTCTTTTCCTGGGCTCCTGGCTTGTTCTTTGCTGTGCTGCAGCACCACAGAGATGTTGGCCAGAGAGGCCTCGCCAGGACAGGCGATCCGGCTGAGCTGCACCACACAGGGCCTGGCTAGCCCTCTAGAGCCCTCTAGGCTTCAGGCTCGGTTCCTGCCTTGCTGTGAGCAGCTGTGCCAGGCACGGCCCACCTGAGGGACTCTCCTGCTGGGGTTGGTCTGTGGGTGAGAGAACTAGCCCAACCAGAGCTGGAGAGCCTCTGGTTCTTGAGAAGCACTGGGCACGCCCACCCTTGGCTGGTCCTACCAGCCTTGCCCCCTACCCCCGCCCCCCACTTTGGGATCTGATCCACTGCTGGGGCCATGGCGGGGGGCAAAGGGGTCAATGCCACACACATCATGCCACACTCCTGGTTTGGACCAGTGGCTGCTATTGACAGAAGACCTGCAAGGCCGCATGTCAGCAGCAGTATTCTCGCACAGGCCTGTGCAGGAGCCCTTCCTGAAGGAGTCTTACGGCTCTCCGCTTCCCATTCCCCCTCAGGTTCACTCTCGTCACATGTAGGCCAAGGAACGATGGAGCTCTCTGCCGATGCCTTCTCTCTTCACAGTGGCGTCATGGAACTTGGCTATCAAGTAAGTGTGGCTCCTGGAGGGGGGGCGGGTGGTCCTATGGCCCCCGGTGGGCAAGAGACTCCTGCACACCTATGCTCACCTGCCTGCATCCATGAGATCCAGAGAGCCCCAGAGGAGCCTGGCTGCTAGATCAGACCGCAGCTGCTCCATCTGGCCCAGCATCCTGCACCCACAGTGGCCAGCCCAACACCCGCTGTGAAGCCCACATGCGGGGCACAAAGACAAGAGCCCTCCCTCTCTAGTGCCCCTCAGTCTGTGGCACTCAGCTGAACACAGAACTCCATACAGGCAACGTGACAATTAGCCTCCTCCGTGAATTTATAGAATTCCCTTTTGAAGTCAAGTGGCCATCACTGTATCAGGTGGCGATGAGTTCTGTAGGACAAAAGAAGAAGGATTTTCTTTTGTCCATCCTAAATCTCCTTTGGTGGTGTGACTATCCCTATTCAGACATCAAGGCCATTCATGCGATTCAAATCCCTGGGGCCAGGGAGGGGAAGGCAGGAGTATACTACCGTCCCCCACATGATCTTCCTGATTCTTTCCGTCACCCTGCGGCTGTGCAGGTTATCACCGATGCAATGTGCTGTGTGGCATTCTGGAGGCCAGGGAAACGCTGTCTGGCCCCCAGGTGCCACATGAGGAGCCCAGCCCATTGGGGGATTACCCCATGAGTTGGGTTCTCTAAGCACCCGGCTCGGTTGCTGCTCAGGCTGCGTGCAGTGCAGCAAGCATCCACACAGCCATTCACCAGGATAGAAGGGTGCTCTAAAAGGGGGACACCACCGGGATCAAGGCTGATCCTGGCTCTTCACACGAGCAGCCCTACCCAGGGGTAGGCTGCTCGTCTGTGAACAGCCTTCCTCTGCTGTCTCTACACATACATTCAGATGTCTCTACACATACATATTTTGGTGTGAATGACTGTCCCTGCGATCATTTTAAAAATAAACCTGGTACAGGCTCCTCAAATGAGGCTTTTAGAGGGGCTTGGGATAACTTCATGGGGGAAAGGCATTGGCTACTAGTCAGATGGCTAAAGGCCACATCCAGCCTCCAAGGCAGGATGCCTCTGAGCAGCAGTTGCAGGGGAGTCACAGCAGGAGAGAGGGCATGCCCCTTTCAGCTCCTGCCTGTGGCTTCCAGCGGCTTCTGGTGGGCCATTGTGCGAAACAGGATGCTGGACTAGATGGGCTGCCTTGGGCCTGATCCAGCAGGGCTGTTCTTATGAATAAATGCATGGCACAGAGAGGAAGGGTGCTGCGGCTGTACTTGTGTCCCAGGTAGCATGTGACTAACCCTGTTTAAAAAGGATCTGGGGGCCCATGTAGAAGGACGATTCAAATGGACACCCCTCTTGTAGACCTTGTCAAGTAGATCACACACTCCAGGTTCCAAGTTATTAGCTCAACCGTTGTCATATTTATATGCAATACATTTTGAGGGTTATAATGGCAGAAATTCCCCCCTTTCTTTTCGTTATCTCTCTTTCCCCTCCCTACTTGCCTAAATTAGAGGGCAGTCCTGGGCCCCTTTGATTCTTTTATCATGCAAAGATCTGTGCCTGGCTTGCTTCTGCATGCCTGATCTTGGCTTCAGTCTATGAATCTGATCAGACTAGCTCTCCACTTCTCTGCCCCCACTTTCCACCTCATGTGCTGACAGCTTGTGCTAAATCTGAGTTGCGGGACTAATCAAAAAACATGCCATAAAATTGTAGCAGGGCTCTGGCAGCCAATAGCTACAGAGGCATCAAACATTACAACAGCAGCTCAGGTTATTTTTCCTTCTTCTATTGTTGGCTGGAATTTACCATGGAATTTAATTTCTTGGGCAAACTCTTTATTTTGACAACTGGACTTCAGTTGAATATTTCTTTTGTCCTTGTGTGAAAAAGCTTAACCAATTATCCCAGCTTGGCTGTGACTTTGAGAAGGGGTTTGTTGACTGCCATACCTCACCCTGAGAAGCTGTGGTCTGGTGAACTACAGGTCAAAAGATTAAAAAAAGGAAAATGAACGGGATGGGTGGATCACATTGTTGGCTGCTGTTTGTAGAAATTTTGGTGGTAGGCTCCTTGGAGCCGTGGCCTGGTTTCTCACACACTGCAAACTTTCATGTCTACTGTTGTTGTTGTTGACATTAGCAGCAGCAGCAGCATTTAGAAGGCATTTAGGCCTGATGAAATGGGGCTCAGATTCATCCTGTGAGTCATTCTTGCTTGTCCTAGGGAGGGACCGTAGCTCAGTGATAAAGCAACTGCTTAGCATGCAGAAGGTCACAGGTTCAATCCATCCCTGACATCTCCACTTGAAATTATTTCAGGTAGCAGGTGATGGGAAAGGTCTTTCACTGTGTGGGGACACCTAGGTAATTTTGGAGCCTAGACCTAAAGGTCATTGGAGGCCCCACTGCTGTAAGCGGAGCATAATGTTTTGATAGTCCTAAGCCAGAAAGGCCAACGGTCTGGTTCAGTAGAAAAGGGTATATGATGAGACCCCAAATTCCATCCTTACCATTTGCATTAAAAAGAATCAGGCAGCAGATGACAGGGAAGACTCTATCGCTGCCTGAGTGGCTGCCAGTCTGTGTAGACTACTTCAACTACTACTACGACGACGACTACTATGAATATTTATATACCACTCTTCAGCCCAAGTTCTCAAAGTGGTTTGCATAGAAAAACAAACAATACATAAATAAGACGTATTTCCCTGTCCCCAAAGGAATCACAATCTAAAGAGAAACATAAGGCAGATAGCACCAGCAACAGCCACTGGAGGGATGCTGTGCTGGGGTTGGACAGGGCCGGTTGCTCTCCCCCGCTAAATAGAAGAGAATTGCCACTTTAAAAGGTGCCTCTAGACAACACTGAGCTCGGTGGGCCAAAGGTGTGACTCAGCAAAGGGCAGCAGCTTCTTCTGTATATGTCTTTCCAGGCTGAAATGCATCTCCCTGGAGGGCAAAACTTCAAGGTCCCCCTTGTCTCCACCCCACTTCCTCATGCACCACTGAATGGGTCCCCCATGAACATGCTCCTGAGTGGAAACTTACTCAATGTTCTGCTCCTGGCCCTGGTGCCTCCCCAGGCCTTCACCGTTCCCAAAAAGGAGGTAAGTTGCTGAGAACATTCTCTGAACTGGGCTTCAGGCAGGAAGTCTTTAAACAAGCAGAGTCTGAAGTGCTGCTGACAGCTTTCGGGAGAGCAATGGGACCATGCCCGCATTTTCCATGGCCCTCTTGGAGTTCATAGGCAGCTGGAAGCCACCTCATGGCACAGCGCGGAAGCCACTTGCCTAGCGAGCATGAGGCTGCCAGTTCGAATCCTCGCTGGTGTGTTTCCCAGACTATTGGAGACCCCTATATCGGGCAGCCGTGATCTAGGAAAGATGCTGAAAGGCATTGTCTCAGACTGTGTGGGAGGCGGCAATGGGAAACCCCTCCTGTATTGTATTCTACCAGTGACAACCACAGGGCTCTGTGGGTGACACCGACTCAGCGGCACAATCTTTCCTTTCCTTTCTTTTGGGGAAGGGGAGTCTGAGCTGGGAAGGGACGAAGAAAAGGGGTGAAGCCCCTGCTCTCCATGCACCCTTCTTCCACTCAGACACCGCCTGCTGCAAGTTGGTTTGGGTTTTTTAAAAAACTCATAAAGGAAAATGTCACATATCATGTGCAGTTGGAGCCTGACTTTCCACAAGTCCAGTGCACTTTGGGGAAGTTGGATGGATTCTCTGCTCTTCAGAGAGAGACCTGGAAGTCTGAGCTCTCCCTTTTGTTGTTGTTTTTCCAAAGCTCAACCGGTGGAGCCAAGCGGGTGCCTTCCGCTTTGTGATACCCCAGGTCAGTATGCTTTCTACCTCGGTCTCTCCCACAATCCCTCAGTATTAGCCACACCAAGCACCTTCTTGTGTTTCCTGGCCTCCCTGTTAAAATGTGTCGCTTCTCGTTCTCAAGGCCAACCCAGTCTCACGTGTTTGCTTATCCACATGCCTGCCCTGCTCCTGTCTCAAGCAGAGGGAGGGAAGGGGTCTAACTCTTAGACAGCTTCTGCTAGCAAGCATGAATTGCCCTCTTTGCTAAGCAGGGTCCACCCTGGTTTGCATTGAATGGGAGACTGCATGTGTGAGCACTGTAAGAGATGCCACTTAGGGGATGGGGCCGCTCTGGGAAGAACACCTCCCTGGCATCTCCAGATAGGGTTGGGAGAGAATCCTGCCTGCAACCTTGGAGAAGCTGCTGCCGGTCTGTGTAGACAATACTGAGCTAGATGGACCAAGGGTCTGACTCGGGAGGAGGCAGCTTCCTATGGGTGCTGCTGACGGGAGCGGAACTTTCCCTTTCGATGCTCCCTTCTCTTCCCACCATCTGCCACCTTCTGCCACTTTTCCACCCCTAGCCTGGTTCATTTCTGGCATTGGAGCCAGGGTGGGAGAAAAATATCTGGGGTGATGGGTTGCAGGGAGAGGGGAGGTATGCATATGCCCCCTTCATTGTAAAAGTAGAGTATTCCCATTTTATTGGGGGCAGCCACCCATACAAATGTGGCTGCCCCCTTAGGTGGATTACTGCATACGGTGGCAGATTCTGGGGGAGCGGCAAATCTTGGGTGGGGGAAGTTGAGTCTTTTTAAAAAAAACTTTTTAAGTGGCCACTGTGTGGCAGCGGTGGCAGTGGCGAGAGATTAAGCCATTTGCCACCCCACTGCCACAGCGAGGAGGTTAGGGGTGGCGTTGAGGAGGTAGTCCCTCCTTTTAGAAGGGAAAAGGGGGGACTTCCTCCTTGATGCCACCCCTACCCTCCTCCCTGTGGCAGTGGGGGTGACAAATCATTGGCCACTGACAGGCGGCAAAAGGCTTAATCCTCCCCGGTCAGATCCAGTTTGGCCCTTGAAGTGGAGACATTCAGTCTAGCTCGCACATGAACTATTCTGCATGATGAGATGTGATCTCCTTGGTGCACACAGAGCATGGCAGCACTGGCAGAGCAGTTCCTCATGGCCGACGTCTGTGGACCTAGTGATGGGTCACTGAGCCTTCCCCACAGATGCCTGGATCACCAGTGGCCCCAAACTTGCCTTAGGACATGGCAAAGACCTCAGTATGAACCCGACCTTGCTGGAGGTGCCAACAGCAGCACCACCAGGTGCAGTGAAAATAATGAAAAGAAACGGTGTGGTACACGTGCCACATAGATTCAGGAAAGGTGCTTGGGCTTTGCTCAGCTCCTCACTGAGAGGAAGCAACTCAACTCCTGTCTGTGGCTTCTAGCAGCATCTGGTGGGCCACTGTGCGAAACAGGATGCTGGACTAGATGGGCCTTGGGCCTGATCCAGCAGGGCTGTTCTTATGTTCTTATGTTAACCCCTAGCCTGGGCTCAGCTGCTCATGTGGAGTGCTGGATCTGCGGGGATCCTGGCGGGGATCCTGGCCGCCCAGCCTGACCCCACTCCTTAGCCCGGCTCTTAGCCAAGGCTAAAGGCACAATCGTGCCCGTAACCCGGCTGCCAGGATTGTGTGTCTCCTGCATGCAGATGGGCACTCTAGGCATCAGAGAAGGGGACCTAGAGCACCTGTCTGATGGGGGAATCTCCCAAGCCACTGTGCTCATTGTGTGGTGCCTTGTGGGATATCCAGAGGCCGGGGAAATGAGTCCTGGCCTCTGTTGATCCTCACTGCTCCTGGCAGCAAGGGTCCTCTGGGTGTGTGACTCGTGCACTGAAGAAACAAAGATCGATCCTCTGGGGGAAGGTAGGTTGACCCCTGCCTTCCCCACCACCTGTCCTCCCTGCCTGTTGTGGGAATGACCTTAGTGGTTCAGGCACCGGTTCTCAATCTTGAGTCCCAAGAGGTTGCTGGACTACAACTCGCTTCATCTTCGGCCACAAAGGCCATTTTGGCTGGGGATGATGGGAATTGTAGTCCAACAATATCTGGGGACCCAAGATTGACAACCATTTGATTGTTGTGGGATGACTGGGTTGTTGGTTGGTTGGTTGGTTGACTGTAGTGGGAAGAACAACTTTATCAGCCATCCGATGACAATTGTTCTCTGGGCAACTTGCAAAAATTGTTGTGGAAGGATTGACCTGATTGTTCTGAAGGTCCCCAATGAACTTCCTCTACAAATAGGAAGCTTGGCTAAATGAGTGGAAATGAATCTCCCCGCCCCGCCCCGCCCATATATCCAACTCCATTCAGGTTGGACACTGTGTGTGTGTGTGTGTGTGTGCGTGTGTGTGCGTGTGTATGTGTGTTTCATATGTTCAAGTTTAATTTGGCCCCATGCCAGGGGCTCAATCACCCAGCACCCAGGGGCATTAGGAAGGAGTGGGCCCTGGGGCAAAAGAGTGAAGATGGACCCTGTTCCCGCACCATCTTTTTCTGCAGAGAGGCAGGAAGGAGCCAGCAAAGAGCAAGCTGTCACTCAGCTGGCAGCCCCCCAAGGGGAAAAGGTTTCCTATGGGTAGCCAGCAGTGAATGCCCCCTTTTCTCATGCTGGACGGGCAGGCAAAGAAGTGTGGGCTTCTCCTACTCACCAGCCAGCATGTAGGGATGTTGAGGACCCTTCTTCTTAGACAACTATTCGAAATTTCTCCTTGGGAGGATTCACTCTATGAATTTCCTTGAAGAGGAAGTTTGTGTCCCATGCCTAATTCAAAAACGGATTGGGGCAGAGAAGGGCTGTGCCAGCCCCACCAGATTCTGCTCACACAGACTGAGCAGGGCTGTTCACCGGTCTGCATATCCCTGCACAGTTGCTCATGATGACATGTGAACAGGAAGCTGAACTTGGGTCATAACGCTGCGAGATGGACAGTAGGATCCCTGGACCCTAGAACAGCCTGAACATTAAAAGCGACACTTTGTACCCCAATCCCTCCAAACTTAAGAGGCAAGAGTTATCAAAGGGGGTGGGGGCTTAATTCAGTGGCAGAGCTCCTGCTTTGCACGCAGAAGGTTCAACCAAGTTCCAACTCTGGCAGCACCAGATAGCCTGGGAAAGATTCCTGCTCATACCCTTTGGAGGGCTGCTGCCAGTTAGTGTAGACAATACTGAGCTAGATGGACGGATGGTCTGACCCAGTGTAAGGCAGCTTCCTATGTTCTTATGACAGCTGCCTTCCAACAAAGAGTGAACCAAGTGAGCGACAGAACAACAAGTGTTGTTGTAGACGTTCCCCCCTTGCATACACACTGGGCAGTTTCTGATTTGCAGCAACAGCCAGGACAGGAACATAAAACGGAACATGGAACAAGCCCACACAGGAGTAACCCGTGGGCTGGGACAAGCAGAGAAAGTGCTGGATTTGCAGCTGGGAGGAGCATACCACCTCCCATTGCATGTCACAGTCAGCATGCTCCCATGTGTGTGCAGCTGCGGGCCAGTGGAAGGGGGGAAGAGGGCTCCATTGGACTTTAGGCTAATCCCCTCCCCTGGGCTCAGCTACCTTTGAACTGTAAGCTCGTGGGGCAGGGGTCCTCTCTTTCGCTA
This sequence comes from Hemicordylus capensis, assembly GCF_027244095.1. NCBI lineage: Eukaryota > Metazoa > Chordata > Lepidosauria > Squamata > Cordylidae > Hemicordylus > Hemicordylus capensis. Next base: position 3,482,854 of record NC_069660.1, on the reverse strand, counting down.
CATTACTTTATAAAGCACCATGAGCATTGGTAGCATGTCGTCATGGATGAGTGAGTGAGTGAGTGAATGAATGAATAAATGACGAGCAGCAGAGTTTCTTCCAGGCACAGACTTCTCCTCATTTCCTGGATTCTTGTAGGCTTCCAACGCACAGATGATGCAGATTGCACACCGGGTTCTATTGCTCTTGATAGAACCAGGAAAGGTCCAGGTGCAGCAGAATATAGAGATGAGGCTCTACGGCGATCATCCCAGGGGTGCCTACCAAGTCCTCCTTGCCATCCGTGCCGTAAGTAGTGGACCAGTGAGACCACCTGGGGCTTTAACTTGGCAGGGGGCAGAGTCTTCACAAGCACCTGGGAGTGTGTGTGATGACTCTAGGGGGCACAAGAGAGGCTTGGTGGTGCCCTGAGTGGGTGCCCTACTCAAGAGACACACCTCCTCGGTCACACAAGGGATGCTGGTGCAGGCTGTACAGGGAGCCCCTACACTGGACCAACCCCCACCCCGATATCTCTACCACAGGCAATCTCACTTGTGTCACTTAGCTGACATTGAGCAGTCCTGACTAACTTACATGGCAGGAGTCCTGTTGGAATTAAGTAGCTTTTAGAGGAACTCCTGAGTGGCACCACTGAGAAATGTACCCTTGCCTGCCAGCCTGTATTCTGTGGAATGGGGGAAAATATTTGAGAAAATCCTCTGAAATGTCTCCTTGGGGAACCCCTGAGACAGTCTTCAGTTTTCCGATTGTCCTTGGAAGGTTTGTCCTGGGATTTGTTTGAATTTTGAACTTCCAGCCCTAATTCTGTACCACCAAAAAATAAAATCCTGAGCACCAAGGAAAGTCATATTTTGTACAAAGCAAAAAGGACATGAAGGTGCAAAATCTGCCTGTTGCTGGATCAGAACACTCCCTTTCTGGGCTGGGCCTGGGAAAATTGATTGATAGATTCATTAGGTGCCATAAAGTCAGTGTCGACTCTTAGCAACCACATAGAAAGATTCTCTCCCGGATGATCTGTCTTCAGCTTGGCCTTCAAGGTCTCTCAGTGGTGCCTTCATTGCTGTCGTAATCGAGTCTGTCCACCTTGCTGCTGGTCGTCCTCTTCTTCTCTTTCCTTCCACTTTTCACAGCATTATGGACTTCTCAAGGGAGCTGGGTTTTTGCATAATGTGTCCAAAGTATGATAGTTTGACCCTGGTCATTTGTGCCTCAAGTGCAAATTCTGGATTGATTTGTTCTATGATCCAATTTTTTGTTTTCCTGGCTGTCCATGGTATCCTCAAAAGTCTTCTCCAGCACCAAATTTCAAAAGTATCCATACTTTTTCTGTCTTGCTTCTTCAAAGTCCAGCTTTTGCATCCATAAAGTGTCACAGCAAAAACCATTGTTCGAACAATTCTAATCTTTGTAGGTATAGACATGTCACGGCATCTAAATATCTTTTCCAAGGCCTTCATTGCAACCGTACCAAGTGCTAGTCTGCAGCGTATTTCTTGACTGCTGGATCCTTGACTGTTGATGGTCGATCCTAAAAGGCAGGAGCTATCCGCCTCTTCAATGTCTTCATTATCAGTTCTGAGGCTGGTTGCTGTGCCCGTTGTCATTAGTTTAGTCTTCTTTACATTTAATTGGAGTCCCATTTTTTCACTGGGAAAGTTACTCCCTTGTTAAAGTGTTAAACTGCTTTCACAAAAATGACCTTCACCAAAACCAGTTTGGAACACGGTGTTGCAAGGCAGGCTGGAATGCCTGTTCACAGGTGAGGATATTTGTAAGGTGTGCCAACTTGCCCTTTGAAGTGTGACGCTGCCTGGGTACCTATTCATATGTGGCCCATCACCTGAATTTCTCTTTCGTCATATCTTTTGGGCAGTTACTATTCTCTGCCCTGATGTGCAGAATGGTTCTGGTGCAGAGAGACCCTAGACATGGACAGGAAACGAGGTGTTTGTTGTAACTTCAGTCCTCTCCTGTACAATCCTTCCCAAGCCTGGGTCTGGCTGGCAAGGCAGTGGGGAGGACAAGCCCCAAATGTTCTGCACCTACAAGTGATGCTTGCGCAATCTGAGACATCTCCACCTCACACCCAATTTTTTCTGTCCTTGGGGAAGTTTGTGAAGTTGGGCCACCTTTGAGGAGGAGCCTTCACTTGGGGGTTCTGCCTGTGTGCCCCACATGTCTCTCTTCATTAGGAGTTGCCCATGGCTTTCAGAGTTTTGTTCAGAATGTGTGTCTCATGGCAGAAGCATTTAATGCTAACAGAAATCTCTTTGTGATCCCAGAGTGTCAATTCGGTGGCTGGTGTTTCTGCCGACAATGGGAGACTGAAACTCACTCTGGGCCTTCAAGGGTAAGCCAGTCCCATTTTGTTGCTTCATTCTCGGGCTAGCTCTCCCTACTCGGGGCCCTTTAAAGGAAAGGCTGACATTCTGTGCAGCTTCCCGCAGGTGTCTTTAGCCCTGCAGGAGCTGCTGCACCCTCTTGGCCATTGCACAAAAGCACTCTTCTTCTGCACACGTCGTGGCATCCTGTGCAGCCATCATGTCCAGTGTCCAAACACCACACAACTCCATTTGTGCAATTCCATTGTTTGTGCAAGAGAATGATTGCTTTTTAAAGCACATGCAGCAGCTCCTGTGGTGCTAATGATGCCAATGGGAAGCTGCACAGGATGTCCACCCAGTTCCTTATTCTAGAAACTTGGAAATAAGAGTTGCATATTGTCCAGATGACTGGGTTTTCCCCAGGGCCTTTGTGCCCCTTTCTGGTCTCCCCTTGACCAGAAACGTAGCAGCAAAGACACAGATTTGTGCTCTTCTGCTATGTAGCACTGAATCCTACAGGTTAGAGCCAAGGCTGAGGCTGATTGGGATTTCTAGCCAAAAATTTCCCCTCTAAATCCCCCTTCAGGTTACAGCAAAGATCAATCTACTAAAGCTGCCAGCTCACCAATCAATTGGCATGATATTAGGCACATTTGATTGCCTTTATTTGAGGAACAGGCAGATGGAGACCCTGCACTCATTACCTTCCACATAAGAACCTAAGAACAGCCCTGCTGGATCAGGCCCAAGGAGGCCCATCTAGTCCAGTATCCTATTTCACACAGTGGCCCACCAGATGCTGCTGGGAGCCTACAGGCAGGAGTTGGGGGCATGCCCTCTCCCCTGCAACTGATACTCAGAGGCATCCTGCCTCTGAGGCTGGAGGTAGCGTTTAGTCTTCCAACTAGTAGCCCTTGATAGACCTCTCCTCCATGAAGTGATCCAAACCCCTCTTCAAGCCATCCAGGTTGCTGGCTGGCACCACATCTTGTGGCAGAGAATTCCACAAGCTGATGATGCATTGTATGAAAAAGTACTTCTGTTTGTTCGTCCTAAATTTCCTGGCAATCAGTTTCATGGGATGACCCCTGGTTCTAGTGTTATGTGTGAGAGAGAAATATTTCTCTCTATCCACTTTCTCCACACCATGCATGATTTTATAGACCTCTATCATGTCTCCCTGCAGTCGTCTTTTTTTCTAAACATAATAGCCCCAGGTGTTGTAGCCTTGCTTCTCAAGAAAGGTGCTCTAGGCCCCTGATCATCTTGGTTGCCCTCTTCTGCACCTTTTCCAGTTCTAGATGTGATGACCAGAATTGTACACGGTGCTCCAAGTGTGGCTGCACCATAGTTTTGTGTGAGGGCATTATAATATTAGCAGTTTTATTTCCAATCCCCTTCCTAATGATCCCTAGCATAGAAGTTGCCTTTCCCCCACCTGCCACACATTGAGTCGACATTTTCAACAAGCTGTCCACCACGACCCCAAGATCCCTCTCCTGCTCTGCTCTGTTCAGTATTCTGGACTTAGTGTATTGTGGGTGGATTGTAGTCTACCACATTTAGAGTGGTCTTGTTAGGGTTGTTGACACTGTTCCTTGAGGTCTTTCTCCCAATATCCCCCCCACACAAACACACACTCCAGTGTTTTTCACCAAGTCATTTAGATCAGTATATGTGGACTGTATATTGTGTGGCCCTTTTGTGTGCTTGTTTTCTTGATATCTGTATGTGAGGTCACTGGAGAAGGAAGAAGTGGTGATAAAAACACACCGTGTGATGTTTAGAAGAGCTCTGGGCATACCTGGTTGGCTCTTTCATGATATCAGTTTAAGTTGCTTGGAATCCGTGCTTTTTCGAAGCAACTGGGTGAAAAACGTCTGCCTTCTTAGCAACATTTCAGGTTGGATTTGGGCAGCATTTTAATCTTATTTCTCTTGATGTGTTGCAAAAGGTAACAACAGATTTTAAAAATCATGGAAAAAACAAAATGATTTTTGATGGTAATTCCACCGCACCCCCGACATTTTGTTTGTTTGAAATATTTACATGCTGCCATTCTTCACATGTGAATTCATAGTGGATGAAAACAAAAGTTTAAAACACATTGGCTGGCAGGATGCGGAAATTACTCAGAATAGTCCCGTTGAATTTAAAATGACAAATTAAGAATTGTTTAGTTTAAGGTTAGCTGAGCCCAACTGCACGTAGCTACAATGTCTGCTTATCTGGAACATTTCCCATTGATTCCCCCCGCCAAAACCTTTTCTTTTGTGGAGGTTACATATAAAATATTTCAGGTTGTTTCTCAAATCCGCTATAGAAGTTCTGTAGTAAACTGAAACTTTAACCAAGAATAGTGCATGGTAATTCTCTGGTCATGGTAATTTATGGTAATTCTCATGGTAATTCATAGTCATCCTCCCTGAAGCCGCTTCAGGAAGGGCAAGATATAAGTTGAATGAATAAATGAATCTCCTACTTCACTTTTTCTTTTCAGAATTAGCAACATCTCTGTGATAAGGTCATCCATTCGAAATGTTGATGTAAGTATCAAGTTATAAGAACAAAGGTGGCAGCATTCACGGCTAAGACTGTAAGCCCAAGTCTTGGGTTCAAATCTTCCCTCTATCACCAGCTGAGTAGTTGGATTTAGACTTATTCACTCAGCCACAGCCAGGCTACAGTATGGGGAATAATACTTACCTGCCTGACAGGGGAGTTGTAACAATTGGTGGAATAATATGTGTGGTGCATTTTGTATCTTCTGAAGTGGTATATAAATGCTTGTTGGGTCATATTGGTGGCCCTATATACACAGCAATTTGTGCATCCAGGTTTCCAATGTGTGCAGACACCCTTTTGCAGGAGGAAGGATGTCAGGGACGGGGGCTTGGTGTTCCCTGGCTGGAGTGGTGTGCATGGGAGGGGAAGAGGAGGATGGGATGGGATGTGGCAGTCTAAACCCACCCCTGCTCTGTCCTAAAGTCAAGAACAGGCAAGGCAAGGGCAGGGCGCTTTCCAAATTAAACTCTACAACTGTGTCACTACGGATCTCCTCAGCGTGCTTCCATACTTCCTGTTTTGTGACACCGCAGTCCCTGTGCTGACAGCAAGGTGCCGTTCACATTTCTGATGCTTTCTTTTGGATTTTATCTTTGCGTTATAGTGCTACAAGGTTGCAAGTCCGCTGCAGAGAAATAGCTGTATTTTCCTGTTGTAGGAGTTTGAGATTCGGGGTATTGTTTTCAATATGATCCTGCCAAGCCAAAGCATTTTACCCCTGTTGTAGCATGTCATCTGGAAAGCGCACAGGTGGGCTTCAGCACCCTGGAGAGCTCCCAGTGACTAACTTGCTCCAAGCAGGACCAGAGCTGTTAAATACCTCCGAGCTCAGACTGCCCCTACCAGATCAGCCCTTCAGCCAGGAGAGGGCAGAGAGATTTAAAGGGGCAGCCCTCCGGTCTGGAAATCAGAACTCCTCCACACTGTTATGTCCCTCCTGGCCAGTTGCCAGCACTATTATGCAAGCCTGGGGGAGCATGAGGTATGGGGTGTGGAAGAGGCTGGCTCTTGGGGACACTTGAGCTCCAGCTCTGTGTCTGCCGATTCTGATGTCTCCGGTCTCCCAGCTGGCAAGCACAGGCTCGAGCCTGGTGTCAGGGCTTGGGGCTGGGCCTGGCTTTTCCAGCCTGACGGCTCCCCTTTTTTCAGGGTCAGACCCTATGCTACTGCTCAGGGCTGGGGTAAAAAAGCCCCAAGTTGTCATTTATTTTGTGGAAATGCCCTATAGGGCCAATCCACAAGACATCACACAAAGCAGTGAACTCTATACACATGCTGTGGTTTTGCAAAGAGACTGGGCTGTGAACCAGGGACTCTGTACTTCTATCCTCAGCACTGCCATGAGCTCACTAGTGGTCCGTAGGGCAAACCACACACTGTCAGCATACATACACATACCTCACTCAAAAACTGCAATATTGAAAAAAATAAAATAAATCAGAAATCGAAATCGAAAATAAATCAATATAACCTCCCTAACAATGATTGCAAGGGTGCCACATGGGAAGGGCACTAGATACTCAGAAGTGCCATATATATATATATATAAAGCATTGTAAACATTTTTCACTCAGTGGATGTATTTCCAGCTTTGGCAGTCTGGATTAAGTGCTGGGGAAGCTTGGAATCAGTCCCCCCCTTCACTGCCCTCTACCAGGGACTGGCATGGGTAGAACCGAGAGTGCCCTCTGTTGCTTTGGCACTGCCCATCCTTGTCCTTCTACCACCATCCCACTTGCTGTATGGAGGCTCTTCTCCCATCTCTAGAAGCCTTTGGACCAGTCCAGAATGGCGATCTGTCTGCAGCACTGAGAGCGCATGCTGGATCAGGGGATCCATGTTTGACTCCGTGACTAGGCAGTAGGGACAGATATTTGTGCAAAGGGAGTAAAAGCAGGGATGGGATGGGGGCTGTGGAGAAGTCCGTGTGTGTGGTCAGAGGAGTCCCCTGCCCTGCAGATTGTTCCTCCACTTGACTTCAGGGCTAGCAACAAGGGCCAGCAGCTCTGTGCAAGTTGTGCTTAACTACTGCTTCGTGCAACTTGACCGAAGACATGCTTTAACCTCCGCCTGCTGTGGACAGAGTCAGTGTGCCTCGACATTTCTGGCAAACTGCTGTGCTGCCCACTGCCAGGCCAAGCCTGAAATTCTGGGTCCTGAGAGGGCTCCCTGTTGAGGCGGCTGAGACAAGGTGTGAAGCAGCATCGCCCCTGCCCCCCCCCCCACTTCACTCCTCCTCCAGCCTCTCCAGTTTTCCTCCCTTCATGGAGCTTCTCTGTGTTTCAGGCTGAGCATCTGACTGGCATAATCAGACAGCTGGTGTCCACCTTGCTTCTACCACGCCAGAACCGTAAGCACTGGAGTGCCTGGGGTGGGCAGTTGGGGCACGGGCAATATTTACTGCATAAGGCCGTTGAAAGGATGGTGCGGTTCCTGGTCTAGTGGCAGAGAGAGAGATGGGTTCTAAAGAGGCCCACCTGGGGCACCCCTTTGGCAGTGAGGAGCACCCCATCTACAGGACTGATTTAAGGAGTTTGAAGCTTGGGCTTCTGTGCACAAAAATGGGTTCTGCACATTGGCCTGAAAGCGATACTCCAGAGGTGATGGAATGGCACTCATTTTCATACCCAAAAAAATCCCTCGACAACCTCCTCCTCCTCCAAAACCTTTGACCAGGAATCTCTGCCTCTCCTTCTCCTTTCCTTTTCTGCTCTTCCCCTTTCCCCTGTGAGCAGGGTTTATTGGTTCCTTTTAATATGGTTACTGCAGAACACAAACTATTCATGTGCTTTATGAATATCACCCTGAGTATATTTATATTGAAGGTTGGCATTGAAATTGAATTAAAAATAATAAAGCATATATTAATAAGGCCTGAATGATGGCTGCATGCAGGTTGCAGGAATTTTCAGCCCACCTGGGCAGGGGGTTGGGGGGCACAGCCTCGGGCTCAGATGCCCGGCCACCTCTCCCGTGCTGCCTATTCCTCAGCTCCATAGCCTAGAGGTCTGACCACCCCATGGCACGGGTGGAGGGCAGAGTGGCATTGGCTCTTAACTTGTGGCATCCTTGCCAGATGATCAGCCACCACTGACTGCACTAAGAAATGGAAGAGGGATCCGAAGAGAAGCTGCACTTCCATCCTGCTCCCTCTTTGCTAAGCCTCAAGGGTGTCTCCTGCCTTTTCTCTTTCAGAGCTGCTCGCTGAGGGGATGCCTCTACCACTGGTGGGGAACCTTGGAGTCCATCATCTCGGTGTTGCTCCTGGCCATGTAAGGGGTTAGGGCTGCAACTGGAGGGCCAAAGAATGGATGGGCTGACAGGGGTGCTTTTGGAAGCGGATGCCCTGCTGCATGCGCAGTGCTCAGCCAGGCAGCATGCCCACTTTGGGAGGCAGGGTGTGTGTGTGTGTGTGTGTGTGTGTGCATGTGCTTGGGTGGCATGTGGAAAGGGACAGCCAGGGGTGTGGAGGGCTGGACAGGTGCCCTTGGTCTGCAGGTGCTTCTCTTTTTGGTTTCAATTGTTCCAGCATTGGAAGTCAGGGGCCAAAGCCCCCCTTGCGGAAACTGGGCTCCCCATTGCAGCAGCAGGGGTGGCAGAGATCAGGTGGAGGACAATTAATGTTGCTGGAGCAGCAGTGCCAACTTTTGGGGAGGGGGGAATGGATGAGTGGGCCTACTCCTCCCGGCTAGCCCAGACAGAGACCAAGGGCTCCCCGTGGGAGATGCCATCCCTCCCTTGCCTCTGGTCTTCCACCTAACTCACCGTGGCCAGCTGCGGGGCACAGCCCCTTCCTGCCCTCTCCTCCCAGGATGGGTGCAGACAGTGCCTCTGGTATGGCAGCAGGGACTATAGACGGTGCTGCCCAGGATGCTCTGGAGCCCTCAAATCCCAATCCTGGAGTCCAGGCAGGGCAGGCATTGCATGGCCCGGCCCCGCTCAGTGTGAGGCCTGCCTCGTCCTCCCACCCTGCTGGGATGATTCAAGTGTCAGCCGGTCAAGAGCTGGGTGATCACTCTGTGGCAGGGAAGGGGCTACTGTGGCCGCCACTCACTTCAGCCACTCCTCCACCTCCCGGGGAGGACCGAGCAGCTCCAAAGTGCTCCAGGGTTTGCCAGGGGTGGCCAGTGAGGGTGGGGCGGCTGCTGCCCTGAAGCCATTCCCAGCGGAGGGCAGGGCGATGGCTGCTGGGATGGCATCTGGATCCTTGGAGGCTAGTGTGGTAGGGGGTGTGGTCTCCTGCAGCTATGCAGAGCTGCCAGAAAGCTGAAGACAGTGATCGTGTGGGGGACAGCTAGGGGTCCAAGCAGGGATGGAGATGGTGTGCTCTGCTGTGAGGGGTCCTGCCCTGGGGCCCTGTGAGGGGCCCTCCAAACAATTGTGTGAACAGGCCCGTTGTTTATGGATGCATATCATGGCTACTCAAGCAACCTTGAACTTGGTTCCAGCGAGGAGTACAGGCAGAACTGACCAGGCTGTGATGTCTTCCTTTTCGACAGAATGTCCTCAAGCTCTTCATTCCACCCAGCTTGAGGTCTGCCCAGGCCCCTGTGGCTGTCTGACTGTGGGAAGCGACTTTCTGACCCGGTGGAGAGGAGCTGACCTGTGCGAGGTGGACTTTGCTGCTGCTGCTGCTTCCCTCCCCACCTCCCACGCTGGGATCACTTGATTGTTTCAGTGCCTCGACTTTGACCCTGCAAACTCTGGAACGTTCACTCCCTTTGATTCTCTGCACAAGGAGTGAAGAGCACGTGCAGATCCTTTGTGATCCCAGATCCTGAATGTCCAGAGCGGAAATTATCAAGGCTGAGAGGCTGGGCTTGGGTGAATTTGAAAATCCCCTCAGCCAGGATTCACCTCCTGCTTGCTCTGAATGTGGCCATGCACCAAGATTCTTGTGCATAAAGACTGGCTTTCACTGTGGACTGTCTTTTGCTTGTTTCTCAAATGTTCTGCTTGCTTCTCTTACATGGCTAATAAAATTTCCCTCCACCAAACGGTTCTGTTCCACTGTCTGCTGTTTTCACCCAACAAGGGCAGGAATAGTCTTCTTGCTTGGGAAGAGTCCTCCTTGGCCCCCTCTTGGATGCTGAAGAGCCCTGGTCCCAGACCACCTCCAGCCCACTGACCTCCAAGGCCCAGAATCTTTTTTGCATGTCAGGCTCCATCCTGAAACCATTCAAGTAACAGAAGCAATCAAGAAGTGAGGGCCTCGGGCCTTGTTCCTGAGCGCCTTTCTTCCTCCACACCCCTGGGGCCAGAGCTCAGTGGTCAGATCCCCTCATTGCATAAAGAAGTGCGGATGTGTGAAAAATTTTGGGTACAGAATGATCTGTACCCAAAACTGCCCATTTCTGGTGATTCGCTGAAACAAATCACCCTCTTGCCCTCCCGAAATGTTTTGGAGCCGAAATGAATCGTCCCTGTTTTGGCTCTGAACTATTTGTAGCTTCAGCCCTCCATTTTGTGGCAGATTGTCCTCCTTCTTCCTCCTCCATTTTGAGTTCTGATGTCTATTTGAATTTCCTGCCTCCCATTGACTTCAATGCAAAAAGGTCCGATGTAACATCTACTTGATTTTCAGGTCTGAGGGCCAAAAAAGTGGGGTGGGGTGGTAGTGCCTAATGGGTGGAGGCTACCACCCAAATTTCAGAGGGATTGGGCAAAGGGGTGATTTTTGGTGAATTGTTGAAGGGGGTTGTCTTTAGGGTTTTCCCCCCATAAGGTATAATGGAGGTTTCAGCAGCCCCATAACTGCACTTGGGGGGTGCTGGGGTGGCCCAGAGCGAGTGGTGGTATAGTGCACATAGGGTGCCAACCACCCCCATGGGTTTCTATCCCATGGGGTACAGGGTTCTGTTGTTTCTGAGGTGTTCTTCTGAGTGTAGATTCTTTGGTAGCAAATGAGAGTGGATTCATGGTTTGTACTGAAAATCTCATTAGTGGTGGGAAGCGGGTCCCCCCCCATGTAACGTTTCTGTTTGACAAGCTTAGAAACTTGTTGGAGACAGGGGGTGGGGCAAGTGCTCGGAGAGGGGGACGTCGAGAAGCATGGTGGGCATGGAGTGGGGGCATTCCTGGGTGGGTCTGGGCCACCCTCTCTATGATTTCCATTCAAGAAACAGCGCAAAACCAAGGTTATGGTGGCGTCTGCATTTGGACGCAATGTTTCCTCCCCCAGACCTTGATTTGGGGTGCCAAGACTCACTACAAACCGATGGTTCAAACCGGAGTTTGGTGAGGGAACGCAGGTCACTTTTACATCGAAACCATCGTTTCCTGCCTGATTCAACTGCGGTTTCAAGATATGTGCAGATGGGCTGTGTGTGTGATTTTCATTTGGGGCTACAGTGCAGTAGTCAAGGATTCAAAAGTCCAGATCCTCCCATCGTCCTGATCCTGAGCAGGCCCCCTCCATGGCTAGTATTTAAGAACCAAAACACATAAATGATGTGATTATTAACTCGCGTGCCTGTTTTAGGAGTAGCCACATGCGCCTAGGAAGAGGAGGCCAGAGCTTCTCTTTCTCTTTTCACTGTGTCAAAGTGTGGATTGGGCTTGTGGGGCAGCGGGGGGGGCGGGGGGGGGAGGTTAGACTCCCGTCCCCCTGTGCTGCAGTCCCAACCCAAGCCAGAGTCACCCTCCCCTTCCTCACCACAGCTGGTTTCTGGGAAAGAAAAAGATGTGGGGAAAGCTCCAAACACAGAAGCTTCTTCACCACAACATCTCCTTTAGTTCTTGCTTAAACACAGAGAGAATTTCTGAGCCTTTCTGAGGGATGCTCTCAGGGGAGGCATGGTCGGGGAGCTCTGTCGCACCTGCCTCATCTCAAGGTCTCTGTGACCCCCACCTGTGAGGTCAGAAGAAGTGCCTTGCTCTTCCGAGGGAGTCAGGAGGGAAGGAAGGGAGTTTCGTCAGCCTGCCTGACTCCCACGCCGACAGGATGGAAGGCAGGAAGTCAACTATTCCTGTGTAGTTCTCAGGGTGGTAACAGACACAGGCTAACTTGTGGTTAACATCTTCCTGGCAGCTGCTTTGAGGATTCCCCTCCGGCTCTTTGCACAGGTGCCTCCCTGGAGGCTTTTTCCAGACCTTGAACCAAGCTGGGAGTCACCCAATGACACTCATACGTTCACTGTCCTCATGCCAAGGAGGACACTGCCTCTCCCCAGCCCTCAGCTTGGAGCTCCCCACGTTGCTTCAGCTGGGCACACCCGGAATCTGCAAAACTGGTCACTTCGTGGAAGTAAACTCAAGTCATTTCTTTGCCCAAGGGGCAGTGCCCTAGGCCCACCTTCCAGGCACGGCAGGCTAGAGGCAGCAAAGTCCAGGCAGGGATTCACAGGCAAAGAGGCTTAGAACAGGAAGGACTAATGGGACCCCATAAGTGGAGAACAGGGCTGGGAGAGCACAGCCAGGAAAACGACTGTGCCCCTGCCTTAGCTGGCACTCAAATGGGGCCCAGGAAGCCTAATATCCTACAACTGCTGGTCTCCTGTTTGCTCCTCCAGAGAAGACCCCTCTGCCTCATAAGGAGACCTTTCTGGCCCAATCTGTAATCTGAAGTGCAAGGAGAAAGAAGGGAGATGGAATGGGTCCAGAAGTGTCCAATGCCTCGTCCAGGCACTCCCTAGAGCAGTGAGGGTTGCAGCCGAATAACGGAGGGGCTTCTGCTTCAGGATCAGGGTCTCTGCTAGGCCCTGACTCTGCTTCTGTGAGTCCTCCACTGGGTGTTCGAGGTGAGGCTAGTGGGGCCCAAGGTCATTTGGCCTTTTCTGTTTTGCCTCCTTCGGCCACAGTCTGCTTATCTCCGTCTGCCTGGGGAATCTCAGGCAACACCCCCCGCCCCACACACACCCCGCTTATCCTTCAAGTGCCAGATGGACCTTTTTATCCACACAGGACGTTTAGTGCATTCTGATCTTGATTAATGGTTTGAACTGACTTTTAATTTTTTGCTTCTGCTTGTTTGCTGCTTTACTGAATTTTTGCCCGTATGTGGGTGATGGCCATATTTTTAATAATATCTTATGTAAGTAAATAAATATTAACCTTCGCATGTCCTGTAATAATAATGATATGTATATGGCTGCAAAGTGCTTTGGACACCCTAAAAGCACCATGAAATGCCCTTTGTCCTTAATCTTCAGTTTTCTCACCAGGCCAATTTAGTCACTGGAGGGGGGCATGGTTGTGGGTCCCGTATGCTGAGTTGTGCAATGTTCTGATTTTGTGCCCTGAAAGCTTTATGTCAACAGAGGGTGAGAAGTTAGAACAGCACCAATCATAAGAAAGATGATTGCATGAAGCCATGTGCTTTGCTAAAAAAAAACAAGGAGATTGGGCAAACAAAGACAAAGGGACAGACTGCTCTTTGTCTCCGTGTCCTGTTTGCTTTCCACTAGCTTCTTATCTAAGAAGTTTCCGGATTCATCATATTAAAAAGAAAATCCAACAGAATCCCAGTCTAACCAAAATGCTGCCAGTTCCCAATACAAACATTGGTCTTGTGTTCTCCACAGATGGACCTCTTTTTCCTTCCAAGTGTTCAAAGGAAAGCCCAGAGTGACCTCTGCCTGTGGAATGGAAGAGCCTTTCTTGGTCTGGTTCAGCATCCTGATTCCCGCTTCTACAAAGTCCACAAGCAGGGCAGGAAGAAGAGACCTCCCGAGTTTACTCAAGGAACTCATATTGCAAGTGCTTTATTAAGAACAGGTTGGTCTCCGGGTCATCTCGAAGAAACCGTATTACTCCTGTATTACAGGAGTTACACTGGCTGCCAATAGGTTTCCGGGCAAAATACAAAGTGCTGGTTATAACCTATAAAGCCCTAAACAGCTTAGGCCCACGGTATTTAAGAGAACGTCTTCTTCTGCACGATCCCCATCGTCCACTGCGTTCGTCAGGGGAGGCCCATTTCTGGCTACCTTCAAGTTGGTTGGTGACCACTTAGGGACGGGCCTTCTCAGTTGTTGCTCCGAGACTTTGGAGTGTGCTTCCCGCTGACATAAGACTCTCCCCATCCCTAGCGGTTTTAAAAAGAGTTCTGAAGACTCATCTTTTTAACCAGGCCTTTTAACCTTTTAACTTTAAAAATTTTAAATACTGTAAATTGTTTTTGTTTTTAGGCTGTTTTTTGGCATTTTAATTGATTTTAATGTTTTGTGTTTTTGTATTGTTTTATTATTGTGAACCACCCCGAGACTTTGGTTTGGGGCGGTATAGAAATGTATTAAACAAACAAACAAACAAACAAACATAGGAAGCTGCCTTCTAGGGGTGTGCACGGAACGGGCTGGCCTGGTTCGGTTCGAGTACAAACAGGACTCGAACCACACCAGGCCAGTTCGGTCTGGCACCCCTTCAAACCCACCCACCCCCCGGTTCGGTTCAGCCCAGGGGGTTCGTGGACCTTTTCTTAAAAAATTAAAAATAATATTCTTACCTTACCCTCAATGAGGGAATTGTTGGAGGTGTGTGGGGGGGTCTGTGGAGGTTCCCCCTCCTCCCGCCGGCCTTCCTTGGAGCCCAAACTGGCAGATTTGGCCAGCTTTTCAGCCTGTTTGGGCCTTCCCCCTCCAGCGCAGCGGGCATTTTGGAGGTCACCATGCCTGGAATTGGCCTCTGCATGACCCAAGCCATGCAGATGCTGATTCTGCAGGCACAGCAGCCTCCAAAATGGCCACCGTGCCAGAGGGGGAAGGTTCCGACTGAACAGGCCGGTTTTGGCTGCAAGGAAGGCCAGCAGGGGGAGGGGGAACTTCCGTGGACACACACACCCCCGCCGCCTCCAACAACTCCCCTAAAGGGGGTAAGGTAAATTTTGTTTTTAAAAAAACCAAAAAACCCCACTGTGAACCCCCGAACAGTTGCGGGGGTTCGCTCCAGGGTCAAACAGAAGATGGTTTGGTTCGACCCCAAACCATCGAACCGAATAGGTTCGACATCGAACGCATCAACCGTCAAACCTGTTCACATATCCCTACTGCACAATCTCTACTGCATAATCCCTACTGCATAATCCATTTGAGGAATTCTCTGCCACAAGATGTGGTAAAAGCCAACAACCTGGATGACATTAAGAGAGGTTTGGATAACTTCATGGAGGAGAGGTCTATCAAGGGCTACTTGTCAGAGGGCCACCTCCAGCCTCAGAGGGAGGATGCCTCTGAGTACCAGTTGCAGGGGAGTAACAGCAGGAGAGAGAGAATGCCCTCAACTCCTGCCCGTGGGCTTCCCAGAGGCACCTGGTGGGCCACTGGGCGAAACAGGATGCTGGACTAGATGGGCCTCCTTGGGCCTGATCCAGCAGGGCTGTTCTTATGTTATTGTAAACCACCCATAGACAAAAGTTTGGGGCGGTGTACAAATTTGATAAATAATAATAATAAATAATAATGTTCTTATGTTCTTCTACTGACTCAGAGCATTGGTCCATCTAGGTCAGTATTTTCTACATAGACTGGCAGTGGCTTCTCCAAGGTCACAGGCAGGAATCTCTGTCAGCCCTATCTTGGGAGATGCCAGGGAGGAAACCTGGGACCTTCTGCATTGAAGCATGTAGGTGCTCTTCCCAGAGCAGCTCCAAAATATTCAAGGGGAATATTTTACGGTGCTCACATGTGGTCTCCCATTCAAATGCAACCATGGCAACCCTACTTAGCATAGGGGACATAAGAACAGCCCTGCTGGATCAGGCCCATTTAGTCCAGCATCCTGTTTCACACAGTGGCCCACCAGATTCCTCTGGAGTACCCACAGGCAAGAGGTGAGGGCATGCCCTCTCTCCTGCTGTTACTCCCCCTGCAACTAGTATTGAGAGGCATCCTGCCTCTGAGGCTGGAGGTGGCATATAGCACTCCAACTAGTAGCCATTGATAGACCTCTCCTCCATGAAATTATCCAAGCCCCTCTTAAAGCCATCCAAGCTGG
Organism: Hemicordylus capensis; assembly: GCF_027244095.1. Taxonomy (NCBI): domain Eukaryota; kingdom Metazoa; phylum Chordata; class Lepidosauria; order Squamata; family Cordylidae; genus Hemicordylus; species Hemicordylus capensis. The sequence continues at coordinate 3,467,026 of NC_069660.1, read as the reverse complement.
TGGCCATCACCATATCTCATGGCAAAGAATTCCATAGATTAATTATGCATTGTGTGAAAAAGTACTTCCTCTTGTCAGTCCTAAATTTCCCAGCCTGGGGATAACCCCTGGTTCTAGTGTTGTGAGGGAGGGAGCAAAGTTTCTCTCTGTCCACCTTCACCACTCCATGCATAATTTTATACACCTTGATAATGTCTCTCCTTAGTCACCTCTTTTCCAAGGTAAAAAGCCCCAGATGCTGTATCCTTGCCTCATAAGGAATGTGCTCCAGGCCCCTGATCATTTTGGTTGCCCTCTTCTGCACCTCTTCCAGTTCCATAATGATGTTCTTAAGCTATGGTGACCATAACTGTACACAGTACTCCAGATGTGGCCGCACCATAGATTTGTATAAGGGCATTATAATATTAGCCATTTTATTTTCAACCCCCTTCCTAATGATCCCTAGCATGGAATTGGCCTTTCTTCACAGCTGCCGTGCACTGACACTTTCAACGAGCTGTCCTCCAGGACCTCAAGATCCCTCTCCTGGGCAGTCACTGACAGCTCAGATCCCATCAGTGTATATGTGAAGTTGGGGTTCTCCCCCGCCCCCAGTATGCATCACTTTAAACTTGCTTACATTGAACCGCATTTGACAAGTAATGTGTGTTACCACAAGACCAGCTCTCCTCCCTTTCTATTGCCTTCTTTTAACTTTAATTTTCTGTAAATTGCCTTGGATGGGTGTCTATCTTTTGGAACCAGAAAGGCAGCACATACATATTTTAATAAACAAACAAAATAAAATGCTGTGTGAAGAATGCCTGCCTTTTGGCTGTCCTGAATTCATATCTATATCTATATCTATATCTATATCTATATCTATATCTATATCTATATCTATATCTATATCTATATCTATATCTATATCTATATCTATATCTATATCTATATCTATCTATTCAGCTAACTTGTTGATTTGTGGTCAACAGTTTGAATCAGATAAATCTTGAAAAATCTTGGCATGCCTACAATATGTATGAAGTTCATGGGAGGAGCCTGGTAAAAACCAGCCTTGCCTCTTGCTTCTCTGGCAATGGGACCAAAAGCAAACAAACTGTCCAGGCTGGTTTCGCCCGCTCTGCTTGTCAGCCGGCCAGCAGTCCTCCATTCTTCTCCAGATCCCTGTATACAGAATGTCAGCACATACAGCAGACCAGGGATGGGGGGGTGGGGTGACCACATCATCAACAATGGCCTGGTATGTTGCTTGCATGATTGCACCCAGTATGGCAAGGGCATGGGGAGGGAAGGAGAGGTCCCAGCTAGGCATGTGCATGGAACCAGCTGGTCCAGTTCGAGTCCAGACCGGACCTGAACTGGACTGGGCCAGTTCAGTCCTGCACCCCCTTGAACCCTTCCCCTGGTCCGGTCTGGGGGGTGGGGTTCGTGGACATTTTAGGTCCCCCCTCCCCCCACTGGCCTCCCTTCATGCCCATACTGGCTCTTTGGCCCGTTCAGGCCTTCCCCCTCTGGGGTGGCAGCCATTTTGGGGCCGCTACACCTCCGTAATTGGCCTCTGTGTGGCCAATTGGCCTCGATCTTTCCATCCATTCACCCAACCACCAATTCACCTATCCACCCATCTATCAATTCATGCAGGAAAGGAAGGAAGGGCTATGAAAATCCTAAGGAATGCCTGAGCTCGCTATCTATTCTCCTATGCTAACTTGGCAAAGAGGCACCTTTTAACATGATGATTCTCTTTATTTAGCAGGGGAGAGTAACTGGCCCTATCCACCCCCAGCACAGTATCTCCAGTGACTGTTGCTGGAGTCTATCTTATGTTTCTTTTTAGATTGTGAGCCCTTTGGGGACAGGGATCCATTTTATTTATTTATTATTTCTCTGTGTAAACTGCCCTGAGCCATTTTTGGAAGGGCAGTATAGAAATCGAATAAATAATATTAATAATAATATGCCTCTGACTATTAAGATTTTTCAGTAAGGCCCTATTCAGAGTTTTCCGTCCTGGTGAGGTTTGGATGATGGTAAGCAAGATCTTTTTGGGTGTGGGCCCAAGGCTCCAGAATGCACACCTAGAGCTCCTCTGCCTGATCTCCTGGTTTATACTTCCTACTTTAATAAGGACTATTTCATTGTTAGGTTCCCAAGCTGACGTTTCCTTTAATCAGTCAAAATCAATCACTCAATCAAAGGTCAGATGACTGACAACTCAACAATCTTCGATGGTTTGGCAGCTCCATCAGTTATTATGATGTATCTTGGCACCCAATAAATGCTACAATGAAGCAATTAAAAGCAAACAGTTGGGTGTTAGCTGTGTTTTCCTCTTTCCGCATGCTTCAGCAGATTTGGGTATAAAAGGGGCAGCAGTCCTGCTTCTGATCTATGACCTCAGAGCTTCAAGTCATCTCCTGCTGGATAAGGTAAGCAGTCCAGATTACCAGACAAAGCTCTGTAGGGCTCATGTAGGGCTCCCGACATGGCATTGAATACTTTTCTGTGAGGAGAAGGGTCATAGCTCAGAGGGGCAGAGCACAGGCTTCACATGCAGAACGTCACAGGTTTGATCAATGGCACCTCTGGTTAAATATGGGCTGCAGAAAACTCCTGGTCAAAGTTGACAGCCTTGAGCTAGTGATATGCTGAGGCATTCTAAGGGCACTTTCTATGATAGGAGATTCCACTTGACCAGGGATGCATCTCATCAGCACCTTCCTTATGAGGCAAGACTACAACACCTGGGGCTTTTTAGTTTAGAAAAAAGACGACTGCGGGGAAACATGACAGAGATCTATAAAATCATGCATGGTGTGGAGAAAGTGGAGAGAGAGAAATTCTTCTCCCTCTCCCATAACACTAGAACCAGGGGTCATCCCATGAAATTGATTGCCAGGAAATCTAGGACCAACCAACAGAAGTACTTTTTCACCCAACGCATCATCAGCTCCTGGAATTCTCTGCCACAAGATGTGGTGACTGCCAACAACCTGGATGGCATTAAGAGGGGTTTGGATCACTTTATGGGGAGAGGTCTATCATTGGCTACTAGTCTGAGGGCTGCGGGCCACCTCCAGCCTCAAAGGCAGGATGCCTCTGAGTACCAGTTGCGGGAGAGTGACAGCAGGGGAGAGGGCATGCCCCCAACCCCTGCCTGTAGGCTTCCAGCGGCATCTGGTGGGCCACTGTGTGAAACAGGATGCTGGACTAGATGGGCCTCCTCGGGCCTGATCCAGCAGGGCTATTCTTATGTTCTTATGTGGAAGGTAATGAGTGCAGGGTCTCCATCTGCCTGTTCCCCAAATAAAGGCAATCAAATGTGCCTAATATCATGCCAATTGATTGGTGAGCTGGCAGCTTTAGTAGACTGACCTTTGCTGTAATCTGAAGGAGGATTTTGCGGGTGGATTTTTGGCTAGAAATCCCAACCAGCCTCAGCCTTGCCTCTAACCTGTAGGATTCAGTGCTACATAGCAGAAGAGCACAAATTTGTGTCTTTGCTGCTACTTGTAGGCTTCCAGAAGCGTCTGGTGGGCCATTGTGGGAAACAGGATGCTGGACTAGAGAGGCCTCCTTGGGTCTGATCCAGCAGGGCTGTTCTTATGTTGCTTTAGCTCATATCCACATCAGCAGCATATCTGCATTGGCTTGGTTTGCATCACTTCAGCGGCCAGAGACATGCTCTCTCTGCATCCGCAGAAGGCACAACTGGTTGTATGCTGGGGGAGGTGTCCTATGAAGCTATGAAGCTGCCATAGACTGGCTCGGAATTGTGATCCATCCAGTCCGATCTACTGCCTAGCCTAAGCAGTTTTTCAAAGGGTTGGCTCCCCGCCACACTGAGATGATGCCATGTCCCAGGCCATAAGCAGTTAAGATGGCTGCCGCAAAGAGGCTGCTGCTACGTGGTGGCAGGAAGTCACAAATGCCCCATGTTTTTTAAAAAAATATTTTAAAAATGAATGGCAAGCCATGTTGGATTTGAAAGCAGACACCCCTTTGCTCCAGTCCACTCCCTTGGCTCTTCTGCCAGTCGCTGGGCAATTAGAGGCCGGCGTGCCCTGTTTTGGAAAGGCGTGCACGGGCCCAGTGGCCTGGTGGTTGGGCTCCCTAGTGGAAACCGGTAGCTGAAACTATTTGCTGTTCCTGGGTGATGATCCTCAGTACTGTTGCCAATTGTTTTACAGGCCTTGGCTCCTGTGGCTTCAACAGCAGTTTGAGCTGCCAGCATCAGCAGGTGAAAATGCTGCCTGTCTGACACCCACAACTGCCTACTAATAGCATGGCAGAAAGATGTGCCCACATGACAGGGAGCTTTCCTAGCAGTGAGCTTTTCTGGCTGTGTACTCCCGGGTGCAGCAGGAGTGAGTGAATTTCAATGGTCTGTGCTGTCGCCAGAAATGCCCGGAGCCACCCCAAAATAGGACCATGAGGCTTGTGCCATGGATAGCAGTCTTCCTGCTGCACTACTGTTAGGCTGCTCTGAACATCAATCACTTCTCTCTGTGCTGCAAAATGCATTATCTGCTCATTCCTATATATCGTTAAGGCAGTGGCGCAGGCCTAACTATTTTTTCTGGTCAGTTGGCAATCCTATGGCTTAACTCTCCACACTCCTGATCAGGGCCAGCCACAGGAGTGTAGTTATAACTGAATGGGGAAAGGAGCACCAGTTAGCTGACTGCTTGCTCTTCATTCACTCCCAAGTGTTGTTGGTGCTGTATGAATATATGAAATGAAATGAAAACTTTATTGTGCTCAGCAATAGGGGTTTGCAGAACATTCTGGAGCTCAAAATGTTCCAACTCGAAATGGGCTGTTTTTGAGTGTTCTGAGCTTGGCACGAAACACCCTTCAAATAAAGAGCCTATTCTGAATTCGGAAAGGAATGACCCTGTTCTGAGTTGGAATGTTCAGAGCGTTCCAATCACCATTTTGGACTAAAAAATGATGCTTTTCCGGCCTCTGCACATGCATGACAGCCATTTGCATGATCAGCACCACCATGCAAAAATGGCTGCCACACATCCACAGAGGCCAGAAGAGAGCCATTTTGGAGTCCCACATGGTGACTGGAATGTTTCACGTGTTCCGAGCACGTTCCATCAGAGCAACCGACTCGCCCAGTTGTTTTGGCAGAACGTTCCGGGCATTCACATTTTGTTCTGAGCTCAGCACGGAACGCAAATGTCATTTCATGCACATCCCTAGTTTACAATCAGCAAGAAGAAGAAAAATGCGCCATCTGTACAAAGTTACATTCATTTAGCATGGAAGTAATTTATGTGTCCAATATGTTCCACAAATAATTCTAAACTTGTCAATATACCCAATCAGTAATTGGAGAAGTCAGCTGTTAGCTGTATGAATATATGAGATGATCACCCAGGTAAAATGTTTCTGAACTTGCCTGTGTCCATGCAGAGTGTGTGATATTATTTGCAGAAGAGCTAGAGAAGGGTGTGCTGAGAATGTTTTGTTATTCACCATTTTGTTTTGCAGCTCCTCTGCAGCCAAAACATTGGGGTGGGTAAAAGGGGGACATCACCTTTTGTCACAGGGCCCACTCCAGCCTTGAGTGTTCCTCCATCCTCCAGGACATGTAAACCCCTTCGTTAGACTCCAGGCTGGGCTCCATCCTCCTTATACTCTCTGGATGACACCAGGGTCTCTCCACCTTGAGTGCCTTTGCAAACAGTCTCTTCTTGTCTGAGCCTCCTCCTCCTCCTCCACATTTCCCAGGCAGCAGCTATCAAAGACGAAGATGATGAAGGCAGTGTGGGGTCTCCTCCTCTTCTGTGGTGTGCTGAGCTTGTCTCTGGGAGATGTGCAGCTCAAGAACGAGATTTCCCTAGAAGGTAAACTTCAAATGCAAACTTTCCTTCCTTCCTTTCTAAGCTCACAACCACTGGGATGGATGTAAGCAAGTGCTCCTCAGCAGAGGTGCAGGCCTGGGAAACTCTAGAATATTTTCCTTGCAAATGTGTTTGCACATAAACATACGATTACGAATGTGTGCAGTTGCCTTATGTCCCTGCAGGTCCATATGCAAACCTGTGTGCACTCTGGAGAGTCCAGATGTCTCTGGCTGTGTCTTGGAGATGATGCACCATGGAGAGATGGGGAGGGAGGAGGCTGCATGCTGGAGAACTGCTGTGCACACCTGTGCCTACTATTTCTTCCACCTCCCTAACTCCATAAGAAAAGTTAGGATTATTCCCAATTGCCAATGGCGGGAGAGGCTGAGGCTGGGAGCCAACGGCATCCTTCGTAAGGTCACTTCAGTGAATGGCTTGGCTAAGGTGATGTTTAAAGTAAACTAGAGATGTGTGAATGCACATCACATGAGTCAGATTATACCTCCTCTCGCTGCAATGGCAAGGTACTGAGCCTGAGCGGGGACCTTCTGTGTGCAAAGGGTGCACTCCAGCACCCGGCCACGGTCCCTGCTGGCTCAGAGCACACATCCTGAGCCATGACACGACACCTGCTCAGAGTCTTGGTCCAGTTGCATTCTGGGTTCAATGCAGGCAGAGGCTGCTCCTCAAAATGAGTGGCTGAGTCTCAAACGAGATGAGGCATTTAATGTGAGCTTAACATGTCTGTGCCTCCCTCTTTCTTCCTGGACAGCAGTCGGGGGACCCTCTGCATGAAGGAGGGGGGCTTTAACCCTTTGCCCCCCCTGTGTCTGGCTCTCCTGTGGATGCTCTTGGGAAATAAAAGGACCAGACACACAAGTGCTAAGCATGCACACAAAGACTCAGCTGCTTTGGCTCCCAATGTTCAAAATCGGAAAGGCAAAATTGGATTAGACCCATGATCCAAATGGTGGTGGTTGATCTTTCCCCTCAGTCCAGGTCCTCAAAGATCATTATGCTGACAAACAGACACACACACAAAAACCCCATCTTCTGGTCATGAGAACACAAATCAAGTCCAAATGCAACCTTTTAAAATCAGAAATATATTTTTATCATTTTACTTTATTGTTGATGTTAATAATGAGATTATTACTGCAGCTGCCCTCAGTTCATGTGGTGGCTACTTGGGGATGGGCCTTCTCCATTGCTGCCCTGAGGTTTCAGATGTGCTCCCCCTTGAAATAAGAGCCTCACCATGTCTGACAGCTTTTTAAAAAGACTCTTAAGGCACATGTATTCACCCAGGCTTTTAACTGGATTTCTAGACTCTATCATTGTTTTAAATTGTTTTACGTTGTTTTTAATCTGTGTTGTATTATTGTAAACTGCCCAGAGATGTTTTGGACAATCTACAAATATGCTAAATGAATAAATAAAATATGCATTGTGCCACTTCTTTCAGGGATTTCAGATACTCTACTCGGTTTCAACATAGGAGAAAAGTTAACCAAGTTGCTTAATGAAAAGTTGCAGCCCCTCATCCCTGGGAGCAAACTACTGCCCGGATTGCTCCCCATAAGGTACATGCCTTTACCCAGGTCGGATCATTACTTTGTTGTCATGACTAAGGGTGGAACCTCACATGCTGGAGGAAGACCCGTGCCTTCAAACACAGGCCAGCGCCAGACATGGGTGAAGCAGGACTGAGTGGCCATTTCAAGTAGAAAAGTGGCTTGGCGGGAGGGGGATGCTGAACTCTTCCTCCCAGGGGCGTAGCGAGACCCCCAGGGGCCCGGGGAGAAAATCTTTGTCGGGAGCCACCCTATCGCATGCCTATCGCACCCCCCTATCGAGTCCCAAGCCACGCCCCCTGCATCTGACGTCAGACGCAAGGAACGGGGCAACAAACATCTCCCCCCTGCTGCCCTTGCCCCACCGCCATTCTTATTTTGTCCCCATGACGGCAGCCGGCTCAGTGGCTGGGCTGGGCCAGGCCTCTCCAGCCAGCAGGCAGGCCCCCCCTCATTGGCCAGCCCAAGAGGCCTTGCTCTGACTATGGACGTCTCATGCTCATGCCGGCCGGCCGGAGAGGCCTGGCCCAGCCACAGTGCCCTCTGCCGCACGGGGGCAAAGATAGGAAGAGGTGGCGGGGCAAGACCCTCTGGGCCTGGGGACATTGGTCCCTGCTTGTCCAAGGGACGCTACACCCATGCTTCCTCCACCCATCACGTTTCTGCCACAGCCCCTCCCCCAAGCTGCTTTCCCCACCGCTGGGTTCACTGCCCTCTTCTAATCTAGACGAGAGGAAGTCAGGGAGCGGGGTGGGCTGGAGTTTAAGGGAGAAAGGGGGCAGATGGAGAAAGCGGTCAACACTCCCTTCTGCCGACCACTGTTCTGTTCCAAATCACCCCCATCCACTTCACAGCTTTGGAGGGGCGACCCATGTTTGACGTGAGGGTATCGCCATAGATGTGTTTAGTTCCTCCATCTTTGATTAACATTGGACAGCAATGCAAAATTGGGAAATCATGTATTGCAGATACCATTGGCTTTGGTTGCATTGGCTCAACTTCTTCTCCTGACTCTGTGTGTGTGTGTGTGTGTTTGTATACATACATACAATATATACCAACTTGTGCACACACACATACACACTTAGATATGTATCTGCATAAAAGCAATGGAAAATAATGTCACAAGTATCTATATATGTCTAAATTGTATGGGGTAAAAATGTATATGGGTGTACGTTATTCTGAAAACTGGTGTTCCTGTTTGTTGCAAATATAAATGTTGTTGTTAGGAGAGGAGAGCTGGTCTCATGGTCACAAACATGACTTGTCCCCTTAGTTAAGCAGGGTCTGCCCTGGTTGCATATGAATGGGAGACTAGAAGTGTGAGCACTGTAAGATATTCCCCTCAGGGGATGGAGCCGCTCTGGGAAGAGCATCTAGGTTCCAAGTTCCCTCCCTGGCAGCATCTCCAAGAGAGGCCTGAGAGAGACTCCTGCCTCTGCAACCTTGGAGAAGCCGCTGCCAGTCTGTGAAGACAATACTGAGCTAGATGGACCAATGGCCTGACTCAGTATCTGGCAGCTCCCTATGTTCCTATGTTGTTTGCTGTGTTCCAGTTATTAATAAATGTGACGGATTGGGGATTCCTCAATCTCTCCTGGGATCTGTACTCAGAAGAGAAATTGCTCTGATCCTTTACTGGTTGACATTTCTCCTTCCGTTTTTCTTAAATAAGGCAGCTTAACTGTAAAAGTCATTGGGCGTGTTTGCTTCAAGCAGTGGGATGCAGAGGGTGATTCCTGAGCTTTCCAGTGAGCTGCAGTGCAAATCCCAGCCACACTGAAAAGACAAGGAAGTTGCTCCAGCACCTGGCACACACAGACGAGGTTGTTCTCACGACCTTCTTAGCCGGGCAGGGACTGCGCAGGGGGGGAGGCAATTTTATCTCCCCCCCCCACCCCGCTGATGATCGGCATCCTTGTGTGGGATGTGTGGCTCCCATGTCCACATGAGCCACGCTGCTCCTGGCCATGCAGCACTCTGGAGGCCAGGATAATGCAGCCCAGCCTCCAGAGATGCCTAAATGCACCACACGAGGATCACAGTGAATTCTGGGGTTTCTCCTCTATTTAAAGATCCCCCATTCTAGGTGCCCAGATCTGTATCTGCTTGGGCTGCCTGCAGGGACCTGTGCGGAAAGATGTGCTCTACCCAGGTAAAAGCCATGGTAAAGATCCTGAGCTACCTGGCAGGGCAGAGCAAGCCCTCGTGTGAACAGCCTCCTTAACTCCCAATTCCTTGCCATACAAACCATTGGGAAGTTTTCCTGCCCAAACTCTGAAGAAGTGAATGGGAATCAGGCCAGAGTGCATCTTTGGTGCATTCCTTTTGAAGGGGCTTGCTCTGGAGAATGTCCCCATGGGGCTTCTGATCGTGGCTTCCTTACCTCGGGAGTGCAATCTTTTAAATCCCCCAATCATTTTAGGCACCTTCCTGCTTAATCTGGAGTTCCCCCTACAGACTGGCCAGCCTTTTGGTTCATTTGCCTTTTGGTTCTCTTTGCAGAGTAGCCATTGAGTCACCTTATTCACCAGACATCAAAATCACAACGCGGACAGATGATTCATTGGATCTCGGTATAAGTTTCCGACTTCTTATCAAATTGGTGTGAGTTCTTTTCAAACATATTTTTCCATTGTCTTTCTCAGAAATACCCTGGGGATTGTCTAAACTCTCCACATGTGAATCTATGAATCTTGGGAAAGTTGCACACACAACTTTCATGGCATCCTTTGTTTTCCTAAGAACTCCTCTTAAACCAAATCAGTCCAATAGTCCAACAAGTTCAAGAGTAGGCAGGTCTCTGGGATATCAAACAGCAATTTCCCCTCATTTTGCTGATTGAGAGGTCAGGGATTGAGCCTGAGACAGTCTGTGTTAAAAGTGTGTGCTCTGCCATTACGATGTGGATGCCTTCTCTCAAAGAGAGCAATGTAGAACTAAATCCAGGCTTCTGTCCTCCTCCTGATAGGCTCAAGTTTGGATGAATCTGGAACAAGTCACACAGCCAGGCTTGCTAGATTTTATCTGTAGGGCAGCATCCACTGTGGTGTGATTTGGTAGGACCAGGATTCTCTAACATAGTCCAAAGGCCTCTCTAGTCCAGCATCCTCTTTCCCACAGTGACCCACCAGATGCATCTGGGAAGAGGTGAAGGCATGCCCCCTCTCCTGATGTTGCTCCCCTGCAACTGGTATTCAGAGGCATCTTGCCTCTGAGGCTGAAGGGGGCGTATATAGCCCTCAGCTCAGACCCGAAGCCACTGATAGATCCGCCCTCCATTAATGTGTCCAAGCCCCTCTGGGTGATCACCCCAGCAGTTCCAGTGACGTGGCACGAGGCTACAGGTGGTCATCGTTTCCTGGTAGGAGGGGCACCTGGCATAGGAACAGAAGGGCCCTGATGGATCAGACCAAAGTGAGCCCATTGAGGCCAGCAGCCCACAGTGGCCAACCAGATGCCCCCATGGGGAGTCCAGAAACAAGAAATGAAGGCAAGGCGGCCTGTCTTTGCTGCTGCCACTGCTGCCGCCACCTCCAACAACGGATATTTGGACGTTCTGTATGTTCCATAAATGAATTGTGTGTTGTGCAAAGAAGTACTTTCCTTGCTTTCTCCTGAATTTCCCTCCCTTCAGTTCCCCTGAATGGTCCCCAATCCTAGTATTATGAGAAAGGGAGAACAATTTATCCCTCTCCACTCACTCCACCACATGCATACTTGTATAAGTTGCTATCATGCCCCCCCTCCCTTAGTCATCTTTTTTTCTGAATCAGCCCCACACCAAAGCTTCAGCCTTTCCTCCCAGGGAAGATGCTGCGACCCCCTGGTCATTTTAGCTGCCCTTTCCTGCACTGTTCCCAAGCTCAAAGAAGGTCTCCCTTGAGATGGGGTGGCCAGCAGAGTGGAGCCCAACTCTCTCTCATGCGCCTCTAGAGGATTGGTCTGCTCACTCCAGCACTCCTGCCCGATGTGGGATGGGAGGCCGCCCCTTCCTTCCGTGTCACAGCAGGGGGTCTCTCTGGGAAGATGATCTCCCGAAGTGCCTGAAGGAGGCACGCTCTCCCTGCCGATTCCACACCTGCCAATCACGTCTTCCTGACTGTGGGCCTTGGCAGATGCCATATCATAACAACTCATGACCTGGTTCCCCAAACTGGGCACGTCCTCCAGGGGTTCACCGCAGATTTTGTGGGCTCAATGAGAATCCTGTAAAGGATGTCCACATAGCAACCAAGTCAACTCACATCTGAAATCTTTTCAGGATGTCTTGTGATGGGCACATTAACCAGGTCAGTTCAAAAGGGGCAAATCCACTGAATTCAACTCGTATCAACATGGAAATATAAGCAATGCTAAAAGTGATGCAAGACCATTTTTTTTAAAAAAAAGTTTGGACTCCAATTTAGTAGCCAGAGTTAAGCAAAATGTCAGTTTAGCAGTGCATTCTCTTCTGTGCTTTCATGCTCAAAGCTTTTTCTGCTCCGACATTAATCTCTTCAGGGGCTCCACTGTGTACATGGAGCTTCTCAAGAGTAGAATCTGCCTCTTTCTTTTTCACTGCTGAGCCACCTGCTCACTACAGACTCTCCATGGCAATGTGGAACATTCTGTCACTTATAAAAGCAAATACTTCCTGAGTCTCATGGGAAGCTCGGAGCTCTCCTCTGGGGGAGGAGAGCTGGTCTTGTGGTAGCAAGCATGAATTGTCCCCTTTGCTAATCAGGGTCTGCCCTGGTTTGCATTTGAAGGGGAGACTACCTATGTGAGCACTGCAAGATATTCTCCTCAGGGGATGGAGCCGCTCTGGGAAGAGCACGTGCATACTTGCATGTGGAAGGTTCCAAGTTCCCTCCCTGGCATCTCCAGACAGGGTTGAGAGAGACTCCTGCCTGTAATCTTGGAGAAGGCACTTCCAGTCTGTGTAGACAACACTGGACCAATGGTCTGACATGGTAGAAGACAGGTTCCTATGTTCTGTTTGCTGGGGTTTTGTGATTATTTAGCAAGGCACCGAGGAAGCGACCACTCCAGTTACAGAGTGCAGAGTTTAGTGGTTGCAGCTATATAAAAACATGCATGGAGATCACTGTAGAGTCTAAACTACATTGATTTATTGGTGAGGTACATTTGGGATAGAAAAGACCTGTCCTATCAATCAGCTACATAGGTAGGGAGAGAGAGAGAGATGTTTCCATCTTCTCTCCAGGAGGAAAGGAAGAGGACTGACTCACTACAGGAAGTACCTGAGGAGTCAAGGCAGGGGTCATAGAGCAGAGGCAAGCAGGGACAGGTGAGGAGACCCTCACTAGCTACCTCTACTCCCAATGCCCCTGGTGGTCATTAGGATAGTTGGTGCAAAAGGTCGATGCACTGGAACTTCATATTCAAAACAGGGAAATCATTTTTGAAAGTATGACCTGTGCTGAGACTTGACGGATGCATTAGGTCATAGGTCATAGGCCATTAGCACTCCTAGAATGCTGGGCATGGACTGGGGAACTCAGGTCCAAATCCCTGCCCAGCCACAGTGTTTGCTAGAAAGCCTTCAGGAAGTCACTCACTCTCTCTCTCTCTCTCTCTCTCTCTCTCTCTCTCTCAGACTAACCTACCTTACAAGGCTGTTGTGAGGCTGAACTTATCAGAGTTCCATGGTGGGGATGGGAAACAACCACAATAAATATGTTTTCTTTCTTTCTTCAGTAACGTTGCTCTTTTAGGTGGAGAAGTTGTGGTTGAAGCGTCTAAGAACCTCACTGTTATCATTTCGGTGGGCCTCGATGGAATCACCATTAAAGAATGCATCTCCTCTCCTGGCTTGTCAAACATCCGCATTGTTTCTCCGTAAATATCAAAATAAGAACATTTTCCAGTTTCTGGGGAGGTGGGCAGGGAGAGAAGAGAAATGGTCAGATTTGCTACTTGGGACAAAGCGTGCAGATTGAGCTGTGAGATGAGTCCTGCACTCTGGCAGGGCTTTTCTCGTGATGGTTAACTGGGTCCACCCCCCAGCTTTGGGGTCCCTGTGTGTGCTCCCAGTTTTTGGTTGGGTGTGAGTTAAAAGCAAGCTTGGAGAAGGGGAAAGTGATCATGTGGGAGGTGGTGGGGCAGGTTCTGATGGCGCCTGTGTGCCTGTCTCCCACATACTTTCCCCTCTTCCAGCCTAGCTTTTAATTAATGACCGAAAAACTAGGAGTATGCAGGGCTCCTGCAGGTGGGGTCAGAGGCTTATCCCACCCAGTTAATGGTCACAAGCACTTCCCCAGGGTGTGTTCTCTGTGTGTCAAGCTGGAGATAATTCTGTTTGTGTTCCTCTCAATGCAGCAGCATCCAGTGGCAGAACCAGGAAGTTCTCCTGTGTGTGCAAGCCCCATGGAACGGGCTCTTTGAAGCTCCTGTTCATGTCAATGGGATCTGTGAAGGAGAATTTCCTGGCAGATTGTGCCTGTGAAGTTTAAGCAAATCCTGTTTAAATTCTTTGGTTTTCCCCTGGATAAAAAGATATCTTGTTGCTTCCAGGGGCTGAATCAATGCACAAGAAGGCCAAGAGTTTAGTCCTCTAAATGTCTGTCATGTGGCAGCAGGTACCATGTGGAAGGGTACCTATTGTTGCTGCTGGAGGGCCCGGCCTATCCTGTACCTGACAATTGGCTAACGATGCCCAGTTTTTTGTTTTTTGTTTTACTTTCCCCTCAAAGCAATTCCCTTCTAAATCTTACATCCAAAGCTGGTGCGACCACTGAGAAGGCCCTGTTCCAATTCACACTGAAAAGGCCCTGCTCCGAATCCCCACAGCCAATTTTACTTCTGAAAATGAGAGGACCTCAGGGGGGACCTCTAATGAGGGGAAGGTCAGCTGGGGAGCAAGGCCTCAACAGCTGACCTCATAGCATAGGGAGGGATGTGCAGGGAAAGACGGTTTTAGCCATTTAGGGCTCTAAAGGCAGAAACCATCATCTTTAGGTCTTTTTAAGATATTGAAGGAAGTTTAAGCCGACTTACAATGCACGGAGGTAGGGAGGGAGAGAGCTCACCTCTGGGGCCCTTGAAGCATCCCTGTTAGAACCAAGAGACAGCTGGGATGTTTTCTCCGACATTCCCTAGTGCAGTAACAAACTTCAGAAAGCAAAAGGCCCCAGAAGAGAATCAAGTGCCCTTGACTCACAACTGTACCAAGTAAAAGAAATACCTCAACTAAAGCTTGTTGATTAATCCTCCAATTAAGCAAATTAAAGCTTGAATCCCTAGGCTATGCATAAATCGACACTATAAGAACATAAGAGCAGCCTTGCTGGATCAGGCCCAAGGAGGCCCATCTAGTCCAGCATCCTGTTTCACACAGTGGCCCACCAGATGCCACCGCGGAGCCCACAGGCAGGAGTTGAAGACATGCCCTCTCTCCTGCTGTTGTTACTCCCCTACAATTCTGTTGACACTATTCTGTTGGCATTAGTAATGTTTATGTTGCATACGTAAAAGACCTAGCATACCTGATACTATCTTATGTGATTGATTGATTGTTATTAGTGGCTGATGTGGCGCACAAGCCATATGGAGACAGGAAGGACTTGCAGTGCCGCTGGCGGGGACTTGGGAGCCGCGGTGCTGCTCAGAGACCCGCCACGGCTGCGCTTCCAGTGTGGCTGCACTTCTTCCCATTGTCGCAACTGAGAAAAGCTGTGGTGACTCCTCTGTAGCACAACCACCATTCTCTACAGCAGGGCTACTGCACATCCCTCCCTCTCTGTGTAGGACTTGCGCCTCAGGTCCGCCATTATTTAGGATATAATCTATTTATGCACCAAGCAGACATTCTGCAAGTGCTCAGCGGTGCACCATTCCCTGAAGCCCTTAAACCTTCCCCTGAAGTTGCCCCCCCCCCCCCCCGCAAGACACAAAAAGTGGATTTTTTTTTACCCTGGATATAAATCATTCTAATATGCAAAGGAAATCCTGAATTGTGCGTGAAGTGCCCCTTGAGAGCTCACAGGGACTTCAGGATAAATTTGGCCTATATGTGATTGCACACCTCAATTCCGGAGGAGGTACAAACTAAAATCCAGGTGTGAAAAACTTCCAGGAAGTCCTTTGCCACAGAAGCATATCACACCCAGCCACTTGAGCTGCAGACAGCCACTAACCAATGCCATCTTCTCACGTGTCCTTTTCTTTCCTTTTTCTCACCCCCAGATCTCCCAATGGTTTGTTGCCAAATGTACTGAAGTTAGTAGAAGGGACGCTGGTGAAAGTCGTGGATCCAGTTCTAAATGCAAATGTAGGTCTGCCTGGAATGTCCTGTTGGTAGAATTGCATTAATCCGGGGAATCACTGGTGACTGCATCTCTTTTTCGGGTGGGGTGACCAAGTCGTAATGGCTAGGACTCAGAATGAGAATTGTGAGAGGCAGAATTTAGAGATGTCGTAATAAGCGGCTAGTGGTGGGAGCTAATTGTGCTGCTCAATTTCCAACCCATTCCAAACTTGCAGAAATAAGCAAGGACCTTCTCCATGCACCTGCTTGTTAGGCTTATGGAATATGATCTAGGTGGCATTAGTAGAAGAGAGCAGCCGACCATTCTGCTGGCTATTTTGAATCCATGTGTTCAATCCCTCTTGCCCCCTTCCCAGCAATAGCACCTCCTCTCCCTGTGAAAAGGGTTCTCTATCCCCCACTGTACTGAGCCATCTGCCCCCAAGCCAAGATAGCCACCAGGCGCTCTGCATTGCAGGCACCCATGTCTCCCTAGCATCCCATGCAGGACGGCCCCCGCTTTGTCCCCAGTCATTGTGTGAAGGCTTCCTTTCCTACACAGAAGCACTCATACCCCTGGACTTTGGGGCCAAAGTCCAGGGCCTCCACAGCCCCTGGGCTTCCCCAATCCTCTTTAGTCTGTCCCAGGTGGTGTGGTTGCCCGGCCAAGCATGATGATGCTTAATTTGCAAGAGAGAGGGCCTCCAAAGGCCTTTAGGTCCAGGCTCCAAAATGTGCAGAGGTGCACCTCTTCTCCCACAATCAAATTGGCTTTCCACGGTACTCTCCTCACAACAGGTAGGAACTGTTGGTGCACAATATCCCATGGCTGAATCTCTCCTCTCAGTGGCTGGAATAACCAATTTCTGTGCTATCACAGCAGTTTAGCCCAGGCTAGAGGGTCAGTCAGGCTATGGCTATGCGGAGCGGTTGAATTGGCACAGGGCTCCCAGCCTCACCTGGCTTTGCTCTTGTGTGGTGATCTTGCAGATTTGTGACCTCCTGAAATTGGCACTTTCTGGACCTGCTGCCTCCCTGCTTCTCCCTGAGTACTGTAAGTATCTTGTGTGTTGTTGTTATTGTTATTTAAAGAAATGAAACAATGTCATGGAAGAAATCAGCACTTTAGCACAGGCAGCACATTTCTAAGAAGCAGCAGTTTAATGTTGGAATGTCTCTCTGGTAAGAGATACCCTTCTATTACAACAGAGTGCACTGAGGCAAAATGCAGCGGATTCTGCCCAGGCATGCATGTTTGCTGAGAGTGAAAGAAACTTGGAGCCAGTTCATAGTTTCAAATCAATATGAGGAGTCTTTATTGGAGAACTCCTTTCTAGATTAGAAAGTGGAGAGATAGAATCTCTAATCTAGCTAGCTAGCTAGATGCAGAGAGATGCTGCATGCATTTCTGTGCACATGTGCACAGAGAGGCAAGCGTGTATGATAGAGGGAAGAAAGGAAGAAGAAAGAGAGGAAGGGAGGCAGGAAGTCCCTGAGAGTAGCAATCTCCATATCAAAGGGATAGTGTCAGAGCAGTAGAGAGAAGGGATGACCAATGTCTTGACCCCTCTCACCCTCTGGCTCACTAATCTGTCCCCCTCTGTCACTGAGGCATGAGGCAGCGCAGAGTCCTTCACTTCCAACATTTAAGACCTGGAAGATCAATACAGATTTCCCAGTGAATGTTTATTTCTTTGTACTAAGAGCAAGCACGGAAACTCCTCCTGGCTTCCTGACCATACTATGCAATTTGAAGGGATTTGTAAGCAGATCAGAGAGCAGGGTTCTCCAACTTGGATCCCCAGATGTGGTTGGAGGCCTTTGTGTCTTGTATGGTGGGCACTGTAATTTGGCAACATCTGGGGACCCAAGTTTGAGAACCCCGGCATTAGAGAAAACATTTCCAGCTCAACAGTCCCCGCCAGTGTTCCTTCTAAGAACAATTCCCAGATATTGTTGACTACAACTCTCATAATCCTCAAGCAAAGGCTATTGCAGTTGGGGATGCTGGGAGTTGTAGTCAACAACATCTGGGAATCCCTCTTAGAGGGAACACTGGTCCCCACCCTTCCACAATTTCTCTCCTCCTGGACTGGAGTGCACAACTCAAATGCCCTGGTGTGGGTCAGAACCAATAATATGGTGTGTGGAGCCCAAGGGCAATTTTCTCTGTGTGTGTGTCTCTGGGCTGCTCTAACCTGGTGTGTCTCCCCGCTGCCCCAGTCTACTGGTACATTTATTTGCAGTGCTCCCCACCTTTGCCTTATGTTCACTTCTTAATGATGAAAAGCAGACTCCCCTCTCCCTTTCTCTGCATTCCTTAAGAAACCAGTATCATCCCATCAACACATTTACTTCACAGCAAGACAAGATCAGGCTGAGAAGTCTGTCCTGTAAGTGAGGCAGGTGTGTTTCATGGGATGCTGCTGCCTGCCTGCCCTGAGCCCTGAGCGAGGTAGAAATGCTATCAGAAGTAAAATAAAGGCAATCCAGGCTGGGATCCGGTCAGCAGCAATTCAGAGCCGCTGCACCCTCCTTACAAGACATATCTACACCACGGGGGGGGGGGGGGGGCGCAGTAATTCCAACATTGCTAACGTTTTCTTTTTCTTCAATGTAGGATTCCTTATTGATATCACAAATCCCAGAAGTGGCCGCTGTGTAGAACTTTGCAAGAAAATCAAGTGCTCTGAATGGTCATTTCCCATTTGTATCACCTTTTGCTTCAACTTCTTCAGCTTTACCAACCTTTGGTGGGTGTGTGTGGGGGGGAGGAATTAATTGACATGAACGTTGCCACCTTTAAATTTGCAATCACTGGAATTTCTATGCCAAAAGGGGGTGTTAGAAATTTCTGTTCCCTTAAACCTGTGAGTTGCAGTGAGCAACAATAATAGGAATGTCAGAGTTGGGATTCCTGTTGTGCAAGCCCCATTGGAATGCATGGAAGCCACACACAAATGCAAGCATGCTCTGTGTGTGCCTCTGATTCATTTCACTGGAGCTTGCTTGAGAGCGGTTCCCAGCAGTTTGTGCCTCGTGGAGATAAGGGGATATCTTCCAGTACATCAGCAGCTATTGGAGATGGAATGAGGATGTAACTCTTTGGAATGGTCCAAGAAAATAGGCGGTCTTATGTGTCCACCCCACCACCCACCCACCCCTCTCTTTCTTCCACCTGTGCTGGATTAGGTCTGTCCCCAAGGAATGATGCTAGTTAAGAATTTCTTAAGCAAAATGTCAGCATTGCCTGGAAGCGCTGTGTTGACCACATCTTGTTCTTCAATAAACTTTCTGCTTCCTTCACGTTTGTGTGGCTGCATCTTATTCCTTCCCAGATTTCCAGTTTATGAAATGACTGGTTGATCGACCTCTGGGCCATTATGCTGCTCTCCATCCTGACTCTAGATGGATGTAAAGAAACCCCATTATCTACACTGACCATGCCTGAATCCCCGGCTGCTGCCCAGATCCAGCCATTATCCCACATATAGCCCCCCTCTCAGCAGAAACCTCTGTGAAAAGGCAGTTTTGAAAACTGTTCTTCCTAGTGGTAGAGCAGAGCGCTCTAACTTCTGGAGCTGCACCTCTTCATAAGAAAGCCAAACTGCATAAGCTACATGCTGGCAGGCAGGTGTCAGAAAAGCCACGGTCACAATGGCAAAATATTATGTGTACAGCAACCCCACACAGAGCAGCCAGGGCCATGCACAGGACCAGCCCCGGCGCCGTCCCAGGCACATTCCAGGACATACGTGGCTGCCACTGACCCTATATGGGCCTCTCCTGGGATGCCTTGGGAAAGAAATGTGGCATGGACATCATCCCATTCACGGCTTTCCTGCCCCCCTCCCCAAGTGGCACCCATGGAACCGAAGTGGGAAAGTACAGATCAGAATGGGTCTGGTCTATTCAGGCATTCAGAATCTGGACATGTGGTTCTGAGGGGCAGAGGGGCACCTAGGTAATTTTGGAGCCCTGGACCTAAAGGCCTTTGGAGCCACCCACCCCCTGCAAGTTAAGCATCATTCCCCTACACACACCATGACACATGCAGTATTTTTAGCACGTGGGTTTTTGAGGGCCCCAAAGCAATTGAACTCACAAGAAAGGAAGTATATGAAATGGGCATATTTATGCCAATATGCATCAGCAGAAACATTTCAACATGCAACTTGACACTTTCCCCACTCCCCACTCTGTCTCTAAAGCACCCAGCACAGGTCACAAGTGCACTTGGGCACCTGGCAGGGCCCTCAGCATGGCACGGTGACCACCGCACCTGGGACAGTCTAAAATGGATTTGGGGGGCCCCAGTGGGTGTGGAGGCCCTGGACTTTGGCCCTGAGGTCCAGGGGTAAGAGTGCCTCTGTGAGAGAGAGATGATGAGAGCCTCCTTCCAAGATCTGAAGGGGGCTGCATGGAAGGAAAGGACTTGCTCCCTGTTGGCAGGACTAGAAGCAGCCCAGGGGTTAGAAAGACAAGGAAGCCGATTCAGGCTAGGCCTCCTTAGGGAGAATTTCCTGACTGCAAGAGCTGCTCCACCGTGGAAGAGAGGCTTTCCTTCGCTGGAGGTGTCCAAGCAGAGGCTGGGCAGGGATCTCTCAGGGGGATACTGTTGCAATGTCTGCACTGGGCAGGGGGTGGGACGAGAAGGCCTCCAAGACACCTTCAGACCCTAACATGCTATGATCCAATGGTTCTGTGATGCCCAGAGGCGTATCTAGGGAAAATAGCGCCTAGGGCAAGCATTGAAATTGTGCCCCCTGTCCAAGCATCTGCCACCCATCTTTCAGATAACTTTACCATAATATCAGTGGAAAAATACAAGTCTGAAGGTCACATACAAGTCACATATCTGAATATATGTACAGTGACTTATATTATATATTTTTAATTTTTTTTAACCTGTAGCCCTTTTGGGGGGCTTCCTAAAGTCTGGGGGGGGGTCTGCAAAGGTTTTCCCTCCCCCCTGCTGGCCTCTAGGGCCTCACAGGGACCATTTAAGCATGTGCAGTGGCTATTTTTAAAAATAATTTGTTTTCAAAAAATTGTAGCTGAAAACAAAATGGCCACCACGAATGCTCAAATGGCCTCTGTGAGGTCTGGTATGGCCTAGGGCATCACAGAGGCCATTTGAGCATGCGCGGTGGCCATTTTGTTTTTGGCAGCCTTAAAAAAAAATTTAAGAAATGGCACCCCCTTCAAGTGGTGCCCGGGGCACGTGCCCTGCCTGCCCCACCCTAGATACGCCCCTGGTGATGCCCATATGTTGCCCAGCATCAGCTGCTGGGTAGGCTGGCTTTCCATTCATCTTGAAAGAGCTGCTCACTCTCGGGGGGGGAGCCATTTTTGTCTCCCAACGGACAGCTCAGAGCAAATGCCTGGAAGGAGCCCCCTCGCCCCGTATCCTCCTCCCGGTGCCCTCCGCCCCCCCCCCCAGTGTCTGCTCAGACCCCCAGGCCTCCTGGAGCTATCCTGCCTTTTGTGGCTGCCTGGCTGCTGACTTCGGCTTGCTCAGAACCAACCTGACCATGACCAGTTCATCCCACCCACCCGCAAAAAAACAGCTGTAGGGGGAGTGATTTGGTTCAGGCTCATGATACAGGAGGAGGAGGAATGGGGGGACCGTGTAGCCCTTAGCCCTGTTCTGGCTCCTTCCCTGACTCAAAGCACCTTCCCTTGGAAGCTGCTGTGAGTTGCATCTTCCTTCCTGGCCCAGATCCCAGGGGAGCAGCAGTGCTGGGTGCAGCTGCAGGCTGGAGTGTGTGTGTGTGTGTGTGTAGCTGGATGCCTTTTGGGAGGCCAGAGCAACGGAGCCTGCCCTCCCGAGGCTAGGGCTGCTGCTCAGAGTCTCCTTGACCTGCAGGAGTGAGAGGCAAGAAGGACCAACCCAGTCAAGCCTTCTTTGATCTCCTCCCACGGACAGGTTGTAAGTTTAACTGTTTTAATCCCACTGGATAGGTGGAGGATTTGGTCTATCGAAAGCATCCTGCTTAGGGTTTTGAAGGCAAGACCCTGACTTGATCAAGAGAGCAGAAAAGGCATTGCGTATAGGAAGCTAACAGAAGAGGGTGGGTAGGCACATTTCCTTGCTTGCCTATTTCTCTGCTTAATGTATCTAGCAGTGCTGTCCAGCTTAGGCTGGATAATATCCTTTAAAGGGGCAGTCAGTGACTGCATCTTAAAGCAAGAGGGTGAAGGGAGGTGGGAGGGAAGCACCTTCTCTTCACACTTGGGAAGTTGCTGCTTCCCACCCTCCTCCCTTTGCCGCCTGGAACATCCACCCCTCCTGCATGGTGTCTTCTTCTCCTTCCCCTTCTCCTTCTCCTTGGCAGATCTTGTGGGATTTGCAACATATTTCTGCCATCCTCACTTGCCCCCAACTAGGAAGCAGAGCAGTTCTTAAAGAGGGGGCAGCCAGGGGGTGAGTTTTCTCTTGCCTGCCTCCTATATGAAATGTAATTCTCTGCTTCTAGTCACAGCTCTTGATGGCATTTCTTTGTTTCCCAGCTGTTTCTCAAACACAGAATTTTACCTTTGTTTCCCCCCTAAACAATTATCTTTCTCTGCCTTTTGGGTGATGTCATCATTCCCTAATGATCTGAGTGAGCCCTGAACGGTGGCATGCTCTGTTTTCAGATTCTTGCCAACCAAACAACATGGAATGGATGTCTAATTTCAATTTCAGGCAATGTCATATTAATTAATTATTCATAACGTGATGATATCTATGTGGTGCAAAGTCTTAGCTGCACTAACTCAATCCTTACAAATGCAGTCCTTACAATGATCCTGCAAGACCAGCCAGTCTTATTACTTGCCCCCCACCCCCCACCCCATATTGCAGGTGGGAGGCTGAGTCTGGGAAGGGGCAGCTCCCGAGTGGCCCAACTGCTGAGTTTGTGGCCCAATGACATCCAGACTGATCCCCAGATTTACCTTGGAGAAAGATTTGCCTAGGCAGGGACTGCGTTCACACTTGTCCAGAATGGGGGCTCTTATGTGGTGCGAATTAGCAACCTGTTCTGGATTCATTGATCTTGGAGTACAAGATGGATTCATTGGATTCACTGATCTTGGTGTGTGTGTGTGGTCTATTCCAGGCCTTTTGTGTTAAGAATTCCCCCTTAAGGGGCATTCTGGCCTTGGACAGGTGCATTTCTCTTGGTTCCGCCTCCTCTTTGCCATGGGGTCAGCAGGCCAGTGCTGAAGGAACTGGTGCTGTGGATTCACTTGCTGCCTCTGGCAGGTCGCTGACACCTCTCTCGCCCTTGGAGTTCCTCATCTCTGAACGGGATAGATGCTGTCTTCGCAGTGCTAGAAGCCACTCAGGATCACGGGTCCTGAATACAGTAGCAGCTCATCCTAAGGAGCCGGGGCGGGGCGGGGAGGGGGCAAAGAAGGTGCAGGTGCCTCTGCTTCCCGGCAGCCTGGATTGCGCCTCTTTCGCCTCCTACCCCACCCGAGAGCTGTGCTGCCTGCAGGCTGCCCATTTGTCAGGTAGAGCTACGGGGTGAACCATGCAGCTCTACCTGATGGATGGCCAGTCTGCAGGCAGCATGGGTGTGGGAGGAGCAACTCGAGCAGCTGCCGGGAAGCAGAAGCCACTGCACCTCCTTTGGTGCACCGCCTGCCCCCGGCTCCTTGGGATGAGCTGCTGCAAACAGTAAACATCTGCCTCCTGTGTTTTACTTGCTCAGGAGTCTGCCGTTTGGCTCTGTGTGCATTCTCTCCATTCTGCTTGCAGCACACTTGTAGTGGGAGCTGGAGGGTATGGGGCCCTGCCCTCGATATGTTCACAAGAGTCTCCCCTGTTTCCACAGGGCCCCGTAGAAACTTGGGCAGAATGCCGGCACGTTGCTTCCCTTCCATGCCTCCCTAACTGTCTGCCAGAGAGAAAATGCCACCCCAAGCCTTTGAGCTGGAGCTGTTCTCGGGGGTGCCACCTGGTTCTGTGCCAGAGGCAGGATACTCCTTGCCATCTCCTGGAACTGAGACCGTCTGCAGATTCAGACAAGCTGCTTCAAGAGACAGGGAAGGAGGAGGACAGGGCCCTGCTGAGGAAATCTGTCCCACATCCAGCAGCAGGCACAGAAATGCCTCTAGCAGCTTCTAGTCGCCAGCCAGCGGAGAGGCGCAGGTGTCAGAAGAGAGGTGTTGCAAACACACGACTACTGACTCCCAAGAGGACACGGTTATCCTCGGGCAATCAATGGAGGTGGAGTTTTGTAATCACGTCTTGTGCCAGCAGTTGCTGAGCACCCCCCACCCAACCCGTCCAGCTCTCCCCTCTGTGGAAGGTGGAACTGCTAGCCAGCTTCTTTCCATCCTCTAATCAGTCTCATGAGAACTGAAAAAAGGCCGTGATTCTGCCTGGACTGCAGGTGGGGGCGGTGGGGGGGGCAGCACCGAAACTGGTCCTGACTTCTGCTCTTTACAGCCAACACCCCTAGTCCCCTGCTAACTGAGCAAAGAGGCCCCTTTCCAAAGTGGTGATTCTCTTTATTGAGCAGGGGGAGAGCAAGTGGCCCTCTCCGTCCCCAGCACAGCATCCCCTCAGTGGGTGTGGCTGGTGTCTTTCTTATGTTTCTTTTTTTAAGACTGTGAGCCCTTTGGGGACAGGGGTCCATTTTAATTAATTAGTTAATTAACTAAATTAATTTCTGTATGTAAACCGCTTTGGGAACTTGGGTTGAAAAGTGGTATATAAATATTTGTCGTATTTGTACGGTCAAAGCCTTTTGCTGTTTCTGGGTCACATTCCTTTAGAGGGTTGCCAGACTTTACTGCCCTCTGCTCCTGTGCCTTTAGCCTCTTAATCTGTGGATATTCACAGGTGGCAAGACATATCCCCATGCTGTACAAACAACTGCCACTTGATTTCTGTAGATCAGACTGCGATGGACAAGCCTGGCCATTTTTTCCCTAGTTTGTTGGCAACTTAACTGTCCTTCCTCTCTATTGTATTCTGTCTAGTAGTCTTTTATGTTTTACTAGACATTAAGCCCGTTATATTAACGGGCGCTAGAAGAGTTGTGTAGAGAACAGTCTTTCTTCAAGGGCAAGGGACGTGGACCCCCTTGTGCTTGTTGCCTCAGGTTTAACGGGTTGCTACGCGGACGTACGACGAAGAGATGGTAACTACGCACGCACGCAGTTATGTGCGTGGTTTCCGTTGGTGCGTCCGCGCGCGCCACGCATGCACAGAACACCTGCAAGAGACACGGACGCAGGTACCTTAGGGTTTTATTATATAGGATGATTTTAGAAGTTTGACCCAGTGGGGATCCTGTAGAGATTGTTGAGGATACTGCCAGAAAGAAAAGGGAGAGAAAGGGGAAGGAGAAAAATGGAGTTGTTTCTGAATAAAGTCTCAGTTAAACTAACATATCACCTTAAGTGGCGCAGCGGGGAAACGCTTGACTAACAAGCAGAAGGTTGCTGGTTTGAATCCCCACTGGTACTATATTGGGCAGCAGCGATATAGGAAGATGCTGAAAGGCATCATCTCCCACTGCGTGGGTAGAGGCAATGGTAAACCCCTCCTGTATTCTACCAAAGAAAACCACAGGGCTCTGTGGGCACCAGGAGTCGAAATCAACATGACGGCACACTTTACCTGACTTTACCTAAACTAACATAAGAGACTACTTTGTGTTTATGAGGGAAACAGCTGTAAAACAACCTCCAACTGAGGGCCAGTGACTCTTCTTCTTGCTCCAACGGTGACATCATCACGTGTGGATTGGATTTTGGCTTCAGATGCCTCTTTGGTAAGTCTCTTCTTGCTCGACTTAATCCTAGACTTTTCCTCAGCAGAGCTGTCAGAGATGAAGATGACCAAGGCAATGTGGGGCATTCTCTTCTCCTGCAGTTTGCTGAGCCTGTTTCCAGGAGATGCAAGCCGGACCGAGCTTGCCTTGAGGATCAGAAAAAGATACCTCGAAAAAGGTACACTTCAACGTGCAATTTCAGGTTGTGAACAATTCCTAAGTGCTCAGTCATTGGGATGATCATGTGAAGCCAAGAGGGCCCCATTTTCCAGAAAAGCTAGAAGAGGAGTTTCCAACCTTGTGTTCCCAGATGTTGTGGAACTACACCTCCCAGAAACTCCAGCCACAATGGCCAAAAGCCACTAGAGTCCAACAGCATCTGGGGACCCAAGGTTGGAAGCACCTGAACACGGACATGGCTTGTGGGTGGCCATTAAGTGAGTCAGGTGACCTTCTTGGCAAAAGCTGTGGATGAAAAATGTAGTCACCACCACAAGCTCAGCAGCTCTTGGAGCCGGTCCTTAGACCAAGGTCTTTTTACCCAGTTTGTTTTCCAGTTAGCTTGATTAACTGGAGATGCCAGGGATAGAACCCGAGACAGTCTTCACACAAAGCAAGCATGGGCTCTTTACCACTGCACTATGGCCCCTGTCTTCATCTTCCAAGCTGAGAGCTTACACTCCAACCCATGACCCAAGTTCTGTGTGGAATTGTGCTGTAGATCCAAAACATGTACACATTGCAAACCAACATAGGTCAGTGGTGAGTCCAGCGTTAGATCAGCTGAGTTTTTTTGCCCCATGATCCCAAAAGTAGTTGCTGATCTCTTCCCACAACTCAGTTCCTCAGAGGATATTTCCAGACAGAGAAATGTAGTGTTTGAAAATGTAGGTTCATTCCAATTATTCACTCCCCATCCAGATAAAGTACCTCACAGGTGCACAATTTTGTAGTGCCATCTGCTGGCCATTTATTGTCAATCTGTAATGAAATCTGCATCTTTTGAGATAGTCTCCAGACACTTTGGCCCCCTTTGGACATAATGCAGAACTGTGGGTCCAATGGACCCATGGTTCCATGCCCCCTCTCCCACAACTCTCTTGACTGCATTCGGATGAAATAGAGAGCTACCTCTCTGCAGTCTCTCTGACTGCAGAGAGGAGGGGGGACTGGCTGCAGGGCTTCCTTCTTTAGTGGAGGACTGCCTTGGCAGCCAATAGCAGCTGGAGCAAGGGAGGAGCTTCCTGCCTCATCTCCAGTTGTAGAAGGTGGAAACTGCGGTGCCAGTCAGTGTTTCCTCTAACAGGGATTCCCAGATGTTGTTCACTACAACTCCCAGCATCCCCAGCTGCATTGGCCTTTGGCTGAGGATTCTGGGAGTGGTAGTCAATAACATCTGGGAATCCCTGTTAGAAGGAACACTGGTGTCAGTGTTCAGATGTAATGCTGGCACCCCCAAACCAGAGTTGAAGGCGACAAAATCTTATGTTAACCTAAGGTACAAATTGGAGCCCAGGGAGGGAAACTGCAGGTCAAAATTTTTGGCTAAACTCCAGTTGCCCACATGTGGATGTATAGTTTCTGAAACCGGAGGTGAAGAGGGCTTGATGTCTGTGTTACATGCAAATGTGGTCTATTAGTATTTTCATCATGGAATGGCAGGAAATACCAGCAGATGGAACCAGTGTCCCCTCTAACAGGGATTCCCAGATTTTGTTGACTACAACTCCCAAAATCCCTAGCTGCAATGGCTTTTGCTTGGGGATTATGGGAGTTGTGGTCAACAACATCTGGGAATCTCTGTTAGAGGGAACACTTTGTGGTACTATGAAATTGCGGATTGGAAAATATGTCATCTGTGTGGGGAGTGGGTAATGGAAAAGAACTTCCCTTTTCAAATGCTGTATTTCTCTGCCTGGAAACACCCACAGATTTTACTACATGGTTGTTGTTGTTGTTGTTGTTGTTGTTATTTAAATCACCTTGTGGCATGAGAAAAAATAACAAATCTCAACTTTTTAATGAGAAATGTTTGCATTTATTTTTGTACTTTATTTGCCATATAGAAAATAATATTTCTAATGACATGTCTCTTATTCTTTCAGAGCTTGCAGAACATTTGCTTAGTTCCAACATGGGAGAGCAGTTAACCCATTTGATCAGTGCACGCAGACCGCAGCCGCCACCCGGGCCCTACTACGGGAGCAATCCACTTCCCCCTCCAAGGTAGGATCTATCTAGATTTGGAGGCTGTATTGGCTTAGTCAAGAGGGCTAATAATACACATGATGGTAGCAGGCCTGTGTCTTCACGGATGTGTCCCACCCAACAGTAACAACATGAGGGTGACTGTGGCAATATTCAAAACATTTCAGATGACCCAGAGGGCTTCCTGGGAAAGGATGGATCATCAAAAATGGCCCCTTCCCCAGCACTGGTGCAGTTCACTGGGAAGTGCTGCTGTTAGCCTGTTCCACTCATTGCACTGCTGCTTCCTTGCTCTCTCCGTCAGCCCCCAACTTTAAAAACATACAACTAATCAACCTATAAACAGCAGCAAACATTCCAATAAAGCAGCAACAGCTCTTAAAACCTGAATGCCCAGTGAGTAGGGTGTCTTTACTTGTTTCCAAAAACCTCCAGGCACTGGGGTGCATGGATCTCCTCCCTCTGGGAGATAAAAAGTAGAATTTGCAGGGCCGGTGGGATATAATCCAGAAGAAGGTGGATGGAACGTCAACTTGCAGTTCCTTGGAGCATAATCCAGCAGGAAGTTCTCCTGCACAAGTCCCGTTGAAGTGAAGCCAAGTGGCACAAGGGCCCAGCAACGTTCAATGCAGCTCCCAGTCACTTCAGTGGGGCTCACTCAGAAGTTCCCCCATCAGCTGGGCCTTTGACTCCCTTTTCTATGGGGTGTACAAGAAACTTCCCAGTCTCTGCTTTTCTAAAAAGTGCCTTCCAACTCAGCTTGCCTTTGGTTCTCTTTTCAGGATTACAGTGGCAATACCTTATGCTCCAGATGTCAACATAATAATGCGCCCAAGTGGTTCACTGGACATTCATTTAGGAATGCTCTTTGGTGTTTATTTTGGACGGTGAGTTCTTTTTAGCAAGTTTTTAAAGTCTTTCCCACCCCTGCTCCCCAAATAGCCTAGAAATCAACAATGTGGAAACCTTCTACAAGTCCATGAACTTTAGGTTGATTCCATCCACACCTGAAAACAGGATTCTTTAAAGCTAAGAAGTCTTATATGAATTTTGCAATGTACAGTTGGGCCCAGCATTTCCCCACTTCCCATGGTCCTGTTTGGTTGCTGTACCACACAGCTGGGAGTTCGGGGTGTCCTGGAGATACGGAGCTTCTGTTCACCCTGGGTTGCATGCAGTGAGAAGAGAGAATACAATTCTGCAAATGAAGTTGACTCCCTGGCTCTGAAAATTCATCCCAAAGTTGATCAATGTCGAGACTAAGGGCGAAGCTGTGCATGATGTTGGAAATCCAGGACTGGATCTCTTGACATCTTTTTTTAAAGCTTAAATACTTTAAGGGAGGAAGGGGATGGCAGCAGTCCTGAGTGTGTGTGTGGGGGATGTTTAACCCTTTCTCCCTGCAGCACTCTCTTCCCAATCAAAACTTTTGCTTCTCCACGGAAACTGCTGTTAGTGTTAGCCTCACTGGGGAAACAATACAGGCACCAGACAGCTTCCTCCTCATCCCCCCAGCAAGGATATAAACCACTCTGAGGGGGGTGGATTTCAGTCAGGAAAACAATGTGAGTGTTGCCGGAGGGGGGAGTAAAAACCTTGTCCTCCAGTACTGCTGCCCCAAACCACAGATTCATATATTTACACACACAGCTGCTTTCAAGTTTTATAAAACTTGTCAGGTGATCCCCATCACAGGTAGTTTGCACCCATTAAGGAGAAGTCCAACAACCAAATGTTAACATGGTAAAAAAATATGAGTTGCTTGCCAACTCATGCTGACAATAGTCAACATAGTTTAATGCTAGTTCTATCTATCTATCTGTCTATCTATCACATTTTTATACTGCCCAGAACGTGAGAAATTCTTTTATGCATTCTTCAGAACATGCCACATCCCAGTCCAGCTCATGTTTGGAAGATTTAGGCTAGATTTTGATAATTTTTAATACACCTCTATTACATACCCCGTTTTCTAAGAAAAGTGGGTATGTAATAGAGGTGCATTTAAAATTACGAGAGCTTTTGAGAAAGTGGACAGAGAGCAGGGCAACCTGTGTAATCCATATGAGGTGGGATACCCAAATAAGAGCTCTCCAATTGATGTATTGGTTTATTGCTTGGCGGGAGAGTCAGGGGAGGCAAAAGAAAGCACTTTTTCACTCAGTGCATCATTAATTGGTGGGACTTACAGCCAGAAAACCTGCTTTAAGTGGCATTAAAAGGGGAGGGTAGACAAATCAAGAGGGGAAGATTGGTCTCCCATGGTGGCCATGAGCCAAGATGGCGGCGTCTGCTCCCTCCAAGCTGAGAGGCAGCTGGCACTGATTGCTGCTGGGAAGCAACAGCAGAGCAGGACTCCTGCCTCCAGGCCCTGCTGCTTGGCGTCCAGTTGGTAGGCCTCTGTGAGAAGCAGGATGCTGGACTTGATGGAGTTTTGCTCTGATCCAGCAGAGCTCTTTGGATAGTCCTATGTTTTTTGCAGGGTAGGTTGAATTGCACAAGGCTGGTTTGATGGGTGCAAATCCCTGGAAGTCAACTGCTGTTGACTTGACAGTATAAGCAGTGCTTGTGGGAAACAACCCAGAAGTGAAGCAAAATGGGGCTTTTAAAGTATTATTTGAGTGATAATGTAGCACTACTATTATATACTATAATACAGGTATACGGGTTATACTTGTATTTACCCAAAAGGAACAGCACTCCATATTTAAGACAGTCCCCCATTTTCTAACATCAAAGAACTTGGGGAAAACCTCTCCTTGGATTCAGGTAAAAAATGGTAACCTTTGTAAGCCATTGTAAGCCTCAAACTTTCATTCTGGATATCAGAGTGGGATACAAAATGCAATAAATTGATCTTTCTTTCTTTCTTTCTTTCTTTCTTTCTTTCTTTCTTTCTTTCTTTCTTTCTCTTTTTCTTTTTGCCTTTCATGCCTTAAGGAAAGAGGTTGAGATTCAAGTGAGGAAGAATTTCTCAGCTGTGATTTCCAGAAGCAGCGACGGGTTCAGCATTAAGGAATGCAGGTCCTGTCTTGGCTTGTTGGACATCAAAACCCTGTACAAGTAAATATCGAAATAAAAACCCCTTTCAGCTTGTGGAGTGGGGAGAAGAAGGGAGGCTTGGCAAGATTCCCACTCAGGACAAAGAGTGCAGATGTCAATTGTGTAACTGGATCTGTGCTGTATTGAGACTGGGTCTAAAATCTTCTGGGTGCAGAATTTGAAATAACTGATGACAAAACTCTCTGTTCTTGTAGCATTCAAGGGCACAATTCACTGGGAATTTTTCTTGCATATGCCCAATGGCAGGGGCTATTGATGCATGAGGCAAGTGGAGCGACAGCCTCAAGCAGTGGATGTGTGCAGGCTGGCAAGTGCTGGCACCCCACCCCCATGCATGCCACTCACCTACCTGCTGCTTGCTCTTCAGTGGGTTCATAAATGATCCAGAAGTTGGGGTAAGCAGCCAAGTGGCCAAATTTGCAGATGACACCAAATTACTTACGGTAGTGAAATCCAAAACAGGTTGTGGGGAGCTCCAAAAGGACCTCTGCAAACTGGTGAGTGAGTGACAAAATGGCAAATGTGGTTCAGTGTTAGCAAGCGTACAGTGATGCTTATTGGGGCAAAACCCCAAACTTCACATATAAGCTGATAAGAGCTGAGCTGTCAGGGACTGACCAAGAGAGATATCTTGGGATCCTAGTGGATAGCTCATTGCAAGTGTTGAATAAGACCACGGCAGCTGTGCAAAAGCCAGATTCCATGTTAGGGATTATTAGGAAGGGGATTGAAAATAAAAATGCTAATATTGTAATGTCATTATACAAATTGATGGTGCAGCCACACCTGGAGTATTGTGTACAGTTCTGATCATCACATCTAAGGAAGGACGTTGTAGAACTGGAAAAGGTGCAGAAGTGGGCAACCAAGATGATCAGGGGCCAGGAGCACCTTCCTTATGAGGCAGGGCTACAACACCCGGGGCTGTTTTGTTTAGAAAAAAGACAACTGTGGGGAGACATGAGAGAGGTCTATAAAATCATGCATGGAGCAGAGAGAGTGGACAGAGAGAAATGTTTCTCCCTCTCTCACAACACTAGAACCAGGGGTCACCCCATGAAACTGAAGGCTGGGAAATTAAGGCCCGACAGAAGGATGTGGTGTTGGCCACTAGCTTGGATGGCTTTAAAAGAGGCTTAGACAAATTCGTGGAGGTGTATCAATGGCTGCTCGTCTGGTGGCTATAGGCCACCTCCAGCCTCAGAGGCAAGATGCTGCTGAATACCTGTTGCCGGGGAGCAGCAGGAAGAGAGAGGGCCTGCCCTCCCCTCCCCTCTTGCCTGTGGGCTTCTCAGGGGTGTCTGGTGGGCCACTGTATGAAACAGGATGCTGGACCACAGAGGCCTTGGGCCTGGTCCAGTAGTGCTGTTCTTATGCTGTCCCAGCTTCCCTTCTGCTACCACCTCTGGCCTGCCACACTGTGTTCCCAGTCCTGGTCTGCTCACACCTCCGTGGTGCTGCCTGCCAGCAGAGGCACACTTAGCCACGGACCATGGGGATTTGGTCCATGGCCTCCTGTCTTCTGTGGGGCCTCCAGTGTTCTCAGGGTCCTCCCCAGAGCCCCGCCACTGCCCCACTCCTGCTGGGCAAGTCAATTTTTAAAAACTTTTTTTAAAGCATTGCTGTGTGGCAGGGACGGGGGCTCCCAGTGGGTGTGTGGCCACTCGGGGGAGGGAGGCAGCAGCAAACGCTCCTTCTCTGAGCCCACCCGCCTCAGGAAAGACAGACTGGGCTCCTGTCCCCGCTGCACAGGGGAGATGTTTTTATGTTCTGTTTTTATTTTTTAACATGTTTTTTATGTTTTAACATAAAATACATTAAAACAAATTTTGACTTGCCCCCCAACCCCCAACCCCCAACCCCCGCCTTCAAGTGGTGGTGGTGGGGTCTCCAAAGCCCTTCCGGTCCGGGCTCCAAAGTAGCCCAGGTGCGCCCCTGCCTGCCAGGTCACAGGCTGGTGCTGACCCTGCTGCTCTTCCCCATCCTCTTTCAGGCACATGCTGTTCCACTGCCCCCCGTGTCTTGTTGTGTACGTCCCGCAGCCCCCCCGAGCTGAAAGGGAGACTGCAGTGCCAGCAAGACAGAGGGGCTGGCAGAATGGGAGGCAAGGAGCGGGCAGCATGCCGGTTCAGGACAAAGCATTGATACAAATCAGTTCAGGACCAAGAACTGCTTGCTGCCTTCTGGCGAAGCTCTACTGGCCACTCGGTAGGTGGATCCAGATGACCAAACTGTGAGACCTCCCTCCCCACACAAGAGTTGGTCGTGTGTAGGGAGCCTGTGTTAGAAACCAGAGATGTGCACAAACTGATTTTTGCAATTTGATTCAAAGTTGAATTGAACCAGCCAGATTTGTTTTGTACTTGATCTGCAAACTCAAATCTGATCAGATTTGATTTGAGTTGGATTAGATTTGATTCGGATTTGAATCAATTCAACCCACTTTTAAGGGTCCAAGGAGCACCAAAGTAGGGTGGTGGATAGGGCCCTGTGGGTGCCACCTACCACCCAAATTTCAAGGTGGTGGGGCACTTGTTTTATTTGTTAATGTTTTGGGGTTTTTTTTAGTTTTTAGTGATGTTCTATATTTCCGCCATAGGGAATAATGGGGATTCAAAGCAGCCCCATTACTCCCCATGGGTTGCACCAAGGTGGTCAGAAGCGCGTTGGGGGTAGGGCACATTGGGTGCTAACTACACGCACCCCCTCCCCCCAACCAGCAAGGCAGTGGAGTACTCAGTTTATTTTTTATTACGCACTGAAGAGTCTAAACAATTCAAAAATTCCTAAAAAATGAACTGGCTTGTGAGTTGAGGTGTTGTTGGGTTGGCATACAAAGTGACATAATAACAGCAGCAAAAAAATGCACAGTTCTTCAGTTAGGGCTGCAATTCTGTACTCACGTGAGGGAAGCTCTGATTGAAACGAGCAGTACTTACTTCTAAGTAGGCATGCATAGAATGGATTTTGCACTATAAAGCCAAAGACCTTAAACATTTACAATACACAGCCTGGTAGGCAGAACCAAGCTATCCTCTCAATGGCCCGAATAGAGATCCTGTGCTGATAAAAAGCAAAGGCAACATTGCTCAGGGATTTCTCCCAGCCAGTGTTTTAATTCTTCTGTACTTTAACTGCCTTAATCGAAGTCCAGTGGTTGAGCAGAATACTGACCATACGTTTTGCTCCCTAACTCCACTTCTACAAAGACTAGAGCTTAGCTTTTTTTTTTTAAAAAAAAAGAAAGCTGGGAACCTTGGGGAATAAGGGAAACTTGAAACTAGAATTGATTTGAGTAGAATCTGCAGAGATTCGATTCAAGCTAAAATTTAGCCAGGGGTGACTGGGCAGATTTGCTTTGAGAGCCAGTGTGGTGTAGTTGTTAGAGTGCTGGACTAGGACCAGGGAGACCCGAGTTCAAATCCCCATTCAGCCCCATGATTCTTGCTGGGTGACTCTGGGCCAGTCACTTCTCTCTCAGCCTAACCTACTTCACAGTGTTGTTGCGAGGAGAAATCTAAGTATGTAGTACACCGCTCTGGGCTCCTTGGAGGAAGAGTGGGATATAAAATGTAATAAATAAATGAATGAATGAATAAATAAATAAAAATAAATAACTCGAACCAACTAGATTCAATTTGACCTCAAAACAATTTGAAGGTCCCTGTTAGAAATGCCTCAGGTATTTTGTTTCCCATTCCGTGTACAGAAACTAACATTGCAACTAAATGGTGTGTCCTTGACTACACAAGTACAACAGCTAAGAACATAGGAAGCTGCCTTCTACCAAGTCAGACTATCGTCATCTAGCTCAGTATTGTCAACACAAACTAGCAGCAGAGTCTCCCTCTCTTGGAGATGCCTCCAGGGAGGGAAACTTGACACATTCTGCATGCAAGTAGGCAGGTGCTCTTCCCAGAGCGGCCCCCATCCCTTAAGGGGAATATATTAAGGTGCTCACAGGTGTAGTTTCCCATTCAAATGCAAACCAGGATGGACCCTGCTTAGCAAAGAGGACACTTTATGCTTGCTACCCCCAAATCAGCTCTCCTCCCCTGGCTTTCTTCATCATTCAGTCAACTGAAGCTTATTGGTTAACCTAAACCTTACAGTGCTATTTGTAGCATTTGAACTATTTTTTTTAGTGGTGATTAAATTCCATACCAAAAGACTTGGCATACGTAAAAGTTTTCCAGGTCCAAAATATTTGGTACATCTAACAAGATAACACAAAAAGCAAACCATCTACTTCAAAGACATTCAGTAAACACAAGACTAGATGTTACTCCCAGGTGTGGAGTTCCTGTCAACTCCTTGTTTGCAATCCTGTTGATGCTCCCAAATGTGTCACTGGCCTGACACAGCAAGCACCACATTCTGCAAGGGTGCAGTGTGCTGGAACCCTCCTTCAACCTTCCCCGAAAGTGCCCTGGGACAAGAAAGCTCTTGCTGCCTTTTCCACCATGAAGTCCTTTGCCCCATTATGACCAAAGCGTTCCCAAACTGGGCCTGATGATTTCAGACAACTGCTAACACATCAGCCTTTTGATGTGTCCCTTTCCCCTTATTTTCCCTCAGACCTTCTGACACTTTGATAGATGATGCCTCCACAATGGTACAAATGACTCTGAGGAAAGATCTGGTTCCTGTTTTGGATGCTAACGTAGGTTTACCTTCATTTAAAAAAAATTTTTTTTAAGTGGGACTGAATGTGAAATATTTGCTTTTTTAAAAAAACTTTCTGCAGTGTTCACATTTTTATGTTTGCTGTAACTGGAGAGTGTGTGAGACTAATCTGGACCAGGTATAGCAGGGGATGCAGAGAAGAAAACTAGGCCTCTGCCACCTGGCTTGTGTGAGTACATAAAACTGTTTCTTCAGACTCTTCAGAAGTATTTTCTTCAGACACCAGGAAAAGCTTTCTTTTTCACCTTCCTACTGCATCCCACTTTCAAGTGGTTGAAAAAGACATTGATAGCTACAGAGTCAGGACTGTCTAGAGACCTCACAAAAATGGCGCACGACTGATAATTTTGCTGCTAAATCCCCATAATAGCACTTTGCCCCATATGTCCCAACCCGTACCTTAAGATCTTCATCAGAGACCCTCCTCAGGGTGCCCCTGCCAAACGAGGTGAGGCAGGTGGCTACCAGGGAGAGGGCCTTTTGGTGGTTGTACCCAATTTATGGAATAGTCTCCCCAGTGAGGTTTGCCTGGTTTCGTCATTTTGTTCTTTTATACACCAGATAAAGACCTTTTTGTTTGCCCAGGCCTTTTAAATTCAGGTTTTTAAATTTGGATTCTCAGATTTGTTCTGATTTTTAACTAATTTTAAAATGAATTTTTAAGCTGCTTTGTATTGTATTTTGTGTTTTCCTTTTTCCTTTTGTTTGTTATGATTTAATGTGTTATGTGTTTTTATTGTATGCTTTAATCCTCTGTTGTGAGCCGCCCAGAGAACAATTTGTTATGGGGTGACTATCAAATAACGTTTATTATTATTTATTATTATTATCACCTGTTGAAGACTCACAGAAATAAGAAAGGTCTTTCTCCATGCACCACCTGTTCAGCAGTACCGTGGGTAAGATTTTATGTAGTACCACATAAGTTGATATGTCGGCGATGCAATGCGCATATTAAGTCCTCAACTCTCAACAAAAATAAAACCCCTTTATTGCACAAGGAAAAAAATCAAAGTTGGTATACATAAATAAAATGTTTCAGTGTAACACACCATCCTCAGTTAAGCAAATAAATGAGCACAGATTAAGACCTCCTCCGTTCCCCAGCTGTTAAATTCCTTAGACGTGATAGCACTCTGTTCCAGGACTGGCAGAGAGATAAATTGCAGTGGGGAGGAGAGACGGGGAATCACCTGATTCTTCTCAGAGGCTAATAAACCTTATGGCATCGGCCAGTGCCTCCCGAGCATTAATGTCAGGTCTCAATTTCCCTATAAATAGCGCTTCATTGATTTCCCTTCTTTGTAGGTTCCTTTTGTAGGAGAAGAATGGCAGTTCAGCTCCCATTCGCAGAGCAAAGCCAGTTTGGGGAGAATAATTCAGCCAAGCAAGAGGTCTGGAGATAGTTCTTTAAGTTTTGAAGAACCATAGGGATGTATTTAGAAGTTACAAAAGGATAGGGGAGCTGAGCTTAAGGCTGAAAGGGGAGAGAGACTAAACAAACAGCCATTTCTGCAGAGACAAGATGGAGATTAACACTGGAAGAACAAATTGGGGAGGAATCCAACATTTTTATCAATGACCCCAACCCCCTCCAGTGGTCACTATGAGACATTGCAGCTGAGCGCTGATGCTGCCAGGGTCCTAGCTCCAACATCTTTCAATCCCCAAAATAGATATTTTAGTAGGCACCATTTGGCCTTCATGCTTAATCCCCATATGCAAAGACCAAGGTTTCGTTCTCTGTGCACAATGCCTCATATCTGCTAGATGTTCTTTATATCTGTCTTTCAATGGTCTGCCGGATTCTCCAATATAGAATGAAGTGCAACCTAACATTGAGTTTTTAAACATTGCACTTTTCTTTCCACAATTTCCTTCCCCCTCTTCACAAATTTCACAATCTTGTACATCACATCTCCTATCATACAATCTAGAGTTGACTAGCAGTTTTTAAAGTGTCATTGGTGCTGTACAAACCACATTCATTTTAATTCCTTGTCTTTCCAAAGTTTCTCTGGGTTTGCCATGTAAATCTATCTGTAAATTGAAAGGATTAGAACATAAGAACATAAGAACAGCCCTGCTGGATCAGGCCCAAGGCCCATCTTGTCCAGGAACCTACAAAGAAGGAAAATCAAGGAAACATTATTTATAGAAAAACTGAGACCTGACATTAATGCTCGGGAGGCACTGGCCGATGCCATAAGGTTTATTAGCCTTTGAGAAGAATCAGGTGATCCCCCTTCTCTATCCCCCACCCCACCCCTCTCATTATCTCTCCACCAGTCATAGAACAGGAATTTAACAGCTGGGGGATGGAGGAGGTCTTTATCTGTGCTCATTTATTTGTTTAACTGAGGATGATGTGTTACACCGAAACATTTTATTTATGTATAGCATATATATATATATATATATATATATATATATATATATATATATATATATTTATATTTATATATATGGTCTTTTTGTTGAGCATGTAGTACCACATTTCTTTTATAGTAGAGGATTCCTGGAAGTTTTCTGTGGCTATTTTGAATCAGTGTATATTAAGCCTAGGACCCTTTCCAAGCACCCTTTCTCACCCATGTCACCTTCTCTGTAATGTCTTGTTGTTCTCCACAACCCATTGGGGCTCCTGTCTCTCAGCCAGTCTCCCCATTACCTCCCTTGCATAATAGATATCCCTCCAGTCACTGAGTGGAGGTTTGACCTGCCACTGTCTTCACAGCAGGTAGGTCCATGTACTGTGACCGAATCTCTCCCCTTCCTAGCAGTTGGAAGGATCGCAGAAGTCCTTCCAAGGCTGGATGGGCCATCCTTGGTAGGGCTATGGCAGTGCACAGCGGTTGGATGGGTGCACAGCCTCCTGTGACTTTGCTCTTCTGTGGTGATGTTTCAGGCTTGCGCCCTCTTGGAAGCGGCGTTCTCCAGCCCTGCTGGCTCCCTGCTCAGCCCTGAGCTGTGTAAGTGATGCCATTTGTACATTCTTTTGTGAAACTAGACCTAGAAGAACATTCTAGTGGGACAAAATCTACCTTGATCCATATAGGGTGCATGCAGGGGTGAAGCGTCTATTGGACAAGCAAGGACAAATATCCCTAGGCCCAATGGGTCAGGTGGCCCCCAAGTAGACCGTCCCACCGCCACCTCTGTCCTGTACTGCCCTGCCACTGCCCCTGCCCCCACTGCCGCTTCTTATCTTGGCCTCTGCCTCTGCCCCGGGGGGTGGGGGGGGTGATCGAGCGGGACAGGTGATGGGACTTTCTACTCTGGCTGAACTGCATGCATGTGCAGTTTGACTATAGACGTTGCACACCCGTGACGGCAGGGGCAGGGAGATGTTGGCTGCCCCGCCCACTGCATCTGATGTCAGACACAGGGGGAGTGGCTTGGGGTACAGCACATGCAATGCCCCCCCCCCCAACCAGGCTTTTGTCCCCTGGGTGCATGCCTAAGAAAGAGGAGATTAAAACATGAAAGAGGACAGGAAAGATGTCGAACCTCTTGGCAACAACTTTTTAATACTAGAAATGATCATGGAAATGCCATCTGAGGGGCCTGCATTTACAGATGTACTGAGCATCTGTAAAGAATGTTTAAAGTAAATTGTGGGGGGAGAAACTTTTTAAAATAAACAATAATAATAAATGGTCAAGGAAATTCTAATTAAATTGTTTGGATTGCAAAAAAAACTTGAAACCGATTCATATTCTGCCAATTAGGGCTCTTCAAAACTTTCAGAGTGATAAATGCTGTTAGATTTTGGAATTTTTGAAGGCTTTAGTGCTGTCCAAGTTATCATCAAGTTGCACATTTCTATTATCTGTGGTCTCTCAATATTGTATTTTAAAACTAAAATGACAACACTTCAATATTCAGACCATGACTGGGAGCATACCCAGATTTCCTTTGCATGCAAGCACTTC
The DNA here is from genome assembly GCF_027244095.1 of Hemicordylus capensis. NCBI lineage: Eukaryota > Metazoa > Chordata > Lepidosauria > Squamata > Cordylidae > Hemicordylus > Hemicordylus capensis. The sequence continues at coordinate 3,427,666 of NC_069660.1, read as the reverse complement.
TTTGTCTACTGAGTAAACTGATCTCTGTGTGCTTTGCTTTGCATGGAAAGATTGAATCTCCTCATTAAAATTAACTGAGAACGTCCAAGTGCAGGGGTTCCACCATAATGCCTGCATCAGAAGGCACAGAGAGCTTTGGACTGAGTTCTAGACTTTTTCTTTAATCTGTTTATTTAAAACACTCATATCCTACCTTTCCCAAATCTCAAGGTAGCTCACAACAGCTGGGAACTAGGGGTGTGCAATTCAGTTTGAGATCAAATCGATTCGGATCAAATCAGGGGAAATTCACAGATTCAATCTCAAATTGAATCACCTTCAAAATAGAGGGCCCGATATGGGATTAAAGCAAATCACTCCCAATTTGACCTGAATCAATTTGGGTGATCCGAGCACCATTTTGAGGCCCATTTTGCAGGGGGGAATGGGCCTCAAAATGGTGCTTTCCCCCAGGGAGAACGGGTCTACCAATTGGGGTTGGCTGAGCAGACCAGCCCTCCAAGGCAGACTGGTGTGCTAAGTCCAGAGTGGAGGGCTGGTCTTCCCCCCAATCCCAATAGGCAGACCAGCTCTCCCCAGAAGAAAAAGCTCCATTTTGAGGCCCATTTCCCCAGCAAAATGGGTCTCAAAATGGCACCTGAATTGATTTGGGTGATTTGAGGGTGATTTGTGGAGACAGCCGGCTGTTCTCAACAAATCAATGGTTCAATTCAACCTCGAATCAACCTGCAGAAAATGATTCGTGCACACCCCTACTTAAAGCGCACACACTACCACCACAACAAATCAAGATAATGCCAAGAGAGCAACAGCAACAAATTAACCCCAAAGCAACCCCAACCTCTAACCCAAAGGCTTCCTCAGAAGATGCATTTTGCAGCCTTTCCTGAAGGCCAGGAGGCATTTACTCAGACAAACAACTCCAGAGGTCAAGCCATAGCCGTGGGGTCAAAGTGCCTTGATTAAAGTGCACTGACCATTTAATTTCTCTCCTTTCTTACCCTCTGGCTTCTTTGCAGTTGACTTGTCACATCCTGGGATGCAGTACTCCGTCAAGAGCACACAAATGAAAGGAGATGATTTAGTCCTTGAGCTGAGTGTAAGTATCAGCCATTCATAGACATGCATTGCTTCTGCTCCTCTGGAAGTGGCTGTAGCAATAGGAGAGGAGAGCTGGTCTTGTGGTAGCAAGTATGACTTGTCCCCCTTAAGCTAAGCAGGGTCTGCCCTGGTTGCATATGACAGGGAGACTAGATATGTTTGCACTGTAAGATATTCCCCTCAGGGGATGGAACTGCTCTGGGAAGAGCAGCAGAAGGTTCCAAGTTCCCTCCCTGGCAGCATCTCCAAGAGAGGGCTGAGAGAGACTCCAGCCTGCAACCTTGGAGAAGTTACTGCCAGTCTGTGAAGACAATACTGAGCTAGATGGACCAAGGGTCTGACTCGGTAGATGGCAGCTTCTTGTGTTCCTATGTTCCAATGCTCATGATGCTGGTCACTTTCCCTAAGACTGTAGCTTGGTAGGTTTAAATTACAAATCTGGGGGAGCATCCCACATCTAAGAGCTGCTTAGCATAACAAGATGCCCTGAAAAGCTGCAGAATCTCCGTCTTTAGAGATGTTGAAGAGGTGTCTGTGGGAACAAGTGTCAGAGAGATTCCTTGCCCCTCTACCCCCGAGACAGGCACAAGTGGTGCAAATCTGCTATAACCAGTGATCTGTGGAGTTACTATTATTATTATTACTATTTATATTCTGCTTTTCAACAAAAAGTTATCAAAGTGGTTTTCATATAAATAAGTAAGTAAGTAAGATGATTCCATGTCCTAAAAGTGCTCACAATCTAAAAAGAAACACAAGGGGACACCAGCAACAGCCACTGCAGGGATGCTGTGCATGGGCTAGATAGGGCCAGTTGCTCTCCACCTGCTTAATATAAAGAGAATCACCACTTTGAAGGGTGCCTCTATGCCCAGCTAGCATTATAGGTAGATGACTGAGGGCTTGGCCCTAGCCAAAATGAGAACTGTGGGTCAGGAGAGCTATACACACCACAGAACAAGAAATGGCCCATTCTTTAGCAATAATAACTCCACTATGCAGTTCTTCTAGTGCCAGAATGTTTCTAGGGGGAAAGACAGATTTCCTGGAATGCACCACAACTCTCTCTTGTATGCCCAATATTCTGTGGGTGCTAAAGAGAAGCCACCCCCTCCAATTTGGCGATCTCTTTCCTGATGCACAGCAGTGTCAATTGTGAAGCCAAGGGGGACAGAGCAATCCATTCCATGACATACCACCCTTGGGTCTGCCATCTTTCCTGTGCATCTCCTCGTCTTCTGGAGCTGTCATGCAACAGTTCCCATATTTCTGTAAGATACTGTTGATGTGAACATCTGAGTTCATGCCGATGATCCTACAGAAACAAGGCCGTTGGAACTGGGACACCAGTCATGATTCAAGTACCAAAATATGGTGCTGAGGGGAAAGCACTGGAAACATGGCAAGGGGGTCTGAGGGCTGCTTGAAGAGACGCAGCTGGCTTGAACTGGCCTGCAAGGAAGACCCACCTGACCACACCCCTCTTCTCCCTGCTGCTAACAGGTCTCAGCTGGACAAGGAGAGGCGGGGAGTGGAGAGGAGGGCAGTGCCAGCCTCTTGGAATCTCTCCCTTCAATGAACAAAAAGGCTGTTGCTGACATATCCATGACAGAGAAGCAGATGGACGGGAACTTTGCTCAGCTCTTGGATAAGCTTTTTGACTATGTGGTTGTGGATACAAATCATAGCCTGGTGAGTTGCTGCCTTTTGCTGTCAGAAGTGGTTGCTCCTGTTCTTGGCCTTGTAGTCCTTCACACACACACACACACACACACACACACACACACACACACACACACACACACACACCATGACCTTGGCTGTTCTCAGAGTGCTCCTCTCTGGCTTAGAAAGAGGTAGAGCAGCCTCCAGCAAGATCTTTGGAGTGTGGCTAGAGTCTGGACCATTAGAGTGTTTAAATGAAACTTGCAGAGGGAAACTCTCCTCCTGACTCAAAATTGCTTGCCAAAATTTAAATGCACCTTCTCCTAATCGATATATGTTAACAGAGGCTTACATCCAGACTAGCGCTGTGTGGGAGATTCTAGACCTGGGGAGACTGCTTTGCCTATCCACTGACGTGGCTGTTTTCTGCCTTCAAGGGCTTTTGTGTCCTGGAGAACATTCTGACTCTGCTTCCAGAGGAAATCAGTTACGACGTGAGTCCTTTTCACTGGTGCTTCTTGGCACCTGTTTTTCTTCTGCGATGACTTTCCCTACTTCTGAATATAGACCTGGCTGTTTAATTGTTTAAGCCTCCTAATGGCACAGCAGGGAAATGACCTGAATAGCAAGCCAGAGGTTGCTGGTTCGAATCCCCACTGGTGTGTTTCCCAGAATATGGGGACCTCCTATATCGGGCAGCAGCGATATAGGAAGATGCTGAAAGGTATTATCTCAGATTGTGCGGGAGGAGGCAAAGGGAAACCCCTCCCTGTATTCTACCAATGACAACCACAGGGCTCTGTGGTCGCCTGGAACCAACACCGACTCGACGGCACACTTTACTTTATTTAATTGTTTGCATACCATTTCTAATACACAGAGTGGTCCACATACTGCACAGTGTTACACGTGTGTTTTCCACACTGTGGGAACTGCTGCGTATTCCCAACTCTTCTGCAAATGGCGGAAAGTGTTTGAAGTGCTTTTATGTCCATACTGGCCGTACTCTCATGCAGCAGCTACATTTACACCATTTCCAACTTCTGCACAATTTCACTCTTGCACAATGATGTGGACAATGTGTTAGGAGCACTCAGTAGTTCCTGTGGTGCACAAGACACCCATGGGGTGCTGTGCACAGGATGGGAGACTGCACAGTCGTCAGGTTGCTTTCCGAGAGAGAGAGAGAGAGTGAGAGAGAGAGAGAGAGAGAGAGAACACCTTCATGCTATAGTGCTAAGATGGTTAATCTTGACCTGGAGAGGTGGGTATTCAAATCCCCGCTGAACTATCAAACTCGCTAAGGTTGTTCACATGACCCAGGATGGTGGAGTGGAAAGGGCTGGGGGTGGGGTGGGGTGGGGTGGTGGGGAAGAGGCCAGAGCCTTCTTGCCTCCCCCCCCCCAGATGATCTCTTTGCTTTCTTGGGCTGCACGGCTGGCACTCCCACATGAACAGCACTGTGTGGCCATCTGGAGGCTGGGGTCTGGGCAAAAGAAGCCCAGAGCCTCCAAAAAAACCCCTCAATGCTCCACACAAGAAGCATGCTGCATTGGGGGATTTCCCCGCTGCCAGGTGCTCTGAGTGCCCAGCTCTGACACACGCCCAGGATCTGAAGCAGAAGGGTGCACCTGCACCCTTCTGCCTCGGGTAATAGCCCAGGGCAAAACCCAGGGCTCCCTGGTGGGGCAGCAGCACCGGGACCCAGCTCAATCCTGGTGCTCCACACGGTCATCCCAACCTGGACAGGGCTATGCAAGCCCGGGTGGGCTGCTGACTGAGTGAGCAGCCATTCAGCCAATCTGTGAGCAGCCTACTCGGGTTTGCATAGCGCTATCCAGGTTGGGATGATCGTGTGGAGCACCAGGATTGAGCTGGATCTCGGTTCTTGTGATCCTTGGTTCTCGTGATCCCTGTTGAGGGAGGTAGAGCTCCCACTGCCTCCCAGCCAGGCTAGGCGAGCCAGGCACACCCCCATCTGGAGGTCCTGTAAACTCAAGTAGAGGAGGAGGAGGAGGAGGAGGAGGAGGAAGTGCTTCCTCCCCCCTCCCCCCACCAGTTGCTTGGGTTAACTTGACTGATGACCTGGAGAGCACCCGGCTCTCCTACCCTGATGAGCCTTGTGTCTTTGAGCCAAATGTATCTCACCGACCGAGCTGGGTGGCTGAGGGGAGGTGGCCTGGGGTGTTGGGCTTGCGGAGGCTCCAAAATATGTTTCCTGTGCTCTTCAAATCATTGATGTTTAGAGATGGAAGGAACCGGGGGGGGGGGGACTTAGAGTCTCAGTTCAGGATACTTCCGTGAAAACTCTTCACTGAGACCAGAGGGTGCACGTTTGCTCTGAGGCTGGTATCTGGCACAGATCACTAAAGATGTGCTGCCCACATGGCATGTCTCCTCTTCCCTGTTAGGCATAAATCATGCGTGCAGATCACAGCTGTGGAAGGAGCTTGGCCTGCAATAAAAATGAAGATATTCAAAGGCTGGATGGGGGGGGCGTGTTTGGGGGGGGGCGACACTAGCAATCCTTTTTGTCTAGAGTGCCAATTGGTCCAGCACCAGCTCTTAGAACTGTTGCAAGGATGAGACTCGTGATGGGGGAACCATCAGGATATGCTGCCCTCAGTGCTTTGTGCCATCAGGTGGCACATTGATTTACTCCACTTACCTGTGGGGTCTCTCTCTCCCTCCCTCTCTCTCCCCCCCTCCCTTCCCCTCCTTCTCTCTCTCACCCTCACATATGTCTGTGTCTGAGGTCTTGGACACAGAGCTCTTAGATGCAGCAGCCACCTTGCTGAAGAGAAGCCCGCCTCTGCCCTGCCCCCCATGCATGTGGCTTTCCACGTGGAACATGGCGTCCCATGACAGGAGGAGGCAGGGAACACTGGTTGTCCAAAGAAAAGCTAAGATGGCCGGAGACATGCAGGGCAATCTTCCTTGTTTTTTAAAAGTACTGTGGTGAATTTCTGCAGGAGTTAGAAAACATGGTCGTCAATGTAACAGCTCAGGGGCCACCCCGTTTCATTGTGGAATCCTACGGCGCATATGCGGAACATCCATTAAACATTGTTGTGACTCATATAAAAGAACAGGAGCACTCCACTTGGACTCTGACTGATGTAAGTAATGGTCCAGCCATCTGGGGGAGCTTTTGCAGGAGAACCTCTCAGAGGAGTGTGCTGATTTTCACCAGTCCCCTCCACAAAACAATACCTAACTCCCCCCCCCCGCTCACCACCTTTGATTTCAGGTTTACCGCGTACCAGCTGAGGTTTCTACAGAAGACTACAAACTGAAAATCTCCTTGTCTCTCAGTGGGTAAGAAGAAAGCAGATGGAAATGGGCTTCTTGACATAGTTTGGATGGCAGTGGGTCAGGCAGGCAGGGATGCAGGCAGCAGTAAAACCTCCTCAGTGGATACATGGTTTGGGCTCATGAGACCCTCTAATTTTTAAGCAGCAGATTGTATATGAGTCTAGGAAGCCGCCTTGTCCTTAGCCTGGCCTGCTAGTGTCTATTCTGTCTAGCAGCAATTCTCAGGCAGAGAGGTTTCCCCATCCTGCTGCCTGGTCCTTTTAACTGGAAAGGTTACAAGAGTTGCTTTCCATCTCCTGGAGGGACTTGGTAGGCAAGGTTATAAAACAGGCAGTTTCTCATATGATCGGACACACAGGTATCCCCAGATTACGCAGACTCCCAAGATGTTTCACATGTCAGGGCTCAAAGGCCTTACTTCAGCACTATATATTATTGCTGCAGGGATGCTTACTATGGAGGGGTGGGGGTGGAGGAAGGAAGCAGGAAAGGGGTGGCTGGCTTCGTGGAGAAGGTTAGTGAAAGTCTCTGTTGGGGTAAGGTAGGTAAGGAGGTCAGTACCAGTCCTGGGGAGTTGGGGGAGAGGGAGAGACCAGTACAAAGAAGTGGGGAAGCAGTGGGGGGAGAGAGTGGCACCTGAGTGAGCTCAGCTCAGGTAATGGAGGAAACCAGAGTCAGGCCAAAGAGCCAGCGGGGAAGCAAGCGAGGGGAGGAAAGAGATCTGAGCAAGTTTGGGTAGAGCAGGAAGGAAGGATTAGGGTTGCCATATCCCAGCTTTCCCAATCCAGGTGCCTAATTTGCATATTATGTTAATTGGCTTGAAAATATTTTTTGAGCGGAATAGTGACTGCACATTTTGCTCCATAACGCTGCTTCTACGGGGCTGGAGCTTAACTTTGTTGTTGTTCTTAAAGAAAGCTGAAATCCTGGCAAATCTGGGTGGCCTAAGCAATCTTGGTGAGATGCTTAAAATCTGGGTGAAACCCAGGATTTCAGGGGGCATGGCAGCTCTAGGAAGGATCGGCCAGGTGGACCTAGGGAAGGAGTGGGGAGAAAGAGAAGGCAGCATCCTAATGGGCTCCGGCAAAGGAGGGAGGGAAGATCTACCTGAAGAGCCAGCAGGGAAGCAGGGCTGAATGAGAGAGAGATCCAAGCAAGCCCGGGATGGAGGGGGAAGCAGAGCTGGTGGTTCAGGGATGAAACTGGGGTGCAGTGATGGGGGAACAGAGGGGCCGACAGCCTTCAGAATGGACCCTCCAAACGGTGTGCCTTGGTGAATTTGGGCCAGTCGGTTTTATAGGGTAAAAAGGCTTTTATAGGGTAAAAAAAATCATTGCCCTTCTGGGTTACTGATTGTGTGAATCCACTTCCAGTGAAAAACAACAGAACAATGGATTCCAAGGGGGAAGATGGGCTTATCTTGATAACTAAATGTTGGTTTGGGGGATTTGCTCTGTTAGCTTAGGAGGGTGCCGAGAGGATTGGCTTTAAAGCCAAGGTGAAGACTGTGGATAGGTGCTGGAAAGGGAGAAAAGCCGTGGCAGCCTGGCTGGGAAGTCTCGGGGATGCTTCAGAGTGGGCATGTGGGAGGTCCGTTGGGGGTTATTGGGGAGCCCTGCTCAGACTCCTGTGAGGATAGGATGCATTGGCCATGCTTCCTCTGCTCGCCCTAGGCTACCCTTCGCTCCAGCGATCCAGCACTCTTCCTTTCGCTCTTCAAACACAGGCCAGGCCAGGCCCCTCTGCAGGGGTGCTAAGGGGGTGTACAGAGAGGGGTGCTAAGGGGGTGTACATTTCTAGACCCCATAACAGAAATGCCCCCAGAGGCTGAGCCGTTTCTGAGGGAGCTGGCTCAGCCTCTGGGGGCCTCTCCTGCCAAGCTTCTGCATGCCAAGTGAGCGCTCTCCCAAGGACGGAGCTCTGGCCCTGTGACTACCGTCTGCTGGGCATGGGTGCCAGACAGCAGTGCTCTGAAATCTCAGGCCAAGCAGCATCTAACAAGTGCTTTCCTTATTTGCAGTGCATTTCTAAACATGGATGTGGAGAATGTAAGTTATTTTGCTTGTTTTATAGTCCTTCCCATTTTCCAAAAATATGTCCGAAGTCAAAGCAGTACTTGGTAAAAACATAGTTCAGGAAGAGCAGATCAAAACAGATTGCAAGCAATCAGAAAAGGTCTGTTGGAAAAGAAGCATCTGCCAAAATGATAGCAAAGAGAACAAAGCCCACCTCCTGTGGAAGGGAGTTCCACCGGATGGGTGCTACAACACAGAAGGTCCCATCATGCATTGCCCCCAGGTGAAATTCAGCTGGCAAAAAGATTTGTAAAAAGCCTTCCCAAAAGATCTCAGGGGATGGGGAGTCTCCTGTGGAAGGAAGAGGTCCTTTTAGGTACCTCCACTGGTCCAAAATCATATAAGGCTTTAAAAGCTCTACGCTGCACTCTTTGACCATGCCTGGAAAAGAAACTGGCAGCTAACTTTCTTCCACCTATTCAAATCTTTACTGTAGCATTTTCTGAAGAATCATTTATGTCTCACTTTTCATGTGCCCTTCTGGTCTCCTCCTCTTCCTCCTCCTCACATATCCTTGTGATGAAGGTCATGGTAACTCCCTAATCTAAGACGGGGACTCAGCCTTCTATGTCTTGATCAAGGCAACCCTACAGAGTAAACTTGTGGTAGAGACCTGAACCCAGAATTTGCAGGGCCAGAGGGTGGCTCTGTTTATTCCCTGGCTCAGGGAATAAACTCTGCCCACTCAGTTGTGGGTCTTGTCCACATGTAGCTCCAGAATGGGACACAATTCCTGCCACCCTCTCTGGATGGGGCTGCCTATAAGAGAATTGCAGCACCCACCTCCTCACGGCGGGCGGGCGGGCAGAGGGGCTCTCCTCTCCCCCCTCTCTGTGGCACCAGCTGCTGTGGTTGCCACTTGCCTTGTGGGCCCCATTCAAGAGGCTGGCTTCATACTACAAAGCCCTATATGAAGACAGGGGTCCTCCTGCTCAAGGAGTGCCTCACCCCATATGCAGGGCTGGTTCCAGAGGGTGGCGAGGTCAGAGTTTAACTGGGGCCCCCAAGCCAGCTCACCACCCCTCAAGAGTGCCCCCTTTCTCTCCTTGCTAGTACCCAAGAAGGTCAGAAGCAGCTGGAGCGGGGAGCCCTCAGGCTGTAGTAACAGGGGCTTACTGAACATGTTTTGCCCATGGAGATATGCAGAGGGGGCTCAGGCTCTGAGGGGAACCCCCCACCACTTGGGTCTTTGAGAGGGATTGGGGCTTAGTCTCAGGAGATGGGGAGACTGGAGGGGCATGCCCTCTATTGTTCCCAACTCTCAGCAACACTTCCACGGGGAGGCAGACAGTACTTCTGACCCACAGGGCACACTCCCCTGGGATATTCTTCTGCTCCGGCCCCACTGAATGCTCTTGTACAGTTCCTCCTGTTGATGTCAGGGGGGCTGGTGCAAGAGGACTCTTCTTCCTCATGGGTTGGGAGCGGGACCCATCTTGGTTAGCTGGAAGAGGCGTGGCGCTTGGATTGCCCACTCTCTTGAATGTGCAGCGGTTGTATGGAAGCATGGTGGATCCATGCTGATTCCCCAAGCTGTGTCTGGGACCTGCTGACGGCTCCTCTTCTGCCAGCACCAGGCTTCTGAGATGGTGACCGTGCTGCAGCAAGTCCTGGAAGCGGAGATGCCTCCCCCACCGCTAGGTAAGAATTGGAGGGGGGGGTTCGGAAGGAGCAGAAGAACATACAGTAAGAACAGCCCTGCTGGATCAGGCCCAAGGAGGCCTATCTAGTCCAGCATCCTGTTCTGCACAGTGGCCCACCAGATGCTGCTGGAAGCCACAGACAGGAGTTGAGGGCATGTCTTCTCCCCTGCTGTTGCTTCCCTGCAACTGGTACTCAGAGCCACCCTGCCCTTGAGGCTGGAGGTGGCCCACAGCCCTCCGACTAGTAGCCATTGATAGACCTCTCCTCCATGAAGGTTCGTTTCCGGGTCCAATTCAAGGTGCTGGTTTTGACCTTTAAAGCCCTAAACGGTTTGGGCCCGGGGTATTTGAGGGACTTCCTGCTCCCAAGGGTTGCTGCCCGCTTGACGAGGACATCTGAGGGGGCCCTGCTCCGGGTGCCGACAATGAGGGAGGCCCTGCTGTCGTGCACTTGGGACAGGGCCTTCTCTGTTGCTGCCCCCAGACTCTGGAATGCTCTCCCAGTGGCTATTCGTTCCTCGGACTCCATCACGGCTTTTAGAAAGCTTTTAAAGACTTGGCTTTTTACCCAGGCTTTTACATGATCGTTTTCTACTGCGGCTTCTCTGTGTTTTTATTTGTTTTATTTGTTGTATTGTTTTTATGCCTGTTTTAATATGTTTTTATACTTTTAACATTCTGTTTTTATTGTCTTTTTATTGTATGTTTTTAACTTTTGTAAACCACCTTGGGGTTATCTTTTTTAACGAAAGGCGGTATATAAATGCAAAAATAAATAAATAAATAAATAAAAATAAAATAAATGAAGTCATCCAAACCCCTCTTAAAGCCATCCAGGTTGTTGGCTGTCACCACATCCTGTGGCAGAGAGTTCCACAAGTGGATCACGCGTACTGTGAAAAGGTACTTCAGTTTGTTGGTCCTAGACCTCCTGGCAATCAATTTCATGGAGTGACCCCTGGTTCTAGTGTTGTGTGAGAGGGAAAAGAATCTCTCTCTCTCCACACCATGCATGATTTTATAGACCTCTATCATGTCTCCCCGCAGTCGTCTTTTTTCTAAACTAAAGAGCCCGCCAGGTGTTGTAGTCTTGCCTCATAAGAAAGGTGCTCTAGGCCCCTGATCATCTTGGTTGCCCTCTTCTGCACCTTTTCCAGTTCTACAATGTCCTTTTTCAGATGTGGTGCAGAGGGGCAGAAGGATGTGGGCAGAAGCCCCGCTCTGCTCACTCAGGGAGGGGTTTTTCCTTCTATGCCATACTATTTTTAGGATACAGCCTAGGCCCAGGGGAGCTCAGGAAGATGGATGCACACAGCCTCATCCGCTCCAGTTCAGTGGTTTTCAGAGGAAAGGGTCTCAAGCAAACCTGAATCAAAGCTTTTCTCCACTCAGATTTGCTTTGGCTTTAATAGAGCTGATCTGAAATCCCCTCTCCCATTTCCCCCACCCAATTCTCAGTGATGAATATGGGGATGGCGCTGGGGGCGGGGGGATAATTCCAACAATTTGGGCAGGGAGAAATTCTGAGAAACGTCTCCATTCATTGGCAGCTGCCAACTCCCCCCACCCACCGCCACCCCCAGTGGCAATGAGACCAGCACATGACTCCTGCTGAGCTGAACAGCCCCTCTTCTTCCCAGGCAATGAGAATGGAGCCATGCATTTCGCATTTTCAGTGGGGAGGGCAAAATTCTTCAAGTTTTGCAGGGGTGGCTTGCTGCTGGTTTGGGGCAAATGTCCTCCCCCCCACACTTAAAAAAAAAAACACTGGCCGACATGACAAGGAGAGGCCTCCACCCACAGTAGGGGCCTCCAGGAGCTGCTGCAGAATTCCAGAGGCAGCTCCAATGGTGCAGCATTGGGGCGGCTGCAGAACACCTTGCAACTACTTCCAGGTTGCAGCCAGTGCTGCATTCCTGGTTTCCAATGGGAAGGAGCCCTGCTCTGCCTCCCATCGTGTTGGCCGCTGTTTTGTGCCATGCCTCTGTGGGTGATGGCTGCTGCTGAGCCAGCCATCTGTCTGGCAGACCAGGCCGTGCTCTTCAGCCAGCGTTCCCCCCTGAATTCTCCTTGGGATTATGGCGCCAGCACAGCGAATACTTTCCCTGCTCACCCAGTTAGGATGGGGACGTGCTGAGAGTGCACCCATTGTGATGTCTTCTGAGAAGGTCCCAGCGCTCTCTCAGCGTTTCCGTTTATTGCATGTTCATCCCAATGACCACTCCACATGTGCTCCAGATGCTAAGTTATACCTGAATTGTATTGATTGATTTAAAAGAGTGATACCCTACCCCACCAGTACAGAACTGCTCAGGGTGGCTCACAAAATCAGTAAAACAGGCACACTATAAAACAATATGAAATTAACTAAAAAGAAACCTCAGTTAAAACCAGTTAAAACATTTTTTTAAAAATTAAATCTAGCAGATATAAGCTGCAGCTAAAATATTAAAGCTTCTCTCGCTCTAAAGAGATGGGTCTTCTTCAGCAGTTCCTTTAAAATCCTGCAGTAGGGAGCATGGCAGAGGTCTTTTGGGAGAGTGTTGCAGAGCTGAGGGGCCACAGCCCAAAAGGCCCTGTTTCTAGCCCAACCAACTGCGTCTCTGTTAGTAGCCTTTGGAGCACGTGTTCGGATGAACAGCCCTGTTGCTCAGCAAGGCTTTATCAAGAGCATTGTTCAGCTTGGCACCATACTGTGGGTACATCAGCCCAGTGATATTGTGAGCTTTCAAGCTGTGCAAATTGCACAAACATAAACATCTTGGACACTGCACAAGAGTAAGCCCATTATTTTATTTGTGCTGCCTCTTTTAAGCCAGCACAAGAGCACTATGTGGGTGCAACACTCTTCTGGAACACAGAGCAGTCCTGCGCAACAGAGCATCCTTGGGCAATGCAGCGTTCTTCTGCAAGCACACAATCAGTCAGGTTTCTGGCCAGTATTTCTTATGCAGGATTGATGTATGGCAGGATGTGGTGATGTGCATTAGATGGTTTTCAAGGGGGATTAGCCAAGTTAATGGAGGGGGCTGGTGGTCTGCCACTGGCTAAGAGCCTGGACGGTGGCTAACGAGACGCTCCGGCCCATTGGCAGAACACGACTGAATAGCAAGGGCTTGAGAGCAAGAGAGGGGCAGGGAGGGCTGGCCCCGGGGGAAAGAGAGTGCTGGGCTAGGCCGTGGCTGGCCTGTGTGTGTTTCTTCATTGCAGAGAAGATACAGATGAAGTTCCCATTGCCAGCGGCACCAGGCGTTGGCGATACCATGAAAATTGAAGTGAAAACCTATGAGGTAAGACAGTGGTGTATCATTCCACACCTTTCTGGGTCTTTTGTATGCACTTAAGTCAGGGAACCAGCAAGTTCCCCCAGAGTGTGGGCTATTGGGCAGCGGTTTTGCAAAAGTTTACCATCAGGGAAGTCTTTCTCCATGGATCCATCTGCTGAGCCTCTGCCAAGGTCCAAGGAATCTCCAGAGCTTATGCTGCTGGAATGTGAGGGCATGTTTTGGAAGTCCATACCGTTCCATGTCCATGCCTCATGTTGGGCCTAATGGTGGTTATCCTGCCCAGAACACACCCAACACTTCCCTCCACCTGTGGACTGCAGGAGGAGACTCATACCAGTGGGCTGAGCTGTCTTTCCATGGATCTTGTCCACCATTCCAGATTTCCTCACTGAGGAACTCTGGAGGAATTTAAGAACATAAGAACAGCCCTGCTGGATCAGGCCCAAGGCCCATCTAGTCCAGCATCCTGTTTCCCACAGATACCTCTGGGGAACCCACAGGCAAGAGGTATGTGCATGCCCTCTCTCCTGCTGTTGCTCCTCTGCAACTGATATTGAGAGGCATCCTGCCTCTGAGGCTGGAGATGGCCCACAGCCATCAGACTAGTAGCCATCGATAGACCTCTCCTCCATGAAGTTATCCAAACCCCTCTTAAAGCCATCCAAGCTGGTGGCCATCACCTCATCCCATGGCAAGGAATTCCACAAATTAATTATGCACTGTGTGAAAAAGTACTTCCTCTTGTCAGTCCTAAATTTCCCCACCTTCAGTTTCATGGGGTGATCCCTGGTTCTAGTGTTGTGAGAGAGAGAGAAACATTTCTCTCTGTCCACCTCTCCACTCCATGCATAATTTTATACACCTTGATCATGTCTCCCCTCAGTCACCTCTTTTCCAAGGTAAAGAGCCCCAGATGCTGTAGCCTCGCCTCATAAGGAAGGTGCTCCAGGCGCCTGGTCATCTTGGTTGCCCTCTTCTGCACCTTTTCCAGTTCTACAAAGTCCTTCTTAAGATACGGTGACCAGAACTGTCTGCAGTACTCCAAATGTGGCTGCACCATAGATTTCTTTAAGGGCATGATAATATTAGCATTTTTATTTTCAGTCCCCTTCCTAATGATCCCTAGCATGGAATTGGCCTTTTTCACAGCTGCCGCACATTGAGTCGACACTTTCAAAGAGCCATCCACCACGACCCCAAGATCCCAATCCTGGTCAGTCACCGACAGCTCAGATGCCATCAGCATATACTTGTAGTTGGGTTTTTTTTTTGCCCCAACATGCATCATTTTACAAGGGACTTCCAAGGGACTCCTGGGCCCCCAGGACAGAGCTTTAAAACCCACTGCTCTAAGGGAGGAAGATGGGAAGGCCTTGCAAGGTCAGGCCGATGTGGAGCCACACTCCATGCAGCATTCCACGGGTGTTTTGCAGCTGGCAGGTGTGGTGGCATTTTCCAAATGCAAGTTACGCGCACACATGCCAAAACTGAGCAAGGGAGCTGTGCCATCGCAAAGCCGTTATTTCCCTCGGCTGTGCAAATGCATCATCACTCCCTTGTGGAATGCTGGCATTTGTGCAAGCGCTCCCTCCGGCAACTTGCATTTGGAAGCCACAGCAGTGCCCCTGCAGTGTCCAGTAAGGATGGGCGGTTCAGAGGCTTGAAGGTGGTGGCAGGGGGGGGGTAACTTTAGGGGTGGTGGAGGGTGCACTTACTCCCCCTCGCCCCCCCCATTTCCCCTAGCTGGCGCTCACAAAAAACCAGTCTGGCAGGGGGGCAGTGAGTGTACCTCCCTGCCGCCCCGTCCTTTCCTTGGACTGGAAGTAAGCAGAACTAGTCCGTGCCCCTGCCAGTTCCGTGCACATCCCTGGTGTCCAGTGAGAGCAAGAGCAGGAGAGGGGGCATGCCCTCACCCCTGCCTGTGACCTTCTCAGAGGCGTCTGGTGGGCCACTGTATGAAACAGGATGCTGGATTAGATAGGCCTTGGTACGGCTGTCCTCATGTTCTTAACATGCTCACAGAAGGCTGCATGGTGTGTGAGCCATTACCACAGACAGGGGGGCTTCAGGGGGTCCTGTTGCTCGCACCTTGACTGTAGTGAGAAGACATCCAGCCAGAATCACATTTGTGTAATCCTATTGGAATGATGCAGTCTTGGAGAGTAGCCCCTGAGTTATTGAGTAATGTCAAACCACGTTTGATGGTTCCTCATGCAGTAATGTACTGTCAGACTGTGTCAAGGTCACAGACCAGGGTGCTTTGGGGTCGGAGGGAGACATGAGCCCTCTTCAGGCATTCTTAAGCAAAGCCTTGAGGTTCTCAGGTGCCACCATCAGAATGCAGCTGCTAGTGAAATGCAGTGAGATCACCCAAGGACAGGGGGGAGGGGGAGGGATCGTTTTCCAATGGAGAGGGAATCCAGTGGAGAGAGAGAACAGATGGGGAGCTTTCCTGTATGGTGACACTGACTGGGCCACTAGGCAGATAGCCCACTGCCGGGTTGGACTAGGCTCTGGGACAAAAGGTGAAGGTGCCTCCACCCTGTTCTTCAGAGAGGCAGGAAGGAGACAGTGAGGAGCAAGCTATTGTTCAGCTGGTGGGCCCCCAGGGACATCCCCCCCCATTCAATGATAGCGGCACTCTTGGGACTAATGGGGGGACCTGATCCCACAGACCAAGGACAGGGGTCCCAAACCTTGGACTACAACTCCCATCATCCCCAGACACAATGGCCAAAGCATCCAAGTCAGAGAGATGAAACAACTCTCTTAGGGCAGCAGACAGACAGAGTCGAGGCTGTTGGATTGGGCAGCATCTGTGATATCATCGAGGGCAGCTACAGTGGAGTGCAAAGACGATTGTCAAGAGTGGACTTAGATTGACCAGCCGAGAGGGATAGAGGGTGCATGAAGAGGGTGCCACCAGGAGGGGTCCCGAGGCAGTGGCTTAACTCTCCCTTTCTCTTCTACCTAGCACATCCTCTCAATAGCTGTAATTCCAGACTTCAATGCCCTCCGGAGCCCCGCAGAAAAATGAAGCACCCAGAATGCATTTTCTCTTTTGCTCACCCTTTGTGTTTAGCTTCTTATCTGATATCAGGATCAATTCACATGCAAGCTATTGTTGCCTACAACCTTTGGATGTCGCCTTTTATCCAAAGGGGGGGGACAGTTTCAGGGGGTTTCCAGAAGTTGATGCTGCCTTTCTCCTTGGAATGATTGGAATCTCAGTACCCAAAAAGTGTAGTAGAATTTCTGTGATTTTAAAGTTGTGGGTTGCCTTGAGCAGCAGTGGCCATGAGCCACTAAGAACACCCATGTGCAGGCCCCAGTGGGGGGAAAGGGGGCCATGCAAGTTGTGCACACCACCTGCCATTCCCCAGGGGGTTGTGCCTCATGGGGACAAAGGAACAACCACTGTTGGAATCGAGAAGCTCGCCTGGAACTCCTCTGAAGAGTGTTCGCCTACACCGTCTCTAGTCCCCTCTCGGCCAGGGGTTCCTAACCCTGGGTCCTGGGATGTTGTGGGACTCACTTCCCATGCTGCAGTGCCATGTGTCAAGAGATGACGGGAGTTGTAGTCCAAAATCTGGGGGCCCGAGGCTAAGACCCTCTGTGCTCTAGGCCTTTTAGGATGTTGGTCTTTTTGCCTGACTGGAACCTTCTGCAGCAGTGAGAATCTTATTGAGTCGTGTTGGGGAGTGATAGCCCATCATGTAAGCAAAAGCAAGGCCAGCATCCCATTGCTCCCCCAGAAGGAACAAGCACGCAGTCTGAGGGGATGCCCGGATCCAACCTTCTCCCTAGTATCGCAGCATTGAGGCAGAAGCTTCTTACCAGCTTCCACCGATGCGCCAGCTGCAGCAGTTTCTCGAGATCAATGACCTTATTACGGTGGTGCATGTGCTGCTAGCCTCCGGGCTTGACTGCTGCAAGGCGTTCCGTGTTAAGTCCAGAAACTGCAATTGGTGCAAAATGTGGCAGCCAGGTTGGTCTGAGGGACAACCCAGAGTGGCCATGATACTCTCCTGTTTTTAAAAAATGACACTGACCGCCGAGATGTTTCTGGGCAAAATACAAAGTGCTGCCTATCACCTCTACAGTTCTAAACTGTCTGGGCCACGCTATTCAAAACAAGACCCCCTTTGTCATGCACCCCACTGCCACCCCCAGTGAGATCATCTGGGGAGGTCCGTCTGCAGTGGCCCTGGGCCCATTGGGTGGCGCTCCGGGGCCAGGCCTCCAGGTCGGAGGAATGTGCTCCCCCCTGGAATGTGAGCCTTGCCATCTCGGGCAAGCTTCAAAAATACACCCAAGACTCACCTCGAAAATCAAGTGTTTAAGTTGTTTTTAAACAGGTTACTGTTTTAATTTTTCGTGTTTTTACCATGTAATCTGCCTAGAGATATGAATTTGGGTGGCACAGAAATGTGAAAAATAGAAGAAATAAATAGATATGCAACAAACAAACAAAAACGCATTAGCTGCACAGACTGTTTCAGAATTTCTGGCTGCTACCTGGATTCATTCTCTCTCGCTCTCTCTACTGAAGTGTATACAGGGTTTTTTTTGTTTTTTTTAAATCATGTTGGATTAAACCGATTGTCTAATATTTGGACAATCAGATGTTGCCTTGCTCCTAACCTGGCCTTTCACCTGGTTAGGAACAGGGGTGCTGGTCTTGGGGTAGCCAGCATGACTTGTCCCCTTTGCTAAACAGGGTCTGCCCTGGTTTGCATTTGAATGAGAGACCACATGTGGTGCAGTGGCTAGAGTGCTGGACTAGGACCGGGGAGACCTGAGCTCAAATCCCCATTCAGCCATGAAACTAGCTGGGTGACTCTGGCCCAGTCACTTCTCTCTCAGCCTAACCTACATCACAGGGTTGTTGTGAGGAGAAACTCAAGTATGTAGTACACCGCTCTGGGCCCCTTGGAGGAAGAGCGGGATATAAAATGTAAAAAATTTCAGCATTCTCAGCCAGCCACAGTGGCAAATAGTCAAGAATTGTGGGAGTTGTAGTCCAGCATCTATGAGAGGGTGAGAGTTGTGCTACCCTGACCCAGAACACGCCACTTGGAGCACCTTGAGGGAATGCTGGGATATCAACAGAGGAAGTTGATCTTGGGAATCTGGGGCAGCACTCCCATAATACTGCCCATCAGTCAGGGGTGGAGAAAAGGGAACCCACCCTCAGCCCAGGTGGTCCCTCCACCTTGCCCAGTGGTGATGGCCTAAAGGATTTTGGCACTGGAAGCAGAGTGCCAAATGATGTCTCGATTTCCACTGTGTGCCTGTGTGCACCAGTCCTTGGCCTCCTGACTGCTCGTGCATGCATGCATTGATTCATACAGATGAATGCTTTCTTCATTATACACATATTACAGAATTAATCTCTTCTTGGTACAGAATTCCTAGTGACTTTACAAAGAACTCCGACCCTTTCCTAGTGCTAGGTGCACACAATCCTGTGTGTGTCATTATAGCAACATGCATTAAATCATACAATCCAATCCAACCTGAAACACGTTTTAGGTGCACGTTTATTCACCCCACTTCTTCCCCTCCACACACAGTGTGAGCATTACAAGCGGCGCCCTGGCTGGACAGGCAGACCTCTTGACCACCACTACTGGGCAAAGCTGCTCTCAGGGAGAGAGGCCTCTCAAGAGGCTGGTCGCTGCACCATCAACCAGCCAGTGTGCCGCCTCTGGGGAAGGGCCTGTTGCTCCCAGTGCCTGCGTGTGTGGCAGGACAGGGTGACAAACAGAAACGGGGGGGGGGAGGATTTGAGAGGTGCAAGAAATGTGCAGGCAAGCCTTTGCTACAGAGGGAAGAGGAAGAGGGCCATGGAGGAGGAGGAGGAGGAGGAGACTGGCAGCGAGGGCAGCACCAAGCACACTTCCACAACCAGCCAGTGAGAGTCACAGTCTCCAGCCAGCCTTCTCTTTCCTCCATTCCCTTGGGCTGCTCCCAAGGGCCCTTGGTGCCCCTCATCTGGCCCTCTTCCAATCATGCCCGCCCATCGGATAATGCAAAGTCTCCCAAGGACAATGGCTGGTTGGGCCAAAGCAGCAGCAGGAGCCCTGGAGAGCCGATGGGCCCAAAGCAGCAGGGAGAGGGATGGGCCGAGCCTGGCCGATCATTTCTCTAACTGGCCCGAGGAGCAAGGCGCCACTCTGCGGGGGCCTGGCCCAGGATGACGATCCGGCTGGCCCTGGTCTGCCAGCCCCAAAGTTCAGCACTCCTCGGCTGCAGGGAAAAGCAAGCGGCTGGCCCACTCTTTCCCTCCGAGGCCAGCGTCAGCAGAATTCTGCGGATTCTTTCAGCGTAGTCCGACGGAGGGGGACTCCCTTCAGGGTCTGGGAGGTGGCAGAGGAGATCTGCGCGAAGAACAATGGCATTTATATAATAATTTACACATATCTTAAATATCTCCACACCACTTACTGAAAATGCCCAGGGCAGCTAGGAGAAGGCTTCATGGAGGATCAGGCCTGCAGCCTAGACACCCCTTGTACTCTTCAACTGGCCTTGCCCAGAAAAAAAAAAAAAATCCACTCTTGAGTTTCTCCCCAGCCTTCCTGGTTTCAAAGGGGTGGGATCTACTGCAGTTATGGATCTACCGAGAGTCAGCTGGGAACCCAACGGCAAACTCCCATCTCCTTCTGCACAGCCTTGCTTTCTTAGTGGGGATTCCCAACTCCCAGCCATGATGGGAGGGGCCGCCCAGCAACATCTGGGGAGCTGCAGTGGGGAACCCCAGCTTCAGAGAGCCCAGAAGCCGGTGGCAGCGCTTCCCTTGGAGCAAGTGAGGGGTGCACCTTTCTCCTGCTCAGGCCGCCCCCCACCGAGGGGCCGCTCTATGGCACAAAGGGAGCACAACACGGCACAACTGGACACAGACATTCTGGGGCCTGCCGGGGAGCCTCTGCCGGGCAGTTGCTCCTAGAGAGGAAAAGCGTCCAGACTTAGCAAAGCACCTGGACCAGGACGTAGTCGCCCGGCTGGGCTCTGGTGGCAGATCCTTGGCCAGCGCCGTCATCCATCTCCACGTCTGGGAAGATCACCTTGATGTTGCCATCATTCCGGCCGCACAACTCCAAGGCGGAGCGCTTGCTGGGCTGGAAGAAGGACGACAAGGAGGGGGAACAGGAGCCGTCACTTCCTGCCAAGAAGAGCCCATCTGGGGCCAATTCGAGCAGAAGCCGATTCAGCCACGCTCTTGGAGGGCTTCATCCCATCATGTTGTGGTGACAGGAGGAGGAGGGGAGGAATGGTGTGGTTGGTCCTCACAGGCCTGGTGGCAGCAGGTGGCCAAAGAGAACGTATAAGGGCTAAAGGGCTTGAGTGGGTCATCAGCTGCCAAGAGGCTGCAAATGCTGCTCCGACAGCACTGGAAGGCAAGAACTTCCCCTGATTTTGAGCAGGGGTGCCAGGCTGGCTGGACCTTGCCGTGAAGGGGGAAGAGCCTCCTTGGTGAAGGAAGACTTACGACAAACCCCTGCTCACTGGGCAAAGAGGCACCTTCATAAAGTGGTGATTCTCTTTATTTAACAGGGGGAGAGCAACTGGCCCTCTCCACCCCCAGCACAGCATCCCTCCAATGGCTGCTGCTGGTGTCGATCTTATGTTTCTTTTTCAGATTGTGAGCCCTTTGGGGACAGGGAGCCAACTTATTTATTTGTTATTTCTCTTTGTAAACCGCCCTGAGCCATTTTTGGAAGGGAGGTATAGAAATCGAATTAATAATAATAATAATCCCACAGCACAGGGGGGGTGAATTTCTGGATCTCTTTGCGAGTCAACTGCCAAGTAAGCTGTTCCGAAAGAACATCTAAGAGGGACAGAAATTAAGAGGAAGGAGAGAGAGAGAGAGAGAGGAATCAAGGCGTGAAGGGCGCCGAGAGAGCGTTCAGCCAAGGCGGCTTTCCAGCCCCCCAGGTCCAAGGCGGCCCCTCGTGTCAGCAAGGAAGACAGAACCCTCCAGGCCAAGCCACCCGGCTCCTCTGCCTTTGGCAAGGCGGGACTCACCCCCTCCACCAGGACCACTTGCCGGTGACCCACGGCAGCCGCATTGGCCCTGGCAGCCTCCTCTCGGAAGACGGCCGCGAGCTCTTCGAGCCGCCGCTGCTTCACGTCCGGGGGCACGTCATCCTGCAGCCGGTGGAAGGCCCGGGTTTTCTGGGGAAAGGACGTGCCCGTGAACCGGAGGCGAAGGCTGCTGGAGGAGGCCGGGGAGCAGGCCCACATGCACTGCGCAGACACACACACCGCCGGCCTGTTTCCAAGCGAACCAACTCCAGAAAGACCACTTCCAAGCCTCCCAGCCCACTTGGTGCCTGCAGGATGCCCTCCTCCTCCTCCGCCCGGGGTGTGTGGATGCGGGCCTCTCACCTGCCGCAGGCTGTAGGCAAAAATGAAGGCCGTGTTGTAGCGCACCTCACGAAGGAGGGACACCGTCTGCTGATGGTCAGCCTCGGTCTCCCCACAGAAGCCAGCAATGAAGTCGCTGCTGAGGCTCACCCCTGAGAAGGTAAGAAGGGGCCGGATGGACCAGACCGGAAAGGGCCATCTGGTCCAGCATCCTGTTTCCCAAGCAGCCAACCAGACCGCCTTCCCAGAAGCTCACAAGCAACAGATTTCCCCTGTTTGCCCTCCACACCTGCCATTCAGGGGTAGACTGCCTCTGAATATGGAAGTTCCACTACTAGCTTTGAAGCGAATAAGAACCCTGCTGGGTTAGAGCAAGGTGGAGCCATCTGTTCTCGCAGCCTGCCCCACGGGACTCTCCTGGTAGCTCCTCAGCCAGCCCCACAGAAGGCTAATATGGGACACCCCAAAGGAGTGGGAATAACAGTAAGAAGAAGCAGAAACTGTTCCCTCCCCCACAACACATCAACACCCTAGGAATAACTGACATAGCCTGCTTAGTCCCTTACTCCAAGAGAAAGTGGGAAGCTGCCTTTCGAGCAGGGCTTGGATTGGGGCCATAGCTTAGTAATAGGATCATCTGCTTTGAGTGCTGAAGGTCCTGGGTTCACTCCCTGGCAGCATCTGCAGGCCGGGCTGGGAAAGACCCCTGCCTGGAAGAGAGGCGCTACTGCTGCTGCTGCTGCCGCCACCCAGTGTAGACAACATCAGCAAGATGGATCCACTGCCTGACTCAGTAAACGGCAGCTTCCCAAGTGCCTAGGTATCCCTGCGACATCCTGAGACTCTCAGCGTGTAGCAGCCTTCAAAAACCAGGTCTCAAAGCCCTCGGAGTTCCTAGACCGTGCAGGTGACGCTTAACGCCCAGCCTGCAAAGATCCTGGCGAGGGAGGCAAGCAGAGAGCAGAGCAGGAAGCGACAGGCAGCCCCTACCAGGTAAGAGGTCGCGGACGTGCTGCACCAGCTCCAGGTAAGCCTCCCTCGTATACCTGGGAGGAGAGAGGAAAGGCAGGGAGCAGAAGGGCTCAGGCACAGCATGCCTTAGGAAGGAGGTGGTTTTAAGGGCTGCAACTCTTAACACAGGATTACTCAGAGTTCCCAACCTCGGCTCCCCAGATGCGGTTGGACTACAACTCCCATCATCTATTGAGGATGGGAACGATGGGAGTTGTAGTCCAACGTCTGGCAACCTGAGGTTGGGAATTTCTGCTCCCGCCTATTAAAAGTCGTTTCAACTGGCTAGAAAGACAACCCCAATGCAACCGTCAACATGATCCTTTGCAGATTACTCTGCTTAAAACTAGAAGGTGGCATCCAACACCTCTCAGAAGAGGAATTCCCCCTTCACTCTCATGCAGGGAGATATCCCGGCAACATCAAGACACAAAGGCAGAACGCTTTCTAACTTCAAAACCATTGCTTGAGGCATCTGCAAATAAATTAAGACTCATCTCTGACAGATTTTTTAAAAAGTCTTTAAACACACATTTACTCACCCAGGCTTTTAATTAATGTTGTTTTAATGCTGTTTTAAAATATTATTTTAAAATTTTTAAATTGTTGTAGTGTGTGTGTCCCCCCCCCCCCCCACACCCACCCATTTTTGTCTTAACGAAAGTTTTACTTTGTTTTTATTGTTGTAAACCACCCAGAGACGCAAGTTTCGGGCGGTATAGAGATGTTTTAATAAATATATAAATAAATTTGATGAATCTGTCCACGCCACCTGCCAAGCCCGGGTGGGGGGGCAGAAGAGGAGGGCTCTAAACGTGGGGAACCCCCCCCCGCTTCCTTACCAGGCACAGTCGCCTCCCTTTTCTCCCCGGGGTGGCTGAGCTGCCCCCCTCCCCTGCTGCCGCCCGCCCACCCGCCCTCACTCACCCTCTCTTCATGGCCTCCAGCACCCGGCTGCTGCCACTCTGGACCGGGAGGTGCAGCTGCTTGCAGACGTTGGGCCGCTCCTGCATGAGCCGGAAGACCTGCCAAGAAGGGGGCGCGGGCGGGTCAGAAGGAGCCCTCGGCTGGGAGGGAAGCCACCCAGGCTGGCAGCAGAAGCACCTTCTCGGGGCCAGCCGAGCCGGCCTGGGACTCACCTCATCCGGGAAGTCCTTGGGGTGCGGGGAAGTGAACCGGATCCGCATTTCGGGGTTGATGGCAGACACGCGGTCCAGGAGGCCGGCAAAGCGCAAGCCGCCCTGCTTGGCCTTGTAGACGGTGCTGAAGCCCCGGTTGAGATGCGCTGGGGCCGCCGAGAGGAACTGGGCCTCGGAGGTGTCTCGGTAGCTGTTGACGTTCTGGCCCAAGAGGGTCACCTCCTTCACGCCCTGCAAGTGGGGCAGAGGCAGGAGGGTCAGAAGGGGGAGGGAGGAGGGCCTCTGTGGGAGCCACCGGGCCAGCGGCAACCACAGAGAAGAGCCCATGAGGAGGGAAGTCGTCTCCCCCAAGCCACTGCAGCTGTCTTGGGAAGGACCGTCTCCACTCTACTCCAGAAGCGGCATGCTAGCAGACCACCAGGGGTCACTCTTCTGCCAGGCTGGAAAAGACCCAGTCTGGCGTGGTGGGGAATTCTTTCATGCCTGGTTGCAGACCCAGTGCATAGGCTCAAGCAAGCTGATGATGATGATGAGCAGCAGCTGTTGTTGAAAGATCGCACAGACTGACTACAAACAAAGGCATGACAAGGTAGCAGGGATGGTACACTGGAACATCTGCAAAAAATAGAAGCTACCTGTAGCCAAGAATTGGTGGGACCATAAAATTGAAAAGGTTGAAGGAAATGAAGATGTAAAAATATTATGGGACTTCCGACTACAAACAGACAAACATCTGCCACACAATACACCAGATATAACTGTAGTCGAGAAGAAAGAAAAACAAGTTAAAATAATCAACATAGCAATACCAGGGGATAGCAGAATAGAAGAAAAAAGAAATAGAAAAAAATCACAAAATGCAAAGATCTACAAATTGAAATTGAAAGGCTGTTGCAGAAAAAGACCAAAATAATCCCAATAGTAATTGGCGCCCTAGGTGCAATTCCAAAAGACCTTGAAGAGCACCTCAACACCATAGGGGCCACAGAAATCACCATCAGCCAGTTACAAAAAGCAACTTTACTGGGAACAGCCTATATTCTGCGACGATATCTATAACAACTGACAATCAAATTCAGCCATCCCAGGTCCTTGGGAAGGACTCGATGTCTGGATAAGAAAAACCAGTCAATAGCACCTGTCTGACTGTGTAAACAATAATAATAATAATATCCTCTCTCAGCCTCAGCGGCCCATCTGTAAAATGGGACCGAGAGGGGGCTTCTCCCGAGGATGTAGATGGCAAAGCATTTTGCAGATTAAAATGCAGTGTTTTTATTCTTCCAAGATAAAAAACCACCCCAATTTCTTCAGTTGCTTTTCACAAGTAAACAGGACTTCAAACGATAAACATGCACAGATTCAAATGATAGTTCAAAATCCCCGGGACCCATTAAGCATCATGTCCTCCTCCTAACTCATCCTATGGGAGATAAGCTTCAGGGAGCAAACACCGCTGATTTCAGAGACCGGAGAATAGCCCAGAACAGAGGCGAGGGGGGGGGGTGGGTTCTGCCACCCCCAACCCACCGGAAGCCACCGGGGCAGGGGGAGGATGGCAGCGTGCATCGGCCATGCCAGTGGTGAAGCCAGGAAAGCCCACCGTGACCCTCCTGAAGCTTTCGCCCCGAGAGGCAGGCTGGCAGGCTGGCCTGCACGGCAGACAGAACAAGAGAGGCAGCACATCACCTGCTCTGAGAGCATCCGCACTTCCTGGAGGATGGAGGCCACAGGACGGCTGCGCTCACGACCGCGAGTGAAGGGCACAATGCAGTAGGTGCACATGTTGTCACAGCCGCGCATGATGGACCTGTGGGGAGGGGGAAGCAAGCCCAGGGGGAGGGGTCACAGAGGTGGTCAGGCTGGCTTTCCTTTCCTGGGGATTAGGGGCCTGGTTGCCCTCCCACCCCACCCCACCCCACCCCCCTTCTATGCAGAGCAACTCTGTTGGCCAGCACACAATGGCGCAGCAGAACCCCCTCCGAACTGCCTCACTTCCAAGCTCTGCAATCAATATAAATGATGCCAAGTACCCAGTTTTGCACCACTCGATGTCCGTAGTCTATTCCAATTGCAATATTTCATTTGGGGTGGGAATATTTGTTCTCCTCAGGGTTCAGAGGTCTTTAGCAAGTCTATCTATCTTAGGAACGAAAAGGAGTCTGGGTTCAGGGGCAACAGCACAGCAGAAGAACAAGGCCTTTGGGGTGGGACAGGGAGCCTCAAAGAAGCTGTGCTTTGTTCCCAGGCCTGTCCTGGCTGCATCTCCCGCCCCCGCCCAAGTTGTACTCACAAACATGGGGGCTAACCACTTGCTTTTAAAAGACAAAATATCAGAACCCCACATGAAAAATAAGTAAGTGTTTTAGAGCCATGGCTGCCGTTTCACAACGGAGAGCATGTCTCTCAAAGGACAAGCCCGTTAACCCAGCATGAGTCAGGGTACATCTCCAATGCCAAGGCTGGGATCTCCGAAAGCAACCAACCACACAGGTCTCTGCAGCCCCTTGTGGCTTGGCCCTCCTGGCTTGCCGGACCGAAGGATTAACAAAGGCGGCCAACTCTTACACAAAGGCCAATGTGGTGCTGGCATTGGTCCGAACAGGCAAGATGTCTGCATAGGTTTCATCCAGAGAAAGCAGGACGTTAGCAGCTTGCTGGCCAGATTCGGCCACTGCCAGGAGCCGGGGAAGGTCGCGGTATGCATCCGGCCCAGCCACAAGATCCACCAGTCTCTCCTGGTCCAGAATCTTCTCCTTCAGCCTCTCAGCCATGCAGCCTACAGGAGAAGAGACGGCTCAGAACATCGAACGGAAGGAGCTGGCCAGGAGGCAGAGAAAGGTGTAGGCTGCTCATCACCTGGCCCAGGGAAGCTACAGTAGAGGGCTGGCAGTTGAGGCTAGGTCTGTGCAGGAGTGAAGTGGCAGAACACACTGGTCCACTTTAGACTACAGGGGTGTGGGATCGTTTTTGAATGCTCCTTTGTGGATGAAAAAGGAACCTCCCTGCAAATAAAGCAGCAACCCATCAAGGAGATCGTGTTTCACACAGCCCTTTGTTGGTTTTCTATTTCTAGGGAGTTTGGGATGGAGGGGAGGAGCCGAAAATGTGATCCCTTCCCCCACCCCACCTGCAGACTAAAATGGTGCAGTCCAATCCTCCTCCTACACATACACACACATACACACACACCCCTCGCGCTTTAAGTGCAGACCTGGCCAGTATGTGTGGACAGACTCCACAAAGCAACGGTGCAAGAGATGTGAGAGGGCCGTTCTGCTGTGGCGCTGGATCCATGTCGGCCCACTCACCAGGGGAGTCATCTTGGGATACCGCAAACCCACAGCAGGCAGGCTGGATACACGTCAGGTTTGCATTGCATGGTTCAATAGGATCATGATATGAGCGGGCATGGAGAGGGGGCTCGGGCAGTGGACACGATCGCTCCCAAGCGAGGAGCCCGTGAGGTGCCTTGGTCTACACCTGAGCTGAGGGCAATGAAGCAAGCTGGGAGATGCTTGGAAGGCAAGCGGAGGAAAACTCGGGGCGAGTCTAAGCAGACAGAGGTGAGAGCTCATTATTGAGCCTACTCTGTGGCAGTGATGCAAGAGAAGAAACACCTTTTTTCCATCTACCATTGCATCCTCTCAGTGTCATCCAGCGGGGCTCTTCCGGGTGGTGCCGGGCCTTTTGAAATCTGGCCCTGGGCAGGATGCATTAGAACCCTCGGTAGCACGCTGTGATGCATTTGCACAGCACTTTGAGGGTAAAGTTGCTCACATTCACCATGAGTGGGACACTATGGCTGATGCAGGGTCATTAGGAGAGGTGCCCAGAGTAAGATCTGGTCTAGTTTTGCGGGAGGAGTTTTAATAATTGGTCCCCGAGGATGTGGACAAAGTGTTTAGTCGGGTTTGGCCGACCACGTGCATGCTTTACCCTTGCCCTCCATGGCTTATTAACTCTAGTAAGGAGGGAATTTGTAGCTGGGTCCAGCAGGTTCTAAATGCCTCATTGAGAGAGGGAGTGCTCCCAGCTCCACTGAAACAAGCTATTATTTGGCCACTCTTAAAGAAACCCAGCCTGGACTCAGAGGATGCAAACAACTATAGGCCTGTGGCCAATATTCCTTTCCTGAGCAAGGTGCTTTTGTGTCGCGGCTGACCAGCTCCAGACACTCTTGGGGGAAACAGACTATCTAGATCCTTTTCAATCAGGCTTCAGAACAGAAACTGCTTTGGTTGCCCTGTGGGGTGACTTATGGAGAGAGAGAGAGAGAGCAACCTTGTTAATTCTCTTGGATCTCTCAGTGACTTTCGATACCATTGACCATGGTATCCTTTTGGATAGGCTTGCTGAGTTGGGTGTGGGAGGCACTGCTTGGAACCAGGTTAACTGAGAGGCTATTATGTAAGGTTCACTTGGCTTCATCTCTTCATCCTTTTAGACACCAGGTAAAGACCTTCTTGTTCACCCAGGCCTTTCAAATTCTGGATTTCAGATCTGATTTTTAACTAATTTTAAAATGAGTTTTTAAGCTGCTTTGTATTTCCCCCCCCTTTTTGTCTGTTATGATTTAAATATTTTATGCGTTTTTATTGTATGTTTTAATCCTCTGTTGTGAGTTGCCCAGAGAACGATTTGTTATGGGGCGGCTAACAAGTTTATCATCATCATGAGCCACCCTGAGGTCCCTTGTTAGGGCTGAAAGGCAACACACCTAAGGGCATGGATGGGAAGTTAAATCCCATCCAGCCCTGAGACTTAGAAAGCTCTGGAATAAAAACCACTCCCTGGTGCTGCACTGACACCCAACGCCACCGAGGAGCATCGATAAAAGCACGGGGTGGAATTCACCCACTGACTGCCCTGAATGCGGGGGCGACTAACTGGCACCGTCAGTTTCAAAACCTGCTTGGAGGGACAAACTGAAGGGTTCGTCCTCCCTTCAAGAGCATCCGCTGTAGGTCCCCCCCACTTTACCTAAAACCCCAATTCGCAGAGGGGCCTGGGACCGCAGTCGCTTGGATTTCAGAGCCGTGAGGTAGCGCAGGCGATTCCAGATGGTCTGCTCGGCCTTCTCCCTAAGAAGTGATCAATCAAAGGCTTAGTGATGGGCTTCATCTCCAGTGCCCTTAGGGTCAGGGCAGGGAAGTTTTCAAGTGCTTTGGGGCCAGCCTCAAAAGGGGTCCTGGTAGCCAAGCTGCTGGGAGTTTTCAGATCCTGCCGTAAATATTTAGTGATTGATTGTACTTATGTAATAACCCTTTCCCCACTGCACATGCATCACCTCACAACAACCCTGTATGATGAGCAAGCACTGTTATCCCTTTCTGACAGTGGAAAGAACATTCATTAATTGATAGCTGAAATGAGATTCGAACCCAGGGCTTTCCAGCATACACCCACAGCTTTGACACTGCACCAACTCACACATTTCATAATCACAAGGCAGGATTGTCCAGTTCAGCCCCACTTCCTCCCACTTTTCAGCAGGACATATTATATTATAAGCCATATAAGGACATATTATAAGCCATTTCTTGAACAGAAGTATATTCATCATCATCATCATCATCCTCCAACCAGGAGAGCTCTGTGGGCATTCATTTTTTAAACCAGCAAACTGTTTCTTACCTGATTGAACAAGTGACAAGTAGAATCACATCAGCCTAATGGAAAGGAGAGAGAAGAAGAGGAGGGGGAAGGTGAGTTTCCATCTCTAAAGATGAAGAAGCTCCCCGCATCCCCATTCGCATGAGACCAAATGCTTCAGCATTGCATCTGCACGGAGCAGGAATCAAGCCCAAGGAATCTTCAGACTCCCAGAATTCTATTTCAAAAGAAAAATAAGCTTTCATAAGAATGTAGGAAGCAGCCATATACTGAGTCAGACCATAGGTCCATCTAGCTCAGTATCGTCTACACAGACTGGCAGCAGCTTCTCCAAGGTTGCAGGCAGGAGTCTCTCTCAGCCCTCTCTTGGAGATGCTGCCAGGGAGGGAACTTGGAGCCTAGAGCTCTTCCCAGAGCGGCTCCATCCCCTGAGGGGAATCTCTTGCAGTGCTCACACTTCTAGTCTCCCATTAATATGCAACCAGGGTGGACCCTGCTTAGCTAAGGGGACAAGTCCTGCTTGCTACCACAAGACCAGCTCTCCTCTCTAATCAAGGCCGAAGACCAAGCGATTGTGACAGCAGACGTGCCAAAGGCTTAGCAACCACGCTGTCCATGCACGCTTCTGTTAGGTATGTTTGTTTGGAGAGAGCACACCCTCCGCAGACATGGCACCTTACAGAGAAAGAGGGGGCAGGTCCTGGCCCCGAAGAGCTTGCAATGTGTCACACAACACACAGGCAAGGGGAAAGGAGCCAAGGGGAAGAAGCAGACACAGGAGGAGAAAAGACCATCATTGCAGTGACACATTTCAGTTTTGTCAGGCAGGGAAGAGGGACTGAGGCAGGGGCTCCCAGCCTGGGGACTGCCCAAGGCCAGGGCGGCTGGGGAGGAGCAGGAGCAGCAGCTGGGGTCCAGCAACATGGGGAACGCCCTGGACGAAGGCACCGTGCCAAAGGCTTCACAGACAGAAGGGGTTTCGAGGAGGGATCCAAAGGCAACGAGAGGAGGCCTATCGGGCAGGTGATTTGGGAGGAAGTTTCAGGCAGGGGGGCAGGGAGGGTGGATGGAGACACCTGAGGAGGAGCAAGAGAACAGGAGCAGCGTAACGGGACATGAGATCGGTGAGGCAGGAAGGGGCAAGGCCATGCGGGGCTTGGAAGGGAAGGGCAAGACGCTTGCTCTGGATCCAGGCCCAGGCAGGAAGCCACCAAAGGGACGGAAGGAGGGGAGAGGCAGGGTTGGGGCAGTGAGGGGCGAACGATCTTGGTAGCAGAGAGCTAATGTCCCTAATGCCCAGGCAGCAGGTGTGAGCAGCATGCTCTGGACTCTGGTGTCTGAAGGCAAAGAGAGATGGGGCCAAGGAACCTAGGAAGCTGCCACAGACTGAGTCAGACCCTTGGTCTACCTAGCTCAGCATTGTCTTCACAGACTGGCAGCGGCTTCTCCAAGGTGGCAGGCAGGAATCTCTCTCAGCCCTCTCTTGGAGATGCTGCCAGGGAGGGAACTTGGGACCTTCTGCTCTTCCCAGAGCGGCCCCATCATCCCCTGAGGGGAATCTCTTCCAGTGCTGCTCACACTTGTAGTCTCCCATTCATATACAACCAGGGCAGACCCTGCTTAGCTAAAGCTCTACTTTGAGCACTAGTTGGAGGGGGGTGGAGCGCAATAAGGAAATCAAGGCCTGGCTGAATGCAGCAGGGAAGGGGCCAGAGGGAGACAGACAGGTTGGCGACCTGCTAGAGAGAATGGAAAATGGCAGCCAAGAGCTGGCGGGGCGGGGGGAGGAGAAGCGGGGAATCATACGAAGAATATAGGAGACCAGGAATGCTTAGCACTTGTATAGCACTTTGTGAGGGTGCGAAGTGCTTCATCCACATGCTGTTGATGTACCCCTCCTCAGCACCCCGCTTTGTGGACTTCTGCTCTCCTCCAAAGCTGTGCAGCTGCTTGAGAGCAAGAGAGAAGGCACCAAATGGAGGGCGTGAGAGGGCTGGGTGGTCTACTGGGAGCGCAGCAGAGCCAGCCTGTTGGAACTGAAAGGCGGGTGCAGACGTGACAGAGAAGAGACGGTGTCGGAGGCCGCCAGTCGCAGGGAGGGTGGACTGTGTGCAGTTGTGAAGCAGAGAAGGGGAGGATCAGGCAGAGGAAGGAAGGCAGGCCAGAGCCAGAGTCCGTGCATGGGGGAGTCTGCCCAAAGCGGGAGATCAGAGGGAAAGGGAGCAGCCGCAGCAGCAAAAAGTCACCAGCCTCCCCTTGTGACTTTGAGGCTCCTCTCGTAGAGAATCAGCAAGTAAAAAATAAGTAAGAAGTACAGTCCATTGATGCAAACTATTGGCAAGAGGCCTCATGAGCACAGAATCAAGACTAGCGAGAAGGGACAACTCATTTCCAGGGGGTGGCACAGCCCTGTCTTAACTGGCAATCTGCACTGCAACCCAGAGGGCCCCAGCCATTCTGCCACGACATGCAGACGAAGCGTGTAAGGCAGGAGGCAAGCCTCTGTGCAGAGGATGCTGGGACTCGGCATCTGGTGGGCCACGGTGGGAAACAGGATGCTGGACTAGATGGGCCTCCTGAGGCCTGATCCAACAGGGCTGTTCTGATGTTCTTCGGACTCCAGGTTCGCTCACAATACTAAGGGATTTGCCCCAGCCGACTCTCAGACACGGCAAGCAATCCTGAGCACAACCCTCCGAGGACCACACAGAGTCCTGGGCATGCCCCCCAAAAGCAACCACTGGGGCCAGTGTACCTCCTCCAGTCTGGTGGTCCTCAAGTAGCCGCTCCTTTGAAGGATGGACCAGGCGATCTCCGTATCGTTGACATTCATCTGACAGCCATAGGTCTCCAGATAAACTGGAAGGGGAAGGAGGAAGAGAAGGTGGGTGCCTCGAGGAAGGGACTCAACAGCTCCTATTCTAAGGCTGCCTTGTTTAAAACATTTCTACCCACCCCTCCAGCACGCTGCTGCTGCTGAAGGAGGGTTGCATTTAAAAACAGATACCGTAAAAAGGCAATACAAACGTCACAGCAACAACAAATCAAAAGCATTCAAGAGCAGGGAGAGCAAATGCTAGAATTGTGTAGAGCTCTCCCCTCTCATCACACAATTGGAACGCCCCACCTCTGCTGACCTAAGACGAGCTCAGTCACCCTCCCTAAAGCACTCCCAAAAGACGCCCCTCTTGAAAACCTCCAAGGAAAGTGCCCCCCCCACCCCAACACTGATGTTGTTACTTTTAAGACAACTGTGGTTTGCATGACGTTTTGTAAGCTGCTAAAAACGTGGAATAAAAAGCAGTTGGATGCGTAGTGCAGGAAAGACAAGAAGCCTGCAGATTCTCAGAGGCGCTCCTACGAATTCACATCTTCCAGGACTGCGCTCTGGTATGAAGCACAGATTCTGGTGCCAAGCCCAGGATCTCCTCTGAGGACCCGAGAGGAGCTGGGACCTGGACAGGGCTCGCCCACCAGGAAGGACCCTCCTTGGTTCCCGCTTTTCTATCCAGGCCACAACCCAGAAGCGGAGACCTGCAGTCCCCATTCGCAGGCCTCCTCCAAGGATCCTCAGCTCAGGAGGGTCCGTGGCGTTAGGAGGCAGCACAAGGCAAAGCCGCGGCCCCGACCTGACCTCTGCTTGGCACATCCGCGGAGAGGCTGGGGCCAAGGTAGGGCGCTGGCTGCTCTGCTCCTTCGGCCGGCAAATGGCAGGACTCCTGCACAGGGGCTGCTGCTTGCAGAAAGTGTTGCAAGGGAGGCCCCTTCGCTAACTTGGTGTGAAAGTCTTCCAGGCTGCCCGTGTGTTTTGCTCCGTCTGAGCATGCCCCAGCAGAATCCCGGCCGCAGGTGGAAACCCAAGCTCGAAGTGCCGGTTGCAGGGCCCGGCGCGGAGGCCAGGTTCCTCCCAGAATCCTTTGCAAAGGCTGCATCTTGGGCACAAGCAGCAGCACACTGTCCCTAAAGAAGCAGAGCAACAACGTCAACTGTCTTTTTCAGGGCAGGAGACACAAAACATTCTCCACAAGGAAAGCACCAGTGTAGGAAGACGATCTAAACGGGAATGCAGGTTATCACAGGGCTTTTCAACACCAGCGTCCGAAGGGGTTGCTGGACTACATCACGCCTCCTCTGCACACTCACCCTGCAGGGGAGCCCACCAGGGCTAAGAACATAGGAAGCCGCCATAGACTAAGTCAGACCACTGGTCTATCTTGCCCAGTATTGCCTACACAGACTAGCAGCCGCTTCTCCAAGGTTGCAGGCGGGAGTCCCTCTCAGCCCTGCCTTGGAGGTGACCTGGGACCTTCTGCATGGCTTGCTCTTCCCAGAGCCACCCCGTCCCCTCAGGAGAGTATCTTCCAGTGCTCACACATGTGGCCTCCCATTCCCTGCTTAGCAGACAATTCATGCTGGCGACCACAAGAAGACCAGAGCTCCTCCCCTTGGACTACCCAGAGCGCAGGGAGGCCTGGCCGGGGAGGTCCGGGGGCGGCTTGCTCCTTCCCTTCCTCCCTGCCAGCTAGCCAGTCCCTTCATGCGCGCGCGCACCCCTGGTGGGCGCAGAGGGGGCGGGGGGCCGCCGCCGCCGCCCCCACCAGGCTTTGGGCTGACCTGGGAGAGGGGAGCGCGCCTCCAGCCAGCGGCCCGGACCTGCCCGCCGGCGCGCTGCTGCTCTGCTCTGCAGCGGACACCCACCCACCCACGTGGACCTCTCCAGCCGCTCCGAGCGCAGCAGCCAAATGCTTCCCCCGCCCGGGAAACCGCTCTTGCGGCACATCCGTTCCTCCAGCAGAGCGTTCCCCTCGTCTCTGGCGGCGGTTGGGGGTCTTCCGGACCACCCGCATTAACCCCAGCCCAGAAACGCGCCCCCCCCCCCGCGAGGAATGACGGGGAAAGGCGGGGGCGGGGGAGAGGCTCAGCCCCAAGGCTTGCATGTTTCCTTGCTGGCCGCGCTTTTTAAAGCATGCCGCTCTCTCTCTCTTTTTTTTAATAGCAGCTGGGGGGATGATGGGAGTTGTAGTCGAGCGGCGGCGGGGCAGCCTCAGCCTCTTTTATAGGCTGCTGCTGTTCCCAGGCAAGGTTCCCTCTGGCTGTGCCTCTACCAGCTGCGTGGCTGG
The DNA here is from genome assembly GCF_027244095.1 of Hemicordylus capensis. NCBI lineage: Eukaryota > Metazoa > Chordata > Lepidosauria > Squamata > Cordylidae > Hemicordylus > Hemicordylus capensis. The sequence continues at coordinate 3,393,318 of NC_069660.1, read as the reverse complement.
CAGGCAGGCGCCCAGCAGGGGACTCCCGCCCGGCCAGTGGGGAGGGCGACTTCACCTGCTGAGCATCTGCCTCTCGCGAAGCTGTTAAGCAGAAACTCTGCCCAGGGCCCAACGGAGCAAAGAGAGAGGCACCTTTTGAATGTGGCGAACCTCTTCTTAAAGGGGCCGGAGAGAGCAACTTTCCCCATTCATTCCCAGCACAGCATCCCTCCAGTGGCTGCTGCTGCTGCTGGGGTCTGCCTTTTCTTTCCCTTTAAATGGTGCGACCTTTGGGGATAGGGAATCTTTCTTTCTTTCTCTTTTCTGCGTAAACCGCTCTGAGAACTTTGGTTGAAAATCAGTAAACAGATTTTATTTTATTTTTTAATGGTAAATAGTAAGTTAGAGCAAAAAAAGAAAAGCCTCTGCTCCCAACTTCCCAAGCTGCTTACAGTCACAATTTTCTACAGTGAAATTTAGAAAGCAAAGCTGCTTTTGCAGGGTTCATTGACCTGAAAAGGGGGACATTTCTAGTTGAGAAAAATGTCACCTCCGTTGCATATGGTGAGAAAGGGGACAACCTTTTCATACAATGGAGAATTAATGGAGAAAAGTTCAGCCAGAAAAATACAAGAAGCCCCATTTTATGCAGAAACGAGTGGGGTGGCAAGTGTGAGATTTCCGAGATAATCCCATTCTTCTATTTCAGAATACCCTCCTGGGTAACTCACGAGCCAAGGCGTAGGCATAGATTGCATTGCACTGGAGGAGCAAAGGTAGTTCTGTTCTATGAAAAGGATTTATGAAATTTCATTTTTGACTCTTGCTGGTTTTCTACACTGATTTTTTTGCCTTTTAAAAGTGTAGTGTGTTTAATGAACTTCTTTGTTATTATTTTAAGTATTCTTATATTTATGTGCTTTGTTATCTGTTTAAGAAAGGCAATGCAAACATGTTGAATGTAAATACATACATATTAACTTACTTTTAAAAACAAAAATACCACCTTTCTCTACAAACACACATAATACATTGACCAGCCTGTTGTAATTGACATCAGACCCAGACATAATATATTTCATTAGCCAAGGTGGGGGGAGGGGGAAAATACAGTCCTACACCAGAATGACAACATATGGAAGAAAAGCTTGCATATTATTTGTTCTTAATCTAGAAATTAATGAACTTAATAAAAAGACCCCACTTCAACACAAAACCATCTCGCTGTCTACTTTCCTGCGTTTGAATGCCATTCCCAGACTTGCTTTTGTCCAAACAAATTCAAAGAGGAAAAGTAAACCACGTTGCAATGTGAATTTTGGCAGCATATACAGGTGTGAAAAATAAAAACTTATTTTTCTTATCAGGAGCAGAGGAAGAGAGATCAGGCAGAAGATCTGGCACATCACCTCGAGCAACCACATACATGGTGGTCCAGAGGCTGCTGCTGCTGCCTCCCCTGGCGCCTGGGGCCAGTAACAAGCAGGCCTCACAGGAACCCACCTCTTTGCTTGAGGGCCAAGCTATTCCCAAGAAGAGCTAGTCCTGGGCAGCCACAAGCTGTGTCTCTCCCCCCCCTCCCATCTTTCATGGTTAACATACTTAATATTTGCAGTTCTGAAATTCTGAGGCTTGCTTTTGTCCAAGTAAATGCAAAGCGGTTATGTAAACCACCTAGAGATTTCTTTTATAACGTAAACTTCCTGGAGATGTGAATTTTGTCAGCATATAAAGCTGAGAAACCGCTAGAAATAACATTCCTTTCTTCATGCCATCTTCATGAGTCTCCCCTTCCCTGCCTGGGGGAGGGGAGACTCCACAGAAGGAGGCTGGAGGCTGCGGTGGATCGCGCCAGGATATTAGAGCCCATCCCCAGGAGGAACCTGGACCTCAGGGAGCCTGGGCGGGACTTCTTCCCAATGGGGCAGGACCGTCCTCCTGGCCTGTCCAGGGAGTCGGCTCCTCCCCAGGCTTCTTCAACAGCCATCCAGAGGAAGGAGACCCTGACCGCAACGGACAGCCACATCTCATGGCGGGTGGCAATCAGTTATGATGAGTGAAGCAGATTAGCTTCCCTCTGAAGCTTCCAGAACGTGATTGACATTTGGTCAAGTTGCCAGGAAGCACCTCAACTTTGATCGCCATTTGGACCAGTTCTCCTTCATCTTGGCAGCTAGGAAAATGTCCTCTCCATTTATTTGCAAGGCTTTGAAGCCAGGCAAGTTTGAATGGGTCATGGCTGGGGAAGGGGATCAAGGGGGCACGGAACTGCCTCTGTACAGCTAAGAGGAGTAGCAAAGAGAGTTCAGCAACGGTGCCACAGGCATAGCAAGGTCCAAAGATTAGAACTCTGACCCCGCCCCACCCTGCTAACTTAATCCAGGTATATCACATGTTAGGAAGCCTGGGTGGGGCTTCTTCCCACAGGGGCAGGACCATCCTTCCAGGGAGAAAGTTCCTCTCCAGTCCTCTTCAAATACCATCCCGAGGAAGAAGACCCTGACCCCGATGATCTTGGCAACTGCCATCAGCTCAGCAGAGGCTCGACCCCTTGCCAGAGCTGACCATCCAGACGCGGGGGCCTCCCAAGGCAGAGCCAGACCCAGACATGTCCTTTCTTTTCAGAAGGGGAGATCTGGTGGAAGGAAGGCCATCACCTCCAGCAGCCACATGGTGGTCCGGATGCTGCTGCTGCTGCTTCCCTGGTGCCTGGGGCCAGTACCAGCCAGGTGTCACAGGAATCCAGCCTTGCCCTTGATGGCCCAGCCCTGTGGCTGGACCATCAGTGGAAAGGGTGAGGACTCCCAAGAGATCAGAGGGGCCGCCCCAGCCAGAAACCAGCACCAAGGGGAAGCCACCTCGGGAACGCAGCCCACCAGCCCTCCCAGGGAAGATCAAGGCTGCTCAGTGTGTGGCCAAAGCACCAGATGGGAGTGGGCCTTCTGGAGGGAAACCCCTTCCCCACCTGGGCGTAAGGAGACTCCAGAGAAGGAAGCTGGAGGCTGCGGTGGATCACACTAAGATATTAGAGCCCATACCCAGGAGGAACCTGGACCTGCAAGAGCCTGGGTGGGTCTTCTTCCCACTGGGGCAGGACCATCCTTCTGCCTGTCCAGGGAGACAGTTCCTCCTCCAGGCATCTTCCAATGCCATCCAGAGGAAGGAGACCCTGACCCCGATGATCTTGGCAACTGCCATCAGTTCAGCAGAGGTTCGACCCCTTGCCAGAGCTGACCATCCAGTTTCTGGGCCTCCCAAGACAGAGCCAGACCCAGAAATTAAAACCAAACCCAAACCATTTCTTTTCTTTTCAGGAGCATTGGAGGAGAGATCTGGTGGAACCAAGTCCATCACCTCCAGCAGTCTGTGGCTGGACCATCAGCAGAATGGGTGAGGACTCCCAAAAGATGAGAGGCCGCCCCAGCCAGAAGCCAGCACCGAGAGGAAGCCACCTCGGGAGGGCAGCCCACCAGCCCTCCCAGGGAAGATCAAGGCTGCTCGGCGAGTGGCCAAAGCACCAGGTGGGAGCGTGCCTTCTGGAGGGAAACCCCTTCCTAAGGAGACTCCACAGAAGGAACCTTGAGGCTGCAGTGGAGAGGGCCAAATTATTGCAGCCCATCCCCGGGAGGAACTTTGACTTATGCCTCCACCACAGGAACTTTTCCTTTGCCTTATGCCCCTCTCCATCAGGAAATACTGGCATGACCAGAGAGATGGTTCTTCCATGGAGTACTTAAAATAACAACCCAAAGAATACAACCCTGACCCCAATGGGCCAATCCCTAAGTGAAGCCACTTCCATCTTCCTGGCAACCACCAGAGATTCAGTACAGGCTCACTCCACTGCCAGAGATGACCATCAAAGGTCTGGGGCTCTTCAAGGAAAAGCCAGACCCTTCCTCCAGGGGGAATCCACTGCTCCCCTCTGGCTCAGTGGACCGACCACCACCACCCTGCTGCCACCCAAAGCCACACCCTTGAGGAGACACCACCCCCTGCTCCTTGTCTAGGGCCGTGGCTTCTGGTGCAAGGCCTAGGCGGACCAGCTGATCTTCTGCTGGCGACCCCAATGGGAAAACCTCTGCCAGAGTCATTGCCCTCTTCATGGCAGCCCCCATATACTCAGCAGAGGCTCCATCCCACTGCCACTGTTCATAATCCCAGCGCCGGCAACTCCCAAGCCAGAGTCATGGGGAAATCCCCCTTCCTCCTGGGGAAATGCACCACTAGCCTCCAACTCTGTGGCCAAACCATGGCTACCATATTGCCCCCAAAGCCAACTGCTTAGGAACAGCAGCCATTTGATTCTTCCCATTTGCTGCTGCTTCGGGTCCAAGCCATAAGTAGACAAGCTGATCCTCTAGGGGTGACTCCGGGGGAAAATGCTGCTGCAGCAGTGGAAGGGCACCACCCAACACACCATCATGCAGACCGCTGGAGTGCCTCCCTTAGGTCTCTCAGAACAGAGCAGTGTTCAACTTCTTGCCAGCCGCAAGAAGACCCCAGCTTTACGCCCTTGGGAACAGCAACCAGCTGCTCCTTCCCTAGGGCTGTGGCTTACGGAGCGAGGCCTACGCCAATTAGTTGATCTTCTGGTGGTGCCCCCTTGGGGGAGAGGTGGGAATGATGGAAGCCCCACCATTCCAACACCACCATCCAGACTGCTCTTGTTTTGGCTACAAGCCATACGTGCCCTCTTGAGAGGAAAGGAAGAAGCAGTGGAAGGGCACCACCCAACATGCCACCAGACGGACCTCTGGAGCGCCTCCTTAGGTCTCTTGGAATACAACTTCTTGCCTGCCATTCATGGCCGGAGCCCCCAGCCTTACGCCCTTGGGAACAGCAGCTGCCTGATCCTGATCCTCCTCCAATATCCGACCATTGTCTGGAGGCTGTGCTACGTCTTTCCTCTTCTTGTCCTGATGTGAGCCACAGTTTCTTAGGATTTTTCTTCACAAACGGTGCCATTAAGGACCCTCAGAACTAAATGCTAGAATCACAACACTCAGAGCCTTGGGAAGATCCACAGTCTGATCTGTCCCATTGCTTTGTGGGCGGGGGCCACCCATAGTCTGTCCCACCTTCCAGCAGCAATCGGGTCTTCTGCCAGACAGTCACTGGAGATCTTACTGGAGAGTCTGCAACAAGAGGGAGGAAAAACCCATCTCCATTAGATGTGGCTGCACCTGGCATGAGTGTCAAGTAGGGGACCTGCAGAAATGACCTCTGAAAGAGGAATGAGAGGGTCATCACTATCAGTGAGGACTGCCTAAATACCCTATTTAACTGCTGGTTCATTGCACTGTTACTTCAAGAGCCTCCGGAGGGGTTTCCGCTTTGATCTGCTGGCCACACCCATCCACTTTGACATCCTCGGCAAGCGCAGCACCGCAAACTACCCCTGCAGCGGTTCATTCAGTCTGCAGCAGAGGTGCACCTAGGTTATTTCGGAGCCTGGACCTAAAGGTCTTTGGAGGCCCCCCCCCCCTGCAAGTTAAACATCATTTTTAACATGTAGGTTCTTGAGGGCACAAACCACATCACCCTGGACAGACTAAATAGGATTTGGGGGGCCCCAGGAGGTGTGGAGGCCCTGGACTTAGACCCCGAAGTCCAGAGGTAAGAGCGCTGCTGGTCAGTAGTGGGGAAGCAAAGGAGCCAATTTGGAGCAGAACCCCCATGATATTACCTCTTGGGAGAGACCAGGTCAATTTCCAAGTCCCTTGGATACATTTCCAGTTCCAATCCAGTGAAACGGCAGGTGTTCCTTCATGGGAGCAATGGAACTAAAAGCAAGAAAAGAGACAGTCATGAAATTCTCTCTCTTGCTGTTGCTTCCCAGCTGCATGGTCCATTAAGGGTGGGGTGTGAAACCCTCCTGCCTCCAGAGTGCTACTGACATCCGGTCATGAGGGAAAGCATCTCTGGTGCTGGCCCTCTGACTGATCTCTTCCGAGAACAAGGCTTGGAGGTCAACTCACGAGTGCCTGCTGGGCTTCCCAAGACCCATGAAGCCAAGCAGCAAGGACTGGGTAGCTCTTCTCCAAGCAGAATCAGGAGGAGTCCAGGAGAGCAGCAGGTAAATGGGAGGCGAGGCCAAAGCTACAGGTGGGTAAGCAAGCCAATGGGAGCCGGACAGGGATGGGTGGTGGTGGTGGTGGAGGAGGAAGTATTTGAGGACTCCTGATCTATATCTGCACTTGCCATTGTTATGGGTTCCCACTCCCTCTGTCCACTGCACCACCCTGGCACAGTGGCCCACGTCCACGAGGGCCAGGGATTTGGCTAATGGGGCCTCAACACACTTCTGTTAACAGAAGGGCTTTCATTGAGAGTCATTTCCCCAGCTTTTCTGCTTGGTTACAGCAATCCCACTCCTGGTGGGTTGTGGGGGTGGCGGTGGGTGCTGGGATACAGGAGGACACATTCTTGAAGCCAAAAAATGGCAAAATAAGTTGCTTCCAACAATGTCACCCTTATTAGAAATGAAGACATATATGTCTTCAAATATGTCCTGTTCAAAAGAATATTGGTGGCATTGAGGAGAAAATTGAATTTCTAAAGGATTTCTACTCAAGGACCTCAAATTTGCCAAAGATCGATTGATTAAAAGGATAGATTGATTAACTTCCGTGAATAATAAATTTTGGTTATTGACAAATATAGAAATAATTCAATTATAAAATTCTGAGTTTAAAATGGCTGCAACTCACTCTTTGGTTACATTTGAGCAGCTGTCTGAAGAGTTATTAGTTAACCCCTGTGGAGGTACCTCGAAATTATATAATATCTTGTTGAATCTTGATGCTTTCTCATTTTTAGGAATAAAATCTTCCTGGGAACAGGATACAGGAAATTGTATAGACTCAATCAATTGTGTTAAGTTAAATAAACCTTTAAAATGGACAAGTTATGTTAGAATATGGGAGCAACGGATTAAATTATTATCTTAATGGCATATGACCCCAAGGAAGTTGGCGAAGATAAAAAACATCTCTAATGTCAACTGTTGGAGAGAGTGTATGGAATTAGGCTCTTATAAACATATGTGGTGGGATTGTGTCAGAGTTACAAGATTTTGGCAAGCAGTGGAAAATGAAATAGTAACGAAATTTAGAGTTTTGATAACGCTTAATATAGAATTGAGACTACTGCTTTTGTTTACTGGAAATAATATAAAATTGGATAACAAGGTTTTGTTGAGGTTTCATAATAGCAGCTCAAGCATTAATTGCTCGTAACTGGAAAACTGCTGAAAATGTTCATATCAGTAATTGGCATAAAATAATATGGGAATATATGCTTGAAGAACACATTTTAGTTCGCTGTAATAATATGCGACAAAACCTAAACAGATATGATTTTAAGCAAGTATGGAAACCAGTTATAGATACAGTGGAGACTAATCGGGTTTATTATAATCCGAGTAAGAGAAAAGAAGGCACCATTCTCTTCTCTGTTTGAAACAAGAAGCACTGGATATAAGAGGCTGAGAAGAAGAAGAAAGAAGATTCCAAAGCCAGCAGCACTGAAGTGGAGTCAAAGATGAGGAGTGAAGAGGGAGAAGAAGAAAGAAGCTGGAAAAGAGGAAAGCAAGATTAACCTGCAGGACAGAGAGGAGAGGAAAGAAGCCCAAATAGTCTTTCTTTGTGTTTCATGATAGCAAAAGAAGGATAGAAGACCATAGTACTTCAAAGGAAACCATTTTTTCAAGGGCTTACCTTCAATCATCAGCCGATGAGGCTTCATTCTTGGGCCAGGCGCCTTCACCATGGCAGGGAGAGTCGGAGAGACCTAGTGGAAGGACTCCAGCAGCGCAAAGGGTGTATTCGGTGGGACCCTTCTACCACTGCTGCCCGGCACCGGAGGATCAGGCCGTGGGTGGAGGCCTCGCACCACAAGACACGACCCTAGAGGAGGAGAAGGTGGTGGTCTCTCTCCCCCAGGGCGTGTCTTCAGGCAGGAGCGTGGTGGCGGTGGATGGGCCACAGAGCCGGAGGGGAGCGGCGGATCCCCCCAGGAGGAAGGGGCTGGCTCTGCCTTGGGGAGCCTCAGCGCTTGAATAGTTAGCGCTGGCAAGGGGTCGAGCCTCTGGCGGATGCCAGGATAATGGTATGGGCTTCAGCAGAGGCCGGCGGTCAGGGCCTTCTTCCGGGGGTGGTTTTTAAAAGAAGTCTGGGGAGGAACCATCTCCCCGGACAAGCCAGAAGGACGGCCCTTCCCCAGTGGGAAGAAGTCCTTCCCAGGCTCCCCAAGGTCCAGGTTCCTCCTGGGGATGGGCTGGAGTATTTTTGCCTGTTCCACTGCCGCCTCCAGTCTCCTTCGGGGGAGACTCCCCTCCCCCAGGTGGGGAAGGGGTTTCCTCCCAGAAGGCACACTCCCACCCGGGGCCTTGGCCACCCGCCGAGTGGCCCTGATCCTCCGCGGGAGGGCTGGTGGGCTGCCCTCCCGTGCTGGCTCCCCCTGGGTGCTTTGGGCTTCCTGGGGCGGCCTCTTGGTTCTTTTTCGAGGCCTCACCCTTTCCGCTGATGGTCCAGCCACAGGGGCTGGGCCATCAAGGGAACGGGTGGCCCCAGGCACCAGGGGAGAAAGCAGCAGCTTCCGGGCCACATCACGGCTGCTGGAGGTGATGGCCTTCCTCCCACTAGATCTTCCCTCCTCTGCTCCTGAAAAGGAAAGGAAAGAGACGTTGTTTTGATTGATTCCACATCTCGATATGCTGCCCAGTCTCACATCTCTGGGTGGCTGACATGACCCCTTTGGACCAAAGCAAACCTTGGCATTTCAGAGCGGAGTTTGTTGTTGATGATGAAAGATGAGGGGGTAGACCCCCAGCTTGTGGCTGCCCAGGACTAACTAGCCTCGGATCCTTTGACCCAGGGACTTTGACACACACGGCTTTGAGCCTGCATCTCCTCCGGAATGGAGGGTACGAGTTCACATCTCAGCCAGATTTACCCCCAAGTTGCAGTGGGCTATCAGGGACCAGTTCACATACGATTCTGGTTTCCCCCCAATTAGGGCTGTGCATTCTAGCTTAACCTGAATTATGTCCAGGGTTAAAATATCCTCTATTATCCGGGGATTTTTTCTCTCCCCCTGATATGCCCTGATGCTCTTTGGAGCTATTTGCAATTGTGAGCTTTGCGGGGTGGCGGCGAGGGTGAGAAGGGTTTGTCACAGATGGACTAAGTGCCTTTCAACACAGTGTCTGACATCCAGAATCACTTGCGGAAGAGTGCTACTCAGGAGAGCCTCTGAATGTAAAGATGGAGTGGTTCTTCCCCTCTCAGGCCCTGTATTCTTTTGACTATATTTTTCATTTTATGGTGTTGTGTTTTAATTATGTTTTAGATTGGTTTGATTGTAACCCGCTCTGAGACCTTGGGGTATAGGGCGGGCGAGAAATGTAAATAATAAGAAATACTTGGTTTCAATGCGACTGCTCAGGAATAACTCAGTCTGGCTGTCAGCCACCGAGAATCACTTCTGAGTACGGAATACAGGATGAGGCTGTTCGTGTTCTAAGAGCACTTCCATTTCTTCTCCTTTTTATGCATCCAGCCCCAAACCCACCAAGTCTCCTTTGCTATGGGAGTTGTGCAGGTGAGGCCAAAGAGATTCCCAGGTTCTAATGGTCCCTTTTGGGGACCAGGCTTCTCTCATCAGCAAATAAAATTCTGGCATGGAAACAAACTGGGAGTGGGGAGGGGAGGATGACAAAGGGGAGATATATGAACTCTCTTCTCCCCCTCACCCAAGCCCACTGCTGGGCAATCATAATGCTGGGGTGGGGGGCTAGGGTGGGTTGTGTCCTTTCCCCCTCCTAAAGCAGGGACTGTTGCGACTTGTAGTTCAGCAACATCACAGGGCAACGTGGGAGGGAGATTCCAAAGAGGGCATTAGCCACTGTATCACAAAGGCTAATGGAGCTATGGGCAGAAACCCAGAAAGGACAGGAATCCACAGAAGTGATGAGTTGAACTATGGGGAGAAAGGGAATGATGCCCCCTTGCTCAGAGTAGTCCTTCAGGCAACACAGAACGCAGCTAAATCAGCAGCATGCCAATTTCAAAGCAGCAGGCACTCAGGCGCTCCTCAGTCAATCCATCATGTGATCTAGTAAACAAACCAGGGCTCATGAAGGCTTCAGCAAGCAGCCAAGGAAAAGAAGTAGAGGAGCCACACCTGCTGGAGAACAGCGTTCTGTTGTGTGACTAGTCAAGCTTGCAGAAGGCCGACAGTCAAACTAACAATCACAAGGAAAAGGTCTTACACCTTCTCTGGGATGTGATTGGTTGGAGAAAAAACCTGGAGGAAGCACACAGGAAAAAGATCCGCAGGGAATGCGGAGAGGAGCCGACCCAATGTGAACGGTCCATTTAATCCCCCAAATTAATCAGCTGCAAATCTGCTGCGATGCAGATTCGCTCTTCAGATACCCCACAGCATGAGGCCGTGTCTGGAAGAAGAAACCTCAGTGACCCCGTCACACATCCATCCAGAGAGCCTGGCTCATGCCTTCCCCCTGCCCCTCCTTAAGCCCTTTCATGGCCACCGGGGGAGGAGCTGCATCCCCCAAATGACTGGTATTGTGGCTGAAGCCGATTGGCAGATGTGCCACGTGATCAGTGAGGATGTTGTGCAACGTCACCGATTGTGCTCGCTTCCCACCTGCCCTTTAAGTAGCCACACTCCCCCCTGGTCTTTGAGGCCCACCTCAAGATGGGAGGATGGAGTGCTTGGCACCAGCACAGATGCCCCATACAGTCATGGTCGTGTCCTGCCTTCTCAGGCATCTCAGCTGTCAGGACACGGTTCCTTTCAGGAATATCTGACTAGGCAACTCAGCAACCTCTCAGTGGAAGCTGAGCTGGCAAACACAGCAGTCCAATCCAGTCCTCTCAGAACCAGAAGGGACCACAGGCCATAGAAGACATTCGTGACTCTAGCCTCCTCTATAGCCTATGGCGCTGTGGACAGTTCTTAGCATCTTCTGACTCTACAGTCCCTGACAGAAGAGAGGCAAGCCAGGTATGGGGGCATCAGTTCACCCTGAAGTCAGGACACACTTGGGAAGGTGCTCTCATTTGCAGGGTTGCTCCATAAAACCTCCTCTGTGGGGAGTCAGGATGAGGAAGGGCAATAGAAGAGACCCCCTCCCAGCTGTGAAAGCTATCCGGCAGACTAATGACATAAGCAGCAAAGAGCTACAAGTCAACTCACAGGGGGATTTTCCTAGCAATATAGTCAGGCTCAGATGCTCGATGAGGCCATCCGGGACCAGGGCATTGGGGGGCATCTTTGCTGGTGCCCGGCACTCTCTCATCCCCATCTTGACATGGGCCTCAAAGAGCAAGGAAAGGTGTGGGTGCTGGAGGGCAAGTGGGAAGCAAGCACAAATGGTGTTGTTTCCCAGCATCCTCTACTGATCACGTCGGGGCACGCCTGTTAAGGCATCGGCCTCAGTTTCCAATTTCACAACTTTGCGGCGCTTGAACTACAAGGAGGTAGGTAACTTTAACTCTGGTCTTAAATTTGCAGAGGTTTTTTTTTTTTAATCATAACATTTCTGTGGTTTGTGAGAAAGAAATTTATTGTTACTTTTGGCAATGAAATCGCCTCTTTTGTGCTGAATCTAATGAGACATATATTTTGAGCAATTGGTTGGTTGGTGGGTTGGTTGGTTGGTTTGTGTGAAATCAAGTCATCCTTCCGGACCACCTTCAGATACCAAATTTTGCTTACACAATCTTGCCACTGAAAGCACAGTAGAGGAATGCACTACTTTTTACACCAGAATATGCTCAGTGGGGGGAAAGGAAATTCAGAACCAATTCTGAATATCATAGTTCCAAATTATTGGCAGATACCAATTTTGGCATGGACAATTGTGTCGCTAAAAGAGCTGAATAAAGTAAACGACTTTTTACACCAGGCTCTACTTGGGGAACTTTTAAAGAATTGTTTTTGTGTAGTTTAGAAGCAATTCTGAATATCGTATTTCCTGACCACCTGCAGAGACCAAACTTTGCATCCTGACACTTCATCTAGCTGCTTGCACCACTCTCTGCTTCTGTTAGCCTACTACGCAGCCTTCCATTCCATTAGATCACCACGGGGATCATCAAGGCCATTTTCAAGTGCCGGTTTCTGGTTCACGACCTCCCTGGTAGGAGTGTGCTGCTTCCACCTCAGCCGCCATGGCGGGCCGTGCTGTGGGAGCAGGTGTCACTCCCAATGTGAGCCTGTGCCCCACGGCCTCTAGGGGGACACTGACGACTTGGGGAGTAGGCCCCTCTCACCGCCCACACCCCAAACCAGCATCACCCCGCCCCTCTGCCCGCAACCCTACTCCTAGCCCTGCCCTGCATCCTCCAGGACATTCCTTCCCACAAACGTGGCCCTATTGAAAAGAAACCAACTAATACTATAACTATACCCACTAAAAAGACCCAATAAGAAACCAACTAAAAGACCCAAAGCACAACAAACCAACCAAGACTGAACCTGAAACTACACCGAAGGCCCTTTAACAACCAATTAACCCACTTAAAGCCATACAAAAACAAACGCATAGAGCTTCCCAAGCAATAAACCCGAAAGAACCAAACTACCAAACTAACCAGCCAAATATCCCAAAATGGGGGGAGGGGGGAAATCACCCAGGGTTGTAGCTATAACTGAGCAGATGGGTTCAAAGAACCCGGGCCCCTAGCTCTTGAGGGGACCCCCAGGTCCACCCCTCCCTATTTTCTTCATTATCTCCTTCACTTCGAGGGGCCACCACCAGGGAGAGGGAGAACACGGGCTCCCTCTCCCCTAGTGAATCTGACGCGAGGAGGCAATCCACAGCAAGGAAGGCAATCCCACGAGGGTAAAAAGAAAAAAGGCAGGTTCAGCAAGGTAATCCAACAGAGGTAATGAAGAAAAGCAGTGTCAACAAGGTAGCCCCATGAGATTGGAGTAACCCAAAGGAAAAGGCCCACAGCAAGGCAATCCAGAGGGGTCCAGAGGGGTCTGCAGAAGCAGCAGGGGTCAGAGGGGCAGGGGGTGCACCAGGGCAGAGAGCAGGGTCCTCAACAAAAGCAACAGGCAAAGCACCGTGAGAGCAGCAGCCGGGCAACAAAGCCAGCAGCACAGCCAGAGCTCTTCCTCGGAAGCCAGAGGATGAGAAAAGGCAGGCAGGCGCGGCCTGGCTTGAAATACATTCTGAAACTCCCTCCTTTGTGCTCCCCCTCCCTCGTGCCTCCCCCACCAGCAATGGGACCACACTCTGATTTGAATGGCAACACGCCAACCAGGACAAAGGCGACCACCAGCCAAGCAGAAGACAGTGGCAGAAAACCAATAGCAAGGGCAGGATTTTTGTAAACACACCACACAAAATTCGGCACAAACCGCTTTAATTCAAACTGGGCTCAGTTCGATTCCAAGGCAATATGAGGCTTAGACTGGCGCCCAGGGTGTAGGGGTATGCAGAACCAGTTCGATCACCAATTGTCACCCCACTTTGGGGGGCCAGGCCAGTTCGAATAGAACCGGTTCTGCACAGCCCTACACCATGGGTGCCAATCTAAACCTAATATTGCCTCACATCTCACTAGAATGATTGGCATTCATTCCAACTGGCTTGGCAAATGTGAGACCTCTCTTCTGGTGTAAAACCAGTCCCTTTCCATTTTTGGCTCTGTTCCTCCACAGGCACCCTTTCCCTGTGGGAATTGTCGCTAGGCACTCCAAACTCAAGGAGTTCACCAACCCCATCAGAAGGCTTAGACTTCGTTCCATTTCACCATATGCAATTCTGAATCGGTAATTTATGTTATCAAGTATCCCTGTCCTTTGCAATGGGAAGGAGAAACCTTGAGAACTTAAAAGAGAGAGAGCTGGTGAACACTTGCGTAATGTCAAACGTAAAAACTTGAATGACCCTCTGGTTAAATGTTGGCTGCAATACCAACATAGCATGAAAGGTTGTTTGTTTGGGGGTGAGGGGTGCTTTACAACATATACCTCCTGCCAGACAGGGTTCTTCTGCCAAAAGAGGCCAGATGGATCTTAAGATGACATTCCCTGACTCCTAGCAGTCTCCATGAATTTTGTGACCTAAGACCATTGTCACCATTCTCTTGTTGTTACAATGATATTGGCTCATCTGGAGGTGCATTTCTTGTCTTGTGGTAGCAACCATGAATTGTCCCCTTTGCTAAGCAGGGCTTGCCCTGCTCTGCAGTTGAATGGGAGATGACATGTGTGAGCACTGTCATATATTCCCCCATAGGGGATGGGGCTGCTCTGAGAAGGTCCCAGGTTTTCTTCCTGGCATCTCCAGATAGGAGGGCTGAGGGAGAAGTCACTGCCAATCAGTGTAGACAAGACTGAGCTAGATGGACTAATGATGTGACTCAGTATAAAGCAGCTTCCTGTGCTCCAGTGGGTAGGGATGGCCTTGGCTTTTGGACCCTGTGGAATACCAGAAGGCCTGGGATTCTCTCTTCTATCTCTCTGCTCTCCTGGCTTTTTGTCCGTCTGTCAATCTGTGTCTTATGGGTACATGTTTAGGGCCTGATGGTGGACCTGTTTTACTTGAGGCTTCTCCACTCCATTTAACATGGGGAGTGATTCTTCTCCTCTTGAACTCATGTTTTGAAGCCTCTTTGGCTTGCATTGGTTTTGCACCTTGGCTTGGTTTTGTGCATGTGATACGCTTCACCGTTCGTTAATTATAGTCCACTTATACCCTCATTAGTAGCTTAACCATTGGTAGGCTTTTTATTTGGTGGTTTTGACTTATCTGATGATAATTCATCTAATTCAAGGCCAATTGTATGTAGCCTATTCCCTCATTATTCTGAATATTACATATTTATCATAGTGCTTTTCTTTACCACTTATGCATAATAAGTGATGATTCTTTTCATATCACTCTTTAAGTCGCATCACTTGGTTTATGTTCTGCTGGTTTTGTGTTGATGATTAGTTTCCATCCGGTTTTTATTGATGAAATGAAAATTATTATTAAAATTTAAAATTATTACATTTTTATGAACAATCCTGCCTCTGAAATTAGCTGAATATTCGACTTCTCACACCAGAATCTGCTCAGGGAATGGTTTACACTTGGCGGGCAGGGGGTATATCTTTAGAAGAAATTCTGAATATAACCAGCAGGTTTTAGCTGTTGTTCTCAACAGATGTGAACACTCAATCCTTCCAAAATGGCAACATGCCCAAAGGAAGCAGAAGATCTTTTTCAGTTTCAAATGTACTATGATTCAAATTCACCACGTTTGAGGTCAAATCCTACACATTTCAAACTGTTCTTTTCACTTCCTTTTTGCAAGGATGTTAAGCATTAAATTTCTGAAACATTCCTAGCAGTGCACAGAATGACACAAAATGACACAATAAGCACTCCAACCACCACCACTGCCCCCGCTAGGCACTTGTTCCTAGACAAGCCTGAACAAAGGTCAGTTTCCTACCTGCCATGATGAAAGCGTCACTGGACCAAATTATTCTATCAAACTGCCTGAAATTAGCAAGGAGGAGTCATTTAATGTCACCTCTCCACCAGATTTCCGTTAAGGAATGGAGCCTTGGATGGCGATGATGCAAAATTGTTTACTGCTGTTGCTATGGTAACTTTGCAGGTTGTTGGTTGGGGCCAGAAGAACGTCGGAATCAGGAGGTGATGATGAAGGATGATGTCATGGCAGAAGAAGGAGGAGCAGGAGGAGCAGACCAGTGGCTGCCACTCAGACCAGAGCTGGAGGGACAGGAAACTTTGGCCATCCATCCTGGTAGAGCACCCATCTTCTCAGGATTCCTGCAGACATCCACCCTTGGTCATCTTCATCTTCAAGAGGAAGCATTTTGAAAGCGAGCTGGTGATGGGACCTCCCTTTGGGATTCTAATGGAAGCTCCGCATGCGAGGCCTTCATGTCTCCCAGTTGCCACCTGCATACTGAGAGCTCACCCCTGTTGAATGGATGGCTCTGAGGCTTTGAATCAGGAAGTCCTGGGTTCAAACCTTACCCCTGCTCCGGGCTCACTTGAGGGTCTTCAGGAAACCACTCCCTCGGCCCCGTCCACAACATGGGAGCAGAGGCGTAACTAGGGAAAATAGTGCCTAGGGCAAGCACTGAAATTGCGCACCTGTCCAAACAGGAATGATGGGACTTGTAGTCAACAATATCTGGAAATCCCTGTTAAAAGGAACACTGTACCATCTAGACAGATTAGAGTACCCAGAATGTTGGGGGGCAATATGCTAAATCATTGTAAACCGCTTAGAGAGCTTCCAGCTATAGAGCGGTATATAAATGTAAGTGCTATTGCTATTGCTAGACATGGTTGTCGATCAAAACCTGAAAACATGAGCCATCTCTGTAAAAGACTTAGAACAACAGTCAGGGGTTATGCGAGGATTCCAAGTGTCATTTTCTCTGTCTCATCTCATTCTTTTAAAAAAAACATGACTTTGTCCTAGAGGATCATCTGCCCAAACAGCCACTAGCAAAATAGGGGAAGAAGGTGGTGGTGGTGGTGGGTCTATAAACCAGTGAATGATTCCTGCCAGCCTTTGTCTTATGATGACTGTTGGCTCACGATGGGGTATATGTGCATTCACCACACCAGTGCTTACTTTGACACCAAGAGGGAGGAGGATACATTAGTTTGCCACACTAGACAGAGGAATTTGCAACAGGAGCAGATAGCCAAGTTCTGCCAGGGCCAAAACCAGCCCCTGCCAGATGAAGAAATCCTTGTAATTTGCCCCTTCCTGTCACAGGCAGTGTGTTGTTCTTTTATTATTGACTCTAGCTCTCAGATATCCCAGTCATGGATGGAAAATTCAGGGTCAGTTTACAAGAGACACATTTTTTACTGTGCAGGTGTTGTGCAGAAACTCATGTGTAGTGACCGCCAGGGGCATAGCAAGGTTGGAATGGGCCAAGATGAGATTTTAAAATGGGCCCCCAGCCCCTCAAAGTCCAGGGCCTCCACACATCCCAGGCCCCCAAGGATTTAAGTCTGATATTTCAAAATAAGTCTGCTGCCTGGAAATACATTTCACTGAATACACACATGCACACTTTACAATATATAGTGATATACATTGAGTACTATATATTTGTGCTACTTGTAATGCCTAGAACACACTAGCAACACTAATTATTAAAATGGGCCCCTCGCTACAGATTAGCAAAGGAGACTTTCAACCATGCACGGTGAGCCTATGTTTGTTTTCTCAGAATTCTGAACAAATTCAGCCAAGTTTGATTCCGGGAGGTTTTTCACAGGAGGCTTGTAAAGCCCTTTAACACACCTCTCCTCTGGAATGGAGGTGCTGCATTCACATGTTGGCCAGATTGCCCCTGAAGTCCCTACGAGTTATTGGGGAGCAGTTCACATGCAAGAAAAAGAAAATAAAAGCACAAACACCTGCTTCACAGTTCTCACTCAGACCTTCTGGGTTGCAAAACAACTTGAACATAAGTGCATTTATGAATGAATGAATGAAAATAAATAAAATATACTTGTTCCAGAAGTTTTTGTAATTTTCTGACATGAAACAAGCCACTTATAGGCCTTTTAAGATAGTGTTTGTTTTTAAAGCCAGCACATTTTCCAGTCTGTTTTAAATTAAATATTCAGAGACCTCTCAGTCTTGCCCCACCCCCCATATCAAAGCCCTATAGCAAGCAGATCCCTATATTGGGGGGTAACCACAAAAAAGGAATTCACAGCCTACCTAGCAATGGCTGTTCTGGGCGGTCTGGTCTGGGCAGAGGGTCTGCTGCCTGCTTCCTTCCTTCCTTCCTTGCTTGGGGCCTACTCGAGTTCAGGCTTCAGGGAGGCCTACTGGGAGGTCTCTCCGGAAGCCCCACTGCCCACCCGCCGATCAGCTGAGAGGCGCCAGGGAGAGGAGAAGAGCTTCTCTGCAGTTTGCAGGCTGCTCCGATCTAGGCCTCGCCGATCCTAGGCTGGAGCTGGAGGCCAGTGGCTGAGGGGCCCCCCTGGGGCTGGGCAGGCGGGCAATGGGGTGGGGGTGGCAGGGACTGGCGTGGCGCCCCCACCTCAGTGGCGCCTGGGGCACGTGCCCTGCCTGCCCCCTGCCCCCAGTTCCGCCTATGATCAGACCAATAGCAGAGAATTGGAACCATACCCAGAAAGACTGTAAGCTCATAATTACGCTGTTCATGGAAGATGAAACAAGCTTATCATTTTTCCCATAAAGGTTTAGTTAAGATGTATTATAAAGCAATGCACTTAATTCAGCGGCCAATGGCTCTGAAAACCGAACAGATGAATTCTTCAGAGGAAGACTAAAGGTCCGTCTAGTTCAGTTCTAAAAGCAGGCTTCTAGAGTTTCAGGCAGAAGCAGGTATTTCCCCAACCCTACCTGGAGGCTGGTATGTTCCCCAGACTATGGGAAACCCCTATATCGAGCAGCAGCGATACAGGAAGATGCTGGAAGGCATCATCTCATCCTGCGCAGCGGGAGATGGCCATGGGAAACCCCTCCTGTTATCCTACCAAAGACAACCACGGGGCTCTGTGGACTCCAGGAGTCAACACCGACCTGACGGCACACTTGACCTGACCTGACCTGGAGACTCTGCCGGGCGCTGAACCTGGGTCCTTCTGTATGCAAAGCAGAGGTTTGACCCCAGAGCCAGGGGTCTTCCCCAAATGGTTCCTCTAAGGAAAGGGGACCCCGTATCTGGAGCCTTCTGCTTCTTGCACCTGGACCACTGTCCTCTCTTGCCTCAAGATGTTTCCCCCATTGAGTTCTTCAGACAAGCTGTTCCGGATGTCCCGGGCGGATGCAGCAGCACCATTTGATGCGAAAGGCAAACCGTGGCATTGCAGAGCGGCCCAGACTGTGTGTTACAAAGATCCACCTCCCTGTTACCAAACCTGCCACTGCTGCCCCTTCTGCAGCTTCCCCTGCGTGAATGTTAGGGTAGTTAAGACCCCTGCTCACTGGGCAAAGAGGCACTTTTTAAACATGGCGGTTCTCTTTATTGAGCGGGGGGGGGGGGAGTAATAGGCCCTCTCCACCCCCAGCACAGCGTCAGGGGTGTAGGTTGGAGTGAGCCCAGAGACAAGATTTTAAAATGGGCCCCCTTTCACTGAAGCTCAGCTCATGAAGTAAAGAAATCTTAAATGAGGCTGAACAGTGGTAACAAAAAGCAGAGTAACATTTATTATCATACACACACACACACCCCTATGAGCCACAATAGAGCATCATCCTAAATTATTGTTTTAAAGGTTTTGTAAATTGTGGACGATGCAAGTCATTTCATGGTCCTAGAGAAAGACGTGCTGTTCTGGTAGCTCCAAGTCTTAACACTCACATCAATTTCAGAGGATGCATACAACTGAAGGAAGCCCAGGTGGGTGCGTGGCTGGGGGAGTCAGTCATGTGACTTGCCTCTGCCCCCCCCCAGGCAGTGGGCCCCCAGACAACTGTCTCCCCTTGCTCTATTAGAGTTACGCCCCTGCACAGCATTTCACCAGTGGCTGTTGCTGGCATCTGTCTCATGTTTCTTTTTAGATTGTGAGCCCTTTGGGGACAGGGAGCCATCTTATTTATTTATTATTTCTCTATGTAAACCACTTTGGAAACTTTTGTTGAAAAGCGGTGTATAAATCTTTGTTGATGTTGTTGGCAGTTCACACAAACGGCACAAGGGTAGACGAGGCCTAATTTGGGAGCTGGGCGCATTCCCGATTTTTGATGGCGTGATAGATAAATACAAGGTCAGAGGCAGGAAGCAGAGCCATCCATCAAGTCCCAGCTGGGTAGGATGAGTGTCAGTGCGCCCCTCCCCGATTCCACTCCCAGCTACAGGAGGAGGTGGGTGGGGGAATCGTCCTACCCGGCCAGGACTGGACTGACGGCCACGCTGCTCCCTGCCACCACGCAATCAGCAATCGGGTGTGCTGCCTGGCTCCCGAATTAGGGGAGGAGAAGTCTCCTTGCCTGATACTGATCACCTGAACTGCCCCTAGTATCTGTTCGCATGCCTGGCCAAGGGATTCTCTCGCCCCGGTCATGGGCAGCTCTCTCCAGCCCCTTGCCTGTGAGTTAAAGGTTTTTTTCCTTAAAATAGGAGTACCATGGGAAGAATGTTGAGTGCTGGACCCAATCAACATCCTGGCTGGCATTCCACTCACAAAGCCATTCGCAAATGTGTTCCTGTCCTGTCCCTGGACTTGAGCTCCTCCAACAAGAGCAGAAAATGTAAAATATCAGACAGTACATTTGCCCACCGATTCCCTTTCAGATAGTACAGGTCGCAAGATTCCACGAAGTGAGTTTCCAGAAGGCTGTTGAGTTTCTTGGAATATCTTAGTTTGCCAGTATAACACAAATTGGGGGGGATTTGGTTGTTTAAATGTTCAACAATACCATCACCAACTCTGAACTCCTTTAAAGAAGCCGAGCTCTTTAGTTAGTATTTTGCATTCACTATTCATACAATAACTTAACCAGTGTTCGCTCTAACAGGGCTTCCCAGATGTTGTTGACCAAAACTCCCATAGGGAGAGTATGATGTGATGTCACGCTCCCACTACTCAATGGGGAGGCCCGTGTGCAGGCACAAGAGAAGCCAGCACGCCGGCTGGGGAATAAGGAGGCCAGTGCGCTTGCCAGGGAGAAGCCAGCGCACCAAGAAGGCCACCTGTCCGCCGCCGCTGCCACAGGTAAATGGGGGGGGGGCGTGGCGGGGCTGGAAAGTAGGGGGCGTGGCTTCGGCACTGTGGTACGTGGAGAGCCCCCAAAACAACTTTGTCCCTGGGCCGCTGGGAGTCTCCCTACCCCCCTGCCGAGTCAGACCCCACTTTAGTCCATCTAGTCAGTCTTGTCTACATTGACTGGCACCAGATGCTGCTAAGGATTGAGCCGGGGACCTTCTGCATCCAAAGCAGATGCTCTTCGCCAAAGCTACGTGCCCCATCGAGGAGGAATTAAGCAATTATGCTTTCAGTGACAAATTTCTCTCTCTCTCTCTCTTGCTATCTCAGCATTTCTGAATGCTTACCATGCTTTCTGCAGCCTTCTCATTTTTCATTACGAAACCACCATACCAGAGGAGGCAAAGGGACATCTCCGTGGCCCGAGTCTCCCTCTCCTGGTTCTCCTCCTGCTCTTCCAACCCTCTTCTTTTGCAGTTTTGCTCCAAGGTGCCCATAAACCAACTGAACACCAACGCAGCGTATCTGTGCGCTCGGGGTTGCTGATGGCATCACAAGGATGGATTGGCAGCCAACGTGTCATGCTTCAGAGCCCTGAACAAGGAGCGAAAGCTGTTTGCGCGAAGCCTGCTGCGTTGTCTGCTGTCTCTCTGGTCAGCAGTTTTTGAGAGGGAGCTCACATCATATTATACCTGCCAAAAATATTATGTTGCACTCGATCATTACAGATGGCCCAATTATTCCTGCAAATGTGACAACCGTCTGTGGCAACCTTCATAGCAAGGATATTCCTGGAGCAGAATAAATATAGATAACCGTTGTGTTCAGACTGATGAGGCTTCCAAAGAGGACTGAAGCTTATGATGGATTTGAAACAAACCCTCGTTCTGTGTAAAGATCTGTCAAAGGAAAGCTACATCAGCATGCGGCCATCGCCATCCACAAGGCACCAGGGGAGCTGAGGCAGGAAATTGAGGGAATGATGGGAATGAGAAAGGTCAGAGCGGGGTGGGGTGTGGGGGCTGCTAAGGGCTTGGTTACGACAATGCACAGCTCCCGTGGAAGCGACTTGCCTTTTTGCTGGCACCCCTATAATCCTGGGGCAAACCCCTCACCTCTCCCCAAGAAAAGAGTCGTTCAGGAGATTCTTGAACTTCAAGAGGGAATCCTTGCACCTTCCTCAGAAGGACCATAAACAGCCCTTTTCTCTGAGAAGAAGAGAGCTGGCTTCAAGCCCTCCTTCCCCCTGCTGCAGCCTCCTGTCTTCCCTGATTGGCCAGAAAAGGTGCCAGTCACGATATCCTCTCTTCTGATGGTTTGGAGGTTACCTGACCCGGCATCTTCTGCTTGAGCCTGACCAGGGCTCAGGAGCTCCAGGCACTCCGGCCAAGCAGACCTTGGCAGACGCAGCTGTTGGATCAGCCGGGACTGCGGTGTCACAACACAGGAAGCCCAGAAGCACACTTCCGAGATACGTCGTGATCCCCGTTGCAGGGCCTAATCTGGAAAGCACCAGTGTGTGCCAAAAGGACCAGGCTGGCCATAAAATGCTTCCCTGCCCTGCGGAAAATCCCATTAACACCTTCAAGATGAAAAATTTCACTATTGAACAGCACTGGTTCAGAAATAAGAACGATCCATAGACTAACTTTGGTGTTTCAGGAGTCAACAACTCTGACTCCTACTAAGCAGTATAGAAATGCAACCAATAAGTAATGTCAGGCTTGCATGTCAAAAGCCCCCCTCCCCACCCTCTGCAGCCAGCCCTGGGGCCATCTGAGCCCCCACCTTGGCCTTGAGACACTCCCACACCCCAGGGGTGGCCCATGTGTGGCCGTGGCAGCCGCCTTGCTAACCCTGCCTCCTGTGTCTGACATCTGACGCGGGGCTGGCCACGCTGGGGCGTGGTCTGGCTCCCTAAAGGAGCCTTGAGGTTCCATTCGGGAGTTGGAGTTTAACTCCCGAAGGGGCTGCGCGGCCCTGTTGGGAGCTAAACTAAGGCTGCGGCTGCGTTCGCTGTGCCTTAGCAGGGAAGAGCCACTCCTGAATTCCTGCAGCGCCAGCCTTAGTTTAGCTCCCGAAGGGGCCGCCCGGCCCCCGCTTGGGAGCTAAATTAGCACCCTGGCATCTCACGTCAGACTCGGGCGGGGGGGTGTCGGGGCCACGAAGCCATTTGAACCCATTCACCCAATGATAGCTCCACCCCTGCCACCCCCTCTTTTGCAGCTGGCCCCAGTTCAGTCCTGGCCCCCCTTCATCTTTAAGAAGATAATGGGATTTTCTTCAGGGTAGGGATTATGAGGCTGGCCAAGAAAGGAGAAGAACTTGGTTTTGCATCCAGTCCCAGCAGGGTATAAGAAACAATCCTGGGAAATACAGTGGACCACCATGCTATGAGTGCATCCTCGGGAGGGATGTGCCGGAATCTTTTGGGTGGCCGGGGGCGGAGAGCGGTGGCGGCTTACCTGCTCCTCTGCTGTGCTACCGCTGTTCCGGTCACGGTGCTGGCATGCAAAAGGCAGTGCGCAGCTGCGGTGCTGCTCCCAGCACCCTGCGCATGGCCGCAGCACACACATGGCTGATGCATGTGGTGGGCATGTGCATGCCGATGCCGCACTCAGGGTGCTGTGAGTGGCACCGCAGCTGCGCACTGCCTTCTGCATGCCAGCACCGTGACTGGAACAGCGGTAGCCAGGAGGAGGAGCAGGTAAGGACCTCCTTGCCTCGGTTTTAAAGCGACTGCTTGCCTCCGCCCACCAAATTGTTTCAGCTGCAGCCACTCGAATAGTTTCAGAATCTCTAATGAGGTCCTGAAACAATTCAAGCACATCCCTGCTAACTTGGCAAAAGGGGCACCTTTTAACGTGGTGATTCTCTTTACTTAGCAGGGGGAGAGTAATTGGCCCTATCCACTCCAAGCACACGACCTCCAGTGACTGTTGCTGGTGTCTGTCTTATGTTTTGTTTTAGATTGTAAGCCCTTTGGGGACAGGGATCCATTTGTTATTTCTCTGAGTAAACTGCCCTGAGCCATGTTTGGAAGGGCGGTATAGAAATAAAAGAAAGAAAGAAAGAAAGAAAGAAAGAAAGAAAGAAAGAAAGAAAGAAAGAAACATCATCATCCCTAACAGTGTTCCCTCTAACAGGGATTCCCAGATGTTGTTGACTACAACTCCCACAATCCCTAGCCAAAGGCCATCGCAGCTGGGGATTCTGGGAGTTGTAGTCAATAACATCTGGGAATCCCTGTTAGAGGGAATAGTGATCCCTAATCCTCAGCCCTTAGGGCCAACTGGGGGGGGGAGGGCATGCTAACAATAAAAGCCATCCCACCCTCTGTTGGCCTTCTGCAGGAGCACCTTGGCACCGCTCATCCTCCCCCCCCCACACACACCCCTGGGCAGCTGTGTGGGATTAGCTGGCCGCCATTTGGGGCCAAGTAGGAATGTCCCCCATCCACCCAGATTGGCCTGGAGGTGGCTGGTTTCCTGCCTACTCTGCACTGTTGCACTGGGAAGGGTTTTTGATGTGGCCCATGTTAGGAGCAGTGCCTATAAATAGAGAAGTCCCTCGGTCACCACCAAGACAAGTCAGAGGAGGGGATACGGTGCTGCCACCTAGGGGTGGCAACTCCACTGTGCGACTTGGCTACACTGCAATTCTCTGATAGAGCCAGCTAGTAAAATGATGACCCCAGTTTTAACCCATTTCTTGTCTCACACTTTGTTTATTTTTCAGTGTGGGTGCAAAGGAACTTCATGACAGAACTCTGGCAAGATGTTATCAAGTTGCCCTGAGTTGGACCTCTAGAACCACAAGGACAAGCTTAGCAAAGAGGCAGAATCCAATAATCCAAGAGAAGCAGGATTGCTCATTCTGCCCTAGTAGATCTCTGAAGGTCTCTCCAAATCCTCCAAGTGGGAGGCTAGGTCATACACTCACACCATCAAGTGGCCAAACTCTGCATCCACTATACCACTTCAGGCTGCAAGCTGAAGGTGGGATTTTTAAATGCTCTGCCCATAATCTACTTCTCCGTGTCAACTTCTTCAGGAGCTGGCATATCCTCCCTAAATGCCTGCCTGGAAGCAGTAATGGGCTGGATGAGGGAGAATAAACTGAAGCTGAATCCAGATAAGACAGAGGTACTTATTGTGCACGGTCAGAACTCCAGAGACAATTTTGATCTACCTGTTCTAGATGGAGTCACACTTCCCCAAAAGGAACAGGTTCGCAATCTGGGAGTACTTCTGGATCCACATCTCTCCCTGGTTTCTCAGGTTGAGGCGGTGGCCAGGGGTGTTTTCTATCTGCTTCAGCTGATAAGCCAGGTGCACCCGTTTCTCGAGATCAGTGACCTCAAAACAGTGGTACATTTGTTGGTAACCTCCAGACTGGACTTCTGTAATGCGCTCTACGTGGGGCTGCCTTTGTACGTAGTCCGGAAACTTCAGTTGGTTCAGAATGCAGCAGCCAGGCTGGTCTCTGGGTCATCTCGGAGAGACCACATTACTCCTTTGTTGATGGAGTTACACTGGCCAGGCTTGGACTTGCCCACAGGGCAACAGGGCATATTCCCAGTGCGCCCTACCCACGTGGCACCCCTGCGCACCAACTCCCACCATTAATTACCTAATTATTCTGCTCAAAACTTGGTGCCCTCCCCACATACAGTCCACTGCTCTCTCAGTGCCCCCAGTCCGGCCCTGACACTGGCTGCCAATAGGTTTCCGGACAAAATATAAAGTGCTAGTTATAACTTATAAAGCCCTAAATGACTTAGGCCCTGGGTACCTAAGAGAACGTCTTCTTTGCTATGTGCCCCACCGCCCATTGAGGTCATCTGAGGAGGTCCGTCTCCAGTTACCACCAACTTGTTTGGTGGCTACACAGAGATGGGCCTTCTCGGTTGCTTCCCCGAGATTGTGGAATGTGCTCCCTGCTGAGATACGAGCCTCCCCATCTCTGGCAATTTTCAAAAAACATTTGAAAACCCTTTTTTTAAAACCCAAACTTGCTCAGCTTCCTAAATTTTGGGGGTTTTAATCTCTGGTTTATTTTTAAATTGTTAAATTGTTTTAAGGTTTTGTAAATGTTTTTTTAACTTGTTTTATGCTATTGTTAACCACCCAGAGACGAAAGTTTGGGGCGGTGTACAAATTTGATGAATAAATAAATAAATAAATAATATTAAGAAAAACCTCTTGGTGTGGAAACCTAGCATGGTGAAGAGAAGGGTTCAACATGGGTGTGCAGACAGAGGAAAAGTTGGAGGAGCAACTCATTAATTGTATTTTGTGAGTAGATATGGGTGGTTAGGTTTGGCAGGGGGAGTTCAATAAGATGTGGGGGGAAACTCCTCAGTTGGCTGGGGTGATGATGTGCAGCCTTGGTTCAATGTAACCCTTTCCCTTAATTGCTATCTTTCTATGTATGGTGATTTTTGGTGGGCAAGGATCTCACAAATCACACACATGCAGCTTGAAGTGACACAGTCCAGGGAAAATGCTCAACTCTGATTGGAGGAAAGGGTCCTCCCCACTCCCCCCCGCCCCCCTTCAGCTGGGAAGCTTGAAAAAGCATCCCTGAATTCCTGCTGGTGTCAGCTTTTACTATCTGGGCGCTTTGCAGACTAGACCATGCAACGGGGTCACATTGGATCTCAGAAGGGTGCTTCCACACTTCCTGCGTCGTGACACCACAGTCAGGGGCATAACGAGGCTGGAGTGGGCCCAGAGACAAAATTTTAAAATGGGCCCCTGGCTGATACACACACACTCACTTCACATGTGACTTGCCTCTGGGGGGCCCCTCGAGGCGTGGGGCCCCCCAGGCAGCCACCTCCCCTTGCCTAATGGTAGTTACGCCCCTGACCACAGTCCGTATGGGGACAGCAGGGTGCCGCCCACATTGCCCATGCCTTGTCTCGAATTTAATCGCTGTGAGTATATTATCCGGCATAAGGAAGTTGCTGGTCTTCTGGGTTGTGAGTTGCTGTGAGACGGCTCCCCCTGCTGTTTACATTTCCAGTGCAGCTTGCCTGAACGGAGGCAATTTGCTGCTGTTGAGCAGCTAGTCTGGAAAGTCCCCTAGAGCTAGACCAGAGGCTTGGATGTGATTCTCTTTGTAAGTACATCTTATAGTCTCTTAGACTTAGCAAAAACATTGTATTTTTCTTTCTGTGTTTGTGTTCTTTCCTCTAGCAACCCAATTCCTCCCCCCCCCCCGCTATTTTAAATAAACCACGTTTTAAAGAGGAAATAAAATGCAAGCAGTGTGTGTGTTTTGGATGCTCTGGGAGATTATCTTTCCAACGTTTCTGCTCACCTGTCATTCTACCTCTTTTGCAGACATCAAGGGAGAATCTGGCAGGGGAGACTAGGGCAGCCAGGGACACGGACACACACTGCAAACTATGTTGACAGTTTTAGCATTGTTTTAAAATTTTAAAATTGTTGTAATGTTTTGACTTTTTTGCTGTCATTTATTTTAACTAATGCCTTAATTTTTTCTGTTGTCATTTATTTTGTTTTGTTGTAAACTTTCCAGAGACATAAGTTTGGGGCAGTATTTTAAAAATGTTAAATAAATAAATAATAAAATAAGCTAGCAATTCAGAGGAGGGTACAGCCCCTCCTTGTTATGTCCCAAGTGAGAGTAACTAAGGAGGCAGCGGCAGCAGACCAGTGCAGCTAAGGAGCTCTTTGGAAGACAGAAGCATCAAGAAGCCAGGAGCTCTTCCCCAGATCTCCTTCACAGATGTCAGGATATGACATCTTCACAGATACCCCAGATACATCAGGTGGACGCGGACCTGTCAGATGCACGATGTGGCCCCTCTTCTCCTGCCACACACCACCCAAGCAACCCCCCACACTTCCTTGCATCCCCATGCAAACAAAAAAAAGGGGGGGTGCAGAATGGGCAAAACAGGGTAGCAGCATTTAGCTAAGGAACTCATTGCCAAAAGATGTTGTGATTGTGATTATTATTATTATTATTATTTATTATTATTTATTCGATTTCTATACCGCCCTTCCAAAAAATGGCTCAGGATGGTTTACACAGAGAATAAATAAATAAATAAATAAATAAGATGGCTCCCTGTCCCCAAAGGACTCACAATTTAAAAAGAAACATAAGACAGACACCAGCAACAGTCACTGGAAGTCCTGTGCTGGGGGTGGAGAGGGGGGCCAGTTACTCTCCCCCCCTCCCCGGCTCAATAAAGAGAATCAGCACGTTAAAAAGTGCCTCTTTGCCAAGTTAGCAGGGGTACTGTGATGGCCCCTGGTGGGGATGGCTTCATGAACGGGAGAGAACCATTCATGGAGTGGGCTGGAAAAAGAAAATCTTCAAGGGTGGGTAAACTTTGGAGTTTTGTTTCCTGGGTGCTGAGCATAAGCATAGCTCAGCTCCTCTGCTGCCTCCATCTCCAAGTGGGGAACTGTGTACAACCGCACAAAAGCAGCGTGAATGGTGAGGGTTCAGGAGCAGCACAGGTCAAGGGGGACAAGGAACTGGCCAGGCAACATCTCCCTACTGTCTGTGAGCTCAGGTCTTCGGGGCTGAATGAACGGCATCCTCTGGCGGGGTCCCAGGGGGACAATGGGAGTTGTAGTCCCACAACATCTGGGGACCCAAGGTTGGGAGGAGCTTCTATGCTAGGATATTAAAAGAACTTGCTGGTGCCAATCTCAGACCCTCAGCCTCTCTCCTCGGAGGGAAGAGTCCTGGAGGATGGGTGGGGTCGGGGGCCACAAGGCCCACTCCAGCTCTAGCGTGCTTTCTGTGGTGATGCCTGCAAAGCCTGGCTTATTATTAACTCTCTGGGGGAATGTGGCTGACCACTATTGGAGACAGAGAGCCAGGCCAGCCAGATAGCCTGTTACCCGGCTCAGCAAAGCTGCCCTTCTACTGTAACAGCAGCAGAAGCACCAGCAGGGGCCTTCAGCTTCCTTCCTGGCTCAGCAGTGATCGGAAACCAGGTCTGACCCCAATGGCAATGGATGTGCAAATAGGAGAATTAATGCGGGATTGCTGTGGAAGTTCCTCCTTCAGTCCTTCCTTGCTACTGGTCTTCAGCGTCCACTAGATGGCAGCAAATATTGCAGCAGCAGCAGCTGCTGTGAGTGGGCTTTGAACACCATGGATTTCCTACACAGACTTTTCACAGCCTCCCTGTAGTCTTTGCCGTCTATCCTGCACCTTCAGACACAATTGCTGCTGCCAGAGAGTCATGTAGCAATTATTGCTAACAGCTTGTCTACATGCCTCGGCGAAGGCTGCCTGCCTGTCGGCTTTGCAGCCAGCAGAAGATACCTTTGTTTGTGCGGACACGCTCCACTACATTTAGGTTGTAAAGGCCTGTAACAGCAAGGGGTGGCTCGCCTTTCCGCCCCAAAGGCGCACAGATCTTCCATGGAATTGAACTTTTGAATGCTGGGGCCTCCTTTCTGTTTGTGGGGCTTCTAATGCTGGATTAATGGCTGAGCATGGAGGATGCAAACGCTGTTTTGTAAACGGGTTCTGTGAACCAGGAATTGCGAACAGATTCTGTGCAGTAGGGCCCAGTGCTGGAGGACTTTGGGGAGGTTAAAGACCTTTTCTAGGGGGGCGGAGCCATAGGTTCCAAGCTTTGGCCACCCAATAAGGTGGTTCTTATGACCAGCTCTAGCCCTGATAAAGAAATGTTTAATCCAGGCCCACAAATAAGTGCATAAAAGTTTGGTTCAGGCTCCTAACAGAGTGTTGGGCCAGAAGGCCTGAACAAGATTGCTTAAGAATGTGAGGCCCCCTCGGCCAAGAAATCCTGTCTGTCGCCAAGGTCCTGAGACAAATTCCCCACTTGGCAGAGAAAGAAACATAGCTGGCTCTACCAGAAGATACCGATAAGGACTAGGGAGGGCAGATAGGCCAAAGAGTAGCTCATGTCCAAGGCTAATTGGCAGCACATGAAAACTTCTGTTTAATTACAAAGACATGTATTGTAGGATTTACTGATTTGCTTGCCTTTTAAATCTATATAAACTGGCAACTGCATACCTTCGGAGCGCAGTGCTTGTCAGACTATTTCTGACTGGTACTGTGCCTTCATGATCATGAATAAAAAGCTTATTGGAGCACACAGCCCTCATTGAATTTGACTCAATTCTGTCAGGCAACGGGTTCTATTGCAGGAACCATGTCAATTCCTGTTTAGTTCAGTACGGCGCCCCATTCTCTATCAAATCAGATGGAAGGATGAACACAAGGGACTGACTTAAACAGGAGGGGCAGGTTCCAGAGGATTTCCCCTCAACAGCCCTACCTGGGAAGAGCTGGTGGTGAGAAGTGCCAGGAGTGGTCCCAATCCCAGCACTTCATGACCAGGTAGCCCGGGTTTTTTACTTGGGCTAGTAGTGGTGTAGAAGAGGGTGGGGGTGAAACACTCAGCTGGAGATTGGCAGCCACCATTCACATTTGCAGTCTATAGAGCAGGAGGCAGGACCTCACCCCTGCACTTTACTGAAAAGGTTATTCATTCATTCATTTAGTTAGTTAGTACATTTATATACCACCCCATGCCAAAAAAAAAAAAAAAAAGGTCCCTGAGTGGTTCACAATATATTTTGCCAGCCTTATTGGGTGGCAAAAGCTTGAAGCTTATGGCTCCGACCCTAGAAAAAGGTTTTTTTTAACATCGGAAAAGCCTTCTGACCCTGGGCCCTGCTGCACAGAATCGATTCGCAATTCCCGATTCACAGCTTTGAGCTGAGGGTGCCCATCAAACAGGGAGATTTGCAGAGAGGAGCACCACTGAGGTCCTGAGCCCTCCAAAACCATGTCAATGGTTTGTTGAAAAATGGAGACGATGCAACCCAAGAGGGTAAAAAATGAAACCCCAGTGTTCTTTAGAAGTCACTAGGCAGGTCGCATGATCATAATGAGGGTAGGAGAAGCCTCCAAGGCTCATTGGGGTGCTGTGGGTGCTCCTGTTTGCCAATTGTGTGGAAGTTAAAACCAACATAGGAACATAGGAAACTGCCATATACTGAGTCAGACCACTGGTCTATCTAGCTCAGTATTGTCTTCACAGACTGGCAGCGGCTTCTCCAAGGCTGCAGGCAGGAGTCTCTCTCAGCCCTATCTTGGAGATGCTGCCAGGGAGGGAACTTGAAACCTTCTGCTCTTCCCAGAGCGGCTTCATCCCCTGAGGGGAATATCATGCAGTGCTCACACATCAAGTCTCCCATTCAGATGCAACCAGGGCAGACCCTGCTTAGCTATGGCTGCTATGCAGCAGCGGGGTGGAAGGTCTGGGGGGGGGGCTACGTTGTGCTCTGTGGTTTCCCCTCTATGACTAACAGCAGCTCCTTTGGGGAGCATTTAAGTCGGGGATCTGGTGTGGGAGGAAAAGATGGCAGCTACGTCACACGCAGCCCTGACCCAAATCCTGCCATCAGAGCCATTTTTGCAAGAAAAACACAGGACTTCCAATCGCAGAGGCCCCACATAATGTGTAATTTGGCCCCCACCCCTAGAATCATAAAGATTATTGTACAAATCAGCCATTAGCATTCTCCAAAGCGGGTTCCAAAAGGGAGAGGGAGGGGCACATGTGGCAGTGGTGGCTCCTTCTAATGAGCCGGGGCCGGGGCGGGGGACCATACGAGACACAGCTGCTTCTGATTCCCGACCACGCAGCTCTACCTGACAAATGGCAGCCTGCAGGCAGCGCAGCTCTCATTAACACCAGGGCAGGGCAGGATGGGAGTGGAGAGCAGCCACCAGAGCTGCTGGGGACCATACCCTGCCTTTAAAAAGAAGAAGAAGAAGAAGAAGATCTGAGCTGGCTTACAGTCATCAGTACAATGGGGGGCGTTTTTCCCCACCCTCTGCTTTCTCTAAACAAAAAAGTTCCATGTAGGGAAAATGCTCCGAGTCTCCATTCCCTTTGGCTGCTGCCCCCGCCTTTGGGGAAGTTTTGCAGCTCTCTGATTTCAGTTTTGAGATGGAGCAATCAGGACAGCCTGTGTGTTGGGCTCACATTCAATACAATTTCCTTGACTAGAAAGTACAGTACAGAGAGGAGGAGTTTTGTTGCATGGGGCTTATTGCTAATTGGAAACTCCAGTCCAGAGTTATCCAAAGGTCAGTTTGTTGGTCTCCTGTCTCACTCTTCTGGATCTATTCCGCACAATGCAGCAGGAATGTCCCTTCTCAGGAATGTCCCTTTCCCATCCTAAATCAATCACTCTGACTTAAATGTGTCACACAGAAGGACAAAAATTGCTGGCATTATTCAACCTCTTTTTTCTTGGATTGTACAAAATAAAGGTGGAGGAATTATTTGCTTTGAAGAATATTCCTGCTAGGTCAGACGAAGGTGGGTCCATCTAGCCCAGCATCCTGTCTCCGCATGTGGTCAACCAGATGACTCCAGGAACCCCACAAGCAGGGCAGGAAGGCAATAGCCCTCCACAACTGGAATCCAATTTGTATTTGCTTTTTCAACAAGACTCCTGTAAATTTAAATGAATGGGAAATCAGGAATGGAGATCCTTTCTGAAGTTCAGGATGGATGTTGCAGCTGTCCAGATCAAGAAGGACCACGTAGGTGGATGAACTAATTTCTCCCCAGTAGTGTCAGCCCACCCCCCTGTTTCCTCCCTATGCGCAACTGCCACTGGCCGAATATATATTTGGCCCACCTTGAGGAGAGAAGATATTTCAAAGCCGAGCAGAGCAGGAGGCGGCAACAGGCGGGCGGGCAGGCGTTCCACTAGCAGAATGACTTCCCTGAACTGCTGCTGCGTCGCCTTTCACAGACTTCACATGAGTGACCAATTACCTGTGATTTGTCAACGGATGCCGGGCTGGGCTAATGCAGGCGCACATTCTCCAGGGAGGCAGAGACTTCTCCAAGCAGAGTGCTGCTAGGGCTCAGTGCCAGGGCTGAGGCCTCTGAGCATGTGCAGAGTAGCTTTTCCTGAGGAACCGCAAATTCAAATTCACACACCTGGGATCGGTGGCCAGGGATTCCAGGCCAGAAGGTGGGCTTGAGCCCCAGGACCTCTCCCAGAAGTGAAGCCTTCGGTCTGTCCCCCCACCAGGGCTGGGGACAGATGAGAGCCCTATTCCATTCAAAGGAGAGACTGGACTGCTCGGGGTGCACACAGCCACCCCACCTCCACCTCTGGGGAAAGGCTGAGCAGGTTTCACCCGTGGTTTCCCCCATATCAGCAGAGGCGGCAAGGCCCTCTTCCGTCCTCCTGCCAGAGAGGACGGAAGACAGACGGACAATGCATCTGTGGGGGGATGCAGGACTGTATCCAGTACGTGGCTGATGCCTTTCTGGGGATTAGAAAAGGGCAAGAAGAAGCCGCCGTGAGGCCCTCACAAGGGGCAACTTGCCAGCCCCCCCCACTTTGCCCCTCCGCTCAGGAAAGAGGTGCCAGAGGTGGAGCCTGGGGGCCTGGCAATGGTTGGAAATGGAGAATGTTTGGGCTGCAAGAGGGAGGGAGGGAGGAGGGAGGGAGGGAGGGTGAGGGGACTGTTGGTGCAGAAAGCTAATCTGGCCTCGCCTGCTGAGGGGGGGGGGGCTCCATCGTCGCTGCTGCTTTTCAGGGTGAAGCTGACGGACCAACATGAGCGACTCAGACGGATTCAGGCGACAGGCGACCTGAGCATGCTTACTAGGGAGTCAGACCCACTGAAATCCATGAGCCTGACATCGGAGTACGCCTGCAGAGGATTGCACAGTGTGGGGCTCCCGTTATCATTACCGGAAGCAAGGAGGAGCCCTTCAAGCTTTTCCTGTTGATTTGTGTTTCATAGAGTTCAACCAAAGGACTGAGCAGGTGGGAGCGGAGAGGAGGCAGGACAAAAAGGAGGTCCTTCTGCACACAGCACAGCAGCATCAGCCTATGGAATTCTCTGCCACAAGATATGGTTGGCAGCCAACAGCCTGGATGGTTTAAAGAGGGGCTTAGACAAATTCGTGGAGGAGAGGTCTATCAACGGCTACTAGTCGGAGGGCTATA
Organism: Hemicordylus capensis; assembly: GCF_027244095.1. NCBI lineage: Eukaryota > Metazoa > Chordata > Lepidosauria > Squamata > Cordylidae > Hemicordylus > Hemicordylus capensis. Next base: position 3,359,595 of record NC_069660.1, on the reverse strand, counting down.
GGCCACCTCCAGCCTCAGAGGCACAATGCCTCTGAATCCCAGGTGCAGGGGAGTAACAGCAGGAGAGAGGGCAGGCCCCCCTCAGCTGTTGCCTGTGGGCTTCTCAGGGGCATCTGGTGGGCCTGCGTGTGAAAAAGGATTTCTGGACTCAATCGGCCTTGGGCCTGATCCAGCAGGGCTTTTCTTAGGACAGGGGAGGGCATTCTTGGCTTTGCCATACATACTCTGAGTGAAGGCACTGAGCTTGGCACTCATCCGACTGCAGGATCAGCACAGCCTGCTGCTGCTTCCATTTCCTCAATCAGCACCTTTACAAATAAAGAGCAAAAATTCACCTCAATTCACCAATAGAAATCACCAAGAATGGCCTGGCTGTTCCTGATCATTTTTAGCCTACTTTCCTTAAGGAAAGTAAGCTTATGAGATCATCTAGATTTCTGTGTATGACCGTGTGTGTCTCTATGTGTGTGTCCCTATTGTGCATTGTCAACTTCACAATGCCTGGACTGACTTAGACCAAATGTCCTACAGTCGTAAGGACACCTCAACAGTATAGTTTGTGATGACATCATCCCCCCCCCATTTCAAGATGGTGGAAGCATGAACGTTTGAGCCAGAAGTGGGCTAACTTGTGAACCTCCCGCATAGCTGTAGAGGAAGGCCTGAGAATGAGGGGGCCACCCCTGATGATGGAGACTCAGGAGTACCCATTCAGCCCAGTTTGGCAGGGAGCTGCTCCCTTCCTCTCCTAATCCCATCCCACTCCAATCCCTTCTGAATCTGACTCAGAAGAGGAGTTGCAGGCAGAGGTCCCAAGTCAGGGGGAAGGCAATGTCCAGCTGCTTAAGAACCTAAGAACAGCCCTGCTGGATCAGGCCCAAGGAAGCCCATCTAATCCAGCATCCTGTTTCACACAGTGGCCCACCAGATGCTGCTGGAAACCTACAGGCAGGAGTTTAGGGCATGCCCTCTCTCCTGCTGTTACTTCCCTGCAGCTGGTACTCAGAGGTATCCTGCCTTTGAGGCTGCAGGTGGCCCACAGCCCTCCAACTAGTAGCTGTTGATAGACCTCTCCTCCATGAAGTTATCCAAACTCCTCTTAAAGGCATCCGGTTGTTGGCTGTCACAGCATCTTGCGGCAGAGAATTCCACAAGTTGATGATGCGTTGTGCAAAAAAGTACTTCCGTTTGTTGCTCTTAGACCTCCTGGCAATCAATTTCATGGGATGACCCCTGGTTCTAGTGTGATGTGAGAGGGAGAAGAATTTCTGTCTATCCCCTTTCTCCACACCATGCATGATTTTATAGACCTCTATCATGTCTCCCTGCAGTTGTCTTTTTTCTAGACTAAAAAGTCCCAAGTATTGTAGCCTTGCATCATAAGGAAGGTGCTCCTGGCCCCTGATCATCTTGGCTGCCCTCTTGTGCTTCCTTGGATGAGGCACGCTGCTTTGGCGGTAGCAGAGCTGCCAGGCTGCTGCTGGTGCTGGTAAAGACCAGGTGGGTGGAAGGATGGATGGATGGATGGATGGGCAGGCTACTACCATCACAGAACATGACAGAATCCTACGAAGTAACACCAAAAGAAAGGCCCCTCCTGCCCCATGGGGGCTTGCAGTCTAAGGGCCAAGCTGCTTGTCATGTTGGAGTTCCCAGGTGCAAGTGTCCTGATTTGGATTGGGGCCATGGCACAGGGGAGGGGGGCGGCAGGGTCCAGCCCTTTCCCTCCTTCTCACTCTGGGCCCAATCCAAAAGGGATCTCATCCCCCCCCCCCGTGCCCATGAATTTTCCAACCCTCCTCCTCTCTCTTCTGTTCTCTTGCCTGGGCACTTTCCAGACTAGACCCTACAACGGGGTCAGGACGTATCTCGGAAGTGTGCTTCTACACTTCCTGCATCATGACACCACAGTCTCTACGTGGACAGCAGGGTACTGTGCACATTGCCAAATAGAAATGGAGCTAGGATGTCATATATCCGGCTTGAGAAAGTTGCTGTTTTGGGGGGGTTGTTAGTTGCTGCGAGACTGCGCCCCCTGCTGTTTACGATTGGAATGTGACGCCCAAATGGAGGCATTTTGCTGCTGTTTCAGCAGCTAGCCTGGAAAGCACCCTGGTGGCAGCTTTTGGGGTGAGAGAGTCCCCTCCACCCCTCCCCTCTCTGATTCCCTGTGCTGCTGACAATGAGGGCTACTGATCCAAGCTGGAGAAAAACTCAGCTGAGCATCGCAAGCCAGGGAAGTACAGACTTCAGCACCATCCATCACTGACATGGATGGGACACATTAAAATAACTAGCTGGACACATGACTCACTGTCTCTGGCTGAGGGCCTTAGCGATCATCAAGAGACCTTTTCCCTTCTTCCCACCCGCACAGCGATGTCTGCCTTTCTCCCTCCCCGCCCCTTTTCTTTTTTCTTTTCTTTTCTCCCTCAATAAGGGTTGACAGACTGCAGCCTGGATAACATGCCTGTAGCTTTTCACTCCTCTAATGCAGCAGAAGAAGAGCCTGCCGTGGCCTCCCCACTTGGGATGCCGGAACCAGGGGAGAAACAAACAGGCCAGGAGAAAACGCAGGAGAAGGAGGAGGATCCCCTATCCTGCTCAGGGAATCAGATGCTACCCAGCCAGCCCCCCCCCTCCCCGAGTGCTCTTGTGCTCTTTCTTCTTCTGCCAGTGTTCTGCAGAGCCCAGCGTCTTCCTCACTTTGACCTAAGCACTGGAGCCGGAGTCCGGGGAGGAAGTTCGTCTTTTAGGATCCTTTTGGTTTTTCTTTGGGGGAAAGGACAGGAGGAAAGGACTGGGGGGAGGCAGAGCAGAGGGGAGGCTCTCTTGCTCCCCCCCTCCTGCTGGGGGGCCCTTGGGAACTAGCGTCTCCTCCCAGCTGCTGGCTGCGCTTGCAGAAGTTTTCTGCTGGCAAGAGAGTCAGTCCAGGCGGGGGTTGCTCAAGTGCTGCACAGCAGAAAGATCATCCGCTTTCCAAGAGGCTTCACTTTTGCACACGCACAAACATGTGTGTTCCCATGCTGTTGCAAAAATTGCCTGACAGGAAAAAATATATTCATTTTCTGTTTACAGTCACTGATTTGGAACACATTCAATAATTTACTGAAAGCCTAATGCATTATTCCCCACACTCCCCAGGCACTCCAGTCCTCAGAACTGGAGGAAAAGAGGCAGGTACCAAAGCAAGTGCTAATCATGGTACAGGGGAACCATCATGAAAACAAAGGTTCAGAAGCCACTTCTCAGAATGCTGTTGGGGCAGTTTCTAAACAGAGGGGTGCATTGTGTAGAACCCCCTGCCACGATATTCCCCTTGCTCCTTGATTCTAACTATATGAGACCGGTTGCAGTTGCTAGTGATGAGGAGAGGCACTCTGTCCATGTTCAGGGGTACTTTTCTTTTTTGCATACAAGACTTTGTAGTTGATCCTTTAAAGCTAGGATCGCCAGATCCTGTTGGACTACAATTCCCACCTTCCTCAGCCACAGGGGCCTTTGGCCACTATGGGTGGGGGGATGATGGGAGTTGTAGTCCAGCAGCATTTGGGGACCCCAGCTTTAAAGAAAGGCAGGGCACAGATGGGAGAGAGATGGGGTGCCCAATGGATGTGCCAGACCAAAGAGGGCAGCACCACCACTACCACACAGGGCAATGACAGCAACAGAACCCACAAGGGTTTGGACCCACATTAGGGAAAATCCAACCAGCCGCAACACCTTTCAAGCATGTGGGCTCCATCAAGGGGCTAACCACAGTTGTAGAAAGAACAACGAACATCGGTGTGTGTCGTTGTTCTCTCTATTAAACCATATAAAAGCAAAGCAAAACTTGCAGATCAAATCCAACTCAAATCGTTCACGTGAAAACAAAAGTCTAAAAGACAGACAAGGCCTTCAATCGGCAAATTGACGGAGAAGGGTAGAGAGAAGGATTGCAAACAAGCCACTTGGGCTGCCTCCATTGAAACATGCATGAAAGACCACGGTGGGAGAAGAGGGCCGTTTGTGCCAGTGCTGCCTGCTGCGTTTCCTTTAGCCTCAAACCCTAACATGCGGTGACTAGAGAAGATGCTGGGAGAGGCGCCCATGCTTGAGGCAATGCCGCATCTGTCAGACACCCTGCAGGAGCTTGCAAAAGGCTCCCCGACGCCTCATCTCCTCGTCACCCTTGTGCGTGCTCTCTTTCTCTCTCCCTCTCCACTCTGCAGGGGCTCACCTGGGCTACTCTGGGCCTCTGTTGTTCTCTTCTTTCCCCATTGCTGGCTGCTTTCTTCTTATTCCTGGACCAACGGGCCCAAGTATCCGCTGTGCAGAAGTGAATGCAGCTGATGGACAAGAGCTCTCTCCCGATGTAGGGCCTTCCCATCAAGGGGCCCCAGGAGAGCAGCACAGAGGGGAGAAGAAGGGGAAGCCATCCCTGCCCGCCTCTCTTCTGAACTCTGATGGATCTCTTCCCCAGAGCCTGCCAGCTGTTGCCAGCGGTCCTTCCACTCTCTTTGGCAGGGTCTAACCACACACTACAGCCACCGAATGGCACAGCGCGGAAATGACTTGATTAGCAAGCCAGAGGCTGCCAGTTTGAATCCCTGCTGGTGTGTTTCCCAGACTATGGGCAACTCCTATATCGGGCAGCAGCGACAGAGGGAGGTGATGAAAGGCATCGTCTCATTCTGTGCGGGAGGAGGCAATGGTCAACCCCTCCTGTATTCTACCAAAGAAAACTACAGGGCTCTGTGGGCGCCAGGAGTTGAAACTGACTTGACGGCACAACTTTACCTTTACCTTGAGCAACACACTCGGCCCACAGCCGGCTGAGGATGGCCGGGCAGGAGTCGGGTGCCACTACCTGGGCTGGCTGGCTCTTGTTTTCCCAGCTGCAGCACCGGATGTTTCTGCCCAGCAGGATCACATCATTTGGAGTGTTTCGGATGAGGGCATCTGTGCATCGGAGTGCTTAGTAAGGGCAGGGCTCGCATGGACAGCCGGTCGGGTCATTGAGAATACGAAACACCAGCTGGGGCTTCATCAGTGAAGACTCAAGTGTGAGGCGGGCCCAACCGTTGACTCTCAAACTGTGCCTGAACATGTTGCTGCTGCCTCCCGCAACCAGGAGAGAGCCGGAAATGCTCTATGGAGCGGGCAGTGAGCTTTTGCCTCAGGTTACCATCTGCACTCAGAACTAAGAGAGGAGAGCTGGTCTTGTGGTAGCAAGCATGACTTGTCCCCTTAGCTAAGCAGGGTCCACCCTGGTTGCATTTGAATGGGAGACTAGAAGCGTGAGCGCTGTAAGATATTCCCCTCAGGGGATGGAGCCGCTCTGGGAAGAGCATCTAGGCTCCAAGTTCCCTCCCTGGCAGCATCTCCAAGATAAGGCTGGGAGAGAGACTCCTGCCTGCAGCCTTGGAGAAGCCGCTGCCAGTCTGGGTAGACAATACTGAGCTAGATGGACCAAGGGTCTGGCTCAGTATGTGGCAGCTTCCTATGTTCCTAACATGGGTTCCTACTACCACTCAGGAATCTTTCCCCAATCCTATATAATAAAACCCTAAGGTACCTGCGTCCGTGTCTCTGGCAGGTGTTCTGCGCATGCGTGGCGTGCGTGTAGTTACTGTCTCTGCGTCGTAGGTCCGCGTAGCAACCCGTTAAACCTGCAAACAGTTCTACACAACTCTTCTAGCGCCTGTTAATGTAACGGGCTTAATGTCTACTTTGGACATAAGATGGTTGGCTTAGGATTGTCTGGCCTGCGAGGCTGGAAGACGCCGATGAAACTGAGTTTCCAGCTGATGGGTCTGGCATCCCTCTTGAAGCCCTAATCTGGGGGGGGGAATAAATTGCAGCTGGGGGTGATTGGAGTTGTAGTCCAACCATAGTTGGAGACCCTCAGATTGGCCGGTCCTCCCCTCGTCACGTTGTGGACTATGGAAGTGAAATGGGCAGTTGACACCATCGCTCCTAAGTATTCCCTTCCTCAGTACAGAGCCGAGTCATCCCTCTGGTTTACCAGGGAGCTGAGGGTGATGACGCAGTTTGCAGGACGATTGGAACACAGGTGGCGGAAGACTCGTAAGGACATGTTTTGCAAGAAATATGATCCAACACAGACGAGAGCTGCTTATTTGTAGTAGTCGACTTCAAGTGTCATCCAGCAGGGCTCTGAGGAACCTAGGAAGCTGCCAAATACTGAGTCAGAGCCTTGGTCCATCTAGCTCAGTATTGTCTACCCAGACTGGCAGCGGCTTCTCCAAGGCTGCAGGCAGGAATCTCTCTCAGCCTTATCTTGGAGATGCTGCCAGGGAGGGAACTGGGAACCTTCTGCTCTTCCCAGAGCGGCTCCATCCCCTGAGGGGAATCTCTTGCAGTGCTCACACACGTTGTCTCCCATCCATATGCAACCAGGGTGGACCCTGCTTAGCTAGGGGGACAAGTCCTGCTTGCTACCACCAGACCAGCTCTCCTCTCCCTGAGGCTGTTCCAAGCCGTCTGTGGCCTGCTGCAACCTGGCCTGCCTGGGATGGCTCAAGAGCCCTTGGAGGCTGTCATGGCCCAGCCTCAACCAGCCCCGTGAACTTAAGCTCCATGCTGCCACCAAGCAGACTTTAATTTTCTCTGGCTGAGTCTACTGAAACAGCCTTCCAAACCTTTGTTTCACTGAAAGCAAGGAAGGGTGGAAAGGCTGCTCAGCGTGGGGAGGGGAAAACAGACAGAAACTACAGTTTGTTGAATTTAAAGAGAGAACATTTATTTTAAAATAGTTCAAAGCAAAACAGCAGTTCTTTTGGAAAATTTAGTGCAAAACAGCAACCATATGAGCACAAGGAACAAATAAAATATGAGAAAAATGCATCCTGTCTAACCTGTACCTAATTCTGCGCCTTAACCTAGAGTCCTTATCAGGAGTTTTCTTATAAGCACCTCCAATCAGCATCTGCAGCGAGCCTGACTTTTTCACTTCTCAGCTTCAGGTCTTTATCTTCCTTTCCAGTACTGGAGGTTCAGTTCCAGACTGGTCCTTCAGCTGCTTTGAGGATGATTCAGGTCTCAAGAGAGTTTTCAGCTTAACTCTCCCAGTGATTTTTCAGCTCTAATTTCAGCAGCTCTTCTCAGCTCTTCTCTCCTTGCTCTCCCAGACTCCAACTTGAACTGCAACTCCAACTTCACCTCTCCCACTTTTCAAGTAACCCTCTGCTGTAGGCAAGCCTCCTTTTATTCTCTTTTCCCTATCCAGATTTCTCTAAACCAGCCAATCAGAACAACTCAAGTTCCCTCCATTATTTTAAAACATACCCAGTCAAATCAAACCCTCTCTTCCCTCCAGAGGTTTACCAGTAAAATTCTTTTCCCCCTCCTAAAACAAACTGTAGAACAGGAGCTGTGAACATTTGACCCCTGCACAGCTTTTTAACACTGGACATAGGGAGTAAGCAAATACATATTTTATTTTATTTTACATTTATATCCTGCTTTTCCTCCGAGGAGCTCCAACAAATGCACATGTGCAAAGCAGGACAAACTGTGCAAGCCAGCTCTAGGCAACTTGTTCGCCAGCAGGCAACACTTTCCAGAATATCTCCAGACGAGAAGTTGTGGGGAGAATTCAGGCCCATCACCTCGCCCCGCCCGTCTTCCACAATGAAAGACATATTCAGAAGCTGGGTTCCTTCATGTGCTGCGATACACACTGATGATGCCACATCATGCCCCTCGGCCAAAACCTCCCTGTTGGCCCCCCCACCCAGTGGCTCATCCTCAGCCCCTTCCCTCTCCCTGCTCTGCCCGGCTGCACTTCTGCTCAGTGACATGATGTCTAGAAGGGCGGCCTGCAACACAAAGGAGACCCAGAGCGCTGGGCCCGCCGGGGTGCACTGGCAGAAAAGGCAGGGATGCAGACATCTGGGAAACCCTGCAGCCAGGATCCCAGATGCACCCCCGGGGCTGTGAATGGGGCCTCTGTGCCTTCCAAGGAAGCTGAAAGGCTGCATACAGCTCTGCACCGGCAGCTGCACAGAAAGGCCAGGCCAGGTTGCGGGCAGAGTCAGTGGGGGGACAGGAGCAGAGCGAGGGGTGTGGGAGAGAGAGACCCTCGTCTCAACCCTTCTTTAACCAAAGAAGCCGAAGCCGGGAGGGGACTAAGGCCTCCGCTCTTAAAGCAGGAATCAGCCTGGGACCCAGATTTTCATACAGCACCCAGACCCGGGACATTCAGTGATGGTAACAGTGTCTCTGAGCTTGTGCAAAGAACCATTTGAGTTCCTACATTCAGTTTTCACACACCTGAAGTTAGAGGGTTTCCTACATTGAGGAGGGGGTTGGACTAGATGGCCTCCAAGAACCCTTCCCATTCTAGCCTTCTGTGAGGTCCTGTGTGTGCTGCCTTTTTCACATATTCAGTGCCACCTAGCCTAGAAGCCATTCCCTCTGACTTCAGGTGTAAGAAAACGTTACTCTAGCTGAGGGACAGATAACCCCCAAGAGGAAGGGGCTGGGCCCCTCTTCCTCCACCTTTCTGTGAAAAACAAATAAAGCTTGGCTGCTCCAGGATCCCTGCTTGGGGCTGCCTTTTAAACTCAACCACGGGAAAGCACACACACACACCCTGCATGCCTGATGTTGTCCTCCCAGTGCTGTGATGGCGTGCCCCACCGATGTTGCCACCTGGAGTGTTTGTGTTTGTGGACATACATCACTGTCGCTTCCTTCTCGGGGAGCAAAGCACTCGGTGTCCGTCCTGCTGTCATCCCGTCCTCTGCCTCCTTGCCAGGTGGGGGGAGCAAGGGACAGAGTTGGAACTGGGTATGCCCATTGAAAGGATGGCAAGGCTGCCATGGGGCGTTGCGGCATCCCTGTTGCCGGGCAACTCCATAGTCCTCTGAGAGGCCGCCAGCGAGAAGCATCACAGGCATGGAGCAGCCACCCACGTCCCTGGATGGGTCTGGGCTGCCACCTCTAGGATTCCAGTTTGAAAACTGGTGCAAAATGAAACTGGTGATGGCGGCATCCAGAATTGGATGCTTTGGCGGCCAAACTGGAGGACTTGGCAGTAAACATTGGTGCAAACCAAAGATTCAAACTGGAGTTTGCTGAAGCAAATCGGAGATTGTTTTTGCCGCAAAATTGCGGTTTCACACGTTTGGATGTACTAGAGTTCCCACCTCTGCCACGTTTAACTCCAGTTTGGCAATACGTATGAACCGGGCCATAGTGCATGCGCAACATTACCCGTGTGGTAGAATGTAATGATGCACTGTAGTGCAAGCACGTCATTGCACATATGGAGTTGTACGACCCGGCGGCCGTTATGTATCATGGCTACACTGGCATGCAACCCTCTTGGCACAATCTTTGCACCCTTGCACAACTGCACAAATGTGATGTTCCACCATGTGCATAATGTGGCACAGTCTGTCAGCCAGAAAGTCGCCTGCTGCCACATCCATTGTCCTTTTCTGGAAGGGCAGCCCGATGGCTTACTGGGAACGTGGTAAAGTTGGAAGGTGGGGGGAGCCTCCAAACTACGGGCCATTCCAGATGTGAGGTGGACAACAGCTAAGTTTCCATTCCAAGCAGTTTTTTGTCCTATGTGCACACACTCCACGTTTGTAAGCATACACCAAAAACGTCAGATGTGCAACAATTCTTCCTTTTGAAAGTGATGTGTGAAGCAGCTCTTGTGTGGCGAACTCAGTGATGAAAGAAGCTGAGATGGAGACTGCATTGTGGTATCTCTTTCCCTGGACATTTTCCAGGAAAGGATGACCCAATTCCCCCTCTACGGAAACAGGACTCTCTTGGATGGTGTGGACTTCAGTAGACAGGGAGGGCTCAGCACAGCAGGAACACTTTGGAGCATTACTACTACTACTACTACTACTATTATAAACATAGACAAGGCTACACCTGGGGGGCTATTTAGTTTAGGTAAAAAGACGACTTCTGAGGGGGAGACATGATAGGGTTGCCAAAATTCCATTGTTGGAATAAGGGACAAAGAGGGGGAATGTGTGGGGGTAATCAGGGGCCCGAGTAGCAGTGCTGGACGTACTGAAACGTAACATGTCTATCTGTCTATACCTACAAAGATTAGAATTGTTCGGACAATGGCTTTCCCCATGATACTCTATGGGTGCGAAAGCTGGTCTTTGAAGAAGCAGGATAGAAAAAGTATTGATGCTTTTGAACTTGGGTGCTGGAGAAGACTTTTGAGGAGATCATGAACAGCCAGGAAAACAAACCAATGCATCCTAGAACCAATCAATCCAGAATTTCCATTTGAGGCACAAATGACCAGCAGGTTCAAACTATCCTACTTCGGACACATTATGAGAAGACCCAGCTCCCTTGAGAAGCCCATCATGCTGGGGAAAGTGGAAGGAAAGAGAAGAAGAGGATGACCAGCAGCAAGGGGAATGGCCTGGATTACGACAGTCATGAATGCACCACTGAGAGCCCTGAAAGGCCAAGTTTATAAGACAGATCATTCTGGAGAGGATCTCTCTATGTGGCCGTGAAGAGTCGATACCAACTTGGCGGCATTTAATCAAACAACCAACCAGTCAATCAATCATGTACTGAAACATCCAACTTTCAACTTAAACGAGTTACCACTTTGATTGCTTCCCCTCTACTTATTGATAGAACCATGGTTAGCCAAGTTTTGGTGAGCCAGCAATGATAGGTTTCACCCAGGGGCACCATCTAGTAATCATCACTTGCGCGATTCTCATGCTCCTGATAGCTGGAGAAGGCGAAGTGAGCCAACCCGTGATGGCTGTTAATGTCAATGTCCCCACTCTGGGCCTGTTGGCAACCCCAGAGCTGCAGCCCACCAGAATCACAGAGTACTTACTACTCTGCTGGCGGGGAAGGAGTTGAAGCGCATGAGTTGCAGTCTATTCCATTCTTGTGAGAGTAACTGATTGCACCGAAGCCATCGGTTCTTCCCATTAGCTGAACAGAAAGGCCAGACTACAATTTGGGGCTGCAACAAGGGACGCTCCTGTTGCTGGTGACCTTCCCGGAGGTGGCTGCCCTCCCCTTCTCAGGAGGGCCAGCGGGCTCGCCTTTGCCACGCACAGGGGGAGCCGGCCGAGCTGCGGAGCCAGGAGCGGGGCGGGCTTGGGGGCCGCCTGGAGGAGGGCGCGGGGCGGCCGGGGAGCTCCTCGCTGGCTGGGCCGGCTTTGCGGGCAGCCCGCGGCGGCGGGAGGCTGAGCGCCGCCAAGGCAGGCGTCGCCCCGGGGCCGGCTTTGGCCCGGCGGGCCGAGGAGGAGGAGGAGGAGGAGGAGGAGGCTCTCGCCCTGCCTGCCTGCCCCGGGAGACAAAGGGGGCTGCTGTTCTCCAGGCCGGGCGGACGCTGCTGCTCCTCCTCCGGGCGGGCGGGCGGCGGCGTTCTTCAGAGGTCTCTCTTCTTCTTCTGCCCAGACAGGCCCCCGCCTCCGCCGCCTCCCCCAGCAGAGCGCGCTCGGTGGCTGCTGCTGCTGTTCCAAGGCGCCGGGGGGGGGGGGAGAAGAGGGGCGGGCGCAGGCGGGGCGGCCACCTCGGGGGCTGGCGGTGGTGGCTGCTGCTGCTGCCCCGAGTCCTGCTGCAGGGCACGCGGCACACCTGCCTGCCTGCTCGCGCGCGGGCGCGCTCGGGGTCCGGCGCCGGGGGCCACGGGGCAGAGAGGCGGCGGCGGCGGCTCTCCAGATGGCCGCGACGGAGCCCGACGACGGGAGGAGCGACGGGCGCAGCAGGCGCAGCGCTGCTGCCAAGTGAGCCCCAACTTGGCACGGCCAGCGGGAGGCTTCGTGGGGGCCCCTCGGCGGCTTCTCTGCCCCTCTCGCCAGCAGCAGCATGGTAATGCGGGGGGGGGGCTGCTCCTTTGCCCCTCCCGGACCCCGACCCCCCCCCCCCCGCTTCTGCTCTTCCTCTCGGCCCCTGGCTTGGGTGGGCGTGCGGGGGCGGCGGCCAGGCTCCTCCGCGGCAGCCCCTTCCGGGAGGCAGCGCGGCGCAGCAGGGCGACGTCGGGGGACTTCCCAGCAAGCAGGAGAGTAACTTTTCCGCGAGTGCAAAGGGGGAACCCCCAGGCAGGCAGCACTTTCTGGCCCGCCGCCGCCGCCCGCCTCGGCGCAGGAAGAGGAGAAGGAGCGGGGGGGGGGGGGGCCTGGCGGGCTGGCGCGCCAAGGAGCAGGCAGGTTGGCCGCCGCTGCCCTGCTCGGTGTCTGAGCAGCCCGCCCGCCAGCGGCGGCTCCTCGCTGGAAGGCCCAGGCGAGCCACCAGGTGCAGCTGCAGGCACGGGCGGGAGGGAGCCCGCCGTGGCCGAGGAGGCGGCGCTGCTGGGCCAGGTGAGGCGGCGGGAGAGGGGCGCTGCAGGGGAGGCGGAGGAGAAGGTGGTGGTGCCGCCCCCGAGGAGCGGAGGCCGAGCAGTGCGGCGGTGGGTGGTGCTGAGGCAGGCACACTTGTGGAGCCCACAGCATTCTTCTTCGTGAGGCAGAGAGGAGAGGTGGCGACACAGCGTGGAGCATAAGTGCAGCAGCCGGCTGGGCTGCGGGAAGTGACTGGAATTGTGTTGGCGTTCACAAGGGCATTTGGCATAGTTTGGCCCGGTCATGACCACAGTGTGGAGTGTCCTGTAAGCATTCCGCCGTCAATGCAAGGCAAATAACTGGATTTCCAAGAGGCTCCCTGACCGTTTCTGGATGAAAGATCTGCATTGCACTCGCTTTCATTCATTGCTGTGCATTAGATGTGACTGTTTGTTCCGCTTTCCTATAGAAGAGTCTTGTAAGACTCAAAAGCTTGCAGATTCCCATTCCAGCCCTGAGAGTCCAATATCACTTTGCCTTTTCTCCATATGGACACATCTAAGCTGGTTCAACAGAATTCTCTGCCACAAGGTGTGGAGACAGCCTGCAACCCTGGTGGCTTTAAGAGGGGTTTAGATAAATCCCCAGACAGGTCCATCAATGGCTACTAGTCTTGAGGGCTGCAGGCCACCTCCCACCTCAGAGGCAGGATGCCTCTGAGTACCAGTTGCAGGGGAGCAGCAGCAGCAGGAGAGAGGGCATGCCCTTAGCTCTTGCCTACAGGCTGCCCATCGGCATCTGGTGGGCCACTGTGGAAAACAGGATGGACTGGATAGGCCTCCTTGGGCCTGATCCTGCAGGGCTGTTCTTATGTTCCCTCTTTTGGGGGTTCTGTTTGGGAGTTTCATGTCAGTCAGTCAGTGAGGCCCAAGCAGTTTTATAATACATAAGAATAGCCCTGCTGGATCCGGCCCATGGAGGCCTATCCAGTCCAGCATCCTGTTTCACACAGGGATCCACCAGATGCCTCTGAGAAGCCCACAGGCAAGAGCTGAAAAGCCCCCCCTCTTGCTGTTGGTCCCCTGCAACTGATACAGACGTTTATGTTACATTGACAGATTGATTGATTGATTGATTGAGTGCTGTCCAGTTGGTGTCGACTCTTGGCGACCACGTAGAGAGATTCTCTCCAGGATGATCTCTCTTCAACTTGGCCTTTCAGGTCTCTCAGTGGTGCATTCGTTGCTGTCACTTTGGTTTGCCCACCTCCAAATGCGCTGAGTGAGGACCACGGAAGGTCTAACTCTGTGCGTATATCAGACTGATGGAGCTGCTGTGCCTGCTGATGCTGCCCCCCCCCGCTCAGCTTCCAAGGAGGTCGTCTCCTCTGTCTCCTCCTCCTCCTCCTCCTCCTCCTCCTCCTCCTCCTCCTCCTCCGCCTCTTTGCATGGAGGGAGGATTCTCTTTCTCACGAAGAGCCCTCCTCATCTCCAGCAGAGGGAACAAAAGTTTGGCACCCAGAGAGGGAGAGTGGCTGCCTGCGGGATGATGCTGCGATCATTAGCAGCTGTTTGGAAAAGGAGGGTGTGGGACTGGAAGCCTCTCTGAGGTTAGCAAAACCGCCTCGCTCTGCCTCATTGCACATCTGGGGAACTGGATCCAGAGCACAGATGCCCTGGGAGATCTGCCCCCCCCCCTTTCGGGCCCAGGGCTCTGCAGCAAGCCCACCCACAGCTCCTCGGGTTTTGTTCCGACAGCTTCCATTGCAGCAAGGAACCCCCGCCCGCCTGCATCTGCTGCAGCATCCCTCAGACCTGGGCTGTTCTTTGCAGCCTCCTGTAGCACCTTCCCTCCCTGTCTCAGAGGACTTTCCCTTTCCTGCATGGCAGGAGGGGAATTCCCAAGGAACAGGACTCCTCTCGTTCTCGGAGTGGAGAGGGGCCCAGGCGCTTGCCTCTCCCATTCTTCCCACTCTTATTCCATTTGTGGCAAGTGTTAGGGGGGAGGTGCAAGGGTGCAGAGGCCGGAGGAAGCTTTGGGGGGGGGGACTGCACTACCATTTGCTCAGCAGCAGGCGGCTGTGGAGGGCAGCTGGTGAAGGTGTGGTGGTGGTGGGGGGGGGGCAGCAGGAAAGGGATGGTCTTGAAAGCTGCTTCTGTCCAGCAGGCTGTTTGCCTGTTGGAGAAGGAGAGGAGAAGGCGGCCACTTCTCATGGCTGCCTGGGAGGAGAGCTGGTCTTGTGCTAGCAAGTGTGACTTGTCCCCTTTGCTAAGCAGGGTCTGTCCCAGTTTGCATTTGAATGGGAGGCCACATGTCTGAGCACTGCAAGATATTCGCCTTAGGGGATGCGGCCCCTCTGGGAAGAGCATCTGCATGCTTGCTTGTAGAAGGCTGCAAGTTCCCCCCCTGGTATCTCCAAGACCAGGCTGGGAGAGACTCTTGCCTGGAACCATGGAGAAGCCGCTGCCAGCCTGTGTAAACAATACTGCGCTAGATGGGCCAAGGGTCTGACTCCGCAGAAGGCTATGCTCCTTGAGTGCTTATGCTCCTTGCATGCCTTCTGCAGATCTAAGGTGCACATCTCTGGTGATTAGGGAAGTGCAGGAAGCTGGCAGGGTCCGGTTTGACGGCGGAGGGCGGCTTTAAGGGCGGGGGAGGATGCACTCCCCCCCCCACTGTGTTTCCCCCGCCGGCATGCAATTCCCTAAAAGCCTGTTGGGGCAGCAGCTTACCTCCTTGCTGCCCCATCCCAACATTAACCAGATATAATCAGAAGTACTAGCTGTGCATGTTGCACATGCGCATGGACCCGACATACACAAGCATGCTAGTACTTCCGGTTATATCCGGTCAACATCAGGATGGAGTGGCAGGGAGGTACACTGCCGTCCCAACAGGCTTTTAGGGAATCGCTCGTCGGTGGGGGAAATGTGGCACGCGGGCGGGGAGGGAAGTGCATTATTCTCCCCCACCCTTAAAGCCATCTCCTAACCGCCCCCCCGCTATCAAACCTTTGAGCTAGCCAGGGTTCCAACTGGTTCAGAGGCCCATAAAAGGGCCTCCGAACTGGTCCGTGCACATCCCTGTTGGTGACCAGCAGCTTCTTTGGGCCCAGTCTTCCAGGGAGTTGTCTTGAGCAGGGCCTCGTTGCCATCAGTGGGAGCTGTGCAAGAGCATTACTCTGTGTGGCATGTACACAATGTGTTACAGCATATGCAAAAACAATGTCATTGCCTTCTTGCCCTTAAGAGCTTACAGTCTAAAACTGGACCAGTCTAAAATCCGATGGTGACATCAGTCTCCCCCAAGAGACCAACTTAGATTTATCCAGGGCACTTTCCAGAGTAAACATTTTACCAAGAGAGGTCAAATGCTTCAGCTTGGTAGGATCGTATAGAAAACGACCCCCAGAATCTCAAACTCCTACAATGGGAAAATATAGCTACTTTTTTGCAGCATACATGCAACGTTATAGCACTATATTGCAAAGTTAAAACCCGAAAGAAGGCATCGGAAATGTGAACGGCATCTTGACGGCATCTTGCTGTCAGTGCAGGGACTGTGGTGTCACAACACAGGAAGTCTGGAAGCACACTTAGCAGATCCGCCATGACTCTGTTTCAGGGTTTAATCTGGAGAGCACCCAGGTCCGCTTGGTGTATCCTTCAGCCCTCTCTGGGTGCCAGGCGGCTGCCCAGCCTTGCCCTGTATGATGCCCTCTGTAGGCCAGAACGCTTCTGCTGAAGCTTTGACAGGCATCTGGAGGGAGGAAGCTGATGGGAGCAGAAGCCTTTGGAGGCAGAGCCAGGGAGGGGTCCGAACGAAGAGGCTCCCCATATTAGTAGCTGTTTCCCTCTTGCTGTGGCCGGATGGCTAAGCCTCTGGTGGCCACAACCAGAGACCCCCAATTCAAGGTCAGGTGCCGACAGGTAGAGGAGACCGAAAGCCAGGCTGCAGTTGCTGACTCCTTGAGGGCATGCGGCCAAGCTACGAGGCACAAACAATGCTTTCAAATGTTGGAGTAGGATTTGGAGCAGGCTTCTCTCCTCGTCCTTCCACTTCCCAGTCAGGAGTTCCTAAATGAGAAAGGGGAGAACCTCTAGGGAAGCCAAAAAGGTCCCAAGAGAGGCTCTCATTTTCTTCTGTTGACCCAACCAAGGGCCTTGGGGGTGGGGTGGGGGGTCCAGACACCCAGGATGGCCTGTGCTGGACTGTGAGGAGTGAGCAGACGGTGTCCTTCATGAAACAAATGGGATTCACATTTTGATTCAAACTGCAATTCCAGCTTTCTTTGGAGCAATTCCAGCCCCTTGAATTTAGTGAGAATTGAGCTGTTGAGTTCCATAGGATTCAGCCGGACCCACAATTATCCTTCACTCTGCTTTTCACTCTGCTTTTCACATAACAGAATCCTACATCTGGACTTATTTGTTGCCTTGAGTATCCGCCAGCTGTCTAGAAACTGAACCAGGCTCCCTTCGCTTCGGCAAACCAGAACCTTTTTGCAACCAGAAGGGACGGGGGCCAAACTTCCCCGTTAGATCCAGCTCTGTAGCAGCTGGGATTCCCATTCAGCCTCATGACTCCTGGAGCCAGGACTTGGTCACAAAGCACAAAAATATCACGAGGCTGGGGAGAGCGTTTCCAGAGCTGGCACGGCTCCTGTTTTGCGAGAAGCAGAAAATGCCCTGAAGAGGCAAATGATCAGCTCGCAGGCCTGGAGCAGTCGTTTTCTTCTGGGCAGCCTCCTTTGCCACTGCTCCAGATCTCTCTCTCTCTCACGCTTCCCTCCCATCATCCAGGGCCCTCCTCCTCCTCCTCCTCCTCTTCTGATCCATGCCAGAAATGCGGCGTCTGGGAAGAACTCCTGGCCTGCAGAGTACTTGGGGTGGTCTCTTAGGAGCGTGGGCTGGAGCAGCAGAGCTGAGCAAACATCCTTCATGTGTAGGGCAGAGAGTGTACAGAGGCCCAGGCGGAGTCCGAGAAAGAGGGGGCTGGCAGCTGCTTGTAGGGCAGCCAGGTCTTCTGGGCCAGGCGTAGGGCTGGGGGGCAACCTGGCTTGCTTACCCTGGACGGATGTTAGAGGCACCACTCAGAGCCCCCCCGCTCTGCAAACAAAAAGCCCAGAGAGATTTCCTAATCAGATGCTTTCATCTTAAAGTAAGCAGAGGATTGCCAGATGCGCAGAAGTTATCTCATTATGTGAGCAAAACTTTTTCAGAGGCCCAGAATGCGGCAGTTAGAGCCTTTGTTGCCTGAGGCGTGTGCAGCCTCCCTTCTTTCCCTCCGCTTTTGACTGCAGCCGAATAGATTTCACACAGAACTGCAGAGAGGTCATGCAGGGCTTAGGACAAGAAGGACTTTGGACCGTCATCCTGCAAGTGCCCAAATACTGTCAGTAGATCGCAGTTTGTTGCGGGCCCCCAATCTCTATCCTTTGGGGGCAGTTTGCCCCCTTGGCTCCCCACACGCTCCTGGCTTTGAAGGTTCTCAAGCACTCTGGACCAATACCGCGCTGGATGGTGGGCAAGGACACACCCCTGCCTGCTGTGTGCCATCTTCAGCCGCCCCCTGCAAGAGGGCCTCCCCTCTCCAGCCTCAGAGAACAGCTCTTGTCTCCCACTCAAGTGAGGACACATATCGAGGATCGAGCCACACCCAACCCGGGGCCGAGTCTCCTGGGTTCACCTGCCCTTGTGTGCCAAAGGGAGCCAGGGAAGGAGGCTTACTGTACATGCTGCGTCCACGTCACGGAGGCTCCCGCCCCATCCCAGGGGACCCTGCCCTGCCACAGTAGAGTCGGGCTTTTCTGTAGGGGGTCACAGGACGTAGCTTTGTGCCAAGTCAGACCCCTGGTCCTTCTTGCTCAGCAGCACCCTCCAGGGCTTGGTGTGGGTATTGCGCAGTCCTACCCAGGGATGCTGGGGATGGGACCTTTGGCGTGCCAAGCAGATGCTCTT
Source organism: Hemicordylus capensis (assembly GCF_027244095.1). Taxonomy (NCBI): domain Eukaryota; kingdom Metazoa; phylum Chordata; class Lepidosauria; order Squamata; family Cordylidae; genus Hemicordylus; species Hemicordylus capensis. Next base: position 3,341,348 of record NC_069660.1, on the reverse strand, counting down.
CCATTGAGCTATGCTCCTTCCCCCAGAGCTTCGCAGGGTCCCTGGCCTCCTAGGCAAGAGAGGTTGTTGGTGGTACCCGCCTCTGAATAGGGTGAAGCACATCAGAAGAGCCTGGCTGCTGGATCAGGCCAAAGTGGCCCGTCAAGCCAAGCATCTTGTTCCTCACATTGGCCACCCAAATGCCTCAAAGAAGCCCACCAGCAGGAGGTGAGGGCAATAGTTCCTTCTGGTTGTGTCTGGTACTCCAAGGCACACTGCCTTTGAACATGGAGTTTCCACACTTAGCCAGCCCAGTAATAGCCAGGGTTGACCAATTCTCCTCCATCATTATTTTTTTTAAAATCCCCCTTTCAATTATGGTTGCCAACCTTTTTCTGGCAGGGCTGCTCTGCTCTTAAAAGTTGCAGGAAGAAATGTAACAGGAGCAGCTTTTCCAGCAAAGGAAGAGATGCTGTGACGGGGGTGGGTGGTGGGTGAGGAGGCTGCCCCTGCCCACCTGCTGCTTTTGAAGAGATTGAAATGTTTAAGGGTTGACCTGGGAATGCCTGGCCAGAGACCTCGGGCTAGGAGGTCAAACTATTTCCTGACTAGCAGCATTGTCCACTTTGCTGGGCAAAGTCAGTGGCCAGAGCAAGAGGGCCAGAGGCTGCCGTTGACCCCCTCTTGTTAGGGAGGGAGTCAGTAGGGAGTCATCCCACCCCCACTCCCTTTGCTCAGGCCTCTGGAATCCACCCCCACCATCACACACACATACACCTGTCCCTGTTAAGCTCTACATCCAGAAAGCGACCTCTCTTCTGACAGGTTGCCCTGCTCTGAGTCAGAGTTGACAAGGGCTGAGCTAAATCTCCGGGGGGTTCATTTGTGCTCTTGAGCAGAGGTGGACTGAGGAGGCATTAAAATTAACTTCCGACGAGTGACAGCGAATGAGGCAAGGGGCCGGTTTGCACAACCAGGTGTGAGTTTCCACTTCCATTTGCACACGGTCAAATTGGCACGAAGGGCCTGTCTTGGATACCATAGCCCATTACCGCCTTCTGAAAAACACACCTGGGGCAGTGGTCCCACTAACTTCTTTCATCTCTGTGCGGAATGAGTTTTGTTCTGGGCGGCAGTATCAAGGCAGTGTGTGCGCACGTGCATTCGGAGTGGGGCCTTCCTGATTCAGTCTGAGCAGGATCTAAAATTAACTGAGCAGATATCAGATAATGTGTGAGCACATGCACGTACACATATAGGAACATAGGAAGCTGCCATATACTGAGTCAGACCATTGGTCTATCTAGCTCAGGATGGTCTTCACAGACTGGCCGCGGCTTCTCCAAGGTTGCAGGCAGGAATCTCTCTCTCAGCAATATCTTGCAAATGCTGCCAGGGAGGGAACTTGGAGCCTAGATACTCTTCTCAGAGCGGCTCCATCCCCTGAGGGGAAGATCTGGCAGTGCTCACACTTCTAGTCTCCCATTCAGATGCAGCCAGGGCAGACCCTGCTTAGCTATGGGGACAAGTCATGCTTGCTACCACAAGACCAGCTCTCCTCTCCTCTCCTCTCCTCACATCTTAGAGGGAACACCGCCAAGGAGGTCTAGAAAACAATGGCTGCTGGTGAAGTGGGCCAGGGGGTTTCCAGCCATGGTCCAAGGAGTCCAGGGGTTCCTCAGAGGTGGCTCAGGCATCCTCGATGAAAAGAGCAGTAATGGTTGAAATGTGGTGCTATCGTGTTGTCGTTTCTACACTACTGATATTCCCCTGCAAGGTGCAGGATAGATCCTGGGGTGTGAGTTTGTGCTGGACAACAGTGAGGCTCAAGAGGTCAGCGACGAGCACTCTCTTGCCTGCTCCCCTTGTAACATATCCCCAAGCCACCTGCAGTGCTTTGGGCTTCTGTGGCAGCTGTGTGTGGTTCCTTAGTAGTGACTTCAGCACTGATGCTGGGCTGCAGGAAGTTCGAGGGGTCTCTTTCCTCGCTCTCCGTCCTCTCCTTCAGCTCCAGCTGCCCCTCAAATCCCACCCCCTTGGCAGCCTTCGAGTGGCCAATCCATCCAGCTTGCCAAATGCACAGCTCTTTGCTTCCAAGTCTGGACAGCAGCGCACAACCATCATTCCCCAAGGAGGAAATGGCACAGGGCGATGGCCCAGCCTGTGCATGCAGTGATGGCTGTAGCAGCCCGTGCAGATTCCCTTGGCTAGTTCCTCTTCACAGACATGGCAGAGCTGGTGCTCCTCACCCAGTGGGGTCATCCCCATGTCCAAAGCCAGCCTTAGAAGGCAGCTGGTCCAGGATCTCCTCTTCTCTAGATGAGTTGTAGTTGGACTTCACCATTAGTGCCATGCTTTTGGCTCGAGCTCAGTACTAACAGAGCACCAGCTTGGCCCACAGAGGGTCCCGGGTTCAACTCCTGCCATCTCCAGTTAAGGGGGAGGTAACAGGGTCTGGGAAAGACCTGGGCGATGCACTACTGATCTTGATGTTGGATCAGTGCTTTGTCTCAAAAAGAGGCACCTTCATAGACGTCTGCATGCAACATATGGAGGAAAGTTCAGAGTCGATGCCACCATCCTCCGAGTGTCTCTAGCTTTTGATGCTATGCCTTTTTTTTCACTGCTGATGCTTCTTTCCCCCAAAGGACCAGCAGTCTCTTGACGCTGCAGTGCAGAACACGCTCTCAGGCCTCTACCCTCCCTTTGACATCACGGCCCCGACGGTCCTCAGCCAGCTGTTCCGCGTCCTAGAGGCCAGATACCACGGAGATGGGCTCTGCTGCCTCCTTGACTTCCTCATCCCTTCCAAGCGGCTTCTGGAACACGTGCGGCAGGCAGCCTGTGTAAGTGCAAGGAAAGCGGGCGTCCGGCCCTTCCTGGGTCTGTGATGTGAATTCCTCTGTCTTGGCTTTGAGACTTTGACATGATGCCTGCAGAAGCACCGCAGTTACCAGTACCAGTTGCAGGGGATTAATGGCAGGAGAGAGGGCATGCCCATAGCTCTTGCCTGGTGGCTTCTCAGAGGCATCTGGTGGGCCACTGTGTGAAACAGGATGCTGGACTAGATGGGCCTTCTTGGGCCTGATCCAGCAGGGCTGTTCTTAGGTTCTTACGAAGCTAAGCTTCAAACCGTGTTTGAGTGATGCTATCAGAACTTCAGCCGCACAGAGCTGAAAGGATGTCCTGTGATCAGAGGGTGGGACTCTGTGGACCTTTCCCTTCCCCAGGGCCAGCAGAGCCCTGGGGAAGCAGAATACATTTTTTCAAGCCATGGAAGTGAGCTTTTCTTAGGTCATTATTATTACTGTTGTTGTTGTTGTTGTTGTTACATTTATATCCCACTCTTCCTCCAAGGAGCCCAGAGCGGTGCACTACATACTTGAGTTTCTCTTTCACAACAACCCTGTGACGTAGGTTATTAGGCTGAGAGAGAAGTGACTGGCCCAGAGTCACCCAGCTAGTATCATGGCTGAATGGGGATTTGAACTCGAGTTTCTCCGTTCCTAGTCCAGCACTCTAACCACTACACCACACTGGCTCTCTTACAGCTAGCTGTTGATGCTGTTATTTACAGCATCTCTGTGTCAGCTACAACTGGATAATTCTCTCACTCCCAGTTTGATTGATTGCATTTATATCCTGCTCTTCCTCCAAGGATCCCATGGTGTACATGGTTTTGTTTGTCCTCACAGTAACCCTGTGAGGTAGGTGAGGCTGAGAGAGAAGTGACTGGCCCAGAGTCACCTGGTGAGTTTCCAGTGCTGAGACTCAGTAGAAATACCGACATGGGAGGAGATGATGTGGGCATGAAAGGGATTATTAAGGAGACTGCAGAGAAGCTGAATGAGTTCTTTGCATCTGTCTTCACGGTGGAGGATACTGACCATATACCCTCTCCGGAACTGAGCTTCTCAGGCTTGGAGGCTGAAGAACTGGGCCAATTTCAGGTAACAAGAGAAAGTGTCTGGAAAAACTAAAATTTAACAAATCACCAGGGCCAGATGGCATCCACCCAAGTGTTCTGAAGGAACTCAAGTGTGAAATTGCTGCTCTCCTAGCAAAAATATGTAACTTGTCCCTACAATCAGGCTCTGAACCAGAGGACTGGAAAGTAGTTAATGTAACTCTGGTTTTCAAAAAGGGATCCAGAGGGGATCGGGGAAATTACAGGCTGGTTAGCTTAACTTCTGTGCTGGGCAAATTGATGGAAAGAATACTTAAGGACAAAATGGTTAAACATATAGAAGAACAGGCCTTGCTGAAGGAGAACCAGCCTGGCTTCTGCAAGGGCAATTCTTGCCTCACTAACCTTTTGGAGTTCTCTGCGAGTGTCAATAGGCATTTGGATGAAGGTGATCTGGTAGACATAGTATACTTGGACTTCCAGAATGCTTTTGACAAAGTTCCCCACCAAAGGCTCTTGAATAGTCATGGAATAAGGGGCCAGGTTCATGTGTGGATCAGTAACTGGTTGAAGGACAGGAAACAGAGGGTAGGAATATATAGTTTTCAAATGGAGGGAAGTAAGAAGTGTGGTCCTCTGGGGATCTATAGTGGGACCAATGCTCTTTAACTTTTTCATAACTTATCTGGGAGTTGAGCTAAGTAGCCAAGTGACCAGAATTGCAGATGACAACAAACTATTTAGGGTATTGAAATCCAAAAGAGATCGTGAGGAGCTCCAAAAGGATCTCTCCAAACTGGGTGATTGGGCAACAAAATGGCAAATGCAGTTCAATGTAAGCAATTGTAAAGTAATGCATGCTGGGGCAAAAAACCCCCCCAACTTCACATATACACTGATGGGATCTGAGCTGTCAGTGACTGACTAGGAGAGGGATCTTGGGGTTGTGGTGGACAGCTCATTTAAAGTGTCAGTGCACGGCAGCTGTGAAGAAAGGCCAATTCCATGCTAGGGATCATTAGGAAGGGCATTGGAAATAAGAATGCTAGTATTATAATAGCATTATACAAATCTATGGTGCAGCCACATCTGGAGTACTACCTACAGCTTTGGTCGTATCTTAAGAAGGAGATTGTAGAACTGGAAAAGGTGCGGAAGAGGGCAACCAAAATGATCATGGGCCTGGAGCACCTTCCGTAGGAGGCAAGGCTAGAGCACCTGGGGCTCTTTACCTTGGAAAAGAGGTGACTAAGGGGAGACATGACCCCCATAAGATATTTTTATTCTCATAACAACCCTGTGAGTTAGGTTAGGCTGAGAGATCCACGACTGGCCCAGAGTCACCCAGCTAGTTTCATGGCTGAATGGGGTTTCAAACTCGAGTTTCCCCGTTCCTAGTCCAGCACTCTAACCATTATGCTGTGCTGACATAGATGTAGATTTTTCTTCCTCTCTCATAACACTAGAACCAGGGGTCGTCCCATGAAACTGAAGGCCAGGAAATTTAGGACTGACAAAAGGAAGGACTTTTTCACACAGCACATAATTAATCAACGGACTTCTCCGCCATGGGATGTGGTGATGGCTACTAGTTTGGAAGGCTTTAAAAGGAGATTAGACAAATTCATGGGGGACAGGACAGGTCTATCCATGGCTACTAGTCTGGTGGCTATAGGTCACCTCCAGCCTCAGAGGCAAGATGCCTAAATGCCAGTTGCAGGGGAGTAACAGCAGGAGAGGGTCCATACCCAAACCGCTTGTCTGTGGGCTTCTCAGAGGCATCTGGCAGGCCACTGTGTGACTAGAGAGGCCTTGGGCCTGATCCAGCAGGGCAGTTCTTATGTTCTTATGAGGCTTCCCACTGCGTGTCCTCTTCCTAGCACATTGCATGTCCATCCTGTCGGCATGAGGCACGTGCAGATCAGAGACTCGTGCAGAAACACGGTGGGCAGGTTCCTCCCTGATGGGTCAGCTGTAGGCTCAGCAACTTCAAAAGGGAAGAAACCTTTTCAGCTGTAACAACAAAGTGCGTCTCCAGTTTTAAACTAGGAAAAGAATGCATGCCTCGCCATGCTCCAGAGCAGCTGCAGGCAGTCACCTTGTTTTCGTTGCTGTATTTCTCTTGGTATGGATTCAGGAGCCCCGGAGAACTCCATTCCCCAGGGCCCCTTGCACCTGGGATGTTGCTGATGCATTACTTGTAAGAACATAAGCACAGCCCTGCTGGATCAGGCCCAAGGAAGCCCATCTAGTCCAGCATCCTGTTTCACATGGTGGCCCACTCTAGGCATCATAGGGAGACCACGAGGCAGAGGCCTCCAGAGAGAGACTTTGCTGATGCTGATCAGTTGCTATGGCCAGTATTGCTATTGCTATTACCTGCTGTTACCTCCAGGTAAGTTTGGGGGAAGGAAAAGGGTGATTGGCCAGATTGTAGGCGTTCACAGAAGGACCAGAAGCCCTGTTGTGCTCCCAGTGATATAATGGGCCTCACAATGCAGTTATCTAGTAATGGTGTTGTTTTTGTTGTTGTTGTTAATAATTCGATTTCTACACCACCATTCCAAAAATGGCTCAGGGCGGTTTGCACAGAGAAATAAACGAATAAGAGAGGATGTTAGGAGAGGAGATGTTAGGAGAGGAGAGCTGGTCTTGTGGCAGCAAGCATGACTTGTCGCCTTAGCCAGGGCCATAGCTATCATTGAGCGAAAGGGTTCAAAGAACACGGGCCCCCAGCTCCTGAGGTCCCTCCAGCTCCATCCCTCCCTATTTTCTTCATTATCTCCCTCACTCTGTGGGGCCACCAGAGAGAGGGATGAACATAGGCCCCCTCTCCCCTAGCTACGCCCCTGCCCTTAGCTAAGCAGGGTCCACCCTGGTTGCATATGGATGGGAGACAACATGTGTGAGCACTGTAAGAGATTCCCCTCAGGGGATGGAGCCGCTCTGGGAAGAGCAGAAGGTTCCAAGTTCCCTCCCTGGCAGCATCTCCAACATAGGGCTGAGAGAGATTCCTGCCAGCACTCTTGGAGAAGCTGCTGCCTGTCTGTGTAGACAGTACTGAGCGAGATGGACCAATGGTCTGACTCAGAATCTGGCAGCTTCCTATGTATGTTCCTAAGTCATAAACATATGAGCAGGTCTTGTGATTACTGTTTTCTAGGTGCTAAAGAAATAATATGTATTATCCATATTATATTCTGCATGGAGGACTGAACTTGTTAAAAAAGAGGGGTGTTTTCCAGCTTTGGGAGTAAACTGCTCATTTTGCTCAGCCATGTTCCTTATCGGAGTAGGGCGGGTTGGGGGCAAGAGGAGTTCACTCGTCCCTCATTTATCCTCACAACATTGTCCCGAGGCTGCCTCCCCAGTTCTGAAAAGGCTGCAACTGAAACACTGCCGATGGCTCTATCGACATCTCGTATCTTTGCTTTCTCTCCCCGCCAGGCTCCTTACTTCAGCCGCGTCTTCCTCCATGAAGGCTGGCCCCTGTGTCTCCACGAGAAGGTGGTCGTCCATCTCGGCCCGCTCAACCCCCTCCTGCTGCGCCCGGGCGATTTCTACCTCCAAGCCGAGCCCTGCGGGGAGCAGTCGGCCTGCCTGATGGTGAAGTGTCTCTCCAGGGATCTGACCACAGTGGAGAAGCTCCCTGTCCCGGAAGCCTCCTGCTCTTGGCTCTTCACCCGGGAGTGGCTGGAGGAAATCAACCAAGACCTTGACTGGGCCAGGCTGCACACGTGCCTGGTGGCCACGGGCAACGGCATCGTCCCTGTTCCATGGAGTAAAATAGCCACTCCAGAATTTGTGAATAGACCCCAAATGGAAGGTTTGTTGGAGCAGGAACTGCCCGCCTGCCCAGAGGCGTCCTGCACCTCAGGTTCTCAGAGGCAGAACAGCAGCACGCTTGGGCATCTGCACAGCACCGTGGATGGGGGTTTGAGACCCACTCAGGGCAAGTATCCGGGCCTTATCAAGGTGGAGGCAGGATCTTGGCAGAAATCCACGTTGTTTGTGGTGCCGAGTTTGTGTGATATCATCGGTGAGAACCTGGAAGGGGAATATGTCAACCTGCTGGAATATCCTGGAGAAGGGAAACTGGATTCTTCTTCTCCAGCCAAGTCAACAGCACTGGCTGCTCAGCCGTCTGGGAAAGAGGCATCGCCGAAGACTAAAAAAGAGCCAGTGTGGGAAAATGGAGAGGTGGCCCCAGGAGGAAGCTGGACCTGTGGGAAAGGGCAGGAGGCCGAGGAGGGCCCGTGCACCCCTTGCCTGAGGAGGAAGCTGAGCCCAGACCCCAAGGCCCACGAGGAGCCACGGTGTCGGTACCGCCAGTCGTATGTGGCGGCCCTCCAGAACCCGGTCAGCTTCTCCTCAGGCCTGATGGCCGCGATCCTGGAGGAGATCGATCTCTCCCAGCCCGCCTCTCCCTCTGACAGCGCAGACCTCCAGCCAGAGAGGTCAGACCAGGCCGCTCCCGGGATCCCCTCTGAGCATCCAAACAAGGGAGGGAAGGTGGAGGAGGCTTCCAGGCCAGGACACTTGAAACTCCTGAAGCCCCCGGCAGAGTCTCCAGCTGCCAGCCATAAATTCTCTTTCTTGAAAGGCCACCGTCAGCTGGTCACCTCAGCGGGCGGCGGCGGCGGCGTGTCCGTGCCAGAGAAAGCCAGCAAGGGGCAGGAAGGGCCTCGGAAGAGGGCGCCTCTGGTTTGCTCCCCCAGGATGGCCAGGGCCAAGCCGGCAGCAGGGAAAGGTAATCGAGGAGGGAGGGAGCAGCAGACACGAAGAAGAAGCCGTTGGGAGGCAGCTGCCGCTCCCTGCTGGGTTTCAGAAGCCTCTCAGGGCCAGACTCCGCAAGACGTGGGAGCTGGACGTGTCGGCCTCTCTGTGTCTCCCCCCCCCGCTGCCCCCACATGAGAGAGTCTGATGTGGCTGGAGCCGTGGAGCAGGTATGGGGAGCCCAGCTGCACCTCCTCAGCTGAAACCCCCTCCCTGAAGCTGCTGCTCTTAGCCACGGGGACCTCCGTGTGGTGCCCCTCTGGGGCTAAGAGCAGCTTGGGGGGTGAGGATGTGGTTTGGGCTGGGTCGTGGCATGGGGCAGGGGCTGGAGCCTCCCTTGCCCCAACCCGTGGCCCTGATCCAGAGTCAGAGCCCTGGGAGCTCCTCTGGGGCAAGGAGAAAAAGATGTCTAGAGTGGGTCTGAATGTAGGTCGCTGTTGCTCAGGCTGCAGCCTCCGCTGATGGTGACTGTGCCGCGTCTCGTAGGCAGGTGTCCATGTGAGGAGCTGGGAAGTGACCCTGCCGAGGAAGGAGCTGTGTGGGAGGGTTCCTTCCAGTGTGAGCCTGCTGGAGAAATGCCATGCATCTGAAGCGGACATATGCCTGGCATTGAGGGGGACGGGATGTGTCAGTCAGTCAATCTTACCGTCTTTGACCAGTCACACAACATCTAAAACCATGTATTTTATTTTTGTCTATTTTTTACATTTTATGTCCCGCGCTTCCTCCAAGGAGCCCAGAGCGGTGTACTACATACTTGAGTTTCTCTTTCACAACAACCCTGTGAAGTAGGTTAGGCTGAGAGAGAAGTGACTGGCCTCTATGAAATTTTAAACATAGCCATAGTAATAACATAACTGGACATTGGATCTGACCATTTAGCGAGCAGAGTGCGACAATCTCCTATTGCAGAACCGCAGAATTTTGCCACTGTGTGTGTGATAGATGAAGTCGGAGCTCTTAGCAGATAATTGGTGTATAATCTGTCCGGTCGACCTGGCAGATTATGTAAAAGAGGGTCAATTAACCTTCGCCTCAGGTCTATATATATGGAAGACCCACTGCTGGAGCCCCTGTGCAACGGATTCAGTCTCCTCAGAGTTGCAAGGGCAATGTCTCTGTTCAGTTGGGATTCTGTTGTGTCTCTGTGTGTGCTCTTTCTGTCCAGACTGGGCTCCCCCAAAGTGCCCAGAGGAGTCCTGGGAAGGGAGGGAGAGGCCGTGAGGTGAGCAGGCCCCACGGTGTGCTGTGCCGGCGGCAGAAGGGCACCAAAGGCCTGGTGGCTCCAGCACCTTCTCGGGGCTAGACGCTGCAGCCTGCATGGCATAGGGCAGAGACGGGTGGGCTTCCCAGTCCAGGGCCCTCCAGAGGCTGCTGAACTACATATCCCATCACCCCCGGCTACAATTTATTGTGGCTGGTAATGATGGGACTTGTAGTTCAGCAACCTCTGGGGGGCCCTGGGTTGGGAACCCCTGGCCTAGAGCTAGCCCTTTTTGTTGCTCTCAGACTTCATGACTGGGTGGGAACCGTGAGGAGTCGTCGGTCCATGTGGCATCCGCCACGCTCTGTCCAGAAGCCTGGCGTGTTGGGAGAGGCCTCTGAAAAGAGATGTTGTGGCAGGTTCGGATGGGGTTTCCTGGAAATCTGGGCTGGGATTTTTCTGTCTATAAAGAGCCCACAAACCACTTCAAATTAACATTTGAATTGACATAACATTATCGTAACATAAGAGCAGCCCTGCTGGCTCAGGCCCAAGGAGGCCTCTCTAGTCCAGCATCCTGCTTCCCACAGTGGCCCACAGGATGCCTCTGGGAAGCCCACAGAGGGCAGGAGCTGAAAGGGGCAGGCCCTCTCTCCTGCGGTGGCTCCCCTGCAACTGGGATTGAGAAGCATCGTGCCTCTGAGGCTGGAGGTGGCCTCTAGCCATCAGACTAGTAGCCATTGATGGTCTGTCCTCCGTGAATCGGTCCAAGCCCCTTCTTAAAGCCATCCAAGCTAGTGGCCATCACCACATCCCGTGGCAGAGAATTTCACGAGTTAATGATGCGCTGTGTGAGAAAGTCCTTCCTTGGGTTGGCCCCAAATTTCCTGGCCCTCCGTTTCATGGGATGACCCTTAGCCTTCCCTCCTTGGGAAGGTGCTCCAGCCCCCTGGCCGTTCTGCTGGCCCTCTTCTGCGCCATGTGCAGCCTTTGGGGAAACAAGCGCCTCTTCCAGAACTCCCAGAGTGGGCTTAGAGAGCAGCCTCTTCCTCTCAGCCTCCGCTCATCCATCTGCCGAAGAGGGATGTGAATAATGCTGGCCTACCTTTCAAAGTGGTGGTAAGGAGGATTCCTGAGAGAATGTCTGTGACTTGGAACTGGAAGGCAAAATGGAATGTGCTGCATCTTCGCATCAGCACGAGAGGAGGCTCTAAATGGCAACGACATATTCTGTGGGGGTGGGATGAGCAGCCCAGGACACCAGTCCCCTGTGGTGTTTCTGAAGGGAGCTTTTTGCTTCTGGGCAAGCGGTAGCAGCCTCTGATGTACCCCCCCCCCAATCCCACCCTGGTATTATTGAGAGCTGTGCTGTCTGCAGGCTGGCCATTTGTCAGGTAGAGCTGGGTGGGCCATGGATAGACCTGTCCTCCATGCATTTGTCTAAGCCCCTCTTAAAGCCACCCAGGCTGGTGGCTGTCACCACATCCTGTGGCAGAGAATTCCATAGGTTAATTATGCATTATATCAGTTGTAGTATTAAATAAGAAGTGAAGTGTGGCGTTCATTTCCCTTTGGTTATAAGGTCTGAAAAGAGTGCTGCTCTCTGCTCATGGCCCATTGCAGACTGGAGTGATTTGTGCAGGGGAGAGGGGGAGACACATTTGCTAAGTGGAGAGTTTAAGGGGTGTTCTGGCTAAATGGCCTTTTGGTCGATCCCATTTCTACGATTCTCTGCAAGTTCTTCCTCTTTCTGTCCAGGGACAAGTCAAGCTGATGTGCTTCTGGAGCTCCCAATGCCCAAGAGTATGGATGATGCCACTGTGACCACCACAGATGTCCCGCTCAAAGCATGCCTTCCTCCAGGATCTGGCCCTCAGGAGCTTGTCCTATGGGAGTCACTCAGTCCTGAACTTCTGTCTTCTGGGGTTGTGTCTCTGCCAGGTACTGTGAGCTGAAACACTGATGAGCACATTTCACTGGGACATTCTCCTGCGCACTAAATGATTTTTGTGCAGCTCCCATACATAACAATGGGGCTTCTGCAGGAGACCTTCCTGGTGGATTGTGGCCCAAAATTCCACCCTCTCGAAAGGAAAACAGTCTCCTAGAGCTGGAATAAATCCAGCGAGAAAATCCCAAGGAAACTTGCGTGTTTCGCAATATCTGTTCCCAGTTTGACTTTAGGCAAAAGTTATGAATGCAGTTAGAACAGAAGATTCTTGAAGTGCAAAGAAGCTCTGAAAGTGCAGTCTGTAGCAGTGACCGCTGCTGTTTCTCAAGCAAGGCCCACTTGGGCACAACCCCTCCCGTGCTGACCTCCGGACTGTGCCGTGCTTTTCTCAGTGCCGGGGGGGGTGCCCTTCAAGAGAGAGACGGAGGCCTCTCTGGAGGGCTCTGCGAGGAAAGCCCTGGGAAGGGCTACATTGCCCAGCACTCCGTGTGAACCCTTTGCGGGACAGGGAGCCCCTCTATTTATTCACTTCTATCTGTGTCAAGCACTTTGGGGGGCCTTTTGTTGAAAAGCGGTCTATCAGTATCCGTCTGTCGCTGTCGTTGTCTGCCTGGTGCAGGGCCTCCAGAGGGCTCAGCGCAGGGGGAATGGCCACCTCTTCATGGTCCCAGAAGGGGACCCTGTGCTGAGTATTCTGCTTTGGCTGAAGCCCCACACATAAGCAGTCAGTCAGGGAGCTGCGCGCAGGGCGGATGGGAGCCTTCACTGTCTTCCCTGGCCGTGCCGTGGTCTCTAATGACCTGGAAGAGCAATATGGGCAGGGGGAGAAGAATGTGCAGCCAGCCCAGTTTCATGAACATTCACTTGCTTACAGTGGTTGGGGAGTAAGGGGATGTGCCAGAGGCATCTTCAGTTAGCCATAACGGTTACAATGGGTGGACTGGTAGCTGGAGAGGTCTTTTCCGTCTTTTCACAAGAGGAGAGCCGGTCTTGTGGTGGCCAGCATGACTTGTCCCTTTAGCTAAGCAGGGTCTGCCCTGGTTGCATTTGAATGGGAGACTAGAAGTGTGAGCACGGTAAGATCTTATTCCCCTCGGGAATGGAGCTGCTCTGGGAAGAGCAGAGGGTTTCAAGTTCCCTCCCTGGCCCCTCCAAGATAGGGCTGAGACTGAGAGAGATCCCTGCCTGCAACCTTGGAGAAGCCGCTGCTAGTCTGGGTAAACAAGACTGAGCTAGATAGACCAAGGGTCTGACTCAGTAGATGGCAGCTTGCTATGTTCCTAGATGGGCTTTGTTGGAGGGAGGCATCCTGGAGGTGTTGCGGGAAGCAAAGGAGAAGGGTGGTGGTGGTAGAACTGGATGTGCAAAGGTCACACCCGAAGGGAGGGCGCCACTTCTTGTTGCCTTGACTTTCCTTTGGGCTTCAGGGAACGTGGACCGCCTCGGCAGACCCATCCTCCAGATCAGCACAAGCGGCAGAGCTTGGCATGCCCCCTGGTGTTCGGCCAGAGAAGTGACACGGCTCCTCCTGTGCCTCTGCTCCATCCCCAGGTCAGCCTCCTCCCACATCATCCCTTGCGGGGCCTTTCCGCGGTGGACAGATTTAATATGCAAAATGGGTGATGATGAAGAATACAAGGGGACCCTGTTCCTTCTAACAGGGATTCCCAGATGTTGTTGACTACAACACCCAGAATCCCCAGCTGCAGTGGCTTTTGCTTGGGGATTATGGGAGTTGTAGTCAGCAACATCTGGGAATCCCTGTTAGAGGGAACACTGCTTCCCAGGCAATGGCATATCCTGCACAAGGGCTTCCAACTTTGACCTTTTCTGACAGCCTCCTTAGCAACAGAAAGCTGGCAGGGCCTCGTGATTTGGCTAGACTTCTGGGTCTCCTTGAGGGCCACCAGCTCCCCCTGCCCCCATAATTTGTGCACTGGGACAAGCACCTGTCATTGCTATGGGCACTGCCCCTGCTGTGCCACGCCCCTGCCAACTGGGCATAGAGGCACCTTTTTAAAGTGGTGGTTCTCTTTATTGAGCAGGGGGAGAGCAACTGGCCTTATCTGCCCCCAGCACAGCACCCCTCCAGTGACTGTTGCTAGTGTCAGTCTTATGTTTCTTTTTAGATTGTGGGCCCTTTGGGGACAGGGATCATCTTGTTTATGTATTTATTATTTCTCTATGTAAACCCTTTGAAAACCTTTGTGGGAAAGTAGTATATAAATATTTGTTGTCGTCGTAGTTGCCTTCTTGCAAAAAGTGGGCAAAGTGTCCAAAGAAGGGGACTTTGCCCACCTTCTTTGAGGAGTGTGCTCCTTTGCCACCTAAGTCAACTGGACAGCATCTTGTTCATTCCCCAGGAGCTGGTCGAACGACGTGGGGCTGACGGTTGTCATCGATGCCAGAAAAGAGCCTCCTCCCGCTGTGCTTGCTGCAGCCCTGAGATCTACCCAGGTAATTGCAGGTGGGTGGGAAGGGCAGGGGAATCTACAGGGGGCTGCTGGTTGCCCACCGAACTTCCTCACCCCAAGCTCCAAGAGTCGTTCTTGTCGGCTTCTTCTTCTGTCATGACTCGTGGTGCAGGGATAAATTTCTTCCACAGTGCATGTTCACAGAGGATGCATTTAAAAGCTGCTTTTTTGTGAGCAATTTCTGTAAGGCATAGACATGAATATTCATCCAAAATTACACACCCACAAAACAGGCAAGCTAGAGTGAGTTGTGCACAAGGAGGAACCTGCCTGAAGGCATTAGCAGGAGACTCCTGCTGGGCAGGCGAAAAGCCCTCGGCTCAGATTCTTGGAGCCCCTCCACAGCTAGTCCTGTTTTGCTTTGCATCCACCACTGGAGATGACTCCCACCCCCCTTGTTTAGGTTGGGGAGGTCGGGTTGTGCGGAATTTTCACGAGGTTCTTTTTTTGCTGTGAAAGGGATGTGCACAGAACCGTTCAGCGTTCCATTCTAGGCGCGCCAAACTGGTTCTGGCATTCGAATTGGTTCGTAGGGGGTGGGGTTGCTTTAAGGGGCAGGGAAGGCGCCACCTCCTACCTTCTAGCCCCTGCCCTGCCGCTTTCCCCCTGCTGGCGCTCCTCCAGAAAGCAGGCACGCAGGGCTATAGCGTACCTCCTGGAAGCCGGGATCAGTATCGCCACGCAAATGGGGACACTGATCCTAGCTGCAAGGCAGGACACTGCAGCCCCACACGCCTCCTTTTTGGAGGAGCACCAGTGGGGGGGGAGGGGAGCAGCAGGGAAGAGCCTTCCTTGCCCCTTAAAGTGACCCCCGCCCTCCCGGGACTGCAGGGAGCTGGTTCCATGCACATCCCTAGTGAAAGGTGCTAATCTGGGGGTGGAAGTGTTATCTCCACCCAAGCAGCAGGTTAGAACAAACACCTTTTGCAGTGAAGTCAGTTTGGTTCCCCTTTCTTGTGAAATGTTGGCCCAAGGGGTTGAGGGGGCAGGCCACGTGCTCAGGGTGGCTCCTTTCAGGTGGCTGTTGCCCCTGGATGGGCTGCATGATCCTCTCCCTCCCTTGGCAAAAGAGCAGTGACCACTTTCAAGGGGACAAAGTCACCTAAAAGGTGACTGTCACGGGGATCCCTTTTGTGGGGGGCGGGGGGACAATTTTGTGAAAAGGGGGGCCCTGTTTGGATGCAAAAATGCCATCTTACACTGATTTTTTTTTAAAGACTGACACGATGAAGACATTACTCACAGTAGTCTCATAGAAATTAAAAAGGCAAGTTAGCCATTGTCTAGCATGGTGGTGGTTTTTAAAAACACAATGCATCTGCTTTGAGTAGTTTTCCTTATCATGTCAGCCATAGTCTGTAGCTGAATATTTCCAGGAGATGATCTTAATTTCCCATGCAAATTCTGAAGCCCCACATGGAATGACTTCAGCTGTTCCTAACTACATTTGCTTGTTGGATAAAGAAAGTTCGAAGGGGCCCAGTGCCAGACTGTGCCTTGAAGCCTTGCGTGCAAGGCCAGGACCAGGAGACTGTTTTTAAAATAGATCGGTCCCTTTGGGCAGGGACGGTTCAGTTTGAATGGACTTTTGCTGCAACACAGAAAAGGGAGCAAAAATCTTCCCTCAACCGGCTTCCCAAAATGTACCTTAGGAACAGAACTGGATTCCAGACTGAGTTCCGTTGTTCTGGCATTGTGGAACCTCAGTTCCTGAAGTCTGTTTCTCTGTCCTCTTCCATCCTGAGGCTTTAGTTGGATTACAGTATAAACAAACTGAGGCTAAAGACAATGTATACCCAACTCCCATGAAAAGAGAGAGAGGACTTCTGTTTTTGGTGGGGGGGTTTAAAATATTTTTTGCAAGCATCTGAATAAGACTGAGGGCATACCCAGATTCCAGACCTCAAACTGAGTTGTCATTTCCTCTCCCAGGGAATCCTGGGAACTGTACTTCAGTGGGGATGGGGGAAGCAAGGAATCTCTAACGAGGAATGATCAGCACTCTCACCAGACTTCGATAGCCAGGATTCTCGCAGCCAGTGAGAAGGGCTCTCGAGTATTCTGATATTTTGAGTGAAGAACCAAAGATGCTCTCCATGGAACATAGAAAAGGACTCAGATATGCAGGGCCCAAGCTGCTTAGGAGTTTTAGGATGAAGCCTGCAGTGGCCGCACCCCAAAGCCCCATTTGCAAACACCAAGGTCAGTGAGAGCCTCCCTGGGAAGGGCTGGTCTTTGGTGAAAGGTGCCCTTTTATCTCCATCTCCCTGACAGAAGGCTTCCCCTGGCTGCATCTGTGCTGTGCTGCTGTTGGCCGAGAAGGATGCAGCATCCCATCTGGAGAAGATGCCCGGTGTGCAGGTGAGCCTCAGCGCCTCAGGCCCCTCCAGTGAACTCTGGCCAAGTCTTCTTCATGCTCTTCTTGCATTGTTTCCCACAAGAGCAACAGAACTGAAACGCCCGGCTGTTCCTTCTGTTTTCTTCTCAACGGGGAGGAGTGCTCCTCCCCCTCCACCTTAGGTCTGCTTCATTCACAGCTGCAGGGGCAGCACTTCTGTGCTGTAAAACGCTCTGCCAGTTGAGCTGCTGCCTGTCATAAGAGTAGAAGGATGGCTTGGCTGGCTGCAACCGAGCTCCAGGTAGTCTCATGTTCTGCCAGGTGCCTATTAAAGGTAGAGGAGGCCTGCCAAAGAAAGAAGCTGCCGTGGTGATGAGCGGGACCAGATGGCCGTCTGGCCCCTTCCTCCAGGCTGCTGAGCCTGCCATCCCCACGAGCCTTCCCATCTCCCCAACCCTCCATTCAGCCTTCATCCCCACCCTCCAGCCTTCTTTCTCCCAGGCCAGTTGATTATGAAGACTCCTCTGGCAGGCATAGAAAGAGCCCTAATAGACAACCGCTGCCCGCAGCTAAGCGAGCTCTTTCCCAGTTATAGCTCCATGGGCCAGACACGGGCATTGAGATAATAATTCAGTGCTTGAAAGGGGTTACTGTTCTTTTATTAATGGCACTCTGTTTAATTAACGTAATGTGAAATATTAACAAGTCTGATTAGCTGCCGGTGCAGATGATTTAAATGCTCACATCTCCCCTGCGAGTCGGAAGAGGAGCTCAGGCAGGAAAGGATTTCCATTTGTGATGGATTACGAGAGAGGCAGGGGGCTTGAAAGGAACTTCTTTCCCCTGCGTGTGCGTGCAACCCCCCCCAACTCCCACATATTTCCACTCTCTAGAGCTGAAATGGGCCAGTGGGGAACCAGCTGGCCACAAACGCAAACCTTCAGGAAGAGAATAAACTCCCACTGCAGCTTCGGCAAGGGCTGAGCATGTTCTGCGTGGGGGAAGAAACTCTGCAATCTGCATCAGCAAAGGGTAGCTTCTGCACCCTGAAGAAATTCTGCCAATACAATAGATTTGCATAAGTGTCTTTAATTGGCTTAATTTATTCTAATCTTGATACCCATAGGGAGGGCAAGTCTCACACTGAGCCTTGAAGCTTCATGTTCATGGCCACAATATGTTGTTTGGAGAAAATCTGGGGGGAAATCGGGGTGCCTTCCATGGATGTGCACAAACCACGGTTCGAACCGCAGTTTGAGCACCTTTTTGGAGTGATGGGAGCTCCTCTTTAAGAAAGAGGAGAGCAAGTCCTTGTCATGCAGCTTCTTGGTGGGGCCTCCACACAGCACCAGCATGCACATGGTGTCCATGTATGCTTGGGTCCCATTTGCATGGTCAGCAACGCCATGCAGGCACCATGTGTATGTTAGCGCCGCGCAGGGATACTGGGCTGAGTGCCGGCCCAGCAGGAAGCTACGTGGTGCAACGGAGAGCAGGTCAGGACCTGCTGTCCTCTTCCTTAAAGCTCCCACACACCACTCCGAAAAGGTGCTTCATGCACACCCCAAGTGCCTTTTGGGCAGGGATGGTTCAGTGTGAATTGACTTTTGATGTGTTCTTACTGCAGAAAAACATAAAAAGGAGCAAGAATCTCTCCTCAACCAGCTCCCCAAGAAAATGTACTTCTCGAACAATAATGGATTCCAGAATTTTGAGTCCCACTTGTGTGGTGGAACCTCAGGTTCTGGGCCGGAACCCAGCAGAAGCGTATTCCTTTAGCATCCCTAGTTTGACCTATGACTCCGCAAAGCCTCAGGGACCCCTTCGGGTCCTACGTGATGTCTTGGAGGAAGGAGCCAGTTCTGCTCCCACCCACCCACCTCCTTGCGTTGATAAAACTGAGTTGGTAACACTTTCATGGTCAGGTTAGGCATGGGCAGCATCCTGGCTCTCTGGAGAACTAGCAAGAAGAAACATTACCCAGGGGGATTATGGGGTCTTTCCCTGGGAGTGATTAAGTGTGGACTGGGGTGGTTGTGGCAGGTTTTCAGGAGGCAAATCAGATGTGATTTTATTTCTCACTATATATACAAAGGTACTCTCGATCAAAAGGATGAAAAAGAAATGTTCTTTCCAGCCAGCATATTGACTGCTATGTTGTGTCCCACCTGCAGGTGGAGCTGTTGAGCTCTCTGAAGGCTCTGAGCCGCCATGTGGACAGCAGCCAGCTGACCCACGCCTTGGAGGGCTCCTTCCCCTACTGTCACAGCGAGTGGGTTCAGTACTTCCAGGTGTTTATTGTTGTGGTCATTGGTCCCTCTTTGTCCTTGCCCTTTCTGTCGCTTTTGCACTGCACAAAGCCCGTGACTTTTCTGCTGCTATCATCATCATCATCATCATCATCATCATCATCATCATCAAATAATTAATATTAATCATTAATAATATTTTATTAATGGCTTCTTATTAACTTCTCCAGTTAGCGGAGGCTGTCTCCTCTTTCTTTCTCCTCCCACCAGCTCCAGACCTCATGGTGAGGGGAAGGCAACACAGTCTAGGGACCCACACTTTCCCCTTGACCAATCACACTGATGGGCCAAGGGAGTAACAAGGCACACCCCAGGCATCCAGCTCCAGCACATTAAGAGTTGGAGCTGTGAGAGAGGTGGGGGCCCTGGGCGTTTTTCACACAGGGCTTTTAGCTCACATCTCCGGAATAGCGGGTGTGTGTTGACATATTGGCCAGATTTACCCAGAAGTCCCTGAGAGCGTTTCACACAATCCGGGGTTTTCACTGCGCATTAGAATGCAGCCTGATTTATACCCGGGGTTAAAAAAAGAAATCCCCTTCTTGCTTTGGGTTTTGGAAGCAATTTTGAACTCGCAGTAAAGCCTTGAAGAACACGAGGAGAGCTGGTCTTGTGGTAGCAAGCATGACTTGTCCCCTTCGCTAAGCAGGATCTGCCCTGGTTGCATATGAATGGGAGACTAGAAGTGTGAGCTCTGTAAGAGATTCCCCTCAGAGGATGGAGCCACTCTTGGAAGAGCAGAAGAAGGTTCCAGGTTCCCTCCCTGGCAGCATCTCCAAGACGGGGCGGAGAGAGACTCCTGCCTGCAACCTTAGAGAAGCCTCTGCAAGTCTGTGAAGACAATACTGAGCTAGATGGACCAATAGTCTGACTCAGTCTATGGCAGTTTCCTATGTTTCCTATCTGTGGTGAAGGCAGCTGTGTGAAAAACGCCCTGGCAGGACTCCGAGGAGGCTTGGAAGGAGGCTTGGGGCGGGCAGGCAGGGCCAGAACGTGTGTCTTGGCTAGACAGCAACCTAGCAGTGAAAGGCCTTGCAGCCGGTTCTGCCTCCCAGCTTGCCCTCCAGCTCCCTCACCTCTGCTTGCTTTGGTTCTAATTTTCTGCGGCTTCCTTGAGATGGCTCCACAGTAAGTATGCACTGAATGCCTTATTCCTAACTGGATGAATCCCTTTGTGTACGTTCTGAGTTGCTGGTAACTTTATGCTTAGATTAGCCATTTTCCCTTCCAACAGCCCTGCTGAGTATGCCAGCATTATCACACACACACACACCCTGGCAGATCAGGGCAGGGATGGAGCGCCCCACTAGACGTGACGTCAGGAGATTTGTGGCCAGGCCACGGATCTCCTAGCGGATCGTGTGTTTTTGAAGAGCAGTTAGGGATGGGGGCAAGGATTCCACTCAGGGCTGCAGGTGGAGAGGTTTCACCCGTCCCCCATAGGGCATTTCCCTGTTGCCTTCCCCAAGCTGCTGTTTGCCCTGGAGGGGGAACTGTGAGATATTTGCACACTAGCCGGGCCCCACCTCTGTACTGCTTTATTCTGAGGATTTAACGTGATGGCCTGGCTCTGTTTCCTCTCCAGAAGGTGCACCATTTTGTCAGCGACCTCAGAGCAGCCTCTGAACTGCTACAGAACACCATCCAGGAGCTGGAGAAGGGAGGCCTGCCCGAGACCTTGCAGGTAATGACGGTTCCTTGGCCTGATGACCCATCGTGTGGACTGACGGCCCAAAGCAGGCCCTTCCTGCCAGGAGCTTCTTGTGCTTTTCCTAGGAGGACGGCTGTCCCTTAATTGGACAGGACGCCTCTTGTGCAGCGCTGCAGTGTCCACGGGGCTGCGGCCGGGGCCGTTGCTTTCCCCGCTTTGTTCTCTGGCCAGCACAAGATCTGAGCCGTCTGCACTGGTCTCTTCCTCTTCTTGCTAAGCCATGAGCGATCTGATGCAGAACCGGCCTGTGTGTCACAGCAGCAGCAGCAGCTAATGGGGCTCCCCTGCGCTCTTCGCATGGCCCGGCAACCTGATGATTCGTTAGCCAGGGAGGCGGGGATCAGATCCGTCGCTGCCTGTTGGGGTGTGACCCGGCGGAGCCTCTTGGAAGCTGCCCTGACTTTTTCAAAAAAGGAAGTGCAGGATGTCTATTTAAAGCAGCATCCAATTAAAATAGACGTTGGCCTTCAGAGGAAAGGGGCAGCTGGATCCCCCAGGAGCGCAGGCTCTTTCAGAGGAGCACAATGAAGTTCTTCTTTCCCAGGAGGACACAGGTTTGTGCTTCTCCAGAATAATGGCGGTGCAAACCCCAGGAGCTAATGAGTCTGTGAGCTGCCCCTGAGGTCAGCTCTGCCCTGCAGCGTGCGTCTGCTCAGGGGGCCCAGAGGCACGGCGCTTTTCAGGAGAACATAAGAAGAGCACTTCAAGAGTTTGCCTTACACTTCCATTGAGTCTGCTTCCAGTCGGAGGTTTCTGGGAATGTTCCTAACTCGCCGGGCATGAAGGCAGCAGCCTTCTCCTGTTTGTCTCCAGCAGCTAGTATTCACGGGTAGACTGCCTCAGAAGCTGTATGTTTCATTTAGCCTACAGAGGCAGTAGCAGGAGAGCTGGCCTTGTGGGAGCAAGCATGACTTGTCCCCTTAGCTAAGCGGGGTCCGCCCTGGTTGCACATGAAAGGGAGACTAGAAGTGTGAGCTCTGTAAGACATTCCCTTTACTCAGGGGATGGAGCCGCTCTGGGAAGAGCATCTAGGCTCCAAGTTCCCTCCCTGGCAGCATCTCCAAGAGAGGGCTGAGAGAGACTCCTGCCTGCAGCCTTGGAGAAGCCACTGCCAGTCTGGGTAGACAATACTGAGCTAGATGGACCTATGGTTGGTATATGGCAGCTTCCTATGTTCCTCCATGAACTTGGCTGGTTTCTGTGGTCATCTTACAGGAAGTTGAGCAGCAAATGAACAGACACCAGCAGCTGATGCAAGACGTCCTATGCAATGCGCAGCTGGTGGGCTTGCAGAGAGAAGGCGGGGCCACGCTGGCCAGGCTGAGGAGGGAGGCAGCCCGACTCAGCTCCTCCCCTGATGTCCGGTATGAAGGCAGCGCCCTCCCCTGTGTGTTGTCTCTGGCTTGGTGGGAGACGTCAGGCTTAGGAGCCGCCTTTTGGGGGGGACACTCCTCATGCCACCAGCAGGGTGCAGCAAACCTTGGGAGTGGGGTAAGCGGCATCAGTGATGCCTGAGGCTCTGCAAAACTTGAAGCGCTGCATGGGGTGGGGGGGCAGGGTGCTTCCTATGCCAGTCCCTCGCCCTCCGCCACTGGGAGCCCTGATGCTGGGGTGGGAAGAACTCGCGTGATCAGGGGCCGGGTGTGTGTATGTGCTTCAGACGTTACTGATGTGGTGCAGCTGTGGGGGGGTGGCGGGAGCAGCCAAAGGTGGCACATCCATTGTGCTGAACTGGACCAGGGCTCAGATGGCGAAAAGGGTCAGCGGTTTCGCATTAGTGGCTGGAGCTGGAAACATCTTTGAATTCTGTGCTGCTTGCTGACAAACGAGAGACCCGGACAGACAGGCCAAGGGTGTTTTGGAGCTACTTACGATGAAGTCTACCATGCAAATGTGAGGACCAAGTCCTCAGGACCTGATCTCAGCATCAGAGCTCAAAGAGCAGCCCTGGCAGAGGTCCTTTCTGTTTGCCAAAAGAAGAATCCTGCCTGTTCATAATATCGGAGAAGGAAAGGGCTGGAAAGAACCTCTTGGGCCCAATCAGGGATCCCCAGATGTTGTTGACTACAACTCCAATAATCCCCAAGCGAAAGCCATTGCCGCTGGGGATTCTGGGAGTTGTAGTCAACAACAGCTGGGAATCCCTGTTAGAGGGAACACTGGGCCCAATCCCTGGCTGGTAGCAGGAATCCTGCCCAAAGGTCCTGCCTTAAATAAATGCCGACCTGCCAACCCAGCCCTGCATCCACACTGATCAATTCCATCATTCCTATCAGTTGGTTTTCCTGGGCTCAATATGCCATCCACAGTAAACCCAGAGTAGGGAAATTGGATTGTGGAGCACCAGAAGTATCTAGTCAAGCAGGTGATTGCTGGGTAGTGTCCAGCGGTTGCAAGGATGGCTTGGGATTCATCTGCTGGTGTTTTTTGTGTGCCTCTTTTCCACCTCTGTTTGCAAGGAGCAGCATTGGTGGTGCCCTGGCACTCTACAACCTGCTGGAGGAGGAAGTTCACACTCTGGTGACCAAATCCAACAGCCGCCTGGAGCACCTGGAGTTCCTGATGAAGATCCGAGAGCTGGAAGCGGAGTTCAGCAAGGTAGGGATGAGGGAGCCCCCCTCGGTAGCCCCCGCAAGAGCCAAGCTGTATGGAAGTCTGGCCAACTGCAGCTCATCCATCCAGAAGGGCTCTGCATGCCCAGCAAGGAATGACTGAGTCTTGCTTGGTTCTGTTACCTGGCCTCTGTCAGGAAGGCAGGCTGGGGAAGAAGCAGCGAGGCTTCAGGCCGGTTGAGACAACACCTTTCCAGCCCCACACAATTAGGAAGGGAGCATGCTGAGGGCAGATGTCCGGATGCCCTCCTGACACCTCCCTGTATCACGCTGGGGTGGGCTGTTGGTCTGGATGGCCGCAGAGTGGTCATTCAGATGAGCATTCCGCTCCTATGCAGTCGAGGGGCATGCTGGGACGGCATCTGGACACCCCTTTCCTACCTTATTCACATTTATGTATAAATGTGTATATGGGCCATAAGGTATGGACTGAACCAGCCCCTCGGTGGGGAGTAGCTCCAGGAACGAGGCCCTCCCAACACGTCCCTTCATTTCAACGGCTAGTCATCTGAACGGCTGCTCCACGTTCACTCTGCAGGTGCCTGACCTTTTCTCCAGCAGGCAGAAAAGCAATTTTGAGTGGAGGAAAGGCTGATGTTCCTCCGCCAGCTGCTTCCCCCACCCCCCAAGCATAACGTGCAGAATGGCCGCGATTCCCTCCATGGCAGGGGTGCGTTTCTCTCTACCTGCAGTACACGCTCCTGCAGTTGAGCAGAACTGAGGCTAATATTTGTGGAGTACTTTTGCATCTGATGGCTGAAATCCAATTACGAAGAAATGGTTTTCAGACGCATGAATTTGCAAAATGTGTATAATAACTTTCTATTAATTCTAAAGAAATCAAAACAGCAGGAAATGGGATGCAATTTTCACTTTGTTTATGATATGTGTGATCAGTGGATGATGCTTCATTAAGTTCAGGTAGTTTAACTCAGACACATTTTGCTGCGTTGATTTGGATCCCCTTAAAGTGTCATTTTTATAAGGTGAATTAAAGTAAATGAATGAAACTAATTACAGCAATGCAAATTGCTGATGAAAGTGAATTAAATGCTCATGAACTGATGCTCCAATGAGTGTAAATCTGTAGCCAAAAGGGGTGCAGGTTTATTTCCTAGAAGTCACATCATGGGGAAATTTCAGAGCGGTCTCTTAAATGTCTTATCTAAGGAAACATGCTGCTTTCCTGGCCTCTCTGTGCCTGGGAGGGGGGTCTGCTTAAATTTAGGGTGAGCCCCACACATTTAGAAAGCAATTGGGAAGAGAAATGGTGAAAGGGGGGATGGGCTCATCCATTCAAGCATGGAGCACAGTATACATTAATGCGTTGGCAATGTGGCAACCTCTTTTCCACCCACACGCTTTCAGAGAAGTTGTCAGCCTTTTGTTGAGTTCTGAATTCTAAATAATAAAAACTGTACAGTTCCCAAACGTGGTCAGTGCTGGAATTTTGGATTTAAATTGTGTGCATGTGTTTAATCTTTTCATTTGTTTACTGCAAATAGTAAAGTGTCCAAGATCCGTAGTGTTTAGAGTGAAAGCAGTGACATAAAACATTCTCAGTGCAACACAAAACACCCAGATCTGTTTAGGTAAAGGTGGTATTGATGTTTGCACTAATTGAAAATTAACAAGGAGCTAGCATTTTTCAAAAGGTTGGTTTTTTTGCCCTTTGCCCTCTCTATTTCTATTGTCTCTCGTTACTTTTGTGATCTTAAGAATCTTTTAAATGTTTGCCAGTCTTTCTCGAATTGTAGGGAGTCGACTGATTGCCAATTGAAGCCAACTAGAATGTGTGTTGTTATTAATACATTCAAGATTAAGGCTTCTTTAGCTGTTAGATTTTCAATATAGTCCAACAAAAGAAATGAAGTAAATTGCATGTACATTTTTCCCCAGAAAAACAAACTCACCGTGCACTGTTCTCTTGAGAGGACTATTGCTTGAAGTTTGGGGGGGCAGGGACAAAGGACCTCCTTCGTCTGCCTGTTTAGCGGACATGACCGTGGTGGTGCTTTTGCTGACAGTTGGTGAGAGCCGAATGGTCCAAAGCAAGGATGGTCCGGAAAGGTCCCCAGCAGCAGAGTTCCCTCCCACAGGGATTCTGGGAGTTGTAGTCCACAAGATCTGAGAATCCCTGTTGGAGAGGACACAGCCCAGCAGGGCCAAGACTCAGAAGGGTTGTGCTCTGGCATGGCTCACGCTACACAGTTTGCTTCTTCATGCAGCTCAGCTCGTGGTTTGATGACCAAGGAGAA
The DNA here is from genome assembly GCF_027244095.1 of Hemicordylus capensis. NCBI lineage: Eukaryota > Metazoa > Chordata > Lepidosauria > Squamata > Cordylidae > Hemicordylus > Hemicordylus capensis. The sequence continues at coordinate 3,315,829 of NC_069660.1, read as the reverse complement.
TCGGAGCTCTGGGAGGCGGCAGGGTCTGCAGAGTGCAGCCGGGAGAGCACTGAAGAGTCCTACCGGAGGTTTAAGGAATTCTTCAAAGAAGCCACGGTAGGTCACACTGTGAAGCAGGCTTCTGCATATCGGACCTGAAATGCCACCAGTGGAATTTGGCAGATGATCAAAATCTGCAACCGAAGTGCCACACTTGGGCATTTTAAAATTTGCTTTTAGGAGCACTTGGAGGGGTTGGGGAAACCCTGCACCTTAAACTTTCTTGGTAAAATATTTAAGGTAATAATGTTAAATATTGTTGAATGCTTGCTTTTCCGAAACCGTTGAATCTAACAACATCTGTAACTGCTGTAAAAGACCATGTCCCAGAACATGGTCTAAGGGCACCTTGCTGAAGCTAAGCAGGACTTGGTGTGGTCAGTGCCTGGATGGGAGACCCAGGTGTGCCATCTTTGGGGGTGGGGCTGTAGTGCAGAGGTAGCTGAGATGAAGGCCCCCCCCCAGGTTCAATCCTTGGCAGCATCTCCAAGTAGGACTGAGAGAGACTCTTGCCTGAAACCTTGGAGAAGCCGCTGCCAGTCAGTGTGAGCAAGATGGGCCAATGACTGGGTATAAGACCACTTCCTATGTTTAAAAATGGGATTTGAAACATCCACACATTACCAAGGAGATATAACTTAATGTCTTTGAGAAATATCTCTAAGATTTGTATCAGCTCTTCCGTAATAAATGTTGGCCCTCGCGTCCTCTTTCCATCCATCCTCCTCCATTTTAAATTCCTGTTTTGCTCTCTGTTGTGCCACCTGGTTTCTTCAGGACGAAAAACAAATGTCTCCTCTCTTTCCACATTAAATCACAGTTTTGTGGGATCAAAATGCACCCATTTCAGTAGCACTGTGCAAACGAATACTTTGACAGCTCCTGTCTCTGAGGGCAAGGCAAGGCACAACAGGGACCTGCTGCAGGGAGGGCTTTATCCTCTGGACCCCTATGGAGATGTTGTTGGGGCTCTGTAGTCCAAGGGTGCTAAGAGAGAGCCCAAGTATGTTGCCACTGGTAGGGAAGACCCCCCCCAACTGTGGTTGCTGGTGGATGGAACCTAAAGACCTGCAAGGAATGCTGCTGGGCTGGGCCAAAGGTCCATCGAGCGCAGCACCCTGTTTCTATCAGTGGCCAGCTGGAAGCATCTGGGAAGTCTGCAAGCAGAGTTTGTTTGTCCACAGAGGTGTGCGGCTACTGAACATGGAAGCTCCATTGCGATAGCAGGGGTCTGCTTTGTCCGGGAGCCTAACTGATGAAGCAGCCCTAATCCTTCATGGCCTTCCCTCTCAGGTGCACTACAACCGTGGTCTCTCTCTGTCGAAGGAAGCTGCCAAGGTCCAAGGGTCCCAGTTCCCCGAGATGGGGGCTTTCGAGCGAGTCAAGGGAGCTTTCCAGGCCAAGCTGACGGTGTTCTACATGGACATGGAGATGAGAGGGGCAGAGCTGGAGACGCTTCTGGACCTCCACAAGTTCTGTGACGAGGTGAAAGGCCACCCAGCTGCCGCAGAGTTGGGGCCAAAGGACTGGGAGGGGCCGTGGGCAGAAAGTGGGGAAGTGCAAGGGGGGGGCCTTGGGAGGGGAGGGTGCTGGCACACTGTCATGGATGTAGAAATCCACCCTGGCTTGCCTGCTGACACGGCTGCTGCCCACCCACCCCCCACCCCACCGGGAGGCTACACTGGAAAGTGAGTGGGTTTTCCCAGATCAGAGGGGAGCTACCTTGCCTCCCTCCCCACATGATCCCACTCAAGCTCAGAGGCAGGCAGTGGGCCCCAGAATGCCCTTGCCGGGAGGGCAGCAAGCAATCTGTTGCCTCTCCCCCGCCCCGGCCGCTTGTGGGCTTTCCTGATGCATCTGGCTGACCCATATGGGAAGCAGGCGGCTGGGCTGGACAGGCCCCCCCCCCGATGTCCTCAGGCTCTCCCAACAGAGCAGTTTGGGCTGGAGGCACTTGGGAGCTGACTGTGCACCATTGCTGCGATGCGGGAGGTGGCCCTTAGAAAGAACCTGCTGCTGTGGATTCTGGGGAAGACGCGCCACGCCGGGTGAAATGGGCCAGCATGAAACAGGGCCAAGGAGGGGGTGGGGAGAGTGATGGTTGGCTTGGCAGACGTGATGGCAAGCAGGTTTCGTCTGGGGCTGGAGGAGGAGGCGGAGGAGATGGGGGCCCGTGCAGGGGCCCATGAGTGGCAAGTCTGTCTCTCTTTCCCAAGGCTGCTCGGTTTCACCTGGACTGCAAGCAGCGCCTGGCCGCCTGGAGGGCTGGCGAGGAGGGGCCCGAGAGCATGGAGTCCCTGCGAGAAGTGGAGAGTGCTCTGCAGCTGCTGGTGGAGGAGTTTCCGGCCGAGAGGTTCCAGCAGATGAGGGTCCAGGCGTCCAGCATGCGCAACAAAACGGGCCTCGCAGTGTGGAGTGAAGCTCTGGAGAGAAGTCAAGAGGCCAAGCAGCTCCTTGAAGACGCCCTGGCCAAGCACAAGGGGGCCCAAGAGGAGGGGGTCGGGGACTGTGGCGGGAAGGGGGGCCCTTGGGGCTCGGGTCCTTGCCCACCTCCCTCCGATCCCTGCGTGGACAGAGCATCAGCACACACCCAGCAGCAAGGGGAGCTCTTGGACTGGGGGAGGAGGGAGGAGGAGGAGGAGGGGTCTCTGGACAGACCTGGCATCCATGCCACTCCTTCCCAAGAGGGTCCTGTCGCTGGCGCAGGCAAGGGAGTGAAGGGAAGCGGTGGGGCCTACCTTGCTCCGCTGGACACTGCGCTGGAGTTTGGAGACCCTGAGGCTCGGACTCTGGAGGGAGAGGCCCCAGAACGTCTCCGCACCGCAAGCCAGCCCATTCCTTTGAGGCTTCCTGCCGACATCTCTTCCTCCCATGCTCACCAGGTCCCTGGGAGCTGCGAGAACCTGCTCTCCACACAGCAGCCTTGCATCTCTGTGCCAATGAGAGGCCAGAGTAGCAGGAGGAAAGAAACAGCCCAGTACTTCCAGCTCTCCAGGCACGGGAGCTTTTCTTCTGAAGACACAGATTCCCAGAACTCCACTGAAGATCCTCTGAGCTTCAGTGCCACGCTGCCCATGGAGTCCCCAGGCCCCAAGCGAGCCTGGAGCCAGGAAAAGGCTCGGGGCATTGTCTACTTGGAGAAGCACAGCAGCAGCAGCAGCAGTCCCACTGCTGCCACTTCCCAGTAAGAGCAGCGAGCCAAGTTGCTGGGGACCCTGGGCGCCACTCCGTGCCCTGACTTCCCCTTGACCCTCTCTCCTATTGGACACATTCCTGGAGTTTCTTGCCTGTGAGAAAGGAATCCTTTGATGGGGTCTTCCTCCCCTGCCCTTGGACAGTGGAAAGAGGGCTTTCTATTGCTGTAATGCAGGAGTTCTCAAAGTTGGGTCCCCAGAAGTTGATGGACTACAATTCCCATCGTCCCCAGCCTCCTTGGCCAAAAGCCATGGTGAACCTTGGTCCATCTAGCTCAGCATTGTCTGCACGGACTGGCAGTGGCTTCTACAAGGTTGCAGGCAGGAATCTCTCTCAGCCCGATCTTGGAGATGCTGCTGCCAGGGAGGGAACTGGGAACCTTCTGCATGCAAGCAGGCAGGTGCTCTTCCACTGGGCTATGGTGGGATACTGCCAGAGACTCCCTGAGGGGAGTATCTTGTAGTGCTCGCACATTCAAATGCAAACCAGAGTTCTGGGGACCCAAGTTCTTGAACTCCTGCTGACATGCTGATCTCTCTGAACCTTAGCCCGAACCTTCTGTTTGCATCTCAGGAAGATGGTGGAGAAAAAGACGCTTTCAGCGGGGTGATATTGTTCATTGCCCACCTCTGACAACCAGGCTCCTGATGGAACCAGCTAGCAGGCCTTCAAGGCTGCCCAGGGTTTGTGTCAGTTGCAGGGATGAAATCTGTCCACCCGGTATGTAGGCCAGCATGGAGACCGTGTCCATGCCCTGTCGCCAGAGCAGAGACAGACCCCACTGGTGTTTCTGATGCAGCTTTGTTGGTTCTGACTGGCAGCCACTTTTCCAGGTAATCCCGGATCATGTAACCATGTCTGTGCATGCATGGAGGCCCTGTGCGTGGTGTTGGGAAGAGCCTTGCTCCAGCAGGAAGCTGCATAGAGTGGCGGGCGAGCAGGTGAGGACCTGCTGTACTGACTTTTAAAGGTCCCACTTGCTGCTGCCGCCGCCCCTGGATGCTGCACCCAAACTGGTTCAGCAACATGAACCAATTCAGCTTTGAACCGGGGCAGGAACCTCGGTTCGTGCACATCTCTTACCAGTTTCCCCATAGCCAAGTGCAATTTCTTAGCCTGCTGCTTCCTCTGATATCCAGTAGGTGGTGCTACTCAGCATTGTATAGACTCTCATTGTAGTAAAAAGGACCAGAAATCCTTTGCCGATAGATGCTAAAATGGACATTACCCTTCTTAATTGGATAGTGTGACTACATAGAATAGTGATGCTTTGCAGGATCAAGTTTATATAGCTATGTGACAGATTGTATTTGGAAACCAAAAAACCAATGGGAATTCTTGGATTTCATTTAGTCACAGATCAGGAAAACTGGCTCTAGAAGTGAAGGAAAGAAGATAAATTTGCCAGACAAAAGGGCTGCGTGATGGCAGAGATACAAATTACACCATAAACAGCCTCATCTTGTTTGCTCTTTAAGAATACTTAACAGAAAAAAAATTGTTTCTGGCATATTGTTAAGGAGAAGAAATGGTGAAAACAGGCACTTTTAAAATAGATTTTGGTAATAAATTATACTGGTACACTACTGCCAGTATCGTTAAGATGAGGAGTCAACATTCTACCATTATAAGCCCTGAACATTACATTAAAACCATCTGTTAAATCTGCCTGACTGTTTGCAAACATCAAGAAGAGACACCACCCCTCCAAATGGGATGCAGATCTATTGAAAAATAGCTGAGAGGCAGCAGTTTTAAGTGCTGGCTACCTTTTTTTCCACCACAGATTGCACACACCCTTAAAAATTTGTAGTGCCTCTTCAGTTTTCTCCAGAAATTCAGGTCCATTCTGGAGTAGGGCCTTTTTGCTTGTTGGAGAAGTAGTCATCTAGTAGTTTTCAAGTAGTGTTCAAAGTCCCCATAATAGCAGGTTAAAATCAGCTAAGGGCATTGAATGTCAGTCTTGCCCACTTAGGGTTCTGAAGAGAGGGTTGGGAGGGGCCAGTCCTGGCCGGTTCTAGAGAGTGACTCTTTTCTGTCACCCCCACCAATGGGGAAGCAAAGTCCCTCCAGCAAAACTTGGAAGAAATTACTGAAAAGTCCACTTGGGCTTACTTCTGAGTAAACACACATGGGGTCAGGACCAGTATTGATCCTAGGCAAGAATGTGGGCTGTCTTTCCTTTTCTCTCCACCTCGGCCCCTCAACACAGCATAGAAGAACTTGCTGAGGAAACAAAATGACTTCTCTGGGTCTTACTTCTGAGTAAACATATGTAGGATTGCACCCAGGGCCTGAGTAGGAAGCACCAAAGATCTGCAACAAGCACCAAAAACAATTTCTGCCCACCAACAACAACCTAGCATTCTGGTGTAGACTGTACTTGAACATGGATGAGGGAGAATAAACTGAAGCTGAATCCAGATAAGACGGAGGTACTTATTGTGCGGGGTCAGAACTCCAGAGACTGTTTTGATCTCCCTGTTCTAGATGGGGTCACACTTCCCCAAAAGGAACAAGTCCGCAGTCTGGGGGTACTTCTGGATCCACACCTCTCCCTGGTTTCTCAGGTTGAGGCGGTGGCCAGGGGTGCTTTCTATCAGCTCCGGCTGATTCGACAGCTGCGCCTATTTCTCAAGATCAATGACCTGAAAACAGTGGTACATTTGTTGGTAACTTCCAGACTGGACTTCTGTAATGCGCTCTACATGGGGCTGCCTTTGTACGTAGTCTGCAAACTTCAGTTGGTTCAGAATGCAGCAGCCAGGTTGGTCTCTGGGTCATCTCGGAGAGACCATATTACACTTCTGCTGATGGAGTTACACCGGCTGCCTATAGGTTTTCTGGCAAAATACAAAGTGCTAGTTATAACGTTAAAAGCCCTAAACGGCTTAGGCCCTGGGTATTTGAGAGAACGTCATCTTCATTATGAACCCCACCGTCCATTGCGGTTGTCTTTGGAGGTCCGTCTCCAGTTGCCACCAGTTCGTCTGGTGGCCACACGGAGATGGGCCTTCTCAGTTGCTTCCCCGGGACTATGGAATGTGCTCCCTATTGAGATATGATCCTGCCCATTTCTGCCGTCCCAAGCACATGCAGCGCACGATCCGTGCGGGGTGCTCCAGCTTCCCAGAAGACAGCCACACAAGGCTCAGTGGCAGACCACAAGCCTTGCATGCATTTGGGCCGAGACTCCACCTCTGTGGTCTCCTCTGGAAAGGGCTGAGTAGCAGCCGCTGGGGAAGAGGTTAGGAAAAACCCTTGTCTGAGTCTGCGGAGAGCTGCTGCTGCCAGCCAGAGTAGACAAGACTGAGCTAGACGGACTGATGGTTTGACTCCGTAGAAGGCAGCTCCGAATGTTCATCTTCTCTGCTGGGGGCCTGGGGATGTTCCACTCAGATCACACTCCTCTGCACTGGCAGCCCTAAAAAATATTGGCACCCCCAGCAGTCACTTGGGTTGCTTGTGCAAGAGCCTGATCGCATCGGTCTACGCGTGAGTCTGCCTGCTCTTCATGGCCCTCCCCGATCCAGTGCCTCCACCATGGGTGATTCAGTCTCTACGGCCTTCTTTTTTCCTTCTCTTCCAGGATCGGGGACTGCCGACCTTGACCTGACCTGACCTTGGCCTCAGGTGCCCCCAGGATTCTGCTCCCTGCCCTTGACAGCAGACCCTCTTTGCCAGCCCAAAAGCCCCCCCCACTTGCCCGGTGACCTCCAGGTGACCTGCTCCCGTGCCCTTTGCCCCTCGGCTGGGCTCCACTTCCCTACGGGTCATGTAGTCACAGGGCAGCACACCTGCTGCGTGTGTGTGTGTGGGGGGGGGGGTTACACCACCTGTCGCTGCAAGGCGAGGCTGCTTAGTTTGCAAGGGGGGAGCATATTCTACCCCAGAGGGAGAAGCCAGCCCTGGACTGGAAGATGTTGTGTCTCCCCTCCGATTTCTCTCTTGCTCTCCCCTCTGCCTAGATTTCTCTAACTCGTTGGGTTTTGTTTTTTTAAAACAGGCATCGATTCCTCCCCCCTCCGCCCCACTTTCTTTTTCCAGTTTTTTGTTTGTTGGTTTCCTTCTTCCCCTCTTCCTCTCCCGAAAATAAATAATTAAGAAAATGCAAGGGTGTGGAGGAGACAGCAATGAGATTTGTTTTTCCTTGCAGAGAGGGGGAGGGGGAGGAGGGACGGCGGGGGTGGGGGGAGCACACCACCCCCACCCCCGGGCGATCGTTTCCTCCGTGTGCCTGCAAACCAAGAACCACCCTTACGACTGCTACAGCTCTCGAGGCACGGGTCCCCGCTCCCGCCTCTCCCCCCCCGCCACCCCCCTCCTCCAAAATGGTCTTTGGGCAAGCAGACAAGAGGGGGCCCATGTGGGAACCCCCAATCCTCAGAGATCTCCTCACCCAGGGCCCGGTAAATCACCCCAACCTGGGCTGGTTACAGCTTGCCGCTTGGAAACTGAGTGGCAACTCTTGAGCCACCATCGTTACTCCGACTAAGGACCTAAGGACACTTGGCAGACATATCCGCACCTTAAAAGATTCCTGCGAGGGGCCATGCTATTATCACCCCCAGTCATTCACAGATTCCTGACATGGGACCTGCATGTGATTTTAAGGGTGCTGCAATCCTCACAATTTGAACCCATCTCCACGATCCCAGTCAGGGTCCTATCATTTAAACTGGCCTTCTTGGTGGCCATAACATCGGCCAGATGCATTTCGGGATTGAGAGCGTTATCTATTAACAAATCTCTCTGCATATTCCAGAAGGACGCTGTCAGGCTGATTCCGGACCCATTTACGCCCTAAGGTGGTGGCGGTTTTCCACCAGTCCCAAGACGTGTTTCTACCGTCCTTCTGCCCTCACCTGGTTCACCCAAAGGAGAAATTGCGGCACGAGTTAGATGTACGCCAATGCTTAAAGAGATACATGGAGAGGTCAGCCTCATTTCGGACTACAGGCACGATGTTTGTCTCCTTCCATCCGAGCTCCATGGGCTCAGCAGTTACTTCTGCTACAATCGCGAAATGGATCCGGGCGTGTATGGTCACAGCTTACGAAGCACAACGCCTAAAGCCGCCTGCCTACGTCCCCACACGCTCTACAAGGGCAGCAGCAACCACGGCAGCTTTCTCCTCCAATGCGCCAGTGCAAGACATCTGCAGGGCAGCGACCTGGTCTGCCCCATCAACATTCACCAGGCATTATAAAATAGATTCCCATGCCTTGGCTCAAGCGGCCTTCGGCAGGAGGGTGTTACAAAGGGTCCTTCCCCAGGAATAGGCAAAAGCGCTCCCGCCCTGGTTGGCCAAGCTGTGGTATGTCCCACTGAGATGTATGTATGTCCCACTGAGATGTGGTATGTCCCACTGCAGCAGCAACCAAGAACGGAGCATTTGGCTCACTTACCGTGAAGGCTTCTTCTGGTTGCTGCTGCCAGGGACATCTCGGCCCGCCCAGTTTTTGTCGCGCTTGCCTATCCCTGAAAGGAATCGCTTATTACAAACCATGAGGCTCCTGGCTCCTCTGAGGGTACTGGTGTCTAGACTAGCTCCAGACAACGTTACATCCTTCCTATCCTCACACATTGCAGCCTCTGCTATACTGCAACCTCTGATACTCCTTGAGGCTATTTCCACGATCAAGAGAAATTGGGCGAGGGGAACCTAGCCCGATTTCTCCTGACCGTGAGAACCACCGGCCTCGCAGGCGAGCCAAGTGGCCTCCAGGTGGTTAATCCGCCAAAGTAACCCTCCCCTTAAACTGGGTTTGCGGAGCGAGTACTCCGCAAACCCGATTTTTAAAATCGTGAGTAGCCGCGGCACGACTCCATGCCGCAGCTACTTACGAGAAGACCTCCGACCGGCAGGCTGAAAAGCTGCCTCTCGGCTTGGGGGTCTCTCCAGCATGCTCTGTGCGTTTGCGCAGGGCATGCTGGAACTTCCAGGGGCCACGCGGCCCCCGAACTCCACAGCCCTGGCCGGCTCTGTGACGGACCCGGCAGTCGTTAGGGTGGCCACTGCAGCCGCCCAGAGCAGACTATTGCTTGTCTGCGGGGAGAGCAGGCAAACCCCCTAGAGGCTCTTCACACTAATCGTGTGAAGAGCCTCCTTATGTGTCGTAATGTACTGTTTGCTTATTCCTTACCTGTCTTGTCCCGAAAGAACTGGAACGGGGGTATCCCCCTCAGCCTCAAGTGGGCGTGTTTTCGCCTTAATGAGTCAGATCTGTCCTGCCTAGGAGCTAGTGAGAAGGGATAACCCATTGAAATGTCCCTGGCAGCAGCAACCAGAAGAAGCCTTAACAGTAAGTGAACCAATGCGCCGTTTCTTATATTTAGCAACGGGGGAGCAACTATCTTGATCCACACTAGCATAGCATCCCTCGCAGAGACTGTTGCTGGTTCCTCCCTTGTGTTGCTATTTAGATTGTGAGTTTCTTTGGGACAGGGAACCATCTTCTCATTTCTTCTGATGTAAACCACTTTGAGAACTTGGCGGGGGAGGGGCGGTTGAAAAGCATTATATAAATATTCTAAATTAATTAAATAATACAAAAATTAATTAAATAATACAAATTATGCTCCTTTAGAGTAATTCAGCCACCTAATGGCGCAGCAGGGAAATAACTTGCCTAGCAAGCAAGAGGTTGCTGGTTCAAATCCCCTCTGCTATGTTTCCCAGACTATGAGAAACACCAATATCGGGCAGCAGCGATATAGGAAGATGCTGAAAGGCATCATCCCACACTGCATGGGAGGAGGCAACAATGGGAAACTCCTCCTGTATTCTACCAAACAACAACAAATATTTATATACCGCTTTTCAACAAATGTTTCCAAGTGGTTTATATAGAGAAATAACAAATAAATAAATAAGATGGCATAAAGACAACCACAGGGCTCTGTGGTCGCCAGGAGTCCACACCGACTCGAGGGCACAACTTTACCTTTACTTTAGAGGAATTCACCCCTGTTTTTCTGCATCTGCTTTTGTTCTGGGTGTGTCCTGCGGACTGCACCTGGCACTTGGAGCAGAGGCACGACAGGTGCCCCCACTGAGGGCAGGTCATTTTGCTGTGTCTTATATCAAGAGTGGCTGAGGCCAGTGCATTAGCTTAGTGGTAGAGCATCTGCTTTGCAATCAGAAGGTCTCAGGTTCACTCCCTGGCAGCATCTCCAGGTAGGACTGGGAAAGATTCCTGCCTGAAGAAGCCCTGGAGATCTGCTGCCAGTCAGTACAGACCATGCTGACCAAGCAGACTGTATCAGTCAGCTTCCCGTGTTCATTTGGACTGTGATGGCCTTCGTCATGAGTGGGCCATAACAAGACAGCTGGGCTTCTTTTGTGCAGGAATCCATAAGCCAGTAGCTTCCTGTGTGGTCAGGTTTTCTGCTTCGTGCTTGCTTGGTCATCTGTATTACAGCACAAGCAGTGTTCTCTCTGATTTTCCCCCCATCTGTTTGCGGAATGAGTTTTGTTCTGGGCGGCAGTATCAAGGCAGTGTGCACGCACATGCATTCGGAGTGGGGCCTTCCTGAATCAACCTGAGCGGGATCTAAAATGAACCGAGTGGACCTCCAAAAACTTGTGAGTGCACGGGCGCGCACGTGTGCACGCCTTAGAGGGAACTCTGAGCACAAGTGGTGTAAATCTGAATTACCATCTGCTTTGCACGCAGGTTGTGGTGATTGCCACTGGCTTGGGTGGCTTTAAAAGGGACTTGGATAAATTCATGGAGAACAGGTCTATCAATGGCTACTAGTCTGGTGGGTATGGGCAGCCTCCAGTCTCAGTGGCATAAATTGCCTCTCAATAACAGTTGCAAGGGAGCAAAAGCAGGGCATGCCCTCACCTCTTGCCTGTGGGTTTCTCAGAGGCATCTGGTGGGCCACTGTGTGAAACAAGATGCTAGACTAGGTAGGTTTTGGGCCTGATCCAGCAGAGCTGTTCTTATTGTATGTTCTTGAGACGTGGGGTGGTTTCAGCATTTTAGCAATAAAAACCCTGAACCAGCCATTGGTGTTGAAATCTAAACTGTCTGTCCAATGTGCCTGAAAGTTTCCAGATATCAGCTAGGTGACACCACCCCTCCCCACTAGATCTGATGCAGTATGGCTGGCATGCAGTTTAGAAATGGACCCTTGAACTCTAGAGAGCATGTGTTGGCCACTAGCAGAATTCCTTTGGTGGCTTGATCCTGATGCACTTGCCTGTGGCCACCCTCCCTCTGTGGCCATCTCTGCTGTCCCTCACATTCCCAATGCTCAGAGGAGGGCCGCTTCTGTGGGAACTGGGGCTGGCTGGAAGGTGTGCAGGGACAGCAGGAAAGCCTGTGGCGACATCTGGGAAGTGAGCTTCCTCCCAGTGCTATCCTGGTGGCAGTGATGGTGCATTATCTTGGCAGGGGATGCAAGGAGCTGGCAAGGGGCTAGGTGAGGGAACTGGACGTGTGGGGAAGTCCAAGGTGGTGGCAAGCTAATTGGGGTGGGAGGAGTGCAAAGCTGCATGAGGCCATGGGGGCAGAGTGGTGCATGGACTTGTGAAGGCACGTGGGACAGTGGTGAGGTGGCAGTGCTCACAGACCAAGGAAAGTGAAGCGGCAGTGAATTGGCAAGCGCCTGGCAGGAATATCCGAGGCAATGGCAGACTGCCTTGGAACACAGCGGTCCTTCAGCAGATGCACAGCACCTATGAATGTGGACAGTCCACTGAGCCAGCAGGGCTCAGCACCATGATACACTTATCTTCCCCCCAGTGCCTAATCAGGCTTTCCTCTTTAATCAGCCTGGAGATTCTGTAATCCAAACACCTTTGCACCTTGGGAATAAGATGAGAGTTCAAATGCTTTCCATTTTCACTGGTGTTCTAGAAAGCGTGGACGTTGCCAGCGGAAGTGCCCGTCTTTACTGCCACGCCATATAAGCCGGCATCCAGTGGAGTTGTTTCATGCGATGCTTTTGAGTGCAAATGGCCGGACATGTGTTCGAAGGGAACCTGGGTGCAGGCCCCCTTAAAATGGAGGGTACAGATAGGAAGTGTCTGGTGCACCTGCATTGAACTCCATGTGCGAAGAAGGCATGTGTGTGTGTTAGACAGCAGATGTGTGAATATATATATTGCCAAGTATTGTCAAGATGCTCAGCATATTCTAATCATCAGGGTGTCAGGAGAAATGTGGCAGTCTCTGGGTGATGTTGTCTCTGTCATGAACTGTTACTCAAAGGCCAGCCATTCTGCTCCTCCTCCTCCTCTCCCACCACTGAATTAGTGTCTTGCTTCTCCAATCAGGACTGATTTGTCATCTCTTGTGTGACTTGGCCAGGCTGAGAGAGACGCTGCTCTGTGGGGAGATGCTAATTGGCACCCTTCTGGTTTCCAGGACTGATTAACTGGAATGTTCTCTTGGCCTTTGAGGTGGCATTTCTAACCTGACAGAGAACAGCTGGCAGAGAGCAGAGATGCCAGCAGCTGGGAATCCAGTCTTTTTTTGGGGGTGGGGGGGAGTTTAATGCACATTTCCAACAAGATACCAAGGTAAAGTGAACACATAAATTACAAAGTCCATATAGAAATATATGGACTTTGGTAGAAATATACTGTATAACACACCCATAGGGAATAAGGGGATAATTTAATATAAAAATATATAGAAAGACAATGGTTTTCCCCATGACACTCTATGGATGCGAAAGCTGGACTTTGAAGAGGCAAGATAGAAAAAGCATTGATGCTTTTGAACTTTGGTGCTGGAGAAGACTTTTGAAGATACCATGGACAGCCAGGAAAACAAACAAAGGGGTCATAGAACAAATCAATCCAGAATGTTCACTTGAGGCACAAATGACCAGGCTCAAACTATCACACTTCGGACACATTATGCAAAGACCCAGTTCCCTTGAGAAGTCCATAATGCTGGGGAAAGTGGAAGGAAAGAGGATGACCAGCAGCAAGGGGGATGGATTTGATTATGACAGCAATGAATGCACCACTGAGAAAGCTTAAAGGCCATGTTGAAGACAGATTATCCTGGAGAGAATCTATCTATGTGGTTGCTACGAGTCAACACCGACTTGACGGCACTTAATCAATCATCAATCAATATTAAAATACTGATGAGTTAAGGGGGGTTAGGAGGAGGTGGGTTATGTGAACACACATAAACTGCAATGGAATGGAATGACCTCTGCCCAAGCCTCTGGATAGTTGAGTTTCTCTAGGGCACTTTCCAGACTAGCTGCTCAACAGCAGCAAAATGCCTCCGTTCAGGCAAGTCTCATTCAAAACTTAAACAGCTGGGGGAACAGTCTCGCGGAAACTAACAACTCGAAAAAAGAGCAACTCCCTTATGCTGGATATACGACGTCCTAGCTCTATATTGCAGCAATTAAATTTGAAACAAAGCATTGGCAATGTGAACGGCATCCTGCTGTCTGCATAGGGGCTGAAGTGTCTCAGTTACTCAGGGGCATATCTAGGGCAGGGCAGGCAGGGCATGTGCCCTGGGCGCCACTTGAAGGGGGGTGCAAATTCTTAAAATTATTATTTTTAAATGGCCACCAAAAACAAAATGGCCACTGCACATGCTCAAATGGCCTCTGTGAGGCCCTAGGCCATGCCAGGCCTCACAGAGGCCATTTGAGCATGCACAGTGGCCATTTTGTTTTCAGCAGCCATTTTTAAAGAAAACCCAATTATTTTTAAAAATAGCCACAGCACATGCTCAAATGGTCTCTGTGAGGCCCTAGAGGCCAGTGGTGGGAGGGGTAACCTTTGCAGATGCCCCCCTCCCACAGCCCATAGGAAGCACCCCGAAGGGGCTACAGGTTAAAAAAAAATTAATATAATCTAAGTCACTGTACACATATTCAGTTTGGCACTATGTACAGAGAATCAGGGCTTGTAAATACTGAGCTGAAGCTTATGAGCTAGGACTGTATTCATTTGCTCTTTGCTTCTTATGATAAGTGAGTTAAATGTGGTGTCTTAATAATATGGCTATTTTGGTGAGTTTGTCTTTGAATCAGTGTGAAATCCTTAGTATTAAGGCCCACTGGGAGTTTCTTGTTCTCTTTCTCTCATTTTAACTGTCTTTCTGAAAGACTAGAATATATTCCAACCAGTGACACAGTTTACTCTGCATATCCTTTAATTATTTTCAGAGTATCTGGGAAAAGCCAAATTCTCCATTTATTTTTAAAACTTATGTAATAGTGATGCTACAATACATAGTAGAGAATTAGATAGGCACTTCTGTTTAGTTTTCCAAGTACACCTCCACATATTATTTGGGTATTTCATGAGCCCCAGCATACTGAAATTTGTAGTTTTCCAGCATTTTTTGGTCTGGCTACATCCACTGCTAAATAGTTTTTGAAATTTTAAAAGATTAACGAGCTTGACATATTTTTCAGCTGATATTATGGTAAAGTTATCTGAAAGACGGGTGTCAGATGTTTGGACAGGGGGCGCAATTTCAGTGCTTGCCCTAGGTGCTATTTTCCCTAGATATGCCTCTGCAGTCACTCGGAGGGCAGAAGGCAGTCATGGGAAGGCAGTCATGGGAAGCAGACACACCAGCACGTCTATGCTCTGGATCCAGTTACGCAGATGTGCAATGAGGCAGAGTGAGGCAGTTTTGCTAACCTCAGAGAGGCTTCCAGTTGGAGTATGGGCAACTCCTCCCTCAGGAAATAAAGCCCTTCAATGGGGCTAGCATTATTCCCTTGCTGGGTGAACCAGTCAGGCTTGTGGGTTATCAGCGGCCAGCAGGCCTCTTACTCGCTCCTTGCCACATAGTGTCCTTTGTCGAGGGAGGGTTGCCTGAGTCAACCCCACCCCACCAAGCCACAAAGCCACGAATGGCTGAGTTGAGCAATTCCCTAAAGAGGTTCCATCCCCAACGGCTATGAGACACAAAACCCTGAGGGATTGTTCCATGAAGTCCTCAGTCACCCAAATGGAGCCTCTGGCTGGACACCGTTAAAAAAAAGTACCTCCCTGAAGCCCACCCTTGGTGGGCTGCACACACTAAGAGGCATTTTAACTTGGAGGCTTGGAGGGGGACGTCCAGCACAGTGGGTGCATTTTGGACCTCACCACCATAGCCACTAAGTTGAACTGAGCGGTGATCGGTGGGCTTCCTGCCAGAGGTCCACTCTGAGATAGGGATGCTTAGGGGGGCTCTGCTGTTCAGGAGGAGCTGGGCAGAACTCCTGCATGCTGTCTATCGTACTTGCTCATGTCTGCCCCTAACTGAGCTAACTCTGACCATGCCAGGTTCCTCAGTATGGCATCTGGGGGCCGCGTCTGGCAGGAGAAGTCTGAATTCTGCTCTGCTTCCAGGCGTGTCTGGCTGCTGCTGTGGTCCTGACCATTTCACTGTTCAATAGGATGGGGGTTAAAGGACTTTTTAAAGGAGTTACTTGTTTTTTGGGGGGTGTTAATATTGTCAGTGGTGGCGGATGACGGGCTTCCGAAATTACTCCCCCTGCACTGCCTTGGGGACAGACTTTGCTTTGAAGCATTTTTCTTGTAGAGCCCAGGGTTGCACCAGATGTTCCCTGTATCTCTAACTTTCTTTAGGGGTGCTGCTGCAGTGGTCCCATAATGGATTTCAGGTGGTTGTTTAAGCCTTTAAACTTGCTCTGAAAACTTCTGGGCACATGGCATGGATTATGCATCTGTTTGCATTGCAGATCATGGCTAGAGAACCGTAAAAGATCCCTAACAGCTGTTTACATGCTAGGTAGTAATCTGGAAGTTCTGTGTAGGGTTCCATTTCTCAGTAGGGTATATTTCATCTAATGACTCATTGGGATGTAAGACCCTTAGGACTGCCCACATCCACTCTAAGGGATGCAGACTGACTTTGGCATTGGGATCTATTCTCATGTCTAAGGCAAAAGAGTCAGCTGAGTTGGCTGCTATGGAACAGAGGAACATCGGAAGTTGCCATATACCGAGTCAGGCCATTGGTACATCTAGATCAGTATTGTCTCCACAGACTGGCAGTGGCTTCTCCAAGGAATCTCTCTCCGCCCTCTCTTGGAGATGCTGCCAGGGAGGGAACTTGGAACCTTCTGCTCTTCCCAGAGTGGCTCTATCCCCGAGGGGAATATCTTACAGTGCTTTCATGTGGTCTCCCATTCATATGCAACCAGGGTACCCATTGCCATTTTCCAATTTAAGGGCCATGGGTAGTTGTGACTGCAGTAGCCTCGGTGGGCATCCATGGCCAGAGAGTGGCAACATCTTTAATGGTGGGAGCTGCTCCACTGACACTGGCCTCAGTGCAGGTGAAAACCATGGGAGCTACGAGTGCCAGGAAGGGCTCTCCTTCAGGCCGGCCATCTCCTCTGCTGCCACTGGTTGTGCTATGTTTTGGGGCACCACAGGGTGCTCAGTAGCATCCTCCTTTGCCCACTCCAGTTCCTGACCCAGGCTGGATCTAGGTTCTAGGGTGCCACAATGGCTACCACAACACGTAGACACAATGCCAGTACAGGAAGGAGAGGACTGAGAGGCTTCTTGCTTAGGGGGCTCTTAGGGGGGAGGGGGGAGGCTGAGGTGGCGATGGTTCCTGTGCCAGCTCCTCCAGTTGCTGTGTAAGGGCTGCTATTTTAGCCTGGCATTAGTGAGGATTAGCTAAATCATGCACAGTGTGGGCTTTCTCCATTAAGAAGTCAGCCCCAAAACTACTTGGCGTGTGCTCTTGTTTGAGCTGGCTAATGTACTCCTGGAAATGGTGACTCTGCATATCTATGCCTCTATTTAACTCTTTAAATTATCGAAGTTGCTCTTATATAGTATTGTTCTTGGTGGCCAATAAGTCTCTAAACATTTCCATCTCTTTAAGACGTGTGCTCAACCTTACTGCCTCAGCGCTGGTCTCTTACTGAGGGCAGTTGCCTAGTCTAGCTTAAAACTCATCAACTCTTTCTCATGCTCCAAACAATCATGCAGCAGACTAGATTCAGCCAACAACCTTCTCCTCTCAGTCCACAAGTCATGAAACAACTTTCTGACCCACCATATTGCCAAATGCAGCCCAATTACACTGATTACCAATGCAAAAAGCAAGCCCAAAAGACCAAAATCAGTCCAAACACAAGCAATTCAAGTAGCCGAGCTTGGACATCAAAACAAGACTCTAGTGGAGGTGGGCAGGAACACTCTTCAGTCTCTGTCCCAGAGACAAAGGACCACATGCTATACAGGCTAGAGACCATACTCCAAAAGGTTCCCAACATAACCATGTATTTTACAGACATGGCAAACAGGACAAACTTGAGCCAATTGGGAAGGGCCATAAGGGGAGTTTCAGAAAGCTCAACGGAAGCAAGGCATGAGTCCTGGAACTGCTCAGTTCTGCCATGCATCAGGTGTAACAAGCCTCGAGAGGCTGTCATTGAGCAGGAGCCAATCAGGGGGCACGCATGCTCATGCTGTTTCAGTGCAGCAGCAGCAGCAGCAGCAGCAGCAGCAGCAGCAGCAGCAGCAGCAGCGAGTTCCTTCCCAAGGCCATGCCACAGGCAAGGGGACTCCTGATAGCAGGAACTTCTGAATCCCAAGTGGGAGGGGGTGCTACTCCCAAATGGTGCGTGGCTCAATTGTTAGGGCTTCTGTGCCACAACCCATGGCAGCCAAAGACTTCTAAGACACAGCTTGTGTCTGGCCCTATCCACCCCAGCACAGCATCCCTCCAGTGACTGTTGCTGGTGTCTATCTTATGTTTCTTTTTAGATTGTGAGCCCTTTGGGGACCGGGAGTCATCTTCTTTATTTATCATTTCTCTGTGTAAATGACCCTGGTCCATTTTTGGAAGGGCGGTATAGAAATCAAATAAATAAAATAAAAATAAAATAAAGCATTTCTCTAATGAAGTCAGTAGACTAGGGTTCTAATGGCCATGAGAACAAACATCAAACAATACACATTCCATTAAACCAAGGAGAAATTCAGGACTTCTAACCCATATGTATTAAACAAGCACTACCCTTTCTCTCTAGCCCGTTAGGCTAGAGGGTTAATTTCTTAGAAGGGAGAACGGAAAATAAAGGAAAGGTGGAAAAAGCAAGATTTCCAGAACCAACACTGCATTGCTAATTTTGGGGTTTTCAATCCAGTCCACTTTAAGGATCGTGATGTACTGCCCGTGCGTTCTACACCAGAACCATTAATAAAACTGTTCCGGAGTGCTGGCTAAACACTCCGGTGGTACTTTTGGACTTCTGTGGGGAATCAGCATGACAAGATGGAACCATTCATTACAGTATCAATTTGTGCAAAGTTTTCACCTGGAAATGCTGAGAAGACAGAAATATGGTACAAGCAGATTTATTTAGTGATAACTGGGGTACAGGAAAATTAAAAAGGTGATTAGCCTTTGCCTCAGGCAGCATCATTTTTTGAACTGCCCCTGGCTGCTAGGGGTTTGGGATTTCTAACTCATCCCTTAAATTACAACCCCCCACAATGAGCAGCTCTGTCTTGCTTGGATTCAGCTTCAATTTGTTATCCCTCATCCAGCCCATTACTGCCTGTGGGCAGGCATTTAGAGAACAAGTGCCATTTTCTGAAGATGAAAAGGAGAAGTAGATTTGGGTGTCATCAGCATACTGATAACACCCTGCACCAAATCTCCTAATGACCCAGCGGTTTCATGTAAATATTAAAAAGCATTGATGACAAAATGGAGCCCTGAGGGATTCTATATAATAGCCCCCATTTTAAAGAGGAACTGTCACCAAGCTGGTAACTGCCTGAGAGATAGGAGCGGAACCACTGCAAAGCAGTGCCTCCTATCCCCAGTTCCCCCAGGCGATCCAATAAGATACCATGATCGATGGTATGGAACGCTGCCGAGAGATCCAAAAGAACCAACAGAGTCACACTCCCTCTGTCACTTCCCTGGTAAAGGTCATTCATCAAGCCGACCAAGGCAGGCTCAACCCCATAACCCGCTCTAAAGCCAGTTTGAAATGGGTCTAGATAATCGGTTTCCTCCAAAGCCACCTGGAGCTGGTTAGCCACCACTCTCTCAATCACCTTGTCCAGCCATGGGAGATTGGAGACTGACCTATAACTGTCCATCACTGAGGGATCTAGGGAAGGTTTCTTAAGAATTGGTCTAATAATAGTCTCCTTCATATAAGGAGGCATCCTACCCTCCCTCAGCAATGAGTTAATGATATTAACTAAGCCATCCCCAACAATCTCCCTGCTAGATAAAAGCAGCCAAGTCGGGCAAGGATTAAGAGAACAAGGAGAAGGCTGCACCGCCCCAAGCAGCTTGTCCACGTCATCAGGCATCACAGACTGAAACTGATCCAATCTAATACTGCAAGAGGGATTGCTGGACACCACCTTAATAGACTCTGCAGAAACAGTGGAGTCCAAGTCGGCCCAAATAGAGAAGATTTTGTCCACAAAGAACCCATTAAAAGCATCACAGCAGAACAAAGTCCCCAGGGATTGGTTTGAATTGGAAGGAGCCCTAATTAAACTCCTCTCAACCCGGGACAGCTCTGCCAGACGCGAACCCGCAGAAGCAATGCACGCAGACCAGAATTCTTTTTTTGCCACACGCACCGCCTCCGCATAAACCTTCAAATGGGCTCTATGCTGTATCCTGTCACATTCAAGCCAATCTCTCCTCCACTTGTGCTCCAGTTGCCTTCCTTTCTGCTTCAGACCCCGTAACTCCTCTGTATACCACGGGGCCACTTTTAAAGCAGTTTGGAAGAGACGCTTAGGAGCGATCGTGTCTACTGTCCCGGTGAGTTCCCTATTCTAAGTTCCCACCAGGGCATTGACAGAATCACTGGCAGGACCAACATCAAAACCCTCCAAGGCTTTTTGGAATCCTACTGGATCCAACAGCCTTCTCGGGTGGACCATCTTAATAGGTCTTCCACCCCTGCAGGGCTGTGAAACCAACCTTAACTAGGTAGCTGTCCATCCATGACAATGGGGAAACCCCAATGTTGCATGGTTTGTTGGCCACCAATTCTAGTGACATTTCTTTATCCAAATCTCCATCATCCACTACGAAGGACTGTGGTGCCTGAAGGGTAAAAAAAGGTCCCTCTTCTAAAAATAATGAATTAATTAACTAGTGCAAGGTTAGTGACTACAAGTAGATTACTTTGACAGTCATGTGAGTACGTGACTTTTGGGTGTGTACGAAGGGAAAGCAGATTGGAAAAGGAGTTACCTCCTCATTGTGAAATGGTCAAGCTCATCTTTTGAGCAACTGCCTCACTGACTCTTTCACCATCAGGAAACACCTGGCAGTGGGGCTAACAGTTCTAGGAAGAGATTTGATTTGGACCCACAGAATGGAGCAACAGAGACAACCACCAGCCTCCCTTCCCTACTGACTTCCTGACCTGCCTCCCACCAAAGATGAAACAAAACAATCCTTCTAGAAGAACTTTCTCCCTGTTCTTTCTGCTTTGACTGACAGTTTCAGAATGAAGCCATCTGCTCTTGCACCATTGAAAGCAGAATTGGAGCTGCTCCTGAAAGTGCCTGGCAAGGGAACCTGTGACCCTCTGAGCTGGTCTCTGCCTCAAGAACCCAGGTCAAGAGCCCCTTTCAGACATTAATGTAGCATAATACAGATTTCTACACTGCCCGAATATGTCCAGGCACTTCACACCACTAATACAGCACAAAACAAAAGAATGAAAACATCTTAAAACAATTAAAAGAACTTTAAACTTTTCATTACCTCTTGGCAGAATAGGTGCATCTTTAGATTCTTTAAAGAGCTGTCAGAGATGGGGAAGCTCTTGTTCAGGCAAGAAGCATGTTCCAGAGCTGCAGGGTAGCTGTAGAGGTTTTGAGTGGCTACAAGATGAGCTGCTGGCAACCACAGATGGACTTCCTTGGATGATCTTAGCAGAGCTCTATCTATCTATCTATCTATCTATCTATCTATCTATCTATCTATCTATCTATCTATCTATCACATTTTTATAGCTCCCCAAATGCAAGTTCTCTGGGCGGTATACAATAAAAACCAATACAAAGATTAACACATTAAAATTTAAAATGTTAAAACTATTAAAACACAATTAAAACAATGAAAACAAAATCTAATTAAATGCCTGGGTGAACAAATGCATCTTGACTGCCTTTTTAAAAGTTGTAAGAGATGGGGAGGCTCTTATTTAAGCAGGAACTGTGTTCCAAAGCCTCGGGGCAGCATCGGAGAAGGCCCATCCCTGAGTAGCCACCAGACAAGCCAGTGGCAACTGCAGACGAACCTCTCCAGATGATCTCAATGGGCGGTGGGGTTCATAACAAAGAAGACGTTCTCTTAATTACCCAAGGCCCAAGCTGTTCAGGGCTTTATAGGTTATAACCAAAACCTTGTACTTTGCCTGGAAACTTATTGACAGCCAGTGTAGATATTTTAAGATGAGACTGATATGGTCTCTCAGAGATGACCCAGAGACCAACCTGGCCGCCGCATTCTGGACTAACTGCTGTTTCCAGACTACGTACAAAGGCAGCCCCACATAGACCGCACTGCAGTAGTCAAGTCTGGAGGTGACCAGAACATATACTACTGTTCTGAGGTCATTTATCTCAAGAAACAGATGCAGCTGGCATATCAGCCAAAGCTGATAAAAGGCACCTGCCTCAACCACTGCCACTGCCTCAACCTGGGACACCAGGGAGAGGTTTGTGTCCAGAAGCACCCCCAGACTGCATACCTGTTCCTTCTGGGGAAGTGTGACCCTATCCAGAATGGGCAGATCAAAATCATCTCCTGAGTTCCGACCCCGTACAATAAGTACCTTCGTCTTATCTGGATTCAGCCTCAGCCTGTTACCTCTCATCTAGCCCATCACTGCCTCCAGGCAGGCTTTTAGGGAAGTTATGCCTTCTCCTGATAACGTTGATATGGAGAAATAAATTTGAGTGTCATCAGCATACTGATAACACCCTGCACCAAATCTCCTGATGATCTCTCCCAGCGGTTTCATGTAGATGTTAAACAACATCAGAGAGAGAGGTAGGGAGGATGGAAGTTATGGACCTTACTCCAGCTAATACTTCAGCTCAGTCTGCTCAACAACAGCCAGTCACAGATTGTCAATCACCTAATGAGGGAGATGAGATTACAGCTCCCTCAGGGAGAATGCCCCACTGTGAAAAAGTCCCCTGGATGATTACTTCTGTAACCTCACATCAGGATCAAGACCTATCTTTGCAATTGCCTATTATACGTTCTCAAGATGGGCCCATGGGGGTCATAAGTCAGGCAAACCCGCGCAATGACTTAAAAAAACACGGTGATATTAAGATCCTTTCTTAGAATATTTCAGGGTGGGGCTCCAAGAGTCAAGATATTTCCTTTTTGGAATATCTGACAGGTTCTGACATCACTTTATTACAAGAAACGTGGATGGTAGACCCTATATTTATGGAAAATTATGTTTTCTATGGACTGGAAGCCTGCCCTGGGGTACGACGAGGTAGACCAAAGTGGGGTATAAGGGTCCTGGTATCCTGTAATTTATCAGCAGAAGTGATGGAGCTGACAACGTATTTAAATTATGCTAAATCGATCCTGCTTAAATTGAAGGACTGCTACATGGTGTTCATAAATGCTTATATGCCCCCACAAAACCTGTGTTCCAACTTTAAAGAGATTTGGGAGGGTCTAAAGAATTATATTGGTCACATCCAATTGGGTTTTCCAAATGCATTATATATTATGGGTGGGGATTTTAATGCCAGATTGGGCTCTGATGAGCATATGCTCTATATATCGTTCCAGCAGTTTCCACCAGAAAGGATTTCCCATTCCCCCTAAATCCGCGATGATCTAAAGGTCACGGTTATAATATGGCTGGATTTTTATTGGATCAAATGATGTATTCATTAGATCTATTCGGCCTGAATGGGACAACTTCCGATGATATTGAAGGGGAATTTACTCGCTGGGGAGGTACAAGAACAAGTGTTTTAGATTATATTTATGTCTCCTGAGCGCAACTTAAAACCCTCTCATGTTTCAAAGTAGAGGGCCGTATAGAAAGCGATCATCTCCCACTCTCACTTTCGTTGGAGTTATTGAGTACGAAGACCCCCTTTAAGGAGGTGAGATCTTCCTCTCAGGATGAAGCCATCTACAAGAGAGTTAAATGGTCACCATGTCTGGCAAACCAAATTAAAACACTCCTGGGATCAGAGGAAGTTTCCTCTGTACATGCTACTTTTTTAAAGGAAGGAGATTTGCCAGATACTCACATTAAATTTGGGAACCTTATTCTGACATTCCAACCCCTCCTGAGGCAACAATTAGGTGAAAAGATGTCCAGGAAACATAGACCCCAAGGTTGGTTTAACCACGATTGTGTTATAGCCAAGAAGCGGCTGGTCACCAAACTTATCAGTATAGACTCAATTTAGATGTTGAACTGGCCCAAGAATTAATAGAGCTTAAGAAAGAATATAAAAAGCTCATTAAAGTGAAGAAACGGGAGATGGTGAGGGGAGCATGGGAATGCTTCCTCGCCACAGCTAAACAAAAGGACTCCAGATTATTTTGGGGATTAGTAACATCTGGTATGAAAGAATGTCCCTTTATTTTGGATAATTATATTACTGCGGACTGCTGGGGGGGCCCATTTTAAATCATTATATACAGCTCCTGTGCTGGACCCTTCCCCTTGCTTACATTATCTAGACTGCCTTTCCCCATGGCCTCCGGTCACGGAACGAGAAATTCATAATTTAATTTCTAACTATGACCTGGTAAGGCTCCTGGTCTAGACCTGATTTCCGGGGAATTACTGAAGGCGGAATCTGACTGATGGGCCCCAGTTCTGGCCAAATTTTTTACCTATGTAGACCATGAGGGTTGTATTCCGGAGGACTGGCACACGGCCATAATTGTCCCAATATATAAAAATTGACTACAGTCAGATCCAGCCAATTATCGGCCAATTAGCCTCTTGTATGAGACATCAGCAAATTGTATGTGAGGCATTTATGTTACAAACTCATAGATTGGGCAGAGCAAAATAATATTATAAGGGATGAACAGGCTGGCTTTCGATCAGGCACTGGATCAAAATTTTGACCCTTTCACATCTACTAGACAAACAACTTAGTAGAAATGTGTCTCTTGTAGCCTTTATAGATTTTAAGGCTGCATTCAATTCAATCCCTAGAACCCGCCTATGGTGTAAACTCGCTAAAACCTCATTAGACCCCCATTTGCTATTCTTGATTTGCTCATTATATGAAAACACATTTTAAAGAGTCAAATGTGACATCCAAGGACACCTTTTAAATCTGGTCCTCTCACAGAGGGGGGTAAAGCAGGGCTGTATTTTGGCCCCCTTTTTGTTTAATTTTTATATAAATTCCTTAGTTTTTTGTCTTGATGACTCTTCTTTCCATCAGCCAAGAATAGCCGGAAGAGCCATTTCTATTTTATTATGTGCTGATGACGCAATGATTGTATCTATCATGCCGGTAGGAATGAGACGCGCTTTGAGAACCCTTGTAAATTTCTGTGAAGAGGAGGTGCTGTCCATCACCCAAAAACCAAAGATAATGGTTTTTAGTAAGTGTAGGAGATCTTATAAATGGTCAGTCAATGGTAGGAGCCTTCAGCAAGTTAAAACATATAAGTATCTGGGCCTCATATTCCATTCAAGGAATTCCTGGAGACCACATTGTGAGTTTGTGACTGCAAATGCTCAAAGATCCATTGCAGCTATTAAGAAATTTTTTTTATTCTAAAGGTGCTCAGAACATCCCGGCAGCACTAAGGGTACATCAGGTGAAAACTCGAACTCAGATGCTATATGGTGCCCAGATTCTTTTAGCTGGAAACTTAAAATCTTTTGAAGTTGTTCAGTCCAAGTTCTTATGGGACATCTTCCAACTCCCCAGCTGTGTCCCGAATGCAGCTTTGCGTTTGGAAGCAGGCGTTATTAGATTAACTGCTCAGGCCCGGCTGCAAGTGGTCTTATACTGGCTTAAACTTACTAGCTGTCCCCAAGGGTTAGGCTCACTAACTTTGGTGGTTGATTCCTTTTCCACTTGGAGAAGGAATATACATGACACCCTGGGTAATTGTGGCCTCTCGGAGCAATATATAAGATTGCTAAATTATGATCAGGCAAAAAAGATCATTACACAGAGGGTAAGAGACATAGAAAAGCAGAGTGACCTTAGCCTGATTGCTTCCAGATATAATTATCTCAGCTTTGCAAATTACCCGAGGCCAGCTGTGTACCTTACACATTTGCCTACACTCAGGCTGAGAAGGGTCTTCTCTCAGGCCCATTTTAATGTCCTTCCTTCAGCTGTGTTGGAGGGCAGATTTTGAGGGATCCCCATGGAGGAACATATGTGCCCATGTGGAGCTGCTGAGGTGGAAACATTAACACAGACTTTGTTTAACTGCCCTTTCTATGATATTGCCCGTTTCATTCAGATCACCCCGTTTAGATTGGTCTGAGGAACATTTTATTGTTGATTTTTTAGGAGATAGGTATGAAGACGTTACTCATAGGATTGCTTGTTTTTGTTCGGAGGCATGTAAAATAAGGTGTCTGCAAACTGGTTTTTAAATTTTTACTTATGTCATTCTATTGTACTATATTGCTCTTTGCTGTAGTGTTTATTTGGTTGTTGACCGTAAATAAGTGAGTTCAGTTCATCAGAGACAATGCGGAGCCCTGAGGGACACCATACCGAAGTTCAGTTTTTGCAGAACAGTCCCTGAGAGACACCATCTGGAATCTGCCCATGAGATAAGAGTGGAACCACTGCAAAGCAGTGCCTCCCACCCTCAACACCCTCAGACGCTCCAGAAGGATACTATGTTCAATAGTATCGAAAGCTGCCGAGAGGTCCAAAGGACCAACAGAGTCACACTTCCTCTGTCAATTCTCAATTGGAGATCACCCATCAGGCCAACCAAGGCAATCTCCACCCCATAGCCTGCCCAAAAGCCAGTCTGAAATGCGTCTAGATAATCAGTTTCATCCAAGACTGCCTGGAGTTGGGAGGCCACCACCCTCTCAATTACCTTGCCCAGCCACGGAAGGTTGGAGACAGGCCTGTAATTACTCAACTCTGAGGAATCCAAGGTAGGCTTCTTCAAAAGTGGTCTAATAATTGCCTCCTTAAGGCAAGGAGGCATCCTGACCTCCCTAAGATAAGCTTTTATGATCTCTACTAGGCCTTCTACAACAACCTCTCTGCCAGATAGTATTAGCTACATTGGGCAAGGGTCAAGGGAATAGGTGGTAGGCTGCATTGCTCCAAGCAGCTTGTCCTCACAAGCCACAAAGTGAAACTGATCCAGCCTAACCTCATAAGAGGAGTCGCTGGACACCTCCGATTCAGACACTACAGTAATTGTGGGGTCTAAATCTAAGTCGGCCTGAATATGAGAGATTTTATCCACACACAAATCATTAAACACTTCACAGCGAGTAATAGATGGTTCCATATTCTGATTCAAGGGAGGAGGGGCACTCACTAGCCCTCTCACAACCCTGAACATCTCTGCCAGATATGAACTTGCCGATGCAATACAGGCTGAAAAGAATCACTTCTTTGCCGCCCGTATTGCCAGAGCATACAGCTTCAAATGTGCTCTAAGTTGTAATCTGTCGGATTTGAGTCGAATCTTCCTCCACTTGCGCTCCAGTCATCTTCCTTGCTGCTTCAGTCACCATAGTTCTTCCATATACCTAGGGGCCAATTTTGAGGTGGGTCGGAGAGGACGCTTAGGTGCAATGATGTTTACTGCCCTGGTGAGCTTGCTGTTCCAGTTCTCCACCAGGGCATCAACAGGATCACCGGCAGAGTCAACACCAAATTCCTCCAAGGCTTCTTGGAACCCTATTGGATCCAATAACCTTCTTGGGCAGACCATTCTAATGGGCCCCTCGCCCCTGCGAAGGTGGGGTGTGACTGTGAGTCCAAGCTTAACCAGATGGTGGTCCATCCATGACAATGGGGGAATCATAGGAGTCCTCACCCACGGAACATCACCCTGATCAGAGTGAAAGACCAGATCAAGCGTGTGACCTGCAATGTGTGTTGGTTCTGAGACCCTTTGGGATAGGCCCATAGTCGTCATGGCCACTATGAACTCCTAAGCCGCCCCAGATAAATTGCCTCCAAAGTAGACATTGAAGTCCCCCAGCACCACAAGCCTGGGAGACTCCAACGCCAAACCGGAGACCAAGTCCGTCAGCTCAGTTAGGGACTCCATTGGGCAGCGGGGCAATCGGTACACCAAGAGAAGTCCCAATCTATCCCTGGTCCCCAAACTTAAGTACACACATTTAATATGGTCATACACTTCCACAGGGATCCTGGTCAGGGAGAGGTTATCCTTATAGACCACAGCCACTCCACCTCCTTGCCCATGTCGCCTCACCTGCTCCTCTACAGAATACCCTGGAGGAAGAAGCTGGGACCAGACTGGGCCACCAGCCTCCCCCAACTAAGTCTCTGTAATACATACCAGGTCTGCCCCTTCGTCCAGAATCAGATCATGGATGGCTTCAGACTTATTCTGGACAGACCTGGCATTACAGAGGAGCAAGGTGAGAGTCTGTGGGAGGTTGGCCCTGCTCCCCAAGGTCAGAGAGCTGGCAGGGAAGCTGAAAGGGGAAGCAGCTAATAGATTTCTGACTGTCCTGCCCCTGTAATGATGTGCTGACCTGCCAACTTTACTTCCTCTATTCCCCACCACCACCGGAATAGCCACCCCACAGTCAGTGGACACACCCCATGTCTCCCCATCCCCAGACAGACCAAGATACATCTGAAACACCTAGGATTCAAATACAACAGAAGCCAAAAAATATCACCAGGCCCTCACTGCCCCCCGAAGTGGCTCCCCCAAAGGGGCAGGCCCACCACCACAGGCCAGCAGTCCTTTTATAAGCCCAGAAAGATGGCTAATCTGGGCAGCTGACCTTCAAGAACTGCTGACTCAACCCCTCTGGCCCTGATCCCACGCAGACTCACCTGCAGGGCAACAGCCACAGCCCCACACATTAGGGGGCACACAGGCTGGCAAGCTGAAAGCAGCAGACAGCAACTACACAGGCTCTCACCACTGGGCAGCTGCTGTCTCTGGGAAGCAGATATTAAAGCCTCCTCCTCCCTACAAGGCTTCTGGCAACTGAGGCCAGACAAGAAAGCATTCTCTTAAATATCCTGGACCCCAGCAGTTCAGGTAACAGTTCAAGAACTCCGAGCACCTTCTATTTTGCAGCCCATGTAGATCTTTTAAATTAGAAGTAATATGATATCTTAGGTTGCCCTGGAGACCAGCCTGGCTGCCTCGGGTTGGACTATGTACAAAGGCATCCCAGCACATTACGGTAGTCAAGCCTGGTGGTTACCAGCATATGCACCATTGTTTTAAGGCAGTTCATTTCGAGAAAGGAATGCAGCTGCGTATCCAAGGCCCCTCCATAACTGGGCGTTGGGCAAATACAAAAAAACCTTCCATGTGTAAACTTACACATGGTGAGAAAACTGATAGTTGCTTAACATTTGAGGATGTGTTTGCACCAGAGTAAACTTCCCCCACCACACACACACACTTTTCCTGACTTGGAGATAGAAGTGGATTTAGCCAAGGACCTTGGAGATTTAGGTTTGTGTCCTCCTGTCTTGGAGGGCCTCCAAATTTTCTGAGAAGGCCTTTCGAGAGCCCAGTCACTGCCCCGGGGTCCCCCTGCTGCTGCCCCACAACACTTAAATCCTTTTTTAAAACTTTTAATCTTCCGCTGCTGTGCAATGGGGATGGTCACTCAAGGGGAGACCAAGACAGGGGAGGTGGCTGCAAGAGCTCCCTCCCTGAGCCCTCCTGCCACGCAGATTGTGTGGGGCATTCTGGAGAGACACCCGAGGCTGGGAGGCTGGTTGCAGCCTCCCAGTTGAGGGTCTACTCATGTGTCACCGCTTACTTCAATCTCCAGGGCATATGGCCACGAAGCAGCCTTCTCTCTGGTATCTACTCACCGGGAAGGCCCTAATTTAGCTAGTAAAACCATCATCCTTCCACCTAACGGATCAAGAGCCTTTACTCTCCATCTGCAGTACTGCATCTCCTGTGGTTTCATCTCCATTTGAACCATCAGCCATCTGCAGTCTCTTATTTGCCTGCTTTGGAAGAACTAAATGCATTTAAAACTAGTTAGGACTCTTGACTGTTTGAGTTGACATGTAATGAGATCGCTAAGATGCTCGTGACAGTGAAAGGATGATGGAAAAAATACTCAGAGGAGTTTAGTAGAGAAACCAAGCCTCTGTTTGCCTGACGCGGAAGGATCAAAGACAATCTGTTTCCTCTTCTCTGTGCCTGGATGGCTCAAGTTACCCGGAGGCTCCATCTCTCTAGCAGCCTTTGCCTCCAGCAGCCCTACCCTAGCCACTGCATGAACATGTGTCAAGAGGAGAGCTCTTGATACATAAAGAGGAGAGAGAGTTAGCCAGTTTTCTGGCTGATAACTAGAGGCCACTGTAGCACAGATGAACTCAAATTCATGAAGCCATTCTATCTCCAGACACCATAGGGCGCTCGATGTCCCCAGCTGGCTGATGCCCCAACCCCGCCATCTAGTGGCAAAAACCTGCCTAACACCCCAATCCCCCAGAATGGCTGAACAAGGCACCTGGTCAGCCCTAGGGATGGAGGGAAAGAGGATAAGAGGAATACAGGAAAGGGAGCCAGATGGTTTCAGGAAAGGAAGGCCGGGTGGCTCAAGAAATTAGACATGTTCTTGGGATATGTAGAAAGGAGCATGAAGGGTTTTAATCGCAGGAAGTCTGAGGAAGAAAGCAACTCTGCATGTGGCCAAATACATGGTCATGGCTATGAATTAAAAAAAAAAACTGCTCAAGAGTCCCAAACCTCCCTAAGCCATGCCAATACCCCAGATGCCCATAGAGCCATCGATCAGCTGGAGGGTTTGGAGGCCTTCCGAGAGTCTCTGCTAGCGGTTACTGGCGAGGCTCCAGCGACAGAGGTGAGGGCTGTCACCAGAGCTGCCACCTTGAGTGAAAGCAACATAGGAGAAACGCACAGCAGCCGCTGAAGCGGAGTTCCAGGCCAAAGCAGCAGCAAAGGGGAAGGAGCAGTCTTGGAAGAAGCACAAGCCTGTGCAGCTCTCAGAAGGGAGGGCCCCACTCGCAGAGTCTGGGGACATGTGCAGAGCCAAAGCAATGACTAGCTACTCACCTCACAGAAAGCGAGAGTCTCGAGGCCTGAGTGCTTCCCCTCTGAGTCAAGAGATCCCACATTGTCCTGCCACGGTCTGAGCATCCAAATGAGGCCAGGAATAGCTCCAGTGACATACAGATACAGATACAATGGATATTTATATACTGCTTTTCAACAAAAGTTCCCAAAGCGGCTTACACAGATATAAATAAAATGGCTTCCTGTCCCCAAAGGGCTCACAATCTAAAAAAGAAACATAAGACAGACCCCAGCAACAGCCACTGGAGGGATGCAGTGCTGGGGGTGGATAGGGCCAGTTGCTCTCCCCCTGCTAAATAAAGAGAATCACCACTTTTGAAAGGTGCCTCTTTGCCCAGTTAGCAGGGGATAACACGGCCACACCTGGAGCACCCTGACACAGCTCCAGTGATGGTGCAAAGTACCAGTTCACAGATGACAGCACCCCCAAGGCATCAGCTAAAGTACAAACACTAGGGTTGTGCTCCCCCCCTATTTTGTTTTGGCCGAAATAAAAAAACACCCCAATTTTGTTCTTTGTTTGAAATTGCAAAATCCGAATCCAAAATGTTTTATATTTTTAAAAAAACAGCCCCAGGGCAAAACTAGTGGGTGGTGGTGGTAGTGCCCAATGGGTGGAAGCTACCAGCCAAATTTCAGAGGAATTGGGCAAAGGGCTGATTTTTGGTGAATTTTTGAAGTTTACAATTTTTCCCACAGGGATTAATGAAGGTTTCAGCAAAAGTATAGCTCCATGTCAGGGGAGTGGGGAGAGGGGTGGCCCAGAGCAGAGTAGGGTGGGTGGTAGTGCCCAGTGGCGGGGCGGGGGGGAGGAAGCTACCACAATTTTTTTCAAAGGAATTGGGTAAAGGGCTGATTTTTGGTGATTTTTTGAAGTTCATGCGTCTAAGGTTTTCCCCCATAGGGAACAATGGAGGTTTCAGTAGCCCCATAATTCCAGCTGGGGGGCATTGGGGAGGTCCAGAGTGAGTGGTGGTGTACTGCACATAGTGTGCCAACCACCCCCATACCCACAAGCCCATGGGGTACAGGGTTTGGTTGTTTCTGAGTTGTTCTGAATGTAGATTCTCTGGTAGCATATGAGAATTCATGGTTTGTCATTGAGAATCTCATATGCTACCAGATAATCTATACCCAGAACACCTCAGAAACAACAAAACCCAGTACCGCATGGCTTAGCAACCCATGGGGGTGGTTGGCACCCTCTGTGCAATACACCACTACTCACTCTGGGCTACCCCAGCACACACACACCCCGTGCAGTTATGGGGCAGCTGAAACCTCCATTTTTCCCTATGGGACAAAACCTTAAAGATGCAAAAACTTCAGAAATCCATTTAAAATCAGACCTTTGGCTAACTCCTTTGCAATCTGGTGGTGGGCAGGCACCCCTTGATGTACTAATGCCCAACCCACTGCTCTACTCCCTTTCTGCCCCAAATCTGCCACAAAGACACACAAACTTCAACAATTCATAAAAAAATCAGGCCTTTGGCCAATCCCATTGGAATCTGGGTGGTTGGCAGGCAACCCCTTGGGGTATTGCCACCCAACCCACTGTTCTGCCCCCCTGAAGGCCTCTTTCTGCCTCAAATTTGCCACAAAGAAACACAAACTTCAACAATTCATAGAAAATCATTGTCAGGCAGCACACACAACAACAGAGAATGGCAGACTAGCAGAGCTTCTTAAAGAACCAGGTTTACAAATCAAGTATCAGATGCAGCAAACTACGGCCAATAGCAGCATTTTTAAAAAATTTATTGTTAAATTTATATTCCACCTTTCATTAAAACAATCCCAAAGCGGTTTACAGCAGAATTTAAAAACAAGACTATAAAAATAACACAATTAAAATAATAAGCTAAAAATATAAACCAAATCTGATCAAGTGTGCCCTGCCCTTCCTCCAGATTAATCCATTTCCAGGCTGGCATGCAGTAGCATGCAGTAGCCATAGCAGGCTTGCATGCTAGGCTCAGGCTGTCAGCAGGCAAGCATGGCATCATGGAAACTTGAGTTTAGACATGCAGTGCAAAACTAGTTCTTTCTCTCTCTCTTGAATGAGGCAGAAAGGCAGAAGCGACTGAGTAACAAACTTGTTGAATGAATTGAACCAAACTCTCCCCCACCCTTGCCATATCTTCGACATTCTCAAACACTCCCCCACCATTGCCACATCTTCGACATTCTCATCCCAGACAGAGTGGAAAAGGGTATTGTTTGTTAGAGCTGGCAACACAACTGCATTACAATACAACACATTCCAAGGAACTGATCTTCCTTAGAGATGCTCTGCCTGCTTTTTGCATATCTTATCTTCTTATCTTCTGCTAATCTTTTTGACAAACACTC
Organism: Hemicordylus capensis; assembly: GCF_027244095.1. Lineage (NCBI taxonomy): Eukaryota > Metazoa > Chordata > Lepidosauria > Squamata > Cordylidae > Hemicordylus > Hemicordylus capensis. The sequence continues at coordinate 3,282,965 of NC_069660.1, read as the reverse complement.
ACTGCCTCTCTGGTTGCTGCAGTCAGGAGATCAAAGGACAATTTCATGCAATGCTGAAACAGAGGTCCAAATGTTTTCTGAAGAACAAAACTTTCTGCTCCAAAATAGGGTCATTTTGATTTGTATACCCCCCCCCCCAATGTTTTTAATTTTTTCATTAGGATTTGTATAAAAAATGTCTGAAAATATCATTTTCAGACACAAAATGTTTTGTTGCCGAATCAGAATGCACAAACCTAAACAAACTCTCAGAACTGGCGGCTCCATTTTTTCAAGTAGTAACAGAGGCCCTGCAGCCTCTCCCTCTTACAGCAACAGCACAGTTCCAGCCTCCCACACAGTCTCCTGGCTCAGCATTAGGGATGTGCACAAAACCGGTTCACACGGTTCGGTTTGAATTCAAACCGGGTTCGAACTGGGGGTGGGTGGTTCGGCTTTAGTTTTGCTTGAACCCCCCCCCCCCCGATTCAAGCAAAACCACCCCCCACCATTTTTGAACTGGTTTGAACCTCAAAAAGTAGGTAGGATGGTAGCCACCCTTGGGTGCCAACTACCTCCCAAACCTCAAGTTAATTGGACATTCCTATGATTTTTTTTATTAATTTTTAAAATATTTGTCATTGTTGCCCATAAATTCCTCTTTGGAGTACTTAGGGGCACAAAGCTGCCTGGGTGGTAGGCACGCATGGGTGTCCCCCACCCAGCAATTCCCAAGGTAATTGGGTGCTCCTAGTATTAATGGTGAATTTGGGGAAAAGAAAATTTCCCCATAGGATATAATGGAGATTTGAGGCAGCCCCAAACCCCTCCTCTGTGGTGCCGCAGCACTCCAAAGTGGGTCTGGGGCCATGGGAGAAATGGCTTCAATTCATCCCAGACATCCTCAGATTGATAGGAGTGATTGCTTTTTAAAAATGATTTTCTAAGACAATAAAATAATATATCATTGGAAAGCATGGAAGGTGTGTCACTGAGTGAAAGGTTAAGCTATCAATCCCAATGATATATTATTTAATGCCTTAGAAAATCATTTTAAAAAAGCAATCACTCCTATCAATCTGGGGATGTCTGGGATGGATTGAGGCTATTTCCGCCATGGCCCCAGAACCACTTCGGGGTGTAGCCCCCTCACAGAGGCAGGGTTTGGGGCTGCCCCAAATCTTCATTATACCCTATGGGAAAATTTTTCTTTCTTTCCAAAATTCACCATTAATACTAGGGGCACCCATCAATTGCCACCCCAGCTTTTTTGCCCCTATCTGGGTGCCCTAGCACCACCCAGGTCAGTCCACCTTACCAACCTGCAGCTCAGGGTAACCCAGCAAGGGGAGGTTGATGCCACTGCCTGGGATGCCACGCTGCTGGACAGAGAAGGGGTTGCTGATGCTGCCACACTGCCGTTGGATGCGGGTCACTCAGGGGGAGGCACACCTGCACCACTGCACCCTCCTGGTCTCTCCTGGTCCTAATGACTTCCTCGTCCTAACTTTCTGGACCAGGAGGTCCCTCCACCCGGGCAAGTCACTGGCACTCACGACATTGCCCTTGATGGTCAAGTCGCAGAGACAAGTGAGGACATACTCCTCCCTGCTGGGTGGATTTTGCGGAAGGAGGAAGTGCCTGCTGCGTTGGCACCACTGCCTAGGATGCCATGCTGCTGCTGGATGCGGGTCGCTCAGGGGGAGTCATACCTGTACCACCACCACCCTCCTGGTCTCTCCTGGTCCTAATGACCTCTTCCTCTCTAACTCTGTGGACCAGGAGGTTCCTCCACTCGGGCAAGTCACTGGCACCCATGACATTGCCCTTGATGGTTGGGTTGCGGAAACAAGCGACAACATACTCCTCCATGCTGCCCAACTCACCAACAAGCTGCTTGGCCACCCCAGACTTCAGCCTTCCAGCCAGAACACAACCCTCTGGCATGGTCAGAGAAGTCTACTGTTTGCCCATCATTCTCCAGACCCAGAGCTGTGGGTAGCACCTGGCTCAAGGCAGTGGTGTTAGCACACAAGCCCTTAGTAGTAAGCTGGAAGGTCTCGAGTGCTGACGCCACCTCAGACATGTGCTTCCACTCTGCTTTCGAGAGGTCGCACACAGCCAAGGACTCATCCCTCACCAGGGTGCCAAGGGCTCCAGAAAGCACTGGAAAAGGAGGAAGGTGGAGTTCCACTGCGTCTCTACATCCGTTGAGATGAGATGGTGGGCAAGCCCGAGGTCAGCCTGCTTCTCGCGAAGCAGGTGCCTGGACTTCTTGCTGCAGTGGAAATGGCCAGCCACCTTGTGAACCTTCTCGGCAAGCATGGCCATGGCAGCAGCAGCAGCATCTTGGGGTGGGGGCAGAGGCTGGTCCACCTTGGACACCTTCAGCTCCCTAAGGCCAAGGGCATCCCTGACAGCCAGATGGAGCATGTGTGCCATACACCACATGTTCACACAGTCCATGACTATCTCAACAGCAGCTGTAACAATGGAGCCATTGTCTGTGACAATGAAGCCCCGGGAGAGGTGTGGACACCCACCAACCCACTCTATCTGGTGGTCAAGTACGGCCGCCACCTCATCATGGTGTGCCTCGTGTCCATGGTCTCCACATGCAGAATGGCCCACCTGTGCCGTAGTGCAGCGGGAGATGCTTTGGAGCCAGAGGCAGCACCCACAGACATCCCCTCTCTCTCTCCAGGCCCCACCAGTGGGCAGTGAGGGCCAGGAAAGCAGCATGCATTCCACTGACACTGGTCCAGAGTTCAGTCGTGAAATGCATGCTGGTGCAAGCCGGGGCCGCATGCAGCCCGGCTGACACAAGCTCCCTGCACCGGCGATACAGGGAGGGGACCACGTTCCAGCTGAACGTGGTCCTTGAGGGGATTAATGTAGTCGGGAGCAAGGTAATGGAGAATCTGGCAGAAGCCAGGCACAGGCAGTTACCCTAACCAGGTGGAGGAGTTGGGGGGGGGCAAGCTTTTTTGTGGGGGAGAGAATGGGGGGGGAATTAACACGGAGCACCTATTGGGGAGGGACAGAGTCAAAGCTTGGGGAATCTAAAAAAACCCCAAACCTTCTTTAGTGAAAACTGAAGTTTTAAATGTCTGGGGGTAACAATTTATTTGCTAAGCCTAGCCTATTTTATATCACTCCTTTAACAAAAGCCTACCTACCCACCTACTCTACCCAAAGCAAGCAATACAATAAAGCAATCAACAATATTAATAATAGCCTAGGGAAGGGGACCTGCAAAATAAATAAATAAATAAAAGAAACAACCTGCAAAAGAAGAAACAATTTCTGCAAGCAAACAACACAACAATACATCACAAAATATCCCTCCCCACAAAATGCATTGCAAAATAAAGGAGGCCCTATTTAAAACCACCAACTTGGGATGGGGACAACAAAAAGTGCACATACACACACTCACTCCTCTTCTTCCGGTCCTTCTCCTGCCTCACACTGCTGGTCAGAGACGGAAACCAGTGACCGACCACTGGACTGGCACACAGACAGGGCGGCACAGACAGCTGGGGTGGTCAAGGATGAGGGGCAGAATGAGCCACTACTTGTGACTCACCCACACCTGAGCAGCAACAAATGAAATCAAATACTTTGGAAAAAATATAAAAAGGGGGGAAGAAGAGAGAGGGAACAGCTTGGGTGGGGCACTGACTGCTTTGTTGTCTGTGTTTCTGCCCCTCCTCAGGTGTGTAACATCATCTTCTTGGGCTGTTGCTGTGCTGGGGCTTTGGCTGCTATATAGGGCTGGCTGGCCCAAGGGCTCTCGTCCTTGTGGCTCTCAGCCGTGGGGCAAGCTGCCTGGGGCCTAGAAGATCTCTTTCCTCTGCCTTGAAGATCCGTCTTCCCACAATTAAGAAGCCAGCAGAAGATTACGCGAGCCTGGTTTTGGTTTTTATTAAGCCAAGAAGCCGTGGTGGGTTAGTCTGGGGAGATGTGTCTGGGAGAGCGAAAAAGTGGGTCTGGAGTGGGGGCGGCAATATCACGGGTAGCGGGCAGAGGGAGGTATGGCGGTGGGAGTTGGGCAGGCCGTTACAGGGGGAATTGGTCCAGGCAATTGAGGCCTGTTCCTTTTTCCGGCCCTTCTCCCAACCCTCTGACCCCAGGGAGCTCTGAGAACACTCCCTCGAGGATTAGGGTGCTGCTGCTGAATGCCAGGTCAGTTAAGGCAAAAACATCTCTCATCCACGATTTGATTGTGGATGAGCGTGCTGACCTGGTATATGTGATGGAGACCTGGTTGGATGTGCTGGGCGGGGTTGGTCTCTCTCAGCTCTGACCTCCAGGTTTCCAGATCGTGCAACAGCCCCGCCTTGAGTGTTGGGGAGGAGGCGTTGCAGTCATCTTTCGTGAGACTCTCCCCGTTTCCAGGTGCCCGGTCAGGCAATCTCAGAATTTCGAGTGTTTGTCCTTGAGGGTGGGCCTCCGAGATAGGCTGGGGATTCTGCTGGTGTACCGACCACCTCGCTGCACTTCAGTCTCCCTACCTGAGCTGGCGGGGGTGGTCTCGGAGGTGGCTTTGGGTTCCCCCAGGCTTATTGTTTTGGGGGATTTCAATGTCCATGCTGAGGCCACCCCTAGTGGGTGTGGCTCAGGACTTCATGGCCTCCATGGCAACCATGGGCCTGTCTCAGTTGGTATCGGGCCCTACCCACGTGGCGGGACACACTCTGGATCTGGTTTTTGCAGACCGGGAAATAAATGATCTGGAGGTGGGGGAATTTAAGATCACTCCTTTGTCATGGACAGATCATCATCTGGTGGGGCTTAGTTTGACTGCTCCGTCTGCCCTCTGCAGGGGTGGTGGGCCGATTAGGATGGTCCGCCCCCGGAGGCTTATGGATCCGCTTGGATTCCAGACGGCCCTCGGGGAGTTTCCAGTGTCCAGAGCTGGTGACCCTGTCGAGGCCCTGGTTGACCTCTGGAATGGAGAGATGGCCCAGGCTGTTGACACGGTTGCTCCTAAACGCCCGCTCCGGCTTGGTGGAGCCCGATCTGCTCCTTGGTTTTCCTTGGAGCTTAGGGCGATGAAGCAACTCGGACAACGGCTAGAACAACACTGGAGGAAGAGTCGCCACGAATCCGACCGAACACGGGCTAGAGCCCATTTTAGGGACTACGCCGTGGCGGTGGGGGCAGCGAAGAAATGTTTTTTCTCCGCCTCCATTGCATCTGCTCAGTGCAGACAAACAGAGCTGTTTCGTGTGGTAAAAACCTTGCTCCACACTTCCCCCCAGACAATGGGGGAGGAGTCATCTACAGCTCTTTGTGATCAGTTTGCCTGTCACTTTGCAGATAAAGTCGCTTGCATCCGTGCTGACCTGGACTCCAGAGTTTTGGCAGTTCCAGCAGACATGCCTTTGGTACCATCTGGTCCCGTTGTGTTGGATTCTTTTCAGTTGGTGTGGCCTGAGGATGTGGACAAGATCCTGGGCACTGTGCGGGCGACTTCGTGCGCTCTTGACCCTTGCCCTTCATGGCTAATAAAAGCTGCCAGGGAGGGGACAGGCAGATGGTTGGAGGTGATCGTTAATGCTTCATTAAGGGAGGGCAGGATGCCATCGTGCCTCAAGGAGGCGGTGGTAAGACCACTATTAAAAAAGCCCTCCCTTGATCCTTCCAACCTGGACAACTATAGACCTGTGTCTAACCTTCCCTTTCTGGGCAAGGTGATGGAGCGTGTGGTGGCGTCCCAGCTGCAGAGGGTCTTGGATGATACGGATTATCTGGACCCTTTTCAATCTGGCTTCTGCCCCGGGTATGGGACTGAGACTGCCTTGGTCGCTCTAGTGGATGACCTACGCCGGGAACTAGACAGGGGGAGTGCATCCCTGTTGGTTCTGCTGGACCTCTCGGTGGCGTTCGATACCATCGACCATGGTATCCTGGGCCGCCTCTCGAGTATGGGAACACAACTGCATTACAATACAAGGAGGACAGGACACACACAGGGCAGAAATAAGGCAAGGGGGACAAAAGAAAGGAGGACACAATGAAGGACTCACACACACCAGTAGCTCAAGCTCACGAGCACACACGGTCCAGATGATCCCACAACTGCAGCCAAAGAAAAATTTCCAGGCTTGGCTTAAATAGGTTTGAAACTCCCTCCTTTGGGAGCCCCCACCTTTGCACATACACACCCGCCCCCGGCCAACAGGGTGCCAGCTCTCAAACAGTGGCACAGTCAACAGCCTACCAGAGCGCAAGACTCATTCTGGCCAATCAAAGGATCAACAGCCCACCCAATGCAAAGTCTGCAAATAGGCTCACAAAATGGAGGACAGAAGGGAGCAAAAGTAAACAATGGTACTCAAAATGGAGGACAGACACAGCACACAGCAGAAACAGACCCTAGGCACTCCATATCACATTCGAACCAGTTCAAATTTATTTGAACCAGTTTGGATTCGGTTTGAAATCGGACCAGAAGGGCAAAACCAGAGCCCTGTCTGGTCCGAGTTCAACTCTTTGAACCTAGCTCGAACCAGTCTGCACATCCCCACTCAGCATCGCCACCACTGCCTCACACTCTAGGGCCACAGCCTTACAAAGGATCCCAAAGTCCAACTCGAAGGACACCTGGTCTGCTTTAGGTGCTGCTCTTACACCGACCTCCTCGTTCAACACTGTAAGTCCAGCACAGAGTGGAAGGAGTGTCAAAGCAACTGCCACCAGGGGCGTATCTAGGGGTAGGGCAGGGAGGGCACGTGCCCTGGGCGCCACTTGAAGGGGGGCGCCATTTTGTAAAATTAATTAAAAAAATGGCTGCCAAAAACAAAATGGCCACCATGCATGCTCAAATGGCCTCTGTGAGGCCCTAGGTCATGCCAGGCCTTGCAGAGGCCATTTGAGCATGCGCGGTGGCCATTTTGTTTTCAGTGGCCATTTTAAAAAAAAAGATTTTTAAAAATGGCCACTGCACATGCTCAAATGGTCCCTGCAAGGCCCTAGAGGCCAGTGGGGGGAAGAGGAACCTTTGCAAACCCCCAACCTTTAGGAAGCCCCCCGAAGGGGCTACAGGTAAAATAATAATAATATATAATACAAGTCACTGTACACATATTCAGATTGGCACTATGTACAGAGAATCAGGGCTTGTGAATACTGAGCTGATGCTTATGAGCTAGGATTGGATTCATTTGCTCTTACTTTGCTTCTTGTGATGAGTGAGTTAAATGTGATGTCTTGCTAATATGGCTATTAATGGTGAGTTTGTCTTTGAATCAGTGTGAAATCCTTAATATTAAGGCCCACTGGGAGTTTCTTGCTCTCTTGCTCTCATTTTAACTGTCTTTCTGAAAGACTAGAATATATTCCAAGCAGTGACACAGTTTACTCTGCATATCCTTTAATTATTTACAGAGTATCTGGGAAAAGTCAAATTCTCCATTGATTTTTAAAACTTACGTAATAGTGATGCTACAATGCATAGTAGAGAATTAGACAGGCACTTCTGTTTAGTTTCCCAAGTACACCTCCACATAGTATTTGGGTATTTCATAAGCCCCAGCATACTGAAATTTGTAGTTGTCCAGCATTTTTTGGTCTGGCTATGTCCACTGCTAAATAGTTTTTGAAATATTAAAAGATTAATGAGCTTGACTTGTATTTTTCAGCTGATATTATGGTAAAGTTATTTGAAAGATGGGTGTCAGATGTTTGGACAGGGGGCGCAATTTCAGTGCTTGCCCTAGGCGCTATGTTCCCTAGATACGCCTCTGACTGCCACATAAATGTTCTTCATCCAGACCCTGGAAAAGGTAACTCTTCTGAAGTCGCCATGTCGACACCGATGCATGGTGGGGAGCAGAATAAAGAAATAAGTTGAAGGGATTATGTGATAGAGCACACCCATTGCAGAGCCAAGATACCTCTTCCCATGCTGATAGCGTGCGCTCAGATACCGGACAACAGGTGTGAGACTCCCATGCCAGATGTTGCCCTGTGCTATCCACACCTAGAGCTGATCAGACATTATCTGCTCCCACTCATAGCAGATGCCCAGATGATCCTACTCCTGTTGGGAAGAGACATTCCTGAAGTTCTCCAGGTATGCAGCCTGCATAACAGTCCTTATAGAACAACAATGCATCACCATAGAGGCTTCAGTGATGAAGCAGGTGTCATGTTTCATAACAGGCCTTCATTGCATAAGAGTCAGCAAAGATTTCTCTGCAAACTCAAGTCACAAGCCTCCCATGGTGAGGAGCCAGAGACAAACGACCCGGCAGCAAAGTATTCCAGACGTCCACCCATGACAACAGGTTGGGTCTCTCAATAGAGGAGCAAGGGTTCTTGAAGACAATCTATCTATCATCTATCTATCTATCTATCTATCTATCTATCTATCTATCTATCTATCTATCTATCTATCTATCATTAAATTTTTGTGCTGCCTTTCATTAAAACAATCTCAAGGCAGTTTACAAAATATTAAAAACAATACCAGACTATAAAACAGTTAAACAATAAAAATATTAAACTGGAATACAAAAAACATGCACAATATGACCATAAAATACAGGACCATTTATGGACATCAAATCCATGGTAGATGGCGAGGATGACTCCAAGAGATGGGCCGCCCCACTTCCATTCCACACACCAAGACAACACCTGCCTAATAACCGAGAGTCAGCATTACCAGGGGCGTAGCTTGGTTAATGATTGTGAAATGGGGGAGACACCCAAACCAAATTAATAAAACCACTTTCTGCTTTGCTTATTTTCACTTCTGTTTTTCCTCTAAGCTACACCGTTTGGCTTGCAGCCTCTCTGTGCAGAAGGGTCAGAGCTGCAGAAATGGCCACGGGCAACCTGCTTCTGGCTTCTCTGCTCCTCTCTCTTGCTTTGGTGTTGGCCAAGGGCACTACGAACTCCGGCTTTGTGGGCAGGATCACGGAGAAAGGCCTGGATTATGGTAGGCGCTCAGTTTAATGAGGGGCGGATTCAGCTTTTTGCTGCCCATAGGCAAAAACGCTTTTGCTGCCCTTTTACCTTAAACAAAAAAGGTTTTCCTTTTTTTGTAATAAGGTAGGGGGGCAGGTTTCTCCTCACCCACTCCACCCTTGCTGCAACTGCCGCTGCCTACAGAGAGAGGCAACAAAATTTGAGAAGGGGCAAAATTTGCTGCTCCTCAAATTTTGCTGCTGTAGGCTAATGCCTCCTCGGCCTCTCCGTTAATCCACACTGAGTTTAATTCCATCTTCCCAGCAGCAACCTTGGCAGGGAGGGAGTTACCTGGTGAGTGGGTTTCTTTTTGGATCTGCAATGGGAATCTTTATATGTGACTGGAGATGAAGATAACGCATGAAACCTTCAGAGTGAGATTGCTTAGACCCAGCATCTTGCAAGGAATGTGGAAGACCCAAATGTGCCGTTCAGGCTCAACTTTGTTTAGTAGGGAGGAGGAGGAGGAGAGCCCTGACAGCACAGACGAATGCCTTCTTCACCTGCTCTCAGCCTTCTCTTTGCTTCAGCTCGCCAGGTGGGGGTTGCAGCCCTGCAGCAGAAGTTGGCCACGCTGACACTGCCTGATTTCTCTGGCTCCTTCAAGGTCCCATTACTTCCCAATATCCAATACAAATTGTACAGGTGAGACCACATGTTGCAGTCCTCTTTTTAGCGAGGCTTTTTAATGGATTATCTGCAGTGCAGCTCATATCTGCTGGGTTTTTAACTTGCTAGCTTTCAACCTTTAAATTTGGTTTTAACGAAGTCTTATTTTTCATTTAATTTTATATAGTTTTATCTGTTTGACTAATTTTGTGAACTGTGCCAAAAAGGATGGCGTGGGGGGTGAGATATAAATCTTTTCGAGAAGTTGATAAATACATATTAGGAGAATGGATTGCAACGATCTGGTAGGATCATCTAGCCCACATTTTAGCAGCTTGTTGACAAGGATGTGGAAGGAGTCTGGTCAAACGTTTTGCTGAAACCCAGTGATGCCCACAGCACTGCCATGATCACCCACACTAGTAGATCTGCTGAATCTCTGATCAGCACAGTAGGGAGTTTCTGCCCCCAGCACTCACCCCATGCAACTCACCGGCCAAAAGGTGCTGGAGGCCTCTTTGCACCCACTTGGATTGCAGCTTTAGTGAACGATTCTTTCCCTGAAAGAGCTGCAGCTCCATATGAAAAGTGAAGCCCAAAGGCAAGTCAGGTCATTCCAGCCTGACCATCACATGGCCTCATGCAGGTGATCTTTTCCCACACTAACAGCCTACCCCCATCCCCTCAACCCCTGTTCTCTTTCAGTCTGAAGATTCAGCATTTCCAGCTGCCGAGTTCAACAATAGCACCCATCCCAGATGCAGGTCTCAAGGTCTCCATCACCAATGCCTTTGCTGAGTTGACGGGTGATTGGGAGGTGAAGAGTTGGAAGCTGTGAGTCCATTATTGATTCTTGACTTCTTTTTTAATCTTCCAAGTGGTATGGGCCACATTTCCCTGAGTTTCTGCAAATGTGTTCCAGATGCTATTCTTGTGTTTTAAAAAGTGTGTGTGTACAGGGTCAAACTAATGGTCCACTAAATTCTGAACATAAAAACAGCCAGATCAGGCCCAAGGAGGTCCATCTCGTCCAGCATCCTGTTTCTCACAGTGGCCCACCAGATCCCCCCTGAGACGCCATAGGCAAGAACTGAGGGGCCATGCCCTCTCTCCTGCTGGTGCTCCCCTGCAATTGGTATTCGGAGGCATCCTGCCTCTGAGTTTGGAGGCAGTCTATAGCCACTGATAGACCTGTCCTCCATGAAGTTGACTAAGCCCCTTCTACAGCCCTCCAAGCTGGTGACTGTCACCACATCCTGTGGCAGAGAATTCCATAGGCTGATTACGCATTTTTTGAAAAATTACTTCATTTTGTCGGTCCAGATTTCCTGGCAATCTGTTGCATGTGATGACCCTGGTTCTAGTGTTGTGAGCAAGGGAGAAAAGTGTCTCTCTGTTCACTCTCCATTCTTTCCCCATTTCTCCTAGCCTCAATGGCCAGGGGAAGGCCTCAGGAAGGGGCACAAGCAGGTCACACCTAAAGGCCATGGTGCTGCTCCTGCCGCACAACCCTCAGGGGTATCTTTTGGGGACTAAATTGGCCCCAGTGCCGTTTTGCGGCACACGTGCTTCTTTGGCTTGCACGTTGGCTATTGTCTCTAAAATGGAGGTGGTACCTTTGGCTACTGTGACTCACAGGCACCTTATTGTCAGCTGAGCCCCAATATGCTGGGAACGTATACTTTGAGGCAGGAGTGGCTCGTACTAATGAGCTTGAGGGCTTTGGGGGCACCAAAGGAGGCACAGCTTCTACCCAAGGCTACATTTGCTCCTCTCTCTCCCACCCCACCCTGCCTTAGTCTTAATGAGAGCCACATTGCCTGCAGGCTGGCCATTCATCAGGTGGAGCTCAACCCCCATTGATATACCAACCTGCCTGCAGGCAGCACGGCTCTCGTTAACACTGGGTTGGGGCTGGATGGGGGAGAGAGGAGCAAAGGGAGCTCTGAGAAAAAGAGGCAACTGTGCCTCCTTTGGTGCCCCCCACCGCCAGCACAGCTCCTTAGGATGAGCCCTCCTGCTCCGAGATAGGTCAGCTCAGGCTTGAGCTGGTTGGTTTAAATGGCCTTCCCTCTCTCCAGGAAACCGTAGCTGTATTCGTGGGCCTCAAGGGGTCTCTTTTTCATTTGCCAGAGCTCAGTCCGGGAATCTGTCTGTCTGTCATTTTTCTATACCGCCTGACACATATGTATTTCTGTGTATCTTGTACATAGTCCTAGATACAACCAATATAAAACAGAATAAAAAGAATTTCACAGAATAAAAACTATATAAACAATTTAAAATGGATTTTAATTAAAAGCCTGTTCACTTGAGGGTCTTTTAAAAAGTAAGCAGAGATGGAGAAGCAGCTCTTATTTCGACCGGGAGTGTATTCCAAAGCCCTGGGGCAGCCACAGAGAAGGCCCGGTCCTGAGTTGCCACCAGAGGAGCCGGCAGTATCCATAACCGGACTTCTTCAGAAGATCTTAATAGGTGACAGGATTCATGACCAAGAAGGTGTTCTCTTAAGTATCCTAGACCCAAGCCGGTCAGGGCTTTATAGATAATAACCAGCACTTTGAATTTCACTCGGAAATGTAGCAGCAGCCAGTGCAGTTCTCTTAAAATCTGTATTATGTGGTTTGGGTTGTCCCAGAGACCAACTGGCTGCTGTATTCTGCACCAGTTGTAGTTTCCAGACTACATACTAAGGCAGCCCCATGTAGAGTGCATTACAGTAGTCAAGCCTGGAGGTTACCAGCATATGCACCAGTTTTACAGTCATTTACCTCCAGAAATGGAGGTAACTGACATCTGCTGAAAGCTGAAGCTGATAAAAAGTGATCCTGGTCACTGCCAACCTGAGAAGCCAGAGAGAGTTTTGGGTCCAGGAGCACTCCCAAGAGATGTACTTCTTTTGTGGAGTGTATAACCCCATCCAGAACAGGCTGATCTTAACCATCTCTCCGGTCTTGACCACCCACAATCAGTACCTCCGTATTATTTGGATTCAACTTCAGTTTGTTATCCCTCATCCACCCCATTACTGCCTCCAAACAGCATTTACGGAAGTTATGCTATTTCCTGATGACATTGCTATCTCCCAGTGGTTTCATGTAGATGTTAAAGAGCATTGGAGACACTATGGAGCCATACATTAATTCTCGGTTTGCAGAGCAACAGTCTTCAATTGACACCATCTAGAATCTACCAGAGTGGGAGGAACGGAACCACTGTAAAGCAGTGCCACCCAGTCCCATCTCTCTCAGGTGACACAGAAGGATGCCATCATATTGAAAGCTGCAGAGAGATCCAAAAGGATCAGCATAGTCACGCTCTCTCTGGGAATACCTGTTGGAGATCATGCATCAGGCTGACCAAGGCAGTCTCAACCCCATAGCCCAACCGAAAGCCAGTTTGAGATGGGCCGCCCTAGATAATCAGTTTCTTCCAAGACTACCTGGAGCTGAGAGGCCACCACCCTCTCAATCACCTTGCCCAGCCATGGGAGATTAGAAACAGGTTTATAGTTGCCTAACTCTGAGGGATCCAATGCAGGCTTTCTCTATGGTCTAATGAGAGTCTCCTTAAGACAAGGAGGCATTCCATCTTCTTTCAGAGGCGCATTTATGATGTTTACAAGAACCTCTCTGATAATCTGACTGTTGATACAATAAGTCAAGTTGGGCAAGGGTCAAGACAAGAGGTGGTAGGATGTATACTCCAAAGTAGCTTGTCCACATCCTCAGGAAGCACAAGCTGAAAGTGATCCAGTTTCATTGCATAACAACAATAACAACAACTTATATACCACTTTTCAACAAAAGTTTCCAAAGTGGTTTACACTTTCCCCCTGCTCAATGAAGAGAATCCCCATGTTAAAAAGGTGCCTCTTTGCCCAATTAGCAGGGGTCAGAGGAGTTGCTGGATACCTCCATAATAGACTCTGCCTTAACTGTAGAATCCAGTTTGCCCCAAATATGAGAGATTTTGTCCATGAAAAAAAGCATTAAAAGAGTCACAATGGGTAACCTATGATCCAATATTTGGATTCAAGGGGGAAGGGGGTCATACTGCTGCTACTGCTGCTGCTACTGCTACTAATATACTGCTTTTCAACAAAAATTCCCAAAGCAGTTTATATAGAGAAATAAAAATAAATAAAGACTAGCCCTCTCACAACCCTAGACAACTCCATTGAACGTGAACTCGCAGATGCATAGAAAAGAATTGCGTTTTTTTGCTGCAGAGCATAGATTTTCAAATGTCCTCTATGTTGTACTGTCAGATTTGAGTCAAGTCATTCTCCATTTGCGTTCTAGTTGTCTACCTTGCAGTATAGTGAAGTATATGCTACTGCATATATTACTGCCATATATGAAGCCGTAATCTGTCTTTACTCCTTTGAAGGATGTGCAGAGTGCTTTATCACACACTCCACCAGCAAATTTAGAAAAATGTGTTGCTCCCTAGTATGTGGGCTTTCTCCCAAAACACACCCCCACACACACTTACGGTTTTGTTTTGCTTTATGAAACTGTACACTGATAATTTAGTGGTGCAAATGCTCTGCTTGACATGCTTCCATTCAGCAAGCTCCATGGCTCATTTGACCTGAAGGCTAAACGTCTCTCCATCGATGTTGGCTTGAAGCTGGGTACTGATGCCACGGGGAGACCAACTGCTGCCACCTCGGATTGCATTGTCCATTTCATTGACGTCAACGTGCACTTTTCTGGCAAGTTGAGGTATGTATGTCGATCTTCTTTCTGCAGCATGGCTGAAGAACATTTTGCCTTGCTTCATGTTTTAAAGATACCCGCATCCATGGGCGCCATTAGGGGGTGGGCCAGGGGGCATGGGCCCCCAGTGAATGTCTCAGGGCCTCCCTCCTCCCTGAGCTCATCCAGAAAGGAAATGGAGCAGTGGAGGCAGCTGCTGAGAGTAGGGGAGGGAGCGCCTGGCCTTGGCTGGCTCTCTGTGTCCGCCATTACACATGCCGCATTATAACATTAGATACACGTGCAGTTATTTGGAGCAGGGGGGATGACTGAGTTTAATTATAAAGGTGGGAGCTGTGGGCCCAGACCCGGATCTTTTCAGTCTCTAGCAATGCCCCGGCCAGCCATCTCTTTAACATCTCCTTGCCTGGCATCTAGTCTGCTTTTCAGAAAGTCATGGCTCAGTGCTGGAATTAGTCCCATCCCAACCTTTGAGTATTGATACCAGGGGATATTGATTGATTGATTGATTGATTTGATTTGATATGATTTCTATACCACCCTTCCAAAAATGACTCAGGGCGGTTCACACAGTGAAATAATGATGGTTGTGGATCATTAAGGACTCAGGCGTTGTAATCCAAACATCACTGCAATCCTAAGGCAGGCCCTTTCCAGATGGTCATCCACTGCACCTGCCAGTCTGCAAGTTCTCAGCGGGTACTGCTGGTTGCCCCCTCCACACACTCCCACCAACTTCTGTCCTCCTTCCCAGCGTCACTTCACCTGTGGTTCAGATGCACAGCAGGGACATCATGCGATCCCCACAGTGCCCCCTGCTGGCCAGCTCTGACTTCCTTTCCCCCGTCCACCAGAAAAGTAGTAAGGCTAAGGCTAAGGGGTGGGTTCTTCTTGGGAAGCCAGAGTTGCCCTGCTGCCCTCACTCGCTGGCCTTCTCTAAACCAGTTGTGCTGTTCCACTTTTCACTTACTCCTTAGTGGCTTTGAGCCCCACCCCTCAGCCCCACCCCTCCCTATTTGCTGCATTATCTCCCTCACGCTGAGGGACCCCTGGGGAGAGGGGCGAACACAGGCCCCCTCTCCCCTAGCTGCGCCCCGGCCCCACATGGCAGCACCCCTGCAGTCTGCAGACGGAGAGCAGAAGGGCTGAGGGGGCCCTTCCCCCAGTGAATATAACGCCAAGGGGGAAGCTCCTTCTGAGAACCAGCTGCCTTCCGACGGGCAGGCATTCCGATTTGACACAGGCTCCGTGTGGTGACAGATCAGCACTCTGACATGGGCAGCAGCCCGACACTCGCCTGTTGGGAGGAGAGCTGGTCTTGGGGCAGCAAGCATGACTTGCCCTCTTTGCTAAGCAGGGTCAGCCCTGGTTTGCATCTGAAAGGGGGACTACAGTTGTGAGCCCTGTAAGATATTCCCCTTAGGGTAAGAGCATACTCTGGGAAGAGCAACTAAGGTCCCAGATTCCCTCCCTGGCAGCATCTCCAGTTAGGGCTGAGAGAGACTCTTGTCTGCAACCTTGGAGAAGCTGCTGCCAATCTGTGTAGATGGTACTGACTGAGATGGACCAATGCTCTGACTCAGTATATGGCAGCTTCCTAAGTCTAGAAGTGCTCGGAGTCCCCAGCTGAGCCCATAGTACTCGGACAGCACATCTCCCCCACCCCCACATTGGACGCCGATGGAGCGTCTCTTGGTTTTTCCAAACAAGCAGAAGGAGAGGAAGCACCAGTGAGTGGCACTTCCGGTCCTCTTGCCTCATTAGAACAGCTGAAGAAGGTGCCCTTCCTTTTCGACAGCCTCAAGGAGGCACCTGGCAGCCTCAGGGGACGTGCACCCACTTTTGACTATAATCTTCCTGAATCAGGATTCCTTGTTTTCTCCCCTCCTCTTCACAGCAGGCTGTACAATCTCTTCCACAAAAAGATCGAGTCATGGTTCAGAAAGACCATGAAAAGCAAGGTAAGCTAACCCTGGGGGTTCAGAAGTCTCTCCCCCCACCCCCATGTTTCTGCTGGGCTCAGTTTTTCAAAAGAGGCTTGTCAGCATGTGGCTCTCCCTGAAGCCCTGCCTTGTGTTCTGGGAGCGGCTCCCTCTGAAATAACCCCAACTGTATGGGGACTAGTTGTTCTTGCTCAATGAGTGGGAAAGTTTCTCTGCACATGCACAGGAACTGAAGTTCATCTGGCAGTGCTGAGCTGGGCCTCACAGTGGCCCAACAGCATTTCCAGAAACAACCTGAAGTGGTCCCTTGGCATGACAATATTTGTAGGGGTGCCCAAACAGGACCCCATGGACAAGCAGGTGCTCAGTGAGCCCAAGTGAGGCCGTGAATACATTTTCAGCATACCAGTATCACGGCACCAAAATGGGAGCAGGGGAAGGCACTGTAATAGAACTGGGAAAGGTGCAGAAGAGGGCAACCAAGATGATCAGGGGTCTAGAGCACCTTTCTTATAAGGCAAGGCTACAACACCTGGGGCTATTTGATTTAGAAAAAGACGGCTGCATGATAGAGGTCTATAAAATCATGCATGGAGTGGAGAAAGCGGATAGAGAGAAATTCTTCTCTCACACACATAACACTAGAATCAGGAGTCATCCCATGAAATTTATTGCCAGGAAATTTAGGACCAACAAACGGAAGTACTTTTTCACACAACACATAATCAACTTTTGGAATTCTCTGCCACAAGATACAGTGACTGCCAACAACCTAGATGGCTTTAAGAGGGGTTTGGGAAACTTCATGGAGGAGAGGTCTATCAATGGCTACAAGTCGGAGGGCTATAGGCCACCTCCAGCCTCAGTGGTAGGATGCCTCTGAGTCCCAGTTGCAGGGGAGTAACAGCAGGAGAGTGGGCCTGCCCTCAACTCCTGGCTGTGGCTTCCAGCGGCATTTGGTGGGCCACTGTGTGAACTAGATGGGCCTTAGGCCTGATCCAGCAGAATTGTTCTTATGTTCTTAGGAGGGCCAGTTGTGGTTGCCCACCAGCATGTTTGGTGGCGACTCAGGAGGAGAGCTGGTCTTGTGGTAGCAAGCATGACTTTTCCCCCTAGCTAAGCAGGGTCTACCCTGATTGCATATGAATGGGAGACTAGAAGTGTGAGCTCTGTAAGATATTCCCTTCAGGGTATGGAGCCACTCTGGGAAGAGCAGAAGGTTCCAAGTTCCCTCCCTGGCAGCATCTCCAAGAAAGGGCCGAGAGAGATTTCTGCCTGCAACCTTGGAGAAGCCACTCCCAGTCTGGGTAGACAATACTGTGCTAGATGGACCAATGGTCTGACTCAGTATATGGCAGTTTCCTATGTTCCTATGACAGGGCCTTCTCTAGAGCTGCCCCAGGAACCCACTTCCAAATAAAACCAGAGCCTCCCCTTCTCTGCTGGTTTTTCAACTAACCAACCAACTAACCAATCAATCAAACAGTCAATTTTATTTGTTTAGCCATAGACATAACAAAAAATGTTAAGAAATTGGATAGTTAAAAACAACATAGCAAGTCACTGGGCAGTCAAAAATACAAAGATGGACTCAGAATAACTCAGTATTGTATCAACTTGCCACATACCTTAATGGCAGAGACTAAAAAAACCTGGTGACTTTTCTTGTGATGTAGGGCCTGGTGTCAGCTAACAAAAAGTTTGCATAAAACTAGCAGACCCAGTGCAGAACATCTGCACCCTCTTCCCCAGGCGTCTGTGATGCCCACCCGGCCCGCTCCCCCCGCCCATTTCTGAACATAGGCAGCTGCCATATACTGAGTCAGACCCTTGGTCCATCTCGCTCAGTATTGTCTTCACAGACTGGCAGCAGCTTCTCCCAGGTTGCAGGCAGGAGTCTCTCTCAGCCCTATTCTTGGAGAAGCCAGGGAAGGAACTTGGAGCCTAGATGCTCTTCCCAGAGCGGCTCCATCTGGCTGGCTTTCAAGCCGGCCCGGCCCCTCCCCTTCTTCCGCCGCCTCCTCACCCTGGCGGCCAGCCCACTGCTGCCTCCCACCCACAGCTGGGCCGTCGCCATCTCCCCGCCATCACGGCCGGGCCCGCTGCCGCAGCTGCCATCTCCCCTCCACATGGCCAGGCCCACCGCCGCCATCTCCCTTTGGCTGAGCCTGCCACTGCAGCCTCCATCTCCCCACCACCGTGGCCAAGCCCGCCGCCGCAGCTGCCATTTCCCTGCTGCTGCAGCCAGGTGGCTGCCGCAGTCACCATCTCGCTGCCCCCGTGGCTGGGTCCGCCACTGCAGCCGCCATCTCTCCACCCCCACAGCCGGGCCTGCCGCTGCAGCCCCACCACCTCCCCACCACCGTGGCCAGGCCCGCTGCTGCAGCCGCCATCTCCCCACTGCTGCAGCTGGGCCGCTGCCACAGTCGCCATCTCCCTGCCCCCGTGGCTGGGTCCGCCACCGCAGCCACCATCTCCCCCTGCCAGGGCCCGCCGCTGCAGCCGCCATCTCCCCACCACATGGCCGGGCGTGCCGCCACCATCTCCCATTGCAAAGCCCGCAGCTGCAGCAGCCATCTCCCTGCCGCCGCGGCCAAGCCCCCACCACAGCCACCATATCCCCACCCCCTTGGCCAGGTCCACCACCACAGCTGCCATCTCCCTGCTGCTGGGCCTGCCACTGCAGCCACCATCTCCCCACCCCCGTGGCCAGGCCTGCCACTGCCCCAATGTGGCCGGGCCGTCGCCACCTGACCTGCTTCTCCTCGCTGCCAACAGCAGCCAACCGGCGCCCAACCCATTAGGTGCCTCCCTCGCCGGCATGCATACCCTTGCCACATCCCTAAGCATGGCTGGTGGCCGACTAAGAGAATAAAGCATAATGATGGACAAATAAATGTATCGTATAGCCCATCGTATAGAAGTCACAACAACACCATGCATGAATACAAGCTTCCACTTCCCCTGACCTACATGGACGCACACACTCTGCAGTATGAATTCCAGCCATACGAACTGTCAACACAGCAGATAGTAAAACAATAAATGCTGCAAGTGGAAACGTTTTCCACGTCTGATCTCTGTCAAGTTTGATAGATAAGGTGCAGGGAATGAGGAAGCAAAATGATGAGGACAACTATAAAGAGGAGAACAATATTTCCTGGCAGAGGGCAGTGTCTCTTGGCTGTCTATCTAGAAGCCCTTGCCTTAGACATGTTCTAGCTTTATTGGAACTGCAGGTGCAGCTAGGAAAATTCTGCTTCCTATCGCAACAATAAGTCAATCTTAATTTTTTTCCTAAGAGCTGAAATTCAGAATCAAACCAATGATTCAACAGGTTTCTTTTTCTAACTGGTTGTTTCGGAGTGAGCAAGTCTTTTAGTGCCTTTGTCAGGAAATCAACGTTTGTGTTTATTTCACCAGGGAAGTCAGATTGTATTATAGTAATGTGTAAGGCAAGAAAATTGCTGGATGTCAAACTCTTGGCTATATTGTTGTCCACTGTTGCATTCCGTTTAACGCGTCTATGGGTCACCTGGACTGGTTCAGAATACTGGACAGGTATTTCCTGATGGGCATGTCCAGTATCAGGTATCCTGATAGACAGAGTAAGAGGCTAATGATCCCTCTCAGGCTGCTGATCAATATAAAAGTCAGATACAAGCTTAACTGCAGAAATATATGGCCATATAATCGATTACATGGCTACTATTCCTTGAAATATAGATATACTCCCCCTTAGGATAGTGCCAGCCTCTGCTGATTTTTAAGAAAGAGCTGAAGATGTACCTTTTTAATCTGGCCTTTTAGTAAATACATTTAAAAGTTTATATTGAGGTTTTAAATGGTTTTAATCATAATTGCGAGAAAATTTGCAACGCAATAATTTTGCATTCGGCATGCCATGCTGATTTCCAGATTTTGGAGCATTCCGATTTCAGATGTCTGGATTAGGGATACTCAACCTGTATTGGGTGGTATTAAAATACGCAAAATAAATAAGTGGGTATTTAGTCTGTTAAAACTCCCTTGCTGACAGGGCACACCTGATTTTAGTAAAGAGCAGAGCAGAACTTGATTGATTGACTAGTTCCCTAATACAAAGTACATGAAATGTAGGGGCGGCCCTTTCATGAGGCCAAGTGAGGCAGTGGCCTCAGGTGGCCGTTTACTGGGGTGGCCCGTTGCCCCCAGCCCCTGCTATCAAAGCAGCTCTTTTCTCGGACCAATCTGGCACTGGCAAGGTTTGTGAAGACCACCTCTCCTCACACTCCTGGCAAAGCCTGCAAAAAGCATGAGGAGGGACGAGGGGGCTGCTGGGCAGTTTACACACTCAATGCAATTTAAAACAACCAACACTAATAAAACTTTAAAATGATTAAATCCATTTAAAATCACAAGATAAACTTTCAAAGCCTGTGAGAGCTATGGGACAGGACAGTATTTGGCAACTTGCTTCAGGTGGCATGAAAATTTGGGCCACCATTGACTAAATACCGAAGGGCATGTCTTGATCTTAATTCTTGTGTTAGTTAAAATAGCACCACGGGACAGATCCCTGCCCCAAGGGGGTTCCAGTCTAGAGAGTGACACAGGAAAAACAACCAAGGAAGGGGAGGGAAATAGAGGCAGGAGAAGGAGAAGCAGGAGAAGGAGAAGAAGCCAATGCTTCAGTTGCACTTCCTGGAGCTTTGTTACAGCAGGGAATGGGGCCTAAGCGGTTGTGCCAAAGCGGCACAGAAAACGTGGCATTTCAGAGGGCATTTGCAGGAAGTCAGAGAGGAGGGATCACGGCAGTGGCCTGGGAGACAGCCAGGGAGAAAGGGCTGAGATGTCTGGGGGAGGAGGGGAGCTTCTGATGGCTGAGGTTGGTGGGGTCCAGGAGTGTCATGGCAGGTGGGACTGAGAGGGTCAGGAGGGCCAAGGCCAGGGAGGGCTTAGTTTGAAGGTGAGGACAAGGAGCTTGTGCTGGAGCCGGGAGCAGACAGGAAGCCAGAAGGATTCTTTTAATGTCTGAAAAGTTCAGTATGCCTAGTTGAACATAGACAGTTAGTGTGATTTCACTATGAAATAAAGCAACCACCAGGAATTAGGCACCCTGCCTTTCCAGAAGTGGCTAACTGATTGCAGCATTTAACCAGGAGAGTTAACCAGGATCTGATCCTGATTATGGACCCCGATTAAATGGTAGCCAACATGAGCGATTGAAATGGGATAGCCTGGAAATTCCCGGCTCTCATGACATGTTCAGTGGGAACACGCTGGGTTCTATGATCACAACTAACTCCTGAATCCCAGTAGTGCTCATTGTGAGAATGCAGCCGAGGAAATTTTTAAGGTGAAGAAGGCAGTTTGATCTGGCGCTCCTGCCAGGGAGGGCTTCATTCTCATGGTCTTTCTTCTTTTTCTCCCAGGTCTGTGAGGAGGTGACCAGCTCTGTCAGCTCCAAACTGCAGCCTTTTCTGCAGACTCTGTCAGGTATGAGACAGCTGATGCAGGGGCAGGTAACAAGCAATGGACCCACTAATTGTTTTCATCCCGATGTGGAGTGAGTCACAGCCCAGGTCATGCAAATGGCCTGTGTGCATGTGCGGCAGCCCAAAAATGGCCATTGTGTGCACAAACAGAGCTTGAACAGCTCCCAATTAGGTCAAAACAGCCAGGGGAGATTTTTGGGGAGGCCAGTGGAGAGAAGAGGACCCGCCAGACCACCCCCACCCCACACAGGTGCAGTTGCAGCCTCCAAGGCTGCCGAAGCCCTCAGTGGGAGTAAGGCAAACCTTTTTTTACACATTTTAATGGCACCTTTCACCCCTCAACTGGGCCCAAACTGGCCTAGGGGGGTTGGTTCAACCTCAAGCCGAACTGGGCCCATTTTGGTTCCATGTCAAGTCCATCTCCCAGACAGGTTTTAATCTGCTCAATGGTTTTAATTCAAGTTTTAACAGAATCATATAGATTTTAGATATTAATCCTTGTATTTCATGGCCACTTTCTATCACCAATGTCTCAAATGGAATTCCCAGAAGCAAATGGAATTCCCAAATTAATCAAGTTTTCTCCGAATGGTTTAACTCAAAGAATGGAGAATTACTTAAGGAAGGGCTTTTGGATGCATTGACCAAAAGAGACTAAAATGCCCATATTCTTGAGAAGTATGAGGTTCTCACAAGATCAATTAAATCTCTACTAATTAAAGATCATCATGCCAAACCTAAAAAGAAAACTGGCCACTCCAAAAAGTGGTTTGACCAAGAATGCATAAGGACAAAAAAGCATCTTGTCATGCTCTCAAAATATGCTATTCTTTACCCGTCTACACACATACATTCAGAACTGTCTAAAAAGAAAAAGGAGTATAAAGCTCTCCTTAGAACCAAGAAAACGATTGCTACTCAAAAGGAATGGCTATCCCTGACAGAAGCAGCTAGGAAAAATGATTCAATAAATTTTTGGAGGCTGATTTCATTATCTCAAAACAAGGTATACTCTGAACAGGTCTGTCCAATTGCCCCGAATTATGGGAATCACACTTTCAGGAACTTTATAGCAACCACACATTCAAACCCCAGATTGACCTACATGTAGTTACTTTACCTTCCTGGCCTACGGTCTCCACCTACGAGGTGGAACAACTAATTACGCAGCTGAAGGGTGGAAAAGCACCCGGGAACGATTGCATCCCTCCAGAACTATTAAAGACTCGTATAGACTGGTGGGCCCCAGCATTGGCTCTCTTGTTCACCTATATAGATCAAACTGCACAACTCCCTCAGGAGTGGGGCTCAGCCATGGTGGTCCTGATCTATAAAAGAGGCAATAGGGAGGATCCCTTTAACTACAGGCCAATTAGCCTTTTGAGTATAATAGGTAAATTGTACGCCAAACATCTGTGTGTAAAACTTTGCTCTTGGATGGAGCAGGAGCATATAATCCATGATGAGCAAGCAGGTTTTAGACCTAATAGATCGGTTATGGACCATTGCTTAATTCTACAACAACTTGTGGACAAACAAGTTAGGGTCCATAAAAGACCCCTGTTTGCCACTTTTGTGGACCTTAAAATGGCCTTTGACTCAATTTCAAGGAATTTACTATGGACCAAATTGGCCGGTACATCTATAGATCAAAGGCTTCTATTATTGCTCATTAAGCTTCATGAGAACTCCTCTTTAAGAGTATGTTTAGACACTGCCGGCAATTTCACCAATCCAATTCCAACTGAGAAAGGTGTGCGGCAAGGGTGTGTGTTGGCCCCTTATTTATTTAATCTTTATATCAACAACCTGATTAAACGTCTGCAAAATGTTGATATCCACGCACCTAAATTAGCCAACAAAAAGATGTAGACGGATGATGCGGTCATTTTATCTCAAACCAGGGTCGGGCTCAAAAGAGCTTTAGATGTTCTATCATCATATTGCCAAGATGCCACTTGAAGATCAACCATAACAAATCTAAAATGATGTGCTTTAAAAATAACCCAAGGAAATTTACATGGACCTTGGATGGACATAAATTAGAACGGGTCAATCAAATAAAATATCTTGGGTGGTTTTTCAACAAAACACTGGGAAAACGGCACACATGAGAATGGTAGCTGACTCAGCAAAACTCAGTGTGGTGGCAATTAACAGATTTTTCAGAACACAGGGAGCGGGTTTCATTCCTGCGGCTTTAAAACTGTATTCAGCAAAGGTTATCCCTCAGCTCTTATACGGGATCCAACTGGGACCTTATGCGAACTTTGACATGCTAGAAAGAATTCAGTCTGGCTTTTTGAGAGCTATTTTTGGGACTACAAGATGCACCTAAAATGTAACACTGCGCATGGAGGCTGGCCTCATAAAGATCGAATCTCGTGCCTGGCTTTTAATAATTTATTTTTGGTTGAGAGTCCACCTATGTCCGGTGGGCCTAATTCCTCAGTTTTTATCATTAATTCCACAACTGCAGTGGTGTACTGTAGTTAGTAAAAAGCTTGCTGCTCTAGGAATAGACCCTGAACAATTGCTGGAGTTAGACTTGGCAAATGCTAAAAGAATAGTAAAACAGCGTTTGACAGATATTGAATTGCAAAATAACTGGACCTCTTTAACAGAATTCTATAAAGGAGTAAGAACTAGATGGGATCTTTCACCAGCAAACTATTTATCCCATATAACACTCAGCAAATTCCGGTGGGCATTTACAAGGGCAAGAACAAATTCTTTTCCCTCTGCATTATTAGCTGGGAGATACAATGGTGTTCCCCTGGAAGAATGCTACTGTAGATGTGGCAGTAGGGAAATAGAATCCATTGAGCATATTCTATTATCCTGTAAAATTCATAGACAACTGAGGGAGCACTTAATTTTACCTCTGGTCTGTAAACAGCTGGATCAATCTGCTGAACAACTTGTTAAATTTCTACACTCTGATGAGGATGTTTTAAATTTTAACTCTGTAGCCAAATTTTGTTACAGTGCTCTTAAGATGTATAAGGAGAACCTATAGAGTTTCTCATAAATTTGTTTTGCCTTTTGCATGTATGGATCGTTTGGTCTAGGACCGTAAATAAAACCTGACTTGACCTGACCAACGTCTCAAAATTGGTCAAATCTCTATCAGCCATAGATAACATCTGGGGTGAAGATAGAACTGACTTCCGTTGTATCAACTGAAACCTCGACCAATTGTGTTCCATAAAAAGTGGCTTTGATTGAGTGTTTATTTGATTGAGAGTATACCTTTATGGTATACATCTCTCAATCTCACTAACTTATTCCAAGGTCTTTTTATTCTACCAATTATTTCTATAATTTTGGGATGGAATATTACTGGGGTAGCTGTCTGTAGTCTTGATTTGCACCCAGAAAGTTGGAGGCTTTTGTGTGTGAGAGAGAAACCTGAACTCTGTCAGATCTCTACAAGAGTCGCATTTGCCTCTTTAGTACCACAGTTTTTTGTATCTTCAGAATATTTTCTCTGATCAAATATCTGTTGCCGCACAAGAAGGGGCAACTATTGGTGCCAGGGCTGCCTGAAAGGGGTGGCTAAGGGACAGTTGCCCAGGGCCACAAGATTGCAGACACCCTCACCACCCCTCCCCCCAACACAGGCATGGGAATTCTTCTAGTTCCCTCAAGGACAGAATAATATATTCATTATGGTGGTGGCAGAAACTTTATTTGTCCTGGGTCCCACACAAGCTAGAGAGAGCCTTGATGAGTGCGGTCCCTGGGAAAACATTGCATCTCACGCCATCTTTTCTTTTGCAGTTACAGCAAAAATTGACCATGTGGCTGGGATTGATTACTCCTTGGTTGGGCCTCCTGTTGCTACAAATAGTTCTCTGGATCTGGATCTAAAGGTAGGATCAGAGGACAGACAGAAACAAGAGGGTGAGACCTTTGGTTGCCAGGTTATTCTCATGGAGGTCTTCCGTACCTTGAGGACCTCATGAAATGTGGAAATTTGCCTGTCTCTTCCCTTCCCTTTTTTCCTCCCTAATGCCATTAATTCCTGACTTATTTGTACAGTGCCCAGCAGTTTTACATATTCAAAAACTGTTTATTTCAGTGCACAGACCCTAAAAACAACAAACAACTAAAAAGCATTAATCCAATCAAATTGTACAGCAGAGCTAAATTAAAAAAAACAACCAACCCACATAATTAATGCAATATAAAATTGAACTACACACAACTTGGCCTTTCTAAATATTTCTGACCTTGTTCTAATACCTGCTACAAGAAACTTTGCTATATATTCTGTCATTGATGGCAAAACATTTAGTCTGGACATAGAAAAATCTTTTCTGTACTTGGGAATATTTAATATTGAAACGTAACATGCAGGGTGCAATTCAGCTTTAGGCTGTAGACCACAATATCTTCATAAACAGACCCATCTTGCAGAAGCAATTGTATCTGAAAATGAATATCTAAATGTCTCTGCTTAATACAAACATTTGCTTCCTCTAGCACCAGTGGATTCAGTTGAGATAGTGAATAGTCAGTTGAATTGAGATTATCTTATCATTAATACATTTCAGCCATAATGAAACATAGCTATCAAATAGAATCAAAGATAAATAACCAAGAGTGACTGGAGATTCTAAAGTATAAATTCCTGCTTCCGTGCTTAATTCTACTCTGGAGACCCATCTTGGGACCCAGAAAATCTTTCTCAAAAGATGGAGGATGATCTTGAGGAGGGGAGGAGCTGGACACCTGATTTGGGGAGTCTGTGTTCCTACACAATGAGGTGATTCTCATGATCAGCCAAAATCGAGCTAAGGGAGCCTGCGATTTAAAAGGTCTCCCATCTTTTAATATGTCTGAGCAATGTGAGCGCCATGTTCAGGCCAGGCCCTGCAGAAGGTTGCCAGGCAGAGATGTGAGAGGCCGGGAGTGGGCTGTGCCTGTGGCTGTGGGGCAGAGAGAACAAGGATGCGAGGAGCCTGATGATACCCCAGTCCTTCCCATTTGGGAATTCTTTGCCCCAGCTGAGGCGTTTGCGCACAGGCTGAACTTCCCCCTGCCTGCTGCCAGTTCCGGAAGAGGCCCAGGCTGAGGCACTAGACCTGTGGTGGGTCCCTTGTTACCAGGTGGTGGTGCACGATCAGTGGTAGTGGAGGCTGGTGGTGTGAGGGAGGAGGTAGAGGGCAGGGAGGATGTGACGGCTGCCAGTGGCACAGCCAGATTCTGCCTCCCTCTTGGGACCCTTCCACATATTGTTTTGCTGCTCAGTGGGGCCCCCTCATGAAGCCCAGGCAGCCGTGTTGGGGTTCAGTGGTGGGTCCTCCAACTCTGGCTCCGATGAGGAAGGGTCTGCTGAGGTAGTAGAGAGGCCTGCCTCTCCTCTGCCTGAGCCGGGCCCTTCTTCCACCACGCAGGGTGGGAGGGGGGTGGGTAAAAAGTGGGCAGGCATTGGAGGCAGCCCCCCATAGAACTGCAGTCACCCAGGAGCAAGAGGCTAAAGAGGGCACCTAGGGTTCCGGATGCCTCAAAGGGTAGCGGTGTCTGGCGGCATTTTGAGGTGTATGAAAGTGCCCCGAACCATGCCCGCTGTGTCAACTGCAGGGCACAAATCAGTCAGGGCAAGGATCTCAAGCACCTAGGTACAACGCCCATGTGGCGGCACATGGAGCGTCATTACTTAGGTCTCCTTGGCCTTGTTGGCAGTGCTAGTGCACCTTGTGTGCCTGCAAGTAGTGTGGACAAGGGTGGTGTGCCAGCTGCCAAAAAAAGCAGGCAACACTGCCAGTCTAGCAGTGGACACAGTTGTCCGGCAGTAAGCATGCTGGTCAGGTGGACCATCATCACCTCACCCGCCTCATAGGGGAGATGATATCCACCGACGAACAACCTTTTCAGATGGTCAAGAACTCCAGTTTCTGCTGGATTCTCCAGTACCTTGCTCCCAACTACATTATCCCCTGAAGGACAATGTTCAGTCGGAACATGGTCCCCTCACTGTACTGATGGTGCAGGGAGATTGTGTCAGCCAGGCTGCGTGTGGCCCCGCTTGCACCAGCATGCATTTCATGACTGACCTCTGGACCAGTGTCAGTGGAATGCACGCTGCTTTCCTGGCCCTTGCTGCCCACTGGTGGGGCCCGGAGAGAGAGGGGACCTCCATGTGTGCTGCCTCTGGCTCCAGCGCATCTCCCACTGCACTACAGCACAGGTGGGCCATTTTGCCTGTGGAGACCATGGACACGAGGCACACTATGGAGGAGGTGGTGGCCGTACTTGGCCGCCAGATAGAGGAGTAGATTGGCGGGTGTCCACATCTCTCCTGGGGCTTCATTGTTACAGACAATGGTTCCAACGTGACCGCTGCCTTCAAGATAGTCATGGGTTGTGTGAACATATGGTGTATGACACACATGCTTCACCTGGCTGTCAGGTATGCCCTCGGCCTTAGAGAGATGAAGGCATCCAAGGATTAGGGCCACATCTTGCAAGGTGCTGCTGCTGCGTCTTCCACGGCCACACTTGCCGAGAAGTCTCGCAAGCTGGCCAGCCCTTTCCACCACAGCAAGAAATCCAGGCGCCTGCTTCGCAAGAAGCAGGCTGACCTCTGGCTTCCATGCCATCTCATACCAATGGATGTAGAGACATGGTTGGACTCCACTTTCCTCCTTTTCCAGCACCTGCTGGAGCAGGAGAGAGCCCTTGGCACCCTGGCGAGGGACGAGTCCTTGGCTGTGTGCAACCTGTTGAATTCAGAGTGGAAGCACATGTCTGAGGTGGCGTTGGCACTCAAGCCCTTCCAGCTTGCATGTAGGGCTTGTGTGCCTACACCACTGCCTGAACCAGGAGCTGCTCACAGCTTTGGGTCTTGAGAAGCTGATGGGCGAACTCCAGATTTCTCTGACCATGCCAGAGGGTTGTGTTCTGGCTGGAAGGCTAAAGTCTGGGGTGGCCAAGCAGCTTGTTGATGAGTTGGGCAGCATGGAGGAGTATGTTGTCACTTGTCTCTGCGACCCGACCATTAAGGGCGATGTCGTGAGTGCCAGCGACTTGCCCAAGTGGAGTGAACTCCTGGTCCAGAGAGTTAGGGAGGAGGAGATCATTAGGGCCAGGAGAGACCAGGAGGGTGGTGGTGGTGCGGACGTGACTCCCCTCAAGTAATCCGCATCCAGCAGCAGCGTGGGTGGATAGGCGGCGTCAGCTACCCCTTCCCCTTCCTCTTCCCAGTTCAGCAGCATGGCATCCCAGGCAGTGGCACCAATGCAGCAGGCACTTCCTCCCGCTGTGAAATCCGCCCAGCGGTTTCAGTGGGTATGCCTTGGCGCCTTGCCTGGTTTGTGGGAGGCTCGACCTGCTAGGCCCTCCAGTGCTGAGCAATGTGTTGCTGAGTACCTGTAGGAGCCTGTGGAGGAAGACACCTTGATGGACCACACACAGTACTGGGTTACCTGCCGCCAAGTCTGGCTGGAACTGGCGATGGCTACTGTGTGCCTCCTCTCCTGCTCACCAACCAGTGTGCAGCACGAGTGGGTGTTTTCACATACCGCGAACGTGGTAACACCTTCTCAGTCCCGGTTGGACTCTGGTCTGGTGGAGCAGTTGGTCTTCCTTAAGTCAACCTCCCCTTGCTTGGCTACCCCGAGCTGCAGG
The DNA here is from genome assembly GCF_027244095.1 of Hemicordylus capensis. Taxonomy (NCBI): domain Eukaryota; kingdom Metazoa; phylum Chordata; class Lepidosauria; order Squamata; family Cordylidae; genus Hemicordylus; species Hemicordylus capensis. Next base: position 3,253,616 of record NC_069660.1, on the reverse strand, counting down.
TTGAGCTGGGTGAGAGATTACTGTGATTGGCCCATGGTTGGTCACCTGCCTAGCTCATCCTCTGCTCATCCCTACCCTCCTCCCTTCCACCTCTGTCTGAGCTGATGTGACAGCTGACTGAGCCGTGCCAGCCAAGTCGCAGTGTGCCCATGACTAGTGCTGCGACTGGCCAAATGATGATAAACCCGTGCCCACTTAAGGAACCCGATGCTGACCACAAGCCCCAATTTCTTTCCATGGCATGCTGGAGCGACCCCTGAGCCTGGGAGGCTGCTTGCACCCTCCCAACCCGCGGTCTCCTCATGTGTTGCTGCAGCATGGAGCCACAGCGTGGCAACACACAATCAAAATAACGGGGTTTGCGGAGCACTCGCTCTGCTAACCTCGTTTAACAGGAGGGCTACTTTAGCAGGTTACCCGCTTTGGGGAAACTGGAGTCTCCTGCAAGCCTGGTGGTTCTCACATTCTGCCGAAATCAGCAGGTCTCTGATTTTAAAGGGAAACCTACCATCCTTAAATGAAAAGTACCTTGGGGGAAACTAAAAATCAAAACAAAAAAGTTTTTTAATCTAAAGTTTTTTAAAAATGATTTTTTAAAAATCTATTTTAAACAACCCCTTTAATAGAAGTCTACCCACCCACTCAACCCACAGCAAGCAATACAATAAATATAATACAAGCAATCAATCAATATATAGCCTACGTGGGGCGGGGCACCTGTAAAAGGAAAAACCTGCAAAAAAGAGAAACAACCTGCAAGAGAAGGCAGCAAGCAAACAACAATACACAAAATATATCCCTCCCCAGACCCAAATGCAAAATAAAGGAAGCCCTATTAAAACCACCAACTAGGGGAAAGACGGACAACAAAAGGTCTTCACAGTGCACACACTCACTCCTCTTCTTTTGGTTCTTCTCCTGCCCCACACTGATCAAAGGTGATGGGGAAAAAACAGACCAGTAGGCTGGCACACTACTGGGTGGCACAGGCGGTCTCTCACAGTCAGCCGGGGGCAAGGGTGAGGGCAGAATGAGCCACTAGTTTGTGACTCACCCACCCCCAAGCACAGAAAAATTAAAATAAATAATTTAAAAATAAATTAAAAGGCTGGTAGGTGTGACTGCTGGCTGTGTGGGACTGGGAAAGAGACAGGGAGGGAGATAAGGAGAGACTAGAGTGAAGGAGGAGGAGGAGGAGAGAGAGAGAGAGAGAGAGAGAGAGAGAGAAGGAAAACCACCAGCAGCAACAAAACACACACTGCTGGGGGTGGGGGTGGGGTGAAAGTTAAAAGGAACTGACTGCTGGACAGAGAGAGACTGGAAAAGAGAGGGGGGAGTAGGGGGATTTCAGATGGGAGGGGGAGATGTCAGGAACGGGGGGACCAGGCCCAAGGGGTATCCTGGGCCCTGGCCTAAATTAAAAGGACTTGGAGTGGGGAACAATAATCAGCAACACACAGAACATTTATTAAATACAAAAAATCCAAGCACAGAGAGGGAAGGGAGAGGGGGCAGGATTCCAGAGGGGTAGATGGCAGGAGGAGATTGGCGGGGCAGGGTGGGGGAACCAGGCAGGGCAGGGCCCAGGCCAGCTAGGGACTGGCCTGGGAAGAGATGTAGAGGGCAGGCAAACAACAAACACACACCACCACAAACACACACAGGTAAAATGATCACACACACGGTGATTATTGCCAGCTGTGAGTCTGTCCTCCATTTTGCAATGGAGAAATTGACCCCTCCAGGGCCACACAGCAAGCCACCATGGAATGGGATTGGGTGCGGGGAGACAGCAGGAGAACACACTAAACAAAAACAAAATCAAAGCAAAAAAGCAACACACACAGGACAGGAGATAGGAGAAGAGGTAGTAGAAGCAGGATAAAATCAATGCAGGTGGTGTGGGGGCTAGGGGTGTGCACGGTCCAGACCGGTCTGGACTGGCACCGAGGGGGTGGTCTCCCTTCAAGGGTGGGGGGGTAGAATGTACCCCTCCCGCCGCTTTTCCCCTTCCTGCACCGAATTTGTTTTTGGACCCTATGGGTCCCAAACCAGTCCGGAGGCCATGTTGGAGGCCTCCGGACTGGTTCTGAGCCGGACCGGACCGGACCGGTCCGGCAGTCCAGCACCGAGGAGGGTGTACCTTTAAGGGCGGGGGGTAAAACTTACCCCTCCCGCCGCTCTTCCCCCTCCAGCGCTGTCGTATTTAGTGCAGATTTTGGGGCGGCAGCGTTCTTCGCTGCCGCCCCTGCCCCCGTCGTCACCTGCAATTCCTTCTAAGTTCTGCACGCATGTGTGAGCTGCAGCTTTTGCGCGTGCAAAATGGGAAAAGGTGTGTAAATCACAGGAGAGGAGGAGTCAGGACAGGGCAGGCAGAGAGAGAAGGCAAGGAAGGGCAGAAGTCTGCAGAGACAAAAAAGCACAGACTGAACGACTCACACCAGTAGCTGAGCACACAGTTGGGAGATCCAAGAAGTGCAGCCAGAGAGAAGTTCCAGGCCAGAGCTGGGGTTTAAATAGGTTTGAAACTCCCTCCTTTGGGAGCCCCTACCTTTGCACTCTCCCTGCTGACCAACAGGGTGCCAGCTCTCAAACAGTGGCACTCATTCTGGCCAATCACAAAATCAAACCTCAACCAATGCAAAGTCTTCATATTGAGCACAAGTCTCACAAAATGGAGGACAGACTCACAGCTGGCAATAACAGACCCTATACAATGCATTGAACATTTGAATCAGTTTGAATGCATACGAACCGGTTCTATTTAAACCAGTTCATATTCAGTTCAAACTCGGAACAGAAGGGCAAAACCAAAGCCGTGCCTGGTCTGAGTTTGAACCTTCAAACCGAACCAATTCAAAACTTCGAACCGAACCGTTTCAAACTGGAACCGGTCTGCAAATCCCTAATTTGAGTCGAATTTCTAAAATGTTACTGGTTTTGTACAAAACTGATATTCCAACTCTAGTTTCAGTGTGGCCAGAGTGATGGGAAAGAGGAGCTCCACAGTGCAAAAGCATTTGAAGAACAAGAAAAGGGCTCCCCCCCTGCCCCCACCCCACCAACCTGGGCTGCATCAGGCAGCATCGCCAGCATCCCCACTGACTGAAGTTTTCTTTCCTTGCCCTCCAGGGTGAATTCTTTTCCCTCATCCATCGCTCTCCTGCTCCCTTCCCGGCACCTGCTTTGGCTTTTCCTGTGGATCACGACCGCATGCTTTATTCTGGGATCTCCAGCTATTTATTCAACACGGCTGGTATTGTGTACTTCAAAGCAGGAGCTCTGGCCTATGAGATCACTGATGACATGGTAAGGAGTGGAAGCCAGGTTGCTGAGCGAGACTCCGCCATGGAGAGCCTGATGGACCCCTAAGGCGTGTCTTAGCTGGCTGTGGTTGCTCTTCACATGCTCAGAGGCCCTGCCTTCTTTACTAATCTTTGCTTTATCTTTTATACTGCTCCTAGTTTGATAAATATCATTATTTTAAAAGTTTTAGATAGTTTTCACTTGGAGACGGTCCAGAGGCACCGAATACTCTGCTCCCCACGTTGTGATCCCTAAAGCCAATAGCTGACATCCTTTGTGACATTACGTCAGCCTAGTAAAGCTGAGTGTTGCATTGCAATTTACAAAAACTCAAACATTGCTCAACACAAGTTGAATGAGGGTAAGCCTATTATTTCCAGCGGGATTACTTTTGCACAACTCCTGTTAGCAATGTTCACACTCTCCCAAATTGCAAACATACAAGGCTGATGTAATGTGTGCGCCCGCATGTTGGATATGCAGGCGTGCGTGCATGGCGTGTGCATGCGCACATGGTACTTCCAGCCACTTCCGGCCAAAAACAGGAGCAGGGGAGGCAGGGAGGTATGCTGCTGTCCCAAGAACTTTTTTTTAAAAAGACGTGCTGGCAGGGGAAAAGCGGTGGGATGGGTAAGTGCACCCCACTGCCCTTAAAGAACCACCACCCCCGGCGCCGGACCACGGAGGCACGGTTCAGTGCACACCACTAATACACACATATACAAAGTACATATTAGCACTTCGTGTGTTCTAGCCTGGAGAGCAGAGTTCTGGAGCTGAGTTCCACTGGGACCACTGGCTGGTATCAGACACTGCGGCGGTGCAATGAACAAAGATGCACCCACTCAAGCAAGTCTCAGCACTGAGCAGATGCTCAAACATGCACAATCTCTTGTCGACTTGGTCTGTGGATCGCTTTGATTCCTCTCCTACAACATAGGTGGACTGAGAAAAGGTTTCACTGCATGAGGCATGCCACCGGTTGTGCGGGCAAGCACCCCTCTGGCACCAGCACAACACCAGTCCGGGGAGTGCACGCTCCTGGCTAAGGGGAACTAGCTACTAGCACAGCATCCTTGCCCAAACGGAACAGGTTTGTACTAGGTGCCTTGTTCTTCGGGTTATAAGCCACTGGCAGGAGATGGAGAGGACTGATCTGACCTCTTAGTCCCCTGCTGCTAACTGAGCAAAGAGGCACTTTTTAGAAGTGGTGATTCTCTTTTACTTGGCAGAAGGAGAGCAACTGGCCCTGTCCATCTCCAGCACAGCATCCCTCCAGTGGCTGTTGCTGGTGTCTATCTTATGTTTCTTTTTTAGATTGTGAGCCCTTTGGGGACAGGGAGCCATTTTGTTTGTTTATTTGTTTGTTTGTTGATATCTATGTAAACCGCTTTGGGAACTTTTGTTGAAAAGCGGTATATAAATATTTGTCGTATTCTTGCCCTCTGGTCTTCCAAATAGTACATCAAATTCTACAACCCAAATGTCTTGTTCTCCTGATGCAGATTCCCAAGGAGTTAAAAATCCGATTGAATACCTCATCCTTTGGACCCTTTATTCCGGAGGTGAGTGTTGCAAGGCCCTGAGCTTCTTATATGAGAGATTCCCATAAAAAGAGTGTGTGTGCATTGCTGAATTATTTGAGGGTGGGATGTCTTTTCCTAGCTGTACAGTGGATCTCCGCTATTCTTCAATCCCAAATTGTTCTAGTAAGAACTAATCTGCCTACTTTTCCTTCGCTATCCCTACAAACTGGACTAAATTTGGGTCAAATCAGTTAGATGGTCCAGAATTTAGACCTCTTGCACTTCAAATGTCTAACCATCCAGCATCTTGAATCGGGTGGATGACATCATCACCTACTATGCCTTTGAGGTGTCCCTACAACTGTATCAAATTTGATTCCAATCAGTTCCCACTAGCCCTCAAACGTTCATGCACCTGCCATCTTGAATTGGGATGTATGATATCCCAAACTATGCTGTTGAGCTGTCCCTATGTGTCCCTACAGTTGTACCAAATTTTGCTCAGATCAGTCCACCAATGAGCCCACTTGTGCCTCAAACATTCACCTGTCCACCATCTTGAATGGAGGTGGATGACATCATCACAAACTATGCCACTGAAGTGTTCCTATTTGTCCTTACAGCTGTAGCCCATTTGTTTCAAATCAGTTAGACGGTCCACAAGTTAGCCCATTTGCGCCTCAAAAGTTTACACATCCACCATCTTGAATTGGGGTGGATGACACCATCATAAACAACACCCTTGAGGCATCCCTATGTGTCCCTACAATTGTAAGAACCAGTTTGGTAAGAACCAGTTTGGTTCTTATTGTAAGAACCAGTTTGGTTCTTATTGGTTCAGGCGTTGCAAAGTTGATGGGTGGCGGAGGGGACGACACACACAGAGAGAGAATGCCAGGTGATTTTGCAAGCCTACTGGAAAGTAGGCTAAAAAATGAAAGAAAGAAAGAAATCCGTTAATGGATTTTGTGCTCTCGCCCAAAGGAAACCACCCTATGTAAGGCGGCCTCAGGATTTCTCACCACGGGGCAAGTGGGGAGCGGCTAACAGTATTCTTAACTTTGTATTTTTCATATTGCTAATGAATGTTGAAATGCTTGTGACAAGCCATGCGGCTACCACAGAAATTGCCAGCCTGTGTGCCAGGGCAAAAAGGTGTGTCCCTGGGGCCTGAAGTGTGCCTTACAAAGGCAGCCACCCTGTCAGGAGCCGGGAGGGCCCGGGCAGCAGCAGCAGCAGCAGCGCTTGCTTATCCTGGCAGCTCCTCATCCCAAAGGAGGGAGTCCGAAATGCAGCACCAGGCTTCTCTGATGCCAGCCCACACTGCAGCTGACAGGTGCAGGGATATCTGAGCTGGAGGCCCTTTGCCCCATCCCATTGGCCCTGAGCCCTGGCTGAGTGAGATCCGGGGAGAAGAAGACAGGATGCCAGGAAGCCAGATCCCCAGGCTGGTCTGGTGGTAGCAAGCATGACTTGTCCCCTTAGCTAAGCAGGGTCCGCCCTGGTTGCATATGAAAGGGTCTGACTCCGTATGTGGCTTATGTTCCTATGTATCCTGCAGCTGTAAGGAGAATGCCTGCCTAAAGAAAATCCATATTCGTCTAGAGTGTAAGAATTATGAGGGCCTCTCACACTCTGTGTGCCCCAGATCTCAAAAGCTTGTGGCTCGCTGGACTAACCGATAGTCTGGGACAGCAATTTAAAATGAAACAAGGCAATTGACAACTTCAGGAGCACACATTGTAAACTCTTCTTGTCAATGCTGCTTCTCTCTCTGCCTCTAGGTGGAAAAGCGGTACCCCAACATGCTAATGAAGCTTCACGTCTCACTGTCTTCGGCCCCGTCTTTGAGCATCACCCCTGAAGGCCTCTTGTTGGCTCCTGAAGTGGATGTCCAAGCCTTTGCCATTCTCCCCAACTCCACCCTGGCTCCCCTGTTTGGGCTGGGGGCGGTACGTTCCGTTCACACACTCCATCTCTTGGTGCGGTTGCTGCCAGATGATTCACACTGTTGCCTATCCTTCCACCTTCATTGGTGTTTTTTTTTGGAGGGGGGGCTGTTTTTTGGTGTGGTTTTACTTTGTAGTCTGATTGTGCACATTTCTCCCTACTCATTTATATATTTATTTGATTATACTCATGTCTTCATTCACAGAGAAAATTCTTTCTGACTTTTATCCTGATGCCCACCCTTGTTGCAAATGGATCTGCTCCTTCAAGGATTTCCCTTTTTAAAAAATGTTTTTTATTTTATTTTATTTTATTTTTAGATATCCCCCCCCGATTTCAGATTTGCAAATATTATCATGTCCCCTTCGCCCAAAAAAAGCATATCTGACTGTGTGCAAATTTGGCATTATTTTAAACCCTTTTCCAAGGGGTTTGCAAAGCAGACTCAACCTGCCTCTCTTTGTTTCCAGTCTGCCAGTGCTTTGGCCAAAGTTGCTGCCAGCTCTACCAAGATTTTTGGGGCCCTGGAGCTTAGCAGGTGAGAAATATGGTTTTACACAGATGCTTCAGCATCCCAATAGATCTTTATTTGCTTGATCAGAGACAAGATATGTTGGTGTTATTTTTGACACACACTGGGGCCTTTCACATGATCAGGTGGGCAGGGGGATGATGGGGTAAAGCCTAGATTCCCCGCAGATTATCCGGACAGGCCCCAGCCGCACCGCGCCATCGCTCACACAGTCGCCACAGCGGCAACAGGCATGGCATTCTGGAGGCCAGGGGGAATCCCCCAATGCACCGCACAAGAAGCGCCGTGCATGGAGGTCTTCCCCTGGGAGATGGGCGCTCTAGGCAGTCATCTCTGTGTCAGTGCAGGGGGCAAGCAGCCCACACTGACACACGATCCCGGAGCCGGAGTTAATGGTGCACTCGCTCTGTTAACCCAGGCTAAGAGCTGGGCTTCAGTGCTGGGTTTGATGCTGTGGCATTGCCAGGATCCGTGTGGGTCCTGGCGGTTCTCACACGGGCAGCCAAATCCAAGCTTGGCCGCTCATGAGAACAGCCTCACGGACTCTGCTTTGCAGCGAATGTCTGCTATGCGTAATGATTTTCAGTGCAGAAATGATGCAGTGGAAAAAATGTTAACACCTCTCCAGCCATTCCTTACAGTCCTGGGATGGATCGGGCCCAATGTGGCAGATTTTTATTTGTATGTAAAAGGACAGTTTCTAATTCACTTCCTTGTTTATCCCCCTCAGTCTGTAAGGTTGCATGTAGTTTGGCCCTTACAGCACAGTCCAAAGCATGTTTACTCAGATGTAAGCCCCACTGAATTCAGTGGGGTTTACTCCCAAGTACTTGTATATGGGATTGCAATCTAATTCTTGCTTACATAGGCTAGGAATCCTGTAGGATATGTTGTGTGAGTGGGGATAGAAGCATAATGGGCCATGGCGATGGTTTGTTTCATTGGCTTGGTTTGGCTGGCCTCTCCTTGTAATGACTCCATAATCAGCAGGTGGGGAGGTGGACCTCTCTCTCTCATTCTCTCTCTCACTTATGTAGGTTGCAGCTGTCCTTGAAGCACTCTGATGTTGGACCCTTCTCCGTAAGAGTTCTTCAGTGTCCTAACTTGAATGATCTCCCAGTCCTGAATAACCCCCAAGGATTCCATTGGCAAATCTAGAGGGCCCCATTTTCACCATGAACAGCTGATGGGCCCGGGACGCCCTGCCAGCCTGCTTCCCATCCGCTGGCTGTCCCTTCTCCGCAGTGCTCTCTCCCCTCTTTCTGCTGGCATACCTGAAAGGATTCCCCAGTCCTCTTGGTTGGGGATACCCACTCCTTGGGAATTAGTCAACTAACAGAACATGCCAAGGCAGATATGGAGTCCTGCAGGGGTTGGGCTTTCTGCTTTCGGTCTGAGGGGACACAGAATGTGGGGACTTTGGGCCACCTTCCTAAATTCTTTCTTTCTTTCTTTCTTTCTTTCTTTCTTTCTTTCTTTCTTTCTTTCTTTCTTTCTTTCTTTCTTTCCCAATCTTCCTGAGAAGAACCCAGAGTGGTATACATGATTTATGATTGTCCTCACAACAACCCTGTGAGGTACCACTCTGGGCTCCTTGGAGGAAGCGCGGGATAGAAATGTAATAAATACTGTAAATAAATAGAAAATAAGTGACTGGCCCAGAATCACCCAGTGAGTTTCCAGGCTGGGCATTGAGTCCTGACCTGCCATTTCTTGCTTGTTTCTCACTGCCCAGGTACAACTGACGCAGATTCTCATAAACTTCTATGCTTCAAGCACCCTTATTCCTCAGATTAATGGTAAGGACTAGTTTAATGGCTTTGCAAAGTGTTCCGTGTATCATCTCAACAGCTCTGCGAGGCAGGCAAAATGCAGGAGATAAAATAATATCTGTGACACATTCTCGGCCACACAAGCATGTTCTGCCACACACAGAGAGACTGCTGCCCTTCAGCTCTCCAAGGCCAAAACAGGAATGGGGGAGTCTGGCTTTGGGCACATGGGGAAGGGGTACTTGGGGGAGGACCCACTTGTGTGACCAGCTCAGGGGTAGCCCTTCCATGAGGCAAGGTGAGGCATTCAGCTCAGGCAGCAGATTCTTGGGGATACATGTACACACACACACTGCACATGCACCATTTTCTTGTGGGTGTGCAACTTTGTTGCAAAAGCGCTTCATTAGTCTGAATGTCAGCCACTCCGTGTTAACACAAAGTTACATATAGGCTGAATTCACATGTAACACGGAACCGTGGTTCCACACCTACCTACCTCCACTCTCCCATCTGAACTGGGACATTCAGGACAGCTGCCTCTCAGCAGGACTGCAGAGGCAGGCGGAAGCTGGCTGTGCGGGCTTCCTTCTTGATAGAAGGACAGCCCACACAGCCAATTGGGCCAAAGTGAAGGAGGAGCTTCCCCCCTCAATTCTGGTTCCATGGGACCGAAACTGGGGGGCCAGCGTTCAGATGTAACACTGGCACTTGGAAACCAGAGTTAAGGTGGCCACTCTGAACTGAAAGTTCCATTTGGAGTTTGGGGAGGGAAACTATGTGTCCCTTTCCATCTTTAAGTTTGGTTTCCCAAATTCAGACATGTGGCTATGGAAACGAGAGATGAAGGGACCTCTGCTTTCCTATTATGTCCAAATTTGGCCACAATGTCTTTTGGATAATCTGGCTTTCCTTATCTTGAGAGTTGGTGGGTGGGCTCGAACAATCCTTCTGGGTCCATGACTTCCATGGTGTTAACTGTCTCTTCCAGCACGGCTGGCCGAGGGCTTCCCACTTCCTCTTCTGGACCACGTGCAGCTCTCCAACCTCATCCTCGAGCCTCGTCAGGTGGGTGGCCCTTCAGTGCTGTGGCAAAGGAGACGGAGGACAACCAGGGAGAGTCTAGGGCTGGGTGCTATAGAAGGAAGGGCAGGGAAAGCCCCCTGGAGAGTCAGTGAAAAGTTGTGCCACACATGGGCGCAGGAATGGCCCATGCCCCGAGAAGCTGCACAACATCCTGTGAGAAGTTCATCCCAGGATCCCTTGCAAAGGATGCTGCAACAACTCCCCAATTGCATGGGAGCCTGATTGCAGTGGACTACAATTGAGGCACGGGCGGGGGGAGGGTTCATGAATATAGCCAACATGGTCCAGGTTGAGTCATCAGGTGCATAATCAGCCAATTATTACAGTATATCCCAAGAAAAGGAAAATGAGCAAGGGCACAATCCACCAGGAAGCTCAATTGAAATGAACGGTGCTGGATCAGGGCTGTCCCTAGGAGGGTGTGGGGCTGGGTGTGAGCAGCACTTAGCCAGACTGCTCCACCACTGCAGCTCCTCTCTTGGCCTCACTGAGTATCCAGCCTCCCAGTGCTGATGAGTCTGACCGCCTCCCTCCTCCTCGTCCCAGTGAAGAGAAAGCCGACCAAACTTCCCAGGGTGAGGTGCTGGGGAGTCCGCCACTCTCCTCCAGCGTGGGAGAACTGACCGGATGAGGTGTGGAGGGGGTGTGGGGGGGGGACAGAGGAGTGGAGGGCAGCCCTTGTGTGATCCAGATAAGTCCTTTCAACTCCTGGAACTGGCCAGAATTCTCTCACTGCAATCGATTCGAATGAGCTCTCCATCACCTCCACCCTCTCCAACAATTCCCAAGCAGATCCAGTCCTCTGCTGCTCAACCGGTTCTTCCTTGAAGTCTCCCATAGGCCAGTCCGGTGTCATGCCGCATATCCTTGCTTAAAGACAGGATGTTCTTAAGGCCAAGCTCTTCAAACTAAACGAATCCGTAGCCCTCCATGGCTTCAGCTGCGCAAACCACAAACACAGCTAAAATCCATGGGGTAACTACTCAAGAGTAAGCCACTGATGATGAAACACAAGTGATGCTTGTATCCAGCTCATGGGGGGCTTGGAAGTTTGGTTGCCTCTCTCTTCGCTCGAAGGAGGAGGGAGGCGATGGGACTCTTTAGCACCACGTGTTAGATACTGAGCGGGGAGGGTGGGTGTGGAGCGGCGGCTGATGGGGACTGCTGAGGTGGCTGGGAGAGCACAGGGCTGGGGGTGATTGCCCCGCTCTCCCCACCTAAAGGACCGGCCTGTGCCTGACACTGTACAGCCAGACATATTGTAGCTGCTCTCTGTAGCACGGATGTGCAGAGTAGCGAGAACTTTGCCTCCACCTAATGTTCAGTTACGTCTTGGCAAATGGTTGTCCTGATTCACTCCGTGCTGAAATGTGAATGTTGCATCTCTTAAAATAAGATGCAGCCCAGTTTTGGAAGGACTGGGGGCGGGGAGGTGGGGGGTTGCTTGGGAAGAATCCGCAGATGGGTGTGGGCATTGTCCAAATTGGCAGCCCTGCCCCCTTGGCATCTCCCTTCTTTCTGACCTCAAGGGGTGGCTGCATTGCCAAATGTCTGTGTGCAATCGCTGATCCTCCCAGCCAGGTGTCTCTGCAGCCAAAACCCAGCATTCTGAAATGGCCAATGAGTGATTATATTCCTACGAAATATATGAAATCTTCGACATCAACCCAGGATCATTTTGGACATTCTCCCAGTGCTAAGAACAGCTCTGAGAGGTTGGGATTTTGCACCCCTTCTGTTTCCATGCATAGGGAGTCCCTCTGGACTCTGGTGGAGAGCCTTGGATACAATTGTGGGCAGCAGACTTCCCTTTGATGCTCAACCAGCATTTCTCCTTGGGCTGCATTCACAATGCACATGCCCAGGTCGCCTGCAGATGTAACCAGAGTCCATGTTCTCAGATGAAAAGTGTGTGCTGTGCTTATCCATAGAGAGACAGGCATGGATGGATGAAAGAATGTTCTTTTTCTGTTGTTGGCAAAGGCATGATTTGGCCTGAATATTGTCTTCTGATCTTTCCTCAGGATTTCCTGCTCTTTGGAGCAGATGCTCACTATGGTTAGTGAAGATGCAGGCAGCAGAAAGAGGAGTGATGACGATAAACAGAAACATGATGTCGGCCTCACTTGAGCTGCTTCATTTTAGCTTTGCATTAAGGGAAAAGCTTCCCAGGAATGTTTTTGTTATCTTCTTGTCTGGGCTGGCAGCAACGTCCTCTCTTTGGTGCTGTCCTTTCTGTTTGCAAACTCTCCTTCTGCCGCTGGACTGCTGCATGCAAGACTCTCTCTCTCTCTCTCTCTCTCTCTCGGGTGGAGCCACCATTGGGCAAGGGGAGAAAGTTGTCTCCCGGCGCACTGCCCCAAAGGGCCCCACAGAGCCAAGTCACATGACCCATCCCATCCTGACTCCCCAGCGCCCGCCCGATTGCAGCTCACTGCCCGGGCTTCCTCTTAGGCATTCCTTCCTTCTGGTATTCCTTCACACACACTCTCTCCCTCCCTCCTTTCCCCAGCTCCCTTTTGCCATGCTGCTGGTTAACCAATGTTCCTGGATTGTTGGCAGGGGCGGATCTGGGGCGGGGTGCAAGGGTGCCGTTGCACCCCCTATGAATTAATGTTGAGTCTCCTGGAGATTGCCAGTAGCAGTGAGTTTGAAAAAAGGGTTGACTTTTCTCCCAGTCCTATTGGTTCTCCTGGAGTGTTGTGCTTCTTCCCCACTTGGAATTTGTATGTAACACATACAAATTCCAAGTGGAAATAACACATTTTGAAGAAATGAAGAAAATAACACATTTTGTAAAAACTAACTCTTTGCTTTTTGTTTTATTTGTGTGTGATTTGTTCCCCTTGGTCAAGCTACCATGTTGCTCGCTCTCCCCCACCCCAACCCCCATGAACTGTGTGTGTGTTGTACATGTAAGGGAAGTCCCATCCTGTGTGTGTGTGTGTGTGTGTGTGTGAGAGAGAGAGAGAGAGAGAGAGAGAGAGAGAGAGAGAGAATTTAAAGCTTAAAAAAATACATTTTCAAAATATGCCAAAACTATTCTAGTGCAGACCTGTAAGAAAAACCCTCCCCATCCCAATAGTATACCTTGTTGTGAGGAAATTAGTTAGTGCAAAAGTATTAAAAGCTTTGAAAAGAATGGGGGAGGTGCTCTGACAAAATGGATCTGTTTTAGTTTTTGTTCCTGCCCTTTATTCCTGAAGTAACACTGCTCATTGCTCTAATCTGGTCTTTGTGTGTGTTGCTTTCTCTCTCTTAAATATTAAAAATATTTAATATTTAATATTTAAATATTATTAAATATTATTAAATATTTAATATTTAAATATTAAAAATATTTATATGCTGCTTTTTTTAGTAAGAGTTCTCACAATGGCTTAAATAGCAAAATATGAGAAAATGGTTCCCCTTTTAAACATTACTATTTTATTTTGTTTTGCTTTGTGTTTGTAGCATGCTCCCCCACCAGAAGTCTATTTTTGTACACTTGCTTCAAAATATGGCTTTGCAAATCAGTTCACAAGAAACTCATTTTTAAATTGCACATGAAATTGTTACATGTGACTTAGCATTACAATTGTTACAATTGTTAATTAAATTGTTACATGTGACTCCATTCTAGGATTGTGTGTTTTGTTTTGTTTTCTGTTTTGTTTTTGGCCCAAATCCGAAACACCCCCATTTTGTTCTTTGTTCGAAATCAGCCATTCCAAAACACCCCAATTTTGTTCTTTGTTTGAAATTGCAAAATCTGAATCCGAAACGTTTTGGATTTTGAAAAATGGCCCCGGGGAAAAACTAGTGGGTGGGGGTGCTAGTGCCCAATGGGTGGAAACTACCACCCAAATTTCAGAGGAATTGGGCAAAGGGCTGATTTTTGGTGAATTTTTGAAGTATAGGATTTTTCCCATATGGAAGAATAGAGGTTTCAGCAAAAGTATAGCTTCATGTTGGGGGGGGGAGGGGTGGCCCAGAGCAGAGTAGGGTGGGTGATAGTGCCCAGTGGGGACAAGGAAGCTGCCAGAATTATTTCAAAGGAATTGGGCAGAGGGCTGATTTTTAAAGATGTAATGGAGTTTGCACGTCTGTACAGTTCTTCACCATAGGGAATGATAGACCTACATAATTCCAGCCCCATAACTGCACTTGGGAGGGCACCAGGGTGGCCCAGAGCAAGTGGTGGTGTAGAGCACATAAGGTGCCAACCACCCCCATGGGTTGCTAACCCATGGGGTACTGGGTTCTGTAGTTTCTGAGATGTTTGAGTGTAGATTCAGATTCTCTGGTAGCATATGAGAGTGGATTCATGGTTTGTCATTGAAAATCTCATATGCTGCCAGAGAATCTATACTCAGAACACCTCAGAAACAGCAGAACCCAGCACCCCATGGGTTAGCAACCCATGGGGGTGGTTGGCACCCTGTGTGCACTACACCACCACTCACTCCCGGATACCCCAGTGCCCCCCCCCAGGTGGAGTTATGGGTCTTCTGAAACCTTTATTCCCTGGGGGGAGGGGAACCTTAAAGAAGTGTAAACTTCAACAATTCCTAAGAAATCAGCCCTTTGCCCTATTCCTTTGGAATAGGGCAAGTGGCAGGCACCCTTTGGGGCACTGCCACCCAACCCACTGTTTTGCCCCTCAGGCCCCCTTTCTGCCCCAAATCTGCACCAAATCTGCCCCAAAGACATGCCAACTTCAGAAATTCTTTAAAAATCAGCCCTTTTCCAATTCCTTTGGAATCTGGGTGGCAGCAGGCACCCATTGGGGCACTACTACCTGAACCACTCTTCTGCCCCCAAAGCCCCCTTTCTGCCTCAGATCCACCCCAAATAACATCAACATCACACATCAACAACAGCAGAGCTTTGGGGAAAAATCAGGCAGATTTCCAAAGGTCATGCACATCCACATGCCTCCCGCCCAAAATGCAATTGATCTATACACAACAGTGTGAAACAACAACAATGAAATGCACACTGCCCCACTGGGCAATGAGGGTAAATGCACACTGCCCCACTAGCCAATGAGAGTAAAATTAACCCTTAAATTTGCTTAAAAGGAATGAGGCAATTGCCAGCAGATCAGCCTATGCTTTCACTGGCCAGTCTTTGGGCTGGAAGGGCTGGAAATTCAAACAGATGTCAAAACTCAAAATGGAGACTGAAGGAGAAAGACTTTTTGCGATTGCAAAATGGAGTTCCTAAACAGCCGAAACAACAAAACATTTTGTATCCGAAACAGGGACGTTTTGTTTTGGCTACAAAATTTTCTGTTTTGAGCATTGGGTGTTTTGTTTTGGCTACAAAACAATCGAAATGGCCTGTTTTGTGCACAAAATGTTTTGTATCCGAAACGAAACGCACATCCCTACTCCATTCTGATTGTTGCTGAACAGAGCAAGAGTCTCCTCCATGTTTTGTTCCTGTCTGTATGTCATTTAGAAGGAATTTGCTTAGTTCGCATTGGTTCCCATCCTCTCTGCCTTGCTAGCCTGTGAACTTGCAACATACAGGTGAAACTCGGAAAATTAGAATATCGTGCAAAAGTCCATTAATTTCAGTAATGCAAATTAAAAGGTGAAACTGATATATGAGACAGACGCATTACATGCAAAGCAAGATAAGTCAAGCCTTAATTTGTTATAATTGTGATGATCATGGCGTACAGCTCATGAAAACCCCAAATCCACAATCTCAGAAAATTAGAATATTACATGGAACCAAGAAGACAAGGCTTGACTTATCTCGCTTTGCATGTAATGTGTCTGTCTCATATATCAGTTTCACCTTTTAATTTGCATTACTGAAATTAATGGACTTTTGCACGATATTCTAATTTTCCGAGTTTCACCTGTATTATTTACTCTCTATACCTTTCCTGTTCTGGTCTACTGATCAGGAGTGGGAACGATGCTGATAATGAAACTGCCTACTAGAGGCTGCATAGACAAACCTTAACAATGGCAGTGTTGTAATCCTATTGGCCTAATATGGTACTGTACTACCAGAATACCCAGCTAGCTTGTTGTTAATGATGACCATGCTTGAAATGTATCAATTACTGTATAAAAGTCCAGGGCAGCCACTTCCTAGGGCTGCCCTGTTGTGAAGCTATTCCATAGGGTTGCACTTTTGCTCTGCAGAGTAAAATAAAGCTTTGAACTAATCTCTGATTCTGGTGAGTTATTGGCTAATCACACCAGTAAAAGAACCTTTTTTGTGGAGTTATTAAAATGATTGTTCGTCTTTAAATTCTGCAAAATTGGGGTAGCTCCATATATGACATTCTGCTGTCCTATTTGAAATCAAAATGGTGGCTTTTCTTTCTGTAGTGTATAGACACACACTATACATTGTATATATACTCTAGTGTATAGACATACACTATAGTTGCATATGATTTTGTATTTATTTTATCATTATTTATTTTTATTTATCAAATTTGTACACCACCCCAAACTTTCATCTCTGGGCGGTTAACCATAGCATAAAACAAGTTAAAAACATACAAAAAACCAGAAATTAAAACCTAAAAATTTTAGTAAGCTGAGAAAGCTTGGACAAAAAGATGGGTTTTCAAGTGTTTTTTGAAAATTGCCAGAGATGGGGAGGATTGTATCTCAGCAGGGAGCGCATTCCACAATCTCGGGGCAGCGACCAAGAAGGCCCGTCTCTGTGTAGCCATCAAACGAGTTGGCGGTAACTGGAGACGGACCTCCACAGATGACCTCAATGGGGGTGGGACTCATAGTGAAGAAGACGCTCTCTTAAATACCCAGGGCCTAAGCAGTTTAGGGCTTTATAAGTTATAACTAGCACTTTGTATTTTGTCCGGTAACCTATTGGCAGCCAGTGTAGCTCCATCAGTAAAGGAATAACATGGTCTCTCCAAGATGACCCAGAGACCAACCTGGCTGCCGCATTCTGAACCAACTGAAGTTTCTAGACTATGTACAAAGGCAGACCCACATAGAGTGCATTACAGAAGTCAAGTCTTGAGGTTACCAACGGATGTACCACTGTTCTGAGGTCATTAATCTTGAAAAACTGGCGCAGCTGGCATATCAGCCGGAGCTGATAGAAAGCACCCCTGGCCACCGCCTCAACCTGAGAAACCAAGGAGAGGTGTGAATCCAGAAGTACTCCCAAACTGCAAACCTGTTTCTTTTGGGGAAGTGTGACCCTATCTAGAACAGGTAGATCAACATCGTCTCTAGAGTTCTGACCCTGCACAATAAGTACCTCTGTCTTATCTGAATTCAGCTTCAGTTTATTCTCCCTCATCTAGCCCATTACTGCTTCCAGGCAGGCATTTAGGGAGGCTATGCCAGCTCCTGAAGAAGCTGACATGGAGAAGTAGATCTGGGTGTCATCAGCATACTGGTAACACCCAGCTCCAAATCCCCTGATGATCTCTCCCAGCGGTTTCATGTAGATGTTAAAAAGCATTGGAGAAAGTACAGAGCCTTGCGGGACACCATACTTAAGCTCAGATTTTGAAGAGCAACAATCTCCAATTGACACCATCTGGAATCTATCCGAGAGGTAGGAGCGGAACCACTGAAAAACAGTGCCTCCCACCCACAACACCCTCAGGCGTTCCAGAAGGATACTATGGTTGATAGTATTGAAAGCTGCCGAGAGATCCAAACGGACCAACAGAGTCACACTTCCTCTGTCGATTCCCAATTTGAGATCATCCATCAGGTCGACCAAGGCAGTCTCCACCCCATAGCCTGCCCAAAAACCAGTTTGAAATTGGTCTAGATAATCAGTTTCCTCCAAGACCTCCTGGAGCTGAGAGGCCACCACCCTCTCAATTACCTTCCCACCCATGGGAACTTGGAAACAGGCCTATAATTGCTCAACTCTGAGGGATCTAATGTAGGCTTCCTTAGAAGAGGTCTAATGATTCCCTCCTTAAGACAAGGAGGTATCCTGCCCTCCCTCAGAGAAGCATTTATTATTTCCACCAGGCCATCTACAACAGCCTCCCTGCTAGATCGAACAAGCCATGTTGATCAAGGGTCAAGAGTACAAGTGGTGGGTCTCACCACTTCAAGCAGCTTGTCCACATCCTCAGAAGTCACAAATTGAAACCGATCCAGTCGAATCACATAAGAGGAGTTGTTGGGCACCTCCAGTTCAGACATCAAATTAATTGTGGAGTCTCCATTTAGGTCGGCCCGAATCCGAGAGATTTTATCTGCGAAAAACTCTTTAAACACATCGCAGCGGGTAACTGATGACTCCAAATTCTGGCTCAAGGGAGGGGGGCAGATATTAGTCCCCTCACAACCCTGAAAACTCCGCTGGATGTGAACTCGCAGAGGCAATACGACAATTTTTGCGCGACACCCAAGAAGACACGAGACTTCCCGGCCCCAAATGGCAACCAGCCAAATCCCATACTGTCCCTTAGGAAGGGAGGGTGGGTGCCTTCACAGAGTGAAATGAAACGCTCGTTCAGCCAGAGCAGGATGCGTGGCTGAAGCCCCGCCCCTTGGCCAATGAGGCTACGGCGTGCCTCGTGCTTCTTGTAAGGGGGCCGGGCAAGCAAGAAGACACAAGACTCAAGGTATTGGTATAAATTAGGGCCACAATTTTATTTAAACTTTAACAACAGAATTAAAGAGCAGGGTGTGGCTCTCCTCATCATACAGTGTGGTGCTACAGGCATGCGCCACCAGGACATGCCTAGCCTATGGCATAGGTTCCAGACAATCCACCTTGGCTCCAGACAATCCCAAATGCTCTAAAACAGGGGCTGCCTATCCTAGCTGGTCTAGTGCTAGGCCTCCACCATAGCAGCACCCCCCAGTAGCCGTTCAGCAATTCTGTGGGGCTTAGCCTGACAGAGTAGGTCGGCCAAAGGCAGATATCCCTGAGCCCTGTAGTCTCTAGGGAGTTGCCCTTCCCAGCCAAAACGCTTACCTGAAGGTGTTCAGCAGCCTGATAAGTTCTTCTCGACCGCACTGTACCTGCCATAGTGGGGGTTAGCTTAGCTTAACCCCCCGCCACCCACCCAACCAAGCATGCAAAAAGGCAGCCAATAGCCGCTTCAAATCTCTAAGAAACAAACTCGTCCCACTGGGTGAAAGGTGAACTCCATCCCCCCTGAACAAACTAGGTACCAAGACAACAATGTCCAGATGTTCTATGAGGCCTCCCCCATAAGACCTTATACAATGCTCCATTTGGGCGTTAACTTTCTTGCGGGCCCTTTCTAGCCTGTAGGGATCCCTGGCACCCCTCCAGACCCAGCATGGCAGACCAAATGACTGATATCCCCAGACACCAGTCTAGAATCTGTAGGATGTCCCTCTGCAAATCGTGGATGATGGACAACCCTGACAGAGTCGCTAGATCATTTTCTCCCAGGTGAACCACAAGGATGTCAGGCGGCAGATTTGCTGACAGGAATTCATGCAGCATGGGCAAAAATTGGGCGATGACCATACCCAAAAATTGGGCGATGACCATACGATGACCATACCCATCCAGGAGATTGATGCCCACTTCCCAAGTCCTAGTTGTGTTCCAGGCTGTATCCCATGTGCCACCTTGTGGGTCCAGAACACAACGGAATGGCCCAGAATAAGGACTTATGCCCTTTCTGCACGTTGTGCTGGGCCTGTAGGGAGAAAACAATCAGTCACTGCCACCAGGGCACTAGCGCATGTATCTCTTATACGTGGCAGACTGTCAATGCCCAATGCGCTGGATAGCCTCACCTGAAAGACCCAGCTGGGAAGCTGCTGAGGCAGTGCCAATGCGGAAAGAATGGAGGGACAAATGTGCAGTGGATACCTCTGCTGCTGCCAGGGCTCGTTGCACCACTGCCCAAAACAGGTATTGAGAGAGGGGCCGACCATCCCTATGAATGAAAAGGCACCCAGACCCGGGACCCTGAAGGGCCACATAAGCAGTTAAAGCCTGCACAGGGCACAGGAGCACATTGCTGGCCTGATGTAGCAACACAAGCTGCCCCCTGCCCTTCTGATCGGTCTTAGAGAACCGAAGGTGTAGGTGCACCGTGGCCCGCTCCATGTTAACATCCCCGGACTGTACTACCTTGAGAGTGGAACCACACCGCTCCCTGGGAAACAACTCACTGGCCCTAAAGGCTCCAAAAAACATAACTAACGTGGCTGCGTGGAAAAACGCAGCCTCGTATGGGTGACTGGCAAATAGATGAGAAATGCTCCACTGCACTCTGGATGGCGGGAGGCGTAAGGGGCCTCCGCCTCCACCGGGCGTTCACGTGCCCAGCCCTCCAGCATCCTCCTTACTCTGAAATCCCCTGTGGTGTCATTAAGGCCCTGCGATTTGGACTGGAATGCCACGACTGCTAAATAACCCGACAGGGCCCTGGGAGACAACCCCTTCCCCTTAAGGTGCACCAAGAACTGCATCAGGCGTTCAGTGGGTGGAGACCGTTCCTGAGCCACTCCTAACTGCAGCCTAAAATCCTGGAAGGCCCTGCACTGTCTATTGTACTCTGCCCGAGTGCTGGGGGCCAAAGAGACCCAAACAGCCCTTTGCACTTCTAAGCACCAAGGCTCCACAGCCAAGATGGCATCTTGTCAGGCTGTGACTCCGCCTCCGGCACCAGCTGACAAAAGCGCTGCACCTGGAAACAAGACAGCACATCCGCCAAGCTGTTCTGGACACCTGGTACATGGCAGGCTATGAACATGATGTTATTAGATAAGCATGCCATGATGAAAGCCCTAACTAGGTTCATAACTCTGGGGGACCTGGAAGTCTGTCAATTGACCACCTGTACTGTGGCCTGGTTATCACACCAGAAGTGCACAGTCTTATTCTGAAAAAGGTCGGTCCAAATGTGTATGGCCACCACAATAGGGGAAAATTCCAGAAATGTTATGTCCCTGGTGAGGCCACTTGAGACTTATGCATCTGGCCATCTCTCTGCACACCCGCGGCCACGAAAATAGATGCCGAAGCCCAACCCACCTGCGGCATCCAACTGGGCCTGCAGCTCCACCTCCAATAGGAGCGAGTCACACCAGAAAGAGACCCCATTATAGGAGTCCAAGAAGGATGCTCGCAACTCCAGGTCAGCCCGCATGGGGGCAGTAGCCCTAATCTGATGGTGCCTGCTCCTAACTCACTTAGTGGCATCACAAAGCCAGCGTGGGAAAGGGCGGCCAGGGGCCACCACCCCACATGCAAAATTTAAAAGCCCAATAAGCTGCTGCAGCTGCTTGAGCATGACCTTGTGCGCTTGTATACAGACCCCAAATAATGCCATCAGGGCCTCAAGTTTAGCCCAGGGAAGCCTGGAACTGCTGGATAGAGTATCCAGCTCGATGCCTAAGGAAGTAAGGACAGAGGAAGGGCCCTCGGTTTTATCCTGTGCTAATGGTACACCCAGTTCTGTGCAAAGTGCCTGGAAAACCTCCAAAAGGCACCTGCATTGGTCAGTCCCCGCCCGGCCTACCAGAAGAAAGTCATCTAAGACGTGAGCTGTGGACTTGATCCCCGCCCTACAGTGAAGCGCCCACACCAACATGGAGCTAAACACCTCGAAAGCCCACTCAGGAGACTGAGCAGCCCATGGGCAGGGCTCAGTCATCATAATAATGGCCCTGAAATGCAAAGCCCAGGAGGTTAAAATCCACTGGGTGAACGCGGAGCAGGCGAAATGCAGACTCAATGTCGCATTTCGCCAGGCGTGCACCATGCCCACAAGATCTGACAACACTAACCGCCTGGTCAAACGAGGTGTACCTAACAGAGCAGAACTCATCCCGGATCCCATCATTAACTGAGGAACCATGAGGGAAGGAAAGGTGGTGGATCAGTCTGTACTCACGCGGCACCTTTTTGGGCACCACCCCCAGTGGGGAGATGCGCAAGTTTGGCATGGGGAGCTCTACAAATGGGCCAAGAACCCATCCCAATGCAATTTCTTTGTGAATCTTCTTAAGAACCACTGTTTCCATCCCAACCACGGACCTAAGATTTGGGGCTGTACTATGTTTTCTCGGACCAACATAAGGGTTCCGAAAACCATGACTGAAGCCACAAGTAGGCCGCCTGGTCCCTAAGGGGGTAGTCCCCCAGAAGGTGGGTCAGAACCGGAATCTTAACAGGGCTGGGGCCCTTTTCCAGTGGGGCCACCCTGCGTGGCACCCCCCCCTTTTGCCACCAGGAGGCGGGTCTCTCAGGCCACCCCAGGAACCCTTGATGTGCTGGCAGTGAATGCTGGTGTGCCTTCCACCGCAGAGACCGCACTCATGCCGGAAGCGGCAGGGTGATCCATTGCAGTTCCCACTAGTGTTAAACGCCCAGCATGGCAGGGTACTTTGAACACCCTGTGCAGCAAAATGCCCTGGAGACTGCGCTGCAGGAGTCTTTGAGATCAGGTGACCACTGCCCACTTATTTGCCCTGAATGTGCCTCGAAGGGGTCATAATAAGGAGCCAGAACTCCTGATGTTGCCTGTCCCAGGGGATAGCCAGGTTCAAAGCAGCCCTGAGTCTGAAGGAGCGATCATACCACTCCCAGGCATTGCCCATAAAATCCATGTACCCCCGGTTTATTATGTCCATGTATTTTACCAGGGCGGGGCCCTTGGATGTGTACACCTGCAGCATAATGCCCATATAGACCGTGTATGCTGACAGCCAGTTAACCCAATTGTGTTCCACTGGCTTGCGTTTTGATTTTGCCTCCTCCCTCTTTTGTTCCCCTTCCATCACTACGGATTTGGGTTCCCTGAATAACAGTTGAAATTCACCATGCCATATGCGTTCTTTAACCACGGGCAACAAGTGGTCATCCAGGGGGAGGGGGGTGTCTCATGGCAGATATGGGGTTTGTGTCCCCGAAGAGTCTAAAGCAGTATATGGAACTGCTGTCAGGGTACCCACCAAGGAGGGTACGCCACCTTGCCAAACCTGTGTGCATGCCCCATAGGGGGGTGAATGGCCATAAAGGCCTGGGTGCCATTCATAGGGGCTGTATGTGGGGGCCAGGGGAGTGATTCCCCAAGGCCAAGTGTGATGCAAGGACTCACCAGACCCCTGCTCATCCAAGGCATGTCCATTGCTTCCATACTGCTCCGAAACAGGCGTGGAACCAGTCTTATCCAAGGTCATGTCCACCTCCGTCTGGACCAGCTGCTGGTCCCTCACCTCC
The DNA here is from genome assembly GCF_027244095.1 of Hemicordylus capensis. NCBI lineage: Eukaryota > Metazoa > Chordata > Lepidosauria > Squamata > Cordylidae > Hemicordylus > Hemicordylus capensis. The sequence continues at coordinate 3,230,268 of NC_069660.1, read as the reverse complement.
AGTGCCTCAATCGTAGTGGACAGCGACTGCATGAGTTTAGCCCCCCCTTGTAATCCTTTTAGGATCACCAGAAGGACCCCACCCTTCTCCATCCCAGGAGCCACCCCCGTCTTCCCTTTTCAAGTGCCTCCAGGTGTGCAGTGAGCGCTCTAATGATGCCCATGTCTCCATCGTCCTCTGATGAGGAATCTGTAGCAGATGCGGGCCGTGGTGGAGGCTGGACATGCTTCTTGCCTGTCTTCCTTTTGGCTTTATTGGGACCCATCTGAATGGCACTGATCAGGCCCAGCAAAAACTAATAAGGGCCCCCGTCTGTGAAATGCCACCAATTCCCAACAATCTGGCCTCCGGTAAGGCCACCAACAGAAGCTGCCCAAGGCCTATCCCTGGGGGAAAGGGCCCTAAGGAAGCCTTATATCCCCCTTTGCCATCCCTCACAGAGGGAAGGGGCCCACACAGCCCAAAGGCTGCTTATGACTTGGGGGGGAACAACCTGACCCCCCGCCGCCTTAATATTTTGCCCACCGGGCTGCCAAACCTGCCCCACAGCCAAAAGGCCACTCCAAACCTTGGTGGGGGGGGTCCTTAAAAAACCACCCCCATTGCTGCCACCACCACTTGGGTGGGAACCCTCGCCGTCACGCTCATTCCTCTCACTGGGCCGGCTGCTGAAAGGCCCAACCCCTGGCAGGAGCCTGAAGAAGCGTCCTGCTCTGTTGCCTTCACGGAGCGAACTGAGGCCCATTGGGCCAGAGCAGGATGTGCAGCTGAAGCCCCACCCCCTGCACGGGCCTGCTAGCCAATGAGGCTGAAACATGCCTTGTGCTTCTCAGAAGGGGGCCAGGCAAGCACTCAGCGCCGCTCATTCAAGCGGCGGGCAGCCAGATTTTGCTTAAATGAAATGTACTAAATAAAAGATCAAACTGAATTACATGCTGCTGTGATTGGTGTAAAAAAAGGCTATTTGAATAGCTTTTCCATATTGTCCATACGGAACAATATGGCTCCATATTGTCTCCGATGTTGTTTAATATCTACATGAAACAGCCAGGAGAGATCATCAGGAGATTTGGTGCACGGTGCTATCAGTATGCTGATGACACCCAGATCTATTTCTCCATGTCAACATCATCAGGAAAAGGCATAAGCTCCCTCAATGCCTGCCTGGAGGCAGTGATGGGCTGGATGAGGGAGAATAAACTGAAGCTGAATTCAGATAAGACGGAGGTACTTATTGTGCGCGGTCAGAACTCTAGAAGACGCTGTTGATCCACCAGTTATAGATGGGGTCACACTTCCCCAGAAGAAACAGGTACACAGTCTGGGGGTGCTTCTGGACACAAAACTCTCCCTGGTGTCCCAGGTTGAGGCAGTGGCCAGAGGTGCCTTTTATCAGCTTCGGCTGTTAGGCCAGCTGCGTCCATTTCTTGAGATAAATGACCTCAGAACAGTAGTACATCTGCTGCTTGTTGGAAGTGAAGGACTATGCGCTAGGCATGTGCCCGAAACGTTTCGGAGGCCATTGTAAAGGCCTCCGAAACATTTCGGCGCCACTTCTGGCCGACGGGGGGAATGGGGTGGCAGGGAGGAACGCTGCCACCCCGAGGGGCTTGAAATTTACAGAGCGCCGGCAGGGGAAACGCGGAAGGGGTGTGTGAGTACACCCTCCCTCACCCTTAAAGTACTACCCCCGCTGGTGCCGAAGACCATTCGTGTACATCCCTACTATGCGCTGTCTCTTGTCTCAATGACATAGGAGGACAGACTAACGAGTCAGAGGGCTAGAGGGTCAAGACATTGGTCATCCCTTCTCTACTACTCTGACACTATCCCTTTGATATGTAGATTGCTAATCTCAGGGACTTTCTTTCCTGCCTGCCTGCCACTTCCTCTTCCCTTCTCTTCCCTTCCTTCTCTCTTGCAATATGCACCATGTGTGCAGAGATGCAGAATCCATCCGCATCCAGATAGATAGATAGATTAGAGATCCTATCTCTTCACTTTCCTATCTAGAATGAAGTTCTCTAATAAATACTCCTTATATTGATTTGAAACTATGAACTGGCTCCAAGTTATTATACTCTCAGCATACACGCATGCCTAACCATATTTCTGCTGTGTTGTGCCTCTGTGCACTGTGCTATAATGAAAATGGGTTTCTCTTACCAGAGAGAATTCCCAACAGGTTATGGGAGCCCAGTATTTTGAGCTGTGTGTACTGCAACTAAGTCTGTTGCAGGAGATCCAGTGCGATCTAGCCGTGGACACTGAAATGCTAATCTACAGCAGCTGCCTTTTTACGGAGCTCAGTGAGGATGGCTATTTATCTAGAAGGAAAGCTCAGGCTGACTATCCTGAACCTGGACAATTACTTGGAATGGAGAACTCGGCTGAGGCTTGCATTATGAGCGAAAGGACTACAGAAGGTTACTGAGGAAACTGCACCAGCAGATGGAAGTTCTGCTGTGGAGAAAACTGCTAAAGAGGCATGACAACTCAAGGATGCGAAGGCACAAGCTTCGATCGCTGATTCTGTGAGTAGACAATATCTTTCTACCATATGTGATCTTGAGACTTCAAAGGAAATGCTAAGCAAGCTAGATTCCTTGCATATGAAAAAGGGGGGGCATACACTTTTAACTTGAGAAAGAAAATGCAGAATCTCCAGTATAAAGATGGGGATTGTTTTGCCACGCATGTGGGATTGCTGCAAGATTTTTTGTGTGTGCAAATTAAAGCTGCAAAAGAGGAATTCACAGAGAATCAGAAGCTGGAAACTCTGTTCCTAAGCATGCCGCCCAGCTATAGCAATATAATTGGTCAATTGGAAACCCACACCGCTTTAACCTTTGAGAGAGCAGTGGAAACTATCTTTGCTTAGGCAAGCAGAAGACAAGTTTTGAATTCTCAATATGAAGGTGAATTGGCAAATAACTTTGCTTTTAAAGCAACACTTGGCCATACCAGAGGAAATGAAAGGTGGGGAGGGAATGCTGCAAGAGGAAAGTGCATGCCCCCCTCCCCATTTGCATACAAAATTTATTCTAGAGACTGGTTCCATGGTTCATATCTCAAATCATTTGGATTTCTATACTGAACTGTTTGATATTCCTGAAGAGATTGCTCATTTGGGCAATAAAACTACAATTAAAGCAAAGATGAAATGCCAAGGAATTTTGTATTGCAAGTTACCAGGTGGATCAATTAAATAATTTTTAGTGAGAGATGTTTTGTATATCCCTGACTTCTCAAGCTCATTGCTTTCAATATCCACGCTAGAGAAACAAGGCTGTGAACTGTATATTAGAAATGGGCAATGTGTTGTTACCCAGAATGGAAAAGTTTGCTTTGTAGGCTCTGAATGCAAAGGCCTGTACAGCATGCAGGAGCAACATGTGTCAAAGACAGACAGAGAAAGACCAGCCTGGTCCAAACCTGAAGCATACCAGCCCAATGAAGTGAACCTTGCTCAGTCATGCTCACATGAAAACTTTCAACTGTGGCATAGACGCCTGGGACACAGAAACTATGATTCAATCCAGAACATGAAGGAAAGGGGATTAGTTGATGGCATTGATTTTGTACCATGTGACATTGTGACTAAATGTGTTTGTTGTCTTGAGTCCAAAGCAGTTAACAAGCCATTTCCTAAGCAGAGTGAAAGGAAGACCAGAAGACCCCTGGAGCTGCTCCACAGCGATATATCTGAACCACTGCCAGCGACCATAGGTAATAACAAATATTTTCTCACATTCCTTGATGATTACGCACAATATACAATTGTCTTTCTACTAAAGGAGAAATCACAGATGCTTGAGAAACTCCAGGACTACGTGGCCATGGCAAACAACAAATTTGAGTGGAAGCCAAAGGTGCTACACAAAGACAATGGAGGAGAATATATGTCTAGCGCCACACAGCAGTTCCTGAGAGAACATGGAATTGTGCATCAAACCACGGTAGCTTATAATCCATCGCAAAATAGAGTCTCAGAAAGATAAAACAGAAGCTTCCTGGATATGATAAGATGCATGCTTGCTGATGCACACCTCTCACAGAAGCTCTGGGGAGAAGGCATCATGACTGCTACATACATACAAAACAGAATGCACACAAAAGCTGTAGGAACAACACCATATGAACTTTGGCATGGTCATAAGCCGTCCATGACGCATTTGCGTGTCTTTGGAAGCATGGCTTACTCATACATCCCAAAGGAAAAAAGGACTGTTAGGGGCTAGGGCCACAAAAGGGATTTTTGTAGGCTACTCAGTGCCATCCAAAGGCTACAGAATTCTGGATCCTGACACCAACAGGATAACCATACGCAGATCGGTGTATTTTGATGAGAATGAAAGAGCTACGTCTGCAGAGCGGGCCTACACTGAAGCAAGCAACCAGACCAAGCACCCTGACAACTGGATTATGCTTCCTGATCTCAGCAGAACTGAGGAGGAGGAGACAGCAGATCCAGATCCAACCACGCTCGACACAGAGACCTCCAACGATCCACCAGACGCACCTGAGATAGTGGAAGAGACCAGAGAAGGTGAGGTGAGGTGATCACCATGCTCAACCAGAGGTGTTCCAGCCCCAAGATTGTCCTACTTCGCAAGAATGGCGGAACAACCAGAACCTTTATCATGGGAGTAAATATCCCAGTTACAACCAGAAGCCCAGAAGTGGGAACAAGCTGCAATTGAAGAGCCTGAGGCTCTACAGAAAAACAAAACCTGGACTCTTACTAAGTTACCTCAAGAGAGGAAAGTTATAGGCTGCAAATGGGTTTTCAGACTCAAACATGATGCTGATGGTGAGATTCAGCACCACAAAGCCAGATTAGTAGCAAAAGGATATTCACAGCAATATGGAGAAGACTGTGATGAAACATTTGCACCAGTAGTCAAACACACCACAGCAAGGTCTCTGTTAAGTATTGCTGCTAGCAAAGGAATGCATGTTGAACACCTAGACGTGAAAACTGCATTCTTCCATGGCGAACTGAAAGAGGACATTTACATGCAACAACCACCAGGATTCTTAGAGAAAGGCAAAGAGGACTGTGTACGCAAACTGCAAAAGAGTATTTATGGTTTAAAACAGGCTGCCAGAGCATGGAACACAAAACTCAATGATATGCTGCTTCAAGCAAACTTCAAAAGAAGTGAAGCTGATCCTTGCCTGTACACGGAATGCAGAGATGGCAAAGGGACTTACATTTTGGCATAGTTGATGATTTGATTCTTGCCTATGAGAATCCAGATGACAGCAAGGAAATAATGCATCATCTGAACAGAAATGTGGAAGTCAAGCGACTTGGCAACATTGCACACTATTTGGGCATTCAAGTGCAAAGAGAGAAAGATGGAAGTTTCCTCGTCAACCAAGAACAGAAAATTAAAGACCTGATAAACCTGCTCAGACTGGAAGATGCGAATCCTACACCAACTCCAATGGAAGTGGGCTACATAAAGCAAGAAGATCAAACTGAGCCACTATCTGACAACCATAGATATCGTGAAGCATTGGGTAAGCTTCTATACATTAGTACACTCACTAGGCCAGATATTAGTACAGCAGTTGGCTTACTTTGCAGAAAGACTGCATCACCAACAGTCAAGGACTGGAATGCAATGAAGAGGCTTGTTAAGTATCTAAAGGGTACTGCACACTTTAAGCTCAAGCTACCAGCTAACAGTGAACCAAAACTAGAAGCATACGTAGATGCAGACTGGGGAGGAAACCTAACAGAAAGGAAATCCACCAGCACTCACATAATTTCTGCCCTCCAGTCGGTGTTGACTCCTGCTGACCACAGAGCCCTATGGTTTTCTTTGGTAGAATACAGGAGGGGTATACCATTGCCTCCTTTCACACAGTGTGAGATGATGCCTTTCAGCACCTTCCTATATCACTGCTGCCTGATAGAGGAGTTTCCCATATTCTAGCAAACACATCAGTAGGGATTCGAACCAACAGCCTCCTGCTCTCTAGGCAGGTTGCTTCCCCACTGTGCCATTAGGAAGTAAGCCCGACTATATTCAGTGGGGCTTTCGCTCAGAATGTGTGCATGCAGAGAATTGTGACCAAATCATTAAAGGGGACTGATCAGATGGGGTTTAAGGATCAGCAACAATGTCCAGAGAACCCACGGGCAACATTCTGCCCGCTTGTGCAGATGGACAATGGCAACAGGTGTACAGTAACGAAGCCCATGAGAAGAATGGCTCTGGGTGGAAGCTCCGTTTCTCTTCTGCAGCAATTCTGTTCGGAAAAAGTCATAGAAACAAGTGCAAAGAGCCCTCTGTCTGGAAGGGCTCAAAGGTGGGAAACTCTGGTTTTCAGTTTTCATGGTAACATTAGTGATTGGCAGCCAGTACTGCACATGTCTATGATGCTTGCTCCATTGGACGCAAAATGAGCAATACAAGGGAAGGGGTCCATGTGCAACCTGTACACAGATTGCCCTTCCATTGACCATAACGTGCTAATCAGGGTGCATCTGAAGCTGGTTCCTAGCTACCAGTTCCTCCCCCATCACAGAGACAAGGAGCTGCATGAGCAGCCTGAATGAGGAGCTGTGTTTTCATGTCGAATGAGGAGGAACTGGAAATTAAGAGCCAACTTCAGCATTATGGGTTCCAGAGCGAGTCAGGCTGCAAATAATTACCAAAGGATCAGTTACTCGGAGGGCAGAAGAAGCTACAGCAGCTGAGCTGAAGGCAGTCCTGGGGAGCAGATACACCAGCACATCTATGCTCTGGAGGATCCAGTTCCCCAGAGGTGCAATGAGGCAGAGCGAGGCAGTTTTGCTAACCTCAGAGAGGCTTCCAGTCACACACCCTCCCTTTCCAAACAGCTGCTAATGATCTCGGCATCCCTCAGTTCCCTCTGCTAGAGATGAGGAGGACTCTTCGTGAGCAAGAGAATCCTCCCTCCACTCAAAAAGGAGGAGGAGGAGACCTGCTTGGAAGCTGGGCAGGGGGAGCATCAGCAGGCCCTAGCTCCATCAGCCCAATACACACAGAGTGAGACCTTGCATGTTCATTACCAGTGTGGGCTTTTGGAAGTGCAGCATTATGTGTGTATTGTAACGTAATGTTTGCGCAGTTGCTCAAATGTGCTTTTGCACAAGTGCAAACACAGTTGCACAATAGTAACGCCACTGGAAATAATGGTCATACAATTGCACAACTGGTTTTGTGCCATTTTTGCACTTGCACAGGAGCAAACGTGCACAACAACATGAATGCTACATTACAACACACACACAATGTTGCATGGTATGTTGGCCACCAATTCTAGTGACATTTCTGTATCCAGATCTCCATCAACCACTACGAAGGACTGTGGTGCCTGAAGAGGGGGAGAAAGGTGCCTCTTCCAATAATAATGAATTAATTAACTAGTGCAAGGTTAGTGACCAGAGGCGTAATGAGGGTGGGGCAGGCAGGGCACATGCCCTAGGCGCAGCTGAAGCGGGGGCGCAATGTGCCTACCATGCCCCGCCCCCACTCCCACCTGCACAAATGTTTGTGAAAAAATTTTTGTAAAATTTTTTTTTCAAGTCTGGCTGGTGGCGGCGCCCCCTCCCCCTGTCAGCACAGGCGCCCCCGCGTGACTCACCAGTCACGAGATCTGTCCGGGTGGGGCGGCGCTCTCCCATTGGCTCCTGGAGAGCGGAGGAGCAGAGAGAGCATGCGCTGCGCGGCTGGACAATGACGAGAAGCACAGCATGCTGCCCTCGTGTCTTGTGTGCTGCTGCCTCTGCCGCTGCAGCTGGCCTGGCCGGCTGCCGAGCGAGGAGGGTGGACTGGAGCAGCAACAACAGGCCAAGCTGTGCCTGTGTTTAAGGTGCTTACTACTACTTCGTCCCCTTTGCTAAGCCGGGGAGGGCGAGGTGGGCTGGCAAGAAGCAGGGGTGGGCGTCCTCTGTCTCAGTCAAACCCCGCGGATATGGGGATAATGCAGATAATGCAGTGTTGCTGAGAAGGCTACGAGAAGAGAGTGCATGCCAAGCACTAACTCTTCTAAGGCGCTAGACTTAAAAATGCTTGCAGACTCACACGTGATTCTGGTCCAAAGGGATTTGCATTGCATGCAGCGATCTATTCCCCTCCAGCCTCCCCCGGGCTGGTTTCCCCAGTCTTTAGGGTCAGTGTCTGCAAATCACGACTCCCTCTGTGCATTTATTTAGAGAGTGGGCAGCGGGGGGGGGGGATATAATCCCGCAGCTATACCAAAAAAAGGAGGGGGGGAGAGAAAAGGGGAGCTCTTTAAATGTAGGGCTCAACAGGTAAGAACTCGGCTGGGACTAAGGAATGTGGAAATACAACTCAAGGCAGGCAGGCAGCCTGGTGCGGCAAGCCATAGGAAGAAGGGCGCAGAACAAGGAAGGCAAACAGATCTGCACTCCCAGAGAGGCCCGGCTGGCTGCTCGCATGCAACCCAGCGGCCACCCCATCTTCCTTGCATCCTACTCGGTCCTCCCGTCCTGGGACAGTCAGAAATGAATCCTTTCTCTCCTTGGCCACACGCTACAGAGTGGGGAATCAAAGAAAACCTTGATCATGAAGAAGGCGCGTGTGTGTGTGTTGTGTTGTGTGTAAGGGGGAGCTCTTGAATTGCGAGGGGCGGCTGCAGGCTGATCAGTCTCGCTTGCCTGTGCTGTGGGTTGGGTGATGTGCAAACTGGAGCGCAAACCATAACCAGAAAAGGAAGTCCGTGGGGGCGGCAAATGGAGGACATGATTTCAGAGTGCTGTAAGAGAGGTTCAGTGTGGGAGCAGGTCCCTCAGCCAGTGCTGCCTTCATCACCAGCAACACCTATCTCTCTCACGCGTCCCGGGAGCCGGCGTTGCCCTTCCGCAGAGAGCCTGTGGTGGGGGATGCCTTGTTCCTCTCATGCCAGGGGTCTTCTCGCCAAGCGCGCTGCCCTCCCCTCCGCCCTTCCTGTCTCCGCGCTCCGTCTTTCAACCCGTGTCGCACCATCGTTTCTCCTGCTCTGTCTCTTCACCACTATGTTACAGTAAAAACTTGTACCCAAGCCTTGATGTTTTAGACATCTTTTGATTCATAGACTTCTTGCTGTACCAAAATACTGGGATTGATCTCTGCAGATTGAGCCCTCCTGTTCCCCTTCCCTTTCATAAGCTCTGTATTCTCCCGTGCTAGAAATGAATGCCTTTATAGCACGCTTCCTTCTGCTTAAGCTAGCTCTCTCTCTCTCTCTCTCTCTCTCTCTCTCTCTCTCTCTCTCTCTCTCTCTTTAAAAAACTTCAAATTGTTGCAAGCCATCTGGATTTACTTGGGAACAGTCAAACAGTATAATTTAATGTAAGGCATCAAAGCTGTAACAGGATTTTGAGAATCAGAGAGTGTCTTTGCTATATTAGGCAATTACACTCTGCAGCCAAGGTGGTATAATAGCCTAAAAATTCTGGGTTCAAGGAAAATTGCTTAGCACCTCTCTCTCACCCCTTCCACTGTCTAGACCCATAAGCTGGTGTGGCTTTAGGGATAAGATACTGCTGGACTGGCACTCTGGAGATTATTTATACCTTGGTGTTGCACTTTGGGGTTGTCACTGCCTCGGGAGGTATACTGGTATTGTTTGGATGAAATTCTCAATGAGAACTAGATACATTCCAGAAGAGTAGGTGTAAGCATTAGGTGACTGTAAAGATTTCCCTCTCCTGCCATGGAAGGGTACAGGAAATTGCTTACAATGATGACCAAGAAAAATCTCATGCCCTGGACAGAGAAATGGATGTTGACGTTGCCTCTGGAGAGTCTGTTACTCCAGCAACACAATCCAGCAGTCACCATAAGAGACATCTCTTGCTTGACTGTAAATGGGTCAGTGAAGGAGAATTATGTGGCTGAGCCCACCTGAAACTTCACCTCTTGGGTGGTAATTATCATGTTTTAAGTTAACTTCACTTTTCTTTCAGGGCTGTTGCTACCCTGTAGGCATTTGTGTACACCGTTACAGTTCATAAGCAAATAAGTTTGTTTTGTTCCATGTACACACCCAGGCAACAGTCTAGATGCCCATCACCAATTTACAACTTACATGTCACATGCTGAGTAAATCTCTGAGTGTACAACAGAGGTGTGGTGGTGGTGGTGGTGGTGGTGTGTGTGTGTGTGTATATGTGTGTGTTTTGTGTTTTGTTTAACCAGTCTGCCCCCTTCCCTCTGTGTCTGCCAAAAAATGTGCCTGAAGGTCATTGGACCCTCAGGGATATATTTTTGAAAGGCTTTGATTGGTGTTGTGTGTAAAAACATTATTCGGCATGCAACTTATTAGTTTGAATGTTGGCAAGAGCTTCCTACATGCATGCAAGGTACATGAGGTTTTCCTGCACAGAAGTGATATTTTGTGAAGTTGTACTTGAGATTTTAGTGCATTAACAGTCTTGAGAATCTTTAGCTATCCTCAGGCCAGTACAGGTTACCTGCTTAATTATAATTACCGTATTTACCCGATTCAAAGATGACTCTGAACTTAAGGCGATAAATTGTTGATTAAAAGATTAACGAGCTTGACTTCTATTTTTGAGCTGATATTATGGTAAAGTTATCTGAAAGATGGGTGTCAGATGTCTGGACAGGGGCACAATGCCAGTGCTTGCCCTAGGCACTATTTTCCCTAGATACGCCACTGTTAGTGACTGCAAGAGAGCATGAGAGTCACTTTGACAGTCCAGTCATGGGAGTACGTGACTTTTGGGTGTGTATGAAGGAAAAGCAGATTGGAAACAGAATGACCTCCTCATTGTGAAAAGGTCAAGCTCAGCTATTGAGCAACTGCCTCACTGACTCTTTTGCCATCAAGAAACCCCTGGAAGTGGGACTACCAGTTCTGCGGAGAGATTTGCTTTCGACCCGCAGAATGGAGGAACAGAAACAACCAGCAGCCTCCCTTCCCTACTGACTTCTTGACCTGCCTCCCGCCAAAGATGAAACAAAATGATCCCCCTCAGGCCTGCTCAACTTAGGCCCCCCAGCTGTTTTTGAACTACGGCCCCCATAATCCCTAGCCACAGGGGCCAAAAGTCAGGGATTATGGGAGCTGAAGGCCAATATCTGCAGGAGGGCTGAAGTTGAGCAGCCCTGCCTAGATGAAGTTTCTCCCCATTCCTTCCACTTTGACTGACAGTTTCCGAATGAAGCCATCTGCTCTTGCACCATTGAAAGCAGAAGTGGAGCTGCTCCTGAAAGTGCCTGGCAAGGGGCCCTGTGACCCTCCGAGCTGGTCTCTGCCTCAAGAACCCAGGTCAAGAGCCCCTTTCAGACATTAATGTAGCATGATACAGATTTCTACACTGCCCGAATATGTCCAGGCACTTCACACCACGAATACAGCACAAAACACAAGAATGAAAACATCTTAAAACAATTAAAAGAACTTTAAATTTCTCATTAAATCTTGGCTGAATAGGTGCATCTTTAGATTCTTTAAAGAGCTGTCGGAGATGGGGAAGCTCTTGTTCAAGCAAGGAGCACGTTCCAGAGCTGCAGGGTAGCTGTAGAGGTTTTGAGTGGCCACAAGATGAGCTCTGGCAACCACAGAAGGACTTCCTTGGATGATCTTGGCAGAGCTCGATAAGAAGGAAGCATCCTGGATCCAAGCAGTTCAGGTAACCACTACTCCGAGCACCTTCTATTTTGCAGCCCATGTAGATCTTTTAAATTAGAAGTAATATGATCTCTTTGGTTGCCCTGGAGACTAGCCTGGCTGCCTCGGGTCGGACTATGTTCAAAGGCATTCCAGCACATTATGGTAGTCAGGCCTGGAGGTTACCAGCACATGCACCATTGTTTTAAGGCAGTTCATTTTGAGAAAGGAATGCAGCTGGTATATCAGTTGAAGCTGATAAAAGGCATTCCTGGTCATCACCTCAGTCTAAGATACCAGAGAGAGGTATGGGTCCTGAAGGACTCCCAGACTGCAAACACGTTCCTCTGTGGGGAGTGTAACCCTATCCAGAATTTGCGGATCTGAACTAGAGATGTTGTAGAGGATCAAAGCCAGGGACAGAGGGAGGCTGGCAGCAGTCCAGGTTTGGCCACCACAGTAACCCTACTAGCCCTACCCCCTGTATCTGACGTCAGACACAGGGGCATGGTTGAGCTCCCAAATGGGGCCACATGACCCCGTTCGGGAGTAAGATCGGTCTGCGCTGTGTTGGCAGGGAGAGTCACTCTGGCCATGCTGCCAATGCAATGCAGGCCAATTTCGCTCCCAAAGAGGGCCGCACAGCCCCATTTGGAAGTGAATTAACCCCCCACATCAGACGCCAGATGTCAGACACAGAGGGCATGTCTGGTGACCCGGGTTCTTTGAACGTGTTCGCCCAATGATGGCTCCACCTCTGATCAATGCTGTTGTCTCAAAGCAAGTTCATGTGAGGGAAAGAAAGTGGTGAATCATCCCTGCCAATTTGCCTGGCTAGGCTTCTCTTAAAACTATTTTGTATTATCAGTAGCTTCAGAATGAAGCCACCAAGCACCCCAAAACTTGAAGAGAACAGGACCAGTGGATTGGGTGCTGTAGTCCAAGGTCCCTCCAAAACTGGGTGTTGGGCAAATACAAAAAAACCCCTTCCATGTGTAAACTTACACATGGTGAGAAAACAGATAGTTGCTTAATGTTTGAGGATGTGTTTGTACCAGAGTAACCCCCTTTCGCCCCCGCTTTTCCTGAGTTAAAAACCAACTTGGAGATAGAAGTGGATTTAGCCATGGACCTTGGGGATTAGGTCTGTGGTCTCCTGTTTTGGGGGGCCTCCAAATTTTCTGGGGAGGTCTCCCCAGAGCCCAGCCACTGCCTCGTGCTCACCCCGCTGTTGCCCTGCACCACTTAAATCCTAAAAAAATCCTCTGCTGTGAGGTGGGGAGACCAAGGCGGGGGAGGCGGCGGCAAGAGCTCCCTCCCTGAGCCCACCTGCCTCCCGAATGACAGATCAGGCCCTTTTCAGGCCCATTTAGCAGCTCTCTGCTCACACACATGAGCATTTGGGAGGCAGGCGAGCTCAGGGAAGGCGGTCTTGCCACCACCTCCGCCCCAGTCTCCCTAGGAGTAGGCTAATGTTTCTTATTTTAATTACATTACAGGTAAACAATAATAGAACAGTATCAGGAATATGCAAAACACACACACCAAAGAAATACAAGTTTTTAATGCATAATCTGACTAACAAACTGTTCCCAAGGCTGAATTCCCTTTTCTTTGAACTCACCCAATTCCGGTTTGGCTCAACATTGGACTGAGCGCCCCACCCCACCCCAGCCATTCAGGAGAGTTTGTGGATACTTTTGTTTTTAAAAACCTTTTTTTTGGGGGGGGGGTACTTATTCCCTTCAGGGGGCTTCTCCGAGGCTGGGAGGGGGGCATCCCTGGAGGTCCCCCCCTCTCCTGCTGGCCTCAGTTATGGCTTAAATCTCCCAGTTTGGGTGGTTTTCAGCCCTTTCTGGGCCTTTCCCCCATCACGGCAGCCAGTTTGGAGGCCTCGAATGTTCAATGGGCTCCTGCGTTGTCTTGGTTTAGGTAGTTGAAGCTGTGCCTAAGCCTGGTCAGTGGCTTTGGATCAGTCTTCAACAGTTGGCAGCCTACCTCAGTGTGCTCCTAGATTGGGATCAGACCAATCTCTCTACTGAGGGTAGAACCCAGGAAAGCATTGAGGTTGTCATCAGCATACTGGTAGCACCTTGCACCAGCTCTCCTGATGATCTTTTCCAGCCATTTTGTGTAGATGTTGAAAAGCACTGGAGTGCTTTCTAACTCAGGATGTGGGAATAGCGCTTTTTGTCTCAAGAGGTGGGGTTTGCCTTATGAGGTTTGTTTGTGTGTTTATTCCTCCAAGGAGCCCAAAATGGTGAACATGGTTGTGTTTATATCCCCACAGCAACTCCCTGAGGTAGGTTAGGCTTAAAGATAAATGACTGGCCCAGATTCACCCAGTGAGTCTAATGGTTGAATAGGGATTTGAATTCAGGTCTCCTGTGTGTCGTCCAACACTCTAGCCACTAGGCCCAGATTATTGGACCTATAGGAACCTTCTATAGGTCTGATACACTCCCCCCCCCCACACACACACCACATGGATTCAGTCTTTTTCAGGACAGTCACCTTGTGTTGCCAGCCAAGAGGGCATCAGCGGCTTAGACTGCATGCCTAGTAGAGAATCATGTTATTGCTGAGTTAGCCTTTTATAGGCATTTGTGTAATCTTTAGGCAAATCCCTTAGAATCAAGTATACCTGTTTATGAACAGAAACCACCTAGTTAAGCCTGATCAGAGTCAAGAGTCAAGTTACCAGAGACTAACAGAGAAGCTCTTCCTCATGATCAGTGAGAAGAGCTTCTGGCGGGTCTGCAGGGAGAGCAGGCTTAGCCCGAATCGGCTGCCCACACGACTGCCGGCTCCGTCATGGAGCTGGTGGAGGCTGTGGGGATCGGTGTCCGCCCGGCCCCCAGAAGTGCCAGGATGCCCCACATGAGTGTGTGGGGCATTCTGGAGAGACACCCGAGGCCAGGAGGCTGGTTGCAGCCTCCCAGTCAGGGGTCTACTCGTGTGTCGCCACACACCACAGCAGTACATGAACAAAAAAAGGAGGTTAACAGAGCGCTCGCTGTGTTAACCTCATTTAAGGGGAATTAGGCGGGCTAGAGGCCTTGGAACCACCGGGCTCGCCCACGAGCCCGGTGGTTCCCACAATTTGGTAGAAAGCGGGCTAGGTTCCCTTAGCCCGCTTTCTACTGATCTTGGGAATAGCTTCAGAGTCTTCTCTCAGTCAGTCTACCCTGTATAAGCAGCAGCCCTGCCTGCTTGTTTACTTCAATCTCCAGGGCATATGGCCATGAAGCAGCCTTCTCTCTGGTATCTACTCGCCAGGAAGGCCCCAATTTAGCTAGTAAAACCATCATCCTTCCACCTAACGGATCAAGAGCCTTTACTCTCCATCTGCAGTACTGCATCTCCTGTGGTTTCATCTCCATTTGAACCATCAGCCGTCTGCAATCTCTTATTTGCCTGCTTTGGAAGAACTAAATGCATTTAAAACTAGTTAGGGCTCTTGACTGTTCGAGTTGACATGTAATGAGATTGCTAAGATGCTTGTGACAGTGAAAGGATGATGGAAAAAATACTCGGAGGAGTTTAGCAGAGAAACCAAGCCTCTGTTTGCCTGACGCGGAAGGATCAAAGACAACCTGTTTCCTCTTCTCTGTGCCTGGATGGCTCAAGTTACCCGGAGGCTCCATCTCTCTAGCAGCCTTTGCCTCCAGCAGCCCTACCCTAGCCACTGCATGAACTTGTGTCAAAAGGAGAGCTCTTGACACATAAAGACGAGAGAGAGCTATCAGCCAGCTATCTGGCTGATAACTAGAGGCCACTGTAGCACAGATGAACCCAAATTAAGGCATGCTTCAAGCAAGATGGGAGAAGCAAGAATTCTCACAGTGAATGACTTAGCTCCGTAGGGCACAGATGGAGGCATTAGAGGGAGAACCACACTACTTCCCAAGGCTAGCTTTAGTGCAAAGAACACGCGTGCAGAAGGCTGCGGAATTCTTCCAAGAGGACCAAAGCCATTCTCTCTCCAAACATCATAGGGTGGCAGATGTCTTCCCCAGCTGGCTGATCCCCCAAC
Source organism: Hemicordylus capensis (assembly GCF_027244095.1). Lineage (NCBI taxonomy): Eukaryota > Metazoa > Chordata > Lepidosauria > Squamata > Cordylidae > Hemicordylus > Hemicordylus capensis. The sequence goes on along the minus strand of NC_069660.1, from coordinate 3,214,610 downwards.
CGTGCCATCTAGTGGCAAAAACCTGCCTAATACCCGACTCCACTCAGAATGGCTGAACACGGCGCCCCGTCAGCCCTAGGGATGGAGGGAAAAAGGATAAGAGGAATACAGGAAAGGGAGCCAGATGGTTTCAGGAAAGGAAGGTCAGGTGGCTCAAGAAATTAGAAAAGTTCTTGGGATATGTAGAAAGGAGCATGAAGGGTTTTAATCGCAGGAAGTCTGAGGAAGAAAGCAACTCTGCATGTGGCCAAATACATGGTCATGGCTATGAATTTTAAAAAAAACTGCTCAAGAGTCCCAAACCTCCCTAAGCCATGCCAATACCCCAGATGCCCATAGAGCCATCGATCAGCTGGAGGGTTTGGAGGCCTTCCGAGAGTCTCTGCTAGCGGTTACTGGCGAGGCTCCAGCGACAGAGGTGAGGGCTGTCACCAGAGCTGCCACGTTGAGTGAAAGCAACATAGGAGAAACGCACAGCAGCCGCTGAAGCGGAGTTGCAGGCCAAAGCAGCAGCAAAGGGGAAGGAGCAGTCTTGGAAGAAGCACAAGTCTGTGCAGCTCTCAGAAGGGAGGGCCCCACTCGCAGAGTCTGGGGACATGTGCAGAGCCAAAACGATGACTAGCTACTCGCCTCACAGAAAGCGAGAGTCTCGAGGCCTGAGTGCTTCCCCTCTGAGTCAAGAGATCCCACATTGTCCTGCCACAGTCTGAGCATCCATGTGATGCCAGGAACAGCTCCTACGACATATAGATATGGATACAATGGATATTTATATACTGCTTTTCAACAAAAGTTCCCAAAGTGGCTTACACAGATATAAATAAAATGGCTCCCTGTCCCCAAAAGGCTCACAATCTAAAAAAGAAACATAAGAGACACCAGCAACAACCACTGGAGGGATGCAGTGCTGGGGGTGGATAGGGCCAGTTGCTCTCTCCCTGCCAAATAAAGGGAATCACCACTTTTGAAAGGTGCCTCTTTGCTCAGCTCGCAGGGGATAACACGGCCACTCCTGGAGCACCCTGACACAGCTCCAGCGATGGCGCCAAGTACCGGTTCACAGATGACAGCACCCCCAAGGCATCAGCAAAAGGGCCAACTCTCAGAACTGGCAGCTCCATTCTTTCAAGCGGCCTGGCAGCCTCTCCCTCCGGCAGCAACAGCACCGTTCCAGCCTCCCGGCACAGCATCGCCCCCACAGCCTCACGCTCCAGGGCCACTGCCACAGCCTTCTGGCTTCAGAGTCAAACCTACAAAGGATCCCAAAGCCCGACGCGAAGGACACCTGGTCTGCTTTAGGTGCTGCTCTTACACCGACCTCCTCGTTCAAGGCTGTAAGTCCAGCACAGAGTGGAAGGAGTGTCAAAGCACCAACTGCCACATCCATGTTCTTCATCCAGGCCCTGGAAAAGAGGGCTCTTCTGAAGCCGCCGTGCCGACACCGATGCATGGTAGGGAGCAGAAGAAAGAAAGAAGCCAGAGGGATTACATGATACAGCACACCCATGGCAGAGCCAAGATACCTCTCCCCCTGCTGGGAGCGTGCGCTCAGATACCGGACAACAGGTGTGAGACTCCCATGCCAGATGTTGCCCTGTGCTATCCACACCTAGAGCTGATCAGACATTATCTGCTCCCACTCACAGCAGATGCCCAGATGATCCTACTCCTGTTGGGAAAAGACGTTCCCAAAGCTCTCCAGACGTGCAGCCTGCATCACAGTCCTTACAGTGAGTGCCCCCTATGCTCAGAGGCTCAACCGGGGCTGGGTCATAGCAGGGTTAGGGTCGCATAACCCAGAACAGTGCACCACCGTAGAGGTGTCATGCTTCCAAACAGGCCTTCATTGCATAAGAGTCAACACAGATTTCTCTGCAAACTCAAGTCACAGCCTCTCATGGTGGGGAGCCAAAGACAAACGACCCGGCAGCAAAGTATTCCAGACGTCCACCCATGACAACAGGTTGGGTCTCTCAATAGAGGAGCAAGGGTTCTTGAAGACTCTCTATCTGTCTATCTATCTATCTATCTATCTATCTATCTATCTATCTATCTATCATTAAATTTTTGTGCTGCCTTTCATTATATATTTTTATACTTTCATTAAAACAATCTCAAGGCAGTTTACAAAATATTAAAAACAATGTAAGACTATAAAACAGTTGCACAATATAAATATTAAACTGGAATATAAAAGTACAAATATAACTCAACGTTTAAAAAGCATGCACAATGTGACCATAAAATACAGGACCATTTATGGACATCGAATCCATAACGGATGGAGAGGATGACTCCAGCAGCTGGGCCGCCCCACTTCCGTTCCGCACACCAAGACAATGCCTGCCTAATAACCGAGAGTCAGCATTACCAGGGGCATCAATAGGGGAGAGAGGACCGTGTCAGCCCCTCTCCCTGGCGGCCCCTCAAAGTCAGGGAGATGATGAAGAAGACCAGGAGGGGTGGAGCAGGGGGGCCCCGGGTTCTTTGAACCCATCTGCTCAATTATAGCGACACTCCTGTGGATAGACAAGTAAGCATTAGCAAGTAGACACCGCCCAAGGGTGTGGGGAGAGGGCTCGGTGGTAGAGTGTCTGCTTGGCACAGTGAAAGTCCCTGGCTCCATCCCTGGCAGCATCTCCAGGCAGGGCTGGAGTGACTCCTGCCCGAAACTTTTCAGAGCCGTTGCCAATCAGAGTAGACAATACTGAGTGAGATGGACCGATGGTCTGACTCAGAAAAAGGCAGCTTCCTATTTTCCTACCCCCACCCCCTATTTTTAACCTATTTGGAATTCCGCAGCAGATATAAAATAATCAAGCGCTTCTGACCACGTGCAGAGTGCCTTTCTACTATAGCCCCCCAACCAGCCACATGAAGACACCCATTTGGAGATTTTGGATGGATCTTCCATCTCTGAGGTATGTGTCTTCCGCAATGCTTTGAGTGCCAGCAACTCTGATTTGAAAAACTACGTCATGGAGCTGAGTGCGTTCCTCGCAAGAAAAACGGCAGGAATGGCAGGAATGACAACAGGCCAATGCTGCAAATCGGTGTTGTGTGAGTCACCAAATAAGTATGCAAGGTCAATCCAGCCTCTGGAACAGCCCTGGGCACTAGAAGAGCACTTCAGGGAATGCCCAGATAAAGAATGATCTACCAAGCCAACTCAGTACTACTTGGTTAATGATTGTGAAATGGGGGAGACACCCAGACCAAAATAATAAAACCACTTCCTGCTTTGTCTGCTTATTTTCACTTCTGTTTTTCCTCTAAGCTACACCGTTTGGCTTGCAGCCTCTCTGTGCAGAAGGGTCAGAGCTGCAGAAATGGCCACGGGCAACCTGCTTCTGGCTTCTCTGCTCCTCTCTCTTGCTTTGGTGTTGGCCAAGGGCACTACGAACTCCGGCTTTGTGGGCAGGATCACGGACAAAGGCCTGGATTATGGTAGGCGCTCAGTTTAATGAGGGGCAGATTCAGCTTTTTGCTGCCCATAGGCAAAAAGGCTTTTGCTGCCCTTTTACCTTAAACAAAAAAGGTTTTCCTTTTTTTGTAATAAGGTGGGGTGGCGGGTTTCTCCTCACCCACTCCACCCTTGCTGCAGCTGCCGCTGCCTACAGAGAGGGGCGACAAAATTTGAGAAGGGGCAAAATTTGCTGCTCCTCAAATTCTGCTGCTGTAGGCAAATGCCTCTTCTGCCTCTCTGTTAATCCACCACTGAGTTTAATTCCATCTTCCCAGCAGCAGCCTTGGCAGGGAGGGAGTTACCTGGTGAGTGGGTTTCTTTTTGGATCTGCAATGGGAATCTTTATATGTGACTGGAGATGAATATAACACATGAAACCTTCAGAGCGAGATTGCTTAGACCCAGCATCTTGCAAGGAATGTGGAAGACGCAAATGTGCCATTCAGGCTCAACTTTGTTTAGTAGGGAGGAGGAGGAGGAGGAGGAGAGCCCTGACAGCACAGACGAATGGCTTCCCTCAGAGCCTCGGGAGCGGGGTGCCTCTGGATACCAGTTGCAGGGGAGTAACAGCAGAAGGGAGGGCCTGCCCTCAACTCCTGCCAGTGGGCTTCCAGGATGCTGGACTAGATGGGCCTCCTTGGGCCTGATCCAGCAGGGCTGTTCTGATGTTCCCTCCTTCACCTGCTCTCAGCCTTCTCTTTGCTTCAGCTCGCCAGGTGGGGGTTGCAGTCCTGCAGCAGAAGTTGGCCACGCTGACACTGCCTGATTTCTCTGGCTCCTTCAGGGTCCATGTTCTGGGCAATGTACAATACAAATTGCACAGGTGAGACCACATGTTGCAGTCCATGAGGATAATGCCCTCTTTTTAGCGAGGCTTTTTAATGGATTATCTGCAGTGCAGCTCATATCTGCTGGGCCTTTAACTTGCTAGCTTTCAACCTTTAAATTTGGTTTTAACGGAGTCTTATTTTTCATTTAATTTTATATAGTTTTATCTGTTTGACTAATTTTGTGAACTGTGCCAAAAAGGATGGCGTGGGGGGTGAGATATAAATCTTTTCAAGAAGTGGATAAATACATATTAGGAGAATGGATTGCAACGATCTGGTAGGATCATCTAGCCCACATTTTAGCAGCTTGTTGACAAGGATGTGGAGGGAGTCTGGTCAAGTGTTTTGCTGAAACCCAGTGATGCCCACAGCACTGCCATGAGTGCCCACACTAGTAGATCTGCTGAATCTCTGATCAGCACAGTAGGGAGTTTCTGCCCCCAGCACTCACCCCATGCAACTCACCGGCCAAAAGGTGCTGGAGGCCTCTTTGCACCCACTTGGATTGCAGCTTTAGTGAACGATTCTTTCCCTGAAAGAGCTGCAGCTCCATATGAAAAGTGAAGCCCAAAGGCTAGTCAGGTCGTTCCAGCCTGACCATCACATGGCTTCATGCAGGTGATCTTTTTCCAACTAACAGCCTATCCCCATCCCCTCAACCCCCGTTCTTTTTCAGTCTGAAGATTCAGCATTTCCAGCTGCCGAGTTCAACAATAGCACCCGTCCCAGATGCAGGTCTCAAGGTCTCCATCACCAATGCCTTTGCTGAGTTGACGGGTGATTGGGAGGTGAAGAGTTGGAAGCTGTGAGTCCATTATTGATTCTTGACTTTTTTTTAATCTTCCAAGCTGTATGGGCCACATTTCCCTGAGTTTCTGCAAATGCATTCTAGATGCTATTCTTGTGTTTTAAAAAGTGTGTGTGTACAGGGTCAAACTAATGGTCCACTAAATTCTGAACATAAAAACAGCCAGATCAGGCCCAAGGAGGTCCATCTCGTCCAGCATCCTGTTTCTCACAGTGGTCCACCAGATCCCCCCTGAGAAGCCACAGGCAAAAACTGAGGGGCCATGCCCTCTCTCCTGCTGGTGCTCCCCTGCAATTGGTATTCGGAGGCATCCTGCCTCTGAGTTTGGAGGCAGTCTATAGCCACTGATAGACCTGTCCTCCATGAAGTTGACTAAGCCCCTTCTACAGCCCTCCAAGCTGGTGACTGTCACCACATCCTGTGGCAGAGAATTCCATAGGTTGATTACGCATTTTTTGAAAAATTACTTCATTTTGTCGGTCCAGATTTCCTGGCAATCTGTTGCATGTGATGACCCTGGTTCTAGTGTTGCGAGCAAGGGAGAAAAGTGTCTCTCTGTTCACTCTCCATTCTTTCCCCATTTCTCCTAGCCTCAATGGCCAGGGGAAGGCCTCAGGAAGGGGCACAAGCAGGTCACACCTAAAGGCCATGGTGCTGCTCCTGCCGCACAACCCTCAGGGGTATCTTTTGGGGACTAAATTGGCCCCAGTGCCGTTTTGCGGCACACGTGCTTCTTTGGCTTGCATGTTGGCTACTGTCTCTAAAATGGAGGTGGTACCTTTGGCTACTGTGACTCACAGGCACCTTATTGTCAGCTGAGCCCCAATATACTGGGAACGTATACTTTGAGGCAGGAGTGGCTCGTACTAATGAGCTTGAGGGCTTTGGGGGCACCAAAGGAGGCACAGCTTCTACCCAAGGCTACATTTGCTCCTCTCTCTCCCACCCCACCCTGCCTTAGTCTTAATGAGAGACACATTGCCTGCAGGCTGGCCATTCATCAGGTGGAGCTCAACCCTCATTGATATACCAACCTGCCTGCAGGCAGCACGGCTCTCGTTAACACTGGGTTGGGGCTGGATGGGGGAGAGAGGAGCAAAGGGAGCTCTGAGAAAAAGAGGTAACTGTGCCTCCTTTGGTGCCCCCCACCAACAGCACAGCTCCTTAGGATGAGCCCTCCTGCTCTGAGAGAGGTCAGCTCAGGCTTGAGCTGGTTGGTTTAAATGGCCGTCCCTCTCTCCAGGAAACCGTAGCTGTATTCGTGGGCCTCAAGGGGTCTCTTTTTCATTTGCCAGAGCTCAGTCCGGGAATCTGTCTGTCTGTCATTTTTCTATACTGCCTGACACATATGTATTTCTGTGTATCTTGTACATAGTCCTAGATACAACCAATATAAAACAGAATAAAAAGAATTTCACAGAATAAAAACTATTTAAACAATTTAAAATGGATTTTAATTAAAAGCCTGTTCACTTGAGGGTCTTTTAAAAAGTAAGCAGAGATGGAGAAGCAGCTCTTATTTTGACCGGGAGTGTATTCCAAAGCCCTGGGGCAGCCACAGAGAAGGCCCGGTCCTGAGTTGCCACCAGAGGAGCCGGCAGTATCCATAACCGGACTTCTCCAGAAGATCTTAATAGGTGACAGGGTTCATGACCAAGAAGGTGTTCTCTTAAGTATCCTAGACCCAAGCCGGTCAGGGCTTTATAGATAATAACCAGCACTTTGAATTTCACTCAGAAACGTAGCATCAGCCAGTGCAGCTCTTTTAAAATCTGTATTATGTGGTTTGAGTTGTCCCAGAGACCAAATCCAGCTGCTGCATTCTGTACCTGTTGTAGTTTCCGGACTACATACAAAGGCAGGTCCATGTAGAGTGCATTACATTAGAGTGCATTCCATTACAAGTCTGGAGGTTACCAGCATATGCACCACTCTTTTATGGTCATTTACCTCCAGAAATGGGTGTAGCTGATGTATCAGCCGGTTGATAAAAAGTGTCCCTGGCCATTGCCTTAACCTTAGAGACCAGAGAGAGTTTTGGATCCAGGAGCACTCCCGAGCGATGTACTTCTTTTTGTGGAGTGTATAACCCCATCCAGAACAGGCTGATATTAACCATCTCTCCGGTCTTGACCACCCACAATCAGTACCTCTGTATTATTTGGATTCAACTTCATTTGAATACCTCATCCAGCTCATTACTGCCTCCAAATAGCATTTAGGGAAGTTATGCTACTTCCTGATGACATTGATATCTCCCAGTGGTTTCGTGTAGATGTTAAAGAGCATTGGAGACACTATGGAGCCATACATTAATTCTCGCTTTGCAGAGCAACAGTTTCCAAGTGACACCATCTAGAATCTACCAGAGTGGGAGGAACGGAACCACTGTAAAACAGTGCCACCCAGTCCCATCTCTCTCAGGTGACACAGAAGGATACCATCGAATTGAAAGCTGCAGAGAGATCCAAAAGGATCAGCATAGTCACACTCTCTCTGTGAATACCCATTGGAGATCATGCATCAGGCTGACCAAGGCAGTCTCAACCCCATAGCCCAACCGAAAGCCAGTTTGAGATGGGTCTGGATAATCAGTTTCCTCCAAGACTATCTGGAGCTGAGAGGCCACCACCCTCTCAATCACCTTGCCCAACCATGGGAGATTAGAGACAGGCTTATAGTTGCCAAACTCTGAGGGGTCCAATGCAGGCTTTCTCTGTGGTCTAATGAGAGTCTGCTTAAGACAAGGAGGCATTCCATCTTCTTTCAGAGGTGCATTTATGATGTTTACAAGAACCTCTCTGATAATCTGATTGTTGATACAATAAGTCAAGTTGGGCAAGGGTCAAGACAAGAGGTGGTAGGATGTACAGTCCAAAGTAGCTTGTCCACATCCTCAGGAAGCACAAGCTGAAAGTGATCCAGTTTGATCACATAACAACAACAATGTATATACCACTTTTCAACAAAACTTTCCAAAGCAGTTTACATAGCAAAATAATAAACACATTCATAAATAAATAGGATGGCTCTCTGTCCCCAAGGGGCTCACAATAGAAAAAGAAATATAAGACAGGCACCAGCAACAGTCACTGGAGGTACTGTGCTGGGGGTGGATAGGGCCAGTTACTCTCCCACTACCCAATAAAGAGAACCTCTTTGTCCAGTTAGCAGGGGTCAGAGGAGTTGCTGGATACCTCCATAATAAACTCTGCCCTAACTGTAGAATCCAGTTTGCCACAAATACAAGAGGTTTTGTCCATGAAAAAAAATCATTAAAAGAGTCACAGTGGGTAAACTATGATTCCATATTTGGATTCAAGGGGAGTGGGGGTGTCATACTGCTGCTGCAACAACAACAACACAACAACAACAACAACAAATAATAATAATAATAATAATAATAATAATAATAATAATAATATACTGCTTTTCAACAAAAGTTCTCAAAGCAGTTTATATAGAGAAATAAAAATAAAGACTAGTCCTCTCACAACCCTACATAAATCCCACTTAACATGAACTTGCAGATGCACAGAAAAGAATAGCTTCTTTGTTGATTGTCTTGCCAGTAGGGATGTGCACAAAACGGTTTGCCCAGTTCGGTTCTAATTCAAACCAGGTTTGAACTGGGAGGGGGAGATTCAGTTTCAGTTTTCCTTGAACCCCCCCGGTTCGGTTTGAATTTGAACCGTTTCGAACCAAATTGGGCAAAGGGCTGAGAAAAACCTTAAAGACGCGTAAACTTCAAAAATCACTTAAAAACCAGCCCTTTGCACAATTCATTTCAAATAATTCTGAGAGCTTCCTCGCCCCCCTTGGGAACTACCACCCACCACACTCTGCTCTAGGCTACCTTCCCCACCCCACCCCGACGTGAAGCTATACATTTGCTAGAATCCTCATTATTCCCTCTGAGGAATTCAAAAATACTTTAAAAATTCACCAATAATCAGAGCAGTGTCTTGGGGTTTGGTGGGTGGGAGGCACCCCTGCGTGCCTACCACTCATCCCACCTTTGTGCCCCTATGTGATCCACAATAGGGGATAATGGGCTGGTTCGAGTCCCATTATACCCTATGAGAGAAATAATTCATGATTTCAAAAATTCATAGATATCGTAGGAGTGTCCGATTGCTTTGGGTGGTAGGTTTGGGTGGTAGTTGGCACCCATGGGTGCTCCACAATAGGGAATAATGGTCTGGTTCAAGTCCCATTATACCCTATGAGAAAAAAATTTCCCCCTAAAAATTCATTAAAAATCGTACGTGTCTGATTGCTTTGGAGGTTGGATGGTAGGTACCCATGGGTGCCAACTACCACCCCACCCACTTTTGGACGTTCAAACTGGTTTGAACCAGTCAAAATCGGTTTGAACCAGTCAAAATCGGTTTGAACCAGTTAAAACTGGTTTGAACCAACCCCCCCCCCCAATTTGGTTTGAATTTGAACCGACAGCTGATGGCTGGTTCGGTTCCAATCCGAACCATCAAACTGAACTAGTTTGAATTTGAACTGCTTTGCACATCCCTAATTGCCAGAGCATAGAACTTCAAATGTCCTCTATGTTGTACTGTCAGATTCGAGTCGAGGCATTCTCCATTTACGTTCTAGTTGTCTACCTGGCACTATAGTGAAGTATATACTACTGCATATATTACTGCCATATATGAAGCCGTAATCTGTCTTTACTCCTTTGAAGCATGTGCAGAGTGCTTTCTCACACACACACCCAGCAAATTTAGAAGTGTGCACACACCTAATTATGGTTTTGTTTTGCTTTATGAAACTGTATACTGATAATTTAGTGGTGCAAATGCTCTGCTTGACATGCTTCCATTCAGCAAGGACCATGGCTCATTTGACCTGAAGGTTGAAGGTCTGTCCGTCTCTGTTGGCTTGAAGCTGGGTACTGATGCCACGGGGAGACCAACTGCTGCCACCTCGGATTGCAGTGCCCATATCTCTGGCGTCAACGTGCACTTTTCTGGCAAGTTGAGGTATGTATGTCGATCTTCTTTCTGCAGCATGTCTGAAGAACATTTTGCCTTGCTTAATGTGGACCATGGGGCACGCCCCCCCCCCCGAATGGCTCAGGGCCTCCCTCCTCCCTGAGCTCGTCCAGAAAGGAAATGGAGCAGTGGAGGCAGCTGCTGAGAGCAGGGGGGGAGCGCCGGGCCTTGATGGGCCATAACAGGTGTTGTGTTATAATATTTGAGACTTTAAAAAACACATGCAGTTATTCTGGTGGGGGGGGGATGATTGAGTTTAATTATCAAAGGGGGGGTGGGCTGCGGGCCCAGGCCCCAGCTCTTTTCAGTCTCTAGCCATGCCCCGGCCAGTGATCTCTTTAACTTCTCCTTGCCTGGCATCTCGTCTGCTTTTCAGAAAGGCAAGGCCCAGGGCTGGAATTAGTCCCATCCCAACGCTTGAATATTGATACCGGGGGGAATTAAGGATGGCTGTGGATCATTAAGGACTCAGGCGTTGTAATCCAAACATCATTGCAATCCTAAGGCAGGCCCTTTCCAGATGGTCATCCACTGCACCTGCCAGTCTGCAAGTTCTCAGCGGGTACTGCTGGTTGCCCCCTCCACACACTCCCACCAACTTCTGTCCTCCTTCCCAGCGTCACTTCACCTGCGGTTCAGATGCACAGCAGGGACATCATGCAATCCCCACAGTACCCCCTGCTGGCCAGCTCTGACTTCCTTTCCCCCGTCCACCAGAAAAGTAGTAAGGCTAAGGCTAAGGGGTGGGTTCTTCTTGGGAAGCCAGAGTTGCCCCTGCTGCCCTCACTCGCTGGCCTTCTCTAAACCAGTTGTGCTGTTCCACTTTTCACTTACTCCTTAGTGGCTTTGAGCCCCAACCCTCAGCCCCACCCCTCCCTATTTGCTGCATTATCTCCCTCACGCTGAGGGACGGCTGGGGAGAGGGGCGAACACAGGCCCCCTCTCCCCTAACTGCGCCCCGGCCCCACATGGCAGCACCCCTGCAGTCTGCAGACGGAGAGCAGAAGGGCTGAGGGGGCCCTTCCCCCAGTGAATATAGTGCCAAGGGGGAAGCTCCTTCTGAGAACCAGCTGCCTTCCGACGGGCAGGCATTCCGATTTGACACAGGCTCCGTGTGGTGACAGATCAGCACTCTGACATGGGCAGCAGCCCGACACTCGCCTGTTGGGAGGAGAGCTGGTCTTGGGGCAGCAAGCATGACTTGCCCTCTTTGCTAAGCAGGGTCAGCCCTGGTTTGCATCTGAAAGGGGGACTACAGTTGTGAGCCCTGTAAGATATTCCCCTTAGGGGAAGAGCATACTCTGGGAAGAGCAACTAAGGTCCCAGATTCCCTCCCTGGCAGCATCTCCAGTTAGGGCTGAGAGAGACTCTTGTCTGCAACCTTGGAGAAGCTGCTGCCAGTCTGTGTAGACGGTACTGAGCGAGATGGACCAATGGACTCAGTATATGGCAGCTTCCTATGTCTAGAAGTGGCTGTAGTGGCTGTAGCAGCTGTCATTAGCCACCCAGAGATGTAAGTTTGGGCGAGGTATATATTTGATAGATAGATAAATAAATAAATAAATAAATAAATGAAGTGCTCGGAGTCCCTTGCTGAGCCCATAGTACTCGGACAGCACATCTCCCCCACCCCCACATTGGACGCCAATGGAGCCTCTCTTGGTTTTTCCAAACAAACAGGAGGAGAGGAAGCACCAGTGAGCGGCACTTCCGGTCCTCTTGCCTCATTAGAACAGCTGAAGAAGGTGCCCTTCCTTTTCGACAGCCTCAAGGAGGCACCTGGCAGCTTCATGGGACGTGCACCCACTTTTGACTATAATCTTCCTGAATCAGGATTCCTTGTTTTCTCCCCTCCTCTTCACAGCTGGCTGTACAATCTCTTCCACAAAAAGATCGAGTCATTGTTCAGAAAGACCATGGAAAGCAAGGTAAGCTAACCCTGGGGGTTCAGAATTGGGGGCTCTTCCCCCTGCCCCCCCCGTTTCTGCTGGGCTCAGTTTTTCAAAAGAGGCTTGTCAGCATGTGGCTCTCCCTGAAGCCCTGCCTTGTGACCTGGGAGCGGCTTCCTCTGAAATAACCCCAACTGGAAGGGGACTAGTTGTTCTTGCTCAATGAGTGGGAAAGGTTCTCTGCACATGCACAGGAACTGGAGTTCATCTGGCAGTGCTGAGCTGGGCCTCACAGTGGCCCCACAGCATTTCCAAAAACAACCTGAAGTAGTCCCTTGGCATGACAATATTTGTAGGGGTGCCCAAACAGGACCCCATGGACAAGCAGGTGCTCAGTGAGCCCAAGTGAGGCCGTGAATACATTTTCAACATACCAGTATCACGGCAACAAAAGGGGGGCAAGATGATAATTAAGGTCATTGGGGGAGGGGCAGTTGTGGTTGCCCATCAGCATGTTTGGTGGCGACTCAGGACTGGGCCTTCTCTAGGGCTGCCCCAGGACTCTGGAACCCACTTCCAAATAAAATCAGAGCCTCGACTTCTCTGCGGGTTTTTCAACCAACCAACCAACCAATCAGTTTTATTTGTTTAGCCGTAGCCATAACAAAAAATGTTCAGAAACTGGATAGTTAAAAATAATATAGCCAGTCACTGGGCAGTCAAAAATACAAAGATGGACTCAGAATAACTCAATATTATATCAACTTGCCACATACCTTAATGGCAGAGACTGAAAAAACCTGGTGAAAGTTCTTGTGATGTAGAGTCTGGTATCGGCTAATAAAAAGTTTGCGTAAAACCCCAAAGAACTGCCAGGATAAATCATAAGCAATGACCAAATAAATGCATCGTATACCCCATTTTAGAAGTCACAACAACACCATGCATGAATACAATCTTCCACTTCCCCTGACCTACATGGACGCACACACTCTGCAGTATGAATTCCAACCATACGACCTGTCAACACAGCAGATAGTAAAACAATAAATACTGCAAGTGGAAACGTTTTCCACGTCTGATCTCTGTCAAGTTTGATAGATAAGGTGCAGGGAATGAGGAAGCAAAATGATGAGGACAACGATAAAGAGGAGAACAATATTTCCTGGCAGAGGGCAGTGTCTCTTGGCTGTCTATCTAGAAGCCCTTGCCTTAGACATGTTCTAGCTTTATTGGAACTGCAGGTGCAGCTAGGAAAATTCTGCTTCCTATCGCAACAATAAGTCAATCTTAATTTTTTTCCTAAGAGCTGAAATTCAGAATCAAACCAATGATTCAACAGGTTTCTTTTTCTAACTGGTTGTTTCAGAGTTAGCAAGTCTTTTAGTGCCTTTGTCAGGAGATCAAAGTTTGTGTTTATTTCATCAGGGAAGTCAGATTGTATTATAGTAGTGTGTAAGGCAAGAAAATTGCTGGATGTCAAACTCTTGGCTATTTTGTTGTCCACTGTTGCATTCCGTTTAACGCGTCTATGGGTCACCTGGACTGGTTCAGAATACTGGACAGGTATTTCGTGATGGGCATGTCCAGTATCAGGTATCCTGATAGACAGAGTAAGAGGCTAATGATCCCTCTCAGGCTGCTGGTCAATATAAAAGTCAGATACAGGCTTAACTGCAGAAATATGTGGCCATATATTCGATTACATGGCTACCATTCCTTGAAATATAGGTATACTCCCCCTTGGGATAGTGCCAGCCTCTGCTGATTTCTAAGAAAGAGCTGAAGATGTACCTTTTTAATCTGGCCTTTTAGTTAACACATTTTAACGTTTATATTGAGATTTTAAATGGTTTTAATCATTTTAGTGTTTTATTATGGTTTGTTGTTTTCAATTGGATTTAGTGTGCAAACTGCCCAGAGATGTATATACAGGTTGAGTATCCCTCATCCGAACTGCTTGGGACTGGAAGTGTTCCCTTATTTCGGACTTGTCTGGATTTTGGAATATTCGCATACTGTAATGAGATATCTTGGGCATAAGATCCAAGTATAAACACGAAAGGTTACTGTACACTGTATTTTATTTTTTTAGGTTCTATTTAAAGTATAAAAACAAATAAGCATTGCATTTATGATAACTACAGGTAGCTGTAAATGTAATGAAAACTAATTGCGAGAAAATTTGCAACGCAATAATTTTGCATTCGGCATGCCATGCTGGTTTCCAGATTTTGGAGCATTCCGATTTCAGATGTCTGGATTAGGGATACTCAACCTGTATTGGGTGGTATTAAAATACGCAAAATAAATAAGTGGGTATTTAGTCCGCTAAAACTCCCTTGCTCCCTAAGCTTTACCTTGCTTAGTAAAAAGCAGAGCAGAACTTGATTAATTGACTAGTTCCCTGATACAAAGTACATGAAATGTAGGGGCGGCCCTTTCATGAGGCCAAGTGAGGCAGTGGCCTCAGGTGGCCGTTTATTGGGGTGGCCCGTTGCCCCCAGCCCCTGCTATCAAAGCAGCTCTTTTCTCGGACCAATCTGGCACTGGCAAGGTTTGTGAAGACCACCTCTCCTCACACTCCTGGCAAAGCCTGCAAAAAGCATGAGGAGGGACGAGGGGGCTGCTGGGCAGTTTACACACTCAATGCAATTTAAAACAACCAACACTAATAAAACTTTAAAATGATTAAATCCATTTAAAATCACAAGATAAACTTTCAAGGCCTGTGAGAGCTATGGGACAGGACAGTATTTGGCAACTTGCTTCAGGTGGCATGAAAATTTGGGCCACCATTGACTAAATACCGAAGGGCATGTCTTGATCTTAATTCTTGTGTTAGTTAAAATAGCACCACGGGACAGATCCCTGCCCCGAGGGGCTTCCAGTCTAGAGACTGACACAGGAAAAACAACCAAGGAAGGGGAGGGAAATAGAGGCAGGAGAAGGAGAAGCAGGAGAAGGAGAAGAAGCCAATGCTTCAGTTGCACTTCCTGGAGCTTTGTTACAGCAGGGAATGGGGCCTAAGCGGTTGTGCCAAAGCGGCACAGAAAACGTGGCATTTCAGAGGGCATTTGCAGGAAGTCAGAGAGGAGGGATCACGGCAGTGGTCTGGGAGACAGCCAGGGAGAAAGGGCTGAGATGTCTGGGGGAGGAGGGGAGCTTCTGATGGCTGAGGTTGGTGGGGTCCAGGAGTGTCATGGAAGGTGGGACTGAGAGGGTCAGGAGGGCCAAGGCCAGGGAGGGCTTAGTTTGAAGGTGAGGACAAGGAGCTTGTGCTGGAGCCGGGAGCAGACAGGAAGCTAGAAGGATTCTTTTAATGTCTGAAAAGTTCAGTATGCCTAGTCGAACATAGACAGTTAGTGTGATTTCACTATGAAATAAAGCAACCACCAGGAATTAGGCACCCTGCCTTTCCAGAAGTGGCTAACTGATTGCAGCATTTAACCAGGAGAGTTAACCAGGATCTGATCCTGATTATGGACCCCGATTAAATGGTAGCCAACATGAGCGATTGAAATGGGATAGCCTGGAAATTCCCGGCTCTCATGACATGTTCAGTGGGAACACGCTGGGTTCTATGATCACAACTAACTCCTGAATCCCAGTAGTGCTCATTGTGAGAATGCAGCCGAGGAAATTTTTAAGGTGAAGAAGGCAGTTTGATCTGGCGCTCCTGCCAGGGAGGGCTTCATTCTCATGGTCAGGGCTGGATTAAGCTAGTGTGGGGCCTGTAGCATATGTTATGAAAGGGCCCCAAATTTAAAAAAATGCACATAAATATTGAAACATAAATTATTTACTTGCATAGTAAAGTAATTTTTTAATTTGCCTAGTACCCCCCCACCAACCACCCCATGCCTCCACTCAGCTGAGCCAGCCAGTCAACAAACTTTGCAAAACACCCCCCCCACACACACACACACACGTTTGTGACTCTTGACCATGGGTTCTCCTTTGGAGTTATTTTCACAAAGAGAAAGGAGGTGGGGAACAAAACTCTGAATGTTTAAATTAAAAGGTTCTCAGGAATTCTGTACTTTGAGAAATCTGAACCTATTAGCAATTTTGGCACACAACAGTGGATGTTTGATTCCAATGTGTGCAGAACATATTGGATCCCAGCAGCCATCGCATTAAAATGGCTATTTGACAATATTAAGAATATATGCTTAAGCTCTTGTGCAAGCCTGACAGGAAAGCAGATGTATATTTAAAATAGTTGATGCATTGCAAACGAATGTGATTATGATGAGGTGCATTAGCAACTTCCATGAAAACAGAAGTATCCAAAAGACAATCTTTTGGCAGGAGGCACAGCCTCTTTCAATCTAAATTACACTAACATGCTTAATATGAAAAGGAGGAAATGCACAAATCATTCAGTGCAACCCTAAGCATGTTTACTCAGAAGTAAGTCCCACTGAACTCAATGAGCCTTATTCTCTAGTAAGTGTGTTTAGATTTGCAGCCTCCTTTGGACAATTTCAACGGGCATCCCAATGTAAAGCTAATTGTTGGCAACGCAGCAGTAGTTATTTCAGTTCTAGAGGAGAGGAAAGGAGCTCACCTTAAATTTGGCAGTTCCTTGAAAAGCAATGATCACAAAATCCCTCCCAACAGCACTAGATACTAAAGGAGGATATAAGTGACCTTACCCAACAAGACCGTGATATAAGCTCCCCTCAATTGATCCACTAAACTTTGAGACTCCTCTTGCCGTGCATCTGAGTTACTTCCGGCTTTGTTTATCTTTACCCTCTCCCAGTCAGTTGGAAAACGCTGGCAACATTCAACTAGCATCTTCTTTAGCTTTCTTTCTTCCGCCCAGCATTAATAGTTAGTTGTTTTTTAATCTAAACTGCTTTTATTTCTTTTACTCTCTCTGTGTATGTTTTTAAAAACTTTTACAGTTTAAACAAATAAGGACCAACTCCCTGGCGATTAAGTTATCTTTGAGACCCCTTTGCAAGCTATTTGTTCCTATTGTTGTTCTTACTACTCCCTCCCGTGCTGCTTAACATAATAGATAACCCAATCAACACCATGGTGCCAGGAAGACCTTGCGTAAATGCCCTCGAGCGAGGTGAGAGAATGGGCAGCAGCAGGCAATGAGGAGAGTCAGCAGAGAGCACCAAATAGAGAGCAAAAGAAGGGGCAGAAGTTTAAGCCAGGCGTGCGGGGCCCTAGAAAACACGGGGCCCGTAGCAAATGCTACATTTGCTACTATGTTAATCCGGCCCTGCTCATGGTCTTTCTTCTTTTTCTCCCAGGTCTGTGAGGAGGTGGCCAGCTCTGTCAGCTCCAAACTGCAGCCTTTTCTGCAGACTCTGTCAGGTATGAGACAGCTGATGCAGGGGCAGGCAACAAGCAATGGACCCGCTAATTGTTTTCATTTCGATGCAGAGTGAGTCACAGCCCAGGTCATGCAAATGGCCTGTGTGCATGTGCGGCGGCCCAAAAATCGGAGCCGCCAGACCGGCCCTGCCCCACACAGGTGCAGCTGCAGCCCCCAAGGCTGCCGAAGCCCTCGGTGGGTGTAAGGCAAACTTTTTTTTACACAATTTAATGGCACCTGTCACCCCTGAACTGGGCCCAAACTGGCCTGGGAGGTTCAGTTCAACCTCAAGCCGAACTGGGCCCATTTTGGTTCAATGTCAAGTCCATCTCCCAGACAGGTTTTAATCTGCTCAATGGTTTTAATTCAAGTTTTAACAGAATCATATAGAGTTTAGATATTAATCCTTGTATTTCATGGCCACTTTCTATCACCAACGTCTCAAAATTGGTCAAATCTCTACTAGCCATAGATAACATCTGGGGTGAAGACAGAACTGACTTCAGTTGTATCAACTGAAACCTCGACCAATTGTGTTCCATAAAAAGTGGCTTTGATTGAGTGTTTATTTGATTGAGAGTATACCTTTATAGTATACATCTCTCAGTCTCACTAACTTATTCCCAGGTCTTTTTATTCTACCAATTATTTCTATAATTTTGGGATGGAATATTACTGAGGTAGCTGTCTGTAGTCTTGATTTGCACCCAGAAAGTTGGAGGCTTTTGTGTGTGAGAGAGAAACCTGAACTCTGTCAGATCTCCACAATAGTCGCATTTGCCTCTTTAGTACCACAGTTTTTGTATCTTCAGAATATTTTCTCTGATCAAATATTTGTTGCCACACAAGAAGGGGCAACTATTGGTGCCAGGGCTGCCTGGAAGGGGTGGCTAAGGGGACAGTTGCCCAGGGCCACAAGATTGCAGAGACCCCTACCACCCCTCCCCCCAACACAGGCATAGGGATTCTTCTAGTTCCCTCAAGGCAAGAATAATATATTCATCATGGTGGTGGTGATGGCAGAAACTTTATTTGTCCTGGGTCCCACACAAGCTAGAGAGAGCCTTGATGAGTGCAGTCCCTGGGAAAACATTGTATCTCACACCATCTTTTCTTTTGCAGTAACAGCAAAAATTGACCATGTGGCTGGGATTGATTACTCCTTGGTTGGGCCTCCTGTTGCTACAAATAGTTCTCTGGATCTGGATCTAAAGGTAGGATCAGAGGACAGACAGAAGCAGGAGGGTGAGACCTTTGGTTGCCAGGTTATTCCCATGGAGGTCTTCCGTACCTTGAGGACCTCATGATATGTGGAAATTTGCCTGTCTCTTCCCTTCCCTTTTTTCCTCCCCAATGTCACTAATTCCTGACTCATTGTACAGAGCCCAGCAGTTTTATATATTCAAAAAGAGTTTATTTCAGTGCACAGACCATAAAAACAATGACAAACACTTGGTCTGAACATCAAACTAAAGTTAAAAAGCTAAAAAGCATGAATCCAATCAAACTGTACAGCAGAACAAATTTCAAAAAACACATAATTAATGCAATATAAAATTGAACTAAACACAACTTGGCCTTTCTAAATATCTCTGACCTTGTTCTAATACCTGCCACAAAAAACTTTGCTATATATTCAGTAATTGTTGTTCTCTCTCTCTCTCTCTCTCTCTCTCTCTCTCTCTCTCTCTCTCTCTGTAGTGTCAGAATTCCCTGGATATGGACAGAGTATAGGAGAGATAAAATGGGCTCTAATATTCTTTTTAAAATTACTGTGTGGAAGAACTGGGTTAGTTTCTGTAGCATCACTATTGTTGCATGGGCAGTCCTTTAAATTAACCTGCCATAATGGCTGATGGCAAAACATTTAGCCTGGACATAGAAAGAGTTTTTCTGTACTTGGGAATATTCAGTTTTGAAATGTAAAGTGCAGGCTGCAAGTCAGCTTTAAGCTCTAGGCCAAAATATCTTGGTGAAAACAGACGAATCTTGCAGAAGCAATCGTGTTTGAAAATGAATATCTAAATGTCTCTGCTTAATACAAACTTTTGCTTTCTCTAACCCCAGTGGATTCAGCTGAGATAGTGAATAATCAGTTGATTTGACCTTATCATTAATACATTTCAGCCATAATGAAACATAGCTATCAAACAGAATCAAAGATAAATAACCAAGAGTGACTGGAGATAAATATAAATGTAATTAAAATCTAATTTCAGAAAGCCATGCTAAAGTACAGATTCTAAAGTATGCCTGCTTCCATACTTAATGCTGCTCTGGAGACCCATCTTGGGACCCAGAAAATCTTTCTCAAAAGATGGAGGGTGATCTTGATGAGGGGAGGAGCTGGACATCTGATTTTGGGAGTCTGTGTTCCTACACAGTATGTAGTCTCCACTTAGAGAGGAGGTCAATTTCTCAGGCATGTTCTTTCAACTTGGATTTGCTTACAGAAATATGGGTGTGTATTTTCCCAATGTGATCTTCTTACAACAGTCTCAGTTATAAACACTGGCCACATCCGCATTGAACATGGAATCGCAGGTCCAATGGACCTACGGTTCTGCACCCCTCCCCCTGCTCTCCTGTTCAAATTCAGATGTACAAGAGAGCAGTCTCTCTGCAGCCGGCGAGATTACAGAAAGGTGGGGGAGCTGGCTATGCGGGGAGCTTCCATCTTTACTGAAGGACAGCCTGCACAGCCAATTATGCCGGAGATGAGAGAGGAGCTTCTTCCCTCAACTCCGCTTCCAGGGGCAACAGCCTGCAGTTCTGAATTTGGACATCCTGCAGGCTTCCTGGAACCTTGGGTTGTGGCCATGAAACTCACTACAACCTGAGGGTTCAGATTAGAGGCCCAAATCTGATCCCTTGGTTTTGTCACTGCACATAAACTGGGTTTCCCGCATTCAGACGTAAGGTCCGCAGAACCACAGGCCAGTTCAATTGCGGTTCCACGTTATGTGTGAATGCGGCCACTGTTGTCTTGAGGGGCTTTAAGGAAGCTGGATGCCGTGTCTTTGTGAGTAGCTGTTTTGGGAAGGTGAATCAGAGTGGTAAATACAGAATAGTGTTGCTTTAGAATTCATCAACAAGACAAGGCTTCATGGGTATTTCTCCCCCCGCCATGTGTCCCTCAACGTTATACCATTTCAGAAATTTGAGACGATTTTCTAAAATGTTACTGGTTTTGTACAAAACTGATATTCCAACTCTAGTTTCAGTGTGGCCAGAGTGATGGGAAAGAGGAGCTCCACAGTGCAAAAGCATTTGAAGAGCAAGAAAAGGGCTCCCCCCCTGCCCCCACCCCACCAACCTGGGCTGCATCAGGCAGCATCGCCAGCATCCCCACTGACTGAAGTTTTCTTTCCTTGCCCTCCAGGGTGAATTCTTTTCCCTCACCCATCGCTCTCCTGCTCCCTTCCCGGCACCTGCTTTGGCTTTTCCTGTGGATCACGACCGCATGCTTTATTCTGGGATCTCCAGCTATTTATTCAACACGGCTGGTAGTGTGTACTTCACTGCAGGAGCTCTGGCCTATGAGATCACTGATGACATGGTAAGGAGTGGAAGCCAGGTTGCTGAGCGAGACTCCGCCATGGAGAGCCTGATGGACCCCTAAGGCGTGTCTTAGCTGGCTGTGGTTGCTCTTCACATGCTCAGAGGCCCTGCCTTCTTTACTAATCTTTGCTTTATCTTTTATACTGCTCCTAGTTTGATAAATATCATTATTTTTAAAGTTTTGCATAATTTTCACTTGGAGATGGTCCAGAGGCACCGAATACTCTGCTCCCCACGTTGTGATCCCTAAAGCCAATGGCTGACATCCTTTGTGAAATTACATCAGCATAGTAATGCTGAGTGTTGCATTGCAATTTACAAAAACTCAAACATTGCTCAACATAAGTTGAATGAGGGTAAGCCTATTATTTCCAGAGGGATTACTTTTGCACAACTCCTGTTGTGCAATGTTCACACTCTCCCAAATTGCAAACACACTAGGCTGATGTAATGTGTGCGCCCGCACGTTGGATATGCAGGCGTGCGTGCATGGCGTGTGCATGCACACATGGTACTTCCAGCCACTTCTGGCCAAAACCAGGAGCAGAGGCAGGGAGGTATGCTGCCGTCCCAAGAACTTTTTTTTAAAAAGACGTGCTGGCAGGGGAAAAGCGGTGGGATGGGTAAGTGCACCCCACTGCCATTAAAGAACCACCACCCCCGGCGCCGGACCACGGAGGCACGGTTCAGTGCACACCACTAATACACACATACACAAAGTACATATTAGCACTTTGTGTGTTCTAGGCCCTGGCCTGGAGAGCAGAGTTCTGCAGCTGAGTTCCACTGGGACCACTAGCTGGTATCAGACACTGTGGTGGTGCAATGAACAAAGATGCACCCACGCAAGCAAGTCTCAGCACTGAGCAGATGCTCAAACGTGCACAATCTCTTTTCGACTTGGTCTGTGGATCGCTTTGATTCCTCTCCTACAACATAGGTGGACTGAGAAAAGGTTTCACTGCATGAGGCATGCCACCGGTTGTGCAGGCAAGCACCCCTGTGGCACCAGCACAAAACTAGTAGTGTGCATGGTTTGGTCCGGGAACACTGTTACAGACCTCCGGACTGGTTCAGCAGTCCGGCGGTCCGGAGATTCGGATTGGTGGGGGCATGTAGCTTTAAGCGGGGAGGTGGTAGTACTTACCCCCCCCCACCGCTCTTCCCCCTCTGGCACTGGTCGTTTTAAACATCTTCTTGGGGCGGCAGGGTTCCTCCCTGCCGCCCCTGCCCCCATCGTTGTTCCTTATGGCTTAAAAGAGACTAGCGCTAGCGGCGCGCATGCGCCCTCCTCGGTGCAAGCACTTGTTTTTGACGCTGGTGCGCATGCTGCATACATCACATGTGATGTATGTGGCACGCACACGCCAGCGTCACAGACGAACGTGCGCTGCCTGGAGTGCACGCTCCTGGCTAAGGGGAACTAGCTACTAGCGCAGCATCCTTGCCCAAATGGAACAGGTTTGTACTAGGTGCCTTGTTCTTCGGGTTATAAGCCACTGGCAGGAGATGGAGAGGACTGATCTGACCTCTTAGTCCCCTGCTGCTAACTGAGCAAAGAGGCACTTTTTAGAAGTGGTGATTCTCTTTTACTTGGCAGAAGGAGAGCAACTGGCCCTGTCCATCTCCAGCACAGCATCCCTCCAGTGGCTGTTGCTGGTGTCTATCTTATGTTTCTTTTTTAGATTGTGAGCCCTTTGGGGACAGGGAGCCATTTTGTTTGTTTATTTGTTTGTTTGTTGATATCTATGTAAACTGCTTTGGGAACTTTTGTTGAAAAGCGGTATATAAATATTTGTCGTATTCTTGCCCTCTGGTCTTTCAAATAGTACATCAAATCCTACAACCCAAATGCCTTGTTCTCCTGCTGCAGATTCCCAAGGAGTTTAAAATCCGATTGAATACCTCATCCTTTGGACCCTTTATTCCGGAGGTGAGTGTCACATGGCCCTGAGCTTCTTATATGAGAGATTCCCATAAAAAGAGTGTGTGTGCATTGCTGAATTATTTGAGGGTGGGATGTCTTTTCCTAGCTGTACAGTGGATCTCTGCTATTCTTCAATCCCAAGTTGTTCTAGTAAAAACTAATCTGCCTACTTTCCCTTCGCTATCCCTACAACTGGACTAAACTGGGGTCAAATCAGTTAGATGGTCCACAATTTAGACCTCTTGCACCTCAAATGTCTAACCATCCAGCATCTTGAATCGGGGTGGATGACATCTACTATGCCTTTGAGGTGTCCCCACAACTGTATCAAATTTGATTCCAATCAGTTCCCACTAGCCCTCAAACGTTCATGCACCTGCCATCTTGAATTGGGATGTATGACATCCCAAACTATGCTGTTGAGCTGTCCCTATGTGTCCCGACAGTTGTACCAAATTTTGCTCAAATCAGCCGCCGATTAGCCCACTTGTGCCTCAAACATTCACCTGTCCACCATCTTGAATTGGGGTGGATGACATCATCACAAACTATGCCACTGAAGTGTTCCTATGTGTCCCTACAGCTGTAGCACATTTGTTTCAAATCAGTTAGACGGTCCACAAGTTAGCCCACTTGTGCCTCAAAAGTTTACACATCTGCCATCTTGAATTGGGGTGGATGACATCATCACAAACTATGCCATTGAAGTGTTCCTATGTGTCCCTATAATTGTAACCAGTTTGGTTCTTATTGGTCCAGGCGTTGCAAAGTTGATGGGCAGCGGAGGGAATGACACACACACACACACACACACACACACACACACACACACAATGCCAGGTGATTTTGCAAGCCTACTGGAAAGTAGGCTAAAAAATGAAAGAAAGAAAGAAATCCGTTAATGGATTTTGTGCTCTCGCCCAAAGGAAACCACCCCTTGTAAGGCGGCCTCAGGATTTCTCACCACGGTGCAAGTGGGGAGCGGCTGACAGTATTCTTAACTTTGTATTTTTCATATTGCTAATGAATGTTGAAATGCCTGTGACAAGCCATGCGGCTACCACAGAAATTGCCAGCCTGTGTGCCAGGCCAAAAAGGTGTGTCCCTGGGGCCTGAAGTGTGCCTTACAAAGGCAGCCACCCTGTCAGGAGCCGGGAGGGCCCGGGCAGCAGCAGCAGCAGCAGCAGTGCTTGCTTATCCTGGCAGCTCCTCATCCCAAAGGAGGGAGTCAGAAATGCAGCACCAGGCTTCTCTGATGCCAGCCCACACTGCAGCTGACAGGTGCAGGGATATCTGAGCTGGAGGCCCTTTGCCCCATCCCATTGGGCCTGAGCCCTGGCTGAGTGAGATCCGGGGAGAAGAAGACAGGATGCCAGGAAGCCAGATCCCCAGGCTGGTCTGGTGGTAGCAAGCATGACTTGTCCCCTTAGCTAAGCAGGGTCCGCCCTGGTTGCATATGAATGGGAGACTAGAAGTGTAAGCACTGTAAGAGATATTCCCCCTCAGGGAATGGAGCCGCTCTGGGAAGAGCAGAAGGTTCCCAGTTCCCTCCCTGGCAGCATCTCCAAGATAGGGCTGAGAGAGATTCCTGCCTGCAACCTGGGAGAAGCCACTGCCAGTCCGTGAAGACAATACTTCACAGTTAGATAGACCACTGGTCTGACTCAGTATGTGGCAGTTCCCTATGTTCCTATGTATCCTGCAGCTGTAAGGAGAATGCCTGCCTAAAGAAAATCCATATTCGTCTAGAGTGTAAGAATTATGAGGGCCTCTCACACTCTGTGTGCCCCAGATCTCAAAAGCTTGTGGCTCGCTGGACTAACCGATAGTCTGGGACAGCAATTTAAAACGAAACAAGGCAATTGACAACTTCAGGAGCACACAGTGTAAACTCTTCTTGTCAATGCTGCTTCTTTCTCTGCCTCTAGGTGGAAAAGCGGTACCCCGACATGCTAATGAAGCTTCACGTCTTATCTTCTTCGGCCCCGTCTTTGAACATCACCCCTGAAGGCCTCTCGTTGGCTCCTGAAGTGGATGTCCAAGCCTTTGCCATTCTCCCCAACTCCACCCTGGCTCCCCTGTTTGTGCTGGGGGCAGTAAGTTCCGTTCACACACTCCATCTCTTGGTGCGGTTGCTGCCAGATGATTCACACTGTTGCCTATCCTTCCACCTTCATTGGTGTTTTTTTTTTTGGGGGGGGCTGTTTTTTGGTGTGGTTTTACTTTGTAGTCTGATTGTGCACATTTCTCCCTACTCATCTATATATTTATTCGATTATACTCATGTCTTCATTCACAGAGAAATTTCTTTCTGACTTTTATCCTGATGCCCACCCTTGTTGCAAATGGATCTGCTCCTTCAAGGATTTCCCTTTTTAAAAAAAGTTTTTTATTTTATTTTATTTTTAGATCCACCCCCCCTCTCCCCGATTTCATATTTGCAAATATTATCATGTCCCCTTCGCCCAAAAAAAGCATATCTGACTGTGTGCAAATTTGGCATTATTTTAAACCCCTTTCCTATATGTTTGCAAAGCAGACTCAACCTGCCTCTCTTTGTTTCCAGTCTGCCAGTGCTTTGGCCAAAGTTGCTGCCAGGTCTACCAAGATTGTTGGGGCCCTGGAGCTTAGCAGGTGAGAAATACGGAGGTGGTTTTACACGGGTGCTTCAGCATCCTGATAGATCTTTATTTGCTTGATCAGAGACAAGATATGTCGGTGTTATTTTTGACACACACTGGGGCCTTTCACACGATCAGGTGGGCGGGGGGGTGGCGGGGTGAAGCCTAGATTCCCCGCAGATTATCCGGACAGGTCCCAGTCACACCGCGCCATCGCTCACACAGTCGCCACAGCGGCAACCGGCATGGCATTCTGGAGGCCAGGGGGAATCCCCCGATGCACCGCACAAGACCTCCGTGCATGGAGGTCTTCCCCTGGGAGACGGGCACTCTAGGCAGTCGTCTCTGTGTCAGGGCAGGGGGCAAGCAGCCCACACTGATACACGATCCCGGAGCCGGAGTTAATGGTGCACTCGCTCTGTTAACCCAGGCTAAGAGCTGGGCTTCAGTGCTGGGTTTGATGCTGTGGCATTGCCAGGATCCGTGTGGGTCCTGGCAGTTCTCACACGGGCAGCCAAATCCAAGCTTGGCCACTCATGAGAACAGCCTCACGGACTCTGCTTTGCAGCGAAGATCTGCTATGCGTAATGATTTTCAGTGCAGAAATGATGCAGTGGGGAAAATGTTAACACCTCTCCTGCCATTCCTTACAGTCCTGGGATGGATCGGGCCCAATGTGGCAGATTTTTATTTTTATGTAAAAGGACAGTTTCTGATTCACTTCCTTGTTTATCCCCCTGTAAGGTTGAGTGTAGTTTGGCCCTTACAGCACAGTCCAAAGCATGTTTACTCAGATGTAAGCCCCACTGTATTCAGTGGGGTTTACTCCCAAGTACTTGTATATGGGATTGCAATCTAATTCTTGCTTACATAGGCTAGGAATCCTGTAGGATATGTTGTGTGAGTGGGGGAAGAAGCACAATGGGCCATGGCGATGGTTTGTTTCATTGGCTTGGTTTGGCTGGCCTCTCCTTGTAATGACTCCATAATCAGCAGGTGGGGAGGTGGACCTCTCTCTCTCATTCTCTCTCTCACTTATGTAGGTTGCAGCTGTCCTTGAAGCACTCTGATGTTGGACCCTTCTCCGTAAGAGTTCTTCAGTGCCCTAACTTGAATGATCTCCCAGTCCTGAATAACCCCCAAGGATTCCATTGGCAAATCTAGAGGGCCCCATTTTCACCATGAACAGCTGATGGGCCCGGGACACCCTGCCAGCCTGCTTCCCATCCGCTGGCTGTCCCTTCTCCCCAGTGCTCTCTCCCCTCTTTCTGCTGGCATACCTGAAAGGATTCCCCAGTCCTCTTGGTTGGGGATACCCACTCCTTGGGAATTAGTCAACTAACAGAACATGCCAAGGCAGATATGGAGTCCTGCAGGGGTTGGGCTTTCTGCTTTCAGTCTGAAGGGACACAGAATGTGGGGACTTTGGGCCACCTTCCTAAATTTTCTTTCTTTCTTTCTTTCTTTCTTTCTTTCTTTCTTTCTTTCTTTCTTTCTTTCTTTCTTTCTTTCCCACTCTTCCTGAGAAGAACCCAGAGTGGTATACATGATTTATGATTGTCCTCACAACAACCCTGTGAGGTACCACTCTGGGCTCCTTGGAGGAAGAAATGTAATAAATACATAAATAAATGTAAATGTAATATAATGTAAATAAATGTAATAAATACATACATAAATAAATAGAAATGTAATAAATACTGTAAATAAATAAAAAATAAGTGACTGGCCCAGAATCACCCAGTCAGTTTCCAGGCTGAGTGGGCATTGAGTCCTGACCTGCCATTTCTTGCTTGTTTCTCACTGCCCAGGTACAACTGATGCAGAGTCTCATAAACTTCTATGCTTCAAACATCCTTATTCCTCAGATTAATGGTAAGGACTAGTTTAATGGCTTTGCAAAGTGTTCCGTGTATCATCTCAACAGCTCTGCGAGGCAGGCAAAATGCAGGAGATAAAATAATATCTGTGACACATTCTCGGCCACACAAGCATGTTCTGCCACACACAGAGAGACTGCTGCCCTTCAGCTCTCCAAGGCCAAAACAGGAATGGGGGAGTCTGGCTTTGGGCGCATGGGGAAGGGGTACTTGGGGGAGGACCCACTTGTGTGACCAGCTCAGGGGCAGCCCTTCCATGAGGCAAGGTGAGGCATTCACCTCAGGCAGCAGATTCTTGGGGATACATGTACACACACAAACTGCACATGCACCATTTTCTTGTGGGTTGCAACTTTGTTGCAAAAGCGCTTCATTAGTCTGAATGTCAGCCACTCCGTGTTAACACAAAGTTACATATAGGCTGAATTCACATGTAACACGGAACCGTGGTTCCACACCTACCTACCTCCACTCTCCCATCTGAACTGGGACATTCAGGACAGCTGCCTCTCAGCAGGACTGCAGAGGCAGGCGGAAGCTGGCTGTGCGGGCTTCCTTCTTGAAAGAAGGACAGCCCACACAGCCAATTGGGCCAAAGTGAAGGAGGAGCTTCCTCCCTCAACTCTGGTTCCATGGGGTCGAAACTGGAGGGCCAGTGTTCGGATATAACACTGGCACTGGGAAACCAGAGTCGAAGGTGGCCAAACTCCACTCTGAGCCGAAAGTTCCGTTTGGAGTTTGTGGAGGGAAACTATGTGTCCCTTTCCATCTTTAAGTTTGGTTTCCCAAATTCAGACATGTGGCTATGGAAACTGAAGGTGAAGGGACCTCTGCATTCCTATTATGTCCAAATTTGGCCACAATATCTTTTGGATAATCTGGCTTTCCTTATCAGCAAACCTGAGAGTTGGTGGGTGGGCTCCAACGACCCTTCTGCGTCCATGACTTCCATGGTGTTAACTGTCTCTTCCAGCACGGCTGGCCGAGGGCTTCCCACTTCCTCTTCTGGACCACGTGCAGCTCTCCAACCTCATCCTCGAGCCTCGTCAGGTGGGTGGCACTTCAGTGCTGTGGCAAAGGAGACAGAGGACAACCAGGGAGAGTCTAGGGTTGGGTGCTATAGAAGGAAGGGCAGGGAAAGCCCCCTGGAGAGTCAGTGAAAAGTTGTGCCACACATGGGCGCAGGATTGGCCCGTGCCCCAAGAAGCTGCACAACATCCTGTGAGAAGTACATCCCAGGATCCCTTGCAAAGGATGCTGCAACAACTCCCCAGTTGCATGGGAACCTGGTTGCAGTGGACTACAACTGAGGCATGGGCGGGGGGAGGGTTCATGAATATAGCCAACATGGTCCAGGTTGAGTCATCAGGTGCATAATCAGCCAATTATTATATCCCAAGAAAAGGAAAGTGATCAAGGGCACAATCCACCAGGAAGCTCAATTGAAATAAACATTGCTGGATTGGGGCTGTCCCTAGGAGGGTGTGGGCTGGGTGTGAGCAGCACTCAGCCAGACTCCTCCACCACCGTAGCTCCTCTCTTGGCCCCACTGAGTATCCAGCCGCCCAGCGCTGATGAGTCTGACCGCCTCCCTCCTCGTCCCAGTGAAGAGAGAGCTGACCAAACTTCCCAGGGCGAGGTGCTGGAGAGTCTGCCACTCTCCTCCAGCGTGGGAGAACTGACCGGATGAGGTGTGGAGGGGGTGTGGGGGGGGGACAGAGGAGTGGAGGGCAGCCCTTGTGCGATCCGGATAAGTCCTTTCACCTCCCGGAAGCGGCCAGACTTCTGTCACTGCAATCGATTCGAACGAGCTCTCCATCACCGCCACCCTCTCCAACAATTCCCGAGCAGATCCAGTCCTCTGCTGCTCAACCGGTTCTTCCTTGAAGTCTCCCATAGGCCAGTCCGGTGTCATGCCGCATATCCTTGCTTAAAGACAGGATGTTCTTAAGGCCAAGCTCTTCAAACTAAACGAATCCGTAGCCCTCCGTGGCTTCAGTTGCGCAAACCACAATCACGGCTAAAATCCACAGGGCGATTATTCAAGAGTAAGCCACTGATGATGAAACACAACTGATGCTGGTATCTACGCACCTCTCATTTAGTATCCAGCTCATGGGGGGCTTGGAAGTTTGGTCGCCTCTCCCTTTGCTCCGAGGAGGAGGGAGGACTCTTTAGCACCACCCGTTGGCTACTGAGCGGGGAGGGTGGGTGTGGAGTGGCGGCTGATGGGGACTGCTGAGGTGGCTGGGCCCAGCTGTGGGGCCTGGGAGAGCACAGGGCTGGGGATGATTGCCCCGCTCTCCCCACCTAAAGGACCGGCCTGTGCCTGACACTGTACAGCCAGACATATTGTAGCTGCTCTCTGTAGCACGGATGTGCAGAGTGGCGAGAACTTTGCCTCCATCTAATGTTCAGTTACGTCTTGGCCAATGGTTGTCCTGATTCACTCCGCACTGAAATGTGAATGTTGCATCTCTTAAAATAAGATGCAGCCCAGTTTTGGAAGGACTGGGGGCGGGGAGGCGGGGGGGTTGCCTTGGAAGAATCCGCAGATGGGTGTGGGCATTGTCCAAATTGGCAGACCTGCCTGCTTGGCATCTCCCTTCTTTCTGACCGCAAGGGGTGGCTGCATTGCCAAATGTCTGTGTGCAATCGCTGATCCTCCCAGCCAGGTGTCTCTGCAGCCAAAACCCAGCATTCTGAAATGGCCAATGAGTGGTTATATTCCTACGAAATATATGAAATCTTCGACATCAACCCAGGATCATTTTGGACATTCTCCCAGTGCTAAGAACAGCTCTGAGAGGGTGGGATTCTGCACCCCTTCTGTTTCCATACATAGGGAGTCCCTCTGGACTCTGGTGGAGAGCCTCAGATACAATTGTGGGCAGCAGACTTCCCTTTGATGCTCAACCAGAGTTTCTCCTTGGGCTGCATTCACAATGCACATGCCCAGGTCGCCTGCAGATGTAACCAGAGTCCATGTTCTCAGATGAAAAGTGTGTGCCGTGCTTATCCACAGAGAGACAGGCATGCATGGATGAAAGAATGTTCTTTTTTGGTTGTTGACAAAGGCATAATTTGGCCTGAATATTGTCTTCTGATCTTTCCTCAGGATTTCCTGCTCTTTGGAGCAGATGCTCACTATGGTTAGTGAAGATGCAGGCAGCAGAAAGAGGAGTGATGACGATAAACGGAAACATGATGTCGGCCTCACTTCAGCTGCTTCATTTTAGCTTTGCATTAAGGGAAAAGCTCCCCAGGAATGTTGTTGTTATCTTCTTGTCTGGGCTGGCAACAACGTCCTCTCTTTGGTGCTGTCCTTTCTGGTTGCAAACTCTCCTTCTGCTGGACAGCTGCATGAGAGGCTCCCTGACATGCCCACAGGCCAAGAGGAAGGGCTGAGCAAGTGGTCCATGTCCTTTGACTCATTGGAAATACCTCGGCTGTAGGGCTGCACTCTCTGTCCTGCAGAGGAAGGGTCTGGAGCTCAAGCAATTGAGATAACTTGGGAGCTCCCCCATCCCTCCCTGTTCCATGGACATATCCCTCCCTCGGGGGTTTCAGCTGAACTTGGCATCCAAGGCTGGCATTTATTCTGCTTTCAACACGGGTGGAAGTCCATCCAAATGTGGCGCTGCTGCATTCGATGCCTTGAAATGCATGGGGGAGGAGAATCTAGCAACAAATCCTAGCCGTGTTTGCTGAATAAATCCTCCATGTTCAGAGGGAGTCTACCAGTGAACACCCTCTGCTTCATGTCTTGCCTGTGGACATCTCTGAGATCTTTGATCTGTTTAAGTAAAGCTATTCTTGTGTTTTCAAAGAATTAAAAAGAACCCGTTTCTCTTTGTCTTGTACTCGCATGAGCATAGATCCTATGTACGTCTCATTCCCATCAGTAGTAGTTGGCCAAAGGAGGCCACTTGGGTTCTGTTTTATAGCTGCTTCCCTCATACTCACAAGGAAATCTGCTGTAGATTTAACTAAAGGTTTATTCAGCAACAACTCTATTTCCTCCTCCTCCTCCTCCTCCTCCTTTCCCTCCCTTTCCTTTCTGACTCCACCCCACACACTCTCTATCCGCAAACTGCGGCCCTCCAGATGGTGCTGAACTACAACTTCCAGCACACCCAGCCACAAAAAATTGTGTCTAGGGATGCTGGGAGTTGTAGTTCAGCAACATCTGGAGGGCCGCAGTTTGGGGATGCCTGCTCTACAGTATCCCCACCCCACCCCCACGGCAAATGTCCAAACAACCAAATACAAGAGATTACTGGATAGAATACAACAGATTCTTCCCCTCTCTCTCTTGTGCTACCTGCAGGCTGGCCATTCCTCAGGTAAAGCTGCCAGTTAACCATGCAGCTCTACCTGACAAATGACCAGCCTGCAGGCAGAGCAGCTCTGGGGCTGGGTAGGAGAGAGAGGAAGCACACAAGCTGCCTCCTTTGGCGCTTCCCTGGCTGGTTAAGACAGGTAGCTACTGGCTCCCAAGGTCAAGTAGGCCCCGCCTGACTTCCTCACTCTCCCTTTTTCCAGCCGGCTGCCGGGTTCACCTCAGGTGTACAGACTGGTCAGCTCCCAGCCCTGTGACTGACCAGCCCGCATCCTGGGTTTAAACGGATAAATATCTTCATTACCCTCTATGACCAGCAACCAAAAAATACAACAAATACAAGTGAGCTTTGCTTGAATCCAGATACTGTGGATTTTTTTTCCACCTTACATACTAAGCATATTCTACAAGTATTTCAAATCTAATAAAGTTACCCAGACAGGGATTTGTGGTGTTACTTCATGCCGCAGCACAAAACCTAACCACACTGTAAGTCATTGCTGACGGCTTTTCCAGGAGTAAAAATAAAACATGAGCTTCGTCAGAACATCCTGGCCATGGCTTAAGAAAAATTAACTTGCTTCAGAGCCCACCATAATAAATACAAAAACGTAAAATATGCCCTACAGTTCCAAGCGCTCCTGTGTCATGTGGGCAGATACATGCATTATACGGTGTTTTATTAAACCTACCCTCCAATGAAGCTGATGGGAGAGCATCTAATCTTGCCATAGAAAATGCTCTCTGATATTTTGTTGTTACTAGAGTGGAGGGATAACCCACTGGTTGTAAACGAAGAGTCAGCCTCCAAACTCTGATTATATTGGAAACTGAATTTAAATCCTCTTGGTGGTCTGCATCCAAAATATGTTGCCTGAGGACCACACGGGCCAACAGGAAGTCTGAAGAAAACCCATAAGTCATTAATTTCTCTACCAAGGACCTTTACTACCCAGATAAAAAAGTATCTGCTAATGTTAATGGGGTTAAACCCTATGGGGGAAAATTAACATTCAACCCATAACGAGAAGCCCAGTTAGATTGTATACCCAAAAGGAGGAAAGGTACCCCTAAGTCCAGGAGGATGCCAGCAAGGCTAACAGGTAATGTCAAGGAAGCCATAAAAGGGAAGAAGACTTCCTTCCAAAACTGGAAGGCCTGCACAAATAAGGAGAACAGAAAGGAACACAAACTCTGGCAAAAGAAAAGCAAGGTGATAATAAGGGAGGAAAAAAGAGAGAACCAGCATGGCTTCCACAAAGGTAAATCTTGCCTCACCAACCTTTTGGAGTTCTTTGAGAGTGTCAACAGGTTTGTGGATAAAGATTATCCAGTTGACATAGTCTACCTGCACTTCCAAAAAGCCTTTGACAAAGTTCCTCATCAAAGACTCCTGAGGAAACTTAGCGGTCATGGGATAAGGGGACAAGTACATGTGTGGATTGCTAACTTGTTGAAAATACAGGAAACAGAGGGTAGGTATAAATGGAGGGTTTTCACAATGGAGGGAAGTAAGAAGTGGGGTTCCCCAGGGATCTGTACTGGGACCGGTGCTTTATAATTGATTCAAAAATGATCTAGAAGTTGGGGTAAGCAGAGAGGTGGCCAGATTTGCAGATGATACCAAACTCTTTCGGGTAGTGAAATCTATAACTGATTTTGAAGAGCTCCAAAAGGATCTCTCCAAACTGGGTGAGTGGGTGACAAAATGGCAAATGCGGTTCAATGTTAGCAAGGGTAAAGTGATGCATGTTGGGATGAAAAACCCCAACCAAGTGTACGCTGATGGGATCTGAGCTGTCGGTGACTGACCAGGAGAGGATTCGTGGGGTTGTGGTGGACAGCTCATTGAAAGTGATGACTCAATGTGTGACAGCTGTGAAAAAGTCCAATTCCATGCTAGGGATCATTAGGAAGGGGATTGAAAATAAAATGGCTAATATTATAGTGCCTTTATACAAAACTGTGGTGCGACCACACTTGGAGTACTGCGTACAATTCTGGTTGCCATATCTAAAGAAGGATTTTGTAGAACTGGAGAAGGTGCAAAAGAGGGCAACCAAGATGATCAGGGGCCTAGAGCACCTTTCTTATGAGGCAAGACTGCAACACCTGGGGCTATTTAGTTTAGGGGGAAAAGATGACTGTGGGGAGTCATGATAGAGGTCTATGAAGTCATGCATGATATGGAGAAAGTGGATAGAGAGAAATTCTTCTCCCTCTCACATAACAATAGAACCAGGGGTCATCCCATGAAACTGATTGCCAGGAAATCTAGGACCAGCAAACGGAAGGACTTTTTCACACAACACATAATCAACTTGTGGAATTCTCTGCCATGAGATGTGATGACAGCCAACAACCTGGCTTTAAGAAGAGTTGGATAATTTCATGGAGGAGAGGTCTATCAATGGCTACTAGTCGGAGGGCTATAGCCCACCTCTAGCCTCAATGGCAGGATGCCTCTGAGTACCAGTTGCAGGGGAGTAACAACAGGAGAGAGGGCATGCCCTCAACTCCTGCCTTTGGGCTCCCCGGTGGCATCTGGTGAGCCACTGTGGGAAACAGGATGCTGGACTAGATGGACCTCCTTGGGGCCTGATCCAGCAGGGCTGTTCTTATGTTCTTAATTAAAGATCAAGAGCCAGGCTCTAGACTCCAGCTTCTGAAGTCCTGCGTGCAACCAAACCCTTGCATTTGGTACACATTGGCGTCCTGAAATATCTCTTGCTTGCCAAAATTCAGATTGGATGGTTTCCAAGAGGGCAACGTTAGAGTAGGGACCTAATTGCACTCCTTACAGCAGTTGGGCGAATGACTTGGTCACACAAAACTTGATGGCCATGGGAACCTCATAGCCTCTCTTAGACAGAAAAAAATCTCAAAATTGCTACAGCACTCCTTTGAGTGACCAGTACTACTGAATCTGGGCCACTTTGTGTGCCTGGGGTTAGAGCGGCAGTGGGTCAAGATGAGGGAGACCAAGGCAACTGGGCAGGCCACAAAAAGTGAGAAGGAACCACACCTGTGGCTCGCCTTCCACCCTCTGCCCCACCCCTAGGGGCCGCCACTGCTGGAATGCCTGTGGCAAAGGAGTACAACCACACCTTTGCTGCAGATATGCACAAAAATGCCTGAAGCCCAGACTTTTCTGGGCTCAGCCAAAGAAACAAAGGCTGACTATTTATTTTTATTTAAAGCACTTCTATCTTGCCATTCTTTTAAAACATGCTCAAGGCTGTGTACAATATGATTCACAAATTAAAACAATGAGGAGACACACAATTTAAAAGGAGAGAGAGAAGGGACAGCAGATAGCAACAACAGTCAAGGCGATATCAGGGAGTTAAAGCTAACAACTCAGGGAGCTGGTTATTCGTCGTATGTTTACTGGATTTTGTTTCTGAAAGGCTGTCTATACATGTTTAGGGTGCATACACATAAATACATGAGGAGTGGAAGTTTCTTTTGGCAGGCGTGGTGCTGCACATTCACCTCACCGGGTCCAGCAAGCCTCCCTGACCCTCCAGTATGCCCTGAAGAGTGCATGGTGAGTCCAGAGGTGCACCTCAGTAATTTTGGAGCCTGGACTTAAAGGCCTTTGGAGGCCCCACGGCAGCTGCCCGCCCCACTCCCTGCAATTTAAACATCATCCCCTCCCCACACACACAAACACACTGTGACACACAAAGATTTTTTTTTAAAAACACACATGGGTTTTTGAGGGCACAAACAGCAACTGAACTCACAAGAACATAAGAATATAAAACAGGTCTATTTATGCAAATATTCATTAACAGAAACATTCCAACATGCAATTTAACATATTCCCATCCCTCATATTTCTTTCCCCACTCCCCCCTCCCTCTGCCTCTCAAGCACCCAGCACAGGTCACAACCACGCAGCAACCACACCACCCGGGATAGGACTAAAGCAGCGGGGGGGGGCCCAGGCGGTATGGAGGCCCTGGACTTTGGCCCCGAAGTCCAGGGTTAAGAGCACCACTGGAGGAGTTGTCACAAGGCCCTCCAACTCCAGCTGCCCTTTGAGGAGGGAGGAGGAGCTGGAATTCTGCTTCACTGCTGTTTTTCTGCTGGTGGTATTGTGCGTTCCCGTTTCCTTTTAAAGGTTAAGTTCCTTCTGAGAATGGCATTCTTCAAGGCAGGGCATCACTATACCAAAGGAGTCGATCGCTTTGCACACCCCAGGCCGTGCCCACTCCTCTCGCCCTGCCTGGCTGCCTTGCTCAGCCTCTCCCCCATCCCGGCCCACTGCCACGTTCACCCCAGACGCAGTGCAGGCTGCTCCATTGCCTGCTTCCCCAGCCCAGCCACGGACCAGCCTGCAAGCCTGGCATTCACGCGGAGGGAGGGCAAGGTGAGGAGGCGTGAGGGCAAGAAGTGTCCAGCAGGCTTGTTTCCCACCCCCCACCCCACCTGGACAGGCCCCCACTGACGGCTGGCAAGAGCTCTCTGCCCGCTTGCTAGACAGCATTTTGCTAGACAGCCCTTTGGGGACCGGGAGCCATCTTATTGATTGATTGGCTCTTTCCCTATGTAAACCACTTTGGAAACGGTTGTTGGAAAGCGCTATACAAATATTTGTTGTTGTAGCAGTAGCATCATTTACTGCCATGCCTGTGCCATGAAGTGGTGAGTGGGGCAGTTTCACTGGACACTGCAAAATGTCCAGACTTGGCTAGTCTCATCAGGAGTGCCCCAGATGCAGAAAGTGATCCCACAATATGCTGAGGATACTGTGGAAGAAAACATGGTCTTTATGCTGTGTTTATTATCATCCAATTCTTGCTTTATGGATAAAAGACCGTTTCAGCTGGAAATGGGCCAGAGGGATCGAGTGCAGGTTACAAAGCTGACCAGAATCCCAAAGACCCCTTGCAAAGTTCAGAACATAGTCTTATCTTGTCAAAAGAGGAAATTACATAATTGCTTCAAGTTATATACATATTTAAATCTGTTAGCTGGACATTTGCACACATGTATTAAAACAAGGAACGGGGAGAGCTGGTCTTGTAGTAGCAATCATGACTTGTCCCCTTAGCTAAGCAGAGTCCACCCTGGTTTGCAATTGGATGGGAGACTAGATGCGTGAGCCCTGGAAGAGATTCCCCTCAGGGGATGGTGCCGCTCTGGGAAGAGCAGAAGGTTCCCAGTTCCCTCCCTGGCAGCATCTCCAAGAGAGGGCTGAGAGAGATTCCTGACTGCAACCTTGGAGAAGCCGCTGCCAGTCAGTGTAGACAATACTGAGCTAGATAGACCAATGGTCTGACTCAGTAGATGGCAGCTTCCGATGTTCCTATGTAAGTTACAGTGACAAACCATATTTATCCTGCATGATCTGATTGCTTTAGACAGGGTCATGCAAAGTATAGCTGCTGTCATTGTCTGCTAAGGATTATTTCAATTTCTAGAGACCCTTTCCCTGAAATCTATTTCAAGCCAAACCCCCAACTTGCCACTGCCTGCCTGCCTGCTTGTTTTCTCCTTGCAAAGCATTTCTGCTCAAAAGTTTTTGCATCAAACTAACAAAATGGCTTCGGTATAGTCAAGCAAGCGAAACGATTTCCACAATACCATAAAAAATAATTGAACCTCATGAGATTAGTCAATATCAAACTGACATTAACACAACATTCATTTTGCTGTTTTTGTGCTCAGCAATGAAAGGGAACGTACAAAGTCTGAAGTAAAATGTTTCTGGGACCCCACAATAGGATCCATTTTTCACTAACCTCCTATAACATTCTGGACTTTTGAAGAATCACCTAGAATATCCCAGGCTTCCCGGGAATTTCCTTTTCCTTGCACTTCCTAGGAATGTCCCTCTCATACACGCTTCATAGCAAAGGGTTGGGAGTGTGGGTGTTCCCTGGCATTCCGCCTAGTACATTCTTCCCTGGAGTCGACATGATCCTTGACTTCTTGTAACAGGAACCCCCCCCACCCCCCATTATTGTATCGATCTAAGTGAGAGGGCTGGCCATTGGGATGGGCATGGCCATGGGGTGTGGCTGTTAGGGGGTGTGTGGCTATGGGGCTGTTATGGAGATCACCTGCACTTCTGAATGGGTGACTGCATCACTGCTCCAAGCCACCAGGGGTTAGGAACATCGGAAGCTGCCATAGACTGAGTCAGACCCTTGGTTCATCTAGCTCAGTATTGTCTTCACAGACTGGCAGCCGCTTCTCCAAGGCTGCAGGCAGGAGTCTCTCTCCCAGCCCTTTCTCGTTGGAGATGCTGCCAGGGAGGGGACTTGTTGCATGTTCAATCCATGGCTGCAGCACATGCTCGGCATCTAGAAGGGCCCCAGGTCAATCCCTGGTATCATCTCCAGGTAGGGCTGAGAAAGACCCTGGAGACCTTCTGCCAGTCAGAGTAGGGTTAGGGTTAGGGTTAGGGTTAGGCCCCACAATGGGCTGACTCAGTATGTGGCAGCTTCATATTCATGTACTTGCACTCATAGCAAACTCATAGTGCCTATCGGACATTAGAAGCGATGTGGGTAGAAGACCCAATACAAGGGAAAGGTTTCGATTTATTCTACTTCTATTTGTTCTGCTGTGAAGGTGGGAGCAGCAGAGAGTGAGGTGAGGCCGGGAGCTTTCTCCGCTGCTCTGGGCAGGTGCCTCCATGGCTGCGCTTCCTTTCTGGAAGAGGTCCTAGAGGAGGGAGGGGGCTGGTGAGATTTGGGGCTCAGAGTCATGCATTGGAGCAGGCTTGTGCCCCATCGGCCACCCCCTAATGACCCCCCTGCTTGGACACTCCTTTAGTACACAAGAGTACATAAATGTGTACATTAAAAGCGGGGAAGAAAGGGGGCATGATCTCATGAGGACTGAGCATGCTCAGTAGCCCCAAGGGCTCCAGAATGTTGGAAGTGTCTGTTGGAAGGAAAACAGCCGCAGAGCGTGAGAGCAGCAGGGGAGGGCCTTGGCCTCTGGAGCCTTTAAGCCCTCTGGCATCCACCCTGGAGGAGGGCACTCACTCCGGCTGGGGGGCTGCCAACCTTCTGTTGCAGGTCAGTCTGACTTGTGTTTCTGTGGACTTGCAGCATTGTCCAAGGATGTCCAAATGGCATCTTGGGGGTCTCCTTCTGCGGTGGGATGAAGGGGCTAAATGCTGGAGTCTGCCAAGCCAGCAGCCAAAGGGAGAGGGCCGCTGGCCTGGAACTCACTGACTGGGGCTCTTGCTATTGTGCTTGCAGACCCTCTGAGCTGCGAGGAAGCCCCTCCGAGTTCCCTAGCACTGGCCAAAGAAGCTGCACAGTCTCTTGAGAGGAGGGAAGGAGAAGAAGACGACGACGATGGTCTACATAGTGGCTGTGTGCATTGCACTTGTATCGTACTGGGTTGTTCGGGTTTTGCTGTCATTCTTTGAGAGCCTGGTACTGTCTCCAAAGAAATGGTAAATCATACAGGTTGGTTGCTATAGTGCATGTTGCACAGTAACATGGATATAGAATTTTGGCTTTTGCCCAAGGACATTTCCCTATCAACATATAAAGTGAACCAGAATTGGAACTTGTGTACAGTTCATACCTTGGAGTGGCTGGAAATGGATCTGGTAGGACTTGACTTTTGATGTTCCCTGACCCTGGAATGGGTGTTCATCCTGCAGGAACATCCATCAAACTATGGACATGGCACTGTTTGTTTCTTAGAACCAGATACGTTTTACTGCTGTTAGTAAAAACTGAAGTCCTCAGAGGACTTTATGACTTTTCCATATTTCTAAATGTATTGGTCATATTTAATATTTACTGGATTTTGGTAGCCCAATACCCTTTCTTCTTTCTCAAAAGGTTAGGAATGTGGTTACTGTACTGTCGTTCTATCTTTCATCTTTCAAGATGCTCTGGGGAACACCATAAGCCAATCCTTTTTTTAAACACAGAGCATTAGACAGAAATTTAATAATAGTTTGGTTAGTTTTCATGACCAGGTCCATTTCAGAGGCTTAAAAATCTGGTGCACATGTGACAGCAGCAGATACCTCCTCCTTCCTCAAACCCCCCCACCCAATTATCTCTTGTCAGTTAAAAGATGCCAAATAAACTTTGTAGTATCAGAGAAGCAAACGTCTCCTTACTGTACTTGGCTTGTGGACGGGCCATGCCCATAGCTGCTGTCTGAGAAATGATGACTGTGTGACCATGTGGCTCTCCTTGTGCCATTTTGGCCTTTCTGCAAGTAGCCCTTTCACATCTTGCAGTAGGAGGATGCAGCAGTGCCTGTGTTGCCCTCCACACACGGGGAGCGTTGCACGGTATGTTGGCCCCTGAATTTTACCATATTGGCTTTTGCTCTCATTTCAGTGTGGCCCGCGTGACAGCGAGGGAGACTGCCCATTTCAAAAGACTGCCCATTTCAAAAGCCACACAGCAGCATTTGAAAGAGAATATTTTTGTGTCTCTTCCCCGCCCACGCACACTTGAGCTGAGTCCAGGTCAGACTTTTCCTTTCCATGCCCAGCACAGTGAATTCTTTCCCCTCACCCATCACTTCCTGCTCCCTCCACACTGCTTGCATTGGCGGCTTTTCGTGTGGATCCCAACCGCACACTTTAACTTGGGATCTCCAGCTGCGTCTTCAACATGGCTGGTAGTGTGTACTACACAGCAAGAACTCTGGCCTGTGAGATCACTGATGATGCACGGTAAGGAGTGGAGAGCAGAGCTGCAGAGCTGGCTTGCCATGAGGGGAGGCCGGCCGCTGGATCTGGCCAAGGTCTCGCTAGTCCATCATCCGGTTTCACCATGGCTAAGCAGATGCCTCTGGGAAGCCTCCCAGGCCAAAGATGAAGGCAACGGACACTGTTTTACTACTTTCCCCTCACATCCATCACGGAGGGGCACCAGAATAGAACACCAAAGGGTCCTTCACAAATACGTCCAAGGTAGGCCAGGACAAATCACATGAGCTGTTGTTTTGGGTGAAGAAAGATAAAAATTATCTGTGAAAATATACTTCTTTATAAAAAGAAGAGAAATGGTAAAGGGCACAATCTCTGAGAAGCCCCACTGGAAGAAACTTTGCACCGGCACCGGATAGTAGGTACTGGCTGACGTGCAGGATCTGCTGTCTGTAGCACCGAGGCACAGGAACCGGACAAGTGGACCACCGCGCCTTTCCCCCTGGATTTCTGACTGGAGAGGGAGGCGAGGTCATAGAAGAGTGTGGCCACTGCCTGGCCAGATGCTATAATGGGTTCGTTCCCCCCATGGGCCTTTTACACACAGCAGGCTTTAGCATGAGTTTACCGGGTGGCTTTACTACAAACTTGCAAACTTGTCACAAAAAACCGACAAAAATAGTACATTTTTTAACCCCGGTTATAAATCGGGCTACGCTCTAACACGCAGTGAAAAACCCAAATTGTGTGTGAAGTGCTCCCCAATAACTCGCAGGGACTTTGAGGTAAATCTGGCTGATATGTGAATGTGCACCCTCCGTTCTGGAGGAGATGTGAGTTAAAGGGCTTATAAGCCCCATGTGAAAAACTTCATGGCCAGTTAAGTCCTGGCAAAGGATTGCCTGTATTCACTTGCTGCTTAAACATGTCAAGAACACTAAAGTAAAGTGTGCCGTCAAGTCGATTTCAGCTCCTGGCGCCTACAGAGCCCTGTGGTTGTCTTTGGTAGAATACAGGAGGGGTTTCCCATTGCCATCTCCTGCTGCGCAGTATGAGATGCTGCCTTTCCGCATCTTCCTATATGGCTGCTGCCCGATAGAGGTGTTTCCCATTGTCTGGGAAGCATGCCAGTGGGGATTCGAACCGGCAACCTTCTGCTTGTTAGTCAAGCATTTCCCTGCTGCGCCACTACATCTACTGAAAATATGACTCATCCCAACTTGGAATTAATAAATACAGGCTGTGGGGGATGGGGGTTGCTTTGGAAAAATCCTCAAATTTGTGCTGGTGTCATACAGCTATCACTTTGAGGTCCAGCCCTTGGCCTTCCAGTCCTCCTCTCTATTCTTTTGTGCATGGTTGCTTCCTCCTCTTTCTCCTCCTGGCCCCAAGAGAAGGCCGCGCTGCCAAACTCCTCTGCACCTTCATGGATCCGGCCAGTATTCCCTGGAGCCAAGAGAAGCTGCCAGTCAATTTGTTCTGTCCATGCAACATCCATGCATGCCGGAGATCCTTGGCTTCAACCCGGAAACATTTTGGAAGGCTTCCCAGAGCTAAGAAGAACTCTTAGTAGGAATCCCTGGGTGTGGGATTTTGTGCCCCTCCTGTCTGCATAAATAGGCACCTGGGCTCTGGTGGAGAGGCTTGGATGCCAGCACTGGCAGCAGACGTGCACTTCCCTCTGATGTGTAGCTATTGTTTACCGGGCCTGCCTTGCATGGCTGCTGCACATGCTCTGCTGGCTTGCAGACAGAACCACAGTCCTAGATTTCCCTAAAGTTCAAGCGTGCCTCCTTCATACCCAGAGAAAGGCAGGCATGGGGGGGGGGATGATGGGATGTTCTCTTTCTGTTGTTGGCAAAGGGGAGACGTGTCTTGACTATTGCCTTCTTATCTCTTTCCCAGGATTCCCTGCTCATTGGAGCAGATGCTCATTATGGTTATTAGTGAAGAGGCAGCAGCAAGAGGAGAGGAGTGACAAAGATAAAAGGAAATGTGTTGGACTCTCTCTGGCTTCTGCTGCTTCGTTTTAGGCTTTGGATTAGAGGAGAAAGCTCCCTGGAGGTTTTTCACACATGGCTTTATGCCTCGGGGTATCTGAAGAGCGAATCTGCTTCACAGAAGATTTGCAAGATGTTAACTTGGGGGGATTCATTGGACAGCTCACATAGTTGATGGCTGCTCCACGCATCTACCTGGTCCGGGTTTTCCCTCCAACACAG
The DNA here is from genome assembly GCF_027244095.1 of Hemicordylus capensis. Classification (NCBI taxonomy): domain Eukaryota; kingdom Metazoa; phylum Chordata; class Lepidosauria; order Squamata; family Cordylidae; genus Hemicordylus; species Hemicordylus capensis. Next base: position 3,172,058 of record NC_069660.1, on the reverse strand, counting down.
CGGAAGAGGCGAGAGAGCTTATTAAAAAATAGTTTGACAGCTAAGAGCACAAGAACGAGTTGTCAAACAGCGGGATCAAACAGCACGATGCTTAACCCTTGCCTTTGTGAGTGACTGCCTTCATCACATAATGAAGGCAGCCCCCCACCACACACACCCCTAATGGAATCAGCCTAGACAACAAAGGACTTAGGTTACATCCATTCTGCATATCTAAAGCCTATGTCAAAAATAGCAAGACAGACAGTTTGCAGTCTGTGCTTGTGTTTAACTCTGGATTTCTCCCTCCCCCTTCCTCAACAGAGTATCACCAATCTACAGGAGAGCTGGTCTTCTGGTAGCAAGCATGACTTGTCCCCTTAGCTAAGCTGGGTCCACCCTGGTTGCATATGAATGGGAGACTAGAAGTGTGAGCACTGCAAGATATTCCCCTCAGGGGATGAAGCTGCTCTGGGAAGAGCAGAAGAAGGTTCCAAGTTCCCTCCCTGGCAGCATCTCCAAGAGAGGGCTGAGAGAGATTCCTGCCTGCAACCTTGGAGAAGCCGCTGCCAGTCTGTGAAGACAATACTGAGCTAGATGGACCAAGGGTCTGATTCGGTATATGGCAGCTTCCTATGTTCCTATGTAACACCTCAACCCCAGTGCTTGCAATTGCAAATCACTTAGAGCAGACCATACCCAAAAGAGCTGTCAAACTCCCCTTCTTTGAGTTTCGTAAAAACCCTGATTTACTGGCATGACCACCCCAAACATAACAGAGAAAACTGCAGGGCATATCACAAGCCCTGGGTTATTTTTCAAAAGCCTCTGAAACGAGAGGATTTTTAAAAACCGGACATACTTCAGACTAAGCCAGAATCCACAGCCTCCTTCCTCAGGAAAAGCCACTCTGCACATGCTCAGAGTCCTCAGCCCTGGCACTGGAGCCCAGTGAGCCCCGGATAAGCAGCACTCTGTTTGGAGACGTCTCGGCCTCCCTGAAGAATGTGTGCCTGCATGAGCCCAGCCCGGCATCCATTGAGAAGTCACCAGTAATTGGTCACTCATGTGAAGTCTCTGAAAGGCGACGCAGCAGCAATTCAGGGAAGTCATTCTGCTACGTTCCCCCGAAGCCCCTTGGAGATCCTTGGACCCACTCCACACACAAGTCGAGCTTGGTCTTGTGAATTCTAGCTTATCTCAAGTTATTTCCGGGTTTTTAAAATGCTGGTTCTAAGCTACTTTTCCTGAAAGCGCTGGAGCAAATAGGGAGAGGCACTGAGGCACATTAGCACGCGAACAGGGATATTCTCTTTAGAAATGCAGATATTGCTCTTTAGAAAGCTCCCTCCCCCCATTGGCTAGAAGGAAAACATGGAGGCATGCCATGTGAACCTGCATCAAAACAACACCCCAGAGCAGAGGGGAGGGGCTGCTTCCCTCAATGCCAGGAGTGTGATTCGAGGGGTGAGTGTGCTCACCCCGCAGCATGAAGCCCTGTGCAAATAACTCCCTGGAGTTTTACCTGGCCGTTTACTTGGGTCAATGGGCACATGAGCATGCCCTTTAACCCAGGTCCGGGGTCGTGTGTCTGCTTGGGTTACAGGCAGCCCAAACAGAAACAGAGCAGGGTGCCTAGAGTGCCCGGCTCATGGGGGAATACCCCAATGCACAAGGACTCGTCATTCGGTGCATTGTGAGATTCCTGGCCTCCAGAATGCTTTGTGGCTCACGGCCGTGCCTGTTGTGTGGACGCGCAAGCTGTGCAGCTCAGAACATCACTGAATCGTCTGAGGAAGGGGAGGTAGATGCTATCCTGCCTTCTCCCCCACCCTCCCTGACCCAGCAAAAGATTGTGTGAACAACCTTTGCCACTACTGTGAATGTTTATATACCACTTTTCAACAAAAAAGTTCCCCAAACGAGAAAGAAGCCTGTCCCCAAAAGCCTCACAATCTACAAAGCAAGGAGGGAGGCTGTGCTGGGGATGGATAGGGCCAGTTGCTCTCCATCTGCTCAATAAACCTCCATGTTCAGAAGCAATATACCTCTGTCCAGTGTACAACCAGGAAGAGCTGCTTCCTTCATCTCCTGTGCATAGCCTTCCCAGAGGCTTCTGATTGGCCACTGTAGTTTCCCACCGGGAATGCTGGGCTTAATTAAACTTAAGGCTTATCCACCAGGGCTCTTCTGAAAATAAAATACTTTTTACATTGAATGATGAAAGAAAACTGGAAGAGAGACTGAGCAGTGAGTCCTGAAATGCTGGGGAATTTGTGATAAATCCTTGTTTCATTCATTTCCAGTTCTCTGTTCTGGAGTCTTTATCCAGAGTGATTTATTTAGGGTGGGGAGAGGAAAGGACTTTCTAAGGGAGAAGGAAAGTCCTGCATCATGCAGAATAGATCCAGAAGAGGGAGACATGAGACCAGCAAAATGCCCTTTGGCTAACTCAGGACGAGTGTTCCAATGAGTAATAAGCCCCCATGTGACAACAAATGCAGCACCTCCTCTCCATCATTTTTAGGCAACAAAGTTGTGTTGTATGTGAACCTAACATGGTCTGCCTAGACTGAGTCAGAAGCAGCTGATCTTAAGGAGCTGGGAGGATGCCACAGGTTGCTCCTCTCTCTCTTATCCTGTGGCCCAAGAGCCACACAGCTCTCAGAACATAAGAACAGCCCTGCTGGATCAGGCCCAAGGCCCATCTAGTCCAGTATCCTGTTTCACACAGTGGCCCACCAAATGCCGCTGGAAGCCACAGACAGGAGTTGAAAGGGGCATGCCCTCTCTCCTGCTGTTACTCCCCTACAACTGGTACTAAGAGGCATCCTGCCTTGGAGGCTGGAGGTGGCCCACAGCCCTCCAACTAGTAGCCGTTGATAGACCTCTCCTCCATGAAGTTATCCAAACCCTTCTTAAAGCCATCCAGGTTGTTGGCTGTCACCACATCTTGTGGCAAAGAATTCCACAAGTGGATTATGCGTTGTGTGAAAAAGTACTTCTGTTCATTGGTCCTAGATTTCCCGGCAATCAATTTCATGGGATGGCCCCTAATTCTAGTGTTATGGGAGAGGGAGAAGGATTTATCTCTATCCACTTTCTTCACACCGTCCATTATTTTATAGACCTCTATCATCTCTCCCCACAGTCATCTTTTTTCTAAACTAAATAGCCGCAGGTGTTGTAGCCTAGCCTCATAAGAAAGGTGCTCTAGGCCCCTGTTCATCTTGGTTGCCCTCTTCTGCATGTTTTCCAGTTCTACAATGTCCTTTTTTAGATGTAGCGACCAGAATTATATGCAGTACTCCAAGTGTGGTCACACCATAGTTTTGTATAAGGGCATTATAATATTAGCCGTTTTATTTTCAATCCCCTTCCTAATGATCCCTAGCATGGAATTGGCCTGTTTCACAGCTGTTGCACATTGAGTCGACACTTTCAACGAGCTGTCTACCACGACCCCAAGATCTCTCTCCTGGTCAGTCACCAACAGAACATCTATCTGATGAATGGCCAACCTGGAGGCTTTACACACAGGGCTTCTACCCCGAATCTCCATTGGGAGAGAGAGTGTGTGTTCACACACCAGCCAAACGTACCCCAAAGGCCCTTCAAGATCCTTGGACCCACTCCACACACAAGTCGTGCTATTCTAGCTTATCTCAACGTATTTCCAGGTTTTTAAAATGCTGGTTTTAAACTACTTTTTCTGAAAATGCCAGAGTAAATAGGGAGAGGCACTGACACAGAATCATTAGTATGATAAGAAGGATACTCTCTTGACAAATGCAGTTGTAGCTCTTTGGTACTCTCCCCCTCCCCCTCCTATTGACTAGAAGGAAAACACGAAGGAAAACGTCTGAACTTGCACCAGAAGCAAACCCGAGAGCAGAGGGGAGGGGCAGCTTCTCTCAATGCTGTGAGTGCAGTTCGAAATGGCTCCGCTCAACATTTACCCCGCTGCATGAAGCCTTGTGCGAATAACTCCCAGGAGGCAGCATGGCTCTCAGGTGGGAAGGGAGAGAGGAGCAACCCAGCCGCCTCCTTTAGCACACACCCCTACTCCTTAGGAAAAGCCACTACTATCTAGAGCAGGGTTTCTTAACCTTGGGCCCCGCTGATGTTGTTTGACTACAACTCCCAGAATCCTCAGCTGCAATGGCTTTTGCTTGGGGATTATGGGAGTTTTAGTCCAACAACATCTGGGGGCCAAAGGTTAAGAAACCCTGATCTAGAGTACTGATTGTTCCATAACCTGCCCAATGGCCATGACTGATCTCAGGCTTTTGCAACATCAGAACAACTGGGGTCATGGTTTCTTTGTGAAATGCTTTGCACAAATCAAACCCTGAGGTGGGGGTGGATTCCAGGACAGTTGTGTTCTCTAGGAACACGTTGAGGAGAGTTCAGCATGATGCTGGCACCAATGTGATTGTTGAAATCACTCTAATGGCCTCCTGGAGGCTTTACAGACGGGGCTGTTACCCCAAATCTCCTCCGGAAGAGAGTGTGTATGTGTTCACATACCAGCCAACCCTACCCTGAAGTCCATTCAAGATCCTCGGACCCATTCCACACACAAATCCGGCTTTGTCTTCCAAATTCTAGCTTATCTCGAGGTATTTCCAGGTTTTCAAAATGCTGGTTTTAAGAGAGTTTTTCTGAAACCCCAGAGCAAATAGGGAGAGGCACTGATGTAGAATCATTCAGATGATGAGAGGGAAACACTGTTTTAGGAATGCAGATATAGGCTTTGGAAATCTCCCCCCCTCCACCCATTGGCTAGAAGGAAAAGACGGAGGCATGCAATGTGAATGTGCACCAAAAGAAAACCTGAGAGCAGAGGGGAGGGGCTGCTTCCCTCAATGCCGCGAGTGTAATTCGAAGTGGCTTCGCTCAGCATTTACCCCGCTGCATGAAGCCATGTGTGAATGACTCCCTGGCAGTGGCAGTATTCAGCAGCTTGGGCCCAGAGATGGCTCAGAATCCAGAGCAGCCCCAGATGATTGAGCTTGCTGTGGATGCCACAGTCATGCTGGAAGGGGATGCAGAAGAGTCAGGTTGCAGTGAGTGAAACAGGCATTGCAGGCAGGGGTGGCCCAAGCAATTACATAGGAACATAGGAAGCTGCTATATACTCATTGGTCCATCTAGCGCAGTATTGCCTACACAGACTGGCAGCGGCTCCCCCAAGGTTGCAGGCAGGAGTCTCTTCCAGCCCTGTGCCAGGGAGGGAACTTGGAACCTTCTGATGCTCTTTCCAGAGCAGCCCCATCCCCCTGAGGGGAATATCTCACAGTGCTCACACAAGTATTCAGTGCTCACACAAGCCCATTCAAATGCAAACCAGGGTGAGCCCTGCTTAGCAAAGGGGCAACATGCTTGCTACCACAGGGCCAGCTCTCCTCTCCTAATGTGCTGATGCCTCATGGGTAGGGGTCTGCATCTGCCTGGAGGGGCTGGTGCAAACCTTGGCCCCAATCTGGGCCAATACATGGCCACATGCAAACCTTGGCCCCAATCTGGAGAAAGTTGGCTGTGCTCAAGTAAGTCGCTTTGCAAGTGACAGAGAAGGAGTCATGACTCACAAAAGCTAGTCAGATGGATCTTAAAGCACAATGGACTTTCCCTGGGCGCTTTCCAGACTAGCTGCTGGAACAGCGGCAAAACGCCTCCATTTGGGCAAGTCACATTCGGGATGTAAACAGCAGGGGGAGCAGCCTCACAGCAACTAACAGCCCGAAAAAACAGCAACTTCCTTACGCCTGTACAACGTCCTTGCTCTCCATCGCAGCAATTAAATTCAAAACAATGCATTGGCAATGTGAATGGCACCCTGCTGTCCGCGTGGAGACAGCGGTGTCACGAAGCACACAGATACATCCTGACCCCGTTGTAGGGTCTAGTCTGGAAAGCGCCCAGGAGTGGGACCAAGAGTGACTTTTCAGCAACCGGTTGAGAGCCCTTCACAATCCCTGCTAGCATGCAGCGTGCACAGAACGTGGTGTGCGTCCCAGGCCCCCATGTGTGCACAAGGCCATCCCTGAGCGTAGCCCTGGGCATGCTGCACCACCAGCACCAGCAGCTTTGCTGAGGATCAGCCCAACCTCGGCAAGCAAAAGGGGCATCTCTGCACATGATGAGTGGCTGCTGCTGCTGCTGCTGCCATCATGGGGAGGGCCTCACGGATTGTCCCTTGGCTACGGCACTCAGGAGGGCCGATGGAGCACTACTCAGAAGGATAACCAGCCAGCAGCCTCCCTGGCTTGCACTGACGATGACTCTTGAGCAAAGGTCCTGGATTCTGCGGTCTTCCTTGCAGCATTATCTCTGCTCTGCCTGGGATTTCGGGTGAGTTTGCCTCTCCAGATAAAGAGCCAGAAGCAGATTAGAGCGTTTCCCATGAAGGGATGACAGACGGTTCTTTTTTGCTCCCATAAAGGGATTTTTAAAAAATCAGATTGAGGGAGGGAAAACAAGGCAGGCAGCACGATTGCTTTGCCCCTTCGCTCTGCAGGATTTCGCTGGTCGGAAAAGAGAAACCAGGAGGAGACGTCCTCTTACCACCCTTGAAGATTTTGTTCCTGGAGGTCAGGGAAACGCAGCTGCACCAATATGGCAGATCAGACTCCCTGAGCTCCAGGGGGATTTCCCTGTGCCCAAAGGCATGTGCCCAGCTGAGACCCTGAGCAGCAGTCCCTGGGCAGTCTCTGAGCAGGTTCATCTCAGGGATGAAGAGAGGCAGCGAGAGGGGGAGGGAGCGAGGGAGGGAGGAGAGGTCCAAGGAGGAAGCCCCAGGCCAGCTGGCCTCTTCCTGTGAGGATGCTGAGGGAGCAGCAGCTGCCCTTCTGAAGGGGAGGAACAGAACCACCATCAGTGGTCCTTGCTGAAGAAGTGCCTCCAGGAGAGAGCTTCCTGAGGGGGCTCGGAGGGGGGGGGGAGAGTCGTGTTCCTGCAGTTCTCATTGCAGGAGAGAAGAAGGCATGAGGAGCAAAGAGAAGCCACGGTGACCTTGGGCGGCGGGGGTGGGTGGGGTTGAGCCATCTCAGTAGCATCGCTCTGTTTCTGCTAGAAGGGGTTCTGCTGAAGCATCAGGGCGCTGTCCAGATTACACTCTGTTCAGCAGTGACATACTTTGGCTTGGCAGGATCATTTTGAAAATGTAAACAGCTTGCTCAGCCCAAATACAGCTATTTTATTTGTGACACACATGCAGCATTTGTGACTAATACGCAAGGATAAGATCCAAAAGTAGGCACTGGAAATGTGAACGGCACCTTGAAGACCATGCAGGGTCTGCAAGGTTGAAACACAGGCAGCACGGAAGCACACTTAACGGACACGTAGTGACACTGTTGTAGTGTGCAATCTGGAAAGCACCCAGGTGAGATATATGGGCTCATTCATGATTGTGCTAATTCCAAAACCAGTCAATGTAACTACTCTGGATGCGGAAAAGTCTCCACTTGATGATGTTTCCCTGTCAAGTTTCACACGATAAGACCATTTTATGAGAGCACCAGCTAGGTGGCCAGATCTATTTACTAATTACATTATTTCAGAATGTGATGATGTGTGATCTGACCCCATGGGGGAGGGTATCTTCCATGACCATTTTAGCCTGTAATTACTAATTTGTGTGTGATGGGGAGGGATCACCCATCGGTAACCCTTCCCAGGCCTGGCATCAGGGCAGCTGCAAAGGGCCCTCAGAAGGATCCCTTGCAGAATCCCAAGAACATAAGAACAGCCCTGCTGGATCAGGCCCAAGGCTTCTCTAGTCCCGCATTCTGTTTCACACAGTGGCCCACCAGATGCCACTGGGAACCTACAGGCAAGAGGTATGTGCATGCCCTCTCTCCTACTGTTGCTCCCCTGCAACTGGTATTGTGAGGCATCATGCCTCTGAGGCTAGAGGTGGCCTACAGTACTCAGACTAGAAGCCACTGAGAGGAGACCTGTCCTCCACGAATTTGTGTAAGCCCCTTTTTAAGCCATCCAAGCTAGTGACCATCACCACATCCCATGGCAGAGAATAACATAGATTAGTTATGCACTGTGTGAAAAACTACTTCCCTTTGCTTGTCCTAAATTCCCCAGCCTTCAATTTCATGGAATGACCCCTGGTTCTAGTGTTGTGTGAGAGGGAGAACCATTCCTCTCTGACCACTCTCTCTACTCCCTGCATAATTTTATACACTCCTACCGTGTCTCCCCATCATCACCTCTTTTCCAAACTAAAAAGCCCCAGATGCTGTGCTTGGCTCATCAGGAAGGTGCTCCAGGCCCCGATCATCTTGGTTGCTCCTTTCTGCACCCTCTCTAGTTCTATAATGTCATTCTTAAGATATGGTGACCAGAAATGTACACAGTACTCCAAATGTGGCCACCTCGTAGTTTTATATAAGGGCATATATATTTGTATAAGGGAAACTGCCTTATACAAGTACCCAGAATGAGTACCCAGAATGTTGGGGGGCAATATGCTAAATCATTGTAAACCGCTTAGAGAGCTTCCAGCTATAGAGCGGTATATAAATGTAAGTGCTATTGCTATTATAATGCGCCAGAACACTGGTCCATCTAGTTCAGTATTATCTATACAGACAGGCAGAGACTTCTCCAGGGTTACAGGCAGGAGTATCTCAGACTTATTGTGGGGGTGCCAGATAGGGGATCTGGGTTAGGGCAGATGCTCTTCCCAGAGTGGCCCCATCCTGTAAGGGGAATATATTACAGTGCTTACATATGCACTCCCATTGAAATGCAAACCAAAGCAGACCCTCCTTCGCAAAGGGGACAATTCATGCTAGATCCTTAGCATGAAATTTTCCTTCTTTACATCTGCCATGCACTGAGTTTACACTTTCAATGACCTGTCCACCAACACCCAAAGTTCTCTCTCCTGGTCCGTCATCGACACCTCAGACCCCATCAGCATATATGTGGTGTTGGGGATTTTTGTCCCAACATGCATCCCTTTATATTTGCTTACATTGAACCACATCTGTCATTTTGTCACCTACTCACCCAGTTTGGAGAGATCCTTTTGGAGTTCCTCACAAGCTGTTTTGGATTTCACTACCCTAAATAGTTTGGGGCCTTGCTGCTTACTCCAACTTCCAGGTCATTTATGAACAAATTAGAGAGCACTGACTGGTCCCAGTACAGATCAGGCCAGGGGTGTAGCTATAATTGAGTGGGAGGGTTCAAAGAACCCCGGCCATCCAGCTCCTGAGAGCGCCATAGCTCCATCCCTCCCTATTTTCTCCATTATCTCCCTCATTCTGAGGAGCCGCCAAAGAGAGGGGTGAACACGGGCCACCTCTCCCCTAGCTATGCCCCTGGATCAGGCACAGGCATATTCTCAGTATCCTCTGCCATGAAGACAGAGCACAGAACTCATTCAGCGTCTCTGCAATCTCCATATCCTGCTTAATAATCCCTTTTACTCCCTCATCATCTAACGGTCCAATTACCTGCCTGGTAGGTTTTCCTTCTGATGTATTTAAGGATGTGTTTTTTTAATTCCCCTTGATACATTTAGCTTAATATTGCTCAAACTCTCTTTTTGCCTCCTTTATTGTCTCCTTGCATTTCTTTTACCAGAGTTTGTGTTCCTTTCTGTTCTCTTCAATTGGGCAGGCCTTCCAGTTTCTGAAGGAAGACTTCTTCTCATTTATAGCTTCCTTGAATTTACTTGTTAGCCTTGCTGGCATCCTCCTGGACTTGGTGGTACCTTTCCTTCTTTTGGTATACATTCTAACTGTTGGAAGTGAAGGACTCTGCGCTGGCTCATGCCTCAGTGACAGTGAGGGACAGACTAGTGAGTCAGAGGGCTAGAGGGGTCAAGACATTGGTCATCCCTTCTCTACTGCTCTGACATGATCCCTTTGATATGTAGATCGCTACTCTCAGGGGCTTCCTTCCTTCCTGCCACTTCCTCTTCCCTTTTCTTCTCCTTTGCAACACCCACTCTCCTCTCTCCCTGCACCATGTGTACAGAGATGCAGAAACCATCCCTCTCCATCCAGCTAGATATATAGATTAGAGAGCCTATCTCTCCACTTTCCTATCTAGAATGGAGTTCACCAATAAAGACTACTTATATTGCTTTGAAACTATGAACTGGCTCCAAGTTTCTTTTACTCTCAGCATACACGCATGCCTAGTCAGACTCTGCTGTGTTTTGCCTCTGTGCACTCTGCTGTAATAGAAGGGTATCTCTTACCAGAGAAAATTCCCAACACTAACTGGGCTTCTATTATTGTGGTTTTAAATCAACTGCATGCATTCTGGAGTGAAGAGACTCTCCTGATTTTCCATTTCAGTTTTCTTTTCATCAAACTCCTTATTTTAGAGAAATGACCTCTTCTGACGTTCAAAATGTCGGTGTTAGACTTCCTTGGTGATTCTCTTCTTGCATATATTCTGAATTTGATCACACGATGGTCACTGTTCTCTAAAGGTTCCATGATGCTGGCATCTTGTACCAGGTCATATGCAGGTGGCTTCCTTTCCTGGTGCATTCTAGGGTGAAACCAGGCAAGGAAAGGTGGCATGTTGAAAGCATGTCAGTTTTAAGAGATGTAGGAGTCCTTCTGACTGAGGCCCTCAGCCTGCTGGGACTGCACCTCCTTAGGTTGCCTGGAAACACAGCCCAAACAGGTGGCAAACTCTGAAGAGAGATATGAACCATAACCAAAACTACAGCAGAACAAAGAGGAGATTCAAGAGAGATGCTCCCCCTCCTCCTCTCTGCTCTCAGTTTTCTGAAATCCTAAGTAAATTACAAGGAACTTGAGAAGAAGCTCTTTGAGTCTTTTCAGGCAACGCCTAAGTCTTGGCCCCCAGAACACAGCCTGTGCCAAGACAAATTCCTCCATCAATCCCCCTAGAGCACTCATTTCCCCAAAGCACAACCTGGAAAGTCACAACCTTTTATTAGAAATGCTCAGGAACAACCACATTTGATTTTCGTCTCCATTCATGGCTGAAAAGGGGAGGGAAGGTCTACTTTTTGCAACAAACCTTGTTATTGGTGAGGGCAGACCATTGTACCTGAATCTTGCTTCCTTCCATCTTGTGGCCCACTGTCCCAGGCAGCTTTCTCCTGGTCAAGCTCCAGAAGTGGAACTAGGCTGGGGAGAAAAGTGCTTGAAACGACGGAGCACAGAAAAGTGAGGTGCAGGAAGAAGCGTCAGGAGATCCCGGGGCTAGAACTGGCAACTCGGAGGAGCCCAGTGCCCGGCTGACTGCCCTGTGTGCGGAGCCCCGAGGCTGCAGTCTGGAACATCTTTCCTTGTAGGAGGTGCCAGCCCAAGATTCAAGGGCTTATTTGCAGGGGGTGGGGCTTGTGAGGGAGTTCAGGACAATGTAGGGGGAAGAAGACTCCACTGCATTCCTGGCTATGTTCAGAACTCCATTGCCTTCCTAATGCTGGGATTTCCAAATTTCAGAACCGACATATTTTATATAAAATGAACCATTTCCCAGGTCTTTGGTAATAGATGGTATTACCTAAGGCCATTTCCAAGTTGAGCTAGGTGGAGTTCACCCATCACTACCTTTCTTCTTCAACAACAAAAAACCAGCATTTCATTATACACATTAGAAAAAATGGGCAGGTGGTCCATCAAAAGCTATTAGCCATAATAGTTAAATGGAGTTTCCAGGATCAGAACCAGTCTGGAGAGGCTCTTGCTGGGGTCAGCCTTATGTTACTTTTTAGATTGTGAGCCCTTTGGCGACAGGGGACCATCTTATTTATGACTTCTTTATTTTTCTATGTAAACCACTTTGAGAACTTTGGTGGAAGAGCGGCATATAAATATGTGTCATTGTCGTAGTAGTTTGGCTTGGTTCAGTGGCTGAACTGGACTGGAACTGATCTAGCCAAGCCCAAAGCCAGACCAGACCAAGTTATTTATTTATTTATTTATTTATTTATTTATTTATTTATTTATTTATTTATCTATTTATCTATCTATTTATTTATTTATTTATTTATTTAACATATTTTTATACCACCCAAAACTTACATCTCTGGGTGGTTTACAACAAAATAAAAACAGAAAATAAAACATTAGTTAAAACAAAAACAAAAAGTTTAAATGGTTCTGATCCTGGAAACTCCCTGAGCCACTGGAGGGTTGCTGTACGGGGGCTGGATCAGCACTTTAAACAGAAGCCTCTTTGCTCAGTCCTCAGGGGTTGTGGCCTGGCTTGGATATACTTACAAAGGGGAATCCTTTTATATGTAAAGGGAGCATCCATAATCCTAACGTTTACGGCCTGGCCGGGGAGGGAGATAGCGGCTTCTGTTGGCCTCTGCACCTTTAGAGGAGGCCACAGCAGAGGCCACGGAGGTGGCAGAGAAGCATTGCAGTTTGCGGGGGCAGGGGGTGCTCCTCCAACCACCGCCCCACCTCTGGCCTCCCAAATGACAGCCCGGGCCGGCTGCAGCCCAGTTCGGGCCACAGTGCATGCACAGAGGCCATTTGTGTCGCCATGCAATTTGCCCCCTTTGGGAGGCCGGTCTGAACTCATACTGCCTGGAATGGGCTGGCTCGATGTTGATCCTGGCTCAGCATCCCTAGAACCCATCAGTGTATAGCTGAAATTGGGTGGGGTGGTTTTTTTTGCCCCAATATGCATCCCTCTACACTTGCTTACACTGAACCGCCTCTGCCATTTTGTTGCCCACTCCCCCAGTTTTGGAGAGACACTTTTGGAGCTCCTCACATTCTGTTTTGGATTCCACTACCCTAAAGAGTTTGGTGTCATCTGCAAATTTGGCCCCTTGGCTGCTTACCTGAACTTTTAGATCATTCATGAATCAATTAAAAAGCACAGGTCCCAGTACCGATTCTTGGGAGACCCCACTTCTTGCTTCCCTCCATTTAGAGAACTGTCCATTTATTCCTAACCTCTGTTCCCTCTCCTTCCACCAGTTGCCAAATTATACCTGTCCCCTTCTCCCATGACTGCTAAGTTTACATTATTGGCCACTATGGAGAACAGGATGTCAGACTAGATAGGCTTTCCTGGGGCTGCCATATGGAAAAGTGGACAGGTCTCCTGCAGCTTTGAAAGATGCACAGAACAAGGAATTTCAGGTGCTGCTTGTATGCAAGAGGAAGAAAAGCAGCACCTGCTAAAATTCCTTCCGGGTTGCTTGCAAAGGTACAGGAGATGTGTCCTCTCTCCCATATGGCAGCCCTTGGCTTTCCAGCAAGGCTCTCCTTCTGCTCTAAAGTGTGGCTTTACTCAAGGGAAGGAGGTCTTTGTCGGATCAGTGCCGAGATGGGTGACTGCCTGGGAACCCCTTGGATGCTGCTTTGAGTTCCATGGTGGAAGAAGGGGCAGCACAATACTGCTGCTGCTGCTGCTCCATCATCATCCAAATTCTAGCAGATTGAAGAGCACCAAATGTGGAAAAAGTGCGCTGGAAGCAGAATTACAGGAGCACTGTTAGAAAGGGCTGAAATCAGTTTTGCTGGGACGGAAACAGCACAAGGGGAGTTCTGGAGCAGCCCACTGCATATGGGTGTTCTCAGCAAAGGATGTTCCAGCAAATAAATGGCGTTACTTGATTCCGGGTGATGTTGCTCAGCTACACGGAATTCCGGGCAGAAGTAGGGACACCATCAGGAAGAGGTCCCCTGCCAAGCCCTGGTAATGCCGAGTCACTCCTGAACCGGCCAGAGGCAGCCAAGAGGCAGGCTTCTCCTCCCCCTCCCCATGGCAGCAGTAGCAGGAGGCGCTGAGTTGAAGGAGGCCCGGAGGTGTGCCCAGGTAATTTTGGAGCCTGGACCTAAAGGCCTTTGGAGCGCTCCTCCCCACTGGAGCACCCACACCACACACACACATACCAGCTGCAAGTTAAACATCATCCTGCCACATACACACACCATGACACACACAGTATTTTTAGCACAGGGGTTCTTGAGGGCACAAACAGCGACTGAACTCACAAGAACATAAGACTATAAAACTGGTATATTTATGCCAATATGCATTAGCAGAAACATTTCCACACACAGCTCAAAATGTTCCCATCCCACATCTTTCTTTCCCCGCTTGCCCCTCTGTCTCTAAAGCAGAGGTCACGCTCGGCATCCCGGTGTAGTGCAGGCCAGCGGCACAGCATGGCAACCACACCACCCGGGATAGACAAAAGAGGATTTGGGGGCCCCCAGGGGGTGTGGAGGATGCCCTGGACTCCAGACCCAAAGTCCAGGGGTCAGAGCGCCTCTGGGGAGGCCCATGGTGGAGAGAGCTCAAGAAGCGTTTCACTGAGGGAAAGCGGCAGCCCGCCCACCTCCTTCGGCCCTGACCATGTGGTTGGCTGTTCCTCAGGCCGTCTGGAGGGAGAGCTCAGCTGGCTTCTGCTCTCTATGCAAGGAGCTGCTCGGTTCGGCTGGCTTTTCGTCGCCTGCCTCACACGTTGGCTGCTGCAAGCTGGCTGATGTCATGTAGAAGGGCCAGCCCAAGCTGTGCCTGGAGAGGAAACGTGCTGGTGAGGGCGGGCATGCCCGCCAGGCCCTTCCACAGGACAGAGACCAAAACAAACTCCACTCCCAAGCTCGGCTACGGCTGAAATGCATTTGGGGGAGAACGAGCTGCCTTCTGTCCACATGGGAGTTTCCATACTGTGGACCTTCTCATTTCCATTTGTCCACATGGGGATGTGTATTATTTACACCCGCATCTTCCAATGTCTATGGATGATGAGTCAGAGACTGAGTTTTGGGACCCAGCTGGAAGTGATGGACAGACATGCCGAGAGCACCTCCTGACTGGGGGTGGGGGGGGGGAGGAGGGCGAAAAGATGCAGAGTCCATGCATCTTTTTCCCTACCAGGAGAAAAGAAAGGGAGCGGTTTTTAATAGACAAACAGCCCAGAGAGGAAAGATTAAACTCAACCTGCCTCTGCTTCAGGCAAATTTGGATTTTCAAACCAAATTCCACCCCACGTTGTAGATCAGCAGCAGCAGCAGCTGTGAGGAAGACGCTTCTTGCACGCAGCAGGAGCCCCAACAGCTGGATCGCTCTCACTCGCTCTCTCCACCCGCCCCCACCTTCCACCAACAGACTTGTCCGCTTGGTCTGATCCTGAAATGGAGCCCACCAAGTGGACGGGCTTGTTGGCGGAGAGATGCAGCTGCTTGGGGTTGTAGGTGGGGCAGAAGCAGCAAGGGGGATGGAGCCTGCTTGTAGCAGCGACTTCCCCTCATAGGGACATAGGAAGCTGCCCCATATGCTGGGGTGGGGACAGCAGGCAGTGGGGAGGGACACACACAGGTGCAGCAGCAGGGGTGGGAAGGAGGCAGCCGGCAGATGGGGCAATCCTGTGGGGACGGGGCCTGCTGACACTGCCTCATGGCACAGCCGCTGCCTGAGGCTGTTGCCTCACCTTGCCTCATGGAGGAGCTGTCCCATCCTTTTTGCATGGAAGAGGCAAATTCAATCAAATGAGCCCCCACCTGCAGGCTGACGACCTCCATGACAGCTAAGCCCCCCGGCACACCCTGGAATCTCTGCTTTGGATCAGGTCATATAGGAACATAGGAAGCTGCCATATACTGAGTCAGACCCTTGATCCATCTAGCTCAGTATTGTCTACCCAGACTGGCAGCGGCTTCTCCCAGGTTGCAGGCAGGAATCTCTCTCAGCCCTCTCTTGGAGATGCTGCCAGGGAGGGGACTGGGAACCATCTGCTCTTCCCAGAGCGGCTCCACCCCCTGAGGGGAATATTGATAACAAAGAAGCAGGCCACTGGGCTCTGACTGAGAAGTACTGTGGGTTGGGAGGAGGGTTGGATTCTCTACCAAATTCTCAAAGTTGCTTGCAACATGCCAGGCTTGCGTTCTCCTAATTTCATTTAAAATCACCAAATATGGATACTGTCACGTCTGGGTGGATTTGCAACTAAGGAAGGGAATAAAGCATAAAAGTCTTGCATTTAGCAAGTTAAGGCAGGTTTTGCCTTAACATTCAGGAGCAAGTCTTTTGAAAGGGTTTTCAAAAATTCAGTCCTCAACGTTGAATTTCAAATGCAAAATCTGAAAATATCTGAAACTCCAAACTCTGTTTTCAGCGTATTCTGGGTATGTGGAGAGGGCACTTACTTCACCATTGGCACATCACAAAGAAATGCCTTTATTTTATCATATGTCTGTACCTCCTGACACACGCATCCCTAGGCTGTGTACATCAGTTAAAATGCAACAAACATAAAAACAGAATAAAATGATCAAAACAATTATGATATAAAACCAATTAAAATTAATTAAAAGCCTGAGAAAACAGGTGCATCTTAAGGGTCTTTCAAAAAACAGCCAGAGATCAGACATACTGATTTTAACATTCTAATTTTACATTCTAATTTAGTCATTCTAATCAGACATTCTGATTTTAACAGGGAGTGCATTCCAGAGCCCTGAAACAGCCACAGTGAAGGCCCGGTCGTGAGTTGCCACCAAGCCAGCCGGTGGTTAGCTGTAACCGGACCTCCCCAGATGATCTGAATAGGCAGGAGGGTTCATGACAAAGAAGGCGCTCTTTTAAGTACCCTGGACCCAAGCCATTGAGAGCTTTGTAGGGAATAACCAGCACTTTGTATTTTGCTCAGAAATGTGTGGGATGCATTGGGGGCAAGCAAAGCCTGTACAAAAGGGATGGGCTCCACTTGAACCAGGGTGGCATCAGACTGCTGATGCTTAAAATCAAAAAAGTTTGCAGAGCAGCTTTTCCAATGACACCTGGGGGGTTGCTGACAGGAACTACTGGGAGGTATCTGATTCAGCAAGCAAAGTCCCCTAAAGTGCGAGGGTGCAAACGGTTTGGATAAAACCAAAGGTGACAGACTAGAACCAGAAGTAGAGCAGATGGAAACAAAAAGGTCAAATGACAGAAAGGGAGATAGCACATGCCAATGCCAGGTAAGAGACAATGTTGGAAGTGAAGGACTTTGCACTGCCTCATGTCTCAATGACAGAAGGGGACAGACTAGTGAGTCAGAGGGCTAGAGGGTCAAGACATTGGTCATCCCTCCTCTCTACTGCTCTGACACTATCCCTTTGATATGGAGATCGCTACTCTCAGGGACTTCCTTCCTTCCTTCCTTCCTTCCTTCTCCCTAACACACATGCTTGCCTCTCTCTCTGCACCATGTGTGCACAGAGATGCAGACAGCATCTCTCTGCATCCAGCTAGCTAGCTAGATTAGAGATGCTATCTCTCCACTTTCCTATCTAGAATGGAGTTCTCCAATAAAGACTCCTCATATTGCATAGAGCCAGTGTGGTATAGTGGTTAGAGTGCTGGACTAGGACCGGGGAGAGCCGAGTTCCAATACCCATTCAGCCATGATCCTTGCTGGGTGACTCTGGGCCAATCACGTCTCTCTCAGCCTAACCTACTTCGCAGACTTTTTGTGAGGAGAAACCCAAGTATGTAGTACACCGCTCTGGGCTCCTTGGAGGAAGGGCGGGATATAAAATGTAAAAAATAATAATAAATAATAATATTGATTTGAAGCGATGAACTGGCTCCAAGTTTCTTTTGTTCTCAGCAGACACGCATGACTGGGCAGACTCCTTTGGGTTTTGCCTCTGTGCACTCTGCTGTAATAGAAGGGTATCTCTTACCAGAGAGAATTCCCAACAGACATGAAGTTCTGAAATTCAGCACCAACAAAAGGAAGTATTTTTTCACACAGCGCATAATTAACCTATGGAATTTTTTGCCACAGGATGTGGTGAAAAGATGTGGCAGCTGTGAAAAAGGCAAATTCCATGCTAGGGATCATTAGAAAGGGGATTGAAAATAAAACGGCTAACATTATAATGCCCTTATACAAAACTATGGTGCGACCACACTTGGAGTACTGCGTACAATTCTGGTCGCCACATCTTAAAAAGGACATTGTTGAACTGGAAAAGGTGCAGAAGAGGGCAACCAAGATGATCAGGGACTAGAGCACCTTTCTTAAGCGGCAAGACTACAACACCTGGGGCTTTTTAGTTTAGAAAAAGGATGACTGCGGGGAGACATGATAGAGGTCTATAAAATCATGCATGGCGTGGAGAAAGTGGAGAGAGAGAGAGATTCTTTTCCCTCTCACACAACACTAAAACCAGGGGTCACTCCATGAAATTGATTGCCAGGAGGTCTAGGACCAACAAACGGCAGTACTTTTTCAAACAATGCATGATCCACTTGTGGAACTCTCTGCCACAGGACATGGTGACAGCCAGCAACCTGGATGGCTTTAAGAGGGGTTTGGATGACTTCATGGAGAAGAGGTCTATCAATGGTTACTAGTCGGAGGGCTGTGGGCCACCTCCAGCCTCAAGGGCAGGGTGCCTCTGAGTACCAGTTGCAGGGGAGTAATGGCAGGAGAGAGGGCACACCCTCAACTCCTGTCTGTGGCTTCCAGCAGCATCTGGTGGGCCACTGTGCCAAACAGGATGCTGGACTAGATGGGCCTTGGGCCTGATCCAGCAGGGCTGTTCTTATGTTCTTATGGTGATGGCCACTAGCTTGGATGGCTTTAAAAAGGGCTTAGATAAATTCATGGAGGACAGGTCTATCAATGGCTACTAGTCTGGTGGCTATGGGCCACCTCCAGCCTCAGAGGCAAGATGTCTCTAAATACCAGTTGCAGGGGAGCAACAGCAAGAGAGAGGGCAAGTCCTCACCCCCTGCCTGTGGGTTTCTCAGGGGAATCTGGTGGGCCACTATCTGAAACAAGATGCTGGACTAGATGGGCCTGATCCAGCAGGGCTGTTCTTATATTGTCAGCTGTAGTGATCAGCCACCCCTCCCCCTAAAGAGTTAGCCAGAAGTGAACCCTGTCTTAACTGACAGACTGGTGAACTCTGGGGCTCAGCCAATCAGCACATCAGGTGAATGGGACCTAGAGAGCTGTTGGGAGGAGGAAGGCAGCGATTTGTTAGAGAAGGACACATGTGGTAATGGAAGATGGCGGCAGAAGGATGACTGCAGCTCTTGGAAGATGGAATGGCAGGAGGCTTGAATCTCAACCAGAATTTGGTGAGTTCAAGGAGAAAGGAAGCCTGGGCTTTGGCTTCAGGAAGTTTAGTGTAGGGAAATGTTTGTTTAGTCAGACTTTGCATTAGAAGTTATATTCCTTTTTTGTGTGTTTTGCATATTCCTGATACTGTTTTTATTGTTCACTGGCAATGTAATTAAACTAAGAAACACAAGCCTATGCCCAACCCCAACTAGGGCGTTGTAAAACACTTTATAAATATTAAGGTGTGTCTAAGACAACCTACTAAGTATTTTTGAGTGTAACTAAGAAAGCTAGAAAGCCTCAGATGGAAGCAGTCTGTGTAACTGAAAAAACTTTTTTTAAAAAAAATCTTTTCTTTTCACAAGCCTCTCTGGGTGGGTTTTTTACTCAGGAAAAATAGGGGGGTTTCCTCTGGTGCAAACACATCCTCAGGCATTCAGCACCTATCAATTTCCTCACCACGTGTAGGCTTGCACATGGAAGATCTTTGTATTATTTGTTTGTTTGTTTGTTTATCAAATTTATACCCCACCCAAACTTATGTCTCTGGGCGGCCAGAGACATGTACATGTCTAGTGACAAAAAAAAGCGAGTTTTCCCTAGGATTCCACCCCAAGGCCAGGGAGGTTCAAACTCTGTAATAAAGAGGGACAGTGGTGGCCATTTTTGAACCTAGAAATAGTGCAGGGTGCTTTCCAGACTAGACCCTCCAATGGGGTCACGTTGGATCTCAGAAGTGTGCTTCTGCACTCTCTGTGTTGTGACACTGCAGTCCCTACGTGGACAGCAGGGTGCCGTTCACATTGCCAATGCCTTGTCTCGAATTTAATCACTGCAATATAGAGCAAGGACATTGTATATCCAGCGTAAGGAAGTTGCAGGTTGTTTGGGTTGTGAGTTGCTGTGAGACGGCTCCCCCTGCTGTTTACGTTTTCATTGCGACTTGCCTGAATGGAGGCATTTTGCTGCTGTTGAGCAGCTAGCTGGAAAGCACCCAGAAGAGTTTTAGGAAAAGCCAAGTCATTCAGCTCAACAGGGATGATTCAGCATTTTCTCTCCCTCACGGGAGCTTGCTCTGAGACAAAGTGTGTAATCCGCTACAGGGTGGCAGAGGTGGGGTATTGAGCAGCCGCCAGAGGGCCCCAGAGACCAGGTTTCCCCCCTCTGCTTGCCTTTTCACTCACAGAGTGAGAAGAGCAGACAGATTTTTGTTTGTCTGGTTGGTTTTTTGATCCCAAACAGGGATAGAGACCAGGAAGCCTAATTTTCTTTGTCTGTGAACAAAAAGGGATTGCAAGCAATTGGTAGCTGCCAGGTTCGATGGATAGCTAGGCCAGAATAGAGAGCAGAGAAGGGCCACTGCATGTTTTTGTAGTTTGGCAGGGGAACTCTGCGTGCCCACCCTGCAAAGAAGGCCACAGCAGGAAAAATGATGTCCCAAGCAGAGGAAAGGGCAGAAGTGAACTTGCTTTGAGACAAAGGCTTTAATCTGCTACAGCAGCCAGTGCAGTTCTTTTAGGATTACTGTTATATGGTCTCTTGGGGTTGTCACGGAGACCAGTCTGGCTGCTGCATTCTGCACCAACTGTAGTCTCCGGTGTACAAACACAGCCCCATATAGAGTGCATTACAGTAGTCAAGCCTGGATATTACCAGCATATGTACCATGGTTTTCAGGTCATTTCCCTCCAGGAATGGGCGTAGCTAATGTGTCAGTCAAAGCTGATAAAAAGCACCCCTGGCTTTTGCCACAACCTGAGAAACCAGAGAGAGTTTTGGATCCAGGAGCATTCTCAAGCTACATACTTGTTCTTTCTCTCTCAAGTTCCAACCCCCTCCACAGTCAGTACCTCCATCTTATTTAGATCCAATGTCAGTTTGTTATTCCCTCATCCAGCCCATTACTGCCTCTAGGCAGGCATTTAAGGAGGTTATTTATTTATTTATATTTACATTTATATTCTGCTCTTCCTCCAAGGAGCCCAGAGTGGGGTAAATAGTTATGTTTCTCCTCACAACAACCCTGTGAGGTAGGTAATGGTTATGCCATTACCTGATGAAGTTGATATGAAAAAAGAGGTTTGGATGACATCAGCATATTGAGAACATCATGCACCAAATCTCCTGATGATATGTCCCAGCAGTTTCATGTAGATGTGTCACAGATCACACCATGCTGCCACCACATATAACAGCCCAGTCTCAACAAGCCCCGTTATTTTTATGTTTAATTGCTGTAGCCAGGGGCGTAACTACCATTAGGCAAGGGGAGGCAGCTGCCTGGGGGCCCCCATACCTCGAGGGCCCCCCCAAGGCAAGTCACATGTGAAGTGAGTGTGTGTGTATCAGCGAGGGGCCCATTTTAAAATTTTGTCTCTGGGCCCACTCCAGCCTCGTTATGCCCCTGGCTGTAGCCAAGTAGACTTTTAGGCTTACTCTGGCTGAGTCTACTGAAAACAGCCTCCCAACTTGGGCTGTATTAAAAATTAAGTAGTGTGGTAAAAGCTTTAGGTGTGGGGTGGAGAAAACAGAGACAGAAGCTACAGATTTTTAAATACAAACAAGAACTTTACTTTGGAGGGAAAGTTCAATTTAGAACAGTAGTTCCTTTGGCAAATGTAGTACCAAAACAGCAACCCAATGAGCACAAGGGAGGAGAAAACCATGATCAAAGTGCATCGCAACTGGCCTGTCTAGCATTGGGCCCTAACTTCAGAGTCCCTACCCAGAGTCTTCTGCAATCACCTCAGCTTCTCCAGCAAACCCGGCTTGTCCCTTGTTTAGCCTGAGGTCCTGCTCTCACTTTACGGGTTTCAGTCCCAGACTGCTGGTGAGTGATTTAGCCCTCCAGAGAGAATGACTCTCTCCTAGTGATTTTTCAGCCCTCTTTATCAGCAACTCTTTTCAGTTCTTCTTTCCCACTCCAGCTCTGCAACTCTTTTCAGCTCTGATATCCATTTGATCTTCACTCTGACTCCTTCTGACTCTTCAGTTCTCCAACTTAAACTGCTGTAGGCAGCCTCCTTATATTCTCTAACTTCCCTCCCATTTTTCCAAACCATCCAATCAACTATCCAATCAACTTAAGTTCCCTCCATTTTTTAAAACATACCCAATAAAACCTAACTGTCTCTTCCCTCCAAAACCAAACTGTAAAACAGGAGCTGTGAACCTTTGACCCTCTAAGAAGCTTTCTTAACACAGGGAATAAGTAAGGCAATTGCAACATAAAATATTTTATACATAAAGAGGAGGTTCAGGCCACATTTCTTCACAAGATATTACAATTCATTGAAGACAGTATGGAGTCTTGTGGAACTCCATACATTAACTTCTGCTTTGCATTACCTTTGCAGAGCAACAGTCTCCAAGCGACACCATCTAGAATCTGCCAGTGACATAGGAACAGAACCACTATAAAACAGTGCCACCCCACTCTCTCTGGCAACCCAGAAAGATTTCATGGTGAATGGTATTGAAAGTCATCGAGAGATCCAAAAGGATCTATACAGTCACACTCCCTCTGTCAATACCCACTTGGAGATCATCCATCAGGCCAACCGAGGCCATCTCAACTCTGTTGCCTGCCCCAAAGCCATTTTGAAATGGGTCTAGATAATGAAGCTCTTCTCACGATCGGTGAGAAGAGCTTCTTAGCTCGCTCTCCCTGCAGACAATCAAAAGGCAGCCCTGGGCAGCCGGATCAGCTGCCCACATGCGGGGGCTGTGGGGATCGGGGGCCAGGCGGCCCCTGGAATTTCCAGGATGCCCCATGCAAGCAAGCGGGGCATCCTGGAGAGACCCCCGAGCCCAGAAGGCTGTTTGCATGCCGTGGCAACACACGAGCAACCAAATGAGGTTAATGGAGTGCTTGCTCAGTGGTTCTCATGATCCCTGGAAAGCTAAGCTCCCTTAGCCCGCTTTCCAGTGATCATGGGAATAGCCTCAATCTCTTTCTTCCAAGACTGACTGGAGCACCTTGCCCAAGCATAGAAGATTGGAGACAGGTCTATATCTGGCTAACTCTGAGGGATTCCGTGCAGGTTTCTTCAAGTAAGGTCTAATAATAGTCTCCTAAAGGCAAGGAGGCATCCTGCCCTCCTTCAGAGAGGCATTTATGGTATGCACCAGACCCACTCTGATAGTACTATTGGCAGATGCAATGAGCCAAGTTGGGTAAGGGTCAAGAGAACAAGTGGTAGGATGTACAGTCCGAAGCAGCCTGTCCACATCCTCAGGAGTCACAAACTGAAACTGATCCAATCTGATCCCATAAGAGGGATTGCTGGACTCCTCCCTAGGAGACTCTGCAATAAATGTGGAATCCAGTTATGAGATTTTTAAAAATCTCAATCTGAGAGATTTTATCCACAACCTGAAATCATTAGCAACATCACAGCAGTTGATCGAAGGTTCCAAATTCGAGTTCAAGGGGGAGGGGCAGAACCCTAGACAATTCCGCTGGGCATGAACTCATGGAAGTAATGTGGGCAGAAAAGAACTGCTTCTTTGCCACCTGCATGACCAGAGCATAGATCTTCAAATGTGCTCTGTGTTGTAATGTATTGGATTCACATTGAGTCTTTCTCCACTTGCACTCTAGTCATCTACTTTGCTGCTTCAGCTCCTGTAATGCTTCCAAATACCACGGTACTAATTACGAAGCAGGTCGGAGAGGGCACTTTGGAGCTATTGTGTCTGCTGCTCTCGTTAGTTCGTTATTCCAGGTTTGCCAACTTGAAACCCTTCCAAGGCTTATTGGAAGAGCTGGTCTTGTGGCAGCAAGCATTACTTGTGCCCTTAGCTAAGCAGGGTCTGCCCTGCTTGCATATGAAAGGGAGACTTGATGTGTGAGCAGTGTAAGATATTCCCCTCAGGGGATGGAGCCACTCTGGGAAGAGCAGAAGGTTCCAAGTCCCCTCCCTGGCAGCATCTCCAGGGTGGAAAGAGACTCCTGCCTGCAACCTGGGAAAAGCCGCTGCCAGTCTGTGAAGACAATACTGAGCTAGATAGACCAATGGTCTGACTCAGTATATGGCAACTTCCTATGTTCCTATGTTAATCCTATTGGATCCTATAACTTCTCAGGCGGACCAACCTAATAGGTCCTTCACCCTTGCAGAGATGAGTTGTGGCTGCAAATTCTGCTTTAACCAGAAGGTGGACTACCCCTGACAATGGAGAAATAAATGAGTTTCCACCCACACCACCCTGTTCAGAGCAAAATACCAAATTGAGCATGTGACCAGCATCAACCATTGGTCCCGAGACCATTTAGGATACGTCCACACTTGTCATGGCCACTATAAACTGAGCCTCTCCAGACAACCCAGTCTCAAAGTGAACATTGATTCCAGCACCATCTCTGTAACCAGGTCCGTCACATCAGTGAGGGACTCTGTTGGGCAGTGGGGAGATCAGTACACCAACAGAAGTCCCAGTCGATCCTTGGTCCCTAGGCTCAGGTACACAATGTAGGCCAATTACCCGACAGGGATCCTGGTAAGCGAGATGGTATTCTTGCAGACCCCAGCCACACCACCTCCCCACCCACCTCCTCTCACCTGCTCCACCACAGAGGATCCCGCGGGGATCTGGAATATGCTTTCCAGTTCCTGGTTCTGGAGCTGCAGCTCCGGTCAAGGCAGATGTGAGAGGGAAGGCAGCTATGTCTGCCCCACAGGGAGTCTGACACTAACATTCAAAGGGGCATATTAAAGGGGGGGCGCGCTGAGCTCTCCCTGCCTGACAACCCAAAAGAAGTCAGTTGCCCAAATCCCCTTTTGCATCAGCCCAGCTCCAAAGCCAGAGAGGAGCCAGACTGGAGAGAAGGGCCTGGCGTCAGGGACTGGGGGAAGAAGACGAGGCAGAAGAGGAAGCAGAAGCCATCTCCCTCCCCACTCATGGCCTTTTGATGTTAAAATTAGACCGGATTCACATGAATGGGGCACTCCCACGTTTCAACACAGTTTATGTTTATCCTCCAAAGCATGCAGTGCAGCGGATGCTTCTGCCCACATTACCCTCACAACAACCCTGTGAGGTAAGTTGGGCTGAGAGACTGTGGCTGGGCCAAGGGCACCCAGGACGCTGTGTAACTGAGTGGGGATTTGAACCAGGTTGGAGGCTGACCCCCCCCAACTACTACTCCACACTAGCTCTGAAGAAGCAGGCACGGTTGCCCCCTGCCCCACAACCAGGCATCTTGTCTGCCCCTTAGGAAAAAGCTCATTACTTATGGACCATAAGAAGAGCCCTGCTGGATCCGACCCAAGGAGGCCCATCTAGTCCAGCATCCTGTTTCGCACAGTGGCCCACCAGATGCTGCTGGAAGCCACAGGCAGGAGCTGAAAGGGGCAGGCCCTCCCTCCTGCTGTTACTCCCCTGCAACTGGGACTCAGAGGCATCCTGCCTCTGAGGCTGGAGGTGGCCTTTAGCCTTCCGACTAGTAGCTGATGATGGACCTCTCCTCCATGACGTGATCCAAACCCCTCTTAAAGCCATCCAGGTTGTTGGCTGTCACCACATCTTGTGGCAGAGAATTCCACAAGTTGATGATGTGTTGGGTGGAAAAGTACTTCCGTTGGTTGCTCCCAATGCCTGACAGGCAATGTCCCTGCCCAGGGAGTGGCCGCCTCCACTGCTCTTGCTGGCCACGATGGGTTAAGCGAGGTGAGGAGCTGCCCACCTCATGCCGACTTCTGCCAGGGGCAGCACATTCCCTAAAGTCAGGTGGTGGCCAGGGGTCCCAACCTTGGCTCCCCAGATCTTGTGGGGCTGCACCTCCTGCCATGGCCTTTAGGGGCTGCCCTGAAAGGGGTGAGGCTGAAGGCAGGGGGTGAGGGGAAGCCCCCTTTCCTTGGACATGAAACATCCACAGTCCAGACGTGTGCTGGAAGCCCCCTGTGGGGTCTAGGGCAGCCTGGAGTGTCTCCCAGGGAGGGAGAGGGCAGGCGGGAAGGAGGACAGCTGTCTCCAAGGAGCAGGGCACTCGGCTGAGTCCAAGCTGCATGGCCCCAGAGAGTGTGCAGAGAGCTACTCTGCCCAGTTGGGTGGAGGAAAGCTCTGTTCATGATGCAAACTTTTTATTTTTGAACTTCAACCTAACAACTCAGATATTTTAGCCTGCTGCCCAACAATATCCTAGGGCAGGATGACAAGTAAACCTTCCTGATCTTTTTGAATACTTGCTTCACATATCTTTTAGAGCCTGTAACTTTGTACATTCACTGAAAGAAACTAGGTTTCGAATTCTTGTTTTACCCGAAGGCTGACTGTGCTGATTTTAACTACTGTGCGTGGCCTCCCCACATCACCTGCTCAGGTGCCATGCTTCTGAAGAGGTTTTGGAACATTTTTGATATAATTTTGAGGTCACCCCTGCTTGGGACTAAACAGTGAAGATATTCCCCTGGCGAGGGTGGTGATGACAGCATTACTGATACGAGGCAAGGCGACAGCATCTGGGGCTTTTTAGTCTGGAAAAGTGGCGACTATGGGGAGATATGATAGAGATGTATAAAATTATGCACTGAATAGAAAGAGTGGGCAAAGATACAATTTTCACCCTCTCTCACAGCACTAGAAACAGGGGTCATCCCGTGAAATGGAAGGTTGGGAAATTCAGGACTGGCAAAAGGAAGTGCTTTTTTTTACATAACACATAATCTATGGAATTCTCTGAAGCAGGATGTGGTGATGGCCACTAGCTTGAATGGCTTTAAAAGGGGCTTAGATAGATTCATGGAGGACAGGCCTATCAAAGGCTACTAGTCCGGTGGCTATAGGCCACCCCCAGCCTCAGAGGCAGGATGCCTCTCAATCCAAGTTGCAGGGGAGTAACCGCAGGAGAGAGGGCAGGCACATCCCTCTTGCCTGTGGGCTTATAGTGGCATCTGGTGGGCCACTGTGTGACGCAGGATGCTGTGCTAGATGGGCCTCCTTGGGCCTGATCCAGCAGGGCTGAACTGATGTTCTTATGTTAAAGTAAAAAGGATATGACATTTCAGATTATACAACCTCATTCACCTTAGTATACCAGACCAGGAAAGAACATAAATTTATGCAATACATTTCAAAATCACTATTAAGAGGAAGAATCCATTTCTGTGAGTCATTAGTAACATTAATAGATTACAAAATATACAAAGATAACAACTTTTCTTGGTGTTTGAACCCCACTGTTCCAGCTCCAACAGACCCTTTCCCTTTAACTAAGCCTTTTTCATAGAATATATACTCGTATTTTAATAATTAGAGAGAAAAGGGGGGGGGGGTCCAATGGAAGAATGAGCTATATTTACTTGGGATTTTTGAAGGTAAATGTTTTTATAACAGTGTCCCTAATTTAAACACAGCTATAGGTAGCTGTCAATTTCTATGGGAATCCAGAATTTAATTACCGTATATACTAGAGTATAAGCTAAAATTTTCAGCACCCAAAATGTGCTGAAAAAATCAGCCTCGGCCTATACTCATCTATCTGCCCATGCTAAAATGTCCCCCTGTAATAAAGTACTGTACATACTGGTCACAATATACCCCACTGATGTCTCAGTTAATGTAATTTTATTGGCATTTATTTTGATTATTGAAACTCACCAGTAGCTGCTGCATTTCCCACCCTAGGCTTATACTCGAGTCAATCAATTTTTTTGGTTTCTTAGGTAAAATTAGGTACCTCGGCTTATATTCTGATCGGCTTATACTCGAGTATATATGGTATTGTCTTTTTGATGACTGGTGAAAGTCACTATACCTCAATTATTTCCCTGTTTTAAAACATGACTAATATAATGCTATTATTCCTTTGCGAATACCAAATGCAAATTCTATATCTCAAATGTTAAGTCGACTTACTCCTAGAGTAGCTAAGAAGAAGAAAAGATTAAAAAGAAGGAGATTAAGATGATCTTTTCTTTTTTCATTTAACCAGAATCACAACTTCCCTAATTTAACAGCCAATCTTTGAAATAAGACTAATTACTGAGCTTAAAATATTTTGGGTTTTAGCATTAGTAGGTAAGACCCAGCAAGTTCTACAACCAAGGCCCATAAAGTCAGTGGTCAATATAAATATGCAGCTAACAATAGTCAATCTTCAGTGTTCAAAATTCAGTATATTCTGCAGTAATCCTTGAACCCTATCTAAAAATGTTTAGACATTCATAAATAGTAATAAAAATAAAACTAATAGATAATCGTGTAAATACTGATATAGACCTTCAAATGAGAAAAAGCCAAATCTGAGGTGCGGATTTAACCCCTGTGTTGTATTGAACTTAATAAAAGGTTCCCAGGATACCAAGATAGTTTCATCTGTAGTATTCCGGAGACAGGCTGTCACCTTGGCCAAGGAAGCATACTCCCATAACTTGAGTAACCAATCATTCAGTGTCAGGAGACAGCTAGATTCTTAAGAGGGGCCAGACCCACAGCCCCTACCCCTTTGATAACTAAGCTCAGTCATCATGACCCCTCTAAGAACAATTGGGTTTTTTTTTTAAAAAAAGAATATATTTTTAATAACATTCATCATTGTGCAGTCCTATAAATATGTGTACACATTGAGGATAAATCTCATGGTGGCCAGTGGCATTTAATCCAAGGGAGGTGAGTATAGTCGGGGGTGACCATTGTGGCCGGGAATGATGCGAGTTGGAGTCCAACAATATCGGGGACCCAAGTTTGAGAACCCCTGGAGTACAGGATTGTGGGCTCAATTAAGAAGACACGGAAATTAACAAGATTTAAGTGAAGATGTCAGAGATCACAGTTCTTCAGGAAAGGCAAAGCTAAAATTTGACTCTCCTTTTTCTCCTGTAATCGATACTCATGGGAACATAGGAAGATGCCATATACTGAGTCAGACCATTGGTCTATCTAGCTCAGTATTGTCTTCACAGACTGGCAGCAGCTTCTCCAAGGTTGCAGGCAGGAATCTCTCTCAGCCCCCGATTACCTGATGTGCCTTGTAATCCCCCACCCCCGAGTTACAGTACTACCTGCATATACTTCGTAACTTGTGTGTTTCCAAATTCTTGTGTGTAAATCTTTGTAGATATATCATGTACAAACAACCACTTTGTATATAATTGTGCTTTGGCAACGTACTGTATGCTTTGGTAGCTTGTTGGTTCAATAAGAAAATCTTGTCCTATTTTTTTTAAAAAAAATTCTTGTCCTATCTTGGAGATGCTGCCAGGGAGGGAACTGGGAACCTTCTGCTCTTAGAGGCTCCATCCTCTAAGGGGAACATTTTATAGTGCTCAAACATGTAGTTCCCCATTCATATGCAACCAGGGCAGACCCTGCTTAGCTAAGGGGACAAGTCATGCTTGCTACCACAAGACCAGCTCTCCTCTCCTCAAAAGGCACTGAAGGACTGAGAAGCCAGTGTGGTGTAGAGCAGCCCTTCAAGTGCTGAACTAGGATTGGAGAGAGAGACCTGCCTTTCAGATTGCTCCACCTTGAAACTCACTGGGTGAGCTAGGCCAGTTCCTCTCTCAAACTAGCCTACCTCGCAGAATTGTTGTGAGAAAGCACACTGAGCAGTGACCTTGCATGTTTCCCACGGTGCCACCAGCTCCTGCTTTCTGAGAAGAACCCACTCATCCTCCCTCGCCACCACAACAGTAGTGAGCAGATTTTCCTTGGAAAGCAACAGCTGGGTGCTTTCCAGAGACTGCGAGGGAGGAAGTGGTGCAAAACCTGATGGCTAACCCTAACTGGCTTCAAATCGCCAATAAAGGGAATTTATTGCTTTCCCTCCCCTCCTGAAACAATCCCCCCCACTGTGAATTTGTGCAAGATCACCAGCGGGGGCGGGGAGTGGTGTTTTAAAAAGCCAGTTGCAGAGGCTGGAAGCTTTTGCGCAAGAACTCTGAGGGAAATAAAAATAAAAATAGCCGATTGCAGAGGTTGTAGTGCAAAGCCATTGGGCTTTGATGAGGGGAAGGCGGAGGATTTGCTAGCCATCCAGCCCAGGAACAATGTATACGATCCGCGTGGGAAAGCAGCAGCTGCTTTTCCTTGTGCAGCTGAGTGACAGCCAACCGTAAGCGCCACCGCCCTGGTGCACGCTCCATTCCAGAGCCCTGGAAAGAACCCCAAGCCCAAGACATGAAAAGCATCACTTCGCACAGAGACGGCGGTGGCTTCTCCTTGGAGAGTGTCTGCCTGACCGTTGGCTCAGAGGAGCGTGAGGAGGCTGAAGTCTTTTGGCCAGTAACAACCAGGGAAAACAATGCCGGGTGGGAGAATCAGAGGAAAGGGCGGGAGCACAGCCTCACCAGCCAGGGCTCCCTCTCTGCAGGGCTCCCCACCTCTCCCAAAACAAAGGTATGCCACTCACCAACACCACACACTCACTGGCCACACCATCCAAGCATCACCTGAGAAGACAAGCCCTCAGCCCGCAAGCTCACCTCCAGTGCTCTGGCAGGCCTGTCTGCCCCCCACCGGCCCCTCTTGCCCTGCCTCCCTCCTTGCCTCCCTGCAGACCCCTCCCCACGACACCTTGTGGGGAAATGGAACAAGCCTGCAAACTGTTCTCAAAACTGAGAAAACCAGGGCGCTTTCCAGACTAGCTGCTGAAACAGCAGCAAGATGCCTCCGTTCAGGCAAGTCGCATTGAAAACGTAAACAGCAGGGGGAGCAGTCTCGCAGCAACTAACAACCCCAAAAAACCAGCAACTTCCTAATGCCGGATATACGATGTCCTTGCTCTATATCACAGTGATTAAATTCGAGACAAGGCATCGGCAATGTGAACGGCACCCTGCAGTCTGCGGAGGGACTGCGGTGTCACAACGCAGGAAGTGTGGAAGCCCACTTCCAAGATCCTCTGTGACCCCGCTGCAGGGTCTAATCTGGAAAGCGCCCAGCTACTGTTTTGTGTGAGTCCCTGCTTGGCATGTGGCCAGAGGATAAGACTGTGCTGCGAAGGAGCGTAGAAACCAGCAGGAGCATCTGTACTGAGACTGAGACTCCACTTCCAGGAAAGCTTTGCAGATTCTGCATTTTATTGAAATCTGGAAGAACCTCTGGTTACCAAGTAGCAACAATTCTGATGAAGAATGTCTCAGATTAGCAGTCAATTCAATTCAATTCAATTCCTTTGATATCAGCAACTGATCTGATACCATACCATATGATGATGAACTCGGAGCAGACATTCTCAGTTCCACTTGCTAGCTCACCAGTGGTGAGTGCCGCTGGGCCTCCGGCAAGAAAGGCATCCACCCAACCCCACACAGAACTCCCCCCCCCCACAGGTCTCTTTTCCACTGCCATTTCTGAGAAGAGAAGAAAAAGCAGATATCACTCAAGAGCAGGAGGAGAGGGCTCCTGCTGGGTCTTGCCATCTCCATCTCCCAGCGCAAATGACAGGAGACATGACCAGCATCCCCTCCCTCTAAAGAGTTAACCGGAAGTGAACCCTTGTCTTGACCGACAGGCTGGTGAACTCCAGGGCAGCCAATCAGTACACGAGGTGGGTGGGACCTAGAGGGCTTTTGCCAGGAAGAAGAGAGTTCTTTGTTGGGAGAAGCTAGGCTGGAGGTGCTCAGGAGGACATGTGGCCATGGAGGCTGGCTGCAGGAGGATAACTGTAAGCCTTGGAAGACAGGATTACAGGAAGCTTGAAGTCCCATCTGGAGTTTGGTGAGTTCAAGAAAAAGGAAAGTTTAGTCTAGGGAAATGTTTGTTTAGTCAGACTTTGCGTAGGGAGCCCCTGGTGGTGCAGTGGTAAAACTGCTGCCCTGTAATCAGAAGGTTACAAGTTCGATCCTGACCAGGGGCTAAAGGTTGACTCAGCCTTCCATCCTTCCGAGGTCGGCAAAATGAGTACCCAGAATGTTGGGGGCAATATGCTAAAATCATTGTAAACCGCTTAGAGAGCTCCGGCTATAGAGCAGTATATAAATGTAAGTGCTATTGCTATTGCTATTTTGCTATATTTCTTTGGGGTGTGTGCTGTGCATATTCTGCATACTGTCCTATTATAGTTTACCTGCAATGTAATTGAAATAAGAAATACTAACCTATGCTCAATACACATAGGATGTTACAAAAGCCCCTTTAAACATTTAAGTGTGCATTATGACAACCTCTTTTTGTAACCTACTAAGTATTCTTAACTGCATCTAAAAGCTGAGAAAGCCTCAGACAGAGGCAGTCTGTAGACTACAACTGTTGTTTTTAAAATTCTTTTCTTTTTACAAGCCTCTCTGAGTTGGTTTTTAGCTCATGAAAAGTGGGGAACTGAAGGGGGATTTCTCTGGTACAAACACATCCTCAAATGTCCAGCAGCTATCAGTTTTCTCACCACGTGTAGGCTTGAATGGGGAAGATGTCTGTATCTATCCAATAGCAAAAGAAAGAGAGTTTCCCCTGGGATTCCACGCCAAGCCCAGGGAGGTTCAAGCTCTGTCGATAAAAGGGGGTGGTGGCGGCGGCAGCATTTTTAACTTACCGATAACACAGAAGAGTTTTAGAAGAAGCCTAGCCAGGCAGCTCAGCAGGGATGATTCAGCATTTCTTTCCCTCACATGAGCTTGCCCTGAGACAAAGGCTGCAATCTGCTACAGCCTGCTTCTCTCCTAAGTCCCCTGCTGGTGTGCCAGAAAAGGGTCTGCAGGAAGAGAGGGGGTTGCTGGCGAGCACAAGAAATAGCAGGCTAGTGAGCTAAGCCTAACTGTGTAGACTCCTGTCTGGGACAGAGTTCTGGACATACTGCGCAGCAGGGAGAAAGGGTGGAGCCGTTAAAGAGACTTTTGTGGAGCAAAGGCCACAAGGATGGATAAGATGGGGGCAGAGGGGGACACACTGGAAGCCACTCCTTGTCCGCTCCTCCCACTGGGAGTTTGTGTTTCATGCACAGCACCTCATTGCGACAGATTCCTGTGGCCAGGCTCCCTGCTTCTTGACCCCAGCAAACAAGAAGCCCATGGAGTTAGTTACCCTGATGTAAAGGGGAAAGAGAAAGGCATGTATTAGTATTCCACATCTTTCTCCATCAGATTAACAAGATACTGGCCTGTAATTACTTGGAATGCCCTGCAACCTGGAGATAAGGGAACTTTCCTCAGTCAGGCTGATTGACAGAACCACGGAAACAGGGGCAGGCTGGCAGCTGCAGACTGTTGCGTTCTGCCCTTGGAAATGGCCGGTGCCCCCTCCCCAAGCACACAAGGTTAATTGGACCAAGGGCTGGCTGCAATTGAAGGCACTCCAAGTCTGAAGCCCGGACGTGGTGCCAGGATTGTAGCTATAATCGAGAGGATGGGTCCAAAGAACCTGGGCCCCCCAGCTCCTGAGAGGCCCCCCAGTCAAACCGATGTTCTTCATTATTTCCCTTACTCCAAGGTGCTGCTGGCGAGAGGGGTGAACCCGGCCCCCTCCCCGCTAGCTACACCCCTGGGCTGAGCCTGACTTTGTGCTTGGCCTCCCCATCATCATTTGCGAGGCCCTTCCGAGTCCCAGGCAAGAAGGGTCCAGGGGTTGCGGAGGGAGGGCTGGGCAGGCCAAGGTGCCTCCACTGCTGCGCGGGGGCCCCACCATGCTCCGATCCGTGCCTTGCTGGGCCCTCCGCAGGGCAGGCTTGGGCGAAGGCAGCCCGCTCGAGCGTAGCGGGGGGGGGCGCCCTCCTCCCTCCGGCCAGGCAGGCCCCCTCCCTCCTCGCGGCTGGTCTCTGGCAGTTTGGGCAGGAGGACACGCGCCCCCCCGCCCGTTGCTGCTCCGAAGTGCGGCCCGCCCGAGTTCAGTCCTCGGCAGGAAGAGTCTCCCCCCCGCCCCCCGCGCGCCCGCTCCGGTCTAGCTCACTTTCCCCTCGCTGGCTACCCGGCATCCACCCCCGCCGCCACCCAGCGCGGACGGGGCGGGGGGCGGGTGTGCGTCCTGCAGGACGATATAAATGGGCCTGCGAGTGGGAGGGAGGTGAGCTCGCAGCAAGCGGAGACGGAGCGGGTCCGACCACTGAGCCCAGAGGAGGGAGAGGACGAGAACCAGGAGGAGGACTCCGCAGGGGCCGCCGCCGCCGCCGGGCAGAATGGCCACAGGTACGCCCGGGGGAGGGGGCCACTCCGCCTGCCTGGGGGCAAGTGCTGCTGGCTTCACCCCGGCCCGCCTCGGCTCTGCTGCCTGCCGCTTCGCTTCTCCGCGCGCGCGTCTGCTGCCTGCTGCCTGCGCGTGTCTGGCATCCATTCCGCCTGGAACGCTGCAGCAAGCGAGGCGCGCGCGTGCCGTCGGCGGAGTTCCCTTGAGGACGCTTTAGGCAAACTTTAACTGCCCTTGGGGACGCCTTTCCTGGCAGCTGCTGCCCAAGGAGTCGCTCGCCGTGTTTGGGGGAAAGGGAGAAGCCACCTTTGATCGAACGGCAAAGGGGGCTAAGGTGGAACCCAACAGCAGCACGCAAACGAGCAAAAACAAAACCAAAGTGCGCGAAACCATCTTCCACCAGAGGTGGGATGATTTCTAGGAGTTGTCTGTACCTTGCGTGTCTGTAATAATCGCTGCTTCTAAGTTTAACTGTTGTTTTAGAGCAGTTACACAAACGAGGACTTTTTGAAACAAATGCTTCTTCCAAGGAGGCCGGCAAGGCAGTTGCTTTAAAATGAAACATGTTTATTTATCTTAGAAGGTTCCTGGGCATCCTAGATTTCTCACAGTCCTCTGGGAAGTTGTGCACGAGTCCCACTGCAAGGACATTCCTGCGTTTATGCGCCTGCCTGGTTTTTGTCCTGGGTGCCAATGTTGTCCCAGGAAAGAAATCCACTTTCTCTTTTGCCAGGGCTGCTTAACACACTTGGAAGCTGACCGTCTCCTCCGTGGAGGCAGAGCCAACTCCGTGGAGAAGCTGGGAAAGTCTATGCCAAGAGCAACTAGATGGCTTGCTTGCTTGCTTAAGTGCCATCAAGTGGGTGTCAACTCTTAGCAGCCACATAAATAGATTCTCTCCAGGCTGCTCTGTCTTCAGCTTGGCTTTGAAGGTCTCTCAGTGGTGCCTTCATGGCTGTCGTCTTCGAATCCATCCACCTTGCTGCTGGTCATCCTCTTCTTCTCTTTCCTTCCACGTTTCCCAGCATGATGAACTTCTCAAGGGAGTTACTTACAGCAAGGAAAATGCTGGAGGATCCCTGCTGCTGGGGGTTGTGTGCTGTTTCCACACTACTAGCAGCTCAGTCCCTTCTTCGGTCTTCTCACTTTTAATGGGGAATCCACACCGACAGCGCTGTGGTTAAATTGCTGCGTTCCAGGGTTTGCTGTGTTGTCCTCCCA
Source organism: Hemicordylus capensis (assembly GCF_027244095.1). Taxonomy (NCBI): domain Eukaryota; kingdom Metazoa; phylum Chordata; class Lepidosauria; order Squamata; family Cordylidae; genus Hemicordylus; species Hemicordylus capensis. The sequence continues at coordinate 3,136,753 of NC_069660.1, read as the reverse complement.
CAGACCTGATTTTCCCCCCTTTTCAGATCTGAGTTGTGGTGATTTCAAAAAGTTAAATCAATTGAAGTGCCAGCCTGCCCATTGTGGACTGGCACAGCTACTGAAAGCCATTGGGGTTCTTGTGCCTTCAGTTAAAAGTTTCCAGTTTGTAAGTCCTGACCTTTTAGTACTTCTTGCTTAATGTGGCAATGGGAGGACTAATCCTCAGCCTGTGAATTATTCCTTGAACAGCCCCTCTTTATTGCCCTGATTGTCAGTTCCACTTGCTGTGGCAGAGGGAAGCTGGTATGACTTTGTTTCCTACATTTTTCCCTTTCACACAAGCACTCTTCTCTTGTGTGCTCTTGTATCATGCTTAATAGAAAGGGCAGTAGGAAGGGATTCTACCAGGGTTCACTGGAGAGAGCAGATATGCAAGATCGAACACCCTTCTCCTTAAAAGGCAAATCTCCTGACTTTGCCTTTGTCAGTTGTATCATCATTTGAGGTCTCCTAAACAGTGTTCTTTTCAGTGGATATCAGCTTTGCACAAATTAAGTTTGCTAGATCAAAGCAAAATTGTTGGCAAATCAACACTCCTCTTCTGAAGTCAAAAGAAAATAAGTCTTGCAAAACCTGAGCTGCCAGCTCACAGTATAACCCTCGCAAGACCTCAGCTCCTTTGAAGTAAATTAAAATTAAATTTATGAAGCCTAAATTGCTGGATAGGTCTGCTCTTAGGTTTTTCTAGCAGATGTGCAAGACACTGAGGTTGTTCTCACAACCTCATGCGGCCACTGGGGAGACTGCGGAGAGGAAGGGGACCTGGTCGTGCGGGCTTCCTTCTGGCACGAAGGACAGCCCACACAGCCAATCACGGCAGGAGGGAGGGAGGAGCTTCCTCCCTCAACTCTGGTCATAGTGGACGCAGCCTACAGTTCTGAATTTGGATGACACGCAGGCTGCGTGGAACCTCGGGTAGGGGTGATGAAACTCACTACAACCCAAGGGCTCAGTTTGGAGTTTAAAAATCCAAACCTCGAGTGGGTCACCTCACGAAACCAGAGTTGCACACATTCGGATGTCACTGTGAGACAATTTCTGCCCCTTAAACTCTGGTTCCATGTTACGTGCAAATGTGGTCTTTGTCGTGGAAGCACAGCATTAGGTTGGATGTTGGTAATAAGTGGTGGTGGTGATGATGTTGACAGCGATGATTACATGATGTGCAGAGCTACATCAATTGAAGTAGCCCTGCAGTGCTGCAAAAGGGCTGGAGCTTTATAGCATTCCAGTCTCGATCTGCGTCCCAGCAGCAGTGGAATGCTGTGCAACCCCCACAGACATGTTCCTGGCAGCAGGAACGGATTTTGCAGGGATGGGAAAGAAGTAAAAATTATGCCCAGCCCCCTCCCCACTGCCACTGGGATGCAGAATTAGGCTGGAGCACAATCAAGCTCCATTCCTTTTGCAGCCCTGCGGGGCTACTTCCATTGAGGAAGCTCCTCTGCACATGTCGGCCACTATTGTGGTTGTTGCTGCTGCTGCACTGTGGTTGCACTGTGGTTGTTGCTGCTGCTGTTATTGAAAGGTTTACCACCACAGGCTATAGTTATGGCCACTAACTTAACTTTTTAAAAGGGTAAGACAAATGCATACCTTACCCAACTGGAGGTTCCAAAGCACAGAAGGGCGTTCACTTTGGCTTGCTGTCATGGCCTCCCTTCAGCAGTGCTAGAAGGCCATTATAGAAAGACCTCGTTTGCATAGTGACTATGCCCCTGTGGCTTAGGGCAGATCGAAACTACTGAGCATGTTCTCCTCTACTGCTTGTTCTATAGAGACATTTGCGCCTCCCTCATCCTTCCATTGCTAAGCAAGTATCCAGGTCATCCGAGCCAATTCTACAGCTCCTTGCTACTCTCCGACTCTTGAGCCTGCCATCACATATAGCGTCGTCAGGTACTGTGCGGCTGCGATCAGCATTCGTCGAGGGGTGACAGGCAGCGGGTCCTATCAGCCTTAATCTGACCCTCGGTGACTCTGGGCAGGCAATTGCTCACGCACCTTATCGACTTTTTATCTATTCTCACTTTTAACATGTAATCACCCTTATACTTTATGCTGGTCTGTGACCGTAATAAAGGTTGATTGATTGATTGACAAATGCATGGTAGAGGAGGAAGAGGAGTTGGAGTTGGTGGCATAGAAGAGGTCTGTCCACAGCTATTTGCTCTGTGCTTTGATATGGAAGCGGCATCTTCAGGCAGTCTGCTTGATGCTAGTAGGTATTGGGTGTATTGAGCAGGGGAGGGGGGAAACACAGACAGGAATGGCTGTCACCCCTGTGCCATGTTTGTGCACACCGGCCTGCTGCTGGATGGAAGCAGAGTGTTGGACTGGGTGGACTTTGCTCTCACATTCATGTCTTAGAATCTGCAGGAGAGCAGAATGATCACCTGGCAATGGGCCAGCTCCCCAGGTTTTAACCAGTTTGACTCAGGAGGTTCCCCAAGCAATGAAATAGCCCTACTTATTTCTGAGCCACTCCATCCTACTCCCGAAGACCCCTGGGGCAAGAGGATCTTCAGCAGTGGGTCGCTGCTTACCCCACCAGGCACTTCCAGGGCTGCAGACTCTTTCACTCCTTCTCTTCAGATTGATGGAGAGACATTGATGTCTCCACTGACATCAGTCTGGAGAATTAATCTGAGCTGGAGAAGAATCCAGGGGCTCCTAATGTTCACCTCTCCTTTGAGATGAGTGTCACCAGGCCCCTGAAGCTAATTTCTAGGACTGAGCCCAGCAAATTTCGCCAACCTCTCTACTCCCATCTAAGCGTGGAGCTCTGAAGTGCAGTACGATGGATTCACTTGAAACCACCCATCTGTTTTCTTCCTCTTTCTCAGATCTGCTGGCGTGATCCATTTGTCTGTCTTCCTGCATGGAATGATTGCACTTCTCTTGAGAGCTGTCAGTGGCTTAAGTGTCACTAGACCGGAACAGTGCTTAATGGTGCTGCCAAATTGTTGCCTGCCCAAGAACAATGGGGCCTGTTATTGCTCGGGCTGTGGGCCCTCCCTGGCGATGAGCCTCCCTAGCGATGAGTGACATTGTGTGTGCTGTGGGTATCATAGACAAGAACGTGCTTGACAGTTCACAGTCCTTTTGCTGGCAGATCCAGGTTTGCTCTCTCCAGCTTCTCAGGAGAGGAAACAGTAAAACCACAAACCGTTGCCTCATCAGCCTGAGGCCCCCTTGAGATCCGGAGTCAGAAGTTCAAGAGTGCGGCTGTGGGCTGACTTGGAAAGGACAAGCCTTTGAACGGAGGGATTTATCCTCCATTATCCCTCCAATCTCTCAAGAGCAGGAAGGTCTGGCAGGGCCATTTGTCTGTGTATCCTCCACTAAGACAGGTGTCCACAGCTTGTGACCAGCTTAAAGGTATCTCTCAGCCACGTGGGCGCAGGAGGAGCTTGAATAGCTTCCTAGTTCTGCTGCCCTTTCTGTGACACATGTGGGTTGCCACTTGCCAGGCATCCTGGCTGCCGGGCTGTTTGTCTTGGCAGGTCACAAGTTGGACAGACTTGACCTTGGATCACGGAGTCTGGTGGTGCTGTGCATGGATTAGGAGCCCATTGGATGGATTGGATGCTGTCTCTTTGCTTTCTCCTTGTGCCACTGAGCCCTCTTGACAGAGAAGGGCATTGTTGACAGGTCCCTTCAGATCCCGACCCACCTCTCATTTGGGGAGGGGGTGACCCCCACATTATTTCATTGATGAATTGCTAGAGCATTCTCCTGCCCACTGCCAAGTGCAGCCTGAATTAATTGGCACGCTCCAGTAGCTGACATTCTGACTAATGAGGAGCTGGAGCTCTGTGAGGAGTGTTGATGCTGCCGCTGAGTTCCAGACTAACACAACACCAGTGTTTCGATGGGAGGGCAAATTTCAACAACTTCCTCACCCCCCAGAAGTGCTCTGTGCCACCCAAAATACATCCCTGAGAGCTTTGTGACCCTCAGAGACATATGTTCAAGTTGGACAGAGTGCTTCTGGGGGAAGGGGGTGGTGGTCATAGAAATTCCACCCACCTGCATGTGTGTGAGCGTGGTTTTAGTCGAATCCATCAGTAGCACTGCTGCTTTGTTTGCAAGCATGTGAGCCAGTTTGCATTTGGATAATTTTTGCAGCTTATTCTATTGTATATTGTCTTTAAATGCAGAATTGGGAATTTAAACTTGTGAAATCTTCCAAGGGGTGGAGAATTGTGCAGAGAGGCATTGCAAAGGTATTTGGTGTCCTAGAAAATGAGCCAGACAGGGAGAGCCATTAAACTTTACTTTGTGCCTTTTCCCAAAGGAAGGTTAAGAGGCAACATGAGTGTAGTTCCTGCTAGAAATGAAGCACGTAGAGGAAAAATAACAATACACAGTTAATACACAGGGTGATTAATGCTTGGAAGGAGGAAGGCCAAGAAGAGGGGGTGGATTCTCTTAGAAGAGGCCCTCTCAGCCTAACACAGATACTGTGGCCACAAGTGTGCTAATAGGCTTGAACTTGCAATGAAATTCCCTGGCCCAAGATTCAAGTACCTTATATTTCCCTTCACAGGGTGGAAAATGTTCACGTCTCCTACTCCTCCACTGAAACTCACAGCCTTTGGAGGCTGCTTTTGGTTAAAAAAGAACATGTTGGGGGAAATTTAATAGTATACTTGTGGCTGTGAGTGTAACATGCAGTTAGGCCTTACTGGCTTTAGAAGCATCTTTGGCCTCTTCTGAAAATGCAGAACTAGATATTTATTTATGTATTTGTTTGTTTGTTTAATTGTTCAGTTTATATACCACTTTTCACTAAAATAATCTCAAAGTGGTTTACAATATAATTAGAACAATGCACAATTAAAGTATAAAAGTGCAGATAAAATACATATAAAAATAATATCTATATGTAATAATATCAGATATTATAAATATAAAAATTAAAAACCTATTTTTTAAAAAGTAATACATAAAACACAAAGGAGCAACAGTAAAAAACAATACTTTCATTTAAAAGCCTGGGTGAAGAGCCACATCTTTACTTGTTTCCTAAAAACTGTCCTGGAGGCTGCAGAGCCTATGCCAGCCAGGAGAGCATTCCAAAGCCTGGGGGCCATGACTGAGAAGGCCCTGTCCCACGTGCTTGACAGCCGAGCTTCTCTGACTGTTGGCATGTGGAGCAGAGCCCCCTCCAACCATCTTGTCAAGTGTGCAGCAACCCTTGGGAGCAGGCAGTCCTTCAGATATCCAGAGCCCAAACCATTAAGAGCTTTAAAGATCAAAACCAGCATCTTGAATTGGACCCAGAAACAAATTGGCAGCCAATGTAGCTCTTCCAAAATGGGTGTAATATTATCCCAGCGGGCAGCTCCGGATAAAATCCTAGCTGCCTCATTTTGTCCTAGCTGCAGTTTCTGCTGCATATTCTTCAAGGGCAGCTCCATGTAGAGCACATTACAGTAATCCAGCCACAGTGTGACTAGGGCGTGGGTAGCAGTTGCCGGATCTGCCTTCTCGAGAAAGGGACGCAGCTGGCACACTAGCCAAAGCCATGCAAACGCACCTCTGGCCACCTCCTCCACCTGAGCTTCCAAAAGCAGAGCCAGGTCCGGCAATACCCCCAAGAGGTGCACTTGGTCTTTCAAGGGGAGTGCAGCCCCTGTGGCTTCCATAGTCCTGGGCACTCTAGTAGTTTGTTTCTGTGCTGTATGGAGGACGGGAACTGACTGTCGAGGAAGCTGTTGTATTTTTGGTTGAGAAACAAACCTGCCATTCTCCTAGTGATCCCTGACTGCAGTTCTCAACCTTGGGTCCCCAGAAGTTGTTGGGCTACAACTCCCAGCATCCCCAGTGGCCTTCAGCCACTATACCTGGGGGTGATGGGAGGTGTATTCCAACAGTATCTGGGGGCCCAAGGTTGGGAATCCCTTCCCGAAGGGACTTGAAGACAGAGGTAACCCAACCTGCAGCTGCTTCTTTGACAACTATCATCTACTGGACGCAGTCACAGCATTGCTGTCTGCCTTTCGAAAACTGTGCACAATTCCCTCTTGGTCTTGCAGATCTACAGCTGCAGGCATGCGACCTGGAATGCGAGCGCAACAACCAGGACCACCGGACATCTGACATCGGCTGCCAGCAGCTCATCGTACGGAGGGGGCAGCCCTTCCTCATTACGCTGCACTTCGCCGGGAGGGGTTATGAGGAAGGCGTGGACACCCTCACGTTCACTGCGGAGACAGGCAAGTGCTCCTCTATTGTGTTGTTCTTATTTATTCTGTGCATGTATATACTGCCTCCACTTGCGGTTCTAAGTGGTTGTCTGTAGCAGGCAAGGAAAGCGGCCATCCTGTGGAGGTTTAGGCCTGTGTACTGTAAACCCATCCATTTTGGTGTGCTTAAGCCTGCTGAAGGCCACCTAATGGCACTGTGGGGCAATGACTTGACTAGCAAGCCAGAGGTTGCTGGTTCAAATCCCCACTAGTACGTTCCCCAGACTATGGGAAACACCTACATCGAGCAGCAGCAACAAAGGGAGATGCCGAAAGGCATCATCTCATCCTGTGTGGGAGGAGGCAATGGTCAACCCCTCCTGTATTCTACCAAAGACAACCACAGGGCTCTGTGGGCGCCAGCAGTCGACGGCACAACTTTACCTTTTCCCTTAAGCCTGCTTAACTGCGCATAAGATAAAGCTGTAGACTTCATGCAAAAGAAGAAAAAGGATGATCGTGATGAGGGGTTTGATGGCAGAGTCTGGAGCCAGTCTCAGCACCTGCATGGAAGCTCTCTCTCCCTCGGAGATGCTGACTGGGCCACAGGCCCTGAAAGAAGGTCTGGATCTGGGCCAGTTGTTCAACCCTCACTGGTGCAAGGCAGAGCTGGATTTAAGAGATGCTGCTGAAAACCTGACGGCTCTGGAGCCCAGGGTGACTGGTTGCTGCTGGGGAATTTGCCACGAGGCATCAGTCATGTCATGGCTTAAAACTTCCCAAGCTGCTCCTGGAGCACAAATGGACAGACAGGCCCAGCCCAAGCAGAAGCAAGGGTTGCTCCCAGCAGAAAACTGTCTGGTCCATGCATCTGATTATTGGCCTGATGGTGAGATCCACCGCCCCATTTAAACCAAAGTGCCATTCAGTAGCAAAATCAGTGTACGATAAAGCATGACAGGGGCTGACATACCTTGCAAGGGTACTTCAGCCCTGCCATGTTGCATGCCCGCAAGTTGCTCCAATTACACAAATCCAAATTTGTGTATTTACACTGGAAATAAGGGGCTCACTCTTGTGTAACATCCTATGCACAATTTGTGCAACTTGCGTGCATACAACATTACTAGGCAGATGTACCCTTGCATGGTATGTCAGCCAATAGCAATAAAAATGCCCAGTCTAAAAAAGGATACACCACAGCAATTAAAAAAAACAACCCTCCACAAAAATCCAGTATCAAGACTGAGGCCAGCACGGCACTCAGGAGAGCACCCTAGGAGAGCATTCCACAGTCTGGGCCCAACCACCGAGAAGGCCCTGTCTTGCATGCACGACAACATGCATGACAGCAGTTTGCCTACAGTTGCCACCGGCTCATCTGGTGGCTTCGCAGGGACAGGCCTTTTCTGCTGCCACCCCAAGACTTTGGATGGGATGCACTCCCTGCTGAAATAAGAGCCTCCCCATTTCTGACAACTTTTTAAACGTCTCTAAAGTCTGATTTTTTTCACCCAAGCTTTTTAACTGTACTGTGGTTTATTTATTTATTTATTTATTTATTTTATTTTACGTTTTATATCCCGCTCTTCCTCCAAGGAGCCCAGAGCGGTGTCCTACATACTTAGGTTTCTCCTCACAACAACCCTGTGAAGTAGGTTAGGCAGAGAGAGAAGTGACTGGCCCAGAGTCACCCAGCTAGTTTCATGGCTGAATGGGGATTTGAACTCAGGTCTCCCCGGTCCTAGTCCAGCACTCTAACTACTACACCACGCTGGTTTTGCATTGTTTTAAAATGTTTTAAGTGGTTTTCATTTTAATCTGTTTTATGCTGTTGTAAACCACCTGGAGACAGAAATTTGGGGCGGTCTACAAATTTGATAGACAGACAAACAGAGCTTCTGCAGGAGTTGGTGGTTCATATCCCACACAGCATCCCATGGCTGTTTTGCACACCACAGGCATTGCTGCCTGTTCCAAATGCAAGTTGTGCAGGATGCCAAAATTGCACAAGAGAATGACATGGGAGAATGATAGAGGTCTATAAAATCACGCATGGTGTGGAGAGGGTGGACAGAGAGAAATTTGTCTCCCTCTCGCATAACACTAGAACCAGGGGTCATCCCATGAAATTGATGGCCAGGAAATTTAGGAAGGAAACAGAAGGGAGTACTTCTTCACACATGCATAATTAATCTAGGGGATTCTCTGCCATGGGTCATGGGATATGGTGACAACTACCAGCCTGGGTGGCTTTAAGAAGGGCTTAGATAAATCCATGGAGGACAAGTCTGCTGGGCCTCTCAGTGGCATTTGATACCATCAGCCATGGACCACCTCTCAGGTATTTCATCTACATGAAACCACTGGGAGAGGTCATTAGGAGGTTTGGAGTGAAGTGTCAGCAGTATGCAGGTGTCACTCAGCTCTACCTTTCCCTGACATCAGATCCTAGGGAAGCCGGGGATGTACTGAATCGGGGGCTGGAGGTGGTGATGTCTGCTCTTCAACATCTGTGGCTGCTTTTAAAAAACAGCTAAAGACCTTTTTATTTGTTCAGGCTTTTACCCCTTAGGGGCTGTCAGGTTTCTCAGCTTTGCTGCATCTGTTTATCTTTTTTATTGTTGTGGGGGGTTTTGCGGTGGGGGGGGGCTTATGGTTTTTACTGTTTAACTGATTTTAAGGTTTTCAGTGTGATCTTTATGAAATTTTATTGTATTTTAACTTTTGTTAAAAAAAACATGGTGTAATTTAACAAGTTAAAATACACTGAAAGGGGGTATAAAAATTGAACAGTCAGTCAATAGCTACTAGTCTGTCAATGGCTACTAGTTGGAGGGCTCTCGGCTACCTCCAGCCTCAGAGGCACGATGCCTCTAAATGCCAGTTGCAGGGGAGCCACAGCAGGGGAGAGGGCAGGCCCCCCTCAGCTTTTGCCTGTGGGCTTCTTGGAGGCGTCTGGTGGGCCACTGTGTGAAACAGGACAAGGGACTGGATGGGCCTCCTTGGGCCTGATCCAGCTGGGCTGTTCTTATGACTGCACCCCATTTTTTCCAGTGGCCGCAACCCCAGTAGCAGCGGCTGGTCCTAATGAATTGGCTTGGGGGGGGCGTGATAGAGGAGGCTGCTTGGGGGGCTCCTCTCTCTCCCCTCCCCCAGCTGAGAGCCGTGCTGCTGCCTGCAGGCTGGCCGTTCGCACAGAAAAACCGGTCTCATCCTTGGTAGTGCTGCTGCTCCTGGGACTTGCAGGGTGCTTTTATCGGGAGAACCGAGCACCAGGTGACAAGAGTGCAATGGATATAAAAAGGAGCCCTGTTGCTCACAGAGGGGAAGGAGCAGCCCTCCCACAGCCCCCCCCCTCGCCAAGGCAAAATGTGGCCCTTTCTTCCAGCAACAGCAGCAGCAGCAGCAGCACTCTCCTCCCCTTTTGGTTTCTGCAGAAATATCTGCTTCCTCCATACAGTCCAGTTTGTTTGTTCAGGATCTCCAGAGCCATTGGCCCTGAATGTATGTTGGAATGTGAAGTTTCAGGAGGACGGCTCCCTTTTCCCGTCAGGAGTCTTTGAATCCCCACATCAAAGTCAGATCTCCCTGGCAAGAGGCGCCATCCGCATTGCCCAGGACAGAAGAATATGAACAATAACAGAAAATAATAAGAGGGGGGAATAAAGGTGTGGAAGAGCTGAGCGGTTTCAGCACAGATGGAAGAATGTCTGGCAGGCATGGAATGTGGAGGGGGCACAGTGATTTGGGGGGAGGTCAGTGCTACTCCTTGGATCCAGCTGTGGTTGCCAGGAGCATTTCCAAACAGCAACTGAACACAGCTTTGGTACACTTCGGCCAGGGTGGGGGGAGTTCATATGAAGGAACCATTTACAGTGAGAAGATGCTGTTCATACAGCCAGTGGCATTATTCAGCTTTGCTCCTGGTGATTCACATACAGGTGAAACTCGGAAAATTAGAATATTGTGCAAAAGTCCATTAATTTCAGTAATGCAAATTAAAAGGTGAAACTGATATATGAGACAGACGCATTACATGCAAAGCGAGATAAGTCAAGCCTTAATTTGTTATCATTGTGATGATCATGGCGTACAGCTCATGAAAACCCCAAATCCACAATCCCAGAAAATTAGAACATTACATGGAACCAAGAAGACAAGGATTGAAGAATAGAACAATATCGGACCTCTGAAAAGTATAAGCATGCATATGTATTCAGTACTTGGTTTGGGCCCCTTTTGCAGCAATTACTGCCTCTATGCGGCGTGGCATGGATGCTATCAGCCTGTGGCACTGATGAGGTATTATGGAAGACCAGGATGCTTCATTAGCGGCCTTCAGCAATTCTGCATTGCTTGGTCTCATGTCTCTCATCCTTCTCTTGGCAATGCCCCATAGATTCTCTATGGGGTCAGGTCAGGCGAGTTTGCTGGCCAATCAAGCACAGTACACTGTATACTTTTCAGAGGTCCGATATTGTTCTATTCTTCAATCCTTGTCTTATTGGTTCCATGTAATATTCTAATTTTCTGAGATTGTGGATTTGGGGTTTTCATGAGCTATACGCCATGATCATCACAATGATAACAAATTAAGGCTTGACTTATCTCGCTTTGCATGTAATGCGTCTGTCTCATATATCAGTTTCACCTTTTAATTTGCATTACTGAAATTAATGGACTTTTGCATGATATTCTAATTTTCCGAGTTTCACCTGTATAATGCGCAGTAACTGATCCGCAGTTACTGCGCATTATATGCATCCTTTAAAAATAGCACTTTGGTGCAGTGCTGGAAACAGCTTAACTTTAGGCAGTAAAGTAAGTTCCTGCTGCAGTGAAGCTGCCCATCTGGGAAACTTCCAGAACTAGCTGTGTCTAGTAAGTTTTTGCATAGAAAGGCAAGAGACACGCAGCCTCCGAAAGACTCCTCTTGAGGAGACATGGCTGAGCCAACTTGGGCCACCTTTGCCCATTGGCTGCACCGGGGTGTGTTTGGTTCGGAATCCAGCAAAACCTGAAGACGGGTTTTAGCAGAGCCTTCCAAGCAGAGGAAAAATTGACTTCAGAGCTGATAACAGACACAAGTGACCATACTTGGGAGAAACATCCCGCATCAAAGAGCTCAGAGAAGAACTCGCAAAGAGGGCTCATTCAGCTGGCAGTCGGGCTTGTGGAGCTGCTTCATCCTGGGCCAGACTGATCACCCATAAAGCCCGGTACTGTCCACTCGGGCTGGCTCTCCAAGGCCACCGGCAGAGGGGGACCTTTCCCAGACCTGGGGAATGTCAGTGTGCTCCACCGCGGAGCTCAAGGAATGGCGGGTACAGGAAGTAGGGAGGCGGTCTTGCAGTGGATGGTCGGGAGGTGGTCTTGCAGTCTTCCTCGTCCCAGAGTACCTGTCTTTTCCATCCTACTGGTCTGTACTGCCTCTGCTTCCCTCAGTGGACCATTCAGCTGCATCCCTCGCCAGGACTCCCCCCCCCCCCCCGACCACCATTCCCAACAACACCTTGCCATCTGACCTTTCCCCTCCGGTTGTGCCTTTTGCCTCGGCTTCCTCTTTCCCCAGCTTCCCCTACCCCCTTCGTCTTCTATTTTATGACAATCCCCTGGCCCATTTGTCAGGTTGGCACATGAGACCACGCTGTGTTTATTAAGCAGCTGGACGGTGTGCTCCCCAACCACCTCTGGTCAGCAGCAGTTCATCCTGAGGGGAGAAGGGAACACCAGACCAGGTGCAGCTGCCTCTGGATTCCAGAAGCCCAGTTGCAGCTGTTTCTCATATCCCACCCGGCCCCCACATTAGGGGTGTGTGAGCAGGCTCAAATTGAGCCAGGCTTGAGTTTGAGCCGGCTTGACTTGAAGGGTTTGGGTCGAACCAAACCGGGCCAGTTCGGTTTGAGCCAGTTCAGAACTTACTGGTAAAGGGGAATCCGGTAAGGGGGCTTCGCTAAAGCTAGTTGGAGCAGGAGGGGAGTACATTTTTATCTTAAAAGTGCTGCTAGCAGTGGCTACGGTGTGAACAGTGGTGGTGGTGGTGGTGGTGGTGGCAGCAGCAGCAGTGGCTCCTCCCCAGCCACAGCAGAGCAGGCAGGTCTGGTTCAGGCCCAATTTGGGCCTCTTCATGTGCATGGAGGTAAAAAAAAAGTGCCTCCATGCATGCCCAGAGGCCATTTGCGTGACCATGCAATTTGTGTGGTCATGCAAATGGCCACTGCGCAGGCGTGGAATAACTCCAATGATGAGCCCCACCAACTAGCCGACAAATGCCTTCAGTGTCGTTGGTTCTTCTGGCTCTGAGCCACCATCACAGACTTCCTGGGGATGGGAAGCAGGGGCGGGGCGGAAGGTTCCGCACTCTTGGCCCTCCTGTTATCTCTGCAGACCAGGCAGCTGGTGGCGAAGTGGAGAGGAGGGCAGGGGAGGGAAACAAAGGGAGGAAGCCCTCCGGCTGGCCTTTCCCACAGCGCTCAGGGAGGCCGGATGGCTTTGCAAGACGCAAACCCCTCTCCCCCCACCTGACCTCAGTTCGGCATCGCGCCAGATGAAACAAAGAAACCACAATGTGCCCAAGCAGGCACAGCTGACACATGTCAACACTTTGTCCAGGGTTTTGTGCATGACCTCGAGAGTGCAGCGTCCGGGGTCTCTGTGCTTGCTTCTGATTTAGACAGAACAAATCCCCATCCTGGTATGGCTTGACTCTGGCAGGGAGTCTCAGCCTGGCACCTTCCCCTCTGCAGCATCATGGTTGGCCTCCTGAGAAGGAGCAATGCAGTGCCATCGCTGTAGATGGACGGGGGGTGGGGAGTGGGGGTGTTGCAGGGCTGAGGGGACACAAGGGGCCAGTTGGGTTCCACTGGATCCTATGAAGCTGACTTTAGCTTGGCTTCCCAGCTTGGAGCAGGCAAAGGGCGGGAGCTCTCAGGCAGGCAGGCAGGCAGGCATTCCCCACTGTTCTCCGCTCTGCAGAGCGGCTTTGCCTCCTGGTCTGACCTCACTCAGTAGCAGCTTGTCCCCAGGAGCCGGAGGGGGGCAAACGAGGCGCAGCTGCCTCTGCTTCCCAGCGGCAACTGGGTCGCTGCTCTCTCTCTCCCAGCTGCCCGAGAGCTGTGCGGCCTGAGATGGATGGCCCGCCTGCAGGCAGCGTGGCTCTTGGGAGGGGCGGGGGGGAGAGAGAGAGGAGCTGCCGGCACTGCCTCCTCTGGCGCCTCCCTGGCTTGTTAGGATGATGAACTGCTGCTGACCTCCCCATGGCGTTTTGCCAGGTAAAAGAGAAAACCACAATATATCCCCAAGCAGATCACAATGGTTCATACCAGAGCTTTGTCCAGGATTTAGCACAGGACCTTAAGAGGACAATATTTTGGGCCCACATGCCTGTGTCGAAGCTACTCCCAGACTGCCGGAGTGCGCTCACCACATCTCCTCCTCCTCCTCCTCCTCCCCACTTCCCAGCCTGCCTGCCACCGGGTCCCTCTTGTCCTCAATGCTGCCAGCACTGCAATGGAAGGAGAGACATTTCTTTACACTTCTTGAGATCTGGGAACTTGCTATATTATTATTATTATTATTATTATTATTACATTTATATCCCGCTCTTCCTCCAAGGAGCCCAGAGCAGTGTACTACATACTTGAGTTTCTCTTTCACAACAACCCTGTGAAGTAGGTTAGGCTGAGAGAGAAGTGACTGGCCCAGAGTCACCCAGCTAGTCTCATGGCTTAAGGGGGATTTGAACTCGGGTCTCCCCGGTCCTAGTCCAGCACTCTAACCACCACACCACGCTGGCTCTCCTATATGCACAAGAGTCACTGAAAACCAAATCGCCAATAACAGAAGATAATATGTCCATCATATCCACTCGCAGCAAACTTAACTGGTTGAGTGCCCTTCGCTCTGAAAGTGAAGTGGGGACACCCAGGGATATGGTATGGTTTCGACATATTTGGGTGACTCCATAGGTATGCAGAAACATGTAGGTTTCTAAATTAAAGTTTAAAAAATGGCCCTGGGACCATCTAGGGCCTCAAAGAATGTTGAGGGCACAGAGACTTTAAAAAAAAGTAGAGTAACTCCTTTGGTTGTCTGGAGAGAGGGAATATTTGGCCCCATTCACACATTACAGGAAACCAGAGTTAAATGGGGCAGAGGTTGGGGCAGAGGTACGTTCAAATGCATGGAACCTGTGCCCCATTGGAAAAGCGACCCGAGGTTTCCCTCCCCAAACTCTTATTTGAACCCTTGGTTTGCAGTAAGTTTTGCTGTTCCTACCTGAGATTAGCAGCCGGCTGCTGCATGTCTGAATGTAGAGGATTCTCTGAAACGGGAGTTGAGGGAGGAAGCTCCTCCCTCTCTCCATTGCGATTGGCTGAAGCCCGTCAGCCAGTTCCCACAACCTCTCCCCACAATCTCCCTAACTGCAGGTTGGGTCCTGTGCAATATATCCAGATGCAGACAGGTAAGCGTGCATATTGAGGGGGGCAGAACCATGGGACCATTGGACCCCCGTTGTGTGCGAATGTGGCCAGTGGCTGCTGCTACTTTTTGACTGAGGGGGAGGGGACATGCTGCTCCTGCCACCCCACCCAGGGCCTTGCTAAAGCCCCCGATTTCTTCATCGTTTCCCAAAAGTTGCTCTTACTCCAAGTCAGACAAATTGTGTGAGTTGAAATCTATGTTTGAGAGCAGTTCAGACAAGAGTGTTGAAAGTGTCTGCTAAAGTGTGTGTGTGGCATGCGGGGTAGGGGGGAGGTTTGGGTGGGAAATGAAGGGCAGGGAGTGGGGGGTGGGATTGGCCTGTTCAGATCGCCAACAGCTTATAGTGGTATTCTGGAGCAAGAGGGAATTAGGCTTGGTTTTTACACATGTGCTGTGTTTGCTGAAAATAAAATTTAAAAATTGGTTTAATTGGTAGCTATAATTGGTAGCTGTATAATACCCAAAATTGGTAGCTGTAATTGAGCAAATGGGTTCAAAGACCCCGGGCTCCCAGGTCCCTGAGGGGCCCCCAGCTCCATCCCTCCCTGTTTTCTTCATTATCTCCCTCACTCCAAGGGGCTGCCAGAGAGAGGGGCGACACGAGCCCCCCTTCCCTCAGCTACGCCCCTGCAAGCACCCCGATTGATCAGGGCCGTCTGGCCAAGGGCAGCTTCCTTCTCCACATGCCATGTTAGTGAGCAAACAGCCCGAGGATGGGTTGGGATTGAACGAGACTTGACCGAACAACCCAAGGCTAATTTAAGACGTGCAGCAGACGACCCACTGGACGGCATTTCGGCTCCTCTGTGGTTCCGTTGGGCTTGCACAGATCATGGAGAGTGACAGAAACCATTTGGCCTTGGGATGAGGGAAGCAAACACCTTGTCCTTGGGGGGGAAGAAAGTGGCTCGCTCCTAAAGCCCCGCAAGCCGATGCCAGCCCCACCCTTGGTGCGGGAACCTTCCCCTCCCAGCTAGGAAGAAGCAAACAGGATGGCCCCTGATTTCTCCGCCCAGCGGAAAGGGCGTCTGTCTCCGACGTCTTGCACACCCCGGTTCCAGGAAGTTTGCTGCAAACCTGGAGCTGGGTCCCGTGTCAGGCCCACATGCCTGCCTGCCTGCCTGCCCCACAGTGGGAGAAGAGAAGCATTCGTTGACAAGCCCTGGGGCGGGGCGGGGGTGATGCTCTGCTCCGGCCGCTCAAAACAAACAGTGCCTGTGGACACAGCCAGGCCCGGCCGGTCCCAGAGGGTCCCCCGCCCTGGAATTCTGAATTAGCAACTGTCTGGCTGAGAGGAAAGGAGAGCTTGCTGGCCCTGTTTGGGAACGAGGAGGAGGAGGAAGGACAGTGATGCCCGTGTCCAGTCCTGGGGGAGGCTGAGTCATGGCTTGGGCGGCTCAGGGCAGGGGGCCGAGGCCGAGCCCCTGCTCTCCAGTCCTGCCAGCAGCATCCCAGCAGCGAGGCTCCTCCGCCCAGGACAAACGCTCTCCTCCACATGAGCTCATCGTGTGTATTTTTGGCCACAGAATCCGACTCCTCAGCCGGGGAGGGGAGGCCGGGAAGGAGCTGGCCTGGAGCTGAGGCCGCGGCGGCGTCACGTTGGCAGCACAGAGAGAGCACACCGGGTGGGAAGGGAGGCTCCCCAAGGGCCCCGGCTGGGAGGAAGGAGGCCAGGTGGGCGGAGAGGGCAGGCGGGCTGGCCGGCCCAGAGCCTAGCCCTGCCGCTTGCGCTGCTCTCCCTCCTGGGTGGGGTCTCCGGAGAGCAACTCTCTCTGCAGGCCGTCAGCATGCGGGCTTCCCCTGGACCAAAGGGGCTGCGGAGGGCAGCGCCTGAAAGGAGCCCTCTGTCTTGCCGGCATGCCGTGGGGCACCCACTGGGGGGGCTCCCAGCCTGGCGGCTGCCGCCTGTGGAAGTTTACAGCGGGACAGAGGGAGGCCTTGTGTTCCCCTCAGGGCCCTTGATGGGGAGGGGAAGCCAGCCGCCCCAGTCGGCCGAAGCAGACCCAGCCCTGCGCACGGCAACCAGCCGCAAGGTTTTCACGGGGTGATTGACTCGGGAGGCCACTTTCGTTATTTTTATCCTCCAGTGTGGAGCCAGGAAGCTGGTCCCTCCTGCCGAGTGGCTGTTGCGGCCCTTCATTGCCTCGCCAAGCAATTGCGGTGTCTAGAGTGGGGGGACAGGCAGGATCCAGCATTGGGCATTGCAGTCGGATGCTCTGGGTCTCAACAAGGCCATCGGTGATGTCTCACTTTTGTTTTTTCCAAACCTCCCCGGCTGGAATTGAGGGATGCCCTCGCGTAACCCCGACTGACGTCTGCACTGAGCTGCTTCCTCAGCTCTGTACTGACGGTTTGCCTTCTTGCCAGGCCTCTGCCGTGTATCTGCCCCTGTCTCTCTGCTCCGTATGCTGCACTTGGAATCATCTGTCCAGGGCTAACCCTTCCGCACACTTTGCACTTTAATCCCTGGCTGCAGGTCTAGCCTGTTGAATTGATTGTATGCTGTTCTGCAGCTGCTGCTGGTGGTTGCTGATGTTGCTGCTGCTGCTGCTGCTATCATTATAGTTAATTCTCTTCGCCAGCCACCAGACATGCATCGGGATGTGGCAAGGCTCTTTGAAGCTGATTGGCTGGGCACCGGTTGGCCTCTTTGAAGCTAATGGCGGCAAGGAGAGGCAGTGGCGGCCGTGCTGGGGAGGCGGTGGCCGGAAGGCAGGCGAAGCGGTGGCCCTGGCCGGGAGGCGGTGGCAGGCCCGGCCGCGGCGGAGAGGCAGCCACACGCCCGGCCACGGCAAGGCGGAGCATGCATGGTGGCGGCAGGCCCAGCTGCAGCAAGGAGAGGCAGGCGAGGCGGCGGGGCTGGCCATGGCCAAAAGGCGGCGGGCCTGGCCGCAGCGGGGGCAGCAGCGAAGAGGTGGTGGCAGGCCCAGCTGCCAGGGTGAGGAGGTGTGCACAGTGGGCTTCAAAGGGAAGGGGTGATTCTCAAAGATCACACCTTCTCCCACTTGTGAGACT
The DNA here is from genome assembly GCF_027244095.1 of Hemicordylus capensis. Lineage (NCBI taxonomy): Eukaryota > Metazoa > Chordata > Lepidosauria > Squamata > Cordylidae > Hemicordylus > Hemicordylus capensis. Next base: position 3,119,015 of record NC_069660.1, on the reverse strand, counting down.
TCATGCAGTGCTGGTCTGGATGGGTGTGTCTCTCTCTCTCACTTGTCATTGCACCTGGCCCATCCAGAAGTCCTTTCCTTTTACACTGAGGGCAGGCAGGCAGGCAGGCAGGTCTAGCTGAACTTGCTTCTTCAGGCACGTGATTCTGTCTCCCTTGAAAGGTTTCCCCATCAGTTTTCTGCTTAATCTGATCAAAGCTCCCAAACTATGAGCAATCCATACAATTATGGGGAGATGGCAACTCCAGCAGTGCATGGATTAAGACAGGGCTGACTCCAAAGGGGAGCAAGGGATGGCAGCAGGAGCAGCCCACACAAATATTTCCTGCTCCCCCTTTTGCTCCCCTGCCCACCAGACTGGAACTCTACAGAAAAGTGTCGCACCATGCCGGCATCGGCCCTCTATGGCCCCATAGCTTGAATTCACTACTTTAAGAGGCCTCCACTGTTTAAAGGAGCCCCATCCACTCTCTCCTCTGCTCCAAACAAGCAGCAGAAGCCAGTGCAGCCTGGTAGGCAGGGGGCTCCTCCAGCCCCCCAGGAGCCAGGCCAACCCTTTTGCTCCCAGGAGCTCACCTGGATGAAACCACGTGTGCATGTAGGGGGATGGAGAGTCATCTCCTCTGCAGATTTCAGCTGGCCTGGTGCTGACCTCTCTCCCCACACCAGCCTCTCCTGCCTCATAGTCTTGGACCGGAAGAGAAAACTGGCCTGGAAAGAAGGTTTGGCCTCATCCAAAAAGATAGCATTTTCTAAGAGGACTCTGTCCCATTTTTGGAATAAGTTGGAAATGTCAAGCAAACATCATTAATAAGTTACATAAAGTGACAACATTCATTACCTGCCCCCTAGACTCCTTAAGGTCTAGCCAAACCCTCGCTCCCCTAATGACGGTCTTTGCCGCCCCCTTGGCTCCCTCCTCCCACTAGATGTCCTAGTTGTGCCTGGATTCAGGAGAAGCATCTTACGGTAGGTCCACACTAGCCAGTGGAAGACGCCCTTTCCCCCCCCACAGGAGGGCCTCTGAAGACAGCAGAGCAGGGCTGCCACTGGTCCATGGCTGAGTAGTGCGCTCAGGTGCAAATGCTATTTCAGCTGTTTAGAGCCACCGTGTGGAGCTGGTCTCCGTGGCCACCATGATTTCATGGTGGCACTCCACCATCTGCTGCAGCCATGTTGACAGCCCCCATGCTGAGGCATTGCAGCGTACCAAGGGTGTATCCAGATGGGCATTGCTCAGTTGTAGAGACCCAAAGCCAGTGAGTCAAGTCACCTCCAGCCAGAGAAGGCCAGCGCCTTCTATGCTTGCAGCCGCCTTTGCTTGGGTGCAAGATTCTCCCCCAGACCCAGGTCAGACGGGCTCACCCTCACGAGCTGGGGTGGGGTGATGGTGGTGCTTCTTGGAGCTCGGTTCCTCCCCCCCCCTTCCATCCCACCCTGCTGCCCCAGAGGTAACGAGAGCCACGCTAGCCTGCATGGCTCTACCTGAAAAATGGCCAGCCTGCAGGCAGCGCAGATCTCATTCTTGCGAGGGCAGGGCAGGATGGGAGGGAGACCAGCAAACAGAATTCCAAGCACAAGAGGCCACTGTGCCTGCTTCCCCCGCCCGCCCACCCCGCTCGGCTCATATGTGCAGGCTGGGAGGACAGGCATCTTTCTTCTTCTTCTTCTTCCCCAAGAGCTGACCTGGAGTGGTGAGGTGAGGTAGGCTTGGTGTGGAAAGAGCTGTATACGGTTGCTGTGCTCAGAGGAGGCCGTGTGGTTGTGGGATGCCGGATGCCAGGAGGGGACCGGGGGCGAGGCACGGCGGCACCTGAAGTGCGCCGATGAAACCACCGGGCCATTAGAGAGTGACGGTGCACAAAGCACAGCTTTGAAAAACTCCCTCCTCCTCCTCCTCCTCCCTCCGTGGCTAACCTTGCATCAGACCCTGCCCTTGTTTGTAGCGGGGCCTCTCTGGGTCGGCTTGGAGCAGCAGGACACACCACTCCTGTGTGTGTGTTTGTGGTGCTCTGAGCTCCAGGAGACACACGGAGCGAGCGCAAAGCCCCCTCAGTCACCAGAGGAGACCAGCCCGGAGGCTCCTCTCCTCACTTCCCATCAATCCCCTTCAAGCAGCTGCTCACTCGAAATAAACACTCCGCCATTGGACCATCGGAAGTTCGGCCTGGAAGGCATCCTGGCTGCCCACCAGCCCCCCTCCTCCTCCTTCCCCTCAGAGCAACGGGGGGGGGGGGACAAATGCACATGCCTGGCGAATCGAGGCCTCTCTCATGCCACCTGTGCTCCTTCCCAAAGGCAGACTCTTGCAAGCCAATCTATCCCCCCCCCCCGATTTGCAAGATTTATGCTACTGTCTCGCCACAGAAATACCCTCGAAGCATACAAAGGTGAGAGGTTTAAGGCAACCACCACCACCACCACCACCAGCACAACCAGTCTTAACAACTAACTGGCAGCAATGAAGCCGCCGCTGCAGGCAGATGCAAAGCCAAAGGCACACCAGGGTGGCAAGGAGTGTCCCCTTGTCTCCAGAAAGAGGCAGGGAAAGTGCCTGGGGATGATGGGAGTTGGAGTCCAGCAAGACTGGGGATTCCTGTATTTGAGAGAGATGCTAGGAAAACATCCTTCTTCTAGAATGGGTTCAAAGTAGACCTCAGTGGCTGCAGCGAGTGGCAGGCAGTGCACTCTGTGGGCCCCCTGTGGATCATGACCATGGGCAGGTGGGATGCTTTGACCACCAGAGACAAGATGCCTCCATTCCCCACTGCATATCTAGCCCGAGTCATGAAAAACGTTAGCAAGGCAAACATTGGGGCAGAACAAATGTCCAGTTCAGACATTATGCTGTCGGAGTGTACAGATGTTTGTACACTTGCACATGTGTTTGTGTGAATGACTATTCCTGTGTTGTTTTAAAGGTGAGCCTGGATGATGCAGACCCTGTTAGAGGTTGTTGATTTTTACCCACAATAGGTAAAACAGCAGAGCACTAAGGAATGAGCACACACTCCACTTACAGAGTAGGTAGCAGAGGACGGTTTGGATACTGCAGCTATTTAGAGAAAACACATGGAGATCCTTGTGTGACTAAACACTAAACATTTATTGGTTAAATACACTTAGACAGGAAAGACCTACTTCTAATCTAAAGGACTACATAGTGGATAGGTAAGGAGAGAGAGAGATGTTTCCATCTGCTCTCTAGGAGGGAAAGGAAGGATTGTGACTCAGCACAGGAAGTCATAGGGTAGGGACAGATAGGGAGACCCCGACTCACTGTCTCTACTCCCAATGCCCCTAGTGCTCATTAGGACAGTTGGTGCAAAAGGTCGATGCACTGGAAGTTCATCTCCAACAGACCGTGCAAATGCATGGTACAGATGGAACCTGCGTTCAACACAGCATGTGAATGACTGTCCCTGTGCACACTACACACTCATATGGATGTTGAACATAACATGTGAATGGACCTAGAGACAGTCATTTATCAGAAACAAGGACCAGGAAAGTAGAACTGTCCCTGGAACCTTTTCAAGCTTAACGAACCTTCCAAAGCGGTTTCCAAAAAAGCTTAAATAAAGAGCAACACATCAAGCAACATGTTTAGATCTTTGCACGGTGAGCTCTTTAGGCTCACCTCTTTCGGATCTCCCTCCCTGCCCCCTCAGTGCAAGATGGTTGCTCTGTGGTGGTAGGTGGGGGAAGGAGGGGGCCACCTCCACTGGGGCAGGGGTGCTGGATGGGGGCAGCTTCCCAGCCTGAGTCTCTCGGTCTGTCTCTCAGAAGGTGGTCCCTGGTCACTCATATGCTGCTGTCAATCATGTTGGTCTTAATCTTGCGCATAATTTGGATTTCCCCCCCAAAGCATAATATGTGGGATTTTAGCCATAGATAAACGGTAGAGATGGGAGATAGGACAAGATCCCCCAGATAGCAATAGCACTTACATTAGCACTTACAGATGACCTTGTCAGCCCCGCTCCGAAATTGTACCTGCTCTGTTCTGCACTGTTTCTAAGCATCCAGCTGCATCTGCAAAGAGCTGTTGTCTCAAGGAGTGCCAAAGGCGTGGGTGGGGGCTGGATGAGGTCAAAGAGGATGTGTCAAGGTTTCTCTCCAGAAGTTTCTGGCAATTTCCTCAGCTGGTTTTCCCACCACACGAACACATCCTGCACAGCATCACCTCACTGTGTGTCTGTGGATGGGATAAGTGGAGTTAATCCCTGCACAGAAGCGTTAACCAACTGGTTGGTTTCTTCTTCCCCCACAGGGCCTTGCCCCATTGAGACCTCAGGGACCAGGTCAGCCTTTCCTCTCTCTTGCTCGCTGGAACAGGCCGCCTGGAGCTCAGCAGTGGAGAGCCAGGATGGGGCCTCCCTCTCCGTCTCCCTCTCCTCCCCGCCTAATGCCCGGATTGGCCGCTACCGCCTGACCATGGAGGCCTCCACAGACCACCAAGGCTCCAGCTTCCCCCTTGGGGAATTCATCTTGCTCTTCAACCCTTGGTGCCCAGGTAAGATGTCCACAGGCTTTGCCAAGCCATTGGGTGGGGCTGGAGGCCCAGGAGGAGCCTTCCTCATTTTCCATGCCCACCACCTTTCCTTTTGCATCTGAGCAATGGTGCATTTGGAATTATTGGCTTCCAACGCTTTGGAATCCTGCTCCCAGTTTTGGTTGCTGCATCTCAAAAAAAGATATTGTAGATCTGGGAAAGGTGCAGAAGAGGGAACAAAAAGGATCAGGGGGGCTAGGGGCTCTTTCCTTACAAGGAAAGTGTTTTGGCCTTTTAAGTTCAGTGTGGGGTGGAGTTGACTAAGAAGTGATATGCTGGAGGTTCATAAAATTATACATGAGGCAAAAAAGGTGGATAGAGAGAAGTTTCTCTCTCTCGTAATGCTAGATCCTGGGTTCATCCAATGAAATTGATGGTGATGGGAATCAAGGCAGAACAAAGAAAGAACTTCTTTACACAGTACATAATTAATGCATGGAACTCACTGCCACAAGATCTAGTGGTGGCCGCTAGCTTAGATGACTTTAACAGGGGTTTAGACACATTCATGGAGGATAGGGCTATCCATGATGATTATACAGAACCTCCAGGTTCAGAGGCAGAATATATCTGAACATCAGATGCTTGAAACAAAAAAACAGGCGATCAAGGTGATCTGGTTGACATACTATACATAGAGGCTATTTTCACGATTGCAGAAAATCTGGCTAGCCTCCACTAGCCCAATTTTCTGCAATCGTGAGAACCACCTGGCTCGGCTGCGAGCCCGGTGGTTCTAGAGCGGGTAACCTGCTCAAGTACCCCTCCCCTAAAACCAGGTTTGCAGAGCGAGTGCTCCACAAACCCGGGTTTTTTATCGTGAGTAGCCGTGGTGCGGCTCTGTGCCGTGGCTACTGACGAGGAGACCCCTGGAGGGGAGGTGAAAAGCCACCTCCCAGCTCCGGGGGTCTCGCCAGCATGCCCTGCGCACTTGCGCAGGGCATGCTGGAGCTTCCAGGGGCCCCCAGAGACTGGTACTGGGACCAGTGCTCTTTAACTTGTTCATAATTGATCTAGAAGTTGGGATAAGCAGCATAGTGGCCAAATTGACATATGACGCTAAACTACAGTGGTCCCTCGACTTACGAACTACTCGACATAAGTATTTTTCGAGTTACAAATGGCAGTTTTAGATCCGGTTTTAGATGCAGTTTTTTCGACTTACAAATTTTTAGATGGGGTTTCCTCGACTTACGAATTTTACATGCGGTTTCCTTGACTTGCCTGCCTGTTTACTGCCTGTTTATTCTTGAAAAGAAATGTTCCTGTGCAGTTTGCAAGCCTTACTGGGGGTCTGGGTCTTTTTTCTAGGCTCCGGAACGCATTAATCCGTTCCCAATGCATTCCTATGGGAAACCGCTTTTCGACTTATGAACTTTTCGACTTACAAATGTGCATTCGGAATGGATTAATTTCGTAAGTAGAGGGACCACTGTATGTCATATGGGTAATGAAATCCAAAATGGAATGGGAGGAGCTCCAAAAGGATCTCTCCAAACTGTGGAAGTGGGCAACAAAATGGCAAAGACGGATCAATGTTAACCTAGTGTAAAGTGATGTATATTGAGGCACCACCCACCCCACACTTCACATATATACTGATGGGGGTCTAAGCTGTCAGTGACTGACCAGGAGAGAGATTTTGGGGTCTTTAGTGGAACGCTCATTGAAAGTGTCAACTCAGTGCACGGCAGCCGTGAAAATTCCATGCTAGGGATCATTAGGAAGGGGGTTGAAAATAAAATCGCCAATATTAGAATGCTTTATACATATCTGTGGTGCGGCCATATTTGGAGTACTGTGTGCAATTCTGGTCACTGTATTTTAAGACGGACATTGTAGAACTGGAGAAGGTGCAGAAGAGGGCAACCAAGATGACCAGGGGCCTGGAGCACCTTTCTTATGAAGCAAGTTTACATCATGTAGAGCTTTTCATTTTAGAAAAAAGACGACTGCGGGGAGACATGATTGAAGTGTATTAAATTATGCTTGGAGTAGAGTAAGTGGACAGAGAAATCTTCCTCCCTCTCTCACCATCTTAGAACCTGGGGTCATCCCATGAAACTGAAGGCAAGGGATTTTAGAAAAAGGAAGCACTTTTTCTCACAGTGCATAATTAATCTACAGCCCTCTTATCCACGAGGGCCAGAGCCCCACTCTGCTATTGCCCCCACCACAGCAACTGCTGTCCAGGTACTGTGCCTCTGGGCATATGACTACAGCCCCCCCCCCCCCCACCATGGGCGATGCATATGCCACGTACTGTGAGATGCCCCTGGGAGATCTCCTCCAACCCATCAACTCAGAGCTCTGCCATCTTCCTGCTTTCTCTCTTCCCAGCGGATTCCGTCTTTCTCGAGAGGGAAGAGGAACGCAACGAGTACGTCCTCACTCAGCATGGCCAAATCTACCAGGGCTCAAAGGAGTACATCTATTCCATCCCATGGAACTTCGGGCAGGTGAGTTTCTCTCTGGCCCTGTCCTGCCCTTTTGCCGGGAGCATCTTCTGCATAGGTGCCAACCTCTAGGGTCGCCACCCGTCCTTTATTTGCAGGGACATCCCTTGTTTCCGCCCCACATTGTCTTTCCGTTATGGGATGCCATTTGTCCCATATTTCCAGCGAATGGGAAGAACCTATGGCTCAGATCAAACCGGTTATTTTCACTAATGATGAAATAATTAATGAGCTCCAACTCCCTCCCTCCCTCCCAGAGTACTCTGTGGTTCTGGTGGGCTGCAGGCTTAGGGTTGTCATCAGTCCCATATTGGGGACATTGACAAAAACGTTAACATTAACAGCCCTCATTGACTGGCTAACTTCACATTATCCAGGTATCTGGATCATGAAAATCATGCAAGTAGTCAAGCAATGACTACTAGATGGTGAACATGTGTGAAACCTCTTTTTACTGGCTTCTCTTTCTAGAAAGCAAAATTACATCACACCCAGTTTGGCTAACCATGGTTATATTGATAAGCAGAGGAGAAGCATTCTGTGTTGTCATTTATACCATAGTTTAAGTGGAAAGTGGAAAAACCACACACAGCTCTCAAGCTCCCAGTGACTCCTACGCAGTCCCCAGCTCACGTCCCTTATCCAGGCAGTGGGATGTTGGCAACCCTACCAACCCCTGGATATGAAGTCATGAGCTACACAGAAGCCCGGTGTTCAAGGGCTCCCCACTGACACAGGGCAGGAAACTGCAGCTGAAGCTGTGCCCAGGAAGTGATGTCACGATGGGCAATAGACCGCCTTGCTCATAATTCATGATCCGTAGCCTCTGATAGACTTATCTTCCAGGGGATTAAACACATTCACGGAGGATATGGCAACCAGTGGTTACTTATCACAATGACTGGATGGAACCTCCACATTCAGAGGCAGTATATCTCGGTATACCAGTTGCTGGAGAGAAAGAACAGGGGAGGCCTCTTGCCCTCCTTCTCTGCATGTGGGCTTCAGTAGCAACTGGTTGGCTACTGTGGGAAACAGGATGCTGGGCCAAAGGGATTTTTCTCTCTCACCCAGCAAGCTGCTTCTCATGTTCTTATGACTCATGCGGGACAGACTCTGCAAAAGTGGTGTCAACTGTTTTGCTCAATCCACTAGTGCAGGGATTCTCAAACTTGGGTCCCCAGATGTTATTGGACTTCAACTCCCATAATCCCCAGCCCCAGTGGCCTTCGATTGGGGATTATGGGAGTTGAAGTCCAATAACATCTGGGGACCCAGCGTTGAGAATCTCTGCACTAGTGAGAAGCATAAAATAATTAAAATTAACACCTTTCAATGTTGTTTATTTTACTTATGTATTGGGGATTCCTCTCCCTTTCCAGTTAGAGAAAGCATATATCAAAACAAACCAAACAAACAAATGAATCTTAATTTCGATCTTCGACCAGAATAAATGTTACAAAACAAAACAAGACAAGAAATGTAAATCGCATGAGTAAATCCCAGGGGTCTCAAACAGGGCTGGCGAGATGCTGTGGTGCTGGGTCTACAGCTCGGGTCCCCTCCAGCCTAAAGGCCTCTGGCAGTTGAGGCTGGGGGTGGTGGGAGTTGCAGCCCTGCAGCATCTGGGCACCCACATCTGCGAGCCCCAGAGGAGAATGAAAACGCATCTACAGGAATAAGAAAAACAGGAACCACACAAAACTAACCATGAGCACCAGCCAGCCCAAAAACCTTTGCGACTACCTGGGTGCTTTCCAGACTAGACCCTGCAATGGGGTCAGGACGCATCTCGGAAGTGGGCTTCCACCCTTCCTGCGTCGTGACACTTCAGCCCCTATGCGGACAGCAGGATGCCGTTCACATTGCCAATGCCTTGTTTCGAATTTAATTGCTGCAATATAGAGCAAGGACGTCGTATATCTGGTGTGAAAAAGTTGCTGTTTTTTCGGGTTGTTAGTTGCTGCGAGACGGCTCCCCCTGCTGTTTCCGTTCCAAATGCGACTTTCTCGAACGGAGGCATTTTGTTGCTGATGAGCAGCTAGTCTGGAAAGCGCCCTGGAGGCCTGACGAAACTGCTGAGTCTAATAAGACTGGGAGCAAAGCTGGTTATAACGTTTTTCGTTGTCCCCTGAACACTTTGTTATTAAAAAGGCTAAGGGTTCCATGAAATGTGAGTTTGGCAGATCCAGGATTGAGTCTTTTGTGGTTAACCATAGCAGCGGGGCAGCCCAAATCCCGCTGCAGAGGGGGAGATCCTGTCACAGGTCTCTCACTGCTGCAGTCCGTTTGGCCCTGAAGTTGGGAACAAACTTTACTTAATACTAGCTGGGCCAGGCGCAGAGCATCTGCGCCTCTAGTTTGACCCAGCCATTTCCTCCCGCCTGTTGCCACCATTGCTTTCTTACCAGCCGCCCGTCAGCGCTGACTTTCCCACCCGTCCGCCAGCCACCTCCACCCGGCCAGCCCACCACCACCTCCTCCTGCCGGCACGGCTTTGCCCACCAGCGCAACTCCACTGGCCGGCCACCTCCTCCTGCTGGTGTGGCTCCACTGGCCACCCACTTCTGCCCACCATGCGGCTCCACCGGCCGGCTGCCTCCTCCCACTAGCAGGACTTCGGCTCCTTGTCCTGCCGGCGCGGCTCCACTGGCAGGCCGTCTTTGCTGTTTTCTTCCCTGTCCCCATGGCTGTCCAGCCGTTCTCCAAACTCTCGCAAGAGCTGCCACACATGGGACTAGCCACAGCTACATCTTAGAGAATTAAATATATAGATGGTACAACTCTTAGAGGTTCTCAAAGTTTGGCTCCCTGATCTTGTTGGACTACAACTCCCGTCATCCCCAGCCACAAGCCATTGCGACTGAGGATGATGGGAGCTGTAGTCTCATAACATCTCGGGATCCAGGGTTGAAAACCCCTCTCTTATAGCAACTGATCTCCAACTGCTTGCTGCTTGGGGCTCATCATCATGGCAGCCACGCAGCGCACGGAAATCACTCAGAGACACCTGCTGGACCTCACTAGAGAGATGGCCTCTAGTGTTGGTGGTGTGTTTTTATCTGTTTAACTCTATAGCTCACCTGTCTCAGAAAGAGCACAAAGAAACAAAAAAGGATATATCATGTTTATGGCTAAGGTTTTAAGGTTTAGAAGAGTAAGAGAAAATTGCTATGCTGTCAAGGTTTAAGACAAATAAGAATATTTTTGATCTGGGTGGTTTAAGCAGAATGTTCCTAGTCACTTTCTGTTGTTCACACATATTGATTTTGATGTCTGATGTATCTTCTTAATTACGATATATTTCAAAGCTCAAGTATGAAGCACTCCATCAAATCCATTTCAAACAGTTAAATTAAAAAACAAAACAGGCAGATATGAGTGCCTACTGTGAGGGCCATGCATGGCCAAAGAGATCATCCCACAAAATAAGCTTCACAATTTCCTTTTATTCTTTTAACAAACGCTGGTTCCTGCATCTGAAAATACTGATTCCGGAACTGATTCTGAAATGCTGAGTCTGTGAAAATGCTAAGTCCTGAGGGGGAGGATGAGGAAGTGGAGGTTTGTGTGTGTAGGGATCAAGTGGACATGGGTCATCAACAGACAGACTATAAATCACAAAGCCCAGACGTGGCCAAGGAAAAGTCTGAATAACTCAGATACCAATGCTCACTGGAGTCTACGTAATGTCGTTTCCATCATCAGCACCCGTGTGAAATTCTGCACAGACAAACCTTCCTGGGGCATATGTGAGTTTGGAGACAGTTTCACTGCCTTTCTGGTAGGACCGTGGGAAGCTGGATCTTCTCGTAATAGAGCCACAAAGCTGAGAGGAATTTCTCTCCCCCAGGGCCATCCAAGCAGAGGGCAGGAGATCTCCCTCCAAGATTCAGCAGTGCTGCAAGTGCTCTTAGTGGATGGAATGAATTTAGAAAGACAGAGAGGCTCTTCACAAGCACGTGCAAAACCGGGCTAAGGGAGCCCAGCCCAGTTTTGCATGCACATGTGAACCACCAGGATCGTGCCCAATCCCAGCGGCACCATGGCAGAAAACCCACCTATGGAGCCCCCTCTCAAAACTGGATTTGGAGATCGAGTGCTCTCCTACCCCATTTATGTGATCGTGTGTCAGCCGTGGCTGCTTGATAGACTTGGGGAGGGGAGGGGGGCTCCCCATAACACACTGCACACTTGCGTGGTGCATTATTGGAGCTCTGTGGGGTGCAGAGGGGCACATCTCGCCACCCCGACCCTCGGAGCTGCCAGCAGGAACCGGTGCTCATCTGGGTGGGCGATCTGCAAGTACAAATATTTATTCATTACATTTCTATACCACCCTATCCAACAGCTCTGGGCGGTTTACAAAACCAGAACCAAATGCAATCATTTAAAAATCAAACTTAAGACCACATGACATCTAAACAATTCAAACACAGTTTAAAACAGTTAAAACAGATTTTAAAAGCTTGAAAGGCTCTCTTAGAGGCCTATAATGTTTCTCAACCTTGAATTTCTGCATGGGTGTGTGTGGGTGTGTGTGTGTGCATTCCACAACCCAGAGCAACTCCAGAGAAGGCCCGGTCCCGAGTTGCCACCAGACACACCAGTGGCAGCTGGGACTGGACCTCTCCAGATGGCCTCAACGCGTGGTGGGGATCCTGCAGAGTAACGAGCAGAATACCAGCTTCCCTATTTAGTCAGGAGAAGAGCAACTGAAAACCACTAGGGAGAAACCCGCCACATCAGAAGTCACTGGATCGTCTGGCTTAGCCCGATAATGGTCAAATGCGTGGGAATGAACGTGGCCACTTCTGATGCCAAGCGAAATAAGGGTGGCCCTTCCATGGGGCAAGGTGGGGCAGCCACCGCAAGGGCTGGATTACTGGGGTGTCGGCAGTGGGGCAAGATGCTTCACCTGCCTGCCTCTGCCCGCCCCCGCCATCTGAGAGCCACTCTTCAAGGCCTCCACTCGGCACTGCCCCTGGCCCCATAACGAGCGGGGGGGGGCAGCGGAAGAGGAAAGGGGGGGAAAGACACCCTTCCCTTATTTCCTCTTCTGCTCCCTCCCCCCTTCTGATCTTGAGGCCAGTGGCCAACGAGGGAGGAAGTGAGGAGGGCCTGGGTGTGGGGTGGTGTGGGGTGGGGTGGTGGGGGTATTGCTGCCACAAAGGAGGGGGAGAGGAGGCGGCTGAGGGTGTGGGTGCACACAGGTGCCCACCCAGAAAACCAAGTGGCAGCTGGAAGGGGGCCCTCATTTGGCATCCTGCCTTAGATGCAGGGTGCTTCTGAGCCATCACTGCAGCAAAAAGTCTAATTTTTGTGCCCTTTAAGTGAGCTGAGGGGTTTTCGTGGCGTTTCTGAAGTGTTCGATGAATTGAGAACCGCCATATCACTATGAGATGGTGACCACTGTGGCAGAGGCCCAAGGAAGGAAGAGTTTGCCAGGTGAGGGGAGGCAAAGCCAGCTAGCCCGCAAGCCCTCTGCCCGCCTCTCAGGGCAGGGAGAGCTGAGCTGCTGGGGGCCTCTCCCTGCCCTGGGCGGCCCCAGCTCCCTGCTGCCCCCATGGGGCACCTGCTGTTTGGGCCGAGGCTTCACTGCCCCACGCACAATCCCTTCAGCAGCATTCATTGTTTGGAGGGGGGTTGATGGAGCTGGGATAGACAGAAGTAAAGGGGGGGCAGGTCATGGGCATTTGCGGGGCGTGTGCACATTGTGACGATGCACACAAGAGTCCAGCACGGATCCTCACACCTCAGTTTGGAGCTTTGGAGTGTAGGGACCCCGGGAAGGGAGTCTAAGCACACACAAGGTTTTATAAAGGCCTCCCCCGCAAGGAGGTTTTCCCGGAGTCAGGCAGAGGAAGGCTGGGCTTGTCAGAGCAGCTGAAGCTGGGCTGAGCCTTTGCCAGGCCCAGCAAGCATCTCCTCCACCCACAGCACTTTGGTTGCCAACTTGTGGTTTTAAAAATACCCAGTCAGTGGGTGGGGCCTGATGAGCTTCCGCTGGGTGAGGAGGGGGCAGAGGATGGTGGATCCGGTGGTGGAATCCAAAGGGCTCAAAATAACAGGAGTATCCAACACAATGCCTCACACTGACCCTGAGGCGGAAATACCAACAGTAGGTGAACTGCTGACAGGCGTCCTTTCCCCGTAAGAGCGTCCTGCCTTGTGGCTGACAACCTTCCCCATCTCCTTTGTTCCTTCCATGGGGTCAGACTCAGGAGGCTGCTCCACAGAGCTCTCCGGCCTTCTTCTCGGCGGTTTCTTGGCAAGCTGAGCTGAGCTGCACAAGGCGCCCCCGATAGGCACTGCATCCGCCTCTCAGGCTCTCCTGGGTTGGAAGATAAAGGCTGCTCCTGCATGCCCAGGTTGTGGCTTCATGGGGTGGCAGCCTTTAAAGGCAAAGTGTGCCGTCGTTGAGTCGGTGTCGACTCCTGGCGGCCAGAGGGCCCTGTGGTGGTCTTTGGTAGAATGCAGGAGGGGTTTCCCATTGCCATCTCCCACACAGTCTGGGAAACATACCTGCGGGGATTCGAACTGGCAACCTCTGGCTTGCTAGTCAAGTCATTTCCCCGCTGCAAGGAAAGGTCTGTTGTGCCTGTTCAGGCTGGACTCTGTTGTCCTGTCGCCTTCATATGTTTGCCTTCCTTGAGCTGCAGAGCCTTGAGGAAATACACAAAACCTCCACCCCCCAAGTCCTTGCCATGCCTTTGTGTACTCCGTAGGAGAAATCTCTCGGAGGCCGATTGCCAGACATCCTGCGACTCAGCCTGCCGGTGGCAGAGCTCAGCAGCACTCACGTAAAACCTCATCCCAGGAAGCAAACTGATGGGGAGGACAAGTTTATTAGCAGCCATCAGCCATGCAAGCGAGCTTGCGGTCTGGAGGAAGTCTGCCCTTGAGTGAATGACGCCCGGTGTTAAAAAGTACTTCCTTTAGTTAGCCCTAGATTTCCTGGCAATTAGTTTCAGGGGATGGCCAGGGAATACAGGGCCAACAAAAGAGAGAGCCAGCGTGGTGTAGTGGTTAGAGTGCCAGACTAGGACCAGGAAGACCAAGTTCAGATCCCCATTCAGCCTCATGAGACTTGCTGGGTGACTCTGGGCCAGTCACTTCTCTCTCAGCCTAGCCTACTTCACAGGGTTGTTGTGAGGAGAAACCTAAGTATGTCGAACACCGCTCTGGGCTCCTGGGAGGAAGAGTGGGGTATAAAATATAAAATAAATAAAATAAATAAAAGGAAGGCATTCCCCACACAGCAGCACATCATTAAGTTATGGAATCCTCTGCCATGGGATGTGATGGTGGCGACCAGCTTGGGTGGCTTTAAGCAGGGCTTGGACCAATTCATGGAGGAGAGGTCTATTGATGGCGACTAGTCTTGATAGTTATGGGCTACCTCCAGGTTCAGAGGTCGGACTCCTCTGAATGCAGGTGGCAGGGAGCAGCAGGAGAGAAAGGCACGGCCCTCCTCCTGCTGTGGCTCCCTGCAACTGGCATGAAGAGGAGAAGGGACGGGCCTTACTCTCCTGCTTGTGGGCTTTTCGGAGGCATCTGGTGGGCCTCTGTGGAAAACAGGATGCTGCTGGGCAAGATAGACCTTGGACTTGATCCAGCAGGGCTGTTCTTAGGCAATATGAGTTGCTGGGGGCAGCAACAGGCCTCACTCCCTGCTTGTGGGCTCTCCTGAAGTATCTGGCTGACCACTGTTGGGAACAGGAAGCTGGGCAAGATGGATCCTGGAAATGAGTTCTAAAACGTTAGCAGGCAGGAAAGCAGCACAGGACCTGTGGACCTTCCCCCTTCAGAAATGGCGCCGGTGGCAGTCAGGGTCTTGCCTAGAAGTTAAAACTCTTATCCTTGAGCTCCAAACAAGAAAGCACAAGGCGAAGGCAGCAGCAGCAGCTCATTCTAAGGAGCCGAGGCAGGGGGGAGGGTGCCCAAGGAGGGGCAGCTGCCTCTGGTTCCCAGCAACTCCACTTGTGCCTGCCTCTCTCTCTCTCTCTCTCTCTCTCTCTCTCTCTCTCTCTCTCTCTCTCTCTCTCATCCCACTCGATGATTAACGAGAGCCATACTGCCTGTCTAGTAGAGGTGCATGGCCTAAGCTCTACCTGATGAATGGCCAGCCTGCAGGCAACATGGCTTCCATTAATGCTGGGGTGAAGCGAGAGCCGCTGGGAACCCGCGGCAGCTGTGGCTCATCTGGCGTCCCCCGGCTCGTAAGAATGAGCTGCTGCTGCTGCTGCTGGGTGAAGATCTGCTCCCTTCCGGGTGATTTAAAGATCGTGTCTAGTGGGTGGCCCCCATTTTCGTTCATTTGTTCACTAGAATAAATGAAACGGGTCAAATGCCTCCAGGGTGGAAAAATGAGTATCATCTATCCAGTGCATTAGAAAGCGGATAAAAAATGATCACCAGAATTATTTTATTCATTTTTACATTTATACCCCACTCTTCCTCTAAGGAGGCCAGAGCTGTATACTTGTTTATGTTTATCCTCATAACAACCCTGTGAGGTTGGTTATGCTGAGAGATAGGTGACTGGCCCAGAGTCACTCCATGAGTTTCATGGTTGAATGGTGATTCGAACCCAAGTCTTCCCAGTCCTAGTCCAACACTCTAACCACTATAGTGGTTTGAGGTCAGGGTTTGAACTCAGGTCTCCCTGGTCTTAGTCTAAGATTCTAACCACTATACCACTCTGGCCAATTAACCTGCTAGATATCGCATCTAAGATGAATACTCGATTTCTGCTCCATAAACTGATAAAATGAATTGAAACCCATTTGGGTTATCTGTGAAGAACAAGGAAGTTTTAAGAGGGGATTTAGCAACATTGATCAATGTTTTACCTTTAATCATATTTTTTAGAAAATATACCAAAAAGCACTCTAGGCACCATTATACAGCTTTCACTGATCTGTCAGCTGCCTTTGATTTGGTCAGGAGAAATAGATTATGGGGAAAATTGCAAAGGACAAATGTTGACTGTAGAATCTTATGCTTAATTGAGGAGCTCCATAGTGGTATGCAGATGAGGGTTAAAGCCAGTGCAGACATTAGGCCTGTGCACATACCTAAAAGTTGGGATCGGCTCCAAGCCAATCTAATCCAACCCTGAAAATGTTGGTTCGGAGGCCTCCGGACCCATCTGAAATTCGGAGTAGGAGTTGGGAATACCTAAAATAATAATAATAATGATAATAATAATAAATCAAAATAACTGCAAATACCCACTGTAAACCTGGAACAAAAATAACACAACAGCAGAGAGTCACACGGAAGTGATGTAACAACAGAGAATCCAAGGAGAAGTGATGTAATCAGAGAGTCTCAGGAGAGACCTGGAAATCGGTCACATGAGTTTAAAATGGGATAAAAGCTTTTAAAAATGTGTTTTACAAATCAGATTTAAGCACAGGCAGACGGGCAGGAAGAAAAGAGTATGGCCCCCCCCCCGCCGCAATTGCTGGAAAAAGAGAACGGCTTCTTCTTCATCAACCCCACCACCAGTTAAGATCATCTGGGGAGGTCCGGTTGCAGTTGCCACCAGCTCAGTTGGTGGCGACTCAAAACCGGGCCTTTCCTTGAGTTGCCCCTGGACTCTGGAATGCGCTTCCTAATGAAATTAGAGTTTCCCCTTCTCTGAATGTTTTCAAGAAGGAACTAAAAACATATTTGTTTAGTCAGGCTTTTAGTTTATAGTTTTAAAGCTTCAGTTTATAGATTTTTAAATTGTATTTTAAATTGTTTTAATTATGCTAATGTTTTAATGTTTTTTATATTGTGAACCACCCTTGGACTTTTTTGTATAGGGCGGTATACAGATGTAATAAATAAGTATGCAAACGTAATGAATAAGAAAGAAAGAAAGAAAGAAAGAAAGAAAGACTTGTCCCTCCATTTGGAGCTCTGGAAAGCTCTGATTGGGGAGGGGGAGGGTTCAGAGAAATCCAACCCAAACTAGACTGGCCAAGTTCGGGTTTGGACTCTCTCTGAATCCCTCCAATTTTGGCAAAATTGAACCATGTCCAATTTTACTGACCTGACTTTGCACAGGCCTAGCAAGCAACTTCCTGACTGCAGCCATTGCTACCATAAGAGGAGTGGAGCAAGGCTGTATTTTGGCTCCAACGTAATTCCATATCTGCATTCATGATAGAACTAGCTTCAGTTAAGCACCCAGTGTCTGTAATTATTAATACAGGAAACTTTTCATTTTAATGTACACAGATGATGTCGTTTTAATTTCTCTTTCCCAGTGGAGACTTAAAAACCTTTTCGGTAGATTCCGTGAATACTGTGAACTACAGCAGCTGACACTAAACTACTCTAAGACCAAGGTTATGATTTTTGGCAAACGTGGCCCAAGACACAAATGAAATATAGATCAGCATGAAACTGAGCAAATGCGACCCTTCAGATATATTTGTGTTCTATTCAATGGAAACAGCACAGGGAATCCATTAAACAGTTGACAGGTTTTGTCCATTATACTTAAGTTTTACTGGAATGGTTTGACTGAAAACTCTTCCGATGTTTCATCTGAGCAGGACTCTCCAAATTCATGTCACGGTTTTACACCAGGCAACATTTTGCGGTAGCTCTCTCAACTACAGCTTTCAGGAATGAGGAATACTGTATTCTACGCCCCCCTCCCGTAACATTACTTGGTCCTCTTCTTCCACTAGTTTGAAGATGAAATTGTGGACATCTGCCTCCAGCTGTTGGACACCAACCCCAAGTTCCTCCGGAACCAAGACAAGGACTGCTCCCGTCGCAACAGCCCTGTCTATGTCAGCAGGGTGGTGAGTGCCATGGTGAGTTTGGAGCTGAGTGGGGAGGGGCAATGGGTGGTCCTTCAGACACAACTCTTCAGGGCCCTGAAAAGACTCTCACCATCGTAGCAGTGTGTGCTTGTCCCACATGCTTGTTGACTTCCCCCCAAAAGAAAATGTCCTATTCTCAGAGTGACTTGTGTTCTACACTTTAAATTAAAGGAACACTTTAATTCTGCAACCTGTATAAATTATGGTAATTGAGGAAATCACTGAAATTCTCATATTTTGCATAGTTCATTCTGCAGTTTGTCAAAAAAGGCACAAGATTTGTTTGGTCCTCAGACTGAAATTTAAAATTGAGATGTGAACATTATGCAATCTGAAATTTTGGATTGTGAGAATTCGGTCAAATTTCAAATTATTATTGACTGAATTCAGAGTAACTGGCCCTATCCACCCCCAGCACAGCATCCCTCCAGTGGCTGTTGCTGGTGTCTAACGTGCTTCTTTTTAGACAGTGAGCCCTTTGGAGACAGGGATCCAACTTATTTATTTATTATTTCTCTGTGTAAACTGCCCTGAGCCATTTTTGGAAGGGCGGTATAGAAATAGAATGAATGAATCTAAGTAAACTGTCCCATTGGTCCTGAGTCTGAGGCATGCCCCCTCTCTTTTGTCTTGGGATGCAGGTGAATTGTAATGATGACCAAGGCATCGTGTTTGGGCGCTGGGACAACAAGTATGAGGATGGAGTGAGCCCCATGACCTGGAATGGGAGTGTGGACATCCTCCAGAGGTGGCGGAAGTATGGGTGCCAGCCCGTCCGATATGGGCAGTGTTGGGTCTTTGCTGCTGTGGCCTGTACAGGTGAGAAATCCACACAGGAGACAACTGTGCTCTCTCCTTGGCTCAAAACGTAATTCCTCCAGGCATGAGGCCCACCGGTGTTTGAGGCTCAATTACCATTATCAGGAGCTCAGTCATTCTTCCCTCTACCTTTCTTTTTCGACCAAAGCCAGCCCTGCTGGGCCAGCCGCACATGATCAGAATAGCGAAAGTGTAGAGGCAGGGTAACACTTTCCCTTCTAGAAGTTGTCCAGCTCAAAATCCCCAATTTTTCCCAAGTCAGAGGAAGAGAGACAAGAGAAGGCCTGGGGCCTCACTCCCTCATATGTTTTCCCCACATGGGGATCAGAGCAGCTTGGAGAGGGGGTCCCTAAGCTTCTAAAGGACTGGAGAGGTTAAGCCCCCTCTCCCCACTTGTCCCCCTGATCTGATCTGGAGCTTGCCCAGAGCTGCTTTGGGTGAAGAGAAAATACGGAAGGGAAAATCCCAGGGCCCAACAGGTCATGCCGTTTGAGCCTCACTCCGGCCTTTTTCTGGACATGCAGCCAAATCTGGGGGTAGAAAGGACTGAACCACTTTAAACTGCTGCTAAGACATCACATTTCTAATATACCCCTCTTTAAAAAAACAAAAGCAAAACCCTGCAAATAAAATGCTAGCACATCAGCTAGAGAGGCTTTGGCCTGCCCCTCTTCTTGCTGTCCTAATTTTCTAGCTGCGGGAAGTTCTTTTTCTGGGGTAGGGAACAATCCTTCACCTGTGGCAGTGCTGAGTGTTTTCCAGATGACATGCAGCAACAGTTTCTCAACATGTCTGCTGTGAGCCCCTCCGCATTTCCCATATTTCGACATTGTGGTCACTGCGCTGTCACCAGGGTGCCATCCATATTTCTGATGCCTTGGTTTGGGTTTTATAGATGGGTTTGGGCCCTGTAATGGTGTTAAACGGTTGCAGGAAAGCGCTGTGTTTTTCCATTGTAAGGAAGTTTGTCCCGTGTTTGATGTGTTGCTGCATGGCGTTGTCTGAATGGTTTGCTTGGATTTGCCGGTTTTTACAGCTCCTTTCCGCCCATTCCTGAAATAAAGTTGCCACTCATGTAACATTTTTTAAAAAAAAATTCAATGCGAGTTCTTGTGCAAAGGTGCAACCCACAAAGGTGCAAGGGTGCAACTTGTTTCTCATCTGCTTTCGGCTTTTGATTTCGATTGCTCAGGCTTTTCATTAAGACTTGGGTTGTTGTTTTTTGACACATTCATGCTGTGGATTTGTTGGCTCATTCAGCAGAACGAGGATCTGTTGATATATAAAGGCACACCATATATTTTTCTTAATATATTGTTGCCTTGGTTTTTCATTTCTGCTTTCAGCCCCCCAGATTTTGGTCACATTTGTCTCTAGAATTTGAAATGTAAAGCCAATTTTTTTTCTTTAAAAAAAATATTCTCTCTCTCTCTCTCTCTCTCTCTCATGTATTTCCACTCCGTTTCATTTCCACTTTTGTCCTTGGCTTTTGATCCCATTGGTCTCATGCCCCTCATGTTTGGTGCTTCTGCTTGCGCAAAGGAGAAAGTTGTTGCACCTTTGCACAAAACCACCAAGAATTTTTTTTTTAAAAAAGAGTTCATTTCGTCAGCAGTTCCCCAGCCCCCCTGCAACCCTATTGTCTGGAAATTGGGGAGGGGAGGGGCAGTGATTGCGATCCAGGTGGAATATGGACACCTCCTGCCTGGAAAATCCACTGCAGTGGCAAGCGGCAACCAAAACCCTGTCATGTTGCCTAGAAAACTGCATCAAAGCTGCTGCACTTGCGGTCTCAAATCACTGCCTAATTCCGTTGCACCTTGTAACACTTTAACCGCTGCAAATCTTGTAGCCCAGAAAATGCCCTGCCTCAATCAGTCGGGATTTTATTATTACCAGCTACCTACAGAACAAAAGCAATGCGTGTTGAACATCAGCGGCTGTGTAAGAATGGCGATGGCCCCCACGCTCCGCAGGGTAGTGCGGGCAGTTCTGACTCTGAGCCGCCTGCGCTGCTGCAAGGCCCCCTGAAGTCAGTGCTGGCCGTTTTGCACAAGAGCCCCAATAAAGTCCACTCTGTGAGTGTCACGTACATCCCCCCCCCCGCCAGTGTAAGTAAGGCTCCTGAAGTGCAGGGCTGCTGCTACTTTTAGTATTTGTGCTCTTGTGCAAGACGGCTGGCGCTTCCTTAGGAGCCTGCAGCAAAATGGGGGCCTCAGAACCGCTCACATGGCACTGGGGAGCATACTGGCCAATATTTCAACAACTGGGAACTGTCCGACATGAGTCCCATCCAGACAGGCGGCTCAAAGAGGAGAGCAGATCGTCCGGACTTAAACAGAGGCGTCAGCAAACTCTCCCTGGAGTCACACAGAAGCATGTCTGAGAGAGACTCTGTCTTGCCAGGACTGTAGTGGTTGGGGGGCCGAGATGCCTCTGAAATGGCCTTCCAACGCCACAGAGGGCATCACCTTGAGCCTCGCCCAGAGAAAAGCTTTTCTGCATTTTGTCCCGGTCAGAAATCTCAGCTAAGGATCCCAATCCTTGGCGCCTGACAAACTCAGAGCATGGGCCAGCAATGAACAAGGCTGTTGAGAGGGGGCTAGCAAGCTCTGCTACTCACCCTTCCCTTCACCATTGGCAGCTCGTCCTAAAGAGACGGGGCGGGGGGGTGGGCGGGGGTAGCATCAAGTGAGACTCAGCTGCCTCTGGTTCCCGGCAGCCTGATTGTGCCTGTTTCTCCTGCCCTGCCCCGCATTAATGGGAGCTGCACTGCCTGCAGGGTGGCCATTCATCAGGTAGAGCTGTGCAGGCTTAGCCTGCGTGAATGGCCAGCCTGAAGGCAGCATGGCTCTCATTAATGTGTGGGGTGGGCAGGATGGAAACACAGATGCAACCAAAGTTGCCATGAACCAGAGGCAGCTGTGCTTCTTTGGCAAGCCCCGGCTCATTAGGCAATGTCCGTGCTAAGAAGCAGGGCTGGGACAAAGCCCAAGCAGTCTGATTTTCTTCAAGGAAGAAATAAATCAATCTACTCAAGTAAGATAAGCAAAGGAATTCACAGCATGATAGGAACAGAGATGGAGCCAAAAGGATGATGTGAGTCTTCCGGCCAGGGCTGATCAGAAGTTTGCACTGCTTGCACTGAATCCCATGTTCAGAACCTCCCCATGAACACATTTAGGGGTTAGAGATGGCTGCACTTTTCCTATATTGGAGTCCAGGCCCCAAATCCAGACTGGAACCCCATGGAGAAGGTGGGATGCGAGCTTGGCCTTATCAGCCTGGAGGGTGGGAAGAAAGAACTTGACATCCCTTGCGGGGCGGGGGAGGGAATGAGCGGAGAACCGTCTTGTGAGTCTACATCTCTCCGAGCCGTGAACTGAACAGCCAAATATGTGTTGGGGGCTCTTTGTTCAATAGAAGGGACCGTCCAGTTGCCATTTGTACAGCCAAGACAGCTCGCTGCCTGGGGAAAACCAAAGCATGGGATTTCTCATAGCCGACAGAGAGTTGACCCTCCCTGCAGCAGCCTGAAAAACCAGTGAGAAGATGACTCCAGCCGACCCGGCTTGGAGATAGCAAGACAGCGTCCAGCTCATGCACACGACCCTCGGGAAAGCAGGAGCCGGCCTGCCTTCCCTGGCAGTTGGGCGGTGGCTGTTCCTGGCTTTGCCGTGCCCACGCGCTCTCACAGGAGTGGTGGTGTGGCGAAGGCAAGAGCTGGGCGTGGGAGGACTTCCCCCTCCCGCATCCCAGGGTGGCCCACGTGACGAGTGCGGCGGCTGCTTGCATCAGAGATGCTCAGCATGGCTGCTCCCCCCCCCCCGCTTGCTGGCTGAAGGGGTGGGAAGCCACTGAACCCGGCAATGATCGTGCGCATGATTGCCAGCCGGGGTTAAGCGAACCACCAGGTTCCTTTAACAACACAGGTTTGCTGAACCTCAGCTAAACACTGGGATCAAGAGCAGGGCTAGGCACCGGGGCAGCAGCACTGGGGTTGAGCTCAATCCTGCCGCTTCACACGCGCAGCCTAGCTCTGTGTGTGTGTGTGTGTGTGTGTGTGTGTGTGTGTGTGTGTGTGTGAACAGCCTCGCCAGCTGCATAAAGAAGAACAGCCAATTGGAGGAGGGGCATCAATCTTGCTAAGAACGTGGGGCAAATCTGCAGGATAGAGCCAAGTCAATCGTGGTGAAAGCACCCCTTGGCCCTCCACGCTGCAGGCCCCTGGGCTGTGGTGCTCTGCTCTTCTTGTTGTGGGCAATTATTTATGGAGCAGAGTATTTTGGGAGCTCACTCACTCCCATTGCAGCAGAAGTTAACAGGGTCTCAGGGGCAACAGCTTGTGAATGATGAACATGGAGATTCATGTAAGGTTGAACGAAATAATCTACTTTATTCAGAAGTCCATGATGATAGGAAAGATCTGTGTCTAGCTGCTGGCTACATAGTGGTGGTGAGAGAGAGAGAGACTTATAGAAGCCTGGGGCTCAGAGAGAGAACTAGAAGCACTGTGGGAACCAGAAGAAGAAGAAGAAGTCAGCCACTCCCAGGAAGTTTCTGAGGACATTCTGTCAATAGAAGGGATATAGAGGCAAAGATAAACAGGCAAGTAGGAGACCCTCACTATCTCTACTCCCCAATGCTCCTAGTGGTCATTAGGGTCACTGGTATGAAAGGTCAATGCCATCTGGAAGTTTTCCACACCCAGCTTTTAACCCGCATCTCCTCTGGAATGGAGTGGGTGCGTTCACATATTGGGCAGATTTACCCCAAAGTCCCTGAGAGCTCTCGGGGAGCACTTCACACACAATTCAGGTTTTTCACTGCTCATTAGAGTGTAGCCCAATTTATATCCAGGTTTTTTTTTTTTTTTTTAAAAACAACTTGTTGCATCAGGTTTTTTTTGGCTAGCATTGAGTTCTCAGTAAAGCCTCGCAGAAAACTCACGATAAGCCTGCTGTGTGGAGAACTCCCAGGAGCTGGATCTCCAACAGTTGTGGTATCAAGACCTTATCAAGAACAGTTGTGGACATCTCCATGGAAAGATGTCCCAGTCTGTATCACTGCACATCCTCTGCTTTGGAGCCCTGTGGGATGGAATCCTGTGCACACACTCGCCTGGGAGTCAGCTCCATTGTCCACAGCTGATGAAACATGCGTAGGATTACTCTGGCACACCTCTTTTACTACTCAGGACCCACTACTGCTTTATTGCCTACTAACTGGGCAAAGAGCACCTTTATAAAGTGGCAGCTCTCTTATATTTTAGCAGAGGGGGGAGCCGTTGTCTCTGTTCAGCCCAGGATAATGGCTCTTGCTTCAAGACTTGGACACTTGGGGCAGCAGTTTTGGGAACCAAATTAATGTCGTTTCACAACTGCACAGCAGCTGGTTATCTCAGATGACCCTGGAGAAGGTCCTGAATTTAATCTAGAGAGCGCAATTGTGCCTGGAGACAATGAGAGAGGAGCAGACACACACTCCCACCCACCCCATCTGGTCCAATCACCACCAGTCTGTTCTCCGCTGATTGCTGAAGTGGGGGCCAGGCGCTTTCAGCTGGCCCCACTTGGCAGGAAACTGCAAACATGTTTTTTTTTAAAAAAATGCCTTTGCAGAGTTTCCTAATTTGTCTCTCTTGCTGAGCCCATGCTCTGACCCCATGTGCCGAGGAAATGCAATGAACGAATAAGGAATACGCTGTGGAGAGTTGGCTTTCTGAGGAGACAGCAAAATAATTCAACTGGCATTAGATAGGAGGCGTGTATAAGAGAGTTTGCATTCCTCCTTTAGCAAAGTCCCCTGCTAAGTCCAAACTCTGATAGAAGACCCTGGCTTCACAAGTGCTTCTCCAGCTAGCTAATCCATACATGTGGAGATTAGCCCTGTCAAATCGAGCAGGGCGGCTTCTAGATGAAGCCGCTTCTACGCGAAGTGCTTAGCCGAACAGAGATCCTTCATTCTCTCGCTTTTAAGGAGAATCCAGGCAGCTTTTTCAAAGGTTAAAACATAAATGTACTGTCAAACTGTACCATACACAGATGGACAAGGGTACTATTGAGGCTTTCCTTTTTTATTCTTCTGTATTTTCTTATATTAAATTCTTTTTCCATTTTCATTGAAGTTTTTCAGGGCTAGTGGCTCTTGAAATAGTATCTTCTTCCTTCCCTTTTATTATAAATGGCTAATCCATTGCTTCCTGTTCAGTTGCACTGGCCTCCACATTTTTGAATTACCCAGATTTAGTCAATCCTTGTTCGTGACTCTCTCTGTGTGCTAATTGCTGGTTTAATTGCTGGTTTAATTGCTGGTTTCGTCTTTGTAGCCAGAGCACTTTCTCATTTTTTAAAAATTAAATGTGAGTGGACAAGGGGCAGCTAAATCGAGAGTCAGAGGTCACTTTGAAAGAAACAAGCGAGGTGGAAACTGCTCCTTGAAGCGGCAAGGAGAAGGGGGAGGGTTGCTGTAACCAGGCCAGCCTGTGGGCAGCGCGGCTCTTCTGAATGTGGGGTTGGGGAGGGGAGGGGAGAGAGAGGAGCCAACGGAGCTCCAGGAAGGAGAGGCAACTGTGCCTCCTTTGGCACCCCCATCACCACCACCACCACCAGCAGCGGATCATTTGGATGAGCCACTCTCCTGGCTGTAATGGAGAGAACACTGAATGACCATGGCAGAAGGATCATGACCATGGAGATGGGCACGGCCGGGTGTTTGTGTGGAACCGCCATGTAAATTCTGCTTCCAGCGGATTGCAGAAAAGCCTGCCCAGCGGCACTAAAGGGCCCCAGTGTGGGAGCAACCCTGAGCAATGAAAACAGCCCACGGAGGAGGACCCATTGGGGCCGACCTATTTCCCCAGCCCTGACTTTGCCACCAGTATGCAAAGTGTGAGAGGGATTTGCAGGGAAGACTCTACAGGAGGCTTGACACACAGGGCTTCTGCCCCGAATCTCCTCCGGGAGAGAGTGTGTGCGTCCACACACCAGTCAAACTTACCCCGAACTCCCTTCGAGACCCTTGGACCCACTCCACACACAAGCTGGGCTTTGTGGTGCAAATTCTAGCTTATCTTGAAGTATTCCTGGATGTTTAAAATGCTGGTTATAAGCGACTTTTCCTGAAAATGCCGGAGCAAACAGGGAAAGGCACTGCCATAGAATCATTAGCATGATAAGAGGCATGGTCTCTTTGGAGATGCAGACCTTTCTCTGCAGGGAACTCTCCTCCCGCACCACCACCACCACCACCACTGGCTAGCACTGATGCCTGCCATGTGGACTTGCACAAATGAAACCCGAGAGCAGAGGGGAGGGGCTGCTTCTCTCAATGCCACGAGTGTACTTCGAAGTGGCTTCGCTCCACATTTACCCTGAAGCCTCCAGGGGAGTGGGATGCTTCAGCTGCCGTCTACCCACAGCTTTTCCTCTGCAACCCCTCCCCTGGCTGGCTGCCCCCTCTCGCCCTGGGGAAACAGAGCTGAGAATAATGACACTGGAATCAGACCATGGATCCATTGGGACCAGTACTGTCTGTACTGATGGGCAGAAGCTCTCTAGGGCCACAGGAGGCACAGATCATTCCCAGCAACTCTAGGCCTGCTGTTTTTGCATTAGTGCCAAGGTGCTCTTGCACGACTGTGAGAACTCAACATTACAACGTGTGTGCAATGTCAGCCATCGTCAAGGGTAAATAGCTGAAATGATACTCTGTTTTGTTGAATATACATGAAATACCAACTGTAGTAGAGTAATCAGATGGCAACAAAATATTGTATTCTATGATACATGTCTCATCCTTTCTATGCATGTTGTGATAAAAATGAGAGAGAGAGAGAGAGAGAGAGAGAGAGAGAGAGAGAGAGAGAGAGAGAGAGAGAGAGAGAGAATCCAAACCAATGCAAATATTGGCAGATATGCCCGCTGCATCCATTTCTTGAGATGAACGACCTCAGAACAGTGATACATATGCTGGTAACCTCCAGATTTGACTACTGCAATGTGCTCTATGTGGGGCTGCCTTTGTAGGTAGTCTGGAAACTGCAGCTGATACAGAATGTGGCAGCCTGGTTGGTCTCTGGTCATTTTTATCTTTTTATTGTTAAATTTATACCCCGCCTTTCATTAAGAAAATCTCAAGGTGGCATCAAGAAAATCTCAAGGTGGTCATCTCAGAGAGATCATATTATTCCTATACTAAAAGAACTATATGGGCTTCCAGTAAGTTTCCGGGCAAAATGCAAGGTGCTGGTTATGACCCATAAAGCCCTAAACAGCTTAGGCCCTGGGTATTTAGAAGATCGTCTTCTTCGCCATGAGCCCCACCATTAAGACCATCTGGGCACTTTCCAGATTTGCCTCTACAATAGTGTCACTACTTGTCTGTTAAGTGTGTTTCCGTATTGCCTGTGTATTGACATAGCAGTGTCAAGGCCTGGCCAACTGCCAGGGAAGATCACGAGACAAAGTGAAGCTGCTGAAACTGGATACGGCTCGGGAAGTTCGTCTTGACCGGACTTGGCTGCACACTGTCGACACAAGGGATGACGAATGTTGCTTTTCAGCAGTGAGTAGGTGACATGATTTATAGTGCAAGCCGAGAGCTCCCAGCTGGCAGGAATTCAAGGCTTATCAGCCCTCTGCAATAGGCGTTTGCTTCTCCTAATAGTCTCCAATTGATCCCTGCGTCTCGTGACACGCCGCTGTTGCAGAGTCAGCGGGGGCTGGTTGCATAGTTCTTCTTCCGATTGGTCTTTCACGATTTCTGCTGCCTCAGGTTGTTGCGCCTGTTCTGAATCATTAGCCACAGCTGTTTCATGAACACTGACAGCCGGGCTCTGCCCCTCAGACACTCCTGCATCGCCTGGAAAGTTGACAGCTTCCCCTTCCTCCTTGCTGTCCGAGATCAAGGGCGTGACAAGCAGTCCCTGCGCTTGCCAGCAAGGTGTGTTCACTTTTCCAATGCCTTCTTTCGGGTCTTAGTGCTGCGTTACAGTCCTACAATGTTGTTTAAAAAATAGCTGTATTTTCCCATTGTAGGGAGTTTTGCTCAAACTGGAAAAAACTCTCTCCCTGCTGGTGGCTTTGTGTAACACCCTTTAATCACATTGTCAATTCCATCCCACCAAGCCTAAGCATTTTACGGTGGTTGTAGCCTGTAATCTGGAAAGCGCCCTGGAGAGGTTTGTCTGCAGTTGCCACTGGCTCATCTGCAGTTGCTGCCCGGAGACTCTGGAATGCACTCCCTGCTGAGATGAGAGCCTTCCCATCTCTGACAACTTTTTAAAAGTCTCTAAAGACTCCCCCCCCCACCCAAGGTTTTTAACTGGACTGTGGTTTTAAATTGTTTTAAGTTTTTGATTTTAAATCTGTTTTATGTTGTTGTAAACCACCCAGAGGCATATGTTTGGGGTGGTCTACAAATTTGAAAATACACCCACACACACACGGGCGGTGCCTTGATTTCCTTGGGTTTGCAGTCCTTGGGGCAGGGAGAGGATAAGCACACCTCTCCCCCCCCCCGTCCACCGCTTTCCCATTCCACAGGCTGCGAGGTTGGGATGCCGCAGCATTCAGCCACAGTTCATGCCAGTGCCTGACTGCCTTTCCACTCTCCCTGCTTCCCTAGTGCTCCGGGGCCTCGGAATCCCCACCCGCGTGGTGACCAATTACAACTCTGCCCACGATACCAATGGCAACTTGATCATAGAGCAGTACTTGGACGAGAACGGGAGGTTGCAGCAGGGAAACCGGGACCTCATATGGTGAGTGGGTATGGTGGGGGGGGGGCAATGTTCCCTGGAATAGGGGTTCCCAGACATTGTTGACTACAGCTCCCAGCATCCCCTGCTGCAGTGACCTTTGGCTGGGGACAATGGGAGTTGTAGTCAGCAACATCCGGGAATCCCTGTTCCAGGGAATACTGGTGCAGGCTGATCCAGCATACAGGTGAAACTCGGAAAATTAGAATATCGTGCAAAAGTCCATTAATTTCAGTAATGCAAATTAAAAGGTGAAACTGATATATGAGACAGACGCATTACATGCAAAGCGAGATAAGTCAAGCCTTAATTTGTTATCATTGTGATGATCATGGCGTACAGCTCATGAAAACCCCAAATCCACAATCTCAGAAAATTAGAATATTACATGGAACCAAGAAGACAAGGATTGAAGAAAAGAACAATATCGGACCTCTGAAAAGTATACAGTGTACTGTGCTTGATTGGCCAGCAAACTCGCCTGACCTGACCCCATAGAGAATCTATGGGGCATTGCCGAGAGAAGGATGAGAGACATGAGACCAAACAATTGCTGAAGGCCGCTAATGAAGCATCCTGGTCTTCCATAACACCTCATCAGTGCCACAGGCTGATAGCATCCATGCCACGCCGTACTGAGGCAGTAATTGCTGTAAAAGGGGCCCAAACCAAGTACTGGATACATATGCATGCTTATACTTTTCAGAGGTCCGATATTGTTCTATTCTTCAATCCTTGTCTTCTTGGTTCCATGTAATATTCTAATTTTCTGAGATTGTGGATTTGGGGTTTTCATGAGCTGTATGCCATGATCATCACAATTATAACAAATTAAGGCTTGACTTATCTCGCTTTGCATGTAATGCATCTGTCTCATATATCAGTTTCACCTTTTAATTTGTATTACTGAAATTAATGGACTTTTGCACGATATTCTAATTTTCCGAGTTTCACCTGTACACTTAGGAAGGATTTCAGGCCCTCAAGTCTGAGAGCCTTTGCAATGATGAGGTTATGTGGGTTCAGATCCCATACTCTGGCCTTGGAGGAACTGGGGCAGGTACCTTTCCGTATGTATTTAAAAGCTTTCTGCCCTGCTTTCATAAAATCTCAAAACAGTTCACAACTTTAGAAAATTAAAACAGCCAGGAGCATTTTCAGACAGCAGGCTTTACTGTAGGTTTGCTGCGAGACTTTACTGTGAGTTCAAAGTTGCCCAAAAAACTGAGGCAAAAAGTGGATTTTTTAATCCTGGATATAAACTGGGCTACATCCTAATGCACAATGAAAAAGCCAAATCGTGTGTCAAGTACTCCCTGATAGCTCGCAGGGACTTCGGGTTAAATCTGGCCGATATGTGAAAGCACGCCCTCCATTCCAGAGGAGATGCAAACTAAAAGCCCTGTGTGAAAAAGCTCCAGGCAATAAAACGGTAAAAAAAATTATACAGTCAACAGTCAGTTACAGCAATACAAGCATCCATCCAGAAGGCAGCAGAGGCACCTTCCGAGAGAGAAGGCCCCTCCAAAGAGGAGACGGACATGATTCTGGAGGTGCAGGTAGCAGGAAGTTGGATGCTGGATCCTGGTCATGGCAACAGCTGTTGGTGACATTCATGACCAGGATCCATAACCAAGTTGCTCTGCAGCATTGCAACCACCTCTGGAAAGATCTGACTGCAGTTTGAAGTACTCGTGTCTTTGTTTGATGCTTCAAAAATACAAGAGGTCTGAGTGGTTACAAACCTCTTTTACATGCAAAGTGAAGACATCAGTGAGAGCAATTGAAAAAACAGAAATGCAAGGAGATGCAAAACTGAGTAGTAATTATTGACTGATATACAAAGCAAGAGTGTGCCAGCACAGCAAGAGAGCAGCCTAACAGAACTTCCCAACTAACTGCTCCAGTGCATTGGGGAGAATTTTGGACACCCTCCCCTTCCCCAAGAAGCCCTCTGTGCCACCAAAAAAATATGTCCCTGAGGGCTGTGCAACCCACGGGGACATCTTTTTGGGTGGCACAGAGGGCTTCCTGAAGAGAGGGAGGGTATCAAAACTTGCCCCTTCCCCACTGCTCCGGTTCATCCTTGCTCTGACTGTCAGTGCCAGCAAGGGGAAGGAATAGGTCCTTGGTCCATCTGTTGCAGTATTTTCTACACTGACTAGCAGCAGCTCTCCAGGGTGTAATAGAAGGGTTTTTCGCCACTTTACTTGGGAATGCTGCCAAGGAGTGAACCTGGGACCTTCTCTATGCAAAGGGCCACTGCACTATGGCCACTCCCTCTTGTATGATGCGGAACTGAAATGGGCCACTTCACTTGCCTGACAACCAAGAGAAGCAGGGAATTGGAGAGGAGAGCTGGCCTTGTAGCAAGCATGACTTGTCCCCTTATCTAAGCAGGGTCCGCCCTGGTTGCACATGAATGGGAGGCTAGAAGTGTGAGCTCTGTAAGATATTCCCCTCAGGGGATGGAGCCGCTCTGGGAAGAGCAGAGGGTTTCAAGTTCCCTCCCTGGCAGCATCTCCAAGATAGGGCTGAGAGAGATTCCTGCCTGCAACCTTGGAGAAGCTGCTGCCAGTCTGTGAAGACAATACTGAGCTAGATGGACCAAGGGTCTGACTCAGTCTATGGCAGCTTCCTATGTTCCTAACCAGGTGGGTGTACTTAATGCCTTTATAACCAGAGCAGTTGATACCATATTCACCCAAATAGAAGGTGAGACTGAATAAGAGGATGCCTCCTTAAAAGAGGGGTCAAATACAAGCCGTACCTGTATTTATCCAAAAGAAAGGGCCTCTGAATTTAAGATGACCGCCGCCCCCCCCCCCCAATATTTGACAGGAAAGAACCGGGGGAAACCCCTCATCTTGGATTCGGGTAAATACAGTATCTTGCGACAGAAAAAATAGGAAAGGAAATTGTATGCTTTTATGCCACTTGGTCCCATTCCAGATTAGCAAAGCCTTAATTCTGGTGCCCTATTAATGGTGGTTTATGGGATCTGCTGCTGAGACTTTGGCTACCTCATGTTGATGTACTGAATGTCAACTATTGTACTAAGCACAGGGGGCAGGAATTCCTGCAGACTGCATTTCAAGCGTTCCCACCTCCAGCCCCTGTACAATTAAAGGCTGTCCACATTGAATGTTTCTGCTTTTGATGTGCTAGATACTGATAAAACCAGAGCCTTCGTCAGCCAAGTTTTTGCTGTCGGTTATCTTGTACCGTTAGTGTGCCTGTATCTGGCAAACCCTGGCATTTATCAGAAAGCACCTAAAAGAGTATTCCACAGGTGGAAGCCGGGAGTTTATCAAACGGGGGGGGGGGGGCCTGTGGAGCCGCTCTGGAATGCTGCAACCTTATGAAGGGAAGCATGTGCGGCATGCAGCTCCTGGAAGGCAGGGAGGGGAAGCATCCCAGTGATATTCATTCTCTCTCTCTCTCTCTCTCTCTCCCTTCCACAGGAATTATCACTGCTGGGTGGAATGTTGGATGGCCCGTCCAGATCTCCCAGCTGGCTATGATGGTTGGCAGGCTTTGGACCCAACGCCTCAGGAAAAGAGTGAAGGTACTTGTGCCCAGCAGTAGGCTGCTCTGGCCCATAAGCCATGAAAACACTGGGAAGGGTCTGTGCTAATTTCCAGAGATACAGGCCAGACAATCCATAGGGTCTGTGCTCATTGTCAAAGATGTGTTCCTCCAGGGGCCTTTTCTTCACCCCATATTCACAGCGTGGGGTGCATCTTCTCACAAAGCATGTAGGAGGGGTCACTAGGGATGTGCAAAAAATTTCGGGCACAGATCGATCTGTGCCCGAAATGAGCAATTTCAGGTGATTTGGGGCTGAACCGAATCACCCTCGATGTCCCCCGATATTTTGGGGGGCCGAGCCGAATCACCCGAATTTCGGGGCCAAAAAATTCGGGTGATTCGGCTCATGACCGATTTTGGGGGATTTTTTGAAGTTTTAGTGACTTTGGGGCAGTTCGGGGGCATAGAAAGGGAACTGGGAATCAGCCCTTTGCCCAATCCTCCTGAAATTGGGGTGGTAGCTTCCACCCATTCGGCACTACCACCCCACCCCAAAATTTTGCCCCTGGGCCCTTTCCCCCCGAATCAATTCGGATTCAGATTCAGATTAAATCTGAATCCGAACCGAATCAAGGGTGATTCGGGTGGCCCATATTTGGGCACAAAACAGAACAGGGGTGATTTGGTTCGGGTCCCGAACCGAATCACCGAAAATCTGAATTGCACACCCCTAGGGGTCACATTCCTGAGACAGCACATTTTGGAAGCAGTTCTTGAGCAGACAAGGCTCAGACCAGGGGAGCTTTGCTTCCTGGAGCTTTGTGGACAGGAGTTTGCAAACTGATATCAAATGAGTTTTGTGTGGAGTTTAGTGGGAAGCTGTGTGGGGAGGTACACAAGCTGTCCCCCTTTATCACAAAGGAGACATCCAGAATGAAAAGGTGAGTACTTCCACACTTCCTTGGAGGACAGAGCTTAAAACCTTTAAATAGCTTACAACTAATTAAGACCTAGCTTTCTGGTTTAAAAAAACCCTATATATATCCTAAATAGCCAATAAAACTAGTTGTTAAGGTAGAATGCCGGCAGGGGAGTGGGTGCTTCCCAGTGTACTGCTTAGTGTTGCATGTAAGACTGTCTGCCTGAGGGGCAGACGTCGTGGATCTGTGCTTGGTGCAAAGAGCTCCTGGCCCTCAGGGAACAAATTAGTTTCCTCAAAGCCAGGTGGCTGACCTGGAGAAGCTGGAGGAGACAGAGAGGTATGTGGGTGAGACCCTCAGGGATATGATAGAAGCATCCCACTCCCAGGCTGACAGCTCCTCTGCTGTCATGGAGAATGAAGATCTTGGGGAAGGAGGACATTGGTCTGAGGAAGAGGGGCATGTTCCCTTAGAAGGGACCCCTCCTTACTCCTCCAGGGGGTGGGGGCCCCCTAGTACTGGGTGATTTGATAATTAGGGGCATAGAGAACTAGGTTTGTGGCCCATGTGTAGACCACATGATGATTTGCCTGCCTGGTGTGGAGGTTGCAGACACCACACACTGCCTAGATAGGCTATGAGGCAGTACTGGGGAGGAGTCAGCTGTTGTGGTACATGTTGGCACCAGCAATGTTTGGAAATGTAATTTGGAGGTCCTAGTAGCCAAATTTTGGCTGCTAAGTAGCATATTGAAGTCTAGGACCGCCAGGGTATCGTTCTCTGAAGTGCTACCTGTTCCATGTGCATGGCCACTGAGACAGGCGGAGCTGAGGGGTCTCAATGCATGGGTGATACGGCGGTGCCAGGAGGAGGGGTTTGCACAGGGATACATTGGGGGGCAGGCAAGGCCTGTACAGAAGGGGCGGGCTCCACATGAACCAAGATGGAACCAGACTGCTGGCACTTAAAACCAAAAAGGTTGCAGAGCAGCTTTTACAATGACACCTGGGGGGTTGCCGACAGGAACTGGGTGGTGTCTGGTTCGGCAAGCAAAATCCCCGAAGGTGCGAGGGTGGAAACCTTTCAGATAAACCAGAAAGGGACAGAGGAGAACCAGGAGTAGAGCAGATGGAAGCACATCATGGCAGCTGCTGGTCAAAAAGGTCAAATGGCCGTAAGGGAGATAACACACGCCACCGCCAGGCACGAGACTCGACGTATAGGTGTTTATATACCAATGCAAGAAGCCTCTGAGCCAAGATGCACAATTAACCTATGGATTCTCTGCCACAAGATATGGTGACAGCCAACAGTCTGGATGGCTTTAGAAGGGGCTTGCTTGCTTGCTTGCTTGCTTGCTTGCTTGCTTGCTTGCTTGCTTGCTCCCCAGCCTCAGAGGCAAGATGCCTTTAAATACCAGTTGCAGGGGAGCAACAGCAGGAGAGAAGGCAAGCCCTCACCTCTTGCCTGAGGGCTTTCCAGAGGCATCTGGTGGGCCACTGTGTGAAATAGGGTGCTGGACTAGATGGGCCTTCTTGGGCCTGATCCAGCAGCAGGGCTGTTCTTACGTCCTTATCTTGCTGCTCTGGACTGGCCACATTTCCAGGTCTGAGAGGAGAAGAAAGCCATCTGCCTCTCCTTGCAAAGATGGACGGGAGGGGGGCTGATGAGGATTCCATGCGCCAAGGACCTGTTCAGGCCATTTGTAATGCAACAAGCCAGTTTTGTGGGATCCAGATGGCCTCTCTCAGGGAAGAGCTGTGGCTCCAGGGCGATCACAGTTTCCCAGCACTTAAGCCACAGGACCATAGATGGGAGGAGAAGATGTTTTCACCCAGCTTAATCCTGCGGGCTGGAGTGCTGCCTGGAATGTGGCTGTCACACATCACTGATGACAAGCCACACAATTCCCACACTCCGTCTTTGAACCATTTTGGGACCATTGAAATTTTTTCTAATTGCCGTCGTCATCATCATCATCCCTACAAGGACTGACCTCTGTCTCTTACGGTACCACTGCAGTGCATGAGCACCCATATAGCCCTTTGGAAAGGAAGAAAAGAGGGGACACCAGCAAGCCATTCCTGCCCCAAGAACTAGGTCTGGCCAGCAGCAGCTCATCCTAAATAAACTAGGGGGTCACCAAATGAGGTGCAGCTTTCTCGAGAGGAGAGCTGGTCTTGTGGTAGCAAACATGACTTGTTCCCCTAGCTAAGCAGGGTCAGCCCTGGTTGCATTTGAATGGGAGACTAGAAGTGTGAGCACTGTAAGATATTCCCCTCTGGGGATACAGCCGCTCTGGGAAGAGCAGAAGGTTCCAAGTTCCCTTCCTGGCAGCATCTCCAGATAGGGCTGAGAGAGATTCCTGCCTGCAACCTTGGAGAAGCCGCTGCCTCTGGGTAGACAATACTGAGCTAGATGGACCAAGGGTCTGACTCAGTATATGGCAGCTTCCTGTGTTCCTATGTTCCTGGCAGCCTATTTCTCCCATCTCACCCTGCCCCCTTGTTGACAAGAGCCATGTTGCCTGCAGGCTGGCCATTCGTCTGGTACAGCTGTTCAGGAGCTCTACCGGATGAATAGACAGTCTGCAGGCAGCGCAGCTCTCATTAATGCAGGGGTGGGGCAGGAGAAGCTGCCAGTGCAATGGACTAGGATGAGCTGCTGGTGGTACGGAGGTTGATTCTGGCCTCGTTGCTGGAGGTTGGGCCAAATGGCGGCTTCCCTCTATAGGCTGCTTAAAGTCCATGCTGCATGTTGGCCATACTTTCCTCTCCCCAGGAGTGTATTGCTGTGGTCCTTGTCCAGTCAAAGCCGTCAAAGAGGGACACCTCAAGTTGAAGTACGACGTCAAGTTTGTCTTTGCCGAGGTCAATGCAGACGTGGCTTATCTGATGCTCCAGAGTGACATGTCCCGAAGGAAGACCATGTCCTCCACTGTGGTGGGCAGGAACATCAGCACCAAGAGCATTGGCAGGGATGCCAAGGAGGACATCACCCACCACTACAAGTACCATGAAGGTACCAGAGGAGGACGCCTGGAGGCATCGGGGGGGCATGGGAGGGCCAAGGAGCTCACGAGGGTCATAGACATTTAGAAACGACGTGGATCCCCCCACCACGGCCACATCTCCCTCCCTCCATAAGAGGGCTCCAGCACATGTGCAGAATCCCTCTTGGAATTTAGCAGTGCAGGGAGGCATGTGATTGATACAGAGCTTAGCTAGCCCAAAGGCAGGCATCTGGCAACGTAGGGGAAGGGCCAAGGGGCTGTGGGGAGCCGGGCTTTGGGGCTGTGCAGCACCTGGCACACACCGCGGGGGCCCCACAGGAGGTGTGACGGTTGTGGCTCCCTTTTGGCAGGTTCCGAGGAAGAGAGGGAAGTGTTCACCAAGGCCAAGCACCACAAGGTCCCCGCACCAACCGAGGAGGGCTTGAAAATCAGGATCAAAGTCTCAGAGGGGATGAATAACGGCTGTGATTTTGATGTCTTTGCCGTCATCAACAACAACACGGATGCCGAGCGGCTCTGCCGCCTGATGTTTGGTGCCCGCGCGGTCAGCTACAATGGGACGCTGGGGCCGGAGTGTGGCTGCAAGGATCTGCTCAACGTCACCCTGGAGCCACATGCAGGTAAGGACAGAAGGGGACTGAGGAAGGACCGCTCCTCCTCCTCCTCCTCCCCCCTTCCTTCCTCCTCCCTCTTCCTTCCTCCTCCCTTTCCCTCCTCCTCCTCCCCCTCCCTCCTCCTCCTCCCCTCTCCCTCTTCCTCCTCCCCCCCTTCCTTCCTCCCTCCCTCCTCCTCTCCCTCTGCCCAGGATCCCTCTTGAAAGCCAGCCAGCCAGCCAGCCACTCCTCCCTGCAGGTGCCCCCCATCCACATGAAATTCCAGGGGTGGGTGGGAGGTTTACTGCAAAGACATAAGGAAGCGGGCTGGGCCTGGCCAGAAGGCACCACATCCGGCTTGGCAGGGAGACAGCCAAGACCCCCTCCTCGTTGCTGCTGGGCGCTTTCCAGACTAGACCCTGCAATGGGGTCAGGAAGCATCTCAGAAGTGGGCTTCCACACTTCCTGCACTGTGACACCGCAGTCCCTACGCGGACAGCAGGATGCCGTTCACATTGCCAATGCCTTGTCGCGAATTTAATCCCTGCAATGGACAGCTAGGACGTCCTCGTATATCCGGCGTAAGGAAGTTGCTGGTTTCTCGGGCTGTCAGTTGCTGCAAGACTGCTCCCCCTGCTGTTTATGTTCTGAATGTGACTTGCTCAAACGGAGGCAATTTGCTGCTGATGAACAGCTAGTCTGGAAAGCGTCCTGGGGAGGGAAGACGGCTGAAATGAGATCCTACTCCATTTCTGAGTGGAGGTATTTGTTTCCTGGTAGTATTTCTACCCTGCCTTTTGCACAAAATAAAAAAACCCTGAAAGGCAGTTTTACAATCAAGACAACGCTTAAAATGCAATAAAAAGCATCTATGAAAAGCAGCCAAGAAAAGCAGCAGTTAAATTTCAAGGAAAGTGGCAGGTAAACCGCCATCAAGAGCCTTTCAAGGCTCGAGCGAACAGGCTGGACTTTGCCTGGTACCTCGTCTAGTAAGGTCAAGTGTGCCATCGAGTCGGTGTCAACTCCTGGTGCCCACCGAGCCCTGTGGTTGTCTTTGGTAGAATACAGGAGGGGTTTCCCATTGCCATCTCCTCCTGGGCAGTCTGAGATAATGCCTTTCAGCATCTTCCGATATCGCTGCTGCCCGATATCGGAGTTTCCCATAGTCTAGGAGACACACCAGTGGGGATTCGAACCAGCCACCTCTGGCTTGCTAGTCAAGTCATTTCCTGCTGAGCCATTAGATGGCTAAATGGCACTTTATCTCATGCCTGCAAACTGGGCAAAGAGGCACCTTTTTAACGTGGTGATTCTCTTTATTGAGCAGGGGGAGAGTAACTGACCCCCCTCTCCGGCCCCAGCACAGCATCCCTCCAGTGACTGTTGCTGGTGTCTAGCTCATGTTTCTTTTAGATTGTGAGCCCTTCGGGGACAAGGATCCATCTTATTTATTTATGATTCCTCTATGTAAACTGCTGTGGAAACTTTTGAAAAGCAGTATATAAATTGCTCCCCATCCGCCTGTGTTTTGCCCCAGGGCTCAGCTCCACAGTAATCTTTGCCACAGCTCCATTTCCTCTCCTTTAACATTCTTGCTGGGCTTTCTTGGGGAGGGGAAGAGAGTTGCAGTCATGAGGCATCAAGAGCTCAGACGGATTCTTGGAAGAGGAGCAGCACATAAGGAGGAAGGTTGCCAGTGCAGAAACAGCAGAAGACGACACCTCTGAGGCAGGGATACCCAACCTTGGGTCCGAGATGTTGTTGGACTACAACTCCCATCATCCCTGGCCACAATGGCTGAAGCCCATTGATGATGGGAGTGGTAGTCCAACATCGATGTTGGGAACCGCTACTCTAATATTGCTAACTAGTTTTGAGTTCAGACTCATTCATGGGCACTGTAGTCCACACTGGAATTACTTTGCAAGAGGGAAAACGGAGCCCTAGAGAAAAAAGCCTTCATTCAAAAAGTGTGGGGCCTCATAAAGAGCAGGCAGCATCCTGGTTAGTTAGTTATGGGTAAGCACCATTGAAATCAAGGAGACAAGTTAGTCATGGCGAACTGAAGCTCCGTTCAGTTTCCATGGGACTGAGTCATGACACACCGGCTCCAGATGCTGCCCACGATCTTTATAGTGCGTCTTCTCTTCTTGGGTCTCTTTCTTTTTTCATGACGTTTCCACCCTTATGGCTGCCAAAGGGAGCTTTAACATGTGTGGACAGTGCCAGGGAAAGGCGTGCCTGGAGACATCTGAGCAAGCCTTCCAGCGGTCATGGGGTTCAGTGCTCTCTCCCACATCGAGCAAAAGCAGAAGAACCGATTCCAAACCTGCACGCATATTCCAGCATGTTTACTTTGAATCATGCTGCATCCCAGATCCTCTCTTCCCTGGAACCGAATTGGGGTGACACCACTATGGTGGTATTTCCTGGCGTGCAGATTTTTTTGCATGGAAAGGACCACATGGGGATGATAGAATAATGGAAAGACACTGTGTAGAACTGGAGGGGGATGGTGTGTCTGGGTCTCCATGTGGGTGAGGGGTTCATGCAGGCGCCTAATAACTTTGGAGGCTGTCCTTAGAGGGTATCGCTTAGGGAAGGACAACAGGGATCCATTTGGAAAGCAGGGTGCAGGCAAGCCATGCCCCAGGCAGGCAGGCCATCTCTCAGCTTCCTGCTGAGCTCCACCTCAAGGTTCTAGACGGTGATGTCAGAGTCTTCTTCCCCGTCGCTGTTGGTGGGGATTCTCCTCCCAAACATCCCATCTCTCCAGGTAGCCCCTCTACAGCCAAGGTTTGCCTTCCTGCCAGGGGCCCCAGGGCGCTTTCCAGACTAGACCCTGCAACGGGGTCATGACACATCTCTGAAGTGTGCTTCCACCCTTCCTGTGTCGTGACACCGCACAGTCCCGACGAAAGTGCCAGGGTGCCGTTCATTTGTCAGATGCCTTGTTTCGAATTTAATCGCTGCGACTTAGTGCTATGAAGTTGTTTATCCGGCGTAAAAAAGGTGTTGTTTTTTCGGGTTGTTTGTTTTCACAAGACTGCTCCCCCTTCAGGTTTTACATGTTGAAAGTTATTTTCCTGAATGGAGCATTTTGCCGCTTTTGAGTGGCTAGTCTGGAAAGCGCCCAGGAGTGGTTTTGGGCAGAGGGGGCAGGCAGGAGATCAGGATTCTTAGCTTTTTTTTTGAGGTGCATACACCCAGCTTATTTGAAGGGCAAAGAATAAGGTTCTGATCAATCAAATTCAATATTGTTAAAATGGATTTATCACAATTGTACATTCGGTTGAACTGAAAACTAGAAACCTAAGAATGTGTAACTGTTCAAAGTGAAGTACTACTACTTACAGATATTTATTTACCACTTTTCAACAAAGTACTCAAAGTGGTTTACATAAAATGATGGTGGTGGTGGTGATGAGGATAACAACAATAATAAAAAGATAGATAGATCCCTGTCCCCAAAGGGCTGACAATCTAAAATTATGAACGTCACAGAACCATGGAGTTCAGGGATGGGACGCTCTTTCTATGATCCGGCTGATTACCTGTCTCATGAGCTTCTGAGAAGGAAGGGGAGGGTAGCACTGTACTGAATACAGCCTTTGGTAGAAAGCTCTAACCTTTGCATATATTCTTGGGAGTCAGATATAATCAGCGGAGGCAGGCAAAGATTTCCCATTTCATACCTCTGCCTGAGAGCAAAGAGGCAACTGTGAATTTGCAGGCTTCTGCTTCTCTCCCTGTTTACAAATCTAAAGGTCTGCTGAAGAGAATGGAGGCAGAGATTTTTCTCTGAGTAAGAACAAGTGGTTGGGATAGTTTAGAACTAACCACGTGACCCACCCACCCTTGTCATTTAAAGCTAAAGTTGTGCCGTCGAGTCGGTGTCGACCCCTGGCACCCACAGAGCCCTGTGGTTGTCTTTGGTAGAATACAGGAGGTTTTTCCCTTTGCCTCCTCCTGCGCAGTCTGAGATGATGATGCCTTTCAGCATCTTCCGATATCGCTGCTGCCTGATATAGGAGTTTCCCATAGTCTGGGAAACACAACAGCGGGGATTCAAACTGGCAACCTCTGGCTTGCTAGTCAAGTCATTTCCCCGCTGCGCCATTAGGTGCAGGCTTACCCTTGTCATTTAGTCCTCCAAAAAAGTAGGAAGGCGGATTAGAACCACAGTGGGCAAAATGTCCCTTGGGCACTTCTGGAAGATCTCTGGGTGATCTGTGGCATTTTGGCAAGGGATTCTGACACCCGCTTGTTTAACAAGAGCAAAACCGGAAAGGCCTTTGAAATAACGGCAATGATACAATATGCTGCTGGAGCATAGAAAACATGGGCTGGGGGACCAGGAATGGGTCTTTATGGGAAAGGACAGCAGCCGATTAGATTCCTGCGCTGAGCACCTGCTCCAGGAGGCAAGCCGGAGTCTTGGGGCCTCTTCATTTGCAGCCCCAAATGCTCTCAGTGGGAACTGTGGGAGCTCTGGCCTCGTTGGTGCCTGCCTGCCCTCCCTGCCCTCTCTGTGCCCCTGTGCTCAGCGGCAGCTGCTCTCAGCCTGCATGCCCAGTGTCTCCGCCCCTGCTGCTGTTTGCAAGCTGCCTCTCCGTCTGGTGGATCCATCCCAGGCTCTGGAGGTCTAGGAAAGAAACAAGATCAGGCGCGGTGGGGGGGGGGCGGGGATGGGGCTGAGTCGTGTCACTGCCCGGCTACAAGGCTGCGGTTGCTTCACTTGCTCTTGCAGGTGCCCAATGAGTCTGCAGCTTGTTTGCTTGTGCACACTTGTGCATGGCTTGGGGCGTTTCCCTCCCTCCGTCTGGCTGGCTGGCTGGCTGACTCCTGTGGGCTTCGAGAGACGTTCCCTTGGGCTGGCTTGCATCGGGTGGCAAAGCAGTGAGTACTTGGGCCGGAATCCACACCCTGGCCAGCGCAGTCTGTGCAAGCGGAGAGGGGCATCCCGCCCCCCCCCCCCCAGCTGGCCACTTCTTGTCCTTTGCAACTCCAGGCCAGTGATTGATTTGATTTGACTTGATTGATATGCTGCCCTTCCCAAAGGGGCCCAGGGCGGTTTACACTTAAACCAGAAATACAGAGCAATTCAAATCAGGAACCAGCTACAAGCAGATTACCATTATGATTCACACTGAATATCACGAGAAGCCTGCCAGGCGAAAAAGAAGGGAAGACGTGTGGCCCCATGTGGCTCGTGGGTGCCCCAGCAGCTGGGGCCTCCGTCCAGGCAAGCCAGGAGCTGGCACTGGGGAGCGATGGGCACATTCCTGGTGCCAGCAGTCACGGCATGCCCGGCCTGAGGCCAAGCCGCAGAGCTCCGCAGTCCTGCCAGCGGCCTGCCTGGGAGGGGGAGAGGGGAGCTCAAGGGAGGCTTGGTTCCCTGCGGCTGACTCTGGCCCCCGGCCAGGCGTGTCGCGCTCCGCACATGGCTGAGGTGGGGGTGTCCAGACAGGCACGGCTTGCCGGGATCCTGCCTGGGCAGCAGCGTGTTGTGCAGACAGGCGTGCGAGAGGAAAGGGGGCCGGCAGGAGCCGCCTCTGCTTCCCAGCAGCAGCTCGGGTGACTTGACTCCTCTGCAGGCTGGCCATTGGTCCGGTAGAGCTGTGCGGTTAACTGCCCAGCTCTCCCTGATGACTGGCCAGCCTGCAGACAGCACAGCGCTCGGGTGGGGCAGGAGAGAGGGGAGCAACTCACGCCAACCCTCTTTGGGCACACACACACACACACACACACCCCGGGCTGCTGCACCCCCCAGCTCAGTGTGAGGCGTCAGGAGGGCCGCCTCGTTGCGTGCCAGTCCAACACGGAGTCGCTCTCTTCAGGCTGGGACTGTGGAGAAGAGACACACTGGGAGAGATGACCCCCCCCCCCCGCCCCTGCCCCACATCTGAGCCCTCTGGAGATGGCATGATGAGGCTCACTGCAGCATCAGCCCCGGGGGGGGGGCCAGGAGGGTGGAGGCATGGCACCACCATTCCCCGCTAGGTCCTTTATTCTCGAAGAAGAGCTTCTTTGGCGGGGGGGGGGGTGTTCCCCTCCCTCCTGCTTCCCCAAGTGGATGGCCATTGGCCTGCAGTTCCCTCCTCTTCCCCACAGGAGGCAGGCTTCCTCTGGCTTTGCCAGGGGC
Organism: Hemicordylus capensis; assembly: GCF_027244095.1. Classification (NCBI taxonomy): domain Eukaryota; kingdom Metazoa; phylum Chordata; class Lepidosauria; order Squamata; family Cordylidae; genus Hemicordylus; species Hemicordylus capensis. The sequence continues at coordinate 3,076,392 of NC_069660.1, read as the reverse complement.
ATGTAAAACCTGCTGCTGCGGCCAGGCAGGTGGGCTCCATGCCAGAGTCCTCTGCTGAACAAAGGGGAATCAGAGGCCAGCAAAATGGGGGCTGGAAGAGGCTGGCGGAGCCTCCTGAGTGAAAGCAACGCCCCCTCCCCTCCCCCCCCTCCCGCCGCGCCCACATTTGCGGTCTGGAGTGGGGCGCAAAAGCCGGCTCGGGCAAAGCACAGGCTGTCGTGTTCACGTCCCCGCAGGGACTGGGGCAGGGCAGGCTGCGAAGGCTGGCCGAGAGCCGCTTCTGAACGGCTGGTCTGAGCAGAGCCCACCCACCGGAGCAGGCGGCTGCTTGTGCCCAGGAGGGGCCGCGCTGAGGGCCCCCCCCGCCAGAAACACAGCAGCCCCCCCCCCCTTGCCTGCTGGCGCCCATGGGCCAGCCGGGCCGATCGGCTCAGGGCTCTTCAGAGGGGCGCAGGGGTTCGCAGTCTTGGCCCCCAGCTCCGGCCATGGTGGCGGAGGATGAGGGGAGCTGTAGTGGAACCCCGTCTCGGGAGGCCCCGGTTTGGGAGCCCTGTCCCACTGCTGCGTGCCCACCACCTGGGGACCCCGACCAGGAGGGAGCTCCTTCTTGGGATTCCAAGGGCCTGTTGATGTCCTGGTCTGCGTGGTGCTTCACAGAGAGTGAGGAGAGAGGTCCCTGCCCCAAAGGGCTTCCTTGTGCTGATTTTCGTTAGCAGCCTGAAATCCACACCAGATGGGAAGCAGAGACGGAGCGGGGAGGGTCTGGGGAAGAGCTTTGCTTGGCCCCATGGGATCCTGCTGGGTCCTGGTCAGCAGCTGCCTGCTCTCTTTCCTGTTCCCCATCCAACCTGGCCCCCTGCCCGAAGCCTCCGGAGTTGGCTGAGCACAGGGTGCAAGCAGGGCACGGTGCTCCTTGGCGCTTGCTTTGGGCGGCGGCGGCTCTGATCCGTGCGCTTGGCTCCCCTGCAGCCTGCCTCTTCCTCCCCCTCTTCTGCTGCTGGCTGTGGATGCTAAGCGGCTCTCTTTGGCCAGCTGCTTTGTGCTGCTCCTGGCTGGGCCTCCTGGTCTCCGCAACACCCACCACCCCGAGCAGGTCAGCTGCCCATCCAAGCCGGCCCGTCCCTTTGAGCCCCTGGAGATGGGCCCAGCACAGACCGCGCAGCGCCTCACAGGCAGGCCGGGACTGGTGCGGAAAGGGACGCTGCTGGGCCCCTGCCCCCCCCCCCCCCGCTTCCTCGCAGAACAGAAACTGGCCTTCTAGGTCATTCGCAAGGGGCAGGGCCATCGGGTTTGGGGCACCCTCCGCCAAGCGTGACTTGCCTCCCCCCCCCCCGCTGCTGTCCAGCCAAGCGCGGGGAGCCCTGGCGTGTGCAGCTGGAGCCACAGAGGCTGCGCTTGGGCCGGGCTGAATGACCAGCCCATGCCGGTTTGAGGATACCAACTGGGAGAGAGTCCTCAGTCTGTTGTGGGGGTCCACTCCTGCCTGTGGGCTCCCCAGAGGCATCTGGTGGGCCACTGTGGGAAACAGGAGGCTGGACTCGATGGGCCTCCTTGGGCCTGATCCTGCAGCGGGGCTGTTCTGAGGCTCTTCCACTCTTAACCCTGATGCTGCTGTGGATTTGGAAATCCAGGCTGAGCCCATTTCTTTTGGGAAATGAATGCTGAGGCGGGCAATTTGTATTCAAAGGAAGGAGTGCAGCTCATGAGACCAGCCATTTATTGGGGGCTGCTGCTGAGGAGGTGCAGTGAGCAAAGACAGCTGTGCATGGGGGGGGCAAGATGTGCAAGCCCTTTGGGGAGCAGCAGGGGGCAGGATGACACCTTACATGCTTGCACCACTTGTGCAGTGCTTCAGGGGGGCAATCCAAGAGGGAGAGGGGGGATAATGGGCCGCGCAGTCTTCTGGCACTCTTTCTGCGGGGCCCACTGAATTGGTGCCCTAGCTGACCACCTAGTTCTGCCTAGTGGGCTGGCCGGCCCTGCACAAGCAGAGAGAGCATCATCCTGATCAAGTGATCAAGTCTCCGCTGGAGCTTCAGGGGTGTAGCCAGGAGGAGGAACCCGCCCTGCCTGCCTCCCAGCCCCTCCGCCCCAGGGTGCATGTCAGCAGACCAGGATGGTGGCAAGGAGCACATGGACTGGAGTGAACTGGGTGCCTGCCAAGGATCCTGCATCCTCAGCCCAGCATTTGTCATTGTTGCTCAGGCACCAGGCACTGGCTCACGCACCCCACACACACACCCGGCCCCCGCATGGCCTTGGTTTTCTCAGGTAGCCAAGAATTCTGGATTGCACCCCTGGAGAAATGCCCTCAGTGCTAATCAGCTCCTGGGAGGAGGGTCAGAGTGTCTTCACATGGTCAGAATGCCATCTCTGCCTTTGCCTCTGAACTGCTCCGGCTTTTGGTCTCCTCCAGGACTTCTATTTTTAGTCCAAGCCTGAACAAAAGTAGCTGAAGAAAGGAACCATGGGAGTGAAAAGAGAAACAGCAGACTCTCTCCGCCTGACCCTCATGCTGGGCATCTTCTCACAGATATGACATATTTTTTTCCATCGCTGGGAAGGAATCCAATGCACTTTGATCCAACATGTTCTCTCTTCAGCGGAGCTATTTTTGACGGCACTCTTGCATTGGGGGGGAAGCAGAAACCTTTTACAAGTTCAGCCTTTGCTTGACCTGCCTGCGTTAAGTGCTTCTCGCCTGAAAAGCCATTAAGAAGAGTTTGGGAAAGATGTGCAACCCAGGGTCAAGTTCCGCAAGGAAACAAGGCACGTCTTAGCAGAGGCGAGATGCAAGCCCAGGGTCTGGGCGAGGTGACCGTCAGGGCTTCTGATTCCTGCCTGGCGCCTCCTGGATGCTGCCCCACTGCTTTGCAAGCCATAGCAGCTCATCCTAACAAACCAGGGCGCTTTCTAGACTAGCTGCTCATGAGCAGCAAAATGCCTCCGTTCAGGCAAGTCGCATTTGGAACGTAAACAGCTGGGGGAGCAGCAGTCTTGCGGAAACTAAAGGTAAAGTGTGCTGTCAAGTCAATTTAGACTCCTGGCGCCCACAGAGCCCTGTGGTTTTCTTTTGATAGAATACAGGAAGGGTTTACCATGGCGTCCTCCTGTGCAGTATGAGAGGATGCCTTTCAGCATCTCCCTGTATCGCTGCTGCCCAATATAGATGTTTCCCATAGTGTGGGAAACATACCAGCGGGGATTCAAACCGGCAACCTTCTGCTTGTTAGTCAAGCATTTCCCCTCTGTGCCACTTAAGCTGACTTTTGCAGAAACTAACAACCCGAAAAAACAGCAACTTTTTCACACCTGATATATGACATCCTAGCTCTATATTGCAGTGATTAAATTAAAAACCAGGCATTGGAAATGTGAACGGCACCCTGCTGTCCGCATAGGCACTGCAGTGTCACAACGCAGGAAGTGTGGAAGCACACACTTCCAAGATCCTCCATGACCCCATTGCAGGGTCTAATCTGGAAAGCACCCAGCAGGGTGCCATAGGAAGCAGCTGGGCCTGCTCTCCCCCCCCCATTCAAGAGCTGCACTGCCTGCAGGCTGGTCATTCGTCAGGTGGAGCTGCACGGTTATCCTTGGAGCTCTACCTGACAAATGGCTGGCCTGCAAGCTGATGCTGGGAAACAGAAGTAGCTGTGCCTCCTTTGGCACGTGCACACGCACACACACATACAGACAGCCCAGCTTCTTAGGATGAGCTGCTACTGCATTATTGGTGGTGTTGTGGGCAAAGTGCCTGCAGATGCCCAGCTGGCCACAAGGAGGGGAGCCTGGCTGCTGCTCAGAATAGCATCTCTGCCTCCTGGGGGCATCTGTTCTCAGACAACGAGCGATACGGAGTCCTGGTGCTCAGGGGTCCCCTGCTTCCAGCAAGCAGCCACTGTGAGGAGGAGCACGGGCAGGGAAACGGAGCCGGGGGTGTCACGTCATACGCCGTCTGCTCCTGGGCGTTGGTGCGGGATGTGGGAAGAAGGCGGCACTTGGAGCTGGCGGCCTCGCCATGCCTACAGCTTGTCCTTGAGCCTTGGGAACAGGGTGCCCCTCTGGACAGGACGGCCAGCTTGTGAGGCTTTCTCCGGTGGCGGTCTTGGGGCTGGCTGCTCCAGTCCATGGGGCTAACCTGGGTTTGCACCAAACAGGCCAGCATCCCGTGGCCACAGCACCTCTTTCCTTTCCTGGGGGATGCTTCTTCCAGCTTGGGAAGGGAGCAGGAGTCTGCCGCCCAGCTCACATGGCCTCCCTTCCCTTGCCCTGCCAGAGAGGATGATCCCCCTGCGCATCCTGTATGAAAAGTACGGCGACTGTCTGACGCAGGACAACATGATCAAGGTGATGGCTCTCCTCACGGAGTACGAGACCAAAGAGGCCGTCCTCAGCGTCCGGAACATCCATGTGAAAAACCCAGATATCAAAGTCAGGGTAAGGCCAGCCTGGACTGTCCCTGCCCAGCCCACACAGAGTTGCCGGGAAGGTGGCAATGTATTGCCAGTTAAGGCAGTGAGGTAGCCAGGCCGCCTGGGCAGGATCAGGGAGGGAGGGAGGGAGGGAGGAAGTTAGTTTCACTACAAAGAAAATGAATTTCAGCGTCTTAGCTGTGCAAGTTAAGCAACATCCACTTCTGTTATCCATGGCAGAGGGACAAGGAGTTATTTTGACTTACTTCTCTGGGCTACAGTCCTTGACCAAAGGGCTTGGCCACTTGCCACGGCCTCATGCAGGCTACCTTGGCCGCCTGGATCTCCCTGGGCTGCCGATCATGGAAGCACGTTCCCTCATGGTTATAGCAAGTCCTTCTGCAGACTACCGCTGAGTTTTGAGTTTAACCATGAGAGGGGGCTACTCCGGGGTGGGACTTCCTATCCACTTTCGGAGTTGTAACCATGAGCGACATGGTTGGGAAGGAAAACATCTGAATGGGGCTACTGTTTCCCCCCCTTTTCCCCATGTTGTCCCAGGAAATGCCATGGGTGCTCCTGGGATATGTAGTCTTTTCTGAGGCTGTGGCCGTTGTGAAAGTGTTCAGATCAAAGTGAAGCATGCTGCCTTGAAATTGGGCTGAAAGGAGCCGACAGAAATCAGAGACCCTTGGGAAGCTCCAAAGTGTTCCACAAAGTGAAGCAACCCCTCTTTGCATAGGCCTCAGATCCTGTTCCCCTCTCAGCCCCCCTCCCCAAGGCTTATTCCCCCAGCTGGCCCCAATCGAGGCCACGGGAAGTCACTGTGACTGCTGAGTTAGATGCAGCTGAGGACTCTTGAGACCGGCATATGTCCACTTCAGTGCTGGGGCAAATGGGCCAACCATGAATTGTGTTGCTGGGTCAATTGACCAGACTTTCTCCTCCTGTGCCAATGCAGATCTTAGGAGAGCCTGCTCAGAAGCGCAAGCTGGTGGCCGAGCTCAGCCTGACCAACCCTCTTCCCATCCCCCTGAGTGGCTGTGTCTTCACAGCAGAAGGTGCCGGCCTCACGGACGGACAGAAGACCCAGGAGCTGTGAGTGTCTCCCCCTCCTCTGGGGTTCCAGGCTGGGAGCATTTTCACAGAAGACTCTCAAAAGGGCCACTGTGGCCTGAGGCAGATGGGTTATGTATGGTCCGTGGTAGGGGCAGCCCTTCCATGAGGCGAGGTGAGGCAGGTGCCTCAGACCGCCAATTGTGGGGCCACCACTGAGGCGGCAAGATCCCCTCCTGTGCCCCCTTTTTTAAAAAAAGGGAAAGTGGGAGGGTGCATACAAGGAGGGCACCTGCCTCAGGCACACAGCCTCAGGCACACAGAGCTCCCGAGCCACCGCTGGGCCATGGGCAACATGCTTGTCTGTGTCAGCGTTCCATGTGCACCCGCCCGCTCCTGCTTAAACTCACTTTAGCACAGGAGCGCCAACCTGGATATCGCAACCCTGCACTGCATTCTAGGGACTCAGGAGGGACCCTGCAGACCTACAGAGTTTTAGCAGCAAGTCCTCTGAGGAAGCACCTTCACTCACTACCTTTGGGGTCAAAGATCCAATCTTCCCCCCCTGAGCTGGGAGAAACCCATAATTCCTGTTGGCTGCAGACACCAGCTGGGCATAGCATGGATTGTCTTGTCGCTCCTGAGGTCATCAATCTGCTTCCTCCTCTCTCTCTCTAGACTCCTTGAAACAATTTTTCAACATTTTAAGATTTGGTTTTAAAAGGGAGCATAAATATACATTTCATTGAATAAATGTGTGCATATGGCTCTTCAAAAAAAAAAAAACCCTTTAAAAGGATGGAGAGGCCATCTGGAACAGGGGTGGCAGGTCGGGGAGGAGAGATAGAGACAGTCAACATTTGGTTCACTGGCAAGAGGACATTGGTGAATGGGTTGTGAATGGAGGCAGAGAGGTGTGGACTTGGGCCATGGGAGGAGGGGGAAACGGTGGCTGCCATACTGCACAAGGACGAGTCAGCCCAGCAACACTGCATGCACAGGTGCAAAAATTGCACAACGGTTGTTATGCAAGAGCAATTCCCTTCTTTCCAGTGGACTTACTCTTGTGTAACAGTTGCACAATGTTTGTGTTTGTGCAGCTTGCATGCACACAGTGTTACTGGGCTTACATCCCCTTGCCCAATATGTCAGCCAGCCTCGGCATGCCTCAACATGCACCTGAGAGGTCTGTACAGTCCTTTAAAAGGAAGTGGTGAGGAGTGAGCAGAGCTAAGCCGAACAGAGCTGTTGAGCAGTGCCATGCTAGGCATGATGCTGATCATGCCGGTTGGCCTTTACACATTTGCGGTTTATGGGGTCAGGATTAGGGCTACAGCAGTGGGGTGGGGTTTTTAGCCCTTTGCCCTGCTGCTGCTGCTGCTGCAGCCCGCCTGGAAATGCCTTCCCTCCGGTGACTGCTCTGTCTGTGATTTTTGGCGTCACTGATGTGATGTCCACGATGCCCAAGCTGCTCTGCTCAGAGAGGAAGGGGCTCCCCTTCACTGCCTCTGTGCTTACCAGATGCTGAGGGGGACCTGGTGCCCCGCAGCCTGTGGGCATTCTGGAGGCATCTGGCTGGCCAGTCCTGGTTGCCACATTGGAAGAGCCTCCTTTGGGGTGGCCGGCCAGTCAGCCAGCCATGGGTGCCCCATTGGACTAGTCTGGCCAGCAGGGCAACTGTCCAATGCTTCCCTTGCATGGCTGTGATCCCAGCCCCCTTTGCAGCCATCAGGTGGCTATCTTAAAAGTGCGGGTGCCACTTGGCTCTCATCCTCTCTCCCACGGCCACCAGAGAGGAGGATGGGGAGAAGTGTGGGGAGGGGTCAGTGTGCAGCAGGACTCCCAAAGGCGGGAGGTGCTGATGGCCTCTTCCACTCTCTCCGCAGGGACTCCACCATCGGGCCGGGCGAGGAAGCCAAAGTACGGGTGGACTTTGTCCCGCGGCAAGCAGGCCTCCGGAAGCTGGTAGTGGACTTCGAGAGCGACCGGCTGAAGGGGGTGAAGGGCTACCGGAATGTCATCATTGCCCCCCTGCCCAAGTGAAGCCCCCCCCAAGGGGGGAGGGGAGGGCTGCTTTGCTGGCCTTGCCCACGCCCACCGTGAAGAGCCTCTTGTCCTGCCGGAAGCGAGAGGATCCCCACAGCAAAGGTGCCCAACGAGAGCCGCTTTCGTAGAGACCCCACCCCCCACTCCGCCATGGGAAAATGTTGCAGGTTACCCCCACCCCACCCCACCCCACCCCTAGTGCTTTTTTCACAGGGTTTAATCGGAAATTGGAAAGTCCAGAACTGAACCAACCATTCTAGAAGGAACTTTGACAAAATGTGAAGGGGTGTTGCTATCACTGAGCGGATGGGTTCAAAGAACCTGGGGGCCCCAGCCCCACCCGTCCCTGTTTTCTTCATTATCTCTCCCCCCCGAGGGGCCACTTGGGAGAGGGGTGAGCACGGGCCCCCTCTCCCCTAGCTACGCCTATGGATTCCACCAGGGAGGGAAAAAGCAGGAGGAATGTCCAGGGGCGGGAGGTGCCTTATTGCTGTTTGCTGGTAGCAACCGTGGGTATCGTTTTTTTCTTTTTCTGGTCAAGGAGCAGGCCCGCACATTTCGGCCACTGGGGCCATCTCAGGGGACCAAGGCTCCTCGCGAGTTTTGCCAATTCTACTCCCCTAGAGATGGGAAAGAGGCGAGAGCATGGTTGCCCTTATAGCCTTCTCTGTGTCCGCACCTCTTCTTTATCCCTTCCACACACCCCCCCCCCCAAACGATTAGGGTAAAACTGTAGTCAGTTTTGCCCACTTCTGCAGAAACCCTTTTGCAAAGGGTTAGGGTCAGGGTTAGAATAATAACGAACCAATGGTTGTGCTCTCTCCATGGAGTAATCTTCGGAGGACGTTCTTGCCAATTTTCATTTCCATTCCTCTGATAAGTTTTTATAGCAGGGTTTTTTTGTGGGTTTTTCTTAGTATTTTTGAAACTTTAAAAACCCCACTGCAATTGGGCTGCTGTAGGCCTGATGGTCAGGACAGTGCCCTGAAAACAGAAGTGTCTCTCTTCCAGCTCCCGGGATGCAGACCCTGCTGTCAGAAATCCCAAGGAGCATTCATCTCCCCCCCCAACCCCCCAGGTGGTCCTGGCCACCTGAGATGGCTCAAGTGCCTTTGCAAGCAGCTGTCGAAATAGTGCCGGAGGTGCCAAGCCGCCTCCTAGCACCCAGATCCACTGGGCTGCCATTTGTGCTCCCAGAATGCCTCTGGAGTAATGCTGCATCGTGATGACTCCGAGGAGATTTCCAGGGCAGGGCAGGGAAGGTGGCTAGATGGAGCCAAGCTGTGGGGGCGGGGGGGAGGAGGAGGCCGCCTGGCACTCCCAGTGCTCCTTCTGCTGGCACCTGCAAAAGTGCCTCTTGAACTGAAAAAGAAAGAAAAGGCATGAAAGAGTTCCAAAATGGCGGGGAGGGTGCCTGCCGCTGCCACCCCTGCCCAGTGGCCAGCTGCCTCCCACAAGACCTCCATTGCTGTTCGTGCTGACCCCCTCCTACAGGCTGGGCCCCCGGCTACCAGACATAAAGCAACATCAGAACAGCCCTGCTGCGGGGTCAGGCCCAGGGAGACCCATCTCGTCCAGCCTCCTGTTCCCCACAGTGGCCCATCAGATGCCCCCTGAGACGCCCACCGAGGGCAAGAGCTGAGGGCATGATTCCCTCTCTCCTGCTGTGGCTCCCCTGCAACAGGTATTTAGAGGCATATTGCCTCTGAGGCTGGAGGTGGCCCACAGCCATCAGACTAGTAGCCACCATGAATCTGTCCAAACTCCTTTTAAAGCCCTCCGAGCTGGTGGCCATCACCACATCCCGTGGCGGATAATTCCATAGATGAATGATGCGCTGTGTGAAAAAGGTCCTTCCTCTTGCCGGCCTTAAATTTCCCGACCTTGACCAGCCTTAATAGTCCTTGAGCTGAAGCAGCACACCCAGCTTGTAAACAAAAAGGCACAGCAGGGCAGGGCAGGCAGCCCCCAGCAGACGGACGGCTCTCGGTCCCCCTCCAGGGAGGCTTCGAGGGAAGCAGCCATTGCCCGGTGAGGAGAAGACTGCCAGAGGTAGCCCCCGGCTTTGGCTCTTGGCCTCCCTGGCCATTGGCTGCTGAGAGCTGGTTGCCAACTCCTTTTGCGGGCTGAAGCTCCTGTGCCTGGCAGCTGCGTGACAGACCGCAGGTCTGCAGGTGAAGCTTTATCCCGGAAAAAGGGGTTGGCAGCAGCACTGCCAGGGAATGACAACGGAAGGGAGAGCAGCTCTCCCGGTGGGCAGCAGGGCTGGAGCAGAAGGGCTGGGTGGAAGGGGAGGGAGGGAGAACCTAAGAACAGCCCTGCTGGATCAGGCCCACGGCCCATCTAGTCCAGCATCCTGTTTCACACAGCCAGGAGGAGCGTTGGGCGGTGCCTGCACTTTGCTCCGGAATGGGCTCCTGCTGGGAGAAGGGAAGAGATGCTGGATCCGCCCCAGCCAGCTCCCGGTCGCCTTGTGTCTTCTCGGGTTACAGTTGCTCCCTTCCCGAACCGAAGCGCTGCCGCCAGAGCCCGCCTGTTTGGCCGGAGAAAGAGGAGCCCCTGCGCCTGCTCTCTGGTGGGCATCTGGAGCGGCAGCACAAGGGTGGGCAGCCTGAGGCTCCCCCGTAGATTGCCGCTAGGGGTGGGGTGGGGTGGGGGGAGTTGGGGTCCCCGGACAGCTGGGCTACCACTGGCCACCCCTGCCCTTCAGTGTCTCCAGCACTCGGGTGGGGCGCAAGGGGGGCTTGTCAGCTCACAGGAGCCTTTTTCCCTGCTCCAAGAAAACAGAGCCTCATTGACCTGAGCCACCCGACCCACGTAGCTTTCCCCACGCAGACTCCAGAGATTGCGTTGTCCAGTTCCAGAAGGTCCCAGCTATTCCCTGCCGAGAACCCCCTGCGCCTCCCTGTTGTGCACGGCTGTGTTTTTTTAAAATATAGATATATATATGCCAGTCTCAGTGTAAAGGGACTGAATAATGTGAGCAATCTAAATGTAGAGATCTATTTTGCCTACTCTAATATAAGAAGCAGTCTTGAATGTCTCAAAGTGGCAGTTGACTCACTTTCCTAACCTTTTCTAGCCAGCGTCCTTTGCAAATCCTGTGTTTCTACAGCCGGATGCTCCACGGATGCAAATGGACAATGCCATTGCTGAATAAAGAGTTTGGTTTTGCAACTTCACCCTGGCTGGGGCTCTCTTCCTAGCCCGTGCTGTGTGACCTGAATGGCTCTCCCACTGCTTACGGCTCTTGCTGGGTGCCAGCTTGCAGTCGGCAGCCTTGCTCTAGGGGAGATGAGCCTCCTTTGGTACCCTCAGGCCACCGATTTAAGATGGAGAAGCACCTGCCCCATTACAAATCACACTGCCCAGGAAAGAAGGCATTTGGGAGAGGGGGAGAAGGTTCCGCTTCCTTAGTTGGGGTGGCTGCAAACTGAAGGCCTTTTGAACCTTGGTCTGAGATGTCTGCAGCGGCCTAATCCTTGCCCCAGTGAACTCCAGCCCAGAGCGCAGGGAGGCCGGATTCCACAGAAGGGCTGAGGCTGAGGCAGGCGGCCGACTGGGAGAGCAGCTCTAGCAGATCGGGAAGCTCTTCTCCCTTTCTCGACAAGTGTGCACCCACGGCTGGTCCATACCGAACATTTTGCACTGATCCCGAATGGGGCCTTCTGTGGCCCAGCTCTCTGTCCCTGGGAGGCAGAGGAAGAGCTTTCTTGCTCTGGTTTGAAACCTGGCAATGTTCCTAGTGAGGCTCTGCCTGCCTAACTAGAGAGGGGCTCTGTGCCCCCTTTGGAGAGGTGACAGCTTGAGGGGTGGCAGCCACTGTGGGGAAGGGAAAGGCTGCATGGAGATATAGTCCCCCACCCCACCCCACAGCCAAGGATACAATTGCCAACACCAGCCGCTGGGCACATCGACTTGCCCCCAGTAAAAAAGCTCACACCAGATCCAGAAGTTGTGTATAAATGCTGCTGCCCGATTGCCCGTGCTGAGATTCAATCAGTGTGGCAGCAGCCCGGCCCTGCCGACCTGCTGAGGGCAAAAGCAGAAGATCAAGAGCAAAGCACTAGCCCAGCAGACAGCTAATTGCTCTGATTTGGAAGCAGATGAAAGGCCTGGAAACCCAGCCGAAGAATGACGGCTGCCAGCCGGACCCTTTTTCAGCTGCTGATGCTGCCGCCAAGCAGCTCTTGCTCCTCCTCTCCACTCCTCCAATTAGCACGACAAATGAGCTCCGGCAGGGAAGGGAGCAGCCGGCAGCAACTGCCCTTTATTTCCTTGCTGGCGTCCTCACAGGGCTGTCCTTGGAGAGCCCTGGCGAGGGGGGGGCGGGCCCGGGACAAGTCAGCCAGTGTGGGGGGCCCCTTCCAGTTAATTCTAAGGGGGGTTTAAAGAGTGGGGGCCCGGGGCGGTCGCCCTGCTTGCCCTGCCCTAAGGACAGCCCTGCTGGCAGGCCAGTGCCTGGGTGCCTGCAGAGGCCGGCAGCAGGGGCTGCAGCAAAACCTAGTCCAGGGCAGGCTGGTCCACTCCACGGTTTGGGGGCTGCTGGGAGGGCCCTGATCCGTGGTGGTCCTGTTTCAAGCAAAGCCGTGTGTTTTCTGGCTGCCAGGAAGAGGCCCAGAGGTCATCCCATTGGCAGGGGGAGTGTTGCACCTTCTCCTGCCCCCATTCCTACACCCCCAGGGCAAGGCCTTGTTAGGTGCCATGGGGGGCACTGCTACTGCCCCCCCCGGTCCAGTTGCCATGGCAGTGTGGCGTCCAGGTGCAAACAGCAGATCCTTTGCCCAAGTTGTGTGTTGCTCTGGGAATCTCCTGCTCTGCCTACTGGCAGGTTGGCCCTAGGAGTGGTTGGGGGGGGACGACTGGGCCATGTTTGGCTTGGGTGCCTCCCTCAGCCGAGCAGCACAGAGCGCCTTCTCTGCTGCAGCTGGAGCTGCACAGGATGCTCCTTTGCCAGGCCGAATGCCCGGCCTGCACAGGTGACCAGTGGATGACCAGCCCCTGCTGGCGTGGGGAGACAGTGGGGGAGAGGGGGGAGTTGCTGGGAGCCCGCCCGACACCCTAACCCTTCCTCTATTCCTCAGGGCTGGCCAGCCTCTGTCTCTCCACAAGGCAGCTCTTAAGGGTGTGGCGCAGGGTTTCCCCTGACTCTTGCTCTCCCCGGGCTTGCGAGAGCAGCTCCAGTATGTCCCGCTGTTAACGGAAAGGCTTGTGGCTGGAGACCAGTGCTCCCTCTGATCTCTTTCACCTGTGTGCAGAATGAGTTTTGTTCTCAGTGGCGGCATCAAGGCAGTGAGCACGAACCGTGTGCACTCAGAGTGGGGCCTTCCTGATTCAACCTGAGCAGACTCTCAATTTAACTGAGCAAACATCAGAAGTTGTGTGAGTGCAAGCACAGGCACTGCTGGAGACGGCCTCAAAAACATGGTTGGCATCATCATTGTGCTCACGGCTGTCTTTCCTTGGGGAAGGGTCCAGTGGCGAAGCATTGTGTCTCTCCCTGCACATGGTCCCAAATCCACTCTCAGGGAGGGGGGGGGAGGGGAAAACCCTGCTGCTGCCAGCCAGAGTAGTAGCCCAAGACAGGACTGGGCTAGATGGAGCAGTGGTCCTGCTCAGGACAAGGCTGCTCCATGTGCTCCGAGGCAATGAGAGACGGAGCCTCAAAGGTGCCCTGAAGACAGACTGCACTGAACTCCCAAGTGCCCTTGAGCTGGACTCCCAAAAGGCTTCTGACCAAGTCCCCCACCAAAGGCTCTTGCATAAACTTAGCAGTCGTGGGATGAGGGGCCAGGTCCATGTGTGGATCAGTAACTGGTTGAAGGACAGGAAACAGAGGGTAGGGATAAATGGAGAGTTTTCACAATGGAGGGAAGTAAGAAGTGGGGTCCCCCAGGGATCTGTCCTGGGACCGGTGCTTTTTAATTGATTCATCAGTGAGCTAGGGGTAGGGGTAAGCAGCGAGGTGGCCAAAGCTGCAGGTGATTACACAGAACGACAGCAATGAATGCACCACTGCGAGACCTGAAAGGCAAAGTTGAAGACAGATCATCCTGGAGAGAACCTATCTATGTAGTCACTAAGAGTTGAGACTAACTTGACGGCAATCAATCAATCCAATCAATCAATCAATCAATCAATCACACAGAAAGTTGGCCACTAATAATGATCACCACCACCACCATTTCAGGCCTGACTAATCACAGCTCACATCACACGACTTTGCCTCTGGGCTGCCCTCCAAGCAACTGCACCAGACAAGCCCAAGAGGATGACACTTCAAGGGATTTCAAGGGGTCCTGAAGTGGGTCCTGTCCGCACCCTCTTAAGGCGGCCACCGCCCAGCGTCCTCTGGCTGCCGTCCCTTCGGGGTGGGTACGCTGGAGCTCCTCTGGCTGAGCTCCCCCTCCCCACCGGTTCCTGGCAGCTCTCCGGCCTCACTGGTTGCCGGCTTCTCTTCCACAGAATTCAGCAGAGGTGCCCAAGAAGGCAACTCAAGTGCTCAGCATTCCCGCAGCAGGGATTCAAGACTTTCCATTTTGATGGCCTGCAGGGGTGGGGGGTACTGTTTCTCTTGCTTTATTCTTTGTTTTTGAAAGAGAGAGAGAGATGTTATTTTGTTTTCATTAGGAGCTGTTTATGATGATCCTGTTTTCATGTTTATGCACAGAGTCATTTGGGGATTTCTCCCCCCACATTGCCTTGGGCTATTAGATAAGGCCGCATATAACAACCCCAAGCCATAAAAAAGAGGGAAGCAAAGATTCTGCACATCTGGCTTGTCTGGGCTCCCCCCCTGCAGTCTGACCACCACAGCCTTTTGCTTGACCTGGAGGAGGTTGGCTGCTCAGCTGCCACATCTGGGCTGTGTCTCCAAATGAGGGGCGGGACGGGGGGGGGGAGAAAGCCTTTCATGTGCTTCCCAGGACAGAGGACACATCTGCATTCCGGATTCTCTTTCCTTCTTTCAATTTAGCGTTTTTTTTTACATTTTGTATTTTACAACATCTTTCCCAGTCCCCCCCCCCCCACACACACACACCCTGCCACCGAGCCCAGCCTTCCCTCCCCCCCCAGCACTGGTTGCGGGGAGACGAGAAAAGAAGGAGAGATGGAAAGAGAAAGAGGGAGAAAGAAAGCAGAAGGGGAGGGAGGGAAGAGGCGAAGGGATACTCACCATTGCACTAGGAGGTGTGGGCAGATCAGTGAACTAAGAATAGTTCAAGGAAGTTGTCCCACATTTCTGGCCATTCATCCAGTTTGCTGGCTTCTAAGAGGGCCCATTTCTCGCGTGCCGCTAACTCAAGCAGGCCCTGCAGCCAGTCCTCACGTTCTGTGTATCCTCCTCAAGCAACGGATCACCCAGGTCTGGTGGGAAGAGCCAGAGGCCCAGGAAGCAGCAGCAGCAGCAGCAGCAGCCGGCAGAGGGGGAGACCCTCCGCTGCTCTGGGCCTCCGCCTGCTCAGCAGGGCCAGCGTGCAGTACTGGAGAGCAGCAGGGGGCCCAGCAGCCTCAGGTCCCCAGAGGGCGCTGCACTACAACTCCCATCACCCCCAGCCACAATGGCCTTTGAGCACGGTGTTGGGGGGTGATGGCACTTGTAGTCCAGCAACTCCTGCTTTAGACGATCTCAAGGCCACACAGCTCTCCCTGAGGAATGGCCAGCCTGCAGGGAGCGCAGCTCTTGCCACGGCTGGGGCAGGGTGGGATGGGCCAGAGAGGAGCAGGCGGAGGAGGCAGCCGCCACCACACTTCCATGGGCGCCCCCCTCCCCAGCGTGCTAGGACGGGCCGCCCTCTCAAATGCTTCTCCAAATAGTCATCATAGCCACAGCCACATGTGGGGGGGGGGAGGATGCTCGCAGCTGCTGCACCCCTTTACAGGCGGAAATCCACTTCAGAGTGCACCGATTTCCACATCTGATGCTGGTGGGTGCTGGAAGACTGTTGGAGGGCTGCTGGGGCCGTGGGTTGTTCCAGGCATGAGCAGGCTGCACCATGTCCCAAAGAGAGCGGGGAGGAGAGGGCTGCTTGTTCTTGCCTAAAATATGCAGGCAGCAGGACACCGCGGCTGTTGGGCAAGCTTTGCTTCGTTTTGCACCCCGTCCTCAGACACCATAAACACGGTATTGGACCCACCCCAGTCGGGGAGAAACAGAATCTGGAGTCCTAGTAACTAATGAGCAGGACAATTTGTTCAAAGGGAAAAGAACATGCCGATTGGGCTTCGCTGGGCATTGAGGGGCAGGCAGTTCCACATAATGTATAATTCATCCAAACAGCTTGTGAGCCTCAGAGCAAAGTGTTTGCATTTCCTGGAAATGGCAAAGAGGGGCAGAGACGGGGCTCTGGCCAGGGCCTGACTCAACTGGGCACTGAGGCAAACTGGCGCTGCTTGTCTGTGGCAGAACTGGCTCTGCAACACCCAGAGCGTGTGTCACCAACAGCGTCCCCCTCCAGACACCATCCCATGTGCCCCCCTGCCAAAGGAGAAGCCCGGTTGGGGGTCTCTGATGGGCCACAAGCCTTTGCTGTAATCCTCATGAGGAGCTCTTCTTTCTCACGTGGCAAGTCACAGATCCTGCCGAGGCCTTTTGCTGCAGGAGAGGGCAGGGCTCTCATCCTCAGGACATTTGTGCCAATGGTGTGCCTGACTCAACCTTCCAAAGTCTCTTTCTTGGGATAACTGCATTTCCCGTTGGTTGTTCCTTCCTACTGGCCGAACTCTGGCTACTGGGGAGATGCAACACTCAGTGGGTTCTTCATGATGCCTTCACCTAAAACTAATTAGTTTCCAAGGACAGTTCCCACCTGATTACCCAGGGCAGCAACCGGAGACTGATTTCAAGGACCGGAGGTGGGATGAGATTGCCCCTTCTCACGGGAGTGTTTCTTTTAGCAAAATCACGTCCAAAGACGATGCATTCCTGAAGGGCACAGTTGCTCCTTCTCCATGTCCTGGCCCTTCGTGGGTGCTGTCCAGAAGGGTGAGCAGGGAAAGGGTGGAGCCGTGATTGTGGTGGTGGAAGGAAGGGTCTTGCAAGATCCCACCTGGAAGCACAGTCTCCTTCCCTTGGGGCATGATTGTGAGCACACCTTTTCACGAGGGCTGCTCAACCTTGGGTCTCCAGATATTGCTGGACAACAACTCCCATCAAATCCTGATGGGAGGGACAGTCCAACGATATCTGAGGAGCCTTCAATTCAGTGCCAGTTTCAGGGGCTTTGGCTTCATACCAACCAAGTTAAGCCCAGTCAACCAGCTTAGGTCTGATCCTTTTGGTTTGGATTAGTAAATATCCGTTGAGATGATAGGAGAGGCCAACGATGGAGGGAATTCTGGGGTGTGTGTGTGTGTGTGTGTTGGATGTGTGAGTGGGTGAAGTATTTTTGGAGTGGGGGCTAAATCTGCCAGCAGAGGCAACTAAGCCAGACCCTGTGCATGCTGTTCCCCACTTCAGCGGCTCATTCCTTGGTCTCACAAGTGTGTGCTGGGACCCCAGAAACCGACTTAGGTGGCCAGGACGGCTTCCAGGCTGTGTTGCTGCACAGAAAACAAAGAGAGAACAAAAGAGGAAAGGGCCGCCCCAGATCAGATGGTGGTGTTTACAGCTCTGCCGTGAGCAGGGGCTGTGCTCTTTTTCCTTCTCAGAAACATTCCTCCGCACGGTGTGCCTGTCCTGGCTCCAAAGACGCAGCTCAACTCATGATCCCCTGCAATGAACATGGCCCCACCCACCCGCTTCCCGTTCAGAGCCAGGGCTTGACAAAACAAACATTGGCACGGCTGTCTCCGAAGGCCAGGCACATCCACAGGCAACACAGCAGACAGCGCTTCAGAGGGAAAAGCCAGAGGCGTTTGCAAACAGGCTGACAGGGCCAAAATGGGATGCCTCCGACAGGGGGTGGGGGTGGGGGCTGCCTTTGCTTGCTGAAACCCCAGAGGGGCGTTGCTGCTCAGCACAGACAGCACTGAGCAAGTCAGGGCAAGGCGCTCCTTCCCAGCCTCAAGTGGATTCTCAGGAGCATTCTTAGCACAGTGCCAGAGCCTGCCGATTATGGCCCCAGGTGGGATCCCTGGCAGCGGTGGCGGCAGCAGTAGCACGCCTGCCTGAATCCTGGGCCACATTTCTGAGCTACGCAGCAGCGGTCTGACATGCCACCAGTCGGCTTTGTCTGCTCAGCCTTGGCTCTGTCTCTCCCACTGCAGCACCACCACCACCACCACAGAAGAGAGTCAACAGAAGCTGGGCCAGGCTCTGTGGCGCTGTAGAGAGACCACCTGGCAGTTATTCACTCTTGGCTTTGGGGTAAACGTTGTGCGAAGCCACTTCGAAGGACACTCGCGGCATTGAGGGAAGCAGCCCCTCCCCTCTGCTCTTGGTTTTGTTTTGAGACAAGTCCACATGGCATGCTCTGTGTTTTCCTTCTAGCCAAGGGGAGTGGGGGGAGGAGAGAGAGCTACCGCAGAGCTAGAGCTGCATTTCTGAAAAGAGCATGCCTCTTATCATGCTGATGATTATATGTCAGTACCTCTCCCATTTGCTCCGGCATTTTCAGAAAAAGTCGCTTAAAACCAGCATTTTAAAAACCCAGACATATGTTGAGATAAGCTAGAATTTGCATCACAGAGCCCAATTTGTGTGTGGAGTGGGTCCAAAAATCTTGAGTTAAGTCTGGCTGGTGTGTGAATGCACACACTCTTCCGAAGGAGATTCAAGGCAGAAGCCTGTGTGTAAAGCCTCCTGGAGGTTTTCCACACATGGCTTTATGCCCTGGAGTATCTGAAGAGCAACTCAAGATTTGCAAGATGTTTATTTCAGGGGATTAAAATGACAGTCCACATAGCTGTCGGCTTCTCCCCACACTCCCTGGCAGATCTTTCCCCTGTGCATTCACACCTACCTGGTCCGGGTTTTCCCTCACAGCACAGAGGAAGAGGGGAGAGGGCTTTTTAAAAATAGTTTGACATCTAAGAGTGCCAGACCAGCATAAGGAGCTGTCAAACAGCGGGATCAAACAGCTGGATGCTTAACCCTTGCCTTTGTGAGTGACTGCCTTCATCACATCATGTTTACCCCCCCCACACACATACACACACCCGCAATGGCCTTTATTTGTCCTATTTTTTAGCATTACAAACCATTTTCTCTTCCACTTTTAAAGCCGCCGCTGAGCAAGAATAGCTCTCCCGCCTCCCAAACGATGAAGGGAAGCTGTTCTGGGGCAGCAGCGGCAGGATGGGCTGGGGCGGGCTGCGGGCGGGCGAGTGGTGGGAGAGGGCAGCGGAGGGAGGAAGGACGTGGAGGGGTCTCTAGGGCACTCACTCCTGCCGGGCCCTGACTAGCAGGGAGGGCGGGCAAGGGGCTCCCTTCCTCAGCCCTGTCTGCCTCCAAGTGAGGCAGGCGGGCCGATTTCAGGCTCCTGAGGACGCGGAGGCAGCCAGGGCCGAGGAAGGGAGCTCTTGGCCTGCCCTCCCAGCTCCTCCCTCCCGGACAGTCAGTGGCCGGCGGCCTCTGAGGGAACCTTGGCCCTCCGGCTATTTTTGAACTACAACTCCGACCATCCCCTCTGGATGATGGGAGTTGTAGTTCAAAAACAGCCAGAGGGCCAAGGTCCCCCACCCCTGCTCTAGAGGCTGCAAGTCAGCCCACCCCTCTCTGCGTGCCACTCACCAGCGCCCCCCCTGCCCTAGGCACCCTGGCCCTGCCCCAGAGCAGCTTCCCTCCATCGCTTGGGAGGTAGGAGAGCAGCTCGCGCTGTCATCGCACACGGCCGCCACTTCAAAAACAAAACAAAAACCTCCCCTAGGTGGCTATGCCCTCGTCTCCCCCCACAATCCCTGTCCCCTATTTCTGCTGCCACCACCGCCCCCCTCCCAGTGCTTGCAATTGCAAATCACTTGGAGCAGACCACACCCAAAACAGCTGTCAAAGTCCCTTCACTGAGTTTTGGAAAACGCAGATTTACTGGCATGACCAACACAAACATAACAGAGAAAACTGCGGGGCATAACAGAAGCCCCGGGTTATTTTTCAAAAGCCTCTGAAACTAGAGGACTTTTAAAGAAAACAAA
Organism: Hemicordylus capensis; assembly: GCF_027244095.1. NCBI lineage: Eukaryota > Metazoa > Chordata > Lepidosauria > Squamata > Cordylidae > Hemicordylus > Hemicordylus capensis. The sequence goes on along the minus strand of NC_069660.1, from coordinate 3,056,800 downwards.
GACAGGGGGACATACTTCGGGCTAAGCCAGAATTCACAGCCTCCATTCGAGGAAAATCCTGCCTGTCCTGGTCTCTGATAACCCACAGGGACTTTGGGGTAAATCCAGCTAATATGTGGACTGGCACACTCCAGTCAGGAATGGATTCACAATAGAAGGCCTGTGTGAAAAGCCTCCTGGCCTCTTGGGGGACTTCTGGGATGGTGGGCAGATCGGTGGCTTCCTATGGGAAGCCTGGCACTGCTGCTGTGTGGATGGGCTGATGGAAGCTGGAGATCTGGCTCCATTGTGGCAGGCAAAGGGGTGTGTGTTTCTGTGTGTTTCAACTGGAGGGGTGTGTGTTTCTGGCCCCTCCCCAACTCAAGGGGTCCTCAAGGAGCCTTTGCAAAGGAAACTGCTGTCGGTCAAGGAGCTTAACAGAGGCTTATGGGAGAAGTGCCCTGGCTCGAGGTGCCCTGCTTTATCCTTTGAGTTCAGACCAGTGTTCCCTCTAGGAGGGATTTCCAGATGTTGTTGACTACAACTCCCAGAATCCCCAGCTGCAATGGCATGGTTCCATGAGTTCAAGGAGGACACACGGCCCATCTTCACAGGCTCTCTTACTGGGCAGGTTCCAAAACCTGTGCCCTGCCATTGATCTTCTGGGGAAGAGTCAGCAGAGAACAGGTGGTGCCATTATGCCCACCTGAGCAAAGCTCATCAAAGCAGCTGCTCTCTGGCTTGGAGCTGTAGTTCTGATGCCAACAGAAATGCAACCCAGCCTCTCACATGCAGAACGCTAGAGAACAAAAGTTAGAGCCATTAACATGAACACGAGGCCTCTGAATCCCAGTGGCAGGGGTGCAGCGGCAGCAGGAGAGAGGGCATGGCCCCTCAGCTCTTGCCCTCTGCGGGCTTCTCAGAGGCGGGCCACTGTGGGAAACAGGAGGCTGGCTGAGATGGCCCTCCTTGGGCCTGATCCAGCAGGGCTATTCTTGTGATTTAAGATCCAGCCAGACATAGTCTCAGCAATTTTTTTAATGTTTAATTTTTTAATTTGGGGTGCTGTTCCGAGACAGAAATGCAGTTCCTGTCAGATCTGCACAGGACAATGTTGGCCAGCGGGATCAGGAACATGTACAGACTGCTCAAGAAAAACAGAGTCAAAAACGTCTGGTGCATTGCTGAAGAAGAGCAGAACGTATCCGCAAAGCCCAGATTGACAAGAGTACTTGGTTACAAATGAATATATAGATATAGTGGGTGTAATGGAAACCTGCTGGAACGGTGAGAACCAGGGGGACGCTGTTATTCCTGGATATAAACTCTATAGAAGGGACAGGGAGGGTAGGGTTGGGGGAGGAGTGGCACTATATATCAAGGAAGGGATAGATTCCAATAAGCTAGAAAACCTTGGTGGACCAGAGTCTTCCACAGAAGCGTTATGGGTAACATTACGAGCACTGAAAAGAAGTGTGTTACTAGGGACGTGCTTTCGCCCTCCGGATCAAAGTGCTGAGAGTGACCTGGAGTTGGAGAAACAAATAAGAGAGACGTCAAAGAGAGACAGGGCAGTAATAATGGGTGACTTCAACTACCCACACATAGACTGGGTAAATTCCAATTCAGGTAATGACAGAGAGGCCGAATTTTAAGATGTGCTAAATGACTGTGCCTTAGAACAGTTAGTTGTGGAACCAACCAGAGAGATGGCAACTTTGGATTTAATCCTGAGGTCCTGAGTGGTACCCAGGACCTGGTGCAAGATGTCTCTGCTACCCAATGGTTCTGCAACTCCTATGGCAAAGAATTCCATAGATTAATTATGCACTTTGTGAAAAAGTACTTCCTTCAGTTGGTCCTAAACCTCCTGGCCTTTAGTTTCATAGGATGACCCCTGGTTCTAGTGTTGTGAGAGAGGGGTTTTAAATTTCTCTGTTCACCACGCCATGTTGAAGATGGGAGTTCCAGGTCCATGTTGGAGATGGACCTTTTGCACCAACTGTCCTAATGACCACTAGGGGCATTGGGAGTACAGACAGTGAGTGAGGGTCTCCCTATCTGTCCCTACTCTATACTGAGTCAGACCCTTGGTCCATTTAGCTCAGTATTGTCTTCACAGACTGGCAGCGACTTCTCCAAGGTTGCAGGCAGGAATCTCTCTCAGCCCTATCTTGGAGAAGCCAGGGAGGGAACTTGGAACCTTCTGCTCTTCCCAGAGCAGCTCCATCCCCCGAGGGGAATATCTTACAGTGCTTACACATCAAGTCTCCCTTTCATATGGAACCAGGATGGACCCTGTTTAGCTAAGGGGACAAGTCATGCTTGTGACCATAAGAGCATTTCTCCTCTCCTTGAACTGCATCTGCCATTTTGTCACCCACTGACCCAGTTTGGAGAGGTATTTTTTGGAGCTCTTCACAATCGGTTTTAGATTTCACTACACTAAATAGTTTAACATTATCTGCAAATTTGGCCACTTTGCTGTTCACCCCAACTTCTAGATCATTTATGAAGGAGTTAAAGAGCACTGGTCTCAGTACAGATCCCTGGGGGACCCCATTTCTTACTTTCCTCCAGTGTGAAAACTCTCCATTTATCCCTACCCTCTGTTTCCTGTCCTTCAACCAGTTACCAATCCACACATGAACCTGTCCCCTTATCCCATGACTGCCCAGTTTACGCAAGAACCTTTGGTGGGGAACTTGGTCAAAACCTTTTTGGAAGTCCAAGTATACTGTCAACTGAATCACCTTTATCCACATGTCTGCTGGCACTCTCAAAGAACTCCAAAAGGTTAGTGAGGCAAGACTTTCCCTTGCAGATGCCATGCTGGTTCTCCTCCAGCAAACCCTGTGCTTCTGTGTGTTTAACAGTTTTATCCTTAAGTATGCTTTCCATCAGTTTACCTGGCACAGAAGTTAAGCTAAACAGCCTGTAATTTCCCAGATCCTGCCTGGATCTCTTTTTGAAAATTGGTGTTACATTAGCTGCTTTCCAGTCCTCTGGTACGGAGCCAGATTGTAGGAACAAGTTACATATTCTTGCTAAATGATCAGCAATTTCACATTTAAGTCCCTTCAGAGCTCTTGGGTGGATGCCATCTGGCCCTGGCGATTGTTAATTTTTAGTTTTTCAAGGCATAGCAGTTTAGAACATCCTCTCTCATCACCTCAAACTGGCCCAGTTCTTCAGCCTCAAAGCCTGAGCAGCTCAGTTCTGAAGTGGGCATATGGTCAGTATCCTCCACCGTGAAGACAGCTGCAAAGAACTCATTTAGCTTCTCTGCAATCTCCACGTCCTCTGTAATAATCCCTTTCACACCCTCATCATGCAAGTGCCCAACTGCCTCCCTGGCAGGTTTTCTGCTTCTAATATTTTTAAATAAGTTTATGTTATTCCCCTTGACATTTCTAGCTATATGCTCCTCAAACTCTCTTTTCACCTCCCTTATTGTCTCCTTGCATTTCTTTTGCCAGAGTTTATGTTCGGACCTGTTCTCTTCACTTAGACAGGACTTCCTTTTTCTGAAGGAAGTCTCCTTCCCTTTTATAGCTTCTCTGACCCTACTCGATAACCATGCAGGCATCATCCTGAACTTGGTGGCAACTTGCCTCCTCCTTGGTATGCATTCCAACTGAGCTTCTATTATTGTGTTTTAAAACATGTTCCATGCTTTCTGGAGTAATTTAAGGTAAAGGTGAAGTGTGTTGTTGAGTCAGTGTCAGCTCCTGACCTCCTAATTTTCCCTTTCAACCTCCTTTTTACCAGCCCTTCATTTTTGAGAAGTTTCCTCTTCTGAAGTTGAAGGCATCTGTGTTGGACTTTCTTGGCAATGCTCCACTCACATATAAGCTGAATTGGATCATTCTATGGTCACTGTTCCACAATGGTTCTATAAACTCTCACAGCAGATCCTGGGCACCACTCAGGATTAAGTGCAAGGTCGCCTTCTCTCTAGTTGGTTTTGTGACCAACTGTTCTACAGCACAGTCGTTTAGCATATCTAGAAATTTGGCCCCTCTGTCAATACCCAGTCTATGTGAGGGTAATTGAAGTCACCCATTATTACTGCTCTGTCTCTCTGACGCCTCTCTGATTTGCTTCTCCAATGGCAGGTCACTCTCATCCTTTTGATCTGGAGGGTGATAGTAGTAATGCATTTCCTTTCAATCCTCATATTTCAATACTCATAATGATTTTGCAGAGGACTCCGCTCCTCCGAGGTTTTCTAGCTTGTTAGATCCCATCCTTTCTTGAACATACAGTGCAACTCCACCCCTAGCCCTCCCGTCCCTGTCCTTTCTGTAGTAGAGTTTGCAGCCAGGAATAACGGTGTCGCGCTGGGTCTCCGAGTTCTACCAGGTTTTCCTTATGCCCCCATATCTGTTTTCATTAGCAAACAAGCACTCCAGTTCGCCCATCTTGGCGCAGAGGATTCTGGCATTCAATAAATCAACATCTTTATTATGTTCTTTGACCAGCATAAGGGAAACATAAAAACTGTCATCGGAAGTGAAAGATTAAAACAATAAAATTATCGTTTAAAAACAGTGCCTATGAGGGCTCTTGAAGACAGTGACTATAACATACTAAAATCATATTGCTATAAAACCAAGAACTATGAAAAGCTATGAAATTGGTTAAAAATTTAAAGGTAAAACAGAAGTTGAGATTAACAACTATCATATTTAAAAAACATCCTATATCTATGGAAATAGTTCGAAGGTGGTATAATTATCAGAGCATTGCTGTAAACTAAGATCCATTTTAAAAAACCCTAAAATTAGTAAAGATTAGCATTAAATTTTAAGTTAAAATTAATATAAGAACAGCAGGACTGGGGAGCAGGAGATTAGAGGCATCGGTACAGACATGAGCTGTGTCGGACCTGATTAATTCTTGTCGGCAGTCAGGTCTCTGTGAATTTTGCATGCTGCTGCGCATAACTTGGCAACATTATGTGTTATGAAGGCGTTGCAGTCAAAAAGTAGTAATAATACGTAGCAGCCCCTCTTTTTTGGAACCCCCCCCCCGATTTGTTCAGCTCCCTCCCTGGCTGCTTTTAAAGCCCTTCTTAAGACACACCTGTTTCGCCAGGCGTTTGCCCTTTAATAAATTTAATTTTTTAAAAAATTGATTGTTGTTGGTATTTTTGTTGTTCACCACCTAGAGTCTTGGGAAGAGATGGTGTATAAGAAGTTTCAATAAAATAAATAAAATACGTAGGACAGGCCTGTGCAGCCTGGCAACCTTGTAAGTGGTGGGAGGATGAAAGTATCACGGATGTCTCTATAAATTAAGCCATAGGAAGCTGCCATATGCTGAGTCAGACCATTGGTCCATCTAGCTCAGTATTGTCTTCACAGACTGGCAGCGGCTTCTCCAAGGTTGCAGGCAGGAGTCTCTCCCAGCACTCTCTTGGAGATGCTGCCAGGGAGGGAACTTGGGACCTTCTGCTCTTCCCAGAGCGGCTCCATCCCCCGAGGGTAATCTCTTCCAGTCCCCACACATCAAGTCTCCCTTTCATATGCAACCAGGGCAGACCCTGCTTAGCTAAGGGGACAAGTCAATGAAGAACAACATGCTCAGTGGTTTCAATTTGCCCAGCATTGCAGGTCCTAGCACAAGCGTTCCGGGAAGGGGATCACTGTATATATTCTGTTGAACTCGACTGAAGGACATGGGCTGCAAGAGGCTAGGGTGAAAGCTCTTCTGTGGTTAGGAAAGCCGTGTAAGGTGGGTGGCACTACGTACCTTAGGCTTTCAGGGATGGGGAGGTTTGGGGCCCTGCCTAAGGCAGGTTGGCACTCTGCATCCATTAGGCACTGTTTACCATGTGTCCTGGCCTGCTCGTATCCCAGGGAAAGTAGGAGAGGGCAGGTAGAACCCGAGTGATTATAGTGATGATAGATTGGATGCTTTGAGCATATCATGCCAGCGCTTCATCTGCTGCACTGGCTCCGTCAGTTTCCAGGACCAATTCAGGGTGCTGGTTTTAACCTTTAAAGCCCTTGCCCCATATGTCCCTACCTGGACCTGAAGATCTCCTTCGGAGGTCTTCCTTCGGGTGCCACTGCCAAACAAGGTGAGATGGGTGGCTTCTAGGGAGAAGGCCTTTCCCCTGGTGGAGGTGGTTATTTATTACATGGTTGCACTCCATTTATGGAAGAGCTTCCCCAGAGAAGCTCGCCTGGCTGCATCACTTTGTTCTTTTAGACACCAGGTAAAAACCTTTTTGTTCATTCAGGCCTTTTAAATTTTAATCAGATTTTTTTTTAAAAGAAGTCTTAAATTGTTTTGTACAGTATTGTGTATTGTGTAGGGTGTTTTTATCTCATGTTTTAATATTGTGTAGTAAGCCACCCAGAGAACAATTTGTTATGGGGCAGCTAACCAATAAAGTTTATTGTTTTTGTTGATGATTACGATATTTACACACAGTCTACTAAATGTTATTGACTGGATTTGGTACTTTAATTATCGGGCCCTTTCCAAGGGTCTAGGATAACTAAAGAAGAATTAAAGATAGTGTCACAGTATTTGTGCTGTCCCAAGTAGTGTGGCCTGCTGTAGTTGATGCATTGTAATTTTATTGATGCCCAAGGAGTCGAGATGGTGCTCCAAGTTCTTTGGGTACTGCACCAAGGGCACCCACAACTATTGGCCCCACTATTGTTCTCTTTTCCCAGAGCCACTTAATTTCAATCTGATGGCCCTTGTATTTAGTTACTTTCCCCAAATTATTATTATTATTATTATTATTATTTTCACCAGAGTTTGCTTCCATGTGGATTGCTATCCATCCTCCAGCATGGTGGGAGCTAGACCAATGGGGAGGGAGGAGAGTCTTAGGCAGAAATTGAGTATGGCCCACCATACTCTGGCCTCCACTTCCACCAGGCCTGCCTCCAGTCGTAGATCAGGATTTGAGACACAGTCGGGTATCTGGAATACTGCTCTTAGGAGTTTGGACTGGACTAGCTCCGGGGGAAGGGGGGGAGGCAATGTTGGAGAAGCAGCCCAGCTGAACTCCATAGAGAAGTTGCACCAGTGACTTGGCCCTAATTAGTTTAAAGGCTGTAGGTATTTGGTAACCCCCTTTTGACCGAAACAATTTTAGGATGGCTGCAGCGCTCCTTTGAGCGTTTGGGGCAGGATAGCTGCTGTAGGCCTTCCTGGTGCCAGATGCCTGAAAGACCACACCCAGGTATTTAAAGCATGAGCTCTGCTGGATTGTGTTCCTGTTTATGCATGTGTGTCATTGGTCTCCTAGCAAAGGCCATGGTTTTGGTTTTGTGGTAGTTTACTTCCAGGTGGTCCTCCCTACCGTAACATGCAAGGAGCTCCCAGTGCTCTTCTAAGTCCTATGGGGGTCCTGGAGAGAATTGCCTCATCATCTGTGTAAAGCATAATGGAAATGTACTTCTCTGCCAGTTGTGGTTTGTGTGTGGAAGTATCGATTACTTAAGTGAACCACTATGGTGTTTATAGAGAAGCTGAATAGGAGCAGGACGAGCATGCAGCCTTATTTGATGCCCTTAGAGGTGGGGACAACACTTGACAGATGACCTTGGGGGTTGCAACTGACTTTCAGAGAGGAGCCATTGTGGAGGGTACAAATGAGAGATAGCAGGCAGCAATCGGTTGAAGAGGCTTCCAGCCTTTCCCAAATTTGGCTTGGGAGATGGAGTCAAATGCAGACTTGAGGTCTATAAAGGCTGTGGACAGGAAGACTGTGCTGCGAGTGGAGTATTTCTCAGTTAGGTGTTGAAGAACTAGGCATTGGTTAATGGTGGATCGTTCCTCTCTGAAACTGGCCTGCTCCTCTGCAGGGAGGTTTTCTTGTTTCAGCTAGTCTCCGAGTTTCCAGTATAGGTGTCTAGCGTAGAACTTGCTTATAATGCTGAGCAGGCTGATGCATCTATCGTTTGCTGGGTTGTCCCTCCAACCTTTTTTGAAGATGGACACAATGAGTGCTAGTCATCGATCGCTAGGGATACGACTGTGCTTGTCAAGGAATGTTAACAGCAAGGCCAGAATGGGAGCCCACCATGCCGAATTGGGTGTTTTTATTAGCTCAGTGGGGATTAGATAGTCACCAGGGGCCTTCCCAGGTCTCAGTTGAGAGATCGGATCCATGACCTCTAGACACATTCCTGGCGGCCAGGCCCTCTATGTCTTGCCAGGGGCATCTGAGGTCCCCTACTTCATCTCTGTGCAGTTCATAAAAGGGCCTTTCCCAGAACTTTGGTGGAATACAGCTGTCAAGATGTGTCAAGCTGTAGCTGGGGTGATCTGCAATGATATGCCAAAACAGGGAAGAGTCATTGGTTCTGACTGCTTGGATGAGACGTGACCAGCAGTCTTTCGTAGTGGCTCTTTTCTTGTGTTTGAGTTGTTTGTATTGCCTTTTTGTGTAAGGTCCTGTGCCATCATTGGTCCTATGCTGGTTTTATAGGCATTGTAATTAGCAATGAGAATTTTCTGCCTTCAGTGCATTCTAGGTCAAACCATGGTTTGGAGTGGTGCAGGTATCATTTTGGGCGAGCCGCTTTCATGAGTTAGGTGCTTTTGTAGTTTCTGCACTAGCTGGCTGTAGCCCTCCAGGCTTGAGGTGGAGGGCTCTGCAAAGCGCAGGGAAAGTGTTCTGAGGTGAGTTCAGTCATTGCTTTGTCCAGCTAGGGGATCATTTAATGCAGAAGGCTCTCCCCACTGGTAGAATTTGTAGTTGATATAGTGCCTCGGCGTGGGGCTGCTGAACAAAGGGTTTTAAGCACAGGGAGACTAGAAAGTCATCACTGAAAGATTGGGGGATGATCTCAAAGGGGTCTGCAAATTGGAGGTTAACAGAGACCGTTACATAGACAGTGACATTCATTTTGGTCCCAATCCAGAAGGTGAATTTGGCAGGATAGTTGTTTCCAAGGGAGCTATTAAGGATGCAGAGGTCAAGTCTGTTAGCCATTTGGGCCAGAGTCCTGCATAGTTCATTGCGGTAGCAATGAATGCACCACTGAGAGAACCCAAAAGGCCAAGTGGAAGACAGATCATCCCGGAGAGAATCTATCTCTGTGGCCACCAAGAGTCGAGACTGACTTGATGGCACTTAATCAATCAATCCTGCATAGTTCCGCTTCTTGTCCTTTGAGTAACGTGTGAGGGGGAGAGCATCTGCTTCAGAGGGCTTCTGGCATCCTCTCTAATAAAACGCTTGGTGTCCGTCCGTGGACGGACACCAAGCGTGCGTTCGTGCCTGGCCTGTTCTGGGCATGCCTAGAACAGGGCAAGGGAGGCACGAACAGCAGGACCCGGCGGCCATGTTGGGGCCGGGAGAAGGAGAAGTGGCCGCCGCCTACGCCAGGAGGAGAGTGCGGGAGAGGCGGCGGCACAGCCGTGGCCACGGCCAGAGGTGGCGGTGGCCGCGACGGGGCAACTGGCGGCGGGAGTGCGGGTGAGGCGGCGGCGGGGCCAGAAGCGGCCGCCGCAAATAAAGGAGAGAGGCGCCGGGGGAAGAGGCGCCGGGGAAGCTGGCCGAGGTGGTGGCGGAGCTGCCGCCGAGGCCTGGCGCCGCCAGTAAAGCCGGGCGGGGGGGGGAACCTTGGGGCCCGATCCCACCATTCCCGTCCCCCCGCCAAATTACTAAGGGCCAAATTGGCCCTGAAAAATGCCGCCGCCGAACCGCCCTCCCAGCTGCCCGATCCCACCATTTGTACAGGAAAGAGGAGCTCGCTAGCAGAGCTCCTCTTTCTGCAAAGGCTCTTCTCAAACTGGCGCTTTGAGCGGAAAGGGCGTCCTTTCCGCTCAAAGCGCCAGCTTGAGAAGAGCTTTTGCAGAAAGAGGAATTCTGCTGGCGAGCTCCTCTTTCCTGTACAAATGGTGGGATCGGGCAGCTGGGAGGTTCGGCGGCGGGGGCCGAAAGCATTACTAGCGCCCGTTTTTCAACGGGCTAAAATTCACTTGTTGTATATAAACACCTACATGCTCTTACCTGGCATTGGTGTATGTGGTCTTCCTTATTGCCATTTGACCAGCTATCATGTATCTCCATCTGCTCTGTTCCTGGTTTGAGTCTGTCCCCTTCTGGTTTATCTGAACGATTTGCACCCTCACACCTTAGAGGATTTTTCTTGCCAAACTAGATACCACCCAGTTCCTGTTGGCAATCCCCCAGCAGTCATTTTAAAAGCAGCTCTGCAACCTTTTGGATTTTAAGCGCCAGCAGTCTGGTTCCATTTGGGTTCAAGTGGAGCCTGTCCCTTTTGTACAGGCTTTGCTTGCCCCAAAATGTATCCCAGTGCCTAACTAATCTAAAACCTTCCTCCTGGCACCACCGGCTCATCCATGCACTGAGACCCCTCAGCTCCACCTGTCTAGCTGGCCCCACATGTGGGACAGGTAGTACTTCAGAGAACGCTACCCTGGGAGTCCTGGACTTCAATATGCTACCTAGCAGCCTAAACTTGGCTTCCAGGACCTCCCATTTCCCAACATTGTTGGTGCCAATGTACACCGTGACAACTGACTCCTCCCCAGCACTGCCTATCTAGACACTTTGCGACATCCGCAACCTTCGCACCAGGCAGGCAAGTCACGGTGCAGTCCACACACGGGTCACAAACCCATCTCTCTATGTCCTAACAAATGAATCAACTACTACGAGGAGGCCCTCCCCCAGAGGAGTATCCTTTGTGCGAGAGGATATGGGTGCATCCACCCAAGGAAGGGGTCCCTTTTAAGGGACTGTTTCCCTCTTCCTCAGACTGATGTCATAGAAACATAGGAAACATAGGAAGCTGCCATATACTGAGACAGACCATTGGTTTATCTAGCTCAGTATTATCATCACAGACTGGCAGCGGCTTCTCCAAGGTTGCAGGCAGGGATCTCTCTCAGCCCTGTCTTGGAGAGCCCTGAGACCTTCATTCTCCATGGAAGCAGAAAAATGGTCAGCCTGGGAGATTCAGGGCGCTGCCTCCAATCCAAATGGCACTTGGAACTGCATCAACATTTTGAGCGCCAGGCATAAAATTTGCAACCCAATAACTGAAAATGAGACTGAATCACTTCAAAATTATTCCAGGTTCTGGACACTGCAGAGACAGCTCTGCCCCCAGAAGGCAAACAACGGAGGGCTCCCCTCTGCAAATAAACAGCCACTCGTCCAGTGAATGACACCCTCTTTATTCAAAAATATATTTGAGACATTTCAGAATATACTGCTGCTAAAATGGCAGCCTATACCTCTAAATTTATTTCTAAATCAATATACAGATTTAAGAAAAATGTCTTGGGGCAAGAATATGGATTTGACCTCAAGAAGAGACCACCGACAACGCGAAGGGTCTTCACACAGACACCTCTGCCTCTCCCTGACCTCTTCAAACAAATTAGATTGATGAGTTTTCAATCACGTTAAACCAATAAAACTGGAACACAGGGATTGCAGGGGAGAGAAACACAAACAAGCCATTTCAATGGGGTGTGTGTGTGTAAATCAGAAATCAGAACTCGCAGCAAAACCACTTGAGATGCCAACATTCATTTCTTCTTTCCAGACAAGAACTGCTTTCTCACCCAGGAATAAGGCCAATTCACAAAACCAGTTTGGATAGTGTCACCCCACACAGACAGCTGACCTCGTACAATGCCCACTCCCACAATCAATGCACCAAAACATTGGGATAGGACAGCAAACATACAGGTGGGGCTTTCCCCATGATGCCAAACTATATCTAGGGGAAATAAGCCCCATGAAGACTCTTCTGCAGCAGCTGCAAAGGCAGCTTTTGAGCCCCACAGCATCACCCTTTGATGAAAAACAGCATCTTTGTGAGTACATCTGACAAAGGCATCATACTGCAAGGAATGCATTTCCAGGTCAATGCAAGGAGACTGAATCAGGGCAACAATGCAGAGAGGTGACAAAGTTCCTTGCAAAATCAGAGTCCAAGGGCGGTTGGGATGGCCCTAGTAGCTAGAATACCACCACCAGCACTGGATTCAAGAAATTATTTGGGGGGCGGGGGTGGGGGAGAGAAAAAAGAAAAGCCCAAAATAAACTGCCATCCTACATTCATGTGAAATGAAGAACACTCCAGAAGGAACAAATATTGCTGTATGTTGACACAGAGCACTGGTGAAGGGAGAAGAGCTTGGGTGACCGTGGAGGAATGGAGACCAACCGTGGACACAAGCCACAGAGAGTAACTCCTGCATCACCTCTTGCTCGTTTAAATGCTCCTTGTGACTATTTATAACCTCCTTCAGGAGTTTAGTCCATTGACTCACAACTCAAGAGAAATTTAAGCTGATACAGTTTCAAAGCCGTCTCCATAGGCAGAAACTCAATCCTCCTGAGAAAAGATTTCTTGAGAATTCTAAACTGGCTGAACTGAAACCTAAAGGACTTTAATGATCTCTACACGTGTAAATGCTGCAGGAAGAGGAAGCCGAGTCCAAGGACAAGACGGGGGGCCTGAGCAAGACTGACACGTGCTGATGCACAAGCACTGGGCAGGAGGGGAGAGCCGGCAAGTGGGCGCTAGGCCACAATAATTTATTTTTGGCTGCCCAGGGCCTGCATATCCTCACCTGCCACAGGAAAGCAGAAACCACCCCACTGAAATTAATTGTAGAGCAGAAGCCTCCAGGTGCGCTGCTTTCCTTACAGAGATCTGGCACCCGTCCTCCAGAATGGGAAGGCCCAGAAAACCAAGCTCGACACACACCAAGCAAATTCAGAAACAATCCACTTTTTTATACAGGAAAAGAAACCAAACATAAATCAACTTTTTCTTTCTGCTGAAAACTCTCAGAAGTAGACACACATGATTTGCACAGGCGCTGGTGGAAACTGGGAGTGCCCAAAGGGGAGGCACGTAAACATGTATTCTTGCCAATCTGAGAAAGGCTGCCTTCTTCCACAAGACGTCTTGCCACATGGAAAGCGATGGGCAGCGTGTGCTGCTGGGCGGGGGGCCAAGGGGGGTCTCTGCCGTTTCCTGCCTGTGCCAGAGAGCGGAGAGAGTCTCCAGTCTTCATGAGGAGTTCTGCTGGTCTTAACTGGAATGGGGGTGGAGGTTGGGCGGCGGGGGGGGGGAGAATGCAGACACCCTGATGTCCTAGTCAGTTGAGAAGAGGTCCCCAGCCGACGGCAGAGGCGCCAGCCCTCCAGTCACGTTGGGCAGCAGCGACAGGTCCGGAAGGCTCTGTATATGGGACTTCAGCTCTTTGCGGACCTGAGTCACCCGGGCAAGCTTCTGCTTGTACTCCTGGAGGAAGAAAAGGGGGAGGCGGGATTAGGAGCCACTCCTGGTTGCACCCGCATCCACCCTGAGCCACAGAGCCCAGTCACCCCTCTTCTTCCCTGGCTATAGAGACTGGACACCAGAGTGGTGGTCTGTAGCAACCCTGACCTCCTCTGCCCACAGGGTGAATCACTGCAGGAGCTGCAGTGGAAGGACCAGACACCAGGAGGTAGGGGCATGCCACTGTAGCATGCAAGCCACCAGACTCGGAACGGGGGCCCAAACTCCGTGTGTGTGTGTATGCATGACACACAGACGCACGTTCTGTGTGCACATACCTGTGGGTGAGGCTGAGAGAAGGATTTTGAGAAGGCTGCTTGGGTTTGGCAGCATTTATGAAAATCTGACTGCCACCCAAAGGCAAAGTGCCCTCAGCTCTAGGGCGGGGCGACTACATGACAACCCATCAAGGAAGAACCAGCACATCAAGCTTCCTACAATTCCCATCTGCCCCCCACAGCCACACAGCACTGAATGCCCACGCAGGAGGGAGGGGCTCACCTCTCACCACCTCTATTGAATGCCGCCATCACCCCAGATTGGATTGCCTGGCTCTGAATGCTTTCCCTCTTTGCTGGGAGGGCACAATATGCATTCAGCAACTCCAGCTGACGCACAGATATGGATTTCCTTTAACATCCTACTTCTAATCTATGCAAGCTTGCAAGGCTGGGGAAGGTGACAGGCCATTTGCTCATGAGGATCTAGGCAAAGACACACAGCAGCAGATGGGACGATGGCAGAAGAGACTCCGCTGCTTGCATCAAGCAAGAGGCTCTCAAGCAACAGGCGGGAAGAGGGCTGGGGGGGGGGGAGCAGCACAGTACCAGCTCCAGCCTGGGCAGAACGGCGTTGCTTTCCCTCCTGCTGCCACTTGCACGGAGAGCTCCTGGGGCAGGAACCCCTCCCCTCCCCTCTTGTGAAGCGCCATGTCTATAAGGGCACAATGGAAGCAATCCAACCACTGCAACCAGACATCAGCTGAGCTCTCTGCTGGGCCCCCCAACCAGAGTGCCCTGGGGCAACCTTTAAGGGATTCATGCACTTCTGGAAGGAAAAGGGGTTGCTTCATGACACACAGAAGTGGGCTTCAGGTTGGTGTGCACAGGATGAGTGGAGGCTTGCAAGGTATGTGAAACGCAACAAAAAGGGTGTATGGCTATGACTGGAACAAGGAGGTGGCCAAGGAAGCAGAAGGCCTGTTGCTTGGAGGAGATGGTGAAAGGACAACAGACAGTGGACGGAAGGCCCAGCTGCTTAAGGCCTCCTTCGCACGATGTGGATCAAGGGCAGGACCAGAACGACAAGGGAACAGATTTAGGCGAGTCATCCAGAAGAATTTCTGAACGGGATGAGATGTTCAACTGTCTGCCTCGTGCAGGAGTGGGCTCTCCGTTGCTGGAGGTTGCAAAGAGAGCCTGGACAGTCGCCTGTCAGAGATGCTGTCACAGATTCCTGCACTGAGCAGAAGGTTGGAGAGGGAGGCCTTCTCATGCCAACATTCTAGGAGTCTATGCCTGCAGAATGGGGTCTATAATTTAACGTCAAGCCAATGGGATAAACAGGAGTGACCCAGAGAAAGCACATTCTCACAGCGTGGCCCTCCAGTTACGCCAACGAGAGAACAGGGCAGGCCTGCAACGCAGAGGCCTAAACACCACCAGGGGGAAATGGAAGAGCAACAGCAGCCTGCTCTCTTCCGTCATCAATACAGGCACCCACAGGAGGAAAAGAGCCGGTGCTGCGTCAGGCAGAGCGAAGATGACAACTGCTGCTTAATCCCAGGAGCCATGACCACCTCTCGATGTGATGCTGCCACCAGCTGGTGGGATGGGAGCACCTTTGGTCATGGCACTGCTCCAACACGCAGCCCAGGAGTGAGAGCGAGAGAGACTGTGCTCCATTCCCGAGACTAAAGGCTGTCTCCTTGCAGAGGTGCTGCAGGGCAAGGAAACTGGCTCACAGGCAGGCCATGTGGAGCTGGAGCAAATGCTGGGGAATAGACTAGAAGGCCCTCCCAGAGGGACTCCATCAGTCTCCCTCCTTGAGAGAGCCTCAAAACCCTCTTTTTGAAAGAAGCATAACCTCCCCGCTGACCAGTTTCTGGTTTTAATAGGTCATTTGTTTGTTCTTCCCAGTCCTGACTGCTATTTTAGCTCCTGTTGTCCCTTATGGTGTTTCATAGCTTTTGCTACATTATTGTGCTTTTATGGCCTTTTATTGTAGGCTGCCTGAACCACAGGGGGTTGGACAGGCAGGACATACATATTTTAAGTCGAGTAAGTAAAAATGCTGAGATGGAGCACCATGACTCCCCAAGCGATAGGCTCAATGAATTGCCCCACTCTCGGAGGGAGAGGTGGCCAGCCCTGCCTCACAGCAGCAGGGCGAGTGAGAGCACAGGCACACTAGACTGGGGGGATCTTTTGCTCCTTCCACCTCCAAACGCCTGCAGTTTCCTCACAGGCCATGAGCACCAGCTACATTGCAGAGAGTGAGCAACACAGGGGAAGCCATTTCGGCCCTTTAGAAATGGTTAAGGAGGAGCAGCAAGCCAAGCAACCGTTAGCACTCTTCTGGACTTCCCTAGGATGAAGACAGAAAGGGATCCAAGTGCATCCAAGTGACCTGAAAACAGCGGCACACCAGCTGGTAACCTCCAGGTTGGACTACTGCAATGGGCTCTATGTAGGGCTGCCTTTGTACGTAGTTCAGACATTTCAGTTAGTTCAAGATGTGGCAGCCGGAATGGTCTCTGGGGTATCCCAGGAAGACCACAAGATGACTGCTCTTAAATAGTTGCACCTGCTGCCGATGTGTTTCCAGGCAAGGTACAAGGTGCTGGTTATTGCCTTTAAAGCTCTGAACAGCCTAGGTCCGGGTTACCCGAGAGCATGCCTTTTTCTCTGAGACCCCACCACTCAGTAAGATCACAAGGAGGGGTCCATCTTCGGGTGCCACCAGTTTGTCTGCTGGCAACCTGGGATCAGGCCTTCTCAATTGTCACCCCAGGTTATGCAACATGCTCCCTGTGGATTTGAGAGGAATATCTTCCTTGGAGGTCTTCAGGGAATCCTTAAAGACCCATCTTTTTAGCCTGGCTTTTAATATCTAGTTTTAATTTAATCTGGTTTAAATGTTTTATTATTTTGTGCTATTATGTGTTTTTGATTTTAATGTAAACCACTCTGAACCACTTTAGGAAGGGCGGTATATAAGCTGAATAAATAAATACATAAAATAAATGTCCTCGAAGACAAAATACAGCCAAGCCTACCAATAGTATTCTGCCATTATGGCAACATAGGAATCCTAAGGACAGTGGTGGAAGCTGCACTGGGAGAGGAGGAGGAGGAGGAGGAGGAGGAGGAGGAGGAAAGAGCACAGAGAAGCTGCCAGTTCTCACTTGGCCTTGCCCAAGAACACGGGGTTTTCTATCTGTCCATCAGCAAAGGCCAGGCCTCCAGGCTTTCCTAGGAGAGCCTCCCAAGCATTCAGGCACAGCCTAATTCCTGCAGAAGAGCAATCTTCTCCTGCCTTGTCCTACACGGAGCAAGAACAAGTTGACTCAGCAGGGGCAACAAGGGTGCTCTTTTCTGAAATGGTTTCTTCAGAGTAGAAAGTCAACACCTCTCCATTCTTCAGTCCAAACAAGTTCTCCTACTGAAAGGCCTCACTGAGTATAACCTTCAAGGAAAAACTCCAGGCAGGCTCAGTTGGATAGCTGCTTGCTTAGTCCAGGCACCATCCAAGAGGGTCAGATTTCCCACAGACAGAAGGAAGATTTCAAGCCCCCAGGTGGGTTAAGCACTTCTTTCCAAGGAGCTCCTCAGTCAATAGCAGGTCTACCATCTCGTTCTGCAAGACGGATTCTGGAAGAAGGTGCAACTGTTTTGAGCAAGTGACAGCAAAAGGCTTTAAAGGAATCCTTTATGGCATGAAATGTTATGTCCAGATCCAAACTAGTGGGACAAGCCCAAAGAGGCTTTACACTTGCGTTTCTGGGACCAGCATCCCACCCAGCTAGTTCCAGAGTTGGGGTGTGCTTGCCTTCCTGTGTCTGCTGCTGCTCAAGTCAAGCAGTCAAGAAGCCCCCTGGCTCTGTTCTAACCCCTGAATGAATACGCTGTAAGCAGTGCCATGAGGGACCACTGCCTAGACTGCTGCACTGCGCTGAGGAAGGAATTACGGGGGGAGCAGGCCAACCTGGAGGAGGCCCTTGGGCTGCGACACCAGAGTCCAACCAAGACAACCCCCAATCTATCTGCACAGGATTCTTTAGACACAGAATACACCAAGGCCGTTAGACCTGAGCAAATCCTAACACCCACTCCAACCAGCATCCTTTATCTGTAAAATGTATGTCCTTTGAGAGAGATCGCCTCAACGTATCAGAAATGGGGATGCAGCATTCTGCTGGAACAGCTCCATTTCTCTTTTGATACGCCGTGCTACACAATTCTTTATTGCCTCGAATATTCCCAGCCCACCTGTAAAGTTTGTTGAATGGGGCCCTTGCAGCCCCACTGAAACGGCTTTAAATGATATATTCAACATCCACCCTTTGAGGAATGTTTGGTAGGCAAGAAAAGCCTTTGGGACACTTTCCTTGCAGGAAAGGAAGGAAAAAAAGGTCCTCACTCTGGACCTACAGCATCCCTGAAGAGAAGTGCTGTGAACAAGCATTAATTTTCAAGCACAAAGACTTCAGTAGGGAAAACTAAGCAAGGATCAGGATGAAGATGACCTAAGGAATGAGGCAAGCTGCTCACATGGGCAGGAGAGAAATGTACGGTTAGCAGAGTGTTTCGAATTCAAAAAAAGAAGGGAGGCTGCAGCAGAGGTGGCTACTATGACCAAGGCAAGGGGCTACCAAGGCTTTCTGCCATACAACAGCTTGCAAGAGAAACACAGAGGCAGCCATTAGTATCACTGCTCCTTCCAATGAAACAACAACAAGCCACACAAGCCAGTGTGCACCAAGCAACACCAAAAGCCTTTTTGCCTTGAATTAATGAGACACAAGGAAGCCTTCATTAGGGAGGATGTGGGTGAAATGCAGGCACTGCACACTACACATGCCTTGCCAAGCCTGCAATGATGAAAAGGCGATCAACTACGAACTCCTGCCACTGCAGAGATGAGGACTCAGGAATACAGGGAACAAGTCTAGGGAGAGAATCCCCCTGGAACTCAGTTGGATAATGTGGCTGGAAACTTAAGCTTTACAGAAGGACATTTGGGCTCCATTTCTCCAGTGGGTTCGGTGATGTGGCTGTTCCAAGCTTCAGAGCAGCAACCAGAGTCTGAGCTCAAGTCTGCAATGTCTTTCCCTGCTAGTTTTCAACGCAATCACCACTCGCACCAGAGCATTTGGCTTCTTAGTTGCTTGAACCTGTTTCTGTCAGCTTTTGAGTATCGCTCTCAAATCTGGCCAACATATACCGTATATTCCCGGCAGTATGCTGGGAAAGCTGAACTAGCTAAACCAAGAGGCAGCTTTACACAAGAGTAGCCAAGGTCTCGAGGACATTCACAAACCATCTGCCACTGCAAGAGCTTGACGCTTTAGAAACGAAGCACACTGAGGCTCTGCCAGTTTGATAGGCTGTATGGAAGACACTCCCTGCTCTCTCAAGATGGCTCTTGATTCACTTTTACAGTTTAAAATGGATTTGCAGGTTGTAGTAACTCTTTTGGTTTTAACTGGTTGTTAGCCACCTTGCATGGAGAAGTGAGATCTCTCTTGTCACACTCCTGGCCCAGCTGCAGCGAATGCCACTGCAGAATGCCACAGGCAGCAACTCTGGCCTGTGCTGAACGCAGAGGTTTAGTAAGCAGTCGTCTGCTTAAGCCTCCGAGATCTGTCACCCAGCAAACTGCCCTGGGCTCCAGTGTTTCCAGGCACACCCTTGGCTACCACCAAGGGAGCCATAACTTTTCCAGGCTAAGCAGGCCTAGCACGAAACATGGGCAGCTGCCGAGGCCCATGGCTGACCCAGGACCCTAGGGGCTCCTGCGGATTGCTGCCAGCCTTACTTGACCTTGGCCTCAACTGCAAGTTCACGCTCACTGTGTCACCGGGGGGGGAGGGATATTTTGTGCTAGAATTTCAATTGGAAAATATTTCTCTGTCCTTATGTTTGTGGATAGCGATATAAGGTTATCCTGGAAATTGGGCAGTTAACACTGCAGCTGTACTTAAAAAATGGCCAGCCTGCAGGCAGAGTTGCTCTCATTAATGCTGGGGCAGGATGGGAGACAGGGGAGCAAACAGAGCTCCAGGAAGGAGAGGCAGCTGTGCATCTCCCCACCACCCCAGCCCGGCTTCTTAGGACCAACTGCTCCTGCTAGATGCGGGAGAAGACCACCACCAGTGGTCACAAGCTCTAACCAATAGGGGTTCTTGGCCATTTTGACCCCAGAAAGATATTTTCGTGCCAAGATGATACAGTTGCCCTGCAAATGTTGCCGGGGTATTGAGGGACCACCTGCTCCCAAGAGTTGCTGCCCGCTTGACAAGGTCATCTGAGGGGGCTCTGCTCCGGGTGCCAACAATGAGGGAGGCTCAGTTGTTGTGCACTTGGGACAGGGCCTTCTCTGTTGCTGCCCCCAGGCTTTGGAATGCTCTCCCAGTGGCCATTCGCTCCTCGGACTCCATCACAGTTTTTAGAAAGCTTCTTAAATCTTGGCTTTTTACCCAGGCTTTTACATGACTGTTTCTACTGCTGCTTCTGTGTGTTTTTACTCATTTATAGTTTTTATGCTTGTATTTTATAGTTTTTAAATTAGATTTGTTTTATATTTTAGCTTAATATTTTAATTGTCATTTTTATTGTATGTTTTTAACTTTTGTAAACCACCTTGGGGTTGTTTTTAATGAAAGGTGGTATATAAATTCAACAATAAATAAATAAAAATAAATAAATAAATGACCAACTAGCTGGGGGAAAGAGTTGCTTAGCTCTCTCACAACATGCACATTCTCTGTAGACTGCCACAATTGCCTGGAAAGGCCTTTAGGGTCAAAGAAGGGACCATGAGCTGTATTTTGCAACTGTATGGCGCAAGATCTGAGAAAGCTTCTGCATGTAGAAGCTCAGCGGCCAGCTGGCAACACACAAACACCAACATCTGATGGCCTAAGAATCCACCCAGGCTCTTGTGTCATACTTACAAATAGGATTTCAAAAGACAAATGAAATGAACACAGGTCACTGAAGGCAGACCAGTACACCGCTCCATCTAGCAGCTACTGGGCCCTGTAAGCCATCTGAAGCACTCGGATGAAAAATCTGGTCAACATCCATGAGACACGCACTGCCCATAAAAGGAGAACAGCTCAACGAAAGTAGTAAAGACAGCCACACTAAAAAACCCATCAATGGAGCCAAGAAAGGCAGCCTGATCAGCACCTCCGGGGTCAGGCAAAGCACAACTCACAAGTCCTAAATTATGCTTAATCCCCATCCAAGCAAAGTCAAGACAAGAACCAAGAAAGATGTGGAAGGCATCTCTCTGAAAACAACTCCTTCAAAAGAGCAAAACAAGGCAAAACACAGATTTGCTATTCCAGCTCGGGCTTTTGAAGAGACACGGCAAAAGAAGTCCAAATCCTTCCAGCAGCAGTTCTGGCTTCAGGTCAGAGGTTGTGCAAAACAGCCAAGCGCAGAGAGTAGAATTCAGGTATGGCACTGCGCCATCTGCAGAGTTAACCCAAGTGTGCAGTCCCTGCACGGAAGAGGGTGTCAGATCCTTTCAGCAGCCTTATATTTTACGGAACCACAGACTTTTCTTTCCTTGCTGCTAAATTCTAAAGGCTCGAGGCGCACCAGAAAACGGCAGAGGGAACACTGCTGTGCCTCCATTGCGCTGGAGAGCCAAATAAAGCCTGTGTGCTGAATCTGTGGCCTCTTTAAAACGACCCATTTTAAAACCAAAGCATGGCAGAAGTTGTGTGTGTGTGTGAGCGCGCACGCACACACACACACACACACACACACCTCTGATCAGCAAGGCATTTTTAAGAGTTCTCACAAAACATCTGGCATAACAAGTTTACTTTGGCTCTCTTCCCACCAAACACTCTCCATAAGCCCCCTCAATGGGTACAGGGGCCAATCAGTGCTTGAACTTCAAAGGGAGATTTATGCTACAAATGCACCTTCCAAATGTCAGTGTGCCCTCCCTGCTCAAGGGAGAAGCTGCGTTTCAGTGTGTCTCTTGTACCTTCCTCGGCCTCCTTGTAAAGCATTGTGGGAGGTGAACTGGTCTTGTCCATTTCAGGGTTGAATTGTTGTCCTGAATGTGTCCATTAACTGTCACGCAAGACACCATACTGAGGTGTCTTTCGCTTCTTTCTCCCCAGAGCCATTACTTTTGGTGGGAAAAGTTGTCCCTTCACTCCACCAAAGAGTAACACCCTGCACTTCTTCCCACACCCGTGAGCCTGTGGGTCCTGGGATGGCAGAGATGCAAGGAAGTCACTTGCCCCGCCCATGCACTGTCCAGACTTATCCAAGGTATCCTTGTTTGGTCCATGCTTGGGTCCCAGGGCAGATCACAGCAATGCTTCCCGGAGCACTGGCGCTGGGGTACTGCAGGCCCTCTAGGGCAGCAGCTGGCAATGAGTCAACATTTGTGCTGCAAGTAAATAATGTATATTTGCAGAATTTGTCTTGGCTGACACGTGATCGTGTCAGCGGCCTTGAAATTAAG
Source organism: Hemicordylus capensis (assembly GCF_027244095.1). Classification (NCBI taxonomy): domain Eukaryota; kingdom Metazoa; phylum Chordata; class Lepidosauria; order Squamata; family Cordylidae; genus Hemicordylus; species Hemicordylus capensis. The sequence goes on along the minus strand of NC_069660.1, from coordinate 3,034,793 downwards.
TTTAGATCATCAGTCGTGGTCCCAGAGGCAGGGAGGAACTATTCTCATTAACGAACGGGTGCAGGACCCGCAATGCCCTGAAAATGTACAGCTGCTTACTGGTCCAGATTGCTACAGACCCAACCTGATACAGCAGAATAAATCCTGACTTAAATTGCCTGCTCGGAGCCAAATGTCTCCATGCAGCTCACTCCAGAAATGGGTTCGAGTTTTACAATTCACTTCCCACTGAGGACAAATAGCTGGCCTTCCGCAGACTGCATGGGCAATAAGCTTCGTTTCCTTGTTCCAGTGCTAAAAGCTCTCATGACAAGAGAGGGTGCCACCGACAAGCAGGACACTACACTGGAAGCCTCTGCAGGGGAGCTTCTCACCACAGAGCCCCCCAACACATCGGGCGGCACCTGCTTCTTGGGTGCTGAACATTCTCCTGGGCAGAAAGCAGCAAAATATAGTGGGGGGTGGGTTGGTAAGTAGGTAGGCAAGAAGCACTTCTTATACTTGGGGAGGAGGACATTTCCACCCGGAAAAAATCTAGGAGGCGGCTTTTCAGTACGCTAAAACGTGGCAGGGGGTGGCATCCACCCAAGAGTTCTGAAGGAACTCGAGTGTGAAATTGCTGATCTCCTAGCAAAAATATGTAACTTGTCCCTACATTCAGGCTTTGAACCAGAGGACTGGAAATGTAACTCCAATTTTCAAAAAGGGATCCAGGGGGATTTGGGAACCGACAGGCCGGAATTTTAGCTTAAATTCTGTGGAAATTAAATTAAATTGATGGAAAGCATACTTAAGGATAAAACTGTTAAACATATAGAAGAACAGGGTTTTCTGGAGGAGAACCAGCCTGGCTTTTGCAAGGGCAAGTCTTGCCTCACTAACCTTTTGGAGTTCTTTGAGAGTGTCAACAGGCATGTGGATAAAGGTGAGCCGGTTGACATAGTATACTTGGATTTCCAAAAAGCTTTTGACAAAGTTCCCCACGAAAGGCACTTGGGTAAACTTAGCAGTCATGGAATAAGGGGACAGGTTCATGTGTGGATTGGTAACTGGTTGAAGGACAGGAAACAGAGGGTAGGGATAAATGGAGAGTTTTCACACTGGAGGGAAGTAAGAAGTGGGGTCCCCCAGGGATCTGTATTGGGACCAGTGCGCTTTAACTCCTTCATAAATGATCTAGAAGTTGAGGTGAGGTGGCCAAATCTGCAGATGGCATTAAACTTTTAGGTTTAATGTTCAAAACAGATTGTGAGGAGCTCAAAAAATCTCTCTCCAAACTGGGTGAGTAGGCAATAAAGTGGCAACTGTGGTTCAATGTAATACATATTGATATGCATCAATAGTGATGCATATTGGGACAAAAAACTCCAACTTCGCATATAAGCTGATGAGAGTTGAGTTGCTGGTGAATGACCAGGAGAAAGAGCTGGGGTCATGGTGGACATTTCGTTGAAAGTGTTGACTCAATGCATGGCAGCAGTGAGAAAGTCCAATTCCATGCTAGGGATCATAAGGAAGGGGACTGAAAATAAGAATCTATGTATAAGATAGATTTGGAGGCCATATTTAGCGTGCTGTGTACTGTTTTGGTCATCGTATCTTAAGAAGGATATTGTAGAACTCAAAGAGGTGCAGAAGAGGGTAACCAAGATGATCAGGGGCCTGGAACACCTTCCTTATGAAGCAAGGCTACAGCATCTGGGGCTCTTTACTCTGGAAAAGAGGTGAATATGGAGAGACATGATAGAGGTATATAAAATTATGCATGGAGTAGAGACAGTGGACAGAGAGAAATTTTTTCTCCCTCTCTCACAACACTAGAACCAGGGGCCATCCCATGAAATTAAATGTCGGGAAACTTAGGACCGACAAAAGGAAGTACTTTTTCACACAGCACATAATTAATATATGGAATTCTCTGCCACAGGGTGTGGTGATGGCCACTAGCTTGGATGGCTTTAAAAGGGGCAAAGGACAAATTCATGGAGACCAGGTCTATCAGGGGCTACTAGTTTTGTGGCAATAGGCCACCTCCAGCCTCAGAGGCAGGATGCCTCTAAATATCAGTTGCAGGGGAGCAACAGCAGGAGAGAGGGCATGCCCTCACCTCCTGCTTGTGGGATTCCCAGAGACATCTGTTGGGCCATTGTTCCTGTGTCGAACAGGATGCGGGACTAGAGAGGCCTTGGGCCTGATCCAGCAGGGTTGTTCTTATGAGAGCCTCTAGGCTGGGCTAAGTAGGGACAGCTGCTTGCTCCCAGCTAAATAAAGAGAGCCCTCACTTGAAAAAGGGGAAAGACCCCAGCTCTGGCACAAGGGCATTTGCTTTAGGGCTGTACCCAAGTCCTGAGCCTTACTCCCCAAGAGTTGGTGTGCTCATGTAAGAACTGGCAGGATTTGGACAAACCGAGTGTTTTAATAAAGACATTTAAGCTGCACACAGTTCTCTCTCATTATCCGAGGTTGAAGATTTTATCAACCAGCCGCCCAGCCTAGAGCTGCCATGCAACTATCTGTATAATCTTTGCAAGATCGCATGCAGGTATAAAAGGAGAGCCCAGAGTCACTGTGCGTTGGATGGGAAGAGCAGCACGCAGCTCTCCAGGAGCCAAGTCACAGCAGTGTGAGAGGAGGGCCACTCCACCGGGACACCCTGTTCAGCCCTTGTCTCTCCTTCTGGACTGCTTTGCCCTCTGCAGTCACTCACGTCCCACCCAAGAACAGCTGCTTGCAACAGTCAGCATCTGATGGCCACAGGCTGCCCTCAATGTGCTGCCCAGGGACAACACAACAGACGGCAAGCTGACACGCAAGCAGAGTCATTCATTACAGGCCCGTTTTTGTCCCGGGGTGTGGAGCAGAACATGCTGCCTGGCTGGAAGGGGCACATTTCCGAGAAATGCTCCTGCCGCTGCCCATTCACTCGCCCTCTGGCTTCTGGCCACTGCAGAACTCCAGTCAGTGGCCAGTCCCTCTGCTCCCAGCTCAAGCTGCCTCTAGAAAAGGCCTTGCCATTTGCCCATGTGGCTGCAGGGGGGGCTGGATCAAGAACTGCCAGACAGCTCAGAGATGTGTGGGAAGCCACTTCAGCAACAGAGTCAGGCAAGGCAGGAGCTGTGGGGGTGGTGGTGGTGGTGGTGGGGAGAATCGTAACACAGCAGTAATTGAGAGAGGGGAGCACCAGATATTCTGGGGATGGGAAAATACCAGGAATTGGGCCCAGAATGAACCTCAGAACAAGTTGGGAACTGGAAAGATTTCTTTCAAGAGAGCACAAGCAGGGGCAGCTCACCCTGACAAGCTGGGGTGGCGGGCACAGATGCCTCTGCCTTCTGGAGCTGCGCTTGCTCCTCTATCCCCTGCCCCACATTTCCCACAGGCTGCCCATTTGCACAGCTCTACCTGATGAATGGCCAGCCTGCAAGCAGTGTGTGGTGGTGGGGGCTGGGGAGAGGAGCAAATGGAGCTTCAGGAAGCAGAGGCAGCTGTGCCTGCTTTGGTGCCCCCTCCCCAACTTGTCAGAACAAGTTGCTCCTGAGCTCAAGGAGTTATTGTTCCTTCCAAAAGAATCACCCCCTTTAGCATTCAAGCAAGCCTGTGCTTGGGCCGCTCAATTCCAGATCTACCAAGATTTGCCCCCACTCCCCCTGCATCTCACACCCCCACACTGTTCCATGGAGACCTTTGCCGCCAAGATCTACTTCACATAACATGGATCAAAAGCATACAGAGACATATCAAGCAGCTCAGCTACAAGCCTCTCTCATCACAAAGGCTGAGGAGGAGTAATAAGAACAGCCCTGCTGGATCAGGCCCAAGGAGGCCTCTCTAGTCCAGCATCCTGTTTCACACAGTGGCCCACCAGATGCAGCTGGAAGCCACAGGCAGGAGCGGAGGGCATTAGTGATGTGCAAACAGGCAGGTTCAGTCTGAAGGTTCAGGGTCGAACCGAACCACCCCGTTTGGTCCAACCCACCCCCCAGCCATTCAGGGGGTTCGCAGCACAAAGAGCGCGCGTAGCACACAGAGGCTGATTGAGCAGGCATGGCGGCATCCAAAATGGCCACCGTGCCGGAGCGGGAAAGCCCAAATTGGCTGAATGGGCTGGTTTGGGAGGCAAGGAGGCCAGCGGGGGGAGGAGGAACCCCCCCACGGATGGCCCTCCCCCACCCACCTAGAGCAAGTTCCCCAGAGGGGGTAAGTTCTAATATATATATATATTTTTAAGCAAAACAACAAGAAAAAAATATCACAAGACCTGCCCCTCCCACTGGACCGAACCAAACTGGGAGTGGGTGGGTTCCGAGGCGGTTCCGCAAAGAACTGGCCCAGTCTGGGTCAGACTCGAACCAAACCAGCCGGTTCCGTGCACACCCCTAGAGGACATGCCCTCTCCCCTGCAACTGGTATTCAGAGGAATCTGCCTTTGAGGCTGGAGGTGGCCCACAGCCCTCTGACTAGTAGCCCTTGATAGACCTCTCCTCCATGAAGTTATCCAAGCCCTTCTTAAAGCCATCCAGGTTGCTGGCTGTTACCACATCTTGTGGCAGAGAATTCCACATGTTGATTATGCATTGTGTGAAAAAGCACTTCCGCTTGTTGGTCCTAAATTTCCTGTCAATCAGTTTCATGGGATGACCCCTGGTTCTAGTGTTGTGTGTGTGAGAGAAAAATTTCTCCCTAACCACTTTCTCCACACCATACATAATTTTATAGACCTCTATCATGTCTCCTCGCTGTCGTATTTTTTCTAAACTAAGAAGCCCAGGTGTTGTAGCCTTGCCTCATCAGAAAGGTGCTCTAGGCCCCTGATCATCGTGGTTGCCCTCTTCTGCACCTTTCCAGTTCTATAATGTCCTTTTTTAGATGTGGTGACCAGAATTGTACACAGTACTCCAGGTGTGGCTGCACCATAGTTTTGTACAAGGGCATTATAATATTATCAGTTTTATTTTCAATCCCCATCCTAATGATCCCTAGAATGGAATTAGCCTTTTTCACAGCTGCTGTACATGGAATTGGGGGAAAAATGCAAAACCCGTGGAAAAAAAACCAAAAATGAATAATGAATGAATAATAAACGGATAAATAACCAGCTGTCAATACACGTGAAAATAATCAAACACATCTGTATAACACATATAAAAATACAATAGCATAATACCAAGTAGAATTACAAAATGCAATGAAAAAATGAGACACCAGTGTATACAGGTGTCCAAACAGAGTCCGAGATGTCTTCAAAATGAGAAATTGAAGAGTACATACAGTACAGGTAATGAGTCCTCAAATCCAAAAGGAGGAAACGATGTACTCAGTAAGATGTTGTGAATGCATATAGTTCAAGTCATGAATCCTTCATACGAGGAAAGCAAGCAACATGCTCTGTAATGACTGATAGTAATTGGTAATAGAAGACAAAGCACATGAGGGAAAAACCATGGAATTGACATTTTCAATGAGCTGTCCACCACGACCCCAAAATCCCTCTCCTGGTCAGTCACTGACAGCTCAGATCCCATCAGCATATACTTGAAGCTGGGGTTCTTCGTCCCAATACACTTGCCAACACTGAACCGCATTTGCCACTTTGTCACCCACTCACCCAGTTTGGAGAGATCCTTTTGGAGCTCCTCACAATCTGTTTTGGATTTCAGTACCCAAACGAGTTTGGTATCATCTGCAAATTTGCGCACCTCACTGCTTAACCCAACTTCCAGACCATTTATGAATAAATTAAAAAGCATTGGTCCCAGGACAGACCCTTGGAGGGCCCCACTTCTTACTTCCCTCCACTGGGAAATCTCTCCATTTATACCTACCCTCTGTTCCCGCTGTCTGCAGTCGCAGACAGGTGAGGCTGCGTCAGGTAGGACTAACTGACCAGGTCTAGGTTGCCATTCACGTGGCATCAGCTGAGTGTGTTTTTCTCAGCAGCCAGCATATACCTTTGAAGGACGACGACCTGAGGCATCCCTCTGAACAATACTCACTTCAAGCTTTTTCTCCTTCTCTGTCAGCACGTCCTTCTGGTTCTGCGTGTACTCAACCAGCATGCGGGCCAGCTGGCGCCGGTCTTCCAGTTCTGCCGCCAGGCGCCCATTGTACTCCGCTAGTAGCAAACATGCCTCGTCCACAGTCTTTGAAAGGCGCTCGGCTGCCTCTTTGTCTAAGTGCAAAGGTGGCAAATAATTTACATTGGCTCCATTCAAAACCCTTTTTGTTGCCGACAAAAAAGCAGCTCCCCACCAGCCAGACTCTTGCCTAAGAGGAGGGACCAGAACCCAGTGGCACAATACCGGCTCTGCATGCAGTCAGCCCGAGGTCCACTCCCCGGCAGCATTGCCAGGTGGCAGCAGATGATGGCAAAGCCCTCTCTCTGCCCAAGACTCTGGAGGGCCACTGTCCAGCTGTGTAGACTCTACTGGGTGAGAGGGGCCGTCCAACCCGCTCTGGCAGAGCAAGGCAACTCCATGTAGAGAGTGAATGCCCATCAGGGAGGTTTGTGGGTGCCAACAGAGGACTGCAAGGGTCTTCAACAAAAGCCCAGGAGCATCCCCCAACGCTGGTGCAGCTAGTTCTGAAGTGCAGTGTGAAGGCAGGCAGGCTGTCTGGCAGGACAGGCAGCTCAGCCTGAGCCTGATCTAGCAATTGTGCAGCCTGCAGTAGCCAGGTCAGAGTCAGCAGCCAGGTGGAACCCAGCTGGCCCTCCCCTGAACCCTGCTGAGCTGGTAGCTACAATACTGCCTGCTGGCCCTCCACAGGGGTAGCAAAGAAGTGCAGACAAGAGCAGGCCAGAAGCACTCTCCTCCAGAGAGCTGCCGTGAGGGCAAAGAGACCAAGCTCTGCTGCTGCCACCGCCAACATGTGCGGCTTGACACCCCTGGGGCCTAACCACTCGAGAGCTATGGTGCCAGAGGGGGCCCACCACCAGATATGGTTGTGTGGGACTCCTCAGGCTGCATCACCTATCTGAAGTATCATCCTCTTATTTATTTATTATCTATCATATTTTTATTTATTATTTCTCTGTGCAAACCGCCCTGAGCCATTTCTAGAAGGGCGGTATAGAAATCAAATGAATGAATGAATGAATAAACAAACAGATAGATAAATACATATGCTCTGCCGAAACCCCAGCCCACTATACGTTGCAAGCACAACATACCTCTCCTCCATTGTGGGATGGCAGGAAGAGAACTTGAACAGGCATTAGAGAATGGGGTGAAAGATGGAAACTAATGACAGAGAAGTAGAGGCTTTGCAAATGTCTCTGGGGCTAAAATGTGGAAGTCCAGGCACAAGCAACTGCCCTGATGAGATGTGAAGCAAGGATCACTTTCAGTGACAACTGCTCTCCACTGCAACATGAGCAACCGTCTTCCAAAGGGGGAAAGAAAGGGCAGCGTGGATGGCAGGGGCCCAGCAACTAGCAAGTTATATGGGGCCAAAAAACCCCAAAGGGAAGAAGAGAGAAGCCCACATTCATCTTTTGCCTGCGAGTCAGAACTTGCAAACACCATCCAGCATCCCAGAGACAGGAAGAGGAGGACAGCCACATCGCTCCCCTCGCACTCAAGTGAGACTTTAGAGTCTCAAGGTGCAAAATTTCACCCTCCTGAGAAAAGGCCACTCATCTATTGCCAGGCGTTTTGAGTATTGCAACTCTTTGTCTAATTCAGTTCTTTCAAACAGAAACCAAAGCTGTCTCCCATCCCATCCCAAAATAACCTTTGAGGCCATATCCTTTGAATTCTTTGATGTGGAAGAGAGCTTTGCGCTCTCCTGGGAAGACTGAATCAGAGTTGCCCCAAAGAGCTACAATACGCGAAACATGGTAGGCAATAAATCATGCCCCCCCAATAATTTTTATTCAATTTTTCCACAATGTTTTTATTATATGCGAAGGTCTCCTCACTTTTCGTTCATGCTTTGGGGGACTTTCCTCACTTTGGAGTCTCACCTGTAATCTTCTCTAACAGTGAAACGTCCTGAACCTCTTGGGGAAGCGAGGCAATCTTCTGTCGTACAGTGGCATCTCCAGAGGCTGCGTTTTCTAGATCTTGCAGGGCTTTGATCAAGTCTTCAGTCTACAGGGTGGAAACAAAAGGCTACAATGACCAGCTATTTTCCTCAAGGCCATGGACGACACACACTGTGTAAAGCACTACTTCCTGTGCATACTGCAACTGCCTTTCACTACCTAGCATACATTCCAGCAGTAATTCTTTAGCATCCGGAAGAACCTCCCTGCAGTTGCTTCCTGAGATACTGACAGCTTCTTCTGAGGCTCTGGGTATCTCTTCTCCCAGAAAAGAGTATCCATTGTCAGAGTTTTGCCCAACACACATTTCTGCTGGAAAGAACTGCTACCCTCCAGGCAACTGCTTGATCAGTCACCATCTGCATAAGGAGGGAGAAGCAGGATTCACTCAAGACATGTTGCTGCCTCCAAGAGCATTCCCCAGGAGTGCTCTCCAAGTGCCTCAGGCTGGACACTGCCTTGTTGGAGTCTCTTAAGTCTCATGCTGGCCTGAGCACCTTGCAAGTCACCCATGTGGTTATCACCAGTGGAGGCCACAGCTCTGTTCAGGCACAGGAGAAACCTCTGCCACACATGACCAGCCCTGCTCCTGCTAATCTCCACTGCTGTGGTTGCCAGTCTGCTGCCTGCTGCAGCCTCTGCCCAGGGGATCAGGTTACCCTTCATACAGGGGGGCTATTGCTCTCACTCATTCTCCAAGATTACTTCTGAAGTCAGGGATCTATAATCTCCTTAGGTTAGCACATAACCCACCATGCACATCAATGACAGGACCTAAACCATAGTCACAAAGAGCAACATGCAGAGAGCTGGCCTCCTCTAGTGAAGGAAAATGGAGAGGTCAAGGTAGGCAGAAAGCTCTGGGCATACTAGCAACTTTCAGAAATGACTGCCACTACTGCTGTGGATATTTATATACTGCTTGTCAACGAAAATGCTCAAAGCTCTTTGGTAACCCAGGACACAGCGGTAGAGAACAGTCAAACTCCACCAAACTGCATCAGATTTCATCCCATTAGCTCAGAGAAGGGTAAACAAGTAGCGATGCTTCCCTGACATAAAGGTCCCTGCCATGAGGAGCTTACACAATAAACTTGGAGCAAGAGAACACACATTTCCCCTCACCTGAATCATCTTGATCATTCTTCCCACATGGAATTATTCACAACCCTATTCCCAAATTCATGGTTTTACTGGGATGGGATGGGATGGGAGTTTACCATTAGGGGTGTACACAAAACCGGCTTGGCCTGTTTGGCTCGAATCCGAACCCAATTCGAACCAGGGTGGGTAGGTTTGGTTTTGCTCGAACCCACCCCCTGGTTCAAATTTGAACCCAATTCCAACTGGCTCTAAAAGGTAAAGTTGTGCTGTCGAGTTGGTGTCAAGTCCTAGCAACCACAGAGCCATGTGATTTTCTTTGGTAGAATACAGGAGGGGTTTCCCATTGCCATCTCCCACACAGTATGAGATCGGAGCATTGGTTTCACTTGCCGTGAAGGCTTCTTCTGGTTGGTGTTGCCAGGGACACCTCTGGGTTATCCTTTCCCACTAGCTCCTAGGCAGGACAGATTTGATTTGCCAACAGAGATTTGGCCACGCCTCCTTGGGGCTAGGAGGATAACCCCTCCCAGTTCTTTCGTCCAAGATACATATACACACCAAAGAAGGTAACAGAAAGGTAAGAACCATGGAAACAACAGGAACTAAAAACCGGGAAACTGAACTAAGTGCTCGGAAGATCTACAAGAGTTAGCCCTGGAGCGGTAGTGATGACTGTCCCGAAAAGCTATTGCTTAGCCTAGGGAGTCAGAGGATACACCACCTCTATCAGGATAAGGCCAGGAGCGCCAAACTGGGTGGGTTGAGGTGTCCCTGGCAACACCAACCAGAAGAAGCCTTCACGGCAAGTGAACCAATGCTCCGTTCTCGGTTGTTGTTGCCAGGGACACCTCTGGGACATACCACAGCTTGGCCAAAACCGGGCGGGAGCGCTCCGGCCTACTCCTGAGGGAGGACCCGCTGAAGCACCCTTCTGCCAAACGCGGCTTGGATGGTAGCGTGGGTCTCGATTTTATAATGCCTGGTAAACGTTGAGGGCGTGGACCAAGTGGCGGCCCTACATATGTCCTGAGCTGGTGCATTAGATGAAAAAGCGGCTGTGGAAGCTGCAGCCCTTGTTGAGTGCGCCAAGATGTTTGTTGGTGGTCTAAGATGTTGCACCTCATACGCTAGTACGATGCATGCCCGTATCCAACAGGCGATTGTGGGTGAGGTTACGGGGGAACCTAAGGACCTAGGGTGAAACGAAACGGACATCTTGTCCGTGGTCCGAAGTGAGGCTGTGCACTTCGCTTAATATATCTCTTTAGACATCGACGGACATCTAGCTTGTGCCACAACTTCTCCTTCTCATGCACTGGATGCAGGCAGAACGAAGGGAGGAAAACATCCTGAGACTGGTGAAAAACCGAAGCGACCTTAGGTCTAATGAAAGGGTCTGGGATCAGCCTCACAGCTTCCTTGGAGAAGATACAGAATAATTTGTGAATAGACAGAGCTCTCAGCTCCGAAACCCGCCTTGCCGATGTTATTGCTACTAGAAAAGCCAGTTTGAACGACAGCACCTTAAGCGGGATGTCAGCAATCGGTTCAAATGGAGCCCTTTGAAGTGCCTTTAGGACAACATGCAGCTCCCATGACGGAAAGCGGTGAACAGTTGGTGGGGACAACAGCGTTGCTCCCCGCAAAAAACGTTTGAGGTACGGAAACGTTTGCCAAGTGTCCATCTTATTTCCTGATATCAGGCCTACTAGGGACGCTGCTTGGCGTTTTAAGGTGTTTGGTCGTAGACCTTTTTCCAAGCCCTCTTGTAGAAAAAGGAGGACGTGCTGCAACTTGGCGCTGCCCCTAGGTACTGAGTGACAGACTGACCAATGAAGAAAAGCCCTCCACGTACATTGGTATATACGGTTAGTAGAGGGTCTACGGGACGCCAACATGGTGGTGACGACTTTAGTCGAATAGCCAAACTGTCTTAAAGTTCGCCGCTCAGTCTCCATGCAGCAAGCCTTAGCCAGCCTGGATCGGGATGCAGAACTGGCCCCTGTGACAGCAGGTCGGGAAGGACTGGAAGTTCCCAGGGAGCCTCCGTGGATAGATCTAGGAGCTCTGGGAACCAAGGCCTTCGTGGCCAGAACGGAGCTATTAATTAATATGGCTTGGGCTCGCAGTAGCCGTATCCTCCTCAGGACCCTGGCTAACAAGGGGGTCGGGTGGTAGGCGTACAGTAGGCCCTCCGGCCATTCGGTTGATAGTATATCCGAGGCCACAGCCCTCCTGCATGGGAACCTGGTCATCAACCGAGGCAGTTGTGCGTTCGACTGAGAGGCGAAGAGATCGACCACTGGGGTTCCCAGTCTCCTGACGATTGCCTGGAAGATAGTTGGATGTAGTGACCACTGCCCTGGCTGGATGGCTTCCCTGCTGAGCCAGTCTGCCAACACGTTGAGATCTCCTTTCACATGATGGGCTGTCAATGAATTTAACTCCCTCTCTGCCCAAGAGAGTAAGTGAATCGCCTCCAGGTGTAATGATTTCAAACGGGTTCCGCCTTGCCAGTTCACGTGCGCCTTTGCAGTTGTGTTGTCTGTTTTTATTAATACGTGACGCTTGCGAACTGTCAAATGGAAAGCTAGCAGCGCCAGTCGAATGGCATGGAGCTCCCTCCAGTTGATGCTGTGCTTCTTTTCTGCCTCTGTCCACAGTCCCTGGGTCGTCAGGCTGAGGCAGTGGGCACCCCAGCCCGTCGCTGGCGTCCGTGGTCACTACGATTCTGGGGGAGTCCCGAAACTCCCTTCCCTGGAGCAGGTTCACCGGAGACAACCACCAACAAAGTGATCTCCTGAGAGTGGGTGACAGCCTCAACCTCAACTTCCTCCGCCATGCAATAGAGACCTGGTGAGGGAGCAGGAACCACTGGAGGGGCCTGTAGAGTAGATGAGCCCATGAGACGACCTCTATCGTGGCGACCATCAGGCCCAGGAGCCTTGCTAGAGACAACAACAGAGGGGACGGAGACAGCAGAATGCCCTGTATTACCTCCCTGATCGTCTCGAAGCGGTCTTGCGGAAGGAAGAGCCGGTCTCTTTTTGTGTTGATCACAACGCCCAGGTGACGGAGCTGATGGCTCGGAATGAGTTGACTCTTTTTTCGGTTGACTACGAAACCGTGAAGTTCTAATTCTGAGAGTGTCACTGAGAGATCCCGCTGGGCCTCTAGGTGGGTATGGGATTGAACGAGCAAATCGTCGAGATACGCAAATAACCTGACCCCCTGTAGTTGAAGGCGCGCCACCAGGGGAGCCAGGACTTTGGTGAACACCCTGGGAGCGGACGAGAGGCCAAACGGAAGAGCAGCGTATTGAAAATGAAGGTCTGCGTACTTGAAGCGCAACAGCCTTCTGCTCTCCTGGTGAATCGGGATATGCAAATAGGCCTCCTTGATGTCGATAGACACTAAGAGGTCCAGATGATGCAGGGCCTCCGTGATTGACTGTAATGTCTCCATGCGAAAATGCTCCCGCTTTACCCATTTGTTCACGTATTTTAAGTCTAGGACCGCTCGCCTGGACCCGTCTCTTTTGGGGACGGTAAACAGAATAGAATAGACGCGCCCCCGCCCCCCCCCGGGCGGATGGAACCGGTTCTATCGCTCCAATTTCCAGCAGGTGATGGATCGCCTGGGACATCTCTGCATGTTTCTTCCAAGAGCGAGATCTTGGGGTTGGAAGAAACCTTTGAGGAGGGGGGGCGTCCAACTATTCTGTACCCTGTCCGAATGATTTGAAGGACCCAACTGTCTGTTATGGAGGACTCCCAGATGGAGAGGAAGCCCCCCAGACGGCCCCCCAGGAATTCCAAGTGGGCGTCATTGACTTGTCTTTTGCTTGGTTGCAGTGGGCTGTGGCTTGAAGTATGGCCGGCCCCTGTAAGAGGAACGTTGGCAGCCCCAGGAACCACGCTGTTGCCTAGTGTCTCTATCCCTGCCCCTGAAAGGCCGAGAACCTCGAAAGGGCTGTGACTGAGAAAACCCCTTCTTAAAAGCACGATCGGGCTTGTGGCCAGCCAATGGCATGGTTTTGCGCTTGTCATAAGATTCCACTAGGACGTCCTTAAGGGCGGCCTCCCCGAACAATTTTGTTGCGTCGTAAGGCACAGCGGTCAGGTTACTCTTTGACGTATTGTCAACTGACCAGTTCTTTAACCACAAGTGGCGGCGCCCCAGCACTGATGCAGCAGCTACTCTTGAGGAAAACCTGACGGAGTCCAATGTAGCATCCCCTATAAAGGCCTGAGCCTTCTGCACCTTGACCAGTTCCTGTCTTAGTTTAACTGGGTCAGAGGGTGTGTCATTGAGTAGATCGTCTAGCCACAAGAGGGAGGCTCTTGTGGCCATAGAGGCTGCAGTGGCCGCTCGTGTGGACAATGAAGAATTATTATGTGCTCTCTTAAAGGCAAGCTCAGCCTTTTTATCGGCTGGGTCCTTTAACGTTACCTCACCATCCCGTGGGACCAGGGAATTGGAGACCAACTGGGCGATGGAAGCATCAGCGCAGGGCGTCTTGAGTAGGTCAGATGGTTCCTGCTGGTAAGAGTAGAAGCGGTTAGTCACTGACATAGGTTTCCTATTAGCTGCTGGGAGCAACCATTCCTGCTTAACTACCTCTGTGAACAGCCTAGGGAAGGGCAATAGAATGTCCTTAGGCTTCGCCCTTGGGAAAATTATCTCCCCTTTGTCAGAGGTGGCGGAATCGATGGATGCACCCTGATGCAGTCCAATTGTCTTAATAATTCGAGACATTAATGGATTGTAATCCTCGGCCACAAATAGCCTTTGCGAGACCGACACAGCCTCGTTGTCCTCCCCTCCAGACCACTCCCCTTCCTCCCTGTCGGGGTGTTCTGGATCTTGTGGCAGACGTCCCGGGTTGGATGGACTATCCCCCGCATCGGAATCCGAGGCATTGGGGGCCCTTGGTTTCGTGGGTCTGAGGTCAGCTGGGGTAGGATCCCCGGAGTTGTGCTCAGAAAGCTCAGAAGAACGAGAGGAGGAGGGTGCGTGCTTTGCAGGCTTTGACACCTTTTTATTTTTAAGGTGTTTTTTCTTTTCTTTTGCCTTTTTAGGTGAGGGGCTATCTTCCCTACTGGAGGAGGAGCTTTCAGAGGACGAGATGGTCCTTTTCTTTCTCTTATAATTTCTTTTTTTCCTTTTTAGCAGGTCTGACCTGGTAAACTGTCTCTATGATGGCATTTTTAAACCATGCCTGCCATTCAGGAGGTACGGTCTTTGGCATGGTTATGGAAGGGACAGCAACTCCTGACATGCTAGTCTGCCCCAGTGTCACAATAGCAGGATCCCGATACTCCCCCGGTACCTCCCTGAAAGGTGATTCCACACACGAGGTCCCTGCAGAGGGCTGGTTGGAAGCCTCTAAAATGGCTGCCGCTCCCTCCTTTCGTGCCATTTTTGCCCTCTCCTCCGCCATTTCGCGCTCTTGTAAAAGCAATATCTGCCTTATCTCCGCCGATGTAGGAGGCGGATTAGCACAGGGAAACCTCGAAAAGAGCAGGCAGTTGTCCGAATCTAAAGAGGTCGTTTGTGCCGTGCGTCTCGCAGCCCGAAGGCAGGAGAACAGGGGCAAGCCGAGAAGCGAGCGGCGCGGGCGGCTCTGAGGTGGCTGTCGCAGGCAGCGAGGCCGTTTTGAGAGCTGCGGCTCTTGGGGCAAGAAGCGCTGCCGCTGCTGCAGCTATCGGCGGGAGAATCGGGCGGTCTACCGACAATAGTTGAGGAGCCTGAGAGGCGGTCTGCCGAAAGTGGCTGAGGGGCCTGAGAGGTGGGCGGGAGACCCCCTCTATGCAGGGGCAAGCCAAATGGCTTTGAAGTGCCGGGACCAAACGGCTCTTGGCGGGGCCCGCATAGCACTAAAACAAACTTTCCCCTATGCTCAAACTCCATACAAGAGGGAGCGGGACGGGAGAGGGAGGGGGGGAAGAGAAGGGACTAAGAGAATGACAATAAGGGTTTTTGTTTTGTTTTTTATGACAAAGGACAAAGGAGGACGAACGACGAGGAAAAACTCACGACAGGAAACTAAATGCAAAGAATAATTGTGGAGCTCAAGAAAAACTCTCTGCCTGGAGCTGAGCGAGGACAGAAAGAACTGGGAGGGGTTATCCTCCTAGCCCCAAGGAGGCGTGGCCAAATCTCTATTGGCAAATCAAATCTGTCCTGCTTAGGAGCTAGTGGGAAAGGATAACCCAGAGGTGTCCCTGGCAACAACAACCGAGAAGATGACTTTCTGCATCTTCCTATATCGCTGCTGCCTGATAGGCACCAGCGGGGATTCAAACCAGTAACCTCTTGCTCCCTAGGCAAGTTACTTCCCTGCTGCACCATTAGGTGGCTCTAAGAGGTTCTACAAGGGGTATAATGGGGACTCGAACTGGCCCATTATTCCCTATGCAGAGTACAAAAGCAGGGGCACAAAACCAGGGCGGGTGGTAGGCAGGGATGCCTACCACCCACTGAACCCCAAAGCAATCAGACCCTCCTGCGATTTTTAATGATTTAAAAAGATTTTTCTTTCCTTTTTTTGGCATTTCTCCATAGGGAATAATGAGACTGCCCCCTTGTGGAGTTCCTGGACACCAAACAACTTCACCCCATTTTTGTTTTGTAATTTGTAAGATTTTAGCCGGTCTCAATGCTAAAAGAGGAGAGCTGGTCTTGTGTTAGCAAGCATGTCTTGTCCCCTTAGCTAAGCAGGGCCCGCCAGTTTGAACAGAACCAGGATCTGTTTGGTTTGGACTCGGACCGGCATTGCCAATTCAATGCCCTGTCTGGTTCCAGTTTGAACCGGACCGGTTTGAATTCAAACCAATTCAAATTCAAACCTGTTTGCACATCCCTATTTACCATCAATCCTTCCACAGCTGTTTATCTCTGATGGTAAACTCCCATCCCTGTAAAACTCTGAATTTGCAAAGAGGGGTGTGAATAATTCCATGTGGGAAGAACGGTCAAGTTTCAAGATGATTCAGATGGGGGGATAGTGTGTGCTCTCTTGCTCCAAGTTAATCACAACTTCCTTGGCACCAGCTAAAAGCACCTTCCATTCCAACAAGCGCCCGACTGAACGGCACCTGCCACTCCTGCTCTGGCAAGCCCAACTCCTCAGAGGTGTGTGGCCATGAATGCCGGTTCCACGGCAGCAGCATATCCACTGGCTTCTGTTTTTAGGCCCCTGTTTGCACTACAGCCAAAGGAGCTGAGTGGCAGTGGGCACCCAACACAGAATTCTTCCTTTCATCTTAAGTTCTCCGGAGCCAAGCAGAGAGCCAATCCGCTTTGTATCTAAATTTATCTCCTGTTCACACAGAACTCAAAGCCCCACTTACAAGACTTTAAAACACAAACATGCAACTTACAATCTAATCATAAGTGTACAAAAGAACAATAATAGACTGTCAACTTAGGAGTGTCATAGTTAAGGAATGCAGAGGTTTAAAAACAGAACAAGCCTATCTTCAGGGGAAGCTCTTGGGGAGGCGGGGCAGGTTTGCAGCTGGTGACCAAAAATATAAAAAAATCAGGATACTGCAGAGCTCAAAAAGAATGCAGAAAAGTGCAAGAGTCAAGGGGTGGAGCATCTTCCCTCAAGAAATGCAACCAACCAACCATCTTTATTACGGTCCAAGACCAGCATACTCAAGGAAAGCAAACTGTTCAGCTTTTTAAATAAGAAGTACACAGCTCAAAGGGAGGGTCAGAATCAGTGTTCCCTGGAACATAGATTCCCAGATGATGTGGAGTACAACTCCCATCTCCCCAAGCCAAAGGCCATTGCAGCTGGGGATTATGGGAGTTGTAGTCCACAACATATGGGAATTCCTGTTCCAGGGAACACTGGTCAGAACATGTCATCCATGGCAAGGAGAATGTGCCCAGAGATAAGTTTCTCTCCCTCATAATCCTGGAAATTGCTTGGCAGCAGACTCAGGAGACAAAAGAATGCCCATCTTCACACTGTGCAATTAACATATGGAATACTTTGCCACAAGAGATGGTTAGGGGCCTCTGAGGGGAGATTAGACAAAGCCCCAAAGGGGAGACCAGTCAACAACTATTTGCTGTGATGGCTAAATTAGAACCACCACCAAGTTCGATCTACCCCAGCTGGTGGGAAAATTCCCTGCGAGCTGCCGCCAGTCCCAGGAGAGAATACTGGGCTAGGCTGGCCAGTGGCCTGCTCAGCTGCAGTTGGGGGGACAAAGAGAGCAGGGTGGCATCCACCCAGCCACAGACAGAAGTGGGGTGCTGAGTGAGAGGTGCCTTGGAGCTAAGCCAGCAGGGCTCCACTCACTTGACATTCTTTTCAATTTTATTTCTCAAGCTAGAGTTTCATCTCCTGCCTTTTGGCCCACAAGGCAGCTCACAACACTGAAAAAGAAGCTACAAAAAGCAACAGGAACCCATTAACAATTCAATCAATACCAGAATGAAGAGACAGAGAAGCAGCAGGGTAAAATAAAACCAAACCAAACACCTGTCAACCAAGTGCCTTTGACCAGGTGACAAACACCATGAGAAGTAGGCCAGGTAGGCCTCAAGGGGTAGGAGGTTCCACAGTCTGGGGGCTGTAACCAAGAAGGCCCTGCCACATATCCCTCTCCCCACACCCCTCCAAACCTGGAGGAAGCGCGGTGGGATACAAAGCAGGGCCTTAGATGATGAATGAAATTCTTAACAGAGCTGGGGCCTCACTACTGGGAATTCCTCCTGCATGAGCCTCCTTGAAATAAATGGAAGACAGTAAAATCATGCAGCTTCTTACACAAGAGTTTCCCCATGGCACTAGCTTGGTTAATTTGTAACCCGTATTCATTAGTTTGGATGGTTTATTTAAAAAAGACAGACTCCCCAAAGGATTCCAAGATCAAAGTTGTAATCTACATGCTTAACCCTGTTATCGTAAAATGCACCAATGAGTATCTGAGGAGTTAAGAGCACTGCCATGTGTATCAGAAATTGCTCACCATCATGGAGGCTGCCACATTCCTTCCCTTGCTGTTCTGCAGTATAAGGCAACAGGGGATCTCTAGAGTGGGCCACTTCTCCCCTGCTTTCCTGCAGCCTTTTAGATGAGCTCCACAACTCAGCTCCAAAGGTAAGAGCGCAGCCCATCAACACTAGTGCCAGGCAAAGGTGGAACCGGCTGATGAGAAGGCTCTGTGTACTTGCCAGCCAGTCACTGTAGGCAATATTGATCTAGAGATGGGCTAATTAGCCAGGGGTGGGCAAACGTGACCCTCCAGCTGTTGTTGAACTACAACTCCCATCATCCCCAGCCACAATTTATTGTGGTTAGGGATGATGGGAGTTGAATGGGTCTTCACACCCACTGGAAGACGGAGCTTTCAAGTTTGCAAATGCCTGAGCTCTTCTCCTGTAAAGAGATCCTAATTTGTACAGCTTTCAAAAAAGCTCCAGTGCCTATTAGGAGGGTGGAGGGCAAGCAGGTTAAGATAATTTGGACCTAATCTATGCTTCTAAGAGAGAGAACAGATCAGAAAGGGCAGCACAAGAAGACCCAAGTAACCCAAACCTCAGCTACCTAACCCTGCTGGAGTTTCAGGGAAGACCCTCCTCCTCTGAAGACTGTAAGGAAAGCTGGCCAAGCTCAGCATCCTTCCTGGCTAGAGTGATCACCAGCTGTTGCAAGACAAAGACATCAACAGGGAGCTCTGCCCTTTCCCGAGGAGAATTCTCCCTGCAGCGTACCCTCTGGGAGCTCCCTTCTCCTCCTCCAGGGGCACACTTAAGTATACCTCCTGCCAGGGAAAGAACGCCCAGCCTCCTTCCCTGAGCAGGCGGGCTGTTAGCGCTTCACTTCATCCCAAGGCTCTGGTCTGAGCACAGAAGCCACACACGCTTGCTTGCTAAGTCCTTTGTCTAGAAGGGATGCTGCAAGATTTGCCACAACCTTACGGCTGCAGCATGAAGACCTTGCTGTACCAAGCCAGCAAGAAGCTGCTGGGGTGCCAGATGATGTAAGCCACAAGTCGTGTGAGCTACACAGTGCCATCCACCAATACTGCTTATAAGCCACCCAGGCACAACAAGAGGTGGCAGGTGACAAGTTCCCTGGCCCCCGCAGGAGCTCACAACCGAGAAAGAGACCCAAGGGAGAAAACAGAGGGCAGGGAAGGGAATGCAGCCAGGGTAAACAGGAGACGAATATGCTGGCACTTCAAGTTTATGTTGAGGGAAGTGTGGGTTGAGCAAAACACCCCTAATTTTTGCCCAGCAAAAGTACAGAAATCTTTCAGTGTATGCACACTCCTTGATGCCTCTTGGAGATTATAGGGACTGGAGAACTGCCAGACTCCATCCAGATAGGTGCAGTCCTCAAAGGCCTCCAGCAGATTATGCATTCTGGTCAGAGAAGGCCTTCTCATGCAGGGATTATGTGCACATTCTCTGTGAGGCTTGTTCCTATGTGTATTAGTCGCCCTCAAATTTGTGTATTAGATGCCGAGGCTTTTAATTAGATATTGTTTTAATTGTGTTTTAATAGTTGAAATGTTTTAATCTTTTTATTGGTTGTTTTTATTGTTTTGTTGTAAACTGCCCAGAGAACTTGCGTTTGGGGTGGTATAAAAATGTGTTAAACAAACACACACGAACATTACCCTCGGCATATAGATATTTAGGCTTAGCTGTAGAAGGGTATAGGAAACAGAGGGCTGTGTCAAAGGCTGATAGAGGTCTATAAAATCATGCATGCTGTGGAGTGGAGAGATAAATTTTTCTCCTTCTCGAATGACACTAGAACCAGGGGGTCATTCCATGAAACTGATTGCCAAGAGGAAGTACTTTTTTCATATAATGCATAATCAACTTCTGGAATTCTCTGCCACAAGATGTGGTGACAGTCACCAGCCTGGATGGCTTTAAGGAGGGTTTGGCTAAATTCATGGAGGACAAGTCTATCAATGGCTACTAGTCTGAGGGCTATAGGCAAGACGCCTCTAAGTGCCAGTTGCAGGGGAGCAACAGCAGGACAGGGGGCATGGCCCCTCAGCTCTTGCCTGTGGGCTTCTCAGAAGCACCTGGTGGGCCATTCTGAGAAACAGGATGTTGGACTAGTTGGCCTTTCTTGGGCATGATCAAGGAGGGATGTACTTAGGATCTGAAGGGAGGCATCATGCAAGTGGCTGGAAGGGGATTCCAGGCGTAAGAGGCAGCAAGGAAGAGAGGACAGACTTCAGAGGGGGTGGGAGAACTCTGGGTGGCAGCAGGTAGAGTGCGAAGCTGGAGGAGTGAAGCTCACAGGCAGGAGCAGAACAGGAGAACAACACAGAGAGGTAGCGAGGGGCCAGGCCACGGAGGTGCAGCAGAAGTCTTTGGGGCCATCTCCTGTCTGCTTACTGCAAGTCTTGCCCTAATTCCTGGAGAAGTCGCAGGTAGAATCCTGCCATCTGCTCACTTAAACCAGGTCCGAGCCAGGCTGAGCCGGTCTGGGAGTTCTTGGGGACTTTGAACCACCCTTGGTTCCTCAGCCCGTTGGCCATTCCCTGCACACTGCTGCCTCTCCCATGGAGACACTTCCTGACACGGGAGGCTCACTGCTAACCAAGTGGTCCTGGACACCTAAGCATCTTCTCTCCCAAGACCTGCATCCCAAACAAGGACAACAATCCATCTTTAGACCAAGCTGCAGTCACACATGATATGAAAGACCTTTTCTTCAGGTCTGCAATCACACATGATATATAAAGATATTTTACTAGACAGCCTTGTGGATCAGTGGGGTAGGGGTTCCACGGACTTCCTGCAATCATATATTAGCTACATATATGCTCAATGAAATCACATCATGCTGGGTTGTAATACGCCGTTTTTCTTTGGGCAATTTATTTCATTTTGCTTTGAATGTAGCAATTTCATGAAATAATATTTGTTTGACACCCCCTTTTTTCTAGGTTTCGTGTTCTTCCCCAGTTGGTGAGCACCAATGGTTTGAAGCAGATTAAGGACTGTGATGTTATTTGTGACGTTGCACTCATGAAATGGTGCCACCTGGGGGCTCCTCTTTCCAAGAGGGGGCTTCATACATCTCCCATCCTCCACCTTCCAGACATACCAGAAGGGGCCCAGCATTGGGGTCCTGTGGGGAGTAACTCCCTGGGTAATCGTCATCTTCCTCTTC
Organism: Hemicordylus capensis; assembly: GCF_027244095.1. Lineage (NCBI taxonomy): Eukaryota > Metazoa > Chordata > Lepidosauria > Squamata > Cordylidae > Hemicordylus > Hemicordylus capensis. Next base: position 3,013,476 of record NC_069660.1, on the reverse strand, counting down.
TTGTATCTGCTGAAACGTCCGCTTCAAGGACTTCTTCTCCTCTGTAACTAAACAGACATACACACAGCCATTCACACCCGATGAAATGACATTTTTCAACAGCACTTTTGCAAAACCTGAATCATGTCAGGCACTGTTTCATCTTTTGGAGGAAGGTGCAAGTGTCTAAGCAGGCTCACATATTTATTTCTTTTTTTAAAAAGTTAGCAGCTCAGAAACATTGGCACCAAATCACCATCACGTACCTAACTGTCCCATGGATCAGACTGAACAGCAAGCGTTATCACCTGGAAGCCTGTTGGGAAAGGGATACCTCAGTGCTTCTATCCTTTCCCCACGGGTGTGGTCGGAGAAAAACACAGCCAGTGTACAGATTAGGAAGTGCCAGAGACCTGCCTGGCCAGAAGCCAGGAACCCTCCACATGGAAGGCATAGGCCCATGAATAAGGTGGCTGCTGCTGAGGTCTTCCATAACTCACCAGCATTTCAACAGGGATTTTGGAGGAGAGGATTCTGGCAGGGGGTGAAAGGAACACTCCTAGTCACCAGTAACAGCTCGTCCTAAAGAGCCAGGAGGGCACCTAAGGAGGCACAGCAGTCTGTGCCTCCCAGCAGCAGCTTGGGTTTCTCCTCTCTCTTCCTACACGAGAGCTGCACTGTCTGCAGGCTGGCCATTCATCAGGTAGAGCCTCGAACTGATGAATGGCCAGGCTGAAGGCAGTGTGGGAGAGACAGGAGCAACCCGAGCTGCCTCCTTTGGCACCCCCACCCCCGGCTTGTTAGAACAAGGTGTTACTGCTAGTAACCTACCTTCTTTTGTCAGTGGGGAAATACTTGGAAGAAAGTGCAAGAAGCAACATGCAGAGAGTAGACATACTATTGGGCCACTGCTAGACCCTGGGAGCCACACACCCAAGACTGCTCATGCAGTCTGCCCGCCTGATGATCACCCCTTGCCTCATAGCAGACTTCATGGACACAGCTGGCTGGATGCACTTCCACAGGGCCAGACAGTAAGGCCACCAAATTCTATGCAGGTGCCTTCAAGCAGGACTGAACTGGATGTTGCCTCCACAGCATGCACCAACCTATGCATGCATCTGCATCTGCCTTCTTCCGGCCGCTCTCTTCCTCCACTTTCCACACTGACTGTGTACCCGCCTGCCATCTTGCATCTCTCACACCCCATGCTGATGAGTCAAAGGGTTCAGTGCTAATTTGAATAGTGCCCAATTTACCACAAGCAAGCAAACTACACACAAAAGGCAAAACATGCCTGCTTTAAATAATGGTGTCTTCTGCTGAATTATATCCACACACAACTACTTTTCCCAGTAGATATGCTATGCTACCTGGCACTCATGCAAAAGCGAGACAGAAGGCTGCAGTCTTCTCTTGCAGAAGGAAAGCCTCTGAACAAGTGAATCGACCACGCCTTCTGAACAGCTATCATGGCTTACAGGTGACAGGAGGCCATGAAAGCATGACTGCAAGAAGCTGGCGCCTCTGGCTCTTCCCTCTGCAACTCTTCTCTCTGAGCCCAATTTCAAGCTTTGGCATTCAGTTGCCTCCTTTAGCAATGAGGGGCACAATATCAACCCACCCTCCCACTCTGACACAAGACCAAACATTTCAACCTCAGCCAACTCTCCAGCACTTTCTGCTTTCTCTATTCACTACCTCTGAGGGTTCCAAGCCCTTCGCTGACTGAAAGCAGGCTGGATTTTCAATCTTTCTAAAGAAGCCCAAGATGTTAACACGTACATAATTTAATCCTCAGAAGCATCTTTTCTCCCCAATAGTTTTGAACCATTGAAAGGGATGTGGTACCAGGAGGGTTTTGTTTGGGGGTGTTTCTTTAAAAAAAATTTCCCCTCCAATTTCTTCTTCAGTTCTATTATTTCTATTCTTCTTCACGTCTATTATTTACTGCCATAGATAATTAAAGGTTTTCAAATACCAGTATGTTAAAAAAAAAGTTTTAGATGGTACAGAAGACATCCCTGCATCTTTCTTCAAGAGGACCTGGTTCTATTCCCACACAGAACATGGTTTTTAATGTTCTGCTTCAACCCTGGAGGATCAGTTACAACCCTTTCCAGCTTGCCAACAAGCTAGCTCAAGGTTGTGATCTTGGGAGACAGGAGGCTCTCAGGGAAACACCAGCTTGGCAAGGCACCATCTTTTCCCCTTGAACACCCTTCCTGGAGATGACCATCTCAAAAGTTTGCTTCCAGTATTTTAAGCACCAGTTAGCTCAAACAGAGAGGTGTTTTTTTCTGTGAAAGCAACGCAGGTACAAAGGTGGATCTTTGAGCAATAAAGACCATCAATACAAATTTGCAGTTTTGCTCAAATTCCACTGACAGACTTACAGGATTGCACAATTCTGAGGGGAAAGGCCCACTGCTAAGCCTCTGGCGCTCACCAAGAACCACCAGATGGCGACTGGGCAGGCAGCAGCTCTTCCTACACAGGGAGGAAAAATCCACACGGCCTTCCCCGCTTGTGGCATTAAGGCAGAATAAGCCAACATAAATCCTAAGAATGCTAAAAGCCGTCTTACTAGAATCACCAGCTGCTTACTGAAAGATTAACTCATTTCTGACATTATCCAGCAGCAGGTGGGATTATTATTTCTCCAGTGCCATCAACATTCCTGGTACTTTACAGAGTAACATAAGCAAAAACAGGCCCCTGCCTCAAAGTGGGGGCGGGGACGACGACGACAGCAAACAGAACAAGGCAGAAGTGTGAGCATTCTCCAAACCATGACAAGAGCCTGGAAGGCTACCATGACCCCTGCGATCACGGGCCCCAATCTGTGCTTGTTAGAAAGGCACATGTGGGAAATCCTCCACAGAGTGAAGGCCCAGCTGTTTCTTCAAGAGCCTCTCATCCAGCTTGGTGGTGAGCGTTGAATGCCAGCTGATGTCTTGGTGGCACAACAGAAGGTGGGCTTGATCACCCCATGAGGTCACTTCCAACGAGAGCCCAAAAAGCACATTTCTGCTCACTATGAACTGGAATGAATCATGATCAAGACAACAGCTCACTTCAGACAAACCCGCCAACAGTCAGGGCCACGCCAGGCTGAGCTTCCAGCTTTCATGGAGCTGCACAGCCACCACACCTGCAGGCATTTCAGACGGCACCCACGCCAAAGCACTCCAGCAGCCAGCCAACCATTACCACTGGGCTGTGTGAACTCAACAGGGGCCTGAGGGGTTAGAGCACCACCTCCACCACATGCTTCCATCTTAACCAAAGCCCTGGGACTGGGGGGGGTGGGGGAGAAAGAGAAAGAGAACGGGAGAAGTCAACCAACAAGCCCCTTCCAGGACTCTAAAGGCCTCCACATGAGCACCGACGCAACCAAGTCCAGCTGACAACAATAGTTTGCTTGGCAGCCAGTTAACTGAGCAAGACCTTTGGCCCCAATTGGGTAAACACATTCTAAAGTAAGGATCAAAGCCCTCGTACTGGTAAGATCTTATACCAAGTAGTTTTGTCAATGCAGAGTGCCTTTCCCCTTCACTCCTACTACATGGGGAAAGTTGTAATATTATTGGAAGACATTTTTCTGTAATGCAACCATATCATGATGAAAAAAGTTAAGAGAAATTACATTGCCTAAGAAAACCTGATCCAGCTTAGACCTGCAGGTGGTGCTCAGCCTATCTAGGATGGGATTACACTCCCCATGAATGATCAGATATGCCGCCTGGGAAGCTCCTGTGTCCAGGAGTGCCTTTGCCCAGGCTTGACTGGTGCGCCAGCTGCAAACCAAGCTGGCCTTTGCAGACCTGACTTCATTGACCTGTGCTCTTGTTTAATCCAAGCTTGACTACTGCAATGCCTCTGAAGCAGGTTTGAATGCTGTGACTGACGTGAGAGTCTGGCAGCCAGGGTGGAGCTTGAAGTGAGCCCATGACTCCCATGCCATCGACTTCCTTGAGCCTGTCAAGCCCTGTATGGTCTGGGGCCAGATGACCTTAAGAGCTGCCTGTTCCGGCATTAACTTGCTCACTAGCCTCTCTCACTGGGATGCATTTGAAGAGTACTAGAGGCAGGGCCTTTTCAGTTGCAGCTGCGAGAGCCATTAGGCTCCCTCCTTTGCGGTTTTTAAAAGGGCAGTAGAAGCCCTTCGATTTCCACCTTGCCTGTAAGTTGTAATCTTCTCAGATCAGTGAATGTTTTGTCCATTTTTAGACAGCCGTTTTTATCTTGTTCATTGTTTTAACTATTGCACATTGCTTTGTGCAACGTGATCTGCCTTGTGCCTATTATTAACAAAGAAAGGCAGAATATAAATCAATAAAATAAATGTTTGCCTGCAGCAGTTTATTAAAAACATTTTAATGTTATGAAAACAAAACCCAAGGATCACACCTAATGCAGAAACATCCTTTAAAACTGGCCAAACAGAGAATGGATGACCACCACACAACAGACCTCCTCAACAACTGAACACCCTCCAAAACAAGGACATATTTCATCCCCTTCCAGAAAGGGAGGAGGAGAAAAGAGAGCAGCTCCACAACTTAACCGGGGGGGGGGGCAACAGTGGCAAACGTCCTGCTGCTTGTTGCTGCTCTTGGGGTAGGGCCCAGTCTATGACACAGGAAACCATGCAGAAAAGCAATCCTCTACATACGTGGCTTTCAGGCTGTGGAAAGTTTTGGAAGAGGCAACAGCACATTGAATTCAGCCTCGAAGCACACTGGCCAAATTTGAAGCCACTGTAAAGGTAAAGGGTATCATCAAGTTGATTTCGACTCCTGGCACCCACAAAGCCCTGTGGTTTTCTTTGGTAGAATACAGGAGGGATTTACCACTGCCACCTCCTGTGCAGCATGAGATTATGCCTTTCAGCATCTTCCTATAACGCTGCTGCCCAATATAGTACCAGCGGGGATTCGAACCGGCAACCTTCTGCTTGTTAGTCAAGCATTTCCCTGCTGCACCACTTAAGGTAACTGAAGCCACTGTACTGGCTGCCAAATATGTTCCCATCTCTAGATATCTGTCAGAAGTGAGTGACAGTATTTTGCATTAGCTGAAGCCTCTGAGTAGTCTTCAAGGGCAGTACCACAAAGAGCACATTACTGTAGTCAATCCTAGAGACTACAGAAGCCTGCCCAGTTTGCAAGATCCATCTGCTCAAAGTGGCAAAGCCCTGGCAATGAGTACCGATGGTATAAGCCTACACCCCATGAGCAAGGCATGGCCGAGGAGCACCGCAGCTCCACAACTACTCAGACCAGCTCTCATAGGCAGCCTTGCTCATTCCAGAACATTGGGATTGCCTGCCAGCACTTCCTTGATCTTAAGCTTCAGCTTAACCTGACCCATCCAACCCGACTCCAGACACTGGTTAGTACCATGATGGCACCTCCTGGCTGCTGAGTTAACATAATGGAAAGCTGGGTGTCGTCAGCATATTGAGGACCTCCCATCCCAAGAATGACAGATGCTCTCTCTCAGCACGTCCATATAGAAGAAGATAAAAAGCAGTGGTGGCAACACTGGCCACACAACACCACTGCCACTAATGTGAAGGTAAGAAGCAGCAGGATTCCTTTCTGAGCAGCAGGAGAGAGCTCCCACTGTTCCTTGCCATCTCCATCTCTCAATGCAAGAGGCAGAAGTCTCACGTCTCTCCTAAGGCCCGTGTGCTTCAGACAAGGGTTTGAAGGAAGAGAAGGGATGGAGGACGACCACAAATAATGGCTGGCCAGTGAGCTAAGCCTAGATCCAAACAGCAACAGGGAAGCTGCAGCAGATTTCTCCACTGAGCAGGAACAGAAGACCTCCAGGGTCCCTTCCAACTCTCAACCTTGTATGATTCCATGACTCCCTGTACAAAGCTGGGTTCAGGAAAGAAAAGAAGAAAAGGGAGCGGGTGGAGAAGCAACTTCCAGGCAGGCAGGCAGCCCCTCCCCTCTCCAAATGGGAAGCTGACAGCCTAGATAGCAGCCCCCCAAATGCAGCCTGACAGGCCTTAATTGGAAATTATATATTCCAGCATTTCATATGCATCATCCATTCCATCATGTAACAAGCTTAGGAATAATTTAATTAAAAAAAGAAATCTTACAACACAGGATCACTCAATTTGTCTTTAAAATAATAGGGTTTGGCATCAAAGAACCTGCAGGAATCTGTGGTGGGTTGGGCCCCTTCCTCTGCTGCCTCCCCCACCACTAGATCCCTCTCAAAACTGACTCTGTGGTGACAGAATCACCCAGGGTTTGATGCTGCTGCAAGTGTTGGGCCACCCAGCCTAGAGCAATCCCAGGGTAGCTCCATGTATCTTCTTCCTCTACAGCAGGGGTTCCCAGCCTGTGGTACTCCAGATGTTGCTGGACTACAACTCCCATCATCCCCAGCTAGAATTTGTTCTGGCTGGGGTGGTGGGAGTTGTAGTTCAGCAACATCACGAGTACCACAGGCTGGGAACCCCTGCTCTACAGACAAGGCTGGCGAAGCATAAACCCCTGCTTCCTGAAGGCAGAAGAGTTTGGTGGCTTCAGACTACGGTCATTACCCATTTGGAGAGCAAGTATCCCCAGTTGTCATTTCTTGGCAAATGCTCCTTCCTCTTGCAATGTTCCTGAAGCAAAAACCCTCCTCCCTGCAAAGAGGATAACTGGCATGCTTTGGGAGGTGGGAACCTGGACACAGATGGCGAACAGCTGGAGGGCAAAGGATAGCAGACACGTCCTCAGAAACCTTGCCTAGAAGGGAGGCAGCATCTGGCAGCATCCAGTGAAAGACTAAGCAAAAGCTGCTCCGAAAGTATTTGCTGCCACCATTTACAAAAGGGTCAGGTGTTCTTGGCTGGCTTCCAGAGCAAAAATGAAAACCTCCTGAAGGAGATGAGCTCCTCTCCTTTGCCTAGCTGGATCCTCTGGCGAAGTACCTAAAGAAAGCCAGCCATGCTAAGTGTGCTCAATCTCAAGCCTCTCTTTCGAGTACTATCACACTGGAAAGCACAGAATTAAAGCTTCTGACAGAGGATGAATCATTGGAGAGCAGATCCAGCTCTCTTGTGCTCTGCTAGCTAGAAGGAATGCTTTTGGCAACCACCTGCAAGCACTCTAGGCCATTCCACTGAGAAAAGCAGGGCAGCTTTCAAATCTGGTTCAACACCTCACCCCGACTCCAGGCTCAGGATGACAGTTACATGATTCTGATCTGTTCAAACTGAGTAACACAGAGGCATGCTGGCCCAAAGGCCAAAGTACTAACATCAGGACCCAACACCACCAGCAGTTCACTCACATTTGAAAAGCCTTTGGCTGAACTCCTCAGTCCCCATTCTCAGCAGAAACAAAGCTACACAGGAAGCTGCCATATGCTGAGTCAGACCATTGGTCCATCTAGCTCAGTACTGTCTTCACAGACCGGCAGCGGCTTCTCCAAGGTTGCAGGCAGGAATCAACCAACCAAAGTACCTCCTCAGGGCAGGTACTTTGCTTTTGCTTTTGTTACTCTGTAAAGCATCACACAGACCAGGGCTACACAACTTCAGCCCTCCAGCTGTTTACAGACTATAACTCCCATAATCTCCAACCACAGTGGTCAATAGTCAGGGATGGTGGGAGCTGAAGTCCAATGTCGGCAGGACGGCCAGAGTTGTGCAGCCCCGATGTAGATGGATAGCACTATGCACATATAAAAGTAATAAATTAGTAGCCAGAGTGTTTTGGAATCGGATTGCCAACCCCAACACTGTGATATGGCAGATACCTTAAAAACAGCACAGGTGGCACAGGGCGTGGGGAAGCCTGGATCTCAAAAGAGAGTGATCTGTAAACCACTCACAGAAATGCCTCCAGCCTCCTTCCATACCAGATCTCTTGCGCTTTAACTAACATGGCTAGCTTCAGAGAAGAGAAGAGGGCATATGCTGCTGTTAGACTGTTAAAGCTACTCCCACCGCTACCAAAAAGGCGGCTTCCTTGGGCCACATACACTGCTCTCAACTACCCAAAGGAAAAGCAGGACAACAGTTAAGAAGACAAGCAACTTATGCAGAATCAAGGCGGAGGACAGGACACAAAAGATGAGAGCTTTGGCTACACAGAAGTCACACCTGTCACCAGTTCAATGGTCACTGTGCAGGAGCCCCTGAGAGTAAGGAAAGCTACCATTTGATGACTGAGCCAGGGATCGAGCCAAGAGGTTTTCAAAAACAAGAAGGCTGTATTTACCTTTGGGTTGGGGGCTACTGGAGTCCTCCATAGACAGTTTCAACTGCTGTATGAACTCGCTGCTATACACACTCCTTTCTTGCCAGATGTTCAGCAGCCGCTCCAAGGGTTTTTTGCAACCCTCATCTGCCTCTCTGGAGGGGTCACAGGTTTAGACAAAGCAGAAGTGGGTTACAATGTACACACAAGGTGAGAGGCGTTGTTGGGGCAAAGAGAACTCGAGTGCACTGCCTCCAATCGCCCTTACATCCACACAACACATTTAGGGTAGAGGCAGAGGCTCAACCCTGTGGAAGCCAAAGTTGAATTAGCCAGCTTTCCAAAGGGAGACTAAGCCAGGATGTCAACAGGCATCTGACTTTAATATACAGGACTTCAAAGTGACAGGAATATTTATTTGACATATTTATATCCCGCCCAAAACTTACGTCTCTGGGAGGCTCACAATAAAATACCAATTACAACACAATAAAAAGGATAAAGTCACAATAATTTAAAATTTAAACCATGTTCAAAAATCAACAAAACAACATCTAATTAAAAGCCTGGGTGAACAAATGTGTCTTGACTGACTTTTTTAAACTTGCCAGAGGTGGGGAGGCTCTTATATCTAGGCAACTGCAGAGTGCACAGTTAAGCAGAGTATTAACCAGAAAAGTGTTAGTCCTCTGGGTGTTCTACATGTTCTCAGTTTGCAGACTAAAGGTCTTCTCTAAATAATGCTGCAGACTTTAAACTAGCCGATAACATACTGCAGCCCAGGAAATGACATGTAGCTGCTCATTTGTAGGCTGCCCCACAGCGAGAAAACAGTCACCCAATGACAGATGGAGTGAGCCAAGCAGAAAGGCAATCTGGAAAAAAAAATCTGATAAATCCATAGTGTTTGAGAAGCTGACCTCACTTAAAGTGGTGTTCAGACAGAGCGAAGGCGCGTGGAATAACTAGCAATTGCACAGGGCTGCCAGCTGGGGGTCTGAACGAAATAACTTGACAGTTCTGCAGGGAATACTCCAACTGATAATGTGTTGGCCACAGTTATAACTCTTCAAATAACAGATCAAAGGAAAGTTAGATTTACTGAAATCTGAAGAGAACATTTATGCTGTGTGGAAAGATCAAATGGAGTGCCCAGTGAAGTCTCGGAAGGAGCAAAGCAAGTTTGCATTAATTCAGTGCAAGCTCCTTCACAGCAATACAGCGATGTAGTGACTAGAGGCCTACAGTCAACATTTGAGCAGATCAGTTCCAATGCACCCCTCTCCCTCGTCCCTGTGTCTCTCAAGCATCCCTGCCCCAGTTCACGTCCCGGCTGCAAAGCGCTCCCTACATCATGCATCTTCAAGAGTATGGGAGCCAGGCACTCTCTGCAGGATGGCCCAATCATGCAGAGATCTTCACATGATCCCCGCCCCCTCGGCAAAAGAGCTAAATCACATGAGCAGGCCTTTCATGTCAGTGGGAGTCATTATGGAGGTGCATCCAGCTGACATTCTTGGGAGGAAAGGAAGGCTGCCGCCACCACCACCACCGCCAGTGGATGAACTGTAGTCCGCCCTCTCCCACGGGGGTACTACTGTTTGTGACAGGATTTGACTCCATTAGGGCAATACAAGTTTCAAAAGATCTAGACATTGTGACTTTTGGGAAAACGGAGGAGGCTTGGATTTAAAAAGCAAGAAATTACTAATGCTCACTTTATTAGCACTGTTAAAATATGAAGGCCTCAGTTCTAGTTACATGCGACCCTGGATGGAACTGCACATCCCCCCAAGAAACCACATTCAGCCAATATCACAGTGCACAAACCCACACATAGAAACAACATTCAGCACCTAGCTGCTTCTGTCCCACATCTTCCCCTTTGTGGGCTTTTACAAGAGTGTGTGTTAGAAGGTGGCACAAGTGGAAGGTCCGGCACTGCCCCATCCCCAGCATCAGTTTTACGAACAGACAACAACCCAGCTCTTGAGTGTTGCCAGCAGCATGGCTGAACTTGTAGTGAGCCACAAATGTGTCAGGGCTGCTCAGGAAATGTGCCCGACTCAGATCCGGCTATCTGATCTGGGATCAAACAACAGGAGAGTGTTCCCTCCCATCTTGTGCCACTTGCAAGCTTCCCAGAGGGACCCCACTGGCCAGTGTGGGAAGAGCGATCCTTGTTCCAACCCAGCACATTCTTACGTAACATAATTCATCACTCAAGCTTCCCCCAAGACAGCTGCTAACAGCCATTTCTGCGGGACATGGCATTGTGCAGATCTTATTACAGGTCGCCAGCAGTCCATGACTAGAGTTCCCAGATTTCTCTCTCACACACACAAACACACACACAGGTATGGAAAGATAAAGTGAGGTGTGAAAATGTTAAGTTATACCCACCTGGCAACATGTGAAAAAGCATCCACAAGAACAGATTCAAATTCCCTTGTAAACTCGGGTCCCTTCCTTTTACTGTTCTGGATGACATCATTTGCCAAGTATAGGAAGGTCAGTTTCCTATTTGATTTTGCTGGTAAAGAAAGAGGAGGAAAAATATTTGTATGGCATGTTTAATACTCAAGCTGCATTTCAATCCTTCTCATTCATCCCCACAGACACCTTGTAGTCCACATCATGGTTGCTACCCCAGAGTAAGAACCAAGTGGTCATTCTGCATTTCCTCCTCTAAAGCCAGCAGTGCAGTTCTATTGCCCAGACCTGATGAACTGCCGAGGAAGGATGCTGTAATGCAGGGTGGCCCACCTGAGGCTCTCCAGCTCTTGCTGGACTGCAGTTCCCACCATCCCCATCTGAAATGGCTGAGGATGACGGGAGCTGCGGGTTGGCCCCCCCTGCTGCAATTCCACAAGGGGCCCCATATGGTGCCCCTCAAATACCAAGATCACTGTGGCATAACTTTCAGTGGCTAGAAGAGAATATGCTCCACCAGGTACAGGAAGAGGCCTCCAAGCACTGCTCCCTCTAAGGTGTGCGCATGCTCACAAGTTTTTGGATGTCCGCTCAGTTCATTTTCAATGCCGCTCAGGTGGAATCAGGAAGGCCCGCCCCATTCTGAATGCACATGGTGTGCACACACTGCCTTGATACTGCCACCCAGAACAAAACTCATTCCACACCGAGATTCCACACCACTGCCCTCAAGGCAGCTTTGTTCCCCATGAAGATGCTTTCCGTTGGTTTTGGCAGCTCCCACCAAAGGCTGGCCTGGTTCCTGACTGGCCTGGTTCAGATCCAATGTCTGGAGAGAGGACACTTGAAACACAGAGGGCCAATGCGTTTAGTTCTCACCTGTCCTGGAGGCAGCTCAGGGCAGGTTACAAGCACAGTACTAGCTCTACACTTGTATGTGCACCTGAAAACAAAGTCCTGCTCCTCCTTACACCCAGAGACAAAAGGAGACACTCACTTTGGACCTCACACAAGCCACAGTTCAGGTCCACTTTAGTTTCCCATCTTTTCTAGGTACAGCGGCTTCCAGAGGAAGAGCAAGGGCTCTAACAACTATAGCTTGTCCATTCAGACATCACTCCAGTGCACAACCCACCTTCTCTGCTGCTGGTTTGCAGACCAACTGCAATTTATGACTTGTTAGTTCAGACACTGCCATCGTCAAGCTTCCTTAGGCATGGCTTGACATATCTGAGCTGACAAACTGCAGATTAGCTCATGGATACTCAGGCTCTGCTAGACATCCAGAGAAAAGGACCTCCAGGGCAAGGAGAGCAGCTACCAAGAATGCCTCTCTGTACAGCAGCCACAGCAGTCATATCGCACTCAGCGAGAGAGGCAGCTCCAGGCTAAAGAATAATGTTGGCACTGAAGGATTGTACAATTCTACAAAATCTTTCACACCAGACTGGCCAACATGGTTCAGCTGCGGCGGGGGGGGGGGGGGAATCAGCCTTGTATCATCACTCCAAATGAAGAGGGCTTACTGTCCTAGAGGCAGAAACCTTGAAGGGCTACTAAACGCTAGCCCTGAAACATGCAGCCTCTTCCAAACTGCAGGGCTCCTTTCTTTAATCTCAGCTCCAAGGACACTGCAATGAGCTTGGCAATTCTGCTCAGTGCCACATGCTCAGCATGCTCCATTCAATGCAAAGAGGCTCTTTGTTGCCAAGCGCAGACCTGCTGAAATGAATCTGCAACCCAGTGACAGAACAGCAGCACAGTCTCTGCCCAGCTGCCACTAAAAGCCATCCTGGCCCCAACTTTCAAAGCTTTGATATTTCACAGAAGTTAGAGTAGCTCAATGTGCTCAGAATGACTAAACTGCTAACTGCTGGCATCAATCAGCAGATTTAAACAAGATTTCTAGCCTTCTACTTTGGACTCATTACTAAACTTTCTACTTGTAGGAGCAGAAAATCATCTTAATGAAGAGCAGCTAGACGCAGAGGAGGAAGAAGACAAATCTAAGCCCTCAAAATAACAGACCCAATTGCCACACTGCTAGATTGTGCCAAGATCCAGTACCACAATTTAGGACAGAAGTAAAGGTTCTTCTTCTGCCTTTACTGATCCAGGAATAGTCTGAGCAATCTTCAGGTGTTACAAAGACTGTGAATGTTGTACAGCACTCACAGGAACAAGCCAGCAAGTGTTCCTGCCCAACGCATGATCGGGAACCATGGGTGCAGCCCCCGTGTTCTCCATTAAGAGAAGAATCTCTCCCTGCATTTGTCTCTGCAGCATAGAGGCAGGGCTTCAGAGAGCATCAATGTGGAGGTAGGGCCTACCGGCCCACACTGGTCTCCCCCGTACCCGAGTACAGTTAACAAGTGAAGCACAGTTTACCTCTTAATATTCCATTCAATGGTTATTTTCCATGATGTGTTTTGAATGAGCTGGACAGGGTTAAAGAACAAAACATGTAGCTCTTGAAGAACCTACAGTGCAGTGGAGAACAGACAATCTATGCTGATTTTAGAATGGCGTCATCCAGCTTTCTGCAGATGTTTGGGGCAAACATGATCTGATCGGTGGGGGCTTGTGACCTTGGTAGGGCTGAAATTTTAACATTTCCCCATCAGGACCTCTACAACAGTAAGGAAAGAGCGCTTTCAAACCAGGGTCCAAGAATTCCCAGGCGCCACCTTGCATGACATCTGGAAATCTACATCGCCTGAGCCAGGCAATGAACCGACACAACCAGGAGGAGGAGCAAGTAAGCAAGGAGGGGGCAAACAAGATGGAGGAGGGAACAGTCTGGTTCCTGAAGTTTTGGGCTGGCTTGGAAAGAAAATTTGTTGAGGCCTGCTTTATACGTGTGCAGAGCACCATGTCTCTCCACTAGCACATGGGCTATTCTTTGCACACTCACAGATGGGGAAATGGCTTCTACGCAAGAGGGCACGAACATGGCTTTCAAATTTGAGCCCCAGCACCTTTCATTTAGAAGTTAAACCACAGCACATGGCATAAGTTCTTGGAAAGCAACACCTTACTTGCTTCGCAACTATTCACTCATTCATTCAATTTCCATACCACTCTTCCAAAAATGGCTCAGGGCGGATTACACAGAGAAATAACAAATAAATAAGTTAGCTCCCTGTCCCCAAAGGGCTCACAATCTAAAAGAAACATAAGATAGACACCAGCAACAGTCACTGGAGGTGCTGTGCTATTCCCAGGCCTTGATATGCCCTCCTACAGAGGCAAATCCAAGTGCTGCTTCAGGAGCAGAGAGAAGACAAGCCATCGCCTGCTGCCCACAGAGCTGCAAGTGTGGGAGTGGGCTTGCTATCCGGCCGCATCCAGAAAAGACAACCAGTTGTGAGACAGCTTGCCGTGCAGCTGCTTCCTAGCCCTCGTTTCCAGGTGCCAGCTCGAGCTACAGATTAGATCAGAGGACCAAACTGTAGGAGGCTGCCCAGAAGTGAATTTCAGTTTGCAACTTTGATCAGGGTAGGTGCCAGCTTTTAGCTCATGATCACCCTAGAGTCACCACTGAAGGCACGCTCTCAACTCCTGCCTGTGGCTTCCAGCAGCATCTGGTGGACCCCTGTGAGAAACAGGATGCTGGACTAGATGGGCCTCCTTGGGCCCGATCCAACAGGGCTGTTCTTATGTTCTTATTGACACGGGTCCTAATAAGGTGTTAGAGAGCCCTCCATCAAGGATGCTGTGGCAGTTTCTTGCACTGAGCCGGGGTGATCTTCAAGGTCCAACTGCAGAATTCTATCATTCTATTAAAAGACTGACGGTGTACAGGGAACAATTAGAATGGTTCCATTAGAATTCTCACTTTCATGTTTTGTTGGGGTATATCCCCAGCATACGGAATCTGGCATTATATCAAGGATTGTGGATTATTTGTGCTTGCAGAGATCGCCAAAAGGATTATAATACAACACTGGAAGGACAAATTTACTCCTGAACTGCAACTTTGGATAACTGCCTTGTGTTCCTTGTCAGCATTTGAACTGGTTTCTTCCCCAACAGCAAGGTAAAGATGAATTTTCAGTTTTGGTCTAATTTTAATGAATTGTTTATGCTTTGAAACACAAGATATCTATCCTTAGAAGAAGGTGTCATAAGAACATAAGTATAGCCCTGCTGGATCAGGACCAAGGCCCATCTAGTCCAGCTTCCTGTTTCATACAGTGGCCCATCAGATGCCTCTGGGGAGCCTACATGCAAGGTTGGCCCTCTCCAACCCCAGAACAGCATCCCCTCCAGTGGCTGCTGCTCGGGTCTGTCTTACATTTCTTTTTAGGTTGTAAGTCCTTTAAGGACTGGGATCCACCTTTATTTATTTTTATTTCTGTATATAAACGACTTTGGAAACTTTTGTTGAAAAGCAGTATATAAATATTCATCATAGCAGTAGTAGTAGCAGCTGAGGGCATGCCCTCTCTCCTACTGCTACTCCCTGCAACTGGTATTTAGAGGCATCTTTCCTCTGAAGCTAGAGGTGGCTTGTAGCCCTCAGACCAGTAGCCACTGATGGCTACTTTGTCCTCCATGCATTTATCTACCCTCCTCTTAAAGCCATCCAGACTGCTGGCTGTCACCACATCTTGTGGCAGAGAATTCCATAGGTTGATTTTATGTTGTGTGAACAAGTACTTCTTTTTGTCAGTCCTAAATTTCTTGGCAATCATTTTCAAGGGATGACCCCTGTTCTAGTGTTATGGAAGAAGGAGAAAAAATTCTATCAATTTTTTCTCTCTCTGTCCCCCGTCCCACTTCCCCCCCCCCTTGCATTGGTTGTATCTTATTGTTTCAGTTATGTTTAAGTGGTTCCCCCCACCCTTATCTTTTTCAGTTATACTCACACATATATTATTAGTTGCCCCAGGACTATGGAATGCACTTCCTGCTGAGATTAGAGCTATTCCATCCCTGTTGGCTTTTAGGAATCAGCTAAAGACACATCTTCTCAGCCAAGATTTTTAGCTATTTGGTAGTTTTTATAGGCATTTTAATTTGATATTTTATATTTTAGTTGTTAAAATTTCTTGGTTGCGTTAAACTGCCTAGAGACTTTGGTAGTGGGCGGTATACAAATATGTTAAATAAATAAATAAAAGCTATCCTCGGTCATGTTTATGCACTGCAGTAAATCTCATTGCAAGAAAGAAAAAGAAATTAAGAATTTTCACTCCAAGGTCTCTCAGGTCTCCTCAACACTCACAGAATGACAAAATGCCAGAGTTGGAAGGACACTTGAAGGTCTTCTATATCCCCACCCCCTGCTGAGTGCAGGAAACAGCTCCAGCATCCCTGACAGATGCCTGCCTAGCCTGTTTGCAAGCCTCCAGCAAAGGCGAGCTCTCTACTGAGTGAGGCAGACTGCTCCCTAGTGGAACAGCTATTAGTCACGAAAT
The DNA here is from genome assembly GCF_027244095.1 of Hemicordylus capensis. Lineage (NCBI taxonomy): Eukaryota > Metazoa > Chordata > Lepidosauria > Squamata > Cordylidae > Hemicordylus > Hemicordylus capensis. The sequence continues at coordinate 2,997,422 of NC_069660.1, read as the reverse complement.
CCCCCAATGTCTAGCCTAAATCTGCTGGCATGTAATTTCAAACTAATGGTTCTAGTCCTGCCTTCAGGGGCAACACTCCTACACAACAGGTGTTTGAAGACGGCTATCACATCTCCCCTCAGTCTTCTCTTCTCCAGGCCAGATATATCCAGGCTCCTTCGACAGCTCCTCAGAGGACTTGGCTTCCAGGCCCTCGCCATCTTTATTGCCCCTTCATCCTGTTCAGTTTATCAACATCATCCTTAAAATGCAGTGCCCAGAAGTGGACCAGTATTCCAAGCAGGGTCTGACCCCTGCAGAATACAGGAGAGGAGACCAATACATTAAGCTTTATTACAAGAGTAGTAAAACTCTCGTGATCTGGACGGGATGCTTCTATCACATGCTTGCCTCTGGGCTTCCTGGTACCTCCAACATCACAGAAGCTCACCTGCTTCTCCCACACAACATCCAAAGCTCATGGATTATGATAGTATATCTGCATCACATTTATGTAAATAGAGAATTCCGTGAGGTCTGCATGACCTTTTCAAACCCCTTGGTCTGCCTATTTGAATATTTAAGCAGCCAAAGATTTTGCTCTGAAGAACCACATGCAGTCTGACAAAATTTTAATTGTGATTTTAAAATTGTCAATATTTAAATGTATAAGGCAGTTTCTATAGGTAGAAATATGCCAAACAGTGTTCTCCCTAACTTTTTCCACCTGTTTGCGGAATGAGTTTTGCTCTGGGCGGCAGTATCAAGACAGTGTGTGTGCACACACACACACACACATTCAGAGTGGGCCTTCCTGATTCAACCTGAGCAGGATCTAAAATTAACTGAACAGACATCAAAAACTGTGTGAGCACACGCACATGTGTGAGCCTTGGAAGAAACACTGATGCCAAATATATAAATTTCAACATCCAAGCTTAATGTATTGGTCTCCTTTGGGAAGGCTCTTTCCACCTTTGTTGAAAACTCATGGCATATTTCCACATGGGCATGCACACCTATATTCATGCATGCAAAGACAATGGCAGAACCAAGGGGGGGACTGGCAGCTGAAGATGAAAGGAGACCTGTGCTGCTACTTACGAGCTTGTGGACATTTTTGCTTTACTCTAGAGCGAGAAAAGCAAAAACAACCCCTCACAAAACCTAAGGAACTGCTGTGCTCATGCTGCACAACATGCCCCATTCTTTTATGGCTCAATGTGACTTAACTCCTTAACCACTCACTGTGGTCGATTCAGCACACATGATTTTTAGGTGGAGAGGGAATTCTAATCTGTTATTGGTGATCAGGTATAACATGAATTCAAAAGGCATTATGGCTTTACATCTAGTACACAAGAGCCTTGCAGAAAGGTGGTCCTGCACACGGTTTGACTGCTCCTCCTGCACTGCCATCGGCATTCTCTCATTCAATCATAACCAGCTTTGGAAAGAAATGTAGAAAAGCTACACTTTTGCCAACTAGAGAGCCCGGGAACACATGCCTCCCCTCCAGTGTTCCCTCCAAGGGGGATTCCCAGACGTTGTTGACTACAACTCCCAGCATCCCCAGCTGCAATAGCCTTTGCTTGGGGATTATAGGAGTTGTAGTCGACAGTAAAGGATCCAGCAGTGAAGAAATACGCCGCAGACTAGTACTTGGTAGGGTAGCAATGAAGGCCTTGGAAAGGATATTCAGATGCTGTGACGTCTCTACACCTACAAAGATTAGAATCGTTTGGACCATGGTTTTTCCCATGATGCTCTATGGATGTGAAAGCTGGACTTTGAAGAAGCAAGATAGAAAAAATATTGATGCTTTTGAACTTGGGTGCTGGAGAAGACTTTTGAGGAGACCACGGACAGCCAGGAAAACAAACCAATGCATCCTAGAATCAATCAATCCAGAATTTCCATTTGAGGCACAAAAGACCAGCAGGCTCAAACTATCCTACTTCGGACACATTATGTGAAGACCCAGCTCCCTTGAGAAGCCCATCATGCTGGGGAAAGTGGAAGGAAAGAGAAGAAAAGGACGACCAGCAGCAAGGGGGATGGACTTGATGACGACAGTAGTGAATGCACCACTGAGAGCCCTGAAAGGCCAAGTTTATAAAACAGATAATTCTGGAGAGAATCTATCTATGTGGTTGGTAAGCATCGAGACCGACTTGACAGGGCACTTCAGCAATCAATCAATCAATCAACTCCATTATTTCTCTGTAAAAAGTTGAAATGGTTTCTGGCCTTATACAACCCCAGCTACTTCACTATCCCATTTCAAGGCTCCATCCCCCTTTCTGGTCACCTGAAATCCAATCACCAACCAACATACACCGACTGGACGGCAGTTAATCCATCAACCACCTCTGGGACTCCCCTAAGAGGGGACACGGCTCCCCTCCGCATCATGAAGTCCAGCGATTTCATTCCAAGGTGCAGGCTGCTGCTGCTGCCGCCGCCAGATATCAGGGGCAGCCGCCGAGAGACCTTCTGCCTTGGCGGCGGCAGCAGCAGAAACACGAGGCGCTCCCTTGACGCAGCTGTTCAGCCGCGCTGGCACCCCGGCGCGTCTCTTTTCTTGCCCCCAGCCCCGTCCCCCGCCACTCTCGGCCTCTCTCCCTCCCTCCCTCCTCCTCACCCTTACGGAGCTCGCGGTGCCAGACGGTGACGATGGGCCCGGCGTGCTTGCGGTGGTGGATGAGCCACAGGCTCAGCGTCTGGACGCTCTGCTGGGAGTTGCTCAGCTCCGACAGCTTCCGCTCCAGCGCCGACTCGGAGAAGGAGGACATGGCGCGTGGGGGGGAGGAGGAGGGCGGCCCGGGACCCACCCGCTCGGCCTCCGCCCGGCCTGGACCGGCCCCGCCGCGCCCACCTGCCCGGGGCCCCCCCGCCTCAGAGACAACCAACCGCCGCCACAAAATGGCAGCCCAGCCTTTCACCCTGGCGCCGCCGCGGGTCAAAGGGCGACATGCTACGGGTCGCCAGAGGGGGCGGGGAGCTTTCAGCGAACGCGGCGGCGGCCGCTGCGGCGACACAAGGAGGCCGCGCGCGCGCGCACTGCAGGCGGGGAGGGGGACGCTCAGGCGCACGCGCAAGAAGAGCGGTTGCGCATGCGCCTAGCTGCCCGTCTGGGACGCCTCTCGCGCTCTGCCTTGCCCGGCCTTGCCTGCGGGCGGGAGCCTTTCGCCTCTCCCTGGAGCGGGGCTGCTCCGCTCACTTCCGGCCGGCGGTGTGTGCGCTTCCTCCTTTGCTTTAATGCCCCCACGAGGGGCTGCAGCAGAAGCAGCGGGTAAGGGAAGCGGGGCTGGCCGGCCCCTATGCTGGGGGGTGGGGTGCTCTGAGAAGCAGAGAGAGCTCATGGGGCGAGGAGGGGATCATTGGGGGGGTGGGGAGGAAGGGGTGCTCTCCTTATCCGTCTGTGCATTCGCCTAGTCCTCAATGAGGCTGAGACCCACCGAGTCCCCTGGGGCAGGCTCAGATGTGCTGCACGGGGAGGCAGCTCTCGACTGTGGCAGCAAAGCCTCCCCAGAGCCTTGGGGCCCCTCGAAGGGAGGGCTCGGGGGGCTGAGGCCCCTCCTCTGCTCGCCCAAGCCCTCAAGTCCAGGCCTCTTCGCCTACAAGGCTCTCGGGTGCGGTGAACACAAGCCGTTAAGGCTAGGTAGGCGTGCTGGAAGGCCCCAGACTCAGACCCCCCGCCCTCCAGCTGATTGGGAGCAGGCCCCCTGAGCAAGAGCAGTTTTCCCTTTGACAGGGGTGCCCAGATGTTGTGGACTACAAGTCCCAGCATCCCCAGCTGCAGGGGCCTTTGGCTATGGCTTCTGAGAGTTGTAGTCCACAACTTCGGGGATTCCCTGTTAGAGGGAAAATAGGAACAGACCACGCAGGGCCGGATAGACCAATGGAATGACTCTGGGTCATGCAGCTACGAGTCGGGGCGCACAGGCTTCTTGTGATCTACTCAAGGAGGCAGGTTACAGATGAAGCTGCCTTAGGCTGAGTCAGACCGTTGCTCCATCAAGCCCATTACTGTCTACTCTGACTGCCAGCAGCTCCCCAGGATTCCCGGCAGAGAGGGGTCTTGCCCAGCCTTACCTGGAGATGCTGGAGATTGAACTGGGTCTTTCTGAGCTACAGTTGTTCCGCAGATGAAAGAAGCTGATGCCATAATAATAATAATAATAAATAATAATAATCATAAATCTTAGCTTTTAAGGTGCCAAAACAAACCTTCTTCCTAAATGTTATGAAATTATGCCGCCTTGTATGTAAATACACTGATACAGGATTCCTCATGTGTCCCAAAGAACTTCAGATGCATGTGTTAGCTGAGTAATAAGCTTTCTAGATTGTGTGTGTGCTGACCCTTTTCAGCTTAGGAAGCGTATTTGGGTATACCTGATGGCTCCTACACACACACAGACACACACACTTTTCCACCACTGTTCCCTCCAAGACATGTGTACATGTACATGCTCACAAGTTTTTGGATGTCTGCTCAGTTCATTTTAGATCCCGCTCAGGTTGAATCAAGAAGGCCCCGCTCTGAATGCAGGTGCACACTCAGGGCCTTGATAATGCCACCCAGAACAAAACTCATTCTGCACAGAGGTGAAGAAAATTAGAGGGACCACTGTTTCCCACCCTTCGCATCTCCTCCCCTGCTTGCTTGCTTTTGTCCCACTCTGGCCTGGAGCCACAGGCCTGCAGCAGTTGGGAGCTTGCAAGCCTGTTTCTGTTTGGTTGGAGATGGGAAGCCCTGGTCCAGTGGTAGCAAGCATGAATTGTCCCCTTTGCTAAGCAGGGTCCAACCTGGTTTACATTTGAATGGGAGACTGCATGTGAGCACTGTGAGATACTCCCCTCAGGGGATGGGGAAGCTCTGGGAAGAGCATCTGCAGAAGGCTCCAAGTTCCCTCCCAGGAAGCATCTCCAAGATAGGGCTGAGAGAGACTCCTGCCTGCAACCTTGGAGAAGCTGCTGCCAGTCTGTGTAGACAGTACAGAGCTAGATGGACCAAAGGCAGCTTCCTTTGTCATGCTTTAGCTATTTAAAATGTTTTTATATCACTCTTCAATCAACGATTCCCAGGTCAGTTTACAACAAGGAAAGTAAAACCCTAACATCATAATAAACAAAGTGGGGAGGGGGAAGCAGGGAGTGAGAATCCACAACTGCCTCAGATGTTTAAAGGTCTGGCAGAATAAAAAAAGTCTTTGCCTGGCACTGAAAAGATCCATTGTGTAGGCACCAGATGAGCTTCCCTATAAGAATCCTGTAATTCCTTATAAGCCTGTTAACAATAAGGCACACACAGTTGGCAGCAGACTTCTCACATTTCTATCCTGTTCTCACTGCACAGAGATTATCCATGGTGTTCTCACTGCTACCTTGTGGTGTAGATCAGGCTGAGTGAGTGTCAAAGTCACCAAGGAAGCTTCGTGGCTGGGTATGACTTGAACCCAGGTCCCCCATCCAAGGCCATTGTTCTAACCACTGTACTACACTGGATCTTTGAACAGTTGTTGAGGAACTTGCATGGTGGTCCTTGCTGAGGAGGCTTCCTCCCACCAGCATCTTACTGCGGGAAACAGGATGCAGAGCGAGATGGACTCTGCTTGGTCTCCTCGTATGACTTCCGGTCTCCCTTACAAGATCTTGGTTGTTAACAGAACTATTCTGGAGTGGTGGCAGAATGTCCCAAGACTGCTTTGGGGCTTGTGTGGGGAATTAGCAAGAGCACAGTGAAAAGTCTGTTACAGTATCAATTTGTGCAAAGTTTTGGCCTGGAAATAGTGAGAAAGATAGACTTATGGTACAAGTGGATTTATTTAGGAATAATAGGGGTACAGGGAAAGAAAAAGATTGATTGGGCAAGGTGAAGAGGCAATAAAATATTAAAAGGTAAAAGGTAAAGTTGGGCAGTCAAGTCTGTTTTGACTCCTGGCGCCCACAGAGCCCTGTAGTTGTCTTTGGTAGAATACAGGAGGGCTTTGCCATTTCCCATGCTCTCTGAGATGATGCCTTTCAGCATCTTCCTATATCGCTGCTGCCGGCAGCTTCTGCTTGTTCGTCAAGCATTTCCCCGCTTCGCCTCTTAAGGTGACTCCATAAAATTGTAACTAACAGGATTAAATAGAGTCTCACATGGAGGCGTTTTGGCTCTAGATTCAAATGGTCAATGAACCGGCTTAAGGCTTGACTTGAGAAAGGGCTAAAGTTGCAGGTTTCAGGAGGAAAGAGGAGGACGCTTTAGAGAGGACCAGCAGTTAGTTTACCATTCCCAGTCTCTTGGTGTGTCGGTCACACTTGCAGGGTGCGGTGCACTGATGTCTCTCTCGGCACGGTCAAAGCGGGGAGGAAGAGAGGCAAGTGGTGCCCGGTAGCCACTCACAAGCACAGGAACCAGAGGGGTGCTTGGCTCCACGAGGGGATCGGAAGAAAAGGGTGAGGGTACTCCAAATATCCTAGGTGTTCCGAGATGTCAAAGCACTCCTGATGTTCAAGGGGCTCCCAGTGCTCTCCGTGCATAGTGTGAGCTGAGTTCCCTGTACATGTGTTTGGGCCCTGGGTACTTGTACATGAACTAATACATGAACTAATCAAGCAAGTGTGCTCTTTAAGAAACAAAAGGTGAAATGGCTGGTCTGTAGATGTGTGTAGAATATTGAACGAGTGCCCTTAAAAAACCTTACCTGAGACCAGGCCTGATGTGAGGTGGGGGTTCTTTTCTTGCTAACGACCCTACCTTGGGTCCTTGCCAGGTCATTAACAGAGTGTTCCATGCTCATCTGAGTTGCTATATGAGCGATTAGTGGAGTTAATCCTGTTACCAAAGAAGGGAGTTAACTGTCTCTCTTGTGAGGATCCTTTTGACCCGGGTCTGCTTGCTAGCTTCTCTGCTTTCTTCAAAAGAGAGGCCACAGGGGGACTCCCTCCGGTCATTGGATCTCCTGACCTTGGGCAATGCAGCCCCATGTTTGCTTGTGCCAAGTGACCAAACGGCATATCTGAGCAGGTACAGAGTTCATGATCCCATGAGCTCAAGTGTCCAGGATGGAGGTTTCATGCCTGCAACTCCAAATCACAGAGGGGTGCTGCTGGCAGCCCCAAGCCAAGCTGTTTTCAGCAGCAAGGTCAAGGGGGCTGCTCTCATGGGACTTCTCTTTCCCTTGCATGCAGGATGATGGCTGAAGAGGTGTGAGAAGAGGGAGCCGGACTGAGCCATGGCCGTCCTTGACACCCCGCAGAAGGCATTTGGGGTCCTGCGTCCTGCTTGCGTGCAGCTGACCAAGAGACTGACGGCGGAGAATGTGGAGCTCCTCCACACGCAGCTGCAGGTGGTCAGTGACTCTGCCTTGCAAGAGCTCCAGGAGTATGTCCTCTTCCCTCTGAGGTTCACCCTCAAGACGCCAGGGCCTAAGCAAGAGAGCGTGGTCCAGAGTGTGGTGCAGTGTATGACCTTCGTGCTCTCCACAACCTGCGTGAAGAAAGCAGACCTTCTGCAGGAGCTGTTCTCTGAGCTCTGCATGTGTCTGGCATCTCCTTCCAGCCCACACCAACTGGCACCGTTGTCGGAAGAATTGAAGCAGGCTGTGATCCAGGCGCTTCTGGCTTTGCTGCATTCGGCTTATGGGGATGTGGTCTTGTCTCTCTACCAGCCTTCCACCCTTCCCCACTTGGGCTTTGCTGTGTCTCTGCTCCTGGCCTTAGCAGAACAGGAGAAGGCCAGGCAAGTCAAGCACTCGGCCATAAGGTGCTTGCAGGCTCTTGTTCTGCAGTGTGACTGCCAGGAGTATCACAGGCCCTTGGCTGAGGAGGAGACGAGGCGATGCGGGGATCTGTTTGCTTCTTTCCTCCCGGGGATCTCGATCTCACTCTCCCGGATCATCACAGGAGATGTGAAGCAAGGTCACGCGGTCACCGTTGCGGCTGTCAGACTCTTCGCTCGGATTATAAGTCTAGTAATGGCAGATGAGCAGCTGGCACAGATCCCACCAGTGAGAGAGAAGGCTGCCTTGGAGCAGAGCAGAATAGCCGAACTCCTGGTCCATCGAGGCCTGGACTGGACAAAGAGCACTGCGGCCAAACTCTCCATCCTCATCAAGAAGGTGGTGGACTGCGTGGTGGTCCACCCACACTGGAGGGCAAGGAAGGAGCTTGTCGAGATGGTCCGTCTCCTCATGGAAAAGTGCAGCCGGTCCTTGGTGGGGTCCGTTGGCCAGCTTCTAAAAGTCTTAGTTGGTCTAGTGAATGATGAGCGCTCCGAGGTCCAAAGCCGGAGTAACGAGGTCCTGAGGAGCATTGCGGAGCAGGGAATGGTGGCTGAGAACCGAGGCCTTGCTGATGTCCTTTCAGAGGATCTCCACTCCCTGGCCACTGCTCTCCCTCGCTTAATGAATTCCCAGGATGACCAGGGCAAGCTCTCCACCTTGAACCTGCTTCTTGGGTACCTGAAACTCTTGGGGCCCAGGGTGAACATGGTCCTCAACTCTGCATCCCATCTTCAGCGCCTCTCCAAGGCATTAATGCAAGTTCTGGAGCTGGACGTGCAGGACGTGAAGATCATGGAAGAAAGAGTTGGGGGCCCTGGAGGCCTGCAGGAGCCACTCGGGCCTTGGCTGGTGCTTTTGCATAAGGGCGGCAGCCAGAGGAAGTACTTCCGGTTCTTCACCGACGATCAGATTTACTTCCTGCTTCAGCAAGTTTGCCAGGTTCTTGGTTACTATGGGAATCTTTATCTGCTTGTGGACCATTTCATGGAGTTATACAGAGAGTCAGCTGCATACCGGAAGCAGGCTGCAATGGTTGTGAACGAGCTCCTTACTGGCGCTGCTGGGCTTGGGGTGGACGTCCTCCATGAACGGGAAACTAGGCTGAGCACTGAGGATCTCACAGGGGTCATAACTTCTGTGCTGGAAGAATACATGGACCAGGCAAACTGGCGTTTGGTCACCAACATTGAGGCTGAAGAGGCCACCACTGAACCCGCCATGAATTATTCTGGGCTTCTTGCTGTTCCCTCTGGAGCCCACGACCAGCCTCTTCCTTCCACAGATTCAAAGGCCACGATGCACTCCATGAACAGCAACATCTGGCAGATCTGCATCCAGCTGGAAGGGGTGAGCCGCTTTGCCTGTGCGCTCAGGGAGGACTTCCGTCCGCTCTTAATCTCAGCCTTGTATCCCGTTCTGGAAAAGGCAGGAGATGGCACGCTGCTGATCAGCCAGGCAGCAGTGGGGACCATGGGGGACATTTGCCAGGCCTGCAGCTACGACTCTGTCCCGGACCTTATCAACCAGAATGCCGACTACCTGGTGAACGGGATCTCGCTGCACCTGCGCCATCGGGAGCATGAACGCCCTGCCTCGCGGGTCCTGGAGGCCATGCTCCGGCACTCGGATGCCAACGTGCTGCCGCTGGTGGAGGACGTAGTTCAAGATCTGCTGGCCGCACTTGACCAGTGTCATGGCGACGGAGTGTCTTCCATCCTCAGGGTCCTGCACACACTGATGACCATGCTAGGTAGCTGAGAGGAGCCCTGTTCTCACCAGGGGCAAGCTCAGGTTTAGATGTGTGTTCTGTCCTTTCCCAAAGTCTGAGTGTTAGTTGGGGGTGCACTGTTGCTTGTTTCACCCTGAGTTGGGCTGGAAGGGGCAGCCCTGGCTGAGTGGGAGCAACAGCCAGGATCCCAGATCTGCACAACAGACTCCCCCCGCCCGCCCGCCCCGCAACATTCAGTTATTTTACAATTGTTTGTAAAAACACTTGAGAGGGGGCAAAGAAAGTGTTTGGGGAGTCAGGCCCTCCTCAGCCTCCGCCCCAGCTGTGGGTCTGTCTGTTTGGTGGCATTTAGCCCAAAGATAGCCAGGATCATTTCCTCACAATATTCTGTGAGATGCAATCCTTCTATCTCAATATAATACGAGACTTAAACAAACAAACAAAAACCCAACTACCAAAATACATTATTTCCACCAGTGCGTTATAAGTGCCCTCTTGCACTGGGGGCAGTCATGTTTCTTTCTTGCTTTGTCAGCTTCCTGGTTCGTGGTGGAGCCACCGGCAGGGAAGTCTTTGGTGCACGAAGGAGGTCCTCTGCCAAAGGCTACCGGGCAAGCTGAGAAAAGTCCTGCCACGATGCCCACTGCAGAGGAGATGGAGGCGTTCTTCCTCGAGTACATTGAGCAGAAGCAGATTGCGGAGGGTGATCTCCCAGATGCGGAGGGCGAAGAAGGGGGAGGTGAGTGCAGACCTCGACCTGTCCCTGTCTATGCCTTCAGGTGGCATAGGAATCGCTAGGAACATAGGAAACTGCCATAGACTGAGTCAGACCCTTGGTCCATCTAGCTCAGTATTGTCTTCACAGACTGGCAGCAGCTTCTCCAAGGTTGCAGGCAGGAATCTCTCTCAGCCCTATCTTGGAGATGCTGCCAGGGAGGGAACTTGGAACCTTCTGCTCTTCCCAGAGTGGCTCCATCCCCTGAGGGGAATCTCTTCCAGTGCTCACACTTCTAGTCTCCCTTTCATATGCAACCAGGGTGGACCCTGCTTAAGTGAGGGGACAAGTCATGCTTGCTACCACAAGACCCGCTCTCCACTCAACCAGCTAGGAAAGAGATCCAAACTAAAACTGCCCTAAAACTGCCCCTAAAACTGCATGCCCTTGTGCAGATTATTTATTTATTTTTCTCTTCCGCCCTTCAAAAAAATGGCTCAGGGTGGTTTACAAGGAGAAATAACAAATAAGCAAGATGGATCCCGGTCTGTGATGCACACCAGGCTGATGCGCCTTCCTTCCAGTTCCAGTGCGCGGTGCTAGAGGCAGGAGCATCCCCAAATCTATGATGCGCTACATTTTGAATACTGTGCACAGTTCCTGTTACCCCGTCTCGGAAGGAATGCCTTGGGCCTGGCAAAGGTGCAGAAAAGGGCAACCCACCATGAACCAGGATTGGAGCACTTGGCCCACGAGGGAGAGCTAGAAGGTTGAGCTGGGGGGTGGGATTGCTTAGGGGAAATGGTGATGAGTTGGAGGGTGTAGTTCAGGCTCATGCTGTGGAGGAAGTGGCAAGAGAAATGTTTGACGGGGATCATCCGGTGAAACTGCCAGAAGATTCAGCACCAACCTAAGGAAGCGCTTCTCCATGTGGCACTTCACTAACTGGCAGAATCTGCTGCCCCCACGGTGTGGTGCCGGCTACTAGTCAGGACGACCTGGGACTGTGTCGGAGCTCGGAGACGGTCTGTGCCTCTGAATACCGGCTGCTGGGAAGCCCCGCAGGAGGGGGCTCTGGGCCTGCATGACCCACGGCGAAGCTGGCGGGCTGCTGTGGGGCGGAGGTTCCTGGGCTAGCTGGACCTTCGGTCGGATCCAGCAGAGCTGCTCTTGCGGTTCCAACACGCACCCTCCCACACACCCCATAGCTAGGCGGCTGAAGAATTGTGTAGTCAGAGCAAAGCAGGTGGCCATTAGGCTGGTTACATTGTACTGTGTTGGGCCAGCAAATAACAGACCCTGTTGAAATGCAGCCCGGAGGCTTCCGGGTTGTACTTAGCGTTGCCAACTGTGCCCTCTTCTTTCTTCGCCCTCTAGAGGAGCAGCTGCCTGCTGTGGGGTCGGAAGCAAATGACCAGGCCTTTGGGACGGAGAGCCCCTTGCCGCTCCACGCCCAGACTGCCAAGGAGGTGATGGAGAGATGCATCCACTTGCTCTCTGACAAGAGTCTTCGTGTGCGCCTGAAGGTACGCCTCAGTTGTCAGGCGCCTTCGCCCTTGGAGCCTCAGTGGACTCTCCAAGGAAGCAGCCCCGTCCTACTCCCGAGACGTGAGAGTGTGAAACCTTCCTCTCAAGCTCCAAGTCCCCAGGAACGCTGAGCTGGTTTGCTAGGGGCAGGGCATCTGCTTTGCATGCAGAAGGTCCCAGGTTCAGTCCTTGGCAGCATCTCCAGGTAGGGCTGGGAAAGACTCTTGGTTGAAATCTTGGAGAGCTGCTGCCTGTCAGTGCAGACAAGACTGGCCCAGGTGGACCAAGGGTCTTATACTCGGTATAAGGCAACTTCCTGTGCAAAAACAGGTTGTCTCTCATATGCGTTGGCTCAAGATTTCTCCGCTGCTGGAGGGAACTCCGGGGATTTATTCCCTTGGTTATTTGGCAGGGAACTGAGCTCAGCGGACAGGATGTGTCATACTTTCCTTATACAAAAGGGTTAGCACCCTCACCCTCATCCCTACCCCCATCCCATCCTCCTGCCTGTAGCACTGGGCACTGGAAATGGAAGGAAGGTGCATCAGCCTGGTTGTGCATTTGCTGTGCTGAAAACATCCCCACTGCGTGTCGAGAGAGCCTGAACTCTGCGGCCTGAATCAATTCTGCAAAAGAAGCACCTATGCATTTATTTGCTCCTTTTGCATAATTTTCGTTCCGGCCAGCCCTGGGATGATAGCATGGGGCCAGCAAGGCCAATGAAGTCCGGTCCCAGTTATGTGCACATTTTTATGTTGGCTGTCAGGAAGTCCTGAATCCAGCAGACACAAATTTCAGAAATTGGCAATGGCCTGGTAGAAACATTTTATAGAGACATGATGATAAAATAATGCCTTTTCAATAGGTACCAGCTCAGAAACCTAAAATGGCAAGCAGGCAAGTTTTGAGTTCCCCAGGGCTCTTCTTTGGGTTAGATGGTAAGCAAAAGAGTGGAGAGGAAAAGGTGTTTCTGGGCATGAGGAGAAAGCCCCACATGGAACAGGGGTGGTGGCTTTGTGCACGTATAACTGGCTTAGGCTGTGTCTCCTGCAAGAAGACCTCTGGTTGCTGCAAGGCATGCTGGGATGCAAGAGCAAACAAACAGCAAATCCTAACGAATGGAAACAACATAATAAACAAAATGATGTCACAGCAGATACCTCCACAATTAAATGAGCAGCAATAAGCAACTGATCACCAGCAGCTCACCTCGTACAGGTGCAGGATGTCATCCTCCCAATCAACTATGACATCTCTTTTTTGATTGGTTGGTTGATTGATTGATTGATTGATTGTATTTCTGTACCACCTGATATAGAAATTTTCAAGTCAAAACAATATAACAACAATATAAACCTGTTAAAAAATTCATAAAACAGATAAATAACTCCATAAATAAAAACACATTAAAATGTAGATAGCGCTGTACATTCTCCCTGTGATCTTTACCGTGGGGGGGCGGCAGTGTTCTGAGCATCCCTTACATGTACTAGTAGGAGGCAGGCCTGAAGCTAACTGAGAGACTTGCCTTGCCTGAGGCCAGCCCCAGTGAGATGTGGACGGGCAGCCTCTCTTAGCCGTGGGGAGGAGGGCTGGTCTTGGGGTAACAAGCAAGAATTGCCCCCTTTGCTAAACAGCGTGCTGCTTCCCATTGGGCTGGGAGATTGCCTGTGAGCGATGGGCTCCGTGGCAGAGCATCTGTCTGCCTGCAGAAGGTCCCAGGTTCAGTCCCTGGTGGCATCTCCAGGTAGGGCTGGGGAAGACCCCTGATTCTGAAACCTTGGCGGGACTGCTGCCGACCAGGGTAGGCAGCCTTGGCTCTCCAGCTGTTGTGGAACTACAGCTCCCATCACCCCCAGCAACAATAAGTGGTGGATGATGGGAGTTGTAGTTCCACAACAGCTGGAGAGCCAAGGTGGACCAAGGGTCTGGCTCCGTATAAGGCAGCTTCTTGTTGCCATCAGACTGCCTCCCTTCCCGCCCACTTGCCTGTTGTTTCTCCTCTCTTCCCCTGCAGGTGCTGGATGTGTTGGAGCTCTGCGTGGCAGGACTGCAGCTGCATGAAAGCCACCTCCTCCCGTTGGCTCATCGGACGTGGCCCGCCCTTGTCAGCCGCCTGACCCACGACGACCCCCTGGCGGTCCTCAGAGCCTTCAAGGTAAATGTGCCCAGGGCCCTGGCCAGCTGAGGCCTTGCCCGCCAAAGAGGCTGCTCTTGGGGCCAACCCCACGTCCCTTGTCGGAGCTCTCCATGCTGCTTCGGGCGTGAGGCCCGGCCCCTCTTGACTGGCATTCACGAAGTAGGCGCTGGCTTCTCACCTTCCCTGCCAGGGCTGCAGTCTCGCGGGTCTTCTGCTTGCTTCCAACAGCAGAGTGGATGCTGTTAAAAACACAGCACTCGCCTCATCTGCAAGGATCCTTAGATGCTGCCTTCCCCGTGGATGTGAACTTTGAGTCTCTCACATGAGCCCGTATGTAGCACCTGGTGCTTTGGGAGAAGCACCGCCTCCGCCCCCCTCCACAACAAGCCCTCCAGTTTCTGAGCCCAGAAGAGTTCAGCAGCTGATACGCACGATGCAAACAAAGCAGACGTCCTAACGAGTCAGCCGGGGGGGGGGGGGGCTGGGGGGGCTGGGCGGGCAAGGAGGCACAGCTGCCTCTGCTTCCCAGCAGTAGCTCGGGTTGCTCCTCTCTTTCCCATTCCACCCAAGAGCCGTTCCAACTACTGATACTTGCTTCTCTCGTATTCACTGCCTTCAATGTACATACTGCTCTGCAGCAAGGCTCTCTTGAGTTGTTTCCAGTGAAATGCCCTAGACAGAGTAAGGGGGGAAAGGCAAAGGGCTTCAGCTAAAACCTAATTCACTATTTAATATTAGTTAGGGTCTGCCTTTCTGCACAAAAGCACATGCACTTGACAGCAATTCAAGATCATAAAAATGACTTAGAACAAGCTGCCTCACGATCAAAAGCAGTGAAGCAACCGCTTAGAGCACTTTAACACCAAGAAAAACCACCGTCTCCAAAATCCCCTCTAAACGAAAATAGCCTGTGTAGAGTCATGCAAGGGGGAAGCCTGAGGAGTCTCACAATGGGAGGGATTCCGCCGTTGTGGGGCCACCGTGGGGAAAGCCTGCCCCGGTGCTCCTCAGCTGTATGGCCCAGTGGTTCTCAGTTGTGGGAAGGTCCCTTCCCAGACGTTTGCCTGCAATTCCCTTCGGCGGTTGTGACGGGGGGTGATGGGCGTTGTAGTCCAACAAAACCTGGGGGGCCCAGTCGGAGAACCTCGTGTCTAACTTAGAGACACAAGTTTTGAGTGGTATAGAAATATGTTGAATAATAAATAAATAAAACTACCAGTGCACGTGGGCCTAAGGGGCTGCTCCAAGGTTGTGAGCATAGTTATAAAAGCTCTTCAAGCTGAAAAGGTTTTCACCAGCTGCCTGAAGGCCAGTTGGGAGGGCCACAAGCAAGTTGCCCGCAGCAGTGAGTTCCACAGCTGGGGAGCCACCACTGAGAAAGCTCTGGATCTCTGTTTTCAAAACAGTGTGTCCTGCCTTTCACCTTGAAAGAGAATCCAGGGTGCCTATCGACAACAAACACTTGGATATGCAAAACAAACTGAAGAATGCGCAGCAACACAGCAACAGAATAAATAAATATACCACAAATTGATGCGGTAGCCTGCAGGAAAAACTCCCTCTCCATCCAGGATCAGAGTAAACACACAAAAAATTCTGCCTCCCCCAAAAGCCACGTCTTAAAGAGACGGCCAGTCACATTTGTGGGGATGGGGGCAGCAGAGGTTTTGTGGGGAGCGTGTCCCACAATGTTGGGGTCCAAGTGGAAAAGACCCTGTTTCTTGTGCAGAGTGGAGCCTCCCGAATGGCTGGGAGCCACCCGCTGCCCTTAAGAGAATTGGGGCAGGCACTTGCATGAGAGCTTCCCCGGGGGCTTGCCTTCATGTCGGGGTGGGAAGAGGCCTGGCGATGAGGCCGCGACTCCAGGAAATCCTCCTGAGCCTCCAAGGCTTCCTCAGGCAGTTTCCACCCGGTTGCCAGCCCATTCTTGTGCAGCTTGGAGTGCTGGGACTTTGGTTCTCCTTTCCTTCCTTAAGTGAAGACTGTCCTTGGGATGTGGCATCTGTCTGGCCTGCCTGGAGGGGCTGATTTGGCCTGCTGGTTACTGATTGCGGAACAGCAGCGGGCTCTGAGTGTCTCCTTGGCCCTCAGAAGTGCTGAAGCAGTTCAGAAGTGGCTGGCCAGGTTCAGAACAGATCTCATGCCAGTCTCATGCCTTTGTCTCCCGGATGGGGAAGTCCCACAGGTTGCCTCAGTATTGTTTCTCCTCAGTAGCTGGGAGTAATGAGAGGTATGCTCCCTCTAAACATGGAGGTTCTATTCTTAGCTGCCGTGACTTTCATCCACTGATAGGCCTGCCCACCTCTCTGCCCGTGTCTAACCAGGGGTTCTCAAATGTGGGTCTCCAGATGTTGCTGGACTACAACTCCCATCATCCCCAGCCTCAGTGGCCACAAGTTGGAGAACCCCTGGCCCAGCCCTTCTGCATGCCCTCACATGAGACCGAGATCTCTCTCCTACTGCCACCCAGTTTAGTTTCCCGCCATCACTTTCTGCTGATATCTTGCATCAAGAAGCCGTCACCAAAATACTTGAGAAATATAATTAGAAAGTTCCCTCTGCCGGCTACCTTGGCAGGATATCTCAAGGTGCTGAAAGGGAACTCGTTTTCTCGACTGCAGCCTCTCCATGTCAGTCCCAAAATAGCCTGTCTGATCCTCCAGACATTGACAGGAGCCAGGCGGAGGCTGGCAGAGCAGCCTCCGCCTGCCTAGGCTGAGCCAGCCTCCGCCTGCCTAGGCTGCTGGCACTTCCGACTTCAATCACCCAGCCCATTTACACTTCAGAGGCTCTTCAGAGAGGTTCATCTACTGCTGGATCGCAGGACCCGAAGCCTTGGAGGCATCTTCCCAAACTAATGCTCTGTTGTCCTCTTGGCTGGCATCTGTGGGCAGAGCACTGCACCCCCCCCCACCCCCCAACAGTTTCTCCAAGAGGGGGAGAAGTAGTTTCAGTGGGGCTCAGGAAGGAGAGATTTCTTTGGGAGGTGAGAGCTGGCACACCTCCCCTTCTCCCTCCCTCTCCCTTCTTGGAGGAACTGCGCTTATCCAAGGCTCCCCTGCAATACTGCCTACTCTTCTCCTGTAAGACAAGCAATATGGCAAGTCCCTCTGAGTCTCTGGTATCTGACAGGAAAGAAATCTCAACCAGAACCTGTATTTTTAAAGCAAAATGTGTTATGGGCTGGCTCACAAAGTTATTTATTTATTAGAACATCTGCAGGGTTGCTCAAACAAACAAATATTGCTGCAGAAATTTGCATCCAGAAGCCAGTTATGAAGAGCTGTTGCACTGAAGCCATACCAAAATGATGCCAGGCAGTGATCGTGGGGCAGATTTGGGGCCCCTGATAAGAGTGGGGTGTGGAGGGAGGGCGCTCTGAGCCAGAGGGCACCCCCATCCCCTGCTCTCGCACAGCTCCTCTTCCTTTCAGTGGGGTTTGTGCAGGAGGCGTTTCCATGGGACTGCACCCCAACTTGCTTAGTGGAAGAGTGTGTGTGGTGCATGTGTGGATTTCCCAGGCAGGCACCAAAAATGTCTTGGGTGAGCCCTGCCCAGCAAGGACCTTATTTATTTATTGTTAAATTTCCATGCCGCCTTTCATTAAAACTATCTCAAGTCAGTTCAGACTTCACAGCGTTGGCCCCAAACCCGGCACTTTCCTGTGAAAACAGTGGTGGAAACTGGTGTGTTGTGGCACTTACCTGAGCAAAGACCTGAGCTGCTGAAACATGAGCCCACAACAGGGGTTTGCGGGGGGGGGGGGCTGGGAGGGGAGGGCAGGATGATGCTGAGTCTGCTCAGCCGTTTGCAGGGCTGGCGCTGATTCAAGAGAGGCTGTAGCCATTTGCAGGGGGGCACTTACGCCAGCGCCTGTCTTCTATGTGTGGTACTTTGGCAGGTGCTGTGCACTCTGGGAGCTCACAGCGGAGATTTCCTAAGGAGGCGATTCTCCAAGGACATCCTGCCCCAACTGGCCGGCTCCCTCACCAGCCAGGCCCCTGTCAGTGCCCGTGCGGGACCCATCTACAGCCACGCCCTGGCCTTCAAGCTGCAGCTGGCTGTGCTTCAGGGCCTCGGGTCGCTCTGCCAAACCCTGGAGCTTGGTGAGTGTCCGGCGGGGAAGGGACAGTGGGTGGGGTGGGGTGGGGTGGGATGCAGGGAGTGCTTGGACACGTGCCGGCTGGGGACACGGCCACGCAAAAGAGCACCTCTCTGGGTGCCATGGGCATCTGAGCAGACTCTGGTGGGAGGAGACAGCCCTGGCGCTAGCCTGGAGGTCCTCAGCTGCTCTCTCCTCCCCATGTGACCCCCCCCCCAGACTAAGGTCCTCCGAAGAGGCCCTCTTATGTGTCTTATCCCTCTGATGGGCTGTAGTGGATGGGACCGGGTATACCCCACACAAACACAGAATTTGATGCTCGGCATAGTTTTCAGTTCAACAAGAATCTCGGCTGTCATTTAAAAAAGCCCCGAAGCTATAGAACTATAGACTAAAAGCCTGACTAAAGCAGGTATGTTTTTAGGTGCTTCTTTAAAAAATTCCGAGAAGGGGAAACTCTCATTTCATTAGGGAGCCCATTCCAGAGTCTCAGGGCAACTCGAGGAAAGGCCCGGTTTTGAGTCGCCACCAACCGAGCGGGTGGCAAACCCAACCACACCCAAACCCCCCCCCCCATGATCTGAGCAGGTGGTGGGGTTGATGAAGAAGACGAGGATGGCTTGCTTCCCTTCCTGCCTGGCTGCCCTTGCTTTGCATCTCCAGTCAGTCCTCCGGGTGCAGCTCTGAGCCCTAGCAGCACTGTGAGGCCCCTCATGCTGCCCTTTCTCTCTCCTCTTCCTCCCCTGCAGATGAGAGCGGCCTGCATCAGGTGGCGTGTGCCTGCCTGCCCTACCTCAGCGCAAAGCAGCCTGTGAAACTGCAAGAAGCCGCCTGCAGGTAACGCGCTGCGCGGTCTCGCGGGTGGCCTCGGAGCAGGGCCTCCAGAAGGGGCCTCCGGCGTGTGCCTCCCCTCCAAGGCAGGGGGCTCTCTGCACACCGGCCCCCTCCCCGAGCTGCCAGTTCAGCCCAGGCCTCTGCCTGCCACCAGCGCGCTGCAGGAGCCAAGCTGTGTGCCTGCAGCAGCCCTGGCAGCTCCTCCGCGGGAGGGAGCGCCCCTGCTTGGCATGAGGAGCGCCAGGGCCAGTCCCGGCAGCATCTCCGGTGGCAGCAGCCGCTCACCCCTGCAGGGCTGGGAAAGGCCTCGAGGGCGATCGGTCTGCCGAGGAGGGCTCTTCACTAGCGTAGTTGGGAATAGAGCCTTCCTGTTCAGGAGCCTGGGGCTGGGGAGAAACAGCAAGGGACAGCCAGGGCCTTCACACTCTTCTGCGGGCTTTGAGAGGCACCTGGTGGGGTGGGGATTTGGGGCTGGGTGGGCCTGCTGATCTGGCCAGGGGATTCCTTGTGTTCTTGTAGCTCAGCTTTCAGCTTTCATCAAGTTTGAACGGAACGTTGTGGAAAGTTCCCAAGCCGCCTGCTTTCCTCTGTCTTCACCTGATCATTCAAAGTCCCCTCCTGTTTCTGTCTCTTTCAACACCCACCACCGCCATCACTTTCATTCATATGCACAACCTGACCTGTACTGCAAGTAGCTGGGCCCAAAGTCGGGGGTTGTTTCTCTTCCACACGCACCCACCCCTTCCTCCAGAAACCCTAGCAGAGAATCAGCGCCTCTAATAGTCCTGCAGTAGACTAGGAGCCATTGATAACACTACAGAAAACCAGCCAAGGAGTTGATATGCAGGTAGCGTTGCCATCATATTCCCTCAGCTGAGTGCCTCTTGCTTTGTATCGCATAGAGGCAACCCTCCTTTCATCTGATGTAGGTTCTCACGAGGACACTTGAAAGCAGAGTTGAGAGTCAGGAACCATCCACTGTAGGCTGCATATTGGGAGGTGGGATGTTCCTCCTTCATATTCTAGGTGAGCTTCCTCCCACATTTGGAGGCATCGCAAGATACATGCTTGTGAAACTGTGCAACATGAGTGGCAGCGATATACACATTGCTCTCGGCAGGACAATTACTCCAGTCAAAGACCCTGAGACAACCATCTGGATTACCATTCCTTAGTGCTCCAATGAAATCAGACGGTAATCTCATTTCTTTAGCAACTGCATACTGCTGATCATGGCAGCTAATGTTGGCTCTTCTGTGTCATTCAGAGTCTTTTACTGGAGTAATTGTCATGTTGAAAACAATGTATATATCACTGCCATTCATGTTGCACAGAGCTGGTCTGGTGGTAGCAAGCATGACTTGACCCCTTAGCTAAGCAGGGTCTGCCCTGGTTGCATCTGAATGGGAGACTAGAAGTGTGAGCCCTGGAAGAGATTCCCCTTCAGGGGATGGAGCCACTCTGGGAAGAGCAGAAGAAGGTTCCCGGTTCCCTCCCTGGCAGCATCTCCAAGAGAGGGCTGGGAGAGATTCCTGCCTGCAACCTTGGAGAAGCCGCTGCCAGTCTGTGAAGACAAGAGTGAGCTAGATGGCCCCTGTTACCCCTTCTTGGAGAGGACTGAAAGGGGTTAAGCCCCATCCAAGTCAGTCAGGCTGGGCAGGTTGAACCCGTGTCCATTCTTCCCCAGTAGATACTGCTCGTTCCATCAGTTTACCTTATGACGCAGGTCATGGCTCCAAGGAGGCGTTTTGGGGAGCTTGCCCCCGTAAATGCCCCAGCTGCCGCTCATAAGACTGGTGCTCGTTTTGGAAATGCCAGGACTAGTTTAGCAACTCTGGATGGTCCAACCTTTTGCTCCCTTCCCGCCCAGCTTTTTGGGACATGGGCTCTTGGACTATAATGGGTGTTGCAAGGCTGCGCCGTGCGTCATTTCAGCTGCTGCGAAAACCAGAGGAGGTGCCCTTCTGTGCTGGGCTTGCAGCGCAAGATAGCCTGCGCTTGGCACGGGGGGCTTACCTCTGAGTCGATGCTGAGTGACCTTTTCTTCCCCAGGATTAAGAGGCAGGCGCTACTCTGTGTGTGTGTGTGTGTGTGTGTGCGTGTGTGTGTGAGTGTGATATCTCAAAGAGGGGAGGGGAGTGGGCTGCAGAGGGGCCCAACCCTGTGGCCGAGCACCTGCTTGGCATGCAGAAGCTCCCAGGCTCCCCCCCCTCCGCATCTCCGGTTCAAAAGATCTTGGGGAGCAGGATTGTGAACAACCCAGCCGAGTCGAGACAGTGTGGGGCCAGCTGGGCCGATGCTCTGCCTCCTCCCAGCTCACAGCCAGGTGTGGGCAGCCGCCAGCCCACTCTCCCCGGCAAAGACCGGCCCGAGCACCGGCACCATCAAGCTCTGGCCAGGGGAGGGGGCCGCAAGGAGACTCGCAGGGCAGCCCCTCGGAGTAGAATCGGCCAGAGGAGGCCGTGTGGCTCCGAACGCCACCAGGCGGCTGCTGCTGCAGCTCCCGAACCTCGCTGGACTTCGCCTCCTTGTCCCAGGGCAGGAATTGGCAAGCCGCTGGCCTGTGCAGCCATCCATGTGCCGGGCGTCTCGTTGGAACAGAACTGCTTCAAGGCTAGCGCGTGCCAAGGAGCCACCTGCCAAGCGGGGGGGGGGGGGGCACCCTAACGTGCAGACGCGGCGATTTGGCTTCATCTAGGGGCCAGGCACACAGCATGCCAGGGAGGGAAGCCCCCGGAATGGGACCTCTTGCCTTGCCCACCAGCTTCTTGCTCCCCTCAGCTTGACAGGGTCTGGGTCTGATTCCGCGGCCTGATGGAGGTGGAAGAGTCCTGAGGGGGGGGGACTGGCTGCATCCTGCCAGCCGGTTCTTCGGGGCTGGCCCGGGCTTTTCAATGGCAGCCCCACCCGGGGTGCATTTCAGCAGGACGTACAGACTGCCTGGAGGCTGCAGAAACAGGGCCGAGCACAGCCAGATGCAAAGCCCAGCTCCACAGCATTCTCCGATAGTGTCAGCACCTCCGACAGACCTCTGGAGAAGAGTTTTGCCTTCACCACCAAGCAGCTGGTCGAACCAGAGAGTAACCTTCAGAGCGTTGCCTGCAGTCCCTTCCGGACCCGAATGACAGCTCGTCAGGCCAGACAGCCCAACCCGGCTACGGGCCCGGTTTGGGCAGCCACTTGACCATGAGGAGACCTGGCTGAGGCAAGCCCGCTGGTTCGAGCCACTTCTGACTCTTGGATACTGTGCTGACTTGCATCTGGCAGCTGCAATCCGGGAGTCGAACTTGAAGAAAACAAACCCAAACACACCAGCCTGGATTAACCCTGGGATCTTTTGCCATGGAAACGGAGGTTGCTTAGAAACTGTCAGAGACTAAGGGGTTTTTTTTTTTGGAAAACACACACACATCAAGTTGCTCTTTAAACCTAAAGCTTCCTTAGGAGGCAAGGCTACCGCATCTGGGGCTCTTGAGTTTGGAAAAGAGGCAACTATGGGGAGCTATGATAGAGGTGTAAAAAATTATGCATGGAATAGAGAGAGTGGACAGAGAGAAAATTTTCCCCCTCTAAGTACTTTTTCACACTGCACATAATTAATCTCTGGAATTCTCTGCCACGGGGTGTGGTGATGGCCACTAGCTTGGATGGCTTTAAAAGGGACTTAGGCAATTCCGTGGAGGACAGGTCTGTCAATGGCTATGAGTCTGGTGGCCATGGGACGCCTCCAGCCTCAAAGGCAGGATGCCTCTGAATAGGACGCAGGGGAGGAACAGCAGGAGAGAGGGCCTGCCTTCACCTCTTGCCTGTGGGCTTCCCGGAGGCATCTGGTGGGCCATTGTGTGAAGCAGGAGGCTGGACTAGGTAGGCTTTCTCGGGCCTGATCCAGCAGAGCTCTTCTCAAAGTGCAGAACCCTCCAGCCTCTTGAGAGAGAGTTAGTTGGGCCCCAAGAGGAAAGGGTCTGTGGGTGTGTCCGTCTGATTTTGGTGGCTTTGCCTGGCTGTGCTGGATCTGGGGCTGCTGGACAGGAGGGGAGGCAGCTTGCTGATAAGGCAGGGCAAGATGAATGTGCCTGCCAGGAGAGAGCATTGTGCTCCCAGGCTGGCTAATGCAGAGTCTTTGCAGCTCCTGGAGTTCCATCTCTTCTGCCAGCACTTTGCAGCAGCCAGGCCCATCGATAAACGGAGGTTTTTTGGCTTGCTTAAGTGCAGGTGGAGAGGCGAAGGCATTACTCACACCAGCTCCTTTGTTCAGAGGACCCTTTTTTTCCCAGGATGCACTGCCAAGGACCAACTTTTGCATGTCGAAGGGCCCAGGCGCAATCCCTGGCAGCATCTCTGGCTAAAAGATCTCGAGGAGGAATTCTGGGGAAGGTGCTCCTGCCACGGAGCTCGGAGAGTCGCTGCCAGGCAGAGGCAACGAGACCAGGCGGCAGGCGAGAGGGAGCCCCGGTCTCGCTTGGAAGGAAACCAGGCCGTCTCTCCACATCCGTTGGCTTTTTGCTTTTGCCATCAAGTGGCCTTAGCTTGCCTGAAGGCATCCAAGGGGCTCTTCTGCCACCGCTCCTCCAGGCAGACTCTGCCTCTCTGGCTTGTCTGCAGAGCAAGAGGACAGGCGTCTCTGGCTGAGTTCCTCGTGGGCAAAAAGGGATGTGGCCATGGCCTGACTCTCAGCTTCCTTTGGTGGGGAGCAGATGAGGATGTAACGCCACGTGTGCATGGGAGAGGGCTATGTGTAAACTAGCAGCCGGAAGGGCCCAAAGCCAGGAGCCCCTGCAGGGACCTCTCTCATCACCTTCCTGTCTGATTGGGGGGCCCACATTGCTTCCCCCTTAAGCAACGCCACCCTCTCCCGTGGGACAGCCCCCGCCCCCGCCCCCCAATTCATTGAAGGGCTTTGCATCCTCCACTTCAGGCAAGAGCCTCCCAGAGCAGCAACATAAAGTGCACCAGTAGAATACAGCCATCAGTTGTATAAAGACAGCCTAAAACAAGAGCAGCAGGAAAGCCTAGAGCTAGAAAACATGGGAACTGAATCTCCGAGGCTGGAGAAACATTGGTGTTGGCACCAGGCGAGGTGCCTTGGAGAGACTGAAAAGACGCCCTCACCCCTGAAGGGGGTCCGCAGGAGGGCCCGTGAGGCAGTAACTAGGCGGGCTCGTGCGGGAGCAGGCGGTCTGAGAGGTACCCCAGTCCCAAGCCTTCTAGGGCTTTCCTGGGGCCATTGTTTCTGCCATGGTCCTTACTGTGAAGGCTGCCTGGCCTCCCCACACCAGGCCTTGCCCAGAGGGACATGCTCCTCTCACCTCACCGGCTGTTCCCCAGGCCACCGGGAGCGCTGGTTCCAACCCCTCCAGCAGGGAGCTCGTCTGAGTCCATCTCAGCCCTGAAGATTCAGCTGGATGCCAACAAAACACCCCCGTGTGTGTGTGAAGCAGCAGGAAAGGGGCAGCCCCAAAGGTTGCTTGTCTGGCACCAGCAAGAAGTTGAAAAGGTCTCTCCATGCTCAAAGGAGAAGGGATTTCTTGGTGAGAAAAGGAAGCCTCTCCAGAGACCCACAGGGCCTGCCGGCGGCTCGTTGGCATTTGCTTTTGGCACAGACCTCTTGGTGACTCCCCGCTACAAGCTGGAGGCAAGTCCCTGGCTTTTAGACTTCCTCCCCTTTCGAGGAGCTTTCAGACGGACACGCCTGCCAGCCACAGGCTCCTGCTGCACCTCCTGGGATTTCTACCCATTTCAGACTCTGCATGCATGCAAGTGATGCTGAAGCGGCCTCTCGAGCCCTGCCCCACATCCAGCGAGAACTGCCCCTATTGAGCTTCTTGCTGAGTGAACAGGACCCCCTGGGGAGTCCCCAAGGAACTCCAGCTTTGCCCTCCAGCCACAGTCCAGAGGGGCCTGCCTGCCTGCCTGCCGAATGTGCTCTGCTCAGCACAGAATGCGAAGCAGATCCAGATGCTGGATTTCTCTTGGGTGGTTCACACAACCGCCTCCTGCATTTGCAGGGGTGCTCTGGCTCCGGGATCTGGCTGGCTGAAAGGAGGTGGACCTTTTGGGGTGCGGGGAGTGTCCCAAGGATTTCCGGCATGTGTAAAGGTGGCAGACGGTGTGCACCCATTCCTGGCTGCCTCGAGAGACTCGATGCACGTAGCAGGGAGACTGCGAGGGTTGCTTCTGAATGGGATGTTCTGTGCTGGGGGGCGGGGGGGGAGCACCTGAGTCAAATGCGCAAATGAGGTGGCCTAACTCTCTGGCTGACATCCTGACCAGCAAAGCATTTGGGTAAAAAATCAAGGTGTGCTGGTGCAAAAAGATCTCTGAGTCGTGCTAAAGGGGGTGGGGTGAGGGTTAAATGGCACCCTTGCGCCCTTGCCCAGAAGTCCCCTTTCAAAGGGAGGAGGCATGCCACAGGGGGTGTGGCTGGGGTGTGTGGGTGTGTGTGTAAGTGTAAGGGCCAGCCCCAGACCCCGCACAAGCTGCTAGCGCGGCAGCGGCCTGCTTGCCCGGCGTCCCTCTGCAGGGACTTCTTGGTTTGGATGCCAGCCGCTGTCTCTCCTTCTTAGAATAAACATGAGCAAAGGCCAGGCCCTTTGCTGCTTGCCACCCGGCATGATTTACAGGCCCCTCCAGAACGGATGGCCCTGCCCATTCTTCATCGTGGAATCCCTGCACCCGGGTACAAAGCAGCAGGAGAAAGCAGGACTCACAGCACAAATGCCTGCGCATCTCCTCTGAAGTCAGCCCCGCTGGCTTTAGGCAGCCGTAGATGTAGGGATGGCCAAGAAAAAGCGATCGGGAAGGCAGGCGGTGCGAGGAGGTGCTGCTTTTCAGCCTCCAGCGGAAGGGAGAAGGAGAGAGAGAGAGACTGGAGCCACGGCTGACTTCTGCCAAGCCAAGGCTAGAATAAGCCTCTGAAGAGGACAGCTCAGACCATTTTGTGTGATCCGGCAGCAGTCTGGATTCTGCTTCTACATAATTTCAGCTTTTAATAGCAGTGCTTTGTGCTGGGGGGTGGGGGAGAGATACACGCAAACATGCACATCTTAAGGGTCTAGCATTAAAGTAAATATTCCTGCAAGAGGCTTACTCTTTACTTGCACAGCCCTAACCAATTTAATTCCCGAATCTGCTGATGTTCTGCACTCGCAGGCTGGAAATGCAGCTGATGCTGAACCAACAACAATCCAACCCACTGATGTAAAACAGGAAATGGCAAAAGCCTTCAAGGATGTTTTTATCACCCCTAGTTTTTCTGGGGTGGCAAAATGCTGCTCCTAGTCAATGCAACATTACGAATTACACATTTTCGTAGCGGCCCCCTCCCCTCAGGGGAATGTCTCTCAGTGCTCACATGTAGTCTCTCATTCAAATGCAAACCAGGGTGGACCCTGCTTAGTAAAGAGGACAGTTCATGCGTGCTACCACAAGTCTTGGGCTTACACTAAAGAAACACAATGCCAAGTAGTAAGCAGGCTTCCTTTATCTAGAGGCCGGACTCCAGAGTGGGGAGGGGGGAATGCAGCCCGGGGCTAGAATCCTCCTGTCCTGCCCCCTGTGTGAATGACCACCCTCTAGCATGGATTTGGCTGCTACCCAGTGGCAGGGAGTCCTCCTCCAGTGTGGCACAACAGTCCCCAGTCCGTAAAGGAGGAAGGGCGTCCTTATGGATAGGATCAAGAAGAAGTCGTTTGACTTAGCGACCACCCACGGGGAGGGCTGACCAAGCTAAGACAGTTGTTCTCTTTAAGATAAACTGACTGATGCAAACACAGTTTTGTTCTTCTGCGTGTAAATAGGGAAAAGCCCCATTAAAGCACCCCTGAAAGCCCTGCTAGCTCCTGAAGGAGATGACACTCCCATCATCTGGGGAAAGCCAGAGACCAGAACAACTGCTTTTGGGGAGACCCACCTGCAAACAGCCAGGAAACAGCCAGCCAGAATGGCATGATTTGGTCGTGCCCTCTTTTTTATTATTATTATTATTATTATTATTATTATTATTAAATTCCATTAAAATCTGACCCTGGGAATAAATTCAAAGGCCCAATCCACCAGGAACGCTGAGTCACTGGAAATAGCACTAAAACGTGTCTTACGCCTTTGCCTCTTCCTAGAATGCTGTGGGGAAGGAGTAGCGGGGTTGTGTCTGCAGAGTTTGACATTCAAAGCAAGGGAAAGGAGACCTTTCAGGGAGCAGTTCGTTTTAAGTGACACCACCATACTTAAGGCGAGCTTTGGCCCGGCAAACGTGTTCAGCAGCAGCAGAAAAGGGATTCCCTTGTGCTCGGGCTGGTGAGATGCTAGGACCCCAGAAGGAATGCTTGTGGGGCAGGAAGTGATGTGTTGGGTGGGGCACAGCACAGAGGCTGTGGCAGTGCCATTCTGGGCCGCCCAGCTTCCAGGGCTGCTTTCAGGTGCCTTCCTGAAAGCTCAGCAGTATCGCCTGTGGCACGCTTTCCGACATGACAGGCCGTGGAGGCTGCAGGGAGCATTTGCAGCGGCTGCGTTGGCTCGAGAACGCGAGGCCAAAGCTACGGGAGGCGTTTCTCCTTCTTGCAAAATGGGTGGCTTCTTTGAAGGGCTGTGCAAACGGGCTCCACACCCCAGTGGTCACTTGGGGAAGCAGCAGGAGCTACAGGGATGGCCACCTGTGCTCTGAGAGGCCGTTGCATCCCAGATCCCTGGTGGCACAGAGGATGGCGTCATGCGGGCCCTCCTGCAAAAGGAGCAGAGGCGCGGCTGAAGAGCGGCTCCGGTGGCCTTCTGTGGAGACCTAGGGAGCTGCCCTAGACGGAGCAGCGGCTCTCCGAGGTTCCCGGCAGGAGTCTTGAGCCAGGGACCTTCTGTGAGCCAAGCAGGGCCTCTGCCCCTGAGCTGCTCTGGCCCCATCCCCAGAGGTGACCTATCGGGGACTCCCAGCCAGGCACTGACCACACCAAGGCCTGCTTAGCTTCAGCAAGGTGGCTGCCTCGTGGGCCCCTGGACCATGCCCTGGGACCCCAGAGTCCCCACAGCGTTCTTGAGAACGGGGAAAGGCCCGCCGTAAAAGGGCCGCCCTGACGCAGTGGCTCTTTTTGGCCATGGAGGCTGGAGTGCAGCTCTCCCCTCTGCCATGGGGCTCACCTTCTGGCCTTGGGCTAGTCACCTACTTCTCAGGCATAGAGGGCTGCCTGCCCCAGATATGCCACCCTGAGCCCCTCGGAGGATGGGACAAGGAAGAGCACTAGCGGGTTGGCAGCCCTCTTCCATCGCTTGATCGGCCAGTGCACTGGGCCGCCTGTGGGGCCGGCTAGACGGGACCCGCCCTGGCACGGGAACCGGCCTGACCCTCTGGGTCTCTGCGGATGTCTGCTTGCCAGCTAGGAGGGCTGCGGTCGGGCTTTTGCAGGCATCCCGTCCATGGCATCTCTCCTGGAAAAGGATCGCGGATCCTTGGATAGCAGGGCTGGGGAGGACCTCGGCCAGCTGCTGCTGCTACTCTGGGGAGACCAGGCGGAGCTCGATGGAGCCACTTCATGGGAGAAAGCAAGCAGGGGTCCTTGCGGATGGGAGGGTGGGGGGTCTTCCACGGCAGAGCTGGGAATTGGGGGGCAAAACCACTTTGGGTGGTCATTTTTTTTTTTTTTTTGCATCGAGTGCTGTAAACGCGACAGCTCGGCACTGCTTTTGTTCCCTGTAAGTGACGGGTTCACTCCCTGCGTTTCTCAAGCATGATGCTTGGCTCTGATCCCCTGCTCTGGGATTTCTGCAGCCTGCCTTGTGTTGTGAGATGCCCAGGGACCAATGTCTTATGGGGCAGCTAACAAATAAGGTTTGTGGTCATGGTTAATAGCACCGCAGGGAGGTTCGGCAGCACCTTGCCTGGTCCCTCTTTTCTTCAGAGAAGGAAAGGAAAGGGAGAGGGGTTGCAGAGGAAGCCAGACAGGCCAGCAGTTGCAGAGGGAAAGCACCAGGGACCCTGAGTAGTAGGGCTGGGCTCATGCCAGACTTGCCAAAAAGTCTGCCCATCACTGGCAAGCTCCTGCTGCTGCTGCTGCTGCTGCTGCTGACCTCTTCTCGGCTCTGTGGCTAAGGAGGCCATGGAGGGATCCCGAGGCTGAGAACAGCCTGCCTGATTCCAGGGTCCCTGAGGTCCCAGGTGGGAGCCCCCCCGCCGCCGCACCCCTCTCACCCGGCTTCTCTCTGCTTTTGTCTCGGCAGCGTTTTCCGCTCTCTGATGCAGATGGATCCGGACGGCGCCTGGCTCTTCCTCTGCGAGGTGTGGTGCCCCCTTGCCTACGAGCCCCCCCACCCCAGCCTGCACCCTGTGAAGCTGGGCGGGCTGGGGAAGAAGCGGGGCGAGTTCACGGACAACGTGCAGCGCCTGCTGGGTGAACTGCAGGGCAGGGGAGGCAGCAGCTCCTGACGGACGCCCTTGAGCGATGCAGGGGGGAGCCCCACCCTCCAGGGCTGCGGAGCAAGGAGGACGAGGGGCTGGAAGTGGGGAGAGGCTGCCGCCTCTGAAGAGCACCCTTGGGAGGAGCGGGCTGGCCGGAGAATGTCTCTGGGCCTGGGATGTCCGCCTCTTCCCACGGACCTGCGTGCTTGATGCTCCAGGGGCCCTTGAACTTCTTCTGGGGACCCCCTGCCCCGTGTTGCCTCGCTGCTCTCCCGGCCTAGATGTGCCTCCTGAGAAGGAGCAGGAGGGCCCTGTCCTGGGGCTGCTGCCTTCCGGAGGAGGGCTCTGGCTGTGCCCGCACAGAGGCGCCTTGGCAGCCACGGGGGAGGCCGGGCCAAGTCCCGGCCAGCGTCCAGCGTCTGAGTGCTCTCCCCCGGGGCTCTGCAGGACGAGATGCCGTGGGGTGCCCCTGTGCTCCTTCCTGCTTGGTTGATGCTGGGAGTGGGAGGGCCGGGGCGAGGCCCACTCCTTTCCTGAGCAGTCGCCGAGTGAACGCTGCAGCCAGGACCCCGGAGCCCTCCCTCCCGGAGGAGCTGATCAGCACACACTGTGGCCACCTTCCCGCTCCCTCCTCTGCCACCGATTCCTTGTGGGCAACCTTGGCAGAAAGCCGGGGGCCCCCTCCGTGCCCTCGCTCTGCAGGAGCACTTCTCTCCCGTCGGGTGCTCTGCTTTGGAGCCACGTTGCTATTCAAGCGGTGACACCTGCACTTTCCCAGCTGGGTCATCGTCTGCTGTCAACCGCTAATAGTCAGAGCTGGCCACTGAGAGGAAAGGCAGCCCCATCCTCTCTTGACATCTGAAAGAGGTGGTTGCGCTTTTGGTCTGGTGGCGCCTCCGCCTCGTGTGCCTGACACTCTGGTGGCTCCTTGGATTAAAGAGGAGCGAAGGTGGCTGGGAAACTGTGTCTGGCCGTCTTTTACCCAAGGAGGGAAATGGCGGCGGGGGTGGGGGTGGGGCGTCCTGCCCCAGGTCCAGTGAGACGGCATTTCCTGCTGTGTTCAGCTAGAGAGAGGGGTGGCAGCACCAGCCCCGCCCTCTGCAGCCTACGCAAAGGCGGGCAATGGGGACTGGGGTGGGATCGCGTGCGCGCACACGCATGGCTCTCGTCTTCTCCCTGGCGCTCGAGGCCCCGGGCCGGCCAGCCCGCTCTCCTGCTCCCTTGTTTGGTGTCTGCTCCCAGGAATGGTTTTCACCTGAAGGTGGAACTTGGCCACGTCCTCGTCTACTGACTACAGAGCCAGGCTTGCAGCTCCGCCGGCGAGGCTGCTGCCAGCACGAGGCCGGTGCTTCTGGCGTCATTTGTAAGGGAATAGAAGAGACATTCAGGCATCAAAGCCGTCCTGCTTGTCAAGATCCCAAGGCGGCAGCCCAGAGACGTGTTTCGTTTTGTTCGAGAGCAAGTTGATTGGCCCCATTTTTGTGAAGAGGTTCCAGGTTCTCGGCCGAGTCCCAGGCTGCGAGCCAGAGCTGCGCCAAGAAAGGCTGGAGGACTCTGTGCCGCGGGCAGCAGTGCTGCAGCCGCCACATCTGCCCACTGAGCTGCTGGACGTCTGCTGGCCCTGGGAGCTGGCAGCCGCCTCTCCGCACAGCAGGAGCTCCTCCTCCCCTCCAGCACCACCCCTGCCCAGCCTGGCATCTTGTTCCCAAACGCCTTGAGAGGGCTGCCCTGCCGGGGCTCACGGCTCTGGCCCAAACTGGCTTGTGTAGTGCCTCTGCCTCGCCACTGGCCGGGCTTCTTGCTCAGCCTGGGACTTGGTCTGGGCAATGGTGGCTGCCCCCCTTGAGTCTGACCCTTGGCACGGCTCCCGAATCCATGCCGCAGCTGCCCTCCGCTTCGCCGGAGCCCTGCACTGCTTAGGCTCAGCCCCTCCGTCCGTTCTGTCTCACGGGACGTGGCAGAGCCCAGGGCCAGCCCTCCCTTGCCTGTGTCCACCAGCCAAAGGGGCCTGTCGCATGGCGGCTGCAAGTGGGAGCTGCGAGAGAGGAAGCCCCCCCCCCCAGCCAGTAGCTCGCTCCGTGTTCTTGGGCAAGCCGCCCCCTCTCTAGCTCAAAGGCTAGCCTACCCTGCAGGGCTGTTGGGGGGGTTGCCAAGGAGCCCTCCACAAAGCGCTTGGAACCTTCCGCAAGGCCGTAGCCTTGCCAGGTCTTATGAGGAGCTTGGACTGCAGTCAGCACCCTGGTCTAAGTCCGGAAGAAGCCGCCGCCCCGAGGGCAGGCAGGGCCCTTCCCGCCTTGTGCTCCAGCTGAGATGAGGAGAACTCCTCCGGAGAGAGGTGTGTCTCAAGGGGCCTCCCGGGGTGGGCTTGCCTGGTTGCCAAGGGCTGGTGCTGGCATGGCCGGGCACCGCAGAAGGAGGGAGGCTGCCCTTTTGGAGCCAGCACAGCCGGCTCTTGGGCAGCTGACCCCTTGCTTTACAAGCAGCGCTGCCCCGCTCTTGGAAGGGTGAGGTCGTGGGGCCTTCCACAGGAGCCGGTCTGGAGAGGAGAGGTGGCAGCAGCAGCAGCAGGGGCTGAAAGCACAGGACAGGGAGGGTCTCCGGCAGCCAGGTGCACACGTGCAGTGCAAAGCGCAGAAGGGGGTTCCAGGTGCCCTGAAGCCAGCTCTGGCACCTGTTCACAGAGAGGTGCTGGATGATGCGTTCCAGGCCTCCGGGGTTCGTTCAGGGTCCCGAAGTGACCGGCCTGTTTGGAAACCCCGTTCTCTTGCTCCTGTGCGTCAGAGCACAGCCACACGGTGAAGGGAAGGCACAGTTGCATGGGGGCTCCTCCTGGCCACTCCACCCGACAAGAGCCATCGCTCTGCGAAGGAGCAGCGGATCTCTGGAGGAATTCCATTTGGGGCCTTTCTGCTGACACCCACACCCTTCTCAAGGCATGCTTCGTGGGTGAAAGGGGTTCTAGTCCATGCTTGGGGTGGTGTCAGGGAAAGGGGAGGGCTGTTCCCATCTAATCCAGCTTAACTAATGTGGAACAGCTCCCTGCAGTGCTAGTTAAATTCCTGATGTTGAACGGGAAGTGAGAAGACTGTGATGCATTCCAGGCCTCCGGGGTTCTTTCAGGGTCCCGAAGTGACCGGCCTGTTTGGAAACCCCGTTCTCTTGCTCCTGTGCGTCAGAGCACAGCCACACGGTGAAGGGAAGGCACGGTTGCATGGGGGCTCCTCCTGGCCACTCCACCCGACAAGAGCCATCGCTCTGCGAAGGAGCAGCGGATCTCTGGAGGAATTCCATTTGGGGCCTTTCTGCTGACACCCACACCCTTCTCAAGGCATGCTTCGTGGGTGAAAGGGGTTCTAGTCCATGCTTGGGGTGGTGTCAGGGAAAGGGGAGGGCTGTTCCCATCTAATCCAGCTTAACTAATGTGGAACAGCTCCCTGCAGTGCTAGTTAAATTCCTGATGTTGAACGGGAAGTGAGAAGACTGTGATGCATTCCAGGCCTCCGGGGTTCGTTCAGGGTCCCGAAGTGACCGGCCTGTTTGGAAACCCCGTTCTCTTGCTCCTGTGCGTCAGAGCACAGCCACACGGTGAAGGGAAGGCACGGTTGCATGGGGGCTCCTCCTGGCCACTCCACCCGACAAGAGCCATCGCTCTGCGAAGGAGCAGCGGATCTCTGGAGGAATTCCATTTGGGGCCTTTCTGCTGACACCCACACCCTTCTCAAGGCATGCTTCGTGGGTGAAAGGGGTTCTAGTCCATGCTTGGGGTGGTGTCAGGGAAAGGGGAGGGCTGTTCCCATCTAATCCAGCTTAACTAATGTGGAACAGCTCCCTGCAGTGCTAGTTAAATTCCTGATGTTGAACGGGAAGTGAGAAGACTGTGATGCATTCCAGGCCTCCGGGGTTCGTTCAGGGTCCCGAAGTGACCGGCCTGTTTGGAAACCCCGTTCTCTTGCTCCTGTGCTTCAGAGCACAGCCACACGGTGAAGGGAAGGCACGGTTGCATGGGGGCTCCCCCTGGCCACTCCACCCGACAAGAGCCATCGCTCTGCGAAGGAGCAGCGGATCTCTGGAGGAATTCCATTTGGGGCCTTTCTGCTGACACCCACACCCTTCTCAAGGCATGCTTCGTGGGTGAAAGGGGTTCTAGTCCATGCTTGGGGTGGTGTCAGGGAAAGGGGAGGGCTGTTCCCATCTAATCCAGCTTAACTAATGTGGAACAGCTCCCTGCAGTGCTAGTTAAATTCCTGATGTTGAACGGGAAGTGAGAAGACTGTGATGCATTCCAGGCCTCCGGGGTTCTTTCAGGGTCCCGAAGTGACCGGCCTGTTTGGAAACCCCGTTCTCTTGCTCCTGTGCTTCAGAGCACAGCCACACGGTGAAGGGAAGGCACTTCACATGTGCTGACGGAAGCACACAGGCAGGCTTGTGGGGGCTTTAGGCAGAGGAGGGGGTGGTTAAAGGGCTATGGGTGGTTGAGGGTTATTTTTAGCTTAATATTTTAATTGTGTCTTTTTTACAATCTTGTTTCTAAATTTCGCCGCCTTGGGGGTATTGTTTTAATGAAAGGCAGTATATAAATTTAACAATAAATAAATAATGCGGCCCCCTTTCCTGCCCAGGGTGCAAAATGTGTTTTGGATCTTGGCCAGCAGAGTCCAGCCTCTGGGCTACGGCCAAGCTAAGGAAAGGCCCCCCCCCTTCTTTCCATTCTCCCCTTTGCAATTTCTAGTTTGGGCATTTTAAAGCAGGAAACTGCAGAAGCGAAGAGAGTTGGCCCTTGGAAGTCTCTCCGAGTCCCAGCGCAGCGCGGTGGGGAGCAGACTTAATATGCAGAGCACTAGCAGTGAATAAATAGGCAGCATGAAAATGTCATTTCCACACAGCCACTTTTCTGACCATTATGCCGCTTCAAACAAAAGCAATTTACTCTGCCTCTCATAAAGCCCAGATGATAACGAAGCCGCGGTGGCGGTGGCGGTGGGGGTGTCGCTCTCTCCCTTCGCCTGCTGCGGCCGCCCTTGTCCCAGCCAGCCAGACGCCGCCATAAAGAAGAGCAACACGCCCAACCCTGCCTGGAGCCTGCAGGTTCCCAGAGAAGTTCTAATGGAGCCATAAACTTAAAGCAACATCTTGTTTCCTGGGCAAAGAGGACGATAACCGGACGGGAGAGCCGGGGATGAGACATCCATTCCTCGAGGGGAGGGTTAAGCTGGGGCACAGAGCCAGAAGAGAAGCATCGGAGAAAGGGGGGCGGGCGAGAGAAGGAAGTGGCCGGTCTCTCTGCAGCCTCAGCCCAGCGCCGCTTGGGGAGAAATGGGCCGGGGCGTTTCAGGAGAGCTGCTCTTGTGGCAGCAAGCTTGAATTGTCCCCTTTGCTAAGCAGGGTCTGCCCTGGTTTGCACGAGAATGGGAGACTCCATGTGTGAGCACTGGAAGATCTTCCCCATAGGGGATGAGTCCACTTCGGAAAGAGCAATGCAGGAGGTTCCAGGTTCCCTCCCTGGCAGCATCTCCAGATAGGGCTGAGAGAGTCTCCTGCCTGCAGCCTTGGAGAAGACACCAGGACTGCTCAACTTTGCCCACCTCCCCCGCAGCAGCTGTTTTTGGACTGCAGCTCCCACAATCCCCAGCCACAGTGGCCAATAGCCAGGGATTATGGGAGTTGTAGGCCAGCATCTACAGGAGGGCCAAAGTTGAGCAGGCCTGGTGTAGACCAGGGGTTCTCAACGTTGGGTCTTCAGATGTTATTGGACTTCAGCTCCCGTAATCCCTTGTCACGGTGGCCTTTAGCTGGGGTTTATGGGAGTTGAAGTCCAATAACATCTGGTGACCCAGCGTTGAGAATCCCTGGTGTAGACAATACTCAACTAGATGGACCAATGGGCTGACTCGGTAGAAGGTGGCTTCCTAGGTTCCTTAGATGTCTGGTGGTGGCCCATGCGGCCGCCTACTCGGTAAGTCTATTGCCAGTTCTGAGTTGTGAGCTCCAGGCAACAAATGGTTGTCAGGAGTCCTTCGGCCAGGTCCCATTGGGTCTCCTTCCATTTGCACCACCGTGTTTTCAGCACCGTCAGCCACAACTTGCTCTTGAAGGCTATGGATGCTTTCACCCAGGCATGCACTGTATCATGTATGGGCTTTATAGGAACGCTGCCTGTGACTTCAGGTTGCTAGAAGCCCAGCAGAGGAGAGGGAGGGTCCATCCGCTTCCTATCGAGTGCTGCCTGGGTAAGAGACCAGGTGGGTGCTGCGGGTTCCTTCTGCTGTTACCTGCCTGCTCCTGCTTCCCCTGTGGGGCTGCTGCCTGCTGCCTCTGTGTAACATCTATGGGGAGTGTGTGCAGGATTGGGACCAACTCCCGAGTGACTCAGCAGTTCCTTGGGTCACCTGCCCAGCTTTGGGCTTTATAGGAACGCTGCCTGTGGTGGTCCCACCACTGGCAGGGTTGCACCGGGGCGATGCCAAAGGGGGTTGCCCCTTTGGGGGAGCCACTTAGGGGGATAACGAGGGTGAGGGCCAGGCTCTTAGTCTCAAAATCCCTCATGGGTGTGTAAAGGAGGGCGGATATTATAATTGGGCTTCTTTTTGAAATCTTGGGTGAGGAGTTTTAATGTGTCTGGGTCTGTCTAGAGATGGGGAGACAGGGGGTGTATCCACTGATTATGGGGCAGCTATTCCAGTGGTTGTGGGGAATAGAAGAAGTAACATTGACAGGTCAGCAGGCTGTTGCAGGGGAAGGGAAATCAGAAACTTAATTGCTGTCTCGCCTTCTGGTTGTCCTGCCAGCTCTTTGACCTTGGAAAGCAATGCTAAACACCCACAGAGCCTTGTCTTGCTCCTTTATAGTGCCAGGTTGGTCCAGAATAAACCTGAAATCATCCGTGATTTGATTCTGGATGAAAGGGCTGATCTGGTATGTATTACGGAGACTTGGTTAGGGGAGGCTGGTGGCCCAGTCTGGTCCCGGCTTCTTTCTCCAGGGTACTCTATTGAGTAGCGGGGGGGGGGGGAAGTGGGCGGGGTGGTGGAGCGGCTGTGGTCTACAAGAACAATATCTCCCTTGTCAGGATCCCTGTCAAAGTGTCTGATCATTTGAATGTGTGTACCTAAGTTTGGGGACCAGGGATAGACTGGGACTTCTGTTGGTGTACCGATCGCCCCACTGCCCGATGGAGTCCCTAACTGAGCCTAACCAAGACTTGGGCTTGGGCTTGGCATTGGAGTCTCCCAGGCTTGTGGTGCTGAGGGACTTCAATATTCACTTTGGGACAAATTTGTCCGGGGCAGCTCAGGAGTTCATAGCGGCCATGACGACTATGGGCCTATCCCAGGTGGTCTCAGGACCAACGCATATTGCTGGTCACACACTTGATCTGGTCTTTCACTCTGAACAGGGTGTTCCAGTGGTTGGGGACTCCTGATTTCCCCTTTGTCATGGACAGACCACCATCTGGACTCACGACCACATCCCACCTCCACAGGGGCAGGCGGCCCATTAGAATGGTCCACCCGAGAAGTTTACTGGATCCAATAGGATTCCAAGAAGCCTTGGAGGGATTTAGTGTTGGCTCTGCTGGTGACCCTGTCAACACCAGTGGAGAACTAGAATAATCAACTCAGCAGGGCAGTGGACACGATTGCTCCCAAGCGTCCTTTCTGACCCCCTTCAAAACTGGCCCCTCTATAAACGGAAGAACTATGAGGGCTGAAGCAGAGAGGTAGATGACTGGAGTGCAAGTGGAGGAAGACTCGACTTGAATCTGACAGATTATTACATAGAGAGAATTTGAAGATGATACATGTGGCAAAGAAGCAATTCTTTTCCTCCTGTATCGCCTCAGCAAGTTCACGACCCTCGGAGCTGTTCGGGGTCATGAAGGGGCTTATGTGCGCCCCTTCCCCCTTGAATCAGTACTTCAAACCAAGAATTACTTGCTGTGACATTTTTAATGAGTTCTTTGTGACAGAATCTCTCGTATTTGGGCCAACTTGGATTCAAACTCCACAATTGTTACAGAGTCTGATGCCGAAGTGTTCAGCAGCTCCTCTTATGTGATGACCGTGGATCAGTTTCAGTTCGTGACCCCTGAGGATGTGGACAAGTTTCTTGGAATGGTGCAGCCTACCACCTGCCCTATTGATCCTTGCCCAACATGGCTTATACTGTCTGGCAGGGAGTCTGTTGTAGAGGGCCTGGTAGAGATTATAAATGCTTCTCTGAGGGAGGGCAGGATGCCTCCTTGTCTTAAGGAGGCAATCATTAGACCGCTTCTGAAGAAGCCTGCCTTGGATCCCTCAGAGTTAAGCACCTACAGGCCTGCATCCAACCTTGCATGGCTGGGAAAGGTGATTGAGAAGGTGGTGGCTTCTCAGCTCCAGGCGGTCTTGGAGGAAACTGATTATCTAGACCAGGGCTGCTCAACTTCAGCCCTCCTTCAGATGTTGGCCTACAACTCCCATAATCCCTGGCTATTGGCCACTGTGTTTGGGGATTATGGGAGTTGTAGTCCAAAAACAGCTGGGGTGCCGAAGTTGAGCAGGCCTGATCTAGACCCATTTCAAACTGGCTTTAGGGCAGGCTATTGGGTGGAGACTGCCTTGGTCGGCCTGATGGATGCACTCCAACTGCGAATTGACAGAGGGAGTGTGACTCTGTTGGTCCTTTTGGACCTATTGGCGCCGTTCAATACTATTGACCATAGTATCCTTCTGGAATGTCTGAGGGGATTGGGGGTGGGAGGTACTGCTTTGCAGTGGTTCTTTTCCTACCTCATGGGCAGATTCCAGATGGTGTCCCTTGGAGACTGTTGTTCTTTCCAAATCTGAACTTTCGTATGGCTTCCCTCAGGGCTCCATATTGTCTCCAATGTTTTTTAACATCTACATGAAATTGTCGGGAGAGATTATCAGGAGATTTGGTGCAGGTTGTTATCAATGCACACTATGTGGGGCTGCCTTTTTATGTAGTCTGGAAACTGCAATTGGTTCAGAACGCAGTAGCCAGGTTGGTCTCTGGGTCATCTAGGTTGGAGAGACCATATTACTCCTGCATTGAAGAGATTGCACTGGCTACCGATACATTTCTGGGCAAAATCCCTGCTAACTGGGCAAAGAGGCACCTTTTACCGTGATGATTCTCTTTATTTAGCGGGGGAGAGTAACTGGCCCTATCCACCCCCAGCACAGGACCTCCAGTGACTGTTGCTGGTGTCTGTCTTGTGTTTCTTTTTAGATTGTGAGCCCACTGGGGACATGGTTCCATCTTTGTTTGTTATTTCTCTGTTTAAACTGCCCTGAGCCATTTTTGGAAGGGTGGTATAGAAATATCATCATCATGATCGTCATCATCATCATCAAAATACAAGGTACTGGTCATTACCTATAAAGCCCTAAACAGCTTAGGCTTTTGGTATATAAGAGAATGTCTTCTTCACCATGAGCTCCTTCAGCTGCTAAGATCATATGGAGAAGTTCACCTGTGGTTGCCGCCAACCCATCTGATGGCTACTTGGGAACGGGCCTTCTCCGTTGCAGCCCCTGGACTTTGGAATGCACTCCCTGTTGAAATAAGAGCCTCCCCATCTCTGGCAACTTTTAAAAAGGCACTGAAGACACATTTATTCACCCAGGTTTTTAATTAGATGTATAGTTTTAAATAATTTTAATCCTGGGTTTTAAATATGTTTAATCTTCTAAATGATTTTAATTGTTAACTGATTTAATGTTTTAAATGATTTTAATTGTAAACTGTCCAGACATGCAAGTTTGGGGCAGTCTAGAAATATTTTTTTAAAATAAATAAAATAAATGTACAGCCAAAACCTAGCTAAATTTACTCTGAAGTAACCCCTCCCCCAAAGTTCAAGTAAGAGTGCATAGGGTGGAAAATGTAATTATTCTCACACATGCATATTTTACTCTAGGTCACACTAGTCAACACTGCATCATGACTTTTGTAGTCTTGAAACTGTGTCATCTTTTGTAGTCTTGAAACTGTGTGAACACTTTTCATGCATTTGTACATGTTACAGTGGAATCAGAAGACCGTTTGGCTTGAAATGATTACAGTGGCCAACATGATGCAGAGTTCCAACCCGTCCATTAGAACTTTGCTTTGAAATTTCTCATCCATCCTTCTGAATGCCCAAACCTGGACGTGCTCTTTGGTTGAACTGCTGTGAGTGGCTGAGGCTGAAGCCCTTTCCAGGGGTTTTGGAGCAGAACTGGGTGCGTCTTTGGAGAGATGGAAAGAGACACAGCGGGGGGCAGGAATAAGTTCCTTCCTATGCTGAAGCTCAGCTCTGTTTGCAATTATTCCCTGCGCAGTTCCTTCCTGTCGAAAACTCCTTGTGAAAATGCTTGTTTCTGCTTTCCTTCCTTGGGCGATGCAGGGCCCCAGCTTGTCAATGCCAGTTTTTGACCAGCGTCAGATCCGCCCCCCCTCCCCGCTTTCCTCTCCCTTTTTGTCTTCTCCTCGGGAAGGCATAAGCGTGTCTGCCGGGGTGGTCTGAGAATGGCGTGCAAACTGAGCAAAGCAGCGTCCAGTGAAGAGACACAAGAGCAGCCCACAGCCTCCCTTCCTGCCCCGGAGCGGCTGCATATTTCTTTCCCGACAAGACAGTTGGGCTGCTTACAGGGTTCTGCACCATTTAGCCCATCTTCACTTGTTGCAACGGGGTGGTGGTGGGGGGGCTGAGGAGCAGGAAGAGAGAGGAGCTCTGCTGCTGGGCATGGAGCCTCCTGCAGATGTGCCCATCTGTTTCTCCTAAGAACACCCAGCCCAGCACTCAGCTGGTGGATTCACAGCTGTCTGTGGAATTTAACCTTCACTCCGTCCTGAAGGTTTCCTGTCTGTCCCTCATTTTCTGCCCCAGAGCATGCCTCCTCCTGTCCCAAGGAGGCCATGGAAATGGTTCTTTCAGCGCCCCCCCCCCTCATTTTTCTTCCTTGGCCTTTCCTCCATTCGGCTCTCTACACCTCCCCCCTCCCAGCCTCTCCCTCCAGCCCATCTTGTAGCTCCCTGTTTTGTGCCAACTCAACCGCCATGCCTTCTCGTGACCTCCCCCCCATCCTCCTTTCTTCTGAAGGTGTCCAGGCAGCCATTCTTCCGTTCTCCCCACCTCCCAGAAAACCCACTGGCCTCGGTTTCCCCTCACCAAAGTTACTCTCTTTCTCAACATGCCTTTGGAACTGCTGGTGGACATTCTGTGACATTGCAGAGCAGCTTGGCCAGCCCTTAACGAGGGTTACAGGTGACACCACCAGCAGGGAACAGCTGGTTTTCAGATGCTGCATAGAGATTACTTCCTTCCTTGAGGTCTGCCAGTGCAGCCTCTAGCCCAGCTTTCAGTCAGTCAGGCAGCAGCAGCGAGACGGGGCCCTTGCAGTGGCCCATGAAGTGGTTAAGACAGGGAGAGCCAGGGCTGTGTGAATCTCCAGGAGTTGGCCATCGGAGCCATTCAGCCCTGGAACGTGGCAGCAGTACATGTGGCTCTGGGTGCAGTCCTTGAAGCTTTTTCCAATGCCATGGGCACTAATTTTCCATCACAGCTCCCTGTAGCCATGATTTCCAAGGGTGGTGACTTTGGTGAAGGAGCGTTTCCTTTTGCCTGCTTCTCAACTATTGCCCATCCAATGGGTGGCCATAGCAGCTCCCGTGCCAGAGCCAAGCCTGAAAGCAGCCTGAGATGGATCAGATAAACCATCTCATAGAGCACAGAGCCCACGGGAGCATCATTCCTAAGAGTGGAGATTTGCAACCAGACAATAGCTGCCAAGAACCTGGGCCATCCAAGGAGGGTTCCTTCCGGAGCAGTCTCACAACCATCCCCTTCCAGTGGCCAGGACGGACCACTTCCTCTCGTAATGAGGCATCAAGCCTGTCCGAGAGCCAAGTGGTCACTCCTCCCCCTCCTCTAGATATTTCTGCGCACCCACCCCTCCCTCCTGGCCCCTTGTCCACACCTCCCCCTCGCTGCCTGCCTTCTGCTGGTAGAACAGCTCTGTCTCTGTCTCCTCACTGAGTCTTCCAGGCATGGCTCTGGCCCCAGCTCACCCCTCCCTGTCATTCAGGGGTTGGGGAAAGGGACACTCATCCCATTCAAGTGAAGCTGTGGAATTGCTGGCCTAGTGCTTGGAACTGATAAACTGAAGCTCAGAGGGCCAATAAACTGAAGCTCAGTCCAGATAAAAGATTCTGGCTTCTCTGGCCAGGGCAGTAGGGATCAATCGATTTCAGAGGAGGGTCACACACACCCCTAAAAGGCCAGATTCATAGCTTGGGGGGGGGGTTGCTGTCAGAAACAGCAGTGTCATTGGAGGTCCAAGTGGCTTCTGTGGCACATGGCAGCCTCCATCAGCTGTGGCTGATACGACCCCTCGGCCTGGCCACTGCAGTCCATGCACTGGCAACTTCTAGGCTAGACTGCTGTAATGCACAGGATGCATGTGTGGTTTGCATTTGCATGGTTTGCATGCATGGTTGCAAATGTGACACACAAATCCATTTCGCCACAATTAAAAATGTGACATGAAAATCCGTTTTGACACAAAAATCTATTTGCAAATGCGTGGTTGCCTTTGAAGGCTTTTCAGAAGCCTCCCCCCACATTTTGCTGTACTCAGTCAAGTACAAGATTCTGCACTGGCAGGGTTGCTAATGGGAACTGGGTACACAGAACAGATCTTGCCAGTTTGGAACCAGCAGTACTGGCAACCAGTCCATTTCCAGGCAACATCCCAAGTGTCGGTGTGTACCTCTAAAGCAAGGGAGCACTGCGGCCTGTGGCTGGGTGGGAGTGGTAGTCAGACCGTGTTGGTCTGGCAACCCACAGCTGGGACCCCCCTGCTCCAAAGTCCTGGGCCCCAAGGGGCTGCCTCTCACTATGGGAGCCCCAAGACCATGGTGGACACCAGAGGCCCTCCTCTGGGCCCCTCAGCACCTGAAATGGGGTGTGTGTGTGTGTGTGTGTGTGTGTGTGTGTGTGTGTGTGTGTGTGAAGAGAGAGAGCGCCTTTTTAGTGGTGGCATCCCAGTTGCGCACAGGCATTTCTATTCACCCAGCTCATGAAAGCTGGTTTACAATGGACTGACTGGGTCGTTCTTGAAGTGTGAAGCTGCTTTGCTTTATGTTCTGTGTCCTACTTAATTGTGGGTTTCTGTGTGGCAATTGTGGTGTTTGTCTGCTTGGATGTCTCCCTGAAGAGTCGTAGGGAAGGGTTTGCCATACAGCCCACCAATCTTCTCCAGGACTGTATACCTGTCCAGCATGGGCGTGGTGAGGACAGACGGCTCCTGCTCCTGTGGCTGCCTCCAAAGCAGCGCTCCCGGGCTGCAGAGCAGTTGGCTTCAGTGCCAGCACATCAGCTGAGCCCTGTTTTGGGCGGCAGGCAGTGAGGTTCCTGCCCAGGCAGATGCCCATCCCTGGCGGCGCGCAATGGGATCCCAGAGCCCTCTCGCTGCTCCGTATCCCCCAACGCGGCATGCACACGGCACCAGTAGACATGCTTTCCCACGAATGAAGACACAGCAACGCCACCTCCATGTAAAGGTCTTTATTCACTTCAGCTGGTCACAGAGACTGGATCATGTGGCGAAGGGCCAGTTGACAGCAAGGAAGTTGCCTGCCCACCCCACCCCCACCCCCACCCCCACCCCCAGCTTCTACGCTTAACTGTCAGTGCAGCATTTGGGGCTCCTATGATACCCTGGGATTACAGTCATAGAGCTGGAAGGGACCTCGCGGGGTCGTCTCATCTGACCCTCTGTCCAGAGGCAGGAAAACGCTCTCCTAAAGCACCTCGGTTGCATGCCTCCCTAACGGTTTCTTGAAAACCTCCAAGACAAGAGACCCCCAATCTCACGTGGCAATTGACCCCACCCACCCCCGCACCAGTCTTGGCTGCTTCTGCTGCTGGCTTCCCTCTAGACAAACCGAGTAGAAATATATACAAGAGGACCGGGGTCAGGGGGGAGCTTGTGGTGTGGACTCGGAGACTGACATCCAGACTAACTACGCACGGGTGCTATGAGCGGGGGACACTTTTTGCCAATCTCCCCTCCCCTCTGAAGCCCACTGTGACTCCCCAAAGGCTGTGCAACCCTCAGGGACATATTTTTGGGAGCCACAGCCCACTTCAGAGGAAGGGGATGCTCTCCCTCAGAGCACCAGCACAATGTTGCTGCAGCAACAGCAGCAGCAGCAGAGCTTAGCCGGGATGTCAGTCAAAGATTGCTTGTGCCTGACAGCGGTCTGCATTCTAGCCTCTCCCTCAGGAGCACCAAAGGAGGCACCGCTGCCTTCCGTTCTCGGAGCTCCTTTTGCTCCTCTCTTTGCTATTCCACCTGGACTCGGCAATAACGAGCTGCGCTGCCTGCAGACTGGCCATTCGTCAGGGAGAGCTGTGCAGTTAACCACGCAGCTCTACCTGATGAATGGCCAGCCAGCAGGCAGCACGTTCAGCAGGTGAGAGGAGAGCGAACAGAGCTCTGGGCAGCAAAGGCAGCTGTGCCTCCTTAGTGCCCCCCCCCCACCACCACCGCTTGTTCAGATGAGCCGCTCCTGCTCTGCCTTCCACAGAGGGGAAAACACACCACATGGAGGAACATAGCTGGGTCACAAAACCCCACACACGTCTCCATGAACTCAAGGAGGAGGAAGAACCTCCCTGAGGCCGAGCTGGAGGAAAAGAGCTTCCATTTCTAGATGCCAGTGTGACACACTGGAGGGCCACCTGGCCTTTCCCAGCCTGCCCCCATCCTAAGGAGCACGCACGGGTTTGGGCCGGCCCGGGGAGGCGAGAGACCGGCAGGCTCTGCGAAGTCACAGGGAGGCATCTCAGGCCAGGGGCGGGGTTTCCTTTTTGACGGACATCCACTCGGGTCTGCGTCATTTATGTTCCCCGGGCAGCAAATTGGGTGACTCTGCAGAGGTGCCTCTGGCCTGCTTCTGGGGTAGAAACCCCTGAGTACAAAATGCACCTGCCTCACTGCTGCTTCTCTGGAGAAAAGGCGCAAGAGCAGGAGCCCGGCCCTCCCTTCCCAATCTGTATTTTTACCCAAGCAGCCTCCCCCCCCCAAAAGGGCGATAAGAAGCCATCCTCAGAGGCACCTCTCCAAGGGCACCTCTTTCTCTGCGGGACAGAGCCTGGCACCCGTCCTCCAGGCACGCCTTTCTGGCGGGCAGCAGAATGCCGCCTGGGCTTCTTCAGGTCAAAGAGGGTTGTCGCGAGAAGAGACCAGCTGGGCAGGGCTGGCTCGCCAGGTTGGGGCACCACAAGGAGCAATGCACAGAGAGGTGTCAAATCTCAGGGCTGGGGGGAGCTGTCACCTGGGTCACCACGGTGGCCTCTCAAGCCGTTCTAAGAGGGGAGCTGCAAGGACCCTGCCGGCTCCCACCTCAGCTACACACTACAAGCCCAGCCTGCCTGTTCTTGGCTGACCGGCACCCAGTGCAGGGGGCTGGGGTGGGTGCGGGACGGGAGTGCCGTGGCCCTTTGGGGAATAGACTCAGAGGGGCTTGATCCAGGTGCTGCCGCTGCAGCCGCAAAGCGGTGGTGGGGCCGTGTGAGGAAGAAACAGTCGGTCCTATTTACAATGTACAGTCAGAGATTTCATAGGAACACAAGTCGATACGGGTGAGTTAGAAGTGACGGTCTCAACGGCATCCCCCGGAGGCCTGGCCTTACAAAGCAAGAGGGCACCTCCGAGGGGTTCACAAATGGTGTGAGAAGCAAACAATGCAACAGGTGGGGCTCTGCCAGGTGCGGCTTGCCCAGATGTCCTTCTGCAGAGGAAACCTCC
The DNA here is from genome assembly GCF_027244095.1 of Hemicordylus capensis. NCBI lineage: Eukaryota > Metazoa > Chordata > Lepidosauria > Squamata > Cordylidae > Hemicordylus > Hemicordylus capensis. Next base: position 2,952,440 of record NC_069660.1, on the reverse strand, counting down.
TGGCAGCCAAGCGGGCAACCTCGAGTCTGGGTCCCTTCGGTACTCCCAAAGGACAAGCAGGGAAGACAGTCTTGCTTGGAGACCCCCAAAGTGCCGGGATGGATGGGAAGAGGCAGCCGCTTTCCTAGGGAGCCAGCCCTCTCCCACCCACGTGGGCACAGGCGGGAGAAGCCACAAGTGGCCCTGTGGGAGCCACCTGGGCCTCCTCCATCCTTGGCCACCTTGGAGCGGCTTCTCTTTTTTCTCCCCGGAGTCCCAGAAGTTGTCCATTCGGCGGAGGAGTCAGAGTTAGAAAGGAATGTTTAAAAATACCTATCTAGATGGCCCGGTGGAGGGAGGGGTTGGCGATGGGGCTCATGCGGACGTGGAGGTGGCGCTAAGCTGACACTGGCACAGCCGCAGCCAGGCCCAGAGCTGCTCTGGCCGCTGCCAGGTCTGATTCCCACCCCCCCAAATGGGTCAGGGAGGGTGTGCGTGGGGGAGTGGCGGGCGGGCGGGGGGAGGAGGAGGAGGGAGGCACCCCATCCGGCCATTCAGGACCGTCGCTCTGGAGGCAGCCCGCTCTAGAAGGAACAGGAGGCACCGTCCACCGAGCGCTTCTTGAGCTCCTTGCCCGCTTTGTGGGGGTGGTGCTGGGGGTGGGGGTGGGAGGCGCTCAGTTTGCTGGGCTCGGAGAGCTGCACCCCCAGCAGCTGGGTGTCTTGCAGGTGCCCGGTGGGGGAGCTGTGGCGGTGGGGCTCCCGGGGCTCCTCGGGCTCCACCCGCAGGTAGGCCTTCACCCGGTGGTGGCGAGCCTTGCTGTCGCTGAAGTCGATCACCCGGCACTCGTAGGTCCCCTCGTCGGTCGGCTTGACCCGGGAGAGCCGCAGCTTGTGCGAGATGTTGCTGCCGACCACTTTCACCACCTGTCCGGGGCAGAGCAAAGAAGAGAGCACGGAAGTGAAGTTCTCCCCTGCCAACTGGGCCAAGAGGAGCTTCTCCGGGGGCTGTTTCCTGGAGATTTGGCGAGGGCAGGGCAACCGGCCCCAGCACAGCATCCTCCCAGCGACTCTTGCCGGGGTCGAATAATGTGTGTTTCTTTCTAGATTGTGAGCCCTTTGGAGGCGGGGGGGCCCCTCTCCCTCTCCTCCTGTTTCTATGTCAACTGCTTTGAGTGCTTTGCTGAAAAGTGGCACACCACACAGCGCTGCACAGGGCTTTTGCACACTGCGGGCTCTGCTGCGGCTTCCAAATGCAAGTTGTGCTAGAGCGCACCGGCACAAATGCTGAAATTGCACAAGGGGGTTGGGCAGCTGCATGGTCACCAGCATTTGCACCAGTGCACTCTAGTCCAGCTTGCATTTGGAAGCTGCAGCAAGCGCCTGCCATGTGCAAGACGTCTGCAGAATGCTGCGCAGTATGTCAGCTAGGGAGGAGGGGGAGGGAAGGCTTAATGGACACAGAACTCCGGCACCTCAGCGGATTTCAGGCCCTTCTCCACAAGAGACTCTGATTCAATATGCAGAGCGAGGATGCCCCAGTGCAGCGAGACAGCAGCCAAACAGAACTTCCCAACTAAATGCACCAGAGCAGCAGTTCAGCCCTTCCCCAAGAAGCCCTCTGTGCCGCCTGAAAATATGTCCCTGATGCTTGCACAGCCTGCACGTCCACCAGGACTACCATATTTTCATTTCGTTTCATTTATTTTCCCCCCCTGAAGCAAAACGTAGCTGAGGTTTGCCTGTGATTCTGAGTGGGAAAATGGTAGGAGGTGAAAAGGGGAAGCAGTCCTTCCCCTGCTGGTCTTCTTCTCTCCACTCCTGCTTGTGCAACTGCCATTGTTTAAAAAAAGAGTCAAGGGGAAAATATTCTAATGTTGCTCTCCCTCCTTCTTAGACTTTGCCACCCGTATCCTTTTTAAATAACCAGCAGGGGCAGTTCCACATGTCCAGAGATCCAGAGAACATGGACCACCAGAGAAGAGAGCTGGGGCCGGGCCGGGGGGGGGGGGCTGTTCTGTGTACCGCCTGGTGCATACCTTGGGGTGAGAGGGCAGCCGCGAGACCTCTCAGAAGTGCACTACTGTGCACTGCCTTGCCCGCCGCCTGCCCCTGCCAAGACGCTCGATTGCGGTGTGCCCAGCAACGATGCCAGCGTGCATCCCCATCCATGCCAGTCCACTGCCGTGATCCGCTGCTCGGCAGGGGACAGCAGGTGAGCCAGCGTACCGTACCCCGGTGCCTCTTTGAAAGGCCTGGTGGCTGCCTTGCTGCCCCAAGGTGTGCGCCAGGCAGTGCACAGCCACAGTGCCCCCCCCCCACATGGCCCCTCTTCTCCGAGGAGGTGAGTGCCGGGGGTGGGGGCCGAGGCAGCTTGGATCAAACAACTCATGAAATCACACAGCGGTGGCGTAACGAGCTCTGAAGGGGCCCATCAGTGCTGGCAAAAGGAAGCGGGGGTGGGGGCTACGCTCAGTTCTTGCACCCCGGCCCCTTCAGGGACCATCAGCAGCAAAAGAATGTTCTTGGTCTCCATCTTAAAGCGCTCAGTAGCCAGTCTCTACTTGGTACATTTGTGATTTCAGCGTTAGAGCAATGCGTCTGACACCCCCCCTCAAAAAACACTCCCTGCACACAGGGGCGTAGCTAGGGGAGAGGGGCCCCGTGTTCACCCCTTTCTCTGGCGGGCCCTCAGAATGAGGGCGAGAACAAAGAAAATAGGAAGGGGTGGAGCTGGGGGCCCCAGGGGCTGGGGGCCCCGTGTTCCTTGAACCCTTTTGCTCCACTAGAGCGACCCCCCTGCCTGCACATGCAAACCTCCCAAGATCAGGGAGAAGGCCAGTCCAGACCTTCTCCTCAACATGCTCCTCCTGTATTTGCAGAGAGTCTGTTATGGGGGGTCGGGGACATGGTGGGAGCGTTTGATCCACCCCCACGAGGCAGCTTGAGGCTACCAAGGCATGGAAAGGGAGGAGGGAAGAAGCTACGGACACCAGAAGGGCCTGGCTGCATCATCCCTTGAGTCGGGGCGGACCTCTGGAATGGCCGCTGTTCAGGTGCAATCATGGCCAGCGGTGTGGTGGGAGCACCAGGACATCTTGCAACAAGGTCAAGGCCTCATCTGCTTCCTCGCCACCTCCACTGCCCCAGCAAGCACCACCTGCCTTGTATGCCTGGCACACACACCCCGCATACAGTTAAAATAGGGTAAAGTGTGCTGTCATGGAGTCAGTGTTGACTCCTGTCGCCCACCAACCCTGTGGTTGAGTTTGGTAGAAGACAGGAGGGGTTGACCATGGCTGCCTCCTGCGTAGTATGACATGATGGCCTTTCAGCAACTTCCTCTATTGCTGCTGCCTGATATAGTACCAGCGGGGATTCGAACTGGCAACTTCTGACTTGCTAGTCAAGCCTAGTTTAATTTTAACCATGTGGGGGAGGGTGCTAAGGCGTACTTTGCCTCAGGTGAGGGGCCACCCCTGGAGCAGGCCCTGCATATTGTCCAGCACCCTGTTCCCCGCAGTAGCCACCAGATGCCCCAATGGGAAGGCCACCCGCAGGCCTTGAGGCAACAACTGCCCCCTCCTGCTGCAATGGGTGCTCAGAGGCCCCCCCCCAGCTCCTGCTCGCTCCAAGCCTAGCTTTGCTTTCCGACCAGAATGAGGGGAGCTGGCTGCACTCTCCTTCCCTGGTGAGGACTGGCCCCTTGCCCTGGATCCAGCCCTCTTGACCTGGCTGAGCCATCCTCACAAACAGCTCCGTCCATGCAGATCCCCCCCCCCCCACGCCTTCAGCCAGGGCAGCCAGCCCTGCAGGAAGCAGTTCCAAAAGATATTCCCCCTCCCTCCTCAGACAGACAGACAGACGATTTCCTCCAATAGCAAGCCGTTAAAATCTCCAAGTGCGCTTTCGGTCACCTCCTGGAGTCTGGTGCCCATTCCGGGAGATGCCAGACCCATCCTGCAGGGTGGGTGACTTTACCTCAGGTTGACTTCCCCAAGTGGCCTCACCTGGGATGGAGAGCTTTGTTGGGAAGGCCCAAGTTAGGCCTTCTTAATGGATGGTTAATGGATGGTTTGGGGCCCTGCAACCCCATTAAGCTGGGGGTGGGGTGGGGTGGGGTGGCTTCAAGTCACAGCTCCCTCCATCATGGGAGGATTAAATCCCAAGCATCCCCCAATGTGGTGGGCTCAGAGATCGATGCAGAGCCACGCCAGCTAATTAGCTTTCCTACCAAATTGATTCGCTCTCAGTATTTATCACCTAATGAAATTTAAGACTTACTCACTCGCTGGAGCTGGAGCTGCTGTGATTGGCCTGGGTCAATAAATCAGGTTTATTACCCACCCTGAGGCTGCCGGCTCTGTTCCCTATAATCACACAGGGTGTGAAAGGCCATTTTTCTCCTGGCTTCCACCCCCATTGTGAGCGGGAGATTTCACAGTGCTTGGGTCACACGCAAGCCAGCTGGCTTCTGAAGGGCGGCCAGGGCTGATCCAAGTGCTGGGCAGATTTATGGCCGTGGGGTGTGGAAATCGCCTTGGCTGCCCTCTCGGCTGTCATTGGGAAATGCAGAGGTCTGCTGAGCAGACACACAGCCCGCTTGGACTGAGCTTCCTGGGCGCCCCCACTGCCGGCACGGGCAACTCGCTTCTCCTGGCTCTGCACCTGGGCTCAGGCACCTTTGCGTCACCTTCTACAGCACAGGCTCCCTTTCTGCTTCAGTGGGGAGAAGGGGGGGGGGCGGCGGCAGCAGCAGCAATGGTCGCAGCTGGAGACCAAGGCTGCTATTTCTAGAGTGGAGGCAAAGGAAACGCCGCTTGCCCCAGGTCACCAAACACAGCAGCTACTCAGCGGGGATCAGAACTCCTGTTTCCCACAACCCATCCATCATGCTCCCTCTCTGCCATCAATCCATTGGAAGCAGCTTATTCCCTGGCTGGCCAAGCTGAGGCCTGAATGCCACTTGTGGCACATCAGAAAATAAGAACAGCCCTGCTGCTGGATCAGGCCCAAGGAAGCCTCTCTAGTCCAGCCTCGTATTTCACATAGTGGCCCACTCGATGCCTCTAGGAAGCCCACGGGCAAGAGGTAAGGGCAGGCCCCCTCTCCTGCAGTTGCTCCCCTGCAACTGGCATTCAGAGGCATCTTGCCTCTGAGGCTGGAGGAGGTGGCCTATAGCCCTCCGACTAGTAGCCATTGATAGACTAGTAGCCATCGATAGGCAGGAGAGGATTGCTGGTCTTGTGGTAGCAAGCACAACTTGTCCACTTAGCTAAGCAGCGTCTGCTGCCCTGGTTGCATATGAATGGGAGACTTGATGTGTGAGTACTGGGAGGTCTTCCACTCAGGGCAGGGATGTAGCTAGTGGGGAGGGGGCCCGTGTTCATCCCTCTCTCTGGCAGCCCCAAAGAGTGAGGGAGATAATGCAGAAAATAGGGAGGGCTGGAGCTGGAGGGCCCTCAGGAGCTGGGGGCCCGGGTTCTTTGAACCCTTTGGCTCCATTACAGCTACGCCCCTGCCTCAGAGGATGGAGCCGCTCTGGGAAGAGCAGAAAAAGGTTCCAAGTTTCCTTCCTGGCTTCTTCTCCAAGATAGGACAAGATTTATTTATTTTTTAAATAGGACAAGATTTTTTTTAATTGAACCAACAAACTACCAAAGCATACAGTACAGCCCAAGATAGGGCTGAGAGAGATTCCTGCCTGCAACCTTGGGGAAGCTGCTGCCAGTGTGTGAAGACAACACTAAGCTAAATAGACCAATGATCTGACTCAGTATATGGGAGCTTCCTATGTTCCTATGACCTTCAAGTAGAAAAGTTTAAAGCCTATTCCGAGAAGAGCAGAAGCGGATTCAAGAGGTAAGCAAGCTTTTCTAAACAAAACAACACCAAGCCTTTCCCCTTCAAACCAACTAACAGGGCATTGGAGTTTTGTGTGGAATTTTGTACAGGGGGGCCTGAAACAAATCCCCTTGGTCACAAGGAGCCCAGTGGGAAGAGAAGGTAAGTACTACTCCCTCCTTCATATTCTTGAGAAAGGAAATTGGAACAGTTAAATAGCTGACCAATAGAGCTAAGACCTATCCTTCTAAAACAGCCAACAAAGCCGGTTATGAAGACAGAAAGCCAGCAGGGGAGGGGGCACTTCCCAGTGTATTGCACAGAGTGCCACATGTATGACTGTTTGCCCCATGGGCAGAAGTCATGGGTGTGTGCTCGGTGCAAAGAGCTCCTGGCTCTCAGGGAACAAGTTCGTTCCCTCAAGACCAAGATGGTCGATCTGGAGAAGCTCAGAGAGACAGAGAGGCATGTGGATGAGACCTTCAGGGACATGGTAGAGGCATCCCACTCCAGGGCTGGTAGCTCCTCTGCTAACCGGCCTGTAATTTCCCAGAGCCCCACTGGATTCCTTTTTGAAAATCGGTGTTACATTGGCTACTTTCCAATCCTCTGGTACAGAGCCTGATTGTAGGGATAGGTTACGTATTTTTGCAAGGAGGTTGGCAATTTCACATTTGAGTTCTTTAAGGACTCTTGGGTGGATGCGATCTGGCCCTGAAGATTTGTTATTTTTTAATTTTTCTATACAGTATAGAACGTCGTGTCTTGTCACCGCTATCTTACTCAGTTCTTTAGCCTTTGTCCCTGAGACGCTTGGTACAGGCACAGAAATATGCTCAGTATCTTCTGCCATGAAGAAAGATGCAAAAAACCTCATTCAGCTTCTCTGCAATCTCCATATCCTCCTCCTTAATATTCCCTTTCATTCCCTTACCATCGAATAGTCAAACTGCCTCCCTGGCAGGTTTCCTGCATGTGATGTATTTAAAGAAGTTTTTGTTATTCCCTTTGATGCTTTTAGCTAAAGGTTCCTCAAACTCTCTTTTCGCCTCCTTTATTGTCTCCATATTTCTTTTGCCAGAGTTTGTGTTCCTTTCTGTTCTTTTCCTTTGGGAAATTTCTCCAATTTCTGAAGGAATTCTTCTTCCCCTTTATATTTTCCTTGACTTGACTTTTTTGCCATGCTGGCATGCTCCCAAACCTGGTGGTACTTTTCCTCCTTTTTGGTATACATTTTAACTGGGCTTCTATTATTGTGCTTTTAAATAAACTCCATGCATTCTGGAGCAAAGTGACTCTCTTGATTTCCCATTTCAGTTTTCTTTTCACACAACTCCTCATGTTAGAGAAGCTTCATTGGTTACAAGTCTGCTTCCAGGCCAGATTCGAGGTGCTGGTCTTGACCTTTAAAGCTTTACATGGCTTGGGGCCGGGGTACCTGTCGGACTGCGTTTGCCCATATGAATCTGCCAGGGCTCTCCGCTCATCGTCTCAGGCCCTGTTCATGGCCCCACCACTAACAGATATCCGGTTGGTGGAGACTAGAGACGGGGCCTTTTTTGTTGTGGCCCTTTGGCTTTGGAACGCCGTCCTTGAAGTGCTTTGCCATGCTCCCTCCCTCAGTGTTTTTAAAAAACAATTTAAAACACACCTTTTGAAGGATGCTTTTTAATGCTCCATTTTTGGTTATATCTGGTAGGTTCTTTAGCTTTTTATAATTTTCAGTTCTTAGCTTTTAAAAAAACTTTTAATTTGAACCTAATAATGAGTGTGATTTTAACCTGACTTTTACCTTGTTTGCTCAACTTGGTTAATTTTATTAGTTTTATTGTGTCGTGTATCTATTTTATTGTTGTGAGCCGCCCCGAGCACTGGAGGGGCAGGGTATAAATATTTTAAATAAATAAATGAATGAATTTCCTCTTCAGTGTGTCTGTGTTGGACCTCCTTGGTGATTCCCTCCTCATATCTACGTTGAATTTTATCACACTATGGTCACTGTTCCCACAACACTGATAGCTTGCAGCAGGTCCTGGACACCACTCAGGATTAAATCCAAGGTCAGTATTTTGATCCAGAGGGTGATAGCACATCCCCAGTAGCACATTTCCTTTCAGGCCTTGTATTGTCACCCACAGAGTTTCTGTGCAGGGCTCCCGTCTTCCTAGGTTGTCTAGCTTGTGAGATTCTATGCCTTCTTTAACACACAGTGCTACTCCACCTCCAAGGCGTCCCCCTCCATCCTTTCTATAGAGTTTCTATCCGGGGTAACAGCGTCCCCCTGGATCTCACTGTTCCACCAGGTTTCTGTTATGCCCTCTATATCTATGTTTTCATTAGCAAGCAAGCACTCCAGCTTGCCCAACTTGGCTTGGAGGCTTCTGGCATTGGCATATCAGCACCTATACGCTGGCTGAATCTCTTACCTGGTGTGTGATTTCTTTCTTTTGGCCATTTGAGCTCTTTGACCAGCTAGCGCATCCTTCTGTCTGCCTTTTACCTGGTTCTACTCTGTTCCCTTCTGGTTTTTCTGAAGCATTTACACACTCACACCTTAAGGGATGGCATTTGACGAATCTGGATACTGCCCAGCTCCTGTTGGCTATCCCCTAGGCATCATTTTAAAAGCTGCTCTGTGACCTTTTTTGATTGTAAAAAGGGTGGTTGTGGCATTTCTGCCTTGGTTGTCCCAATGGATGACCTGCGCTGGGAGCTTGATGGGGAAGTGCATCCCTGTTGGTTCTGCTGGACCTCTCAGCAGCGTTCAGTGCCATTGACCATGGTATCCTTCTGGACTGCCTCTCGAGTATAGGGACCGCTTTGGAATGGTTCTGGTCCTTTCTTGGGGGGAGGGTCCAGAAGGTGGTGCTGGGGGACTATTGCTTGGCTTCATGGCCATTGGCCTGCCGGGTCCCAAAGGTTCCCCCCCCCCACCACCGTGCTGTTTAACAACTACATGAAACCACTGGGAGAGGTCATCTGGGGACATAGACTGCATTGTCAGCAATATACAGATGACACTCAGCTCTATCTCTCCTTGTCACCTGATCCTAGGGAGGCAGTGGATGACCTGAATTGGGGCTTGGAGGCTGTGATGGGTTGGATGTGGGCTAGTAAACTGGTAGACTGAATCCGGACAAGACAGAGATAATGTAAGGTCAGTAGGAGAGCCAGTTGGGATGAGGGGATCCAGCTGGTTCTGGATGGAGTTGCACTCCCCTTGAAAGAGCAGGTGCACAGCTTGGGGGTATTGCTGGACCCAGCTCTGCTTTTGGAAACTCAGGTGGAGGCAGTGACCAGGGGTGCCTTTGCACGGCTTCAGCTATTACGCTAGCTGCATCCTTTTCTCTAGAAGGCAGAACTGGCCACAGTTACCCATGCCCTAGTTGTTGGAAGTGAAGGACTTTGCGCTGTCTCTTATGTTAATGACAGTGGAGAACAGACTAGTGAGTCAGAGGGCTAGAGGGTCAAGACACTGGTCATCCCTTTTCTACTGCTCTGACACTATCCCTTTGGAATGTAGATTGCTAATCTCAGGGACACTTCCTCCCTCCTCTCTCCCTTCTCTTCCTCTTCCTTCTACCTTGCAACATGCAAGCTCCTCTCCCTGCACCATGTGTGCAGAGATGCAGAATCCATCTGCATCCAGCTAGCTAGCTAGATTAGAGATCCTGACTCCCCACTTTCCTATCTAGAATGGAGTTCTCTAATAAATGCCATATATATTGATTTGAAACTATAAACTGGCTCCAAGTTACTTTACTCTTAGCATACACGCATGCCTAACCAAATTCCGCTGTGTTGTGCCTCTGTGCACTCTGCTATAATGAAAAGGGGATTCTCTTACCAGAGAGAATTTCCAACAGGTTAAGGGAGCCCAGTATTTTGAGCTGCGTGTACTGCAACTGAAGAGTTCAGTTGCAGGAGATCCAGTGAGATCTAGCCATGGACACTTTGAATTGCTAATCTACAGCAGCTGCCTTTTTATGGAGCTCAGTGAGGATGGCTACTTACCTAGAGGGAAAGCTCAGGCTGACTATCCTGAACCCAGACAATTACTTGGAATGGAAAACCTGACTGAGCCTTGCATTGAGAGCTGAAGGGCTGCAAAAGGTAACTGAGGAAGACTCCCCCGCAGATGGAACTACAGCTGCTGAGAAAACTGCTAAAGAAAAATGGCTGCTCAAGGATACAAAATCTCAAGCTTTGATAGCTGCTTCTGTGAGTAAAAACTATCTTACTACTCTATGTGATCTTGAGACCTCAAAGGAAATGCTAAGCAAGCTAGATTTCTTGCATATGAAAAAGGGGTGGGCACATACCTATAACTTGAGAAAGAAAATGCAGAATCTCAAGTATAAAGATGGGGACTGTTTTGCCACGCATGTTGGACTGCTATGGGACTTTTTTGCACAATTTAAAGCTGCAGAGGAGGAATTTACAGAGAGTCAGAAGCTGAAAGCTCTGTTCCTAAGCATGCTGCCCATCTATAGCAGTATAATCGGCCAATTGGAAGTCCACACCGCTCTAAGCTTTGAGAGAGCAGTGGAAACCATATCTTCTGAGGCAAGCAGAAGACAGGTATTGAATTCTCGCTATGAAGGTGAATTGGCAAATAACTTTGCTCTTAAGGCAACAATTGGCCATACCAGAGGAGGAAACCCAAGGAGGGGAGGGAATGCTGCAAGAGGAAACTGCATGGGCCCCTCACATTTGCATACAAAGAGGTCTGGCTTCATTGCCAAGGAAACTCAGTCCAGAGAGAGAGGCCACATGACTGCCAGCAGGGGACTGCTCCTGGAATGAGGCCAACTGGGACTAATGCCTTTAGATGTTGTCTGTGTGACCAATTTGGCCACAAGGTGGCGAACTGTCCCAAGAATCAGACAAGAAGAGTTGATTTTACTGAGAGAAATTTAAATAAGGATCTTAAGTGTGCTGATTATTCAAATAAGAATTTCTATGTTTCCCTGATGCAAGGCGATGAAAAGTTTATTCTGGACACAGGTTCCACAGTTCATATCTCGAATAATTTAAGTTTCTATACTGAACTGTTTGATATTCCTGAAGAGATTGTTCATTTGGGCAATAATACTACAATTAAAGCAAAGAAGAAAGGCGAAGGAATTTTGTATTGCAAGTTATTGGATGGATCAATTAATGAGTTTTTTGTGAGAGATGTTTTGTATATCTCTGACTTCTCAAGCTCCTTGCTTTCAATATCCAAGCTAGAGAAACAAGGCTGTGAACTGTATATTAGAAATGGACAAAGTATTGTTACCCAGAATGGAGAGGTTTGCCTTGTAGGCTCTGAATGCAAAGGCCTATACAGCGTGCAGGAGCAACCTGTACCAAAGACAGACAGAGAAAGACCAGCCTGGTCCAAACCTGAGGCATACCAGCCTAATGAAGTGAACCTTGCTAAGTTTCATGCCTGCATGAAAACTGGTTGCAACTGTGGCATAGACGCCTAGGACACAGGAGCTATGAGTCAATCCAGAACATGATGGAAAAGGGATTGGCTAATGGCATTGATTTTGTACCATGTGACATTGTGACTAACTGTGTTTGTTGTCTTGAGTCCAAAACAGTTAACCAACCATTTCCTAAGCAGAGTGAAAGGAAGACCAAAAGACTCCTGGGGCTGATCCACAGCGATATATCTGGACCACTACCAGCAACCACAGGTAATTTCAAATATTTTCTCACATTCATAGATGACTTCTTATGATACACGGTTGTATTTCTACTAAAGGAGAAATCACAGATGCTCAAGAAACTCCAGGACTACATGGCCATGGCAAGCAACAAATTTTGGTGGAAGCCAAAGATCCTGCGCACAGACAATGGAGGAGAGTATATGTCCAGCGCCACACAGCAGTTCCTGAGAGAACATGGAATCATGCATCAAGCCATGGTAGCTTACAACCCATCCCAAAATGGAGTCTCAGAGAGGAAAAAATAGAAGATTCCTGGACATGTTAAGATGCATGCTTGCTGACGCATACCTCCCACGGAAATTCTGGGGAGAAGGCATCATGACTGCTGCATACATACAAAACAGAATGCACACAAAGCCTGTAGGAACAACACCATATGAACTCTGGCATGGTCATAAGCCGTCCATGACACATTTGCGTGTCTTTGGAAGCACGGCTTACTCATACATCCCAGAGGAAAAAAGGACTAAGTTAGGGGCTAGGGCCACAAAAGGGATTTTTGTAGGCTACTCAGCACAATCCAAAGGCTACAGAATTTTGGATCCTGACACCAACAAGATAACCATATGCAGAGCGGTATATTTTGATGAGAATGAAAGAGCTATGTCTTCAGAGGGGGCCTACACCGAAGCAAGCAACCAGACCAAACACCCCAACGACTGGATTATGCTTCCTGATCTCAGTGGAATTGAGAAGGAGGAGACAGCAGATCCAACCACGCTCGACACAGAGACCCCCAGTGATCCACCAGATGCACCTGAGATAATGGGAGAGACCACAGAGGGTGAGGTGAGGTGATCAATGCACTCAACCAGAGGCGTTCCACCCTGAGACTGTCCTACCTCGCAAGAACGGCGGAACAACTAGAACCCTCATCATGGGAGGAAATATCCCAGCTACCACAACCAGAAGCCCAGAAGTGGAAACAAGCTGCAATTGAAGAGCTTGAGGCTCTGCAGAAAAACAAAACCCAGACTCTTACTAAGTTGCCTCAAGGGAGGAAAGTTATAGGCTGCAAATGGGTTTTCAAATTCAAACATGATGCTGATGGTGAGATTCAGCGCTACAAAGCCAGATGAGTAGCGAAAGGATATTCACAACAATATGGAGAAGATTATGATGAAACCTTTGCACCAGTGGTTAAACATACCACAGTAAGGACTCTGTTAAGTATTGCTGCTAGCAAAGGAATGTATGTTGAACACCTAGATGTGAAAACTGCATTCTTGCATGGCGAACTAGAAGAGAACATTTACATGCAACAACCACCAGGTTTCTTAGAGAAAGGCAAAGAGGACTGTGTACGCAAACTGCAAAAGAGCATTTATGGTTTAAAACAGGCTGCCAGAGCCTGGAATACAAAACTAAATGATATGCTGCTTCAAGCAAACATCAAAAGAAGTGAAGCTGATCCCTGCCTGTACACCAAATGCAGAGATGGCAAATGGACTTACATTTTGGCGTATGTTGATGATTTGATTCTTGCCTATGAGAATCCAGATGATAGCAAGGAAATAATGCATCACCTGAACAGAGATGTGGAAGTCAAGCGACTTGGCAACATTGCACACTACTTGGGCATTCAAGTACAAAGAGAGAAAGATAGAAGTTTCCTCATCAACCAAGAACAGAAAATTAAAGACCTGATAAACTTGCTCAGACTGGAAGATGCGAATCCTACACCAACTCCAATGGAAATGAACTACATAAAGCAAGAAGATCAAACTGAGCCACTATCTGACAACCATAGATATCGTGAATCATTGGGTAAGCTTCTATACATTAGTACACTCACTAGGCCAGATATTAGTACAGCAGTTGGCTTACTTTGTAGAAAGACTGCATCACCAACAGTTAAGGACTGGAATGCGATTAAGAGACTTGTTAGGTACCTAAAGGGTACTGCACACTTTAAGCTCAAGCTGCCAGCTAACAGTGAACCAAAACTAGAAGCATATGTAGATGCAGATTGGGGTGGAGACCTAACAGAAAGGAAAACCACCAGCGGTCACATAATTTTCTATGGAGATGGAGCCATAAGCTGGTCAAGCACAAAGCAAGACATAGTAGCATCATCAACCACTGAAGAGGAATATGTATCAGCTGCACAGGGCTGTCACGAGATACAATGGTTGTGTCAACTACTGAAGGACCTAGGTACAGATGTACCACAGCCCATACCAGTGTATGAAGACAACCAAAGCTGCATTCAACTCTCCAAACAAGAAGATGTAAAGAGGGGTACCAAGCATATTGAAGTACCATGTAGTAAAAAGTCTGCAAAAGGATGGACTAATCAAGCTGATCTACTGCCCAACAAATGAAATGCTTGCAGATATACTCACTAAGCCACTACCAAGACCCTGCTTTGAAAAGCTGAGAGAGAAAATGAATCTTGTGAGCTGAGTCACAAGACATCGAGAGGGGGTGTTGGAAGTTAAGGACTTTGCGCTGTCTCTTGTCTCAATGACAGTGGAGGACAGACTAGTGAATCAGAGGGCTAGAGGGTCAAGACACTGGTCATCCCTTTTCTACTGCTCTGACGCTATCCCTTTGATATGTAAATTGCTAATCTCAGGGACACTTCCTCCCTCCTCTCTCCCTTCTCTTCCTCTTCCTTCTACCTTGCAACATGCAAGCTCCTCTCCCTGCACCATGTGTGCAGAGATGCAGAATCCATCTGCATCCAGCTAGCTAGCTAGATTAGAGATCCTGACTCCTCACTTTCCTATCTAGAATGGAGTTCTCTAATAAATGCCATATATATTGATTTGAAACTATAAACTGGCTCCAAGTTACTTTACTCTTAGCATACACACATGCCTAACCAAATTCCGCTGTGTTGTGCCTCTGTGCACTCTGCTATAATGAAAAAGGGATTCTCTTACCAGAGAGAATTCCCAACACTAGTCACATCACGGCTGGATTACGGTAACACACTCTACGTGAGGCTGCCCTTGAAGAATATTTGGAAACTGCAGCTAGTGCAAAATGTGGCAGCTAGGATTGTATCCGGAGAAGCCCACTTGGACCATATTACATCCAATTTGGAAGAGCTACATTGGCTGCCAATTTGTTTCCGGGTCCAATTCAAGGTGCTGGTTCTGACCATTAAAGACCTTAATGGCTTGGTCCCCGGATACCTGAGGGACTGCCTGCTCCCAAGGCTTGCTGCCCGCTTGATGAGGTCATCTGAGGGGGCTCTGCTCCAGGTGCCGACAATGAGGGAGGCTCGGCTGTCGTGCACTCGGGACAGGGCTTTTTCTGTTGCTGCCCCCAGACTTTGGAATGCTCTCCCAATGGGCATCTGCTCTTCTGTCTCCGTCACAGCTTTTAAAAGGCAAGTGACATCTTGGCTTTCTACCTAGGCTTTTATACGAATGTTGTTTTTGTTGCTGCCGCTATATATTTTATGGTCCTATTCTGTATGTTTTTTAAACTTGTAATTAGATTTGCATTTTTATATTCCAGTTTAATATTGTTGATGTCTAACTGTTTTATAGTCTTAGATTGTTTTAATGATCTCTATATATAATTCTCCTGGGTGTGCCCAGGAAAAATGTGTCCCGGCAGCCCAGCTGATTGGCTGGGCTGCGGGGGCGCTTTATTGGTCCTGGTGCACACCCAGGAGAATTCGCTGGCTGGGCGGCTGCGGAGGCAAGGCGGCGGGCCCAGGGCCGCGGCGGCGGGCCCAGGGCCGCGGCGGCGGGGCCCAGCGAGGTGGCGGGCCCAGCGAGGTGGCTGGACCAGCGAGTGGCGGGCCCAGCAAGGCGGTGGCGGGGCCCAGCGAGGCGGCGGGGCCCAGTGAGGCGGCGGGCCCAGCGAGGCAGTGGCGGCAGGCCCAGCCGTGAGGCGGGGTAAGGCAGTGGCCCAGCGTGACGGCGGCGGGCCAGGCCGCGGCGGCGGGGCCCAGCGAGTGGTGGGCCCAGAGGCGGCGGCAGCAGGGCGAGGCAGCGGGGCCCAGTGAGGCGGCGGGGCCTAGCGAGGTGGCGGGCCGTGGCAGCGGGCCCAGCGAGGCGGCAGCGGGGGGCCCGGCCGCGAGGGCGGGGGCCTGACCCAGGATGACGGTGGCAAAGGTGAGCTGGCCCAACTAGAGGCACAGATGCTCTGTGCCCAGGCCCACTAGTTTGTATTAAAACATTAATACAATGCACCTTGAGATTGTTTTAATGAAAGGTGGTGTACAAATTCAAAAACAAATAAAATAAAATGAGAATGGCAGAGAACCTCTGACCTCATGCTATATAGACCTGTTTTGTGGCCAGAAGGTCGACCATCTCTAGTCTGTTCCAGCAGAGTGCTGTGCAAGTTGCTGTATAATGGATGGTTCTTCCTTTTTTGGAAATGGACAGAAACACATATTGGGGGGATTCATTTGCTCAGCCGTATCTCCCAGCACTTCTCAGACAAGAAGAGGTCTACACCTCCAGCAGCCCACCTCTCAGACCAAAGCAATGACTCTCACCCCTCATCGCTTCTGCTGCAATAGTCTGTCTACTTCCACTGATTTAAAAGTCAGAAGGATGTTGGATCTTTTGGCTAAAGATACATTAGGAAAACAGAACTGTCTGATCAGCTGCTGTCATAACATACCTCGGCATTCTTAGTGTGCAAAATGGCGGACTGTCTCATCGTGTTCACTTATGCGTGTGTGCCCTACTAGAGATGAGATGTGAACCTCAAAGCTGTACCTCAGAAATGCAAGACCTGGAAAGGGGGCTGAGCGGCCCTGAAGCATGAATGACTGCTCTGCCAACTCACACACCTTAGCAGGGTCTCCATTTCCCAAGGGGAAAGTCGGGAAGAGAGAGAGGGCTGGGTGGGCTGGCATCCACAAGAACAAAGCACTTGTGCAACCAACAAAGATGTGCTACTGCAAGAAGGCTGCACAGCTGTGTCAAGTCACAGGGATTTCTGGAACTGTGCTCTTGTGCAAAGGTGTCCAGCCCATCCCAGGCAGCATGGCACACCATGTGCCAGTCCGAACACGTTTGCACGAGCACAAGCCCGTCTGGAACTCAAGTCGCTCAGGCAGCAGCCTTGAGATTTGCACAGGGGCTTCCTTGGTCTGGATGTCAGCCAGTGGTTTTCCAGGGCCAGCAGGCACCAGGAAAGAGGGCCCATCCCTGGCCAGCTGAGATCGACATTGGCACTGAATGGGGATCACAAGACTTAACTGTAGATGGAGAGCCAATGTGGGGTGGAAAGCCAGCATGGTGCTGTGGTGACCGGGTAGGGAGACCCGGGTTCAAGTCCTCAGTCGGGCACAACAATCTCACTGATTTTGGACTAGTGACTGACTGACACACACACTCTCTCTCTCTGCCTAGCCTACCTCACAGGGTTGTTGCGAGGATACAGTTAGGGTTGAAGAGAGAAACCGGAGTGTTGCTGCACGGAGGAAGGATGGGCTTGAAAGGTCGCTGGCTAGTGGTCACCGATGGCTCCTGGAAGGGCAGCACAGCTGGTGGCTGAGACGGCTCCGTGTCTTTGCTCCGGCTGCTCCTGCCTTTTCCTGGAGAGGTTTGTCCTCTGCTCTGGCCACCACCATAAGGAGTGGCGGAGAGAGCCATGGGAAGGCCTGTCTGAAGGCGAAGAGGCAGGGAGGGGAGCAGCCGGCCTCCCTGCCTGGCCATGATGTCCATTCTGGCCGGGAGAGGCCGGCTTCCCATTGGCCCAGAACAAAGCCACCTTGGCGCAGCCCCAGTAGCCAGGCGTGGGGCAAAGTGTCCCTGACAGCCCCTCCCCCTTTTGGCTGAGCCCCAGACTTGAGAGGGAAAGAGCGGAACGAATCCTCCTGGTCACTTCATCATCGGAGAACAAGGATTCACTTAGAGAAATTAACAGCCGGCAAATTCAGAACCAATAAAAGGAAATGCTACTTTGCACATCTCTCCGCTCAGACAGGGGATTTTTTTCGAGCCAGGGGATTATAAAAGGGCTGGATAACTTTATGGCCCTTAATAACATTTGCAGTTATTCAGGCTGGGAGAAATTGCAGGCGGATGTTTCATGCTCCATCACAGGGGTCAGGAAGGAAGAGTCTTGTTATCTTTAAAGCCCTGAGGAGTTTGGGGTGGGGGGCGCGAGGGGAGTGAATGAGAAGGGATGTTGCCTCAGGATGCAGAGGGGGGCAGTGGAGAGGTTTGTGCTCCTTTGTGGAGAGCATCTCTCTGTGTGTGTGTGGGGGGAGCTCATGTACAACTCATGTGCGTTGGAGACGGAGACCACATGAGATAGACGTGTACTGAGCACATTTCAGCCTCCCTTTCACCGCCTCAGTGCCCCTTGCCAGAGGCCAGCATTGCTGCCCCATATAATTGGGGTGGGTGGGGGCTGGAGCGGAGAGAATGGCCTCTTGCCCCAGCTCCATGAGCGAGTCTGTGGCCAGGGTGAGGCGGCTGCTGGTGCCTCCCCGCTCACTCCCCCCACCCCACAGACCCGCCTTTCCTCTAGCAGAAACACACACGCATTGCATCAAGCGCAAGAAGACCCAGGACCACGGCTGTGGCACTTCGAGGGCCAATGGCTTGACGCAAGGCAGCCGAGGAAGATGCTTGCACAGCTGGGATGTTTGTCATTATAATGTGTGAAATTTCTGGTGATCTGCAGAAGAATCTGCCTCTGATCTCAAACGGGGCAGTACGGAACCTCCCTTTCTGTCCAAGACCGAGAGGTCTGGTTTCACCTGGGCTGTGGATGAAGCTTCCAGCTCTGCCAAGGGGCCCAGTTTGGTCCTACAGAGTCCCAATTCCCATCTGGCTGCTTCTGCCAACAGTTTATCTTCGCCTCCGTATATATTTACGCCACTCTGTCTTCAACTTTCTCTCATAAAATACTGATTCGCAGCAGTGTTGACATGCAGTAGATGTATACAGAGAAAGCTATGGAGTGGGGGCTGGAGGGTTGGAATGGATGTAGGGAGCTTGGGTTCAACTCCTGCTGAGCCATGGAGCCCCTGGGGTGGCCCTGGGCAAGCGGCTGCCTCTCCGCAATAAGCCACTCGTAGGGCTGTGGCAAAGGCAAGCAAGGCAGCATTTATTGCAGACAGCACATTTTTGATTGATTCATATCAAGTCGGTGTCCACTCTTAGCAACCACATAGATAGATTCTCTCCAGGATGATCTGTCTTCAACTTGGCCTTTCAGGTCTGTCAGTGGTGCATTCGCTGCTGTCATCATCAAGTCCATCCACCTTGCTGCTGGTCGTCCTCTTCTTCTCTTTCCTTCCACTTTTTCCAGCGTTATGGACTTCTCAAGGTTGCTGGGTCTTCACATCATGTGTCCAAAGTATGATGGTTTGAGCCTGGTCATTTGTGCCTTGAGTGAAAATTCTGGATTGATTTGTTCTAGGATCCATTGGTTTGTTTTCCTGGCTGTTCATGGTCTCTTCAAAAGTCTTCTCCAGCACCAAAGTTCAAAAGTGTCAATACTTTTTCTATCTTGCTTCTTCAAAGTCCAGCTTTCACATCCATAGAGTGTCACGGGGAAAACAGTACATAAGCGCTTCCAAATATTGGCTGACATGCTATGCCACACACTGCATGCATTGAGCACAAATTGGGCACTGCTGCATCTTCCTACTGCAAGTTGAGAAGGCGCACGCTTGCGGAAATGCCAAAATCATGCAAGGGACTTACACAATCACAGGGCCATTATTTCCAATGGCCATGTGGTCGTGCAACCCGCTCCCGGACCCGCATAATTTCAGCATTTGTACAAGTCACGCATTCATCTTGCATTAGGAAGATGCAGCAGCACTAAATGCCTGCAGAACCTTGCTCAGAATGTCAGCCCCCAAACATAAGATGGAGAAAGTAGAGATTAGCCATCAAAGTCCAGACAGGCATGTCAGTTTTAAACAGGTGATCGCTCCCGCAATTAACTGTCATCTCAACCAAGTATTATCTTTCCAGTAATGACGGCAAATGACACCAACTTCTGCACAGAATAAATGTGTTGCAAGGATTAAAAGGCATAGCTCCACTCTGAGCTCCTTCTTAGAAAGCCAGGATACAAATGGGACTAATACATGAATTGCTGCTTAGTGCTTCATTTGAATGCCTTGACTGGGATTTGCCAGGCAGCGGAGAGCTAGGAGTTCATCACTTTGGATTTTAAGGTTTGCATGCCAGGCCTAGAGCTTCTTACAGTCGCTTCCTGGACTGGTTTATTGCCTGCCCTGTGAAAGAGAAGATGGGTGGCTTAGAGCCAGTGGCTTGCCCGTTGGATTCTGCAGGATCTCCTCCATGCCCTCCATCAGTGAACCCAAACCCACCACTTGCCACTGGGGCAGATTCTTCTTGTAGGTGGCTGAGAGGCCCACTGGCAGTCTGGACTGGGGCAGGGGGTGGCCGGGAGTTAGGATCTGGCTGGAATTTCCAGCAGGGATGTCCCTCTCAAGAGGCAAGGGAGGACCGTCCCCTTAGGCAGCAGATGCTTGGGGTGTCTGCAGGACAGCAAGATGCCCTCCACTGTCCCCGTCAGAGCAGCTCTTGGGAATTGATCTGACCCCTGCGAGCCTTGCAAGGAGCGGGGGTGGTGGTACAGTTTTGTCAAATAAAGCAGCGTGAAGGGATTGTCCCACCAGCAGAGACCAGGGGTCCCTCTAACTTTTTTCATCTCTGTGTGGAATGAGTTTTGTTTTGGGCGGCAGTATCACGGCAGTGTTTGCACACGTATATTCAGAGTGGGACCTTCAACCTGAGTGGGATCTAAAATTAATTGAGCGGACATCAAAAAACTTGTGAGCGTGCGCACGCCTTAGAGGGAACAGTGGCAGAGACACCTTTCAAGGGTGTGCAGAGGAACTTCCACTGTTCAGGCTGTAGGCATAAGCAGCTGATGGACTTCTGGGATTAGGGGAAGGGACTCAGGTCAGAGGCTGCTCCCTGCTGTTCCCTGTCCCTTTGCGTGGCCATCCCGAGAGGCCACTCGTTTCTCCAAAATGACTTGGCCGACTGTTTGCCTTCTTGACTCCTTTGAAAGGTAGGAAAGTTTCACTGCAAGAACTTCTGAAAGGGAGGAATCCGCCAGTCTGCCAGAAAGCTGGTTCTGGCCCATTCCAAGGCACCCCCGTTCTTCAGCTCTTTATCCAGCTTCCGGCCCTCTCCCAACTGATAAACTCTGAGTCCCCGAGTCCCTCTTAAACTGTGTAGGCTCAGAAATGGGTCTTTAGGGGACACCAGCCTCTTTTCAGAGCAATTGGCAGAAAAGTTAATTTCACCCTTGGCAAGAATTTATGGGTTACTGATCCCTGTGGAGTTGCTGCTGCTGCTGCTGCCGCTGCTGCTCTCTTGGGTCCAGTGTGGCATTTCCACATCTGAATTTAAATCTTCTCCAAGAAGGGGAATGCTGCTGATTATGCAGTGGGGCTCTTGTCCCATGGACACAGAGGTGCACCTAGGTCATGTTGGAGCCTGGACCTAAAGGCCTTTGGAGGCCCTCCCTCCCTCTCTTTCAAATGAAGCAGCCTCATGCTCTGCCAGGTGACCACACCACCTCGGGCAGACTGAAAAGGATTTGGGGGGCCCCAGGGGCTGTGAAGGAGGCCTTGGACTTTGGCCCCAAAGTCCA
Organism: Hemicordylus capensis; assembly: GCF_027244095.1. NCBI lineage: Eukaryota > Metazoa > Chordata > Lepidosauria > Squamata > Cordylidae > Hemicordylus > Hemicordylus capensis. Next base: position 2,931,322 of record NC_069660.1, on the reverse strand, counting down.
GGGGTAGGAGCGCCTCTGCATGGACAGCAATCTCTCAGAGCCCCAATCCAGCTCATGGAGCCCTCTCTGGCTGCACTATGTTCTCTCTTGTTCCCCCTTCAGCGCCTCTCATTCTTCTGAAACTGTCTGCAGCTGGAAGAGAAGAGAGTTTCCTGGAAGGAAGTCGCTGAGAGGGAAGTTTAGGAGAAAAGAGCTAGATTTTCAAGCCATTGCTGCTTGGACAGCAAGCTCATTTCCATCCCATTTAGGGAACTTGTGGCTGACATTCTAATGGTGGGCTTGCAGAAAGACGTTGCACAGGCGGGTTCTGCTACACAGGAACATAGGAAGCTGCCTCATACGCGGAGTCAGACCCTTGATCCCTCTAGCTCAGTCTTGTCTACACAGACTGGCAGTAGCTTCTCCAAGGTTTCAGGCAGGAGTCTTTCCCAGCCCTCTCTTGGAGATGCTGCCAGGGAGGGAACCTGGGACTTTTCGCATGCAAAGCAGACAGGAGCTGCAGCCCCCTCCCCAGCCGCTGAGAGAAGGCATCCAGGGTAGAGTCACAGTAGCAAGATGCGGTTGTGCTAGCTCAAGGACACAGAGCACAGATGTGACGCAAAGGAGGGAACATCTATTTGGAACAAGGTCTTGTGCTGACCAGCTGCACCAAACACACTGCACACAAGCGTTGCTCTCAGCAGGCCCCGCTCCCCAAACTCAGAGGGGCTGAACTGTTTCTAACCTTGGTGGCCCACCCTTGAAGCGCAAGCCTGGATATGTTCCAGGGAAGATCTTCTGTTAAAAGTTGTGCAACTTCGTGGAATCTTCTCCTGCAAGTAAGGGAACTGGTTTCGCCAGTTTGCCTCGATTCTGAACTGGATTTGAACCGACCCCGCCCAGTCCAGCTCCGTGCCTGCCCAAACCGGGTCCGGTCCAGTTTGACCATCAAACTGGGCCGAACCAATCTGGGGGATATACTTGTAAAGGGGAATCCAGTGAGGATCCCCCTTTACATGTTCAGGGAGTGGGGGGCCCTTTCAGGGTAAGAGTAGGCCAGGCTGGGGTGGCGAGTGAGTAAGCAAGCTGCTTACCTGGCCAGTGTGTGACTGCCACTGCTGCTCACCCTCCTAGTGGCCCCAAGCAGTGCACTCCCCCCTCGTTTACCGTGCCAGTCGCTTGGCTCACTTCTGGCCTCCACACATGCATGGTGGCTCAGTAAAAGAGCGGGGAGCACGCTGCTTGGGGCTGCTGGGAGGGTGAATGGTGGCGAATGGCGGCGGCAGCAGCTGTGCCGGCCAGGTAAGCAGCTTACTTCCTCACTCGCTGATTCCGCCTGGCCCCCTTATCGTGCCGAACCAATTCGGTTCAATCATGGATCAAACCGCCCCTGGTTCAGTCCGTGATCAAACTGATGAACCAGCCTGGGTTCAAGGAGAACTGGTTCGGCACAAACTGTTCATGCACACCCCTACCTGCAAGAGCAACTTGGTTCATTGTGCAAACAGCAGACTGTGGGTCAGGCTGCCAGCCCCTCTTTGGTGCTTCTGGCAGGTGGTTGCCCCCAGAGAGGCTGCACTGCCCCAGGGCATGGCTCCCTTTACACCAGTGGGGCTTGCTCACAGGAGGCGCACAAGAGGGCCAGGAGTTCCCAAGGAAGAGACAAGGGCCTGAGAGAAACTTGCTCTGTTGGGCTGACTGGTTGGCTTTGCTTGGGTCTGAAGCTGTAAACTGCTTGAGTGCCCCAGCGGAGAAGCCAGCCAGGAAGAAATGCAGCCAACCAAGAAAGGGGCTGCCCCCTGGATGGCGGCCCATGGCTGAGGCTCCCCAGTTACTTCTTCTGTCCTATCGTGTCACTTCAAATCCTGCCTGAATTCTAGAGGGAAGGTCCATTGCTCGGTGGAAGAGCCCCCGTTTTGCATACAGACGGTCCCCGGTTCAGTCGCTGGCAGCATCTCCAGGTCGGGCTGGGAGAGACCCCTTGAACCTGAAAGCTTGGAGAAGCAGCTGCCAGGCAGTGCAGACAACAGAGTGCTAGGTGGGCCAAGGGGCAGAACTAGGAGGGCCAAGGGGTACCTGGGCAGAAGATGGCCTCTGGGTTGCCGCTGCTGCCCCCTAGAGTAGTGCCCTCCTTTTCAGGTGCTGTGGGGCTTCAACCAGCAGTCCTGCACTGGCGCCTGCAGTGCTGGGAGGCCGGTGGGGGGGGCATGGAAACTCAAGCGGGACGATACGCCACGGCCCGGCATCCCTTTGTCCCTGGCAATCAGGTGACAGCAGTGGGCCAACCCATGGCCCTTGCTGATACAAAGCAGGTCCTAGCCAGCCAGCCAGGAGCCCCTAGCAAAGGAGGCAGCTGGGGTGGCTGGCCCCTCCCTCTTCCCGCCCCACCCGAGAGCCGCACTGCCTGCAGGCTGGCCATTCAGCTGGTAGAGATGTGCCTGTCTGCAGGCAGCACGGCTCACGGGCAGGGCGGGAAGAGGGAGGGGCCAGCCACCCCAGCTGCTGAGGCCCGTGTGCCTGCCGCCCCCCCACTCGACTGGCTCAGGAGCACAAAACACGACAACACTGCAGGCACCGTTGCCGTGAGGGCAGAAGCTCCCTGCACTTCTGGCACAGTCCTGGGGGTCAGCGATCCTCTCTGGGTGGATTGTAGAGAGATGGACCCCACCACACCCTCACCTGTGCAGAGGTGTCTGTAATGGCCAGAAAACCTCCTCTACACACAGACACAGACACCAGCTGATGGCATATTCTCCAGCATTTCACAGATGAAATTATTATAAATGGGCACCAGGTGGCATTTATTTTATTTTATTTTATTTTATTGTTTTTATTTATTTATTTTTATTTTAGCATGGCTAAAATATGGGTAAAACCCAACCAACCTGCCAGGCAATATTTCATTTCATTTATTTATTTTTACACATATATCCCACTCTTCCTCCGAGGAGCTCAGAGCGGTGTACATGGTAATTTTTGTCCTCACAACAACCCTGTGAGGTAGATTAAGCTGAGAGATCCATGACTGGCCCAGAGTCACCCAGTGAGTTTCCTGGCTGAAGGGGGATTCAAACTCAGGCCTTCCCGGTCCTAGTTCAACCCTCGAATCACTATGCTATGCTGGCGATAGGGCAACTGTCGAATAGGGACACCGTCGCAGCAGCCCACTCCTCATCCCAAGGGGCCCAACGCCGGCCCTGCATCACTGCTCCTTGCTGAAGGCGCTCCGCTGGGGAGGGACTGACTGTATGCTGTCCTCCTCATTGACTGCAAAAGCCTTTCCTCTGCCACTTTGACCCCACTTCGAAGCAATGCTTCAGCACAAGCATTTGTTCTTCGGGCTAGCACTATTGTTGGCGGGGGGGGGCATGATTGTCCTCTGTGCTGTGCACCCATGGGGCTGTAATGCGCCTGTGTGTATGTGCACGTATAGCCACATCTCCATGCACTAAAGACGAGATGCATTTGCCTTCTGCTTCCACCAGCTGCTCGTGACCCCGAGAAGGGGGCAGACGCCTGAAGAAAGAGGCAGCTCGCTATCCACACAAGCCGCCCTTGGACAAGCTGCCCTCACACAGAAAAACAGGCACAAAATGGGGCTAATGACTGAAGAGGGGCAGGGACTAGGGGGCAGAGACTGGCCCTGGTAAGTCAGGACTGCGGGAGCGCATACGAGGGGCATGTGGACAGGAGCTCCGGGGCCCTGGATTTCAGGGGCAACAGAATTGAGCCTCCGTCTGGCTTCCACTCTCCATCCACTTCAGAAGGCAGCGGGGGGGGGGGATTCTGTGCGGTGCCAAGAAACCGGAGTCCTCAAAAGCCAGCAGTGAGTCTCCAAGGGTGTTGTGGCTCCTGTGCAGGATGAGGCCTACCCAAGCGTCCATGGGTGGCCGTCTGCTGCTGCGAGATCAGCCCAGACACGTGTGCTCATTCTGCGGCAGGAATCTATGCCTGGCGAGCGTTATTAAAATGACACAATGTCAGAGGAGCAGCAATTAGAATAAGTGCTTTTTAAATATTATTCTATTTTTATCATGGGCAAAGCCCTCTGCCATAATGAGCCAGGAGATAATTGAGGAAGCGACGTCTCCCCGCCCTTGGAGTGGGAACAGCATGAATGCAGAAGACAGGCAGGCCAAGGAACCGAGGGAGGGCGGTGGGGCGCGGGTGGGGGGTGCAAGAAGCCAAGAACGTTCATTTTATTCCACTAATTAGCGCGGCTCCTCATTCCATTCACGTGAGCTTAAATGGGTTTGGAATTTTAAGCCGCTCGGTAAATTAGATTATGGCCTCCTTAGCCTAGACTTGTTCTTTAGGTGCTGGGAAAAATCAAAGAAGACGTCTCCTGGACTGACAGCTGTGGGCTGCATGGCCCTCCCCCTCCGTGACAAAAGCAGGAGGAGGGAAAGGCTGGCTGGAACCAACCCCCCCCCCCCGGCAAAAAGGACACCCCAGTGGAAGAAGGCTGGTTAGAAGGGGCTTTGTTCCACCACCCCCACCCCGCCCTGGAAATTTGATGCTATGCCACTCCCCCCGCCCCTGCCAGAAGCAGGGCTAGCTTGGTGCAGTGGACAAAGGCCAAGCCACTCACACAAACTGGTGCTATTTTAAGGCAATTTTGCACAAAGACCTCTGGAAGTGGCGAGTACAGACACTCACGGAGCATAGGAAGAGCAAGTACGGACTGGGCTCCTGGGGTGCTTTGGGGAAACAGAGCAGGATATAAAGGTTCAAAGAAATAGATGATGAAAACCTGGCCCTTGGTTTCCATCTTTGAAAATGGCAAGGGGAGATGTATTTTCAAAAATGGCAAGAGGGAGATGTATTTCAGCCAAAATTCCTCCCCAAGAAAGGCTCTCCCTACTGCCCTCCAAGTCCACCATACGAAGCAGAGTCTTCAGTCCGCTCATGCTCCGACTGGTGGATGCCGGTCCTTGCGAACTGGGGTGGGGTGGGGGGAGGAGGGGGAACTGGGCCAGAAGTGCAGAGCTTGGGGAGGCTTGCTGCTGCTTTTAGCTAGAACTGGGTGCCAATCGGTTCTTTGCCGAGAGGCACCCTCTGGAGACAGAGAGCCTTATGACACCAAAAGGGCTCATGGATTTATTGTGGCACGGTCTTTAAGACACCACAAGACTCCTTTTCGGTTTTGCTGCTACCAACTTCAAAAACTCCTCCTCCAGAATATCCCTCTTTGAGAAAGGACCAAAAGACCAACAATGCTCATTCACTGTGCCTAAGGAAAAAAATGTTTTAATTGAAACATGCTGGTCTTTTTATACTTCTCCAAAAAGAAATGTTATTTGGCAGCAGCTTGAGACTCATTTCTCTCCTTCGCCCACCACTTTTGAGCTTCCTTTTTACACTTTCTAAAAATCATTAGGATACTTACTACATCTCAAGATCAAACGAGTACAGCTAGCTGGCTGTACAAAGGCACACCCCACGGGCCCCATGGCGGAAGCCCCCTGACTGTCTGGAGGGTGGGAGTCAGCTGAGCCCGGGCTGCTGGTCTCTGGGACAAGAGCCCAAGGGATGGGCCTCCGGGGCTCCTTGGAAGGAGGCAGGAGAGAGGAAGCAGCAAGAGAGCTCAGGCAGAAGCCTCTGCCCATATCCCAGCAAGAGGCTGACTGGGGCTGGCCTCAGACAGCCCCATCTATCAGCGTAAATGGAAGTCAAAGGAAAAGCAGAAGTCCTTGGCCCAAGCGATTTATTTCTTGTGCTGTCCTTGCAATGGCAAAGGACTCGGCTGTAATTTATCAGTTGGCCGCCGGAGGAGGAGGAGGTAAAAAATAGCTGTGGAACCAGCAGGCCTCGAATGCACCCCTCCAGAAAATCTAAATCCCTGCAGCAGCAGCAGCAGCAGCAGCAGCAGCAGCAGCCAGCGGAGCCCTCCCTGGGCAGCATCACTCCTGCCATTACAACTGGAGCCTCGTCAAGCAGGAAGCACAACCCCAAGAGGAGCGAAGGGGTACCGGCAAGAACGGCCTTCCGGTTCCAGCCTTTGTTTCCGGTGAGAAATGAATGAGCAGCAGCAAAGGTTGGTGGCGGAGTGGGGGGAGACTTCCACTCAGTCCAAGGAGAAGCCTCCTGGGACACTCCTGGAGCAATGCATTCTGGGATATCATCCAGCCATCTCAACAAGCAGTGTGAATGACTACTGGACTGGACGAAAGAGGAACAAGCAGAAATGCTTGGAATAGACATTGCTAATCAAGGACTGCGTAAGCTGCATGACTGTAGTGAATGACTGGGCAAATTCAGAACTGGGACAGTTCACAATCCAGACTCTTCCAGTTTTGGAAATCCTCACTCCAATACAGGGTGAACCCAGAACCTTTGTAATTTGGGTCTGGATCATGCTGGGGCTTGCCTTTGCCATCAGCAGCTTCGCACCCTCCCTTGGTTAAGTTACCTGGAGCATTAGAGAGACAGAAGCAGCAGCAAGGTCACTCTCCCTCTTCTAATGCTGGAAGAACAACAGCCCCAGGTGTCTGAATCCCGACTAGGGACTCAGGCACCCTAGAGAACTACGTTTCCCAGGCACCTGGGACACCAGGATTGCAGGCACAGGGAAGGGGGTCTTGATCAGAAGCCTTCAGGGAGCGGTTGCTGGTGCCGCTGCCACTGCCACTGCCAGAGCAGTTTTTTTGGAGAGTGGGGGGAAAGAAGGGGTGGTGAGGCAAGGTTTAGGCGTTCCTGAGAGCCAGCTTAGGGAGAGGAGTGTTCCCGATGACATCAATGACATGAGAGGGTTCCTGAACGTGGTGCTGGTCCCAGAAAAACTCTGAATTATTTTCTTTGATTTTTAAAAAAGTAGCTAATTTTGCTGAGCCCAGTTACCAGCTGAGCGGAGATGAGTTCACCCATCATGAACTGTAACAATTGCTAAGAGTCCGCAAGAACCAGGACCCTCCTTATCTGTGTTCAGAAAGCCACATGCAGGGTTACAGAAAGAAACCTGAAACCATCACAGTATTATTCCAGGCTGTCATGACCCTTGGCCCAGGACTCCTTGCTTCACCTGGAGGATAAGGGGATGAGGCAGGGTGAGAAGACCCTATGAGCCAGCCTTTGGGCTTAGAAGAATCCCTTGAGGACTTCTCATTCCTACTTAGAGGCTTCCTCAATACCAGAGTCAGTGCGTGCAAAAGGGCAAGATCCCTTAAAGAAACAGAGCCTTGCCTAGGAAGGGATGGGGCCAATTCATTTGCCTGTGCAGGCAGCAGCCGTAAAAGCCAGCGGTCTGCTCCAAGAAGCTGCTGGGGAAACATCCTTTGTAGGGAGTGGTTATGGGCAGGAGAGCTATCCAGGGTCCTGACCCCTTTCCCTTTGGAACTCTCCAAGGTCTGTGTTTCTCCTGGAGCACTGCCTTGGTCAAGAGTGACTCAGCCTAGAACCTTCCGCTGAACCGGGTCAGCCCTGGTTGTAATTGTCTCCAGGTTTGGGCTGATCTTTCTCTGGCCGGATGGACCTGGCTTTCTAGACCCTGCTAGTGGAAGAAAGAGGGGCCTTTTAAATTGGTGCTTCTCTTATGTTTAGCAAGGGATGAGCAACTGGCCCCATTCCAATCCCAGCACAGCACCCCTCCAGTGGCTGTTGCTGGTTTCTGTCTTATGTTTCTTTTTAGATTGAGCCCTATGAAGACAGGAAACCAACTCATTCATTCATTCATTCTAAATCGCTTTGAGAACTTTGTTTAAAAAGTGACATACAAACACTCATAGTTGTAGTAGTAGTAGTAGTAGTAGTGGTGGTAGTAACTTTCTAGTTTGCAGTGCCCTGCTTTCCTGCTTGTTCTCACACCGCTCTGCCAGCCCGGCCTTCCTAGTCCACCTAGGCTCCCTGTTAGATCTGACACAACTTTCCCCTCTGAGTCTTGGTCACATTTAAGTGGGACTCATCCCTCCGACCGCCTACTGAGTGTGGAGCCTAGAAGAAGCTGCTTTCTATGGCAGTCAGTCATTTGGCCCAGCAGCCCTGCTTAGCCTGCAGCTCTCCAAGACCTTTTCAGTTGTGGCATCAGAGACCCTTTCCTAGTCCGCATACTCAGATATTCCAGGAAATGAACCATCCCATTCGTTTCTATATAATGGGCACGACTGAACCACAGATCTGCAGCTTGAAGTCCTATAGATGTCAATGGGAGAGTTAGACAAGTGTGTGGATCTCTCCCATCAAAACCAATGGGACCAACACAGCCGTCCTTGTGAGTTAAAACGACAGCACAGTCTCAGTGTGCAAGGCGAACTACTCTTTTTCCACTTGGGTGCTAAACTCTTTAAAGAGATGTACATCTCAGGTGGTATAAAAATATGATCAATCAATCAATCAATCAATCAAGATTGCCAATCAATCAAGATTGCCAGGGGAAGCCACTTCCCCTGCCCCCAAAGGAGGCACAGCCAGGGAGTGTGGCCCACCAGACAACCCGATGCAACCTAAACGGCAAAGCCTTCACTTGTGCTGCTGCTGCTGCTTTCCAAGCTGAGGATGACGTAGACTGGAGGGGCTGTTGGAATGTCACCAACCCATTAGGGGTTCTCAGACTCCAACTCCCATCATCCCCTTTGGCCATTGGGGCCGGGAGTGATGGGAGCTGCAGTCCAACAGCTTCTGGGGACCTCAGCCTCAGCAGGCCACAGCAGGGAGGGCAGCTCCCAAACAGAACTTCCTCACGGCTATTCCCTCCATCTGGAGCCTGTTGAGGAAGGGGGCACAGTTTGGGGGTCCAGCACACTGCTTTGCTTTGCTTTGGACATGGAATACCTCCTGCCCAGCCCCTGGCATCTCCAGCTAAAACAGGCTGGGAAAGGCTGAGAATATCCTGGGGGGCCATCATCAGCCCAAAGAGGCCAGCAACAGGCTGGAAGGACCCCTGGGTCGCCCTCAGAAGAAGGCGGCTCTCTGCCATGTTCAGAAGCCAAGCACAGCTCCTCAGAGTTTCCTCCCATTTCCTCCCCCGCAGGCAGCTGTGGGGCGGGTGGGGAGGAGAAGAGCCCTCCCCAAAGGGCCCCACGCCTCCTCCCAGACTGCCCTCTTCCCCTCCCCACCGGTTCTCCCGATCCTGAAGACAGCTGCAGCTGTGCCCTTGATTTAAAGTCTCCCCCAGAAGTCATTAACGAAAAACTCACGCTTATTTTTGTCGCGTCCTTCCCAGCTTCTTCCTGTGGAGATGCTTTTAGCTGCTGGGAATGGAGGGAAAGACGGAGGGAGAGAAGAGAGAGGAGAGAGGACCCATTAGTTCAGCTTGGGGGAAAGGGAGGGGGAGAGAAAACCCATCAAACTAATTCACACCTTGGCCTTTAATGCAGTCTTCAAAGGCAAAAACTGGGCTGGGAGGAAGGAAAGTAATTGGGTGGGGGGTGGGGAGCTTCCAGCCATGGAAGCAGATTAGAGCAAGGCAAGGGTGTTGCTGGAAGCAGGCAGAGGGTGGGGGGGGGGGAAAGCACCCACTCCCGGATGCAAGGACTGCCGAGCTCAGTTCAAGGCAACAATCCCCGGTCTCCACACAGAATGTCCCAATGCTGAATACCTCCATATAGATCCTCTGAGTAATCCTTACAGCAGCCCTGTAAGGTGGGCCAGCATTATATGGAGGGGAGCTACTTTAGGCCACCTAAGAGATCCCCAGTTGGGGTGTGAACTGGAGAATGCCTGGCTCAGACACAGCTCACCCCTCTCTACGCGGCCTGCCGTATCCCTGGCTTTCTCTCCTGCACCCTCATGGCCACCCCGAGGAGGGGGTGATGCTGATCTCCCCACCTTCCGTCTGCCCTGAGAGTCTCGGCAGGGCCTCTTTCTTTCCAAGAGAACCACTGCTAGCTGGTCCAAAGGCCGAATCCGTGATGAAAGCAGAAGCCGAGCAGCTCAGGACGAAGCCTGTGCCCAAACACACTCTCTGGGCCCCCACTGCCAGCATGCAGGAAGTTCTCCTGCACATGCTCTTGTGTAGCTCCCACTCATTTCAGTAGGGTGTGTGGAGGAGAATCTCCTGCCCTCTTGTGCCCCTCACCATGACATTGGCCCCAACTGCAGGGTGCTCTCCCTGAGAGGGCAGAGGGGCCAAAGTGCACCTTTCCCTTCTGCACACCCCTCCTGCTTCCAGCTCTCCTGGACATCTACGATGGGGCACAATCTGTGAGCAAGTTCATAAAATCCAAAGTGCCTTGGTCCAGATCATAGAGCGGATTCCTGGATTTGAAGCAGGGTAGCCTACATATGGCGGCTGACATACAGTGCAACGTTACATACACAGTGGAACATAATGTTTGCAAAGACTGGTGTTTTGCAAGCACAAAAATTGCACAACCACAGTTGTGTGACAGTGGAGCCATTATATATACCGCACACACGAACATTGTGTTCCATCACGTGTATGTCAGTCACCGCTTTTTAGAAGGGCTTTCTCATGCCCATACCTGATGGCCTCAAAGGTGGACCAAGCATGCCCAGTGGGTGGGGTGGGAAGACGTGGACTGACTTCTCAGCCTCATCCAGGGGCAAGATCTGGGAAGCCGCTGCCTGATTTAATGGATGTCTCTCTCTTCCACAAGGAGGAGCGTAAGTAAGGCAAGGGCAACCTCTAGATGCCCCACAGCAAGTACTGAGAAGACCTCGGAAGGGTGTGATCACTGGGCATCATTTGTCCCCATATCCTGAGAAAAGATTTGTTTTTGTGATTACTCTAAAATCAGTAAAAGCATTAACAGAAAAACAACTACCTGAGCATGGAGGGAAATGGCTTTCTGAGAAACTTATTTGCAAGCAAATGAAGAGACCCTGACACAGAAAGAAAGAAAGCTGGGAGAAATGATGCCCCCATTCTGATGAGTCAGCACAGGGAATGCCCTGTGGGCAGGAACCAAATTCAGTGCCAAGGAAAGTGGATACATTACACACATCAAGATTTCCACACCTTACCCTATTTTGCTTGCATTTTATTATTTTTCTCCTAGAACAAAGCCCATCTTCCTCTGATGACTGCAAGGATGCACATAGACATCCTCAATTTCAGTGGTGATCCCACCACAGAAGCACAGAGCCGGTGTGGTACTGACATATAATATTTACAGGATCGAGCTCAAGAGAAACCCATTTATCCTCTCTACAGCCCAAACCAGTGATGTATAGCCCTGATTGGCTGATGACCATATGGTCACTTCCTCTCCACTTCCCGGAGGAAGTTTTAACAGTTTTAAAAAACTGAGTTGTGCTTTTAAAATAAAATAAAATAAATAAATAAATAAATAAATAATGAACAAATATGCATGCAATGAGTGCTCATGCTGTGCTTTTAAACATACCAATAGCAGTCACTCTGCCTTAAATGGGTGGAGAGAGGCAAGGCAGACAGGTGTAGCCACATCTGAACTGCAGTTCGGGCCATCATTTGCATTGTGAAAGCAGTGGGGGTTGGATTGGGTGGGGGGGTCGTGGAATCCAGACTCAGCCCGACCCCAGGGTGAGTCTATATGTGGAATCGCAGCCACTCCTCTATCCAGGTCTCTCCTCTGACTGCCCTGTCAGCCTCCTGGCCATTTGGAGGCTGAGATTTCACTGGGCTCTTGCCATTGCCCGTGCACTTCCCAGCATGGTAGGGGTGATAAACCTAATTTAAAGTGAAAGCCGAGTTGTTCTGAAATGCTGCTTTTTCTCCCCAGTGCGACATTCTATGTTTATGTGCTCTGACCTCAGAAATCAAGACAGCCCTGCTATAGCCAGGAGGAGTCCAATTCATTAATCAGCCTGCTAGCATCCCCCTGAATCTGATTCATGGCTGTGGCTGGGGGAAAGTGTATTATCTCATACACAGAAAAAGTCTATGATCTCCCATTTGGCTATATGATGCATGCATTGTTTTGTGCTCCAGTTATCAGAGTGTGTTCCGTTATCTCTTTAATTCTCACCTTTTTTCAATGCAATTTTTAGCCACAGTGCATGCACAACTATCTCCTTCATGCTCTCCTTCATGCATCTGATGAAGGAAGCCGATACTTCTGAAAGCCCCTGCCAGACTTAAACCAATTAGTTCTCAAGGCGTAAGATTGCCTCTCCTCAGGGAACTCCGCATCTCAGATTTCTAAGTGCCCTCCGCAAACTGCAGCCCACAGCTTTCTTTGGGGGAGGCTGTGACCATGAAACCAACCCAAGCTGGCAACGGACTCCGGGCTGCTTTTAGTCCCAGGCTCCAAAATTGCCTAGGTGCACCTCTGCTGAGCTGCTGTCATCCTGCTGCATCCTGCTGCATCAACATCTTCCTGGAGGGGCCCCACTTTGGTCGTGTGTCCGCTATTACAGGATGTGACAGCAGCAGCAAGGAGAAAAACTTCAGCAAGGCAGGCAGGAAGAATGAGGTCTGGAAAGCAATTAAGCATGCATCGGGTAGCAAAGTGATGAAGCTATAATCCTTGCCAGATAGGAAGGCCAAGAGGGGATGAGAGAGAAATGGCTGGGAGAAGAGGGACGGAGCTGAGCTGAGCAGAGCAGAACAAGGCAGAGGCTGTGTGTCTGGAAACGCGGAGACCTTGGAGTGGGGAGGGAAGCCTCCAGCCCTGGCGGGCGGCTCCTTGGCTGGGTCCAGAACCAGAAGGCACGTGAGCCGGGAGACGCAGCCCAAAGGGAGCAACAAGAAGCCTTTGCTGGCATAGAGCAGGGGCCCTCCACAGAACCAATCATTCAGCAAACTGGTGGTTGCAGCCAATGGCCTCTGCGTGAGGCTGCTTCAACTCCCTACACACACACACACACGGTCCCCGGAGCCCCTTCCAGGTGTTTGGAATTGGGGACCATGAAGACGTGTGTGTGTGTGTGTGTGTATGTGGGGGGGGGGGCTGCATTTCCACAGCAGACTCCACCCCACCTGGTGGGCATCCATTACACTGTCTGAAGGGAGCCCCCACATGCTGAAGGACCTCCCCTCTTGACTGGGCACTCTTGCAAAGGGCATGGGGGGAGCAGGGGGGCAGCAAGCACTGCCCCTCCATGGGCGCCACCCACAGGCCTCCCTGCCACTTACTCCCCCCACCCTTCCTGGGGCATTTACTTACTCCCCCCCCACTCACTGGGGCATGTGGCTCATTCCCCCCCTTACCCCCCCCCCCCCGTGGCATGCTTCTTCTCCCGCTGCCGCCCCCGGCCACTGCTGCCTGGCTTGGAGGCCTAGTCCGAGAGTGATGGTGACGTGTCACTCAGCCTGGCCAGAGAATGCCGAGCACCCAGCCACAGATTGGGGGGTGTCATCTTGTCCTTTGCCTCAGGCAGCAACCTGTCTCGGGCTGCCCCTGAGAGGGGAGGTTCTGTGGGGACCACTGGATGGATGGCTCGCTCTTCAGATGGCCTCATGAACAGGAGGAGGAAGGGCTGTCGACAAAGCTCCATAAGAACATAACATAAGAAGAAGATAAGAACAGCCCTGCTGGATCAGGCCCAAGAAGGCCCATCTAGTCCAGCATCCTGTTTCCCACAGTGGCCCACCAGATGCTTCTGAGAAGCCCACAGGCAAGAGGTGAGGGCATGACCTCTCTCCTGCTGCTGCTGGTTTTCAGAGGCATCTTGCTTCTGAGGCTGGAGGTGGCCTCTAGCCACCAGACTATTCACTGATAGACCCATCTTCCATGGATTTGTCTAGGCCCTTCTAAAAGCCATCTAAGATGGTGGCCATCACCACATCCAATGGCAGAGAATTCCATAGATAAGTTAGGTGCTGTGTGAGAAAGTCCTTCCTTTTGTGCAGATCAGAGAGTCACAAATGGCCCGAGAGGCCGAGTCACCCAGGGTGCATCTTACTGGTCCCACCTCTGCAGCTTGCCTCTGCTTTGGATATTGGGGCTCAGCCTTTTTGGCGGATTAGCACTGAGGTTCCTGCAATGGCAGAGGGAAGAAGGTGCTCCTTGCCCTCTCCCTGAGCCTTCCTGGTTCCCGACAAAGTTAGACATTGGTCTCCCCCCTCCTTGGCCTTGGCCATCGCACACACCCACCCACCCACCCACACACACACACCCACACACACACACATTTCCTCCCCTCTTTAAGGCCAGCTGCAGCCTGTCACCAAACCACAAATAATAAAGCCTCATTAAAGTCCTGAAAGGGGCCTCCTCGCCATTCTTTGGCCCTTATCTCTGTGTGAGCAGAGAGAGACAGCTGTTTGCTGAAGCTGATATCAGGGGAGAGAAAGAGGGGAGTGGGAGATGGAGTGGCAGATAGCGGAGGACAAGAGCAGAGGCCTCCAGGAAGGGAGGCAGGTGTGTCTGCTGATGGTATCACATCCCTGGAGGAGGCTGGGGAGGAGGAGGACGGCCAGAGGAGAGACGGTGACCAGGGTGGGCGAGAACCTGACCTTCCCAGGAATCTAGAACTGGCCTTAAAAACCTGCAGGGAGGGTGGTCCTTGCAGGAGTGGGGGCAGGGAGGCGGGCAGAGCACCCCGCCCCCGGGAGGCTCTCCTGGCACCTCCTTTGACCTTGTCTCAGTGCTGGACTTTGGAGAGCCTTGGCTTGCCAAGTGGAATATAAACAGTATGCAACAAACCAGTCCTCCTCTTCAGAAACAGCGTGATGAGTGCAGCTCCCTGCTGCTGCTGCTGGGGATTCATAAGGGGAGACGGATCCTGCAGTGAGGAACCCTCCCCTGTGGCCAGGAGATGCCCAGCTCGAGGAAGGACCCTTCCTCGGGCTGACCCAGCAGAGCACGTGCCAGCTCCTCCTCCTCGGCAGGACTGAGAGCCCGCTCCTTGCCAGGAGGACAATGGCATGGGTGGCACCACAGCCAGAGCCCCTCTCTGGGTCCAGGGATGGGAGGGGGCTCATCCCTCAGTCCCCTGCGGCAGAGGATGATGGGAGCTGTAGTCCAGTCTCATCTAGGGACCGAGGCTGAGAACCCCTGAGATGATGACAGCCATCCGTCCGCCTGACTAAATCAGCAAAGGTCCGTGTTCTGTAAGGCACGGGTGAGACTCTGAGTGGTTTCAGACAAACCCATTCCCCCATTCAAGGTCATGCCTTTGCTTTGGGGTTGCTCAGGAATTCTGTGGGGGAGGCCTGCTGCTGTTTGGGAGTGAAGGGCTTGAAGGGAGGGGTCTGACCCCAGGGGGTGGGATAGGGAGGAGCCAGAAAGGGCCACTGAGCATGGAAAACAAGCCCTAGCATTTCCAGTGCACCTCTCAGGCAGTCAGAGAGCATGGCATGCTCTCCGTAGGGCAGAACATTTCAATGTCCCACGTGACAAATGCAACGGTCATGGGTGGGGTGGGAGAATAAAAGCTCGCCTGATGCCACGGAGGGAGCTCCCAGTGTCAGAGGCCAGACTTGGCCCGGAGACTTCCCCTCGCTCTCACCTTCTTTGCTTAGCAGCTACAGTTCTCATGTGAACACGTAAAACTGCCTTATATGGAGACCAGACCAAGACCAACCAGCCCCCTGTTGTACAGACCATACAATTATGTCGGGGCAGGATCAGATAAAAAGCCCATCTAATCCAGAATCCTGATTTCCACAATGGCCAACCTCTAAGAAGCCCACCAGCAGGAGATAAAGGAAGACCCCCCCTCTCCAGTCACTGCTTCCCAACTATAATTGGTACTCAGAGGTATCCTCTGAGCCTGGAAGTAGCACTGTCCAGCTGAGGTCAGGGGAAAGGCCTCTGCTTGGCGTCTGCTGCTGCTGCTAGGACTGGCAGCCACCCCACCTTTTGAACTAGAGATGCTGGCCGGGACAGGAAATGGGATCTTGGCATGCAAAGCAGAGACTCTGCCTCATCCCAGCAGCTGGAGGAGGAGGAGGAGGAGGAGGAGGAGGAGGAGGAGGAGGAGAAGCCACTAGCAGGGGCATCACCTGAGCACTGGTCTGAGAATAAGCAAATAAGAGAACCAAGAAGAAGAGCCCTGCTGCTGGATCAGGCCCAAGGAGGCCCATCACATCCAGCATTCTGTTTCACACACCAGATGCCTCCGGGAAGTCCACAGGCTAGAGATGAAGGCAGGCCCCCTCTCTTGCTGTGGCTCCCCTGGTATTCAGAGGCATCTTGCCTTTGATCCTGGAGGCAGTCTATAGCCATCAAGACTAGTAGCCGTCAATAGACCTGTCCTCCAAGAATTTGTCTGAGCCACTTTTAAAGCCATCCAGAATGGTGGCCATCACTACATCCCATGGCAGAGAGTTCCACCGTTTAATTATGCACTGCATGAAGAAGGATGAATCCAACTGCCAAATGGAGTCCTGAAGAGAACAGTTGAAAAGAAAGTCAGCTCCAGAACTGGGGATGCCTCAAGCCAGGGACGTAGCATGGTTGGAGTGGGCCCAGAGACAAGATTTTAAAATGGCCCCCGCTCACTGAAGCTCAGCTCATGAAGGCTGAATAGTGGTAACAAACAGCATAGTTGTAGATATATATATAAATAACCTATGTGCCACAATAGAACATCACCCTAAATTATTTTTTTAAAGGTTTTGTAAATTGTAGACGATGCATGTCATTTCATGGTCCTAGAGAAAGACCTGCTGTTCTGGTAGCTCCAGGTTGTAACACTCACACCAATTTCGGAGGATGAACACAACTGAAGGAAGCCTGGGTGGGTGCATGGCTGGGGGAGTCAGTCATGTGGCTTGCCTCTGGGGGGGGCCCCAAGGCAGTGGGCCCCCAGACAACTGTCTCCCCTGGCCCTATTATAGTTACGCCCCTGCCTCAAGCACTTGCAGGAAGAAGGAAAAAAGGAAGAGCGAACGAGAAGGCAGAGGAATGGGAGAGGAGGGATCCGAGCAAGGTACCTGATCTGAAGCCCAGTTCTGCTTGTCTGTCCAGTCTCTGTGTGTCCGCACATACCACCACTGGATTTCGAGTGAGTAGGAAGGGGAGCCATTGCCACGGAAGGAACAAGCCATCTCCACGTCCTCGCCGGCCCGGGCAGTCATGTCATGGGGGGTCTCCGTGAAAAAGGCTGCAAAGAAGACCAAACAAAGGCCCAGGACTGTCACCACAGGGAGTCTGCTTCACCTGCAGTCTCTGGGCAGCAAAGCAAAGGGTCTGCCCCCTGCCCTGGAGAGGGTTGCCAGTGCTTCAGAGCTCCCCACCCCACCCCACCCCACAACTTCTATGCTGGATTGAAGTGGGTGATCCTGTTTATTGAGCTGCTCATTCCCGGCCATCTCAAGCGCAAGAAGAGCACAGACTGTTGGGGGTCAGCTGGTGGTCCTAGTCCTCGGGAGCCAACATGGCTGGCAATTTCTCCTGACCACAAAATCTACAGCAATTAATAGAGCTTCACCTTTATCACCACATTTCTCCACATTTGGGGTTAAATTTCAGGGGCTTCTCTCTCTCTTTTTACATTTATCGAACAATTAAAAATCAGAGCTGTCAGCCCATTAATGGTCCTTTAGTTAATTAGCTATCTTCTTTCAAATGATTAATCAATTAGTCAATTAAAATAAATACTACAGTAACTCAATGCAGGTGTTATCTGGAGAATATGCAATTAAGATGGCAATTGCTCTTGACTAAACAACACAGACAAGGCATTCGTTGCTGGGGAAATCCGCTTCATCGTGTGGCTACAGCAGCTGAGAGATGTCCCAGGTCTCCCCTCCTGGCTGCTCCATCCACAAGCCCTGCTCTGCCACACTAACTGGCCTGCATGGCATGGGAGCCTTAATCAAGGGAGCCCTTTTAATTCCAAAAATGACACCCCCGAGGCTTGGCCGGATGTTTACAGAGTTGTGGAAGGGGAGGCTCCGGTTGGCAGAAACAAAAAGGGGAAACAGCTGCGGAGGGTTAGCACCACATTTGAGGCAGGTTTTGCGGTTTTAGCAAGCAACCCTAACTAACCAAGGGGACCGTGTGCCTCATTAGAAACCAAGCTGCCCGGCACTCTCAGACCAGAGGGTCCCATGCCTGGGTCCCCAGGTGTGGTTGGACTACAACTGACATAGGAACATAGGAAGCTGCCATATACTGAGTCAGATCCTTGGTCCATCTAGCTCAGTATTGTTTACACAGACTGGCAGCAGCTTCTCCAAGGTGGCAGGCAGGAGTCTCTCCCAGCGCTCTCTTGGAGATGCTGCCAGGGAGGGAACTTGGAACCTAGATACTCATCCCAGAGCGGCTCCATCCCCTAAGGAGGATATCTTAACAGTACTCACACATGTAGTCTCCCATTCATATGCAACCAGGGCCAGGGGCATATCTATAGTGGGCAGGCAGGGCACGTACCCCAGGCGCCACTTGAAGGGGTGTGCTTTTTTAAAAAAAAATTATTTTTTTAAAGGCCACCGAAAACAAAATGGCCACTGTGCATGCTCAAATGGCCTCTGTGAAGCCCTAGGCCATGCCAGGCCTTGCAGAGGCAATTTGAGTATGCACAGTGGCCATTTTGTTTTTGGTGGCCATTTTTTAATTTTTTTTTTTTAAAAAAATGGCCACTGCACATGCTCAAATGGTCCCTGTGAGGCCCTAGAGGCCAGCAGGGGGAGGGGAAACCTTTGAAGACCCCCCCACAGCCTTTAGGAAGCCCCCAAAGGGGCTAAAGGTAAAAAAATTAATTTAAAAAATATATAATATAAGTCACTGTACACATATTCAGTTTGGCACTATGTACAGAGAATCAGGGCTTGTGAATACTGAGCTGAAGCTTATGAGCTAGGATTGTATTCATTTGCTCTTACTTCGCTTCTTGTGATAAGTGAGTTAAATGTGATGTCTTAATAATATGGCTATTAATGGTGAGTTTGTCTTTGAATCAGTGTGAAATCCTTAGTATTAAGGCCCACTGGGAGTTTCTTGCTCTCTTTCTCTCATTTTAACTGTCTTTCTGAAAGACTGGAATATATTCCAAGCAGTGACATAGTTTACTCTGTATGTCCTTTAATTATTTTCAGAGTATCTGGGAAAAGTCAAATTCTCCATTTATTTTTAAAACTTATGTAATGGTGATGCTACAATGCATAGTAGAGAATTAGACAGGCACTTGTGTTTAGTTTTCCAAGTACACCTCCACATAGTATTTGGGTATTTCATGAGCTTGTATTTGTATTTGTATTTTTGACTTGTATTTTTGAGCTGATATTATGGTAAAGTTATCTGAAAGATGGATGTCAGATGTTTGGACCAGGGGCGCAATTTCAGTGCTTGCCCTAGGCGCTATTTTCCCTAGATACGCCTCTGACCAGGGCGGACCCTGCTTAGCTAGGGGGACAAGTCATGCTTGCTACCACAAGACCAGCTCTCCTCTCCACAGTGGCTGAAGATATTATGGGAGTTGTAATGCAGTGACATCTGCAGGCCCAGCAAGTATGAGAGCCCCCAGTCTGGGAGCAATGGAGTTGGCTTACTGGGAATCGTCCATGACGAGAGAAGTGGCCGGGCAGCAGGGAGGGTCTTCCAGAGGCCTTTCCTGCCTGACCCAGCAAAGCAAGGCGTCGGGGCATCTGCCCGTTCCCTAGAGTGTCCGGTGGAGGGCTTTGCTGGCCTGACCCCTCTGGCTGCAAACTAGAGAGAAGAAAGGCTGCCACCCCTTGGACCTTCTCTAGCCGTCCTCTCCAAAAGGAAGCCTCCTAAAAGGTTCTGGTTAGGATCTTAGAGAACTCAGTGTTGGGGGGCTGCTGATGTGGCACCTTCTCCACCTGTTCTGGCTTTGGAACTGGGTCTCTGCCTGCCCCAGGTGTAGCTTCCTCATGCCACAGGGGAGGGCTGCTTGTCTTGCAGGCAGTGAGGGGCCAGTTTGGCTCTGCTGCTGCTGCCTCTTGCTGGGGCGCCTGCTCATCAAAGGGCTCTCCGCTATGACAAGCAGGCCTTGAGCAACAAATGGAATATGCATCACAAGCCCCCTGGTCACGGTGGATGAGGATGCCAATAGGTCAGTGGGGACTGGGACACAGGGGTGCCACATCCAGGGGCGTAGCTATCATTGAGCGAAAGGGTTCAAAGAACACGGGCCCCCAGCTCCACCCCTCCCTATTTTCTGCATTATCTCCCTCACTCTGGGGGGCCACCAGATGATGAACACAGCTGATGAACACAGGCCCCCTCTCCCCTAGCTATGCCCCTGGCCACAACTAAACCCAGTGCTGGGCCCACAATAATCCTTTGGAGGCAGAGAAGCTCCTAGGAACATAGGGAGCTGCCTTCCACTGAGTCAGACCTTTGGTCGATCTCGCTCAGTATCGTCTACCCAGACTGGCAGCGACTTCTCCAAGGTGACAGGCAGGAGTCTCTCCCAGACAGCCCTATCTGGAGATGCCAGGAAGAGAACCTGGGACCTTCTTCCTGCAAAGCAGATGCTGCAGGGCCGGGATCCTGCTGGTGGGGCTCCACTCTCCAGCCCCACAGCAGGTCCAGCTGATCCCTGCCATGGCTGCCGCTGCGTCCCGTCTTCCCCCTTGCCAGCCACGCTGCTGCCACCGCTGAGCAGGAGCCAGGAAGCCCCGGCCCAGAAGTGGCCATCATCCAGCCCCTGCCTCCCCCCCACCCACCAGCCCACTGCCAGCCCCACCGCGGGGAGAAGACGGGCTGGATGATGGCCGCTTCTTGGCTTCTTGGCCACTTCTCCCTCAGCCTAGCCTACTTCACAGGGTTGTTGTGAGGAGAAACTTAAGTATGTCCCGCTCTGGGCTCCTTGGAGGAAGAGCAGGATAGAAAATGTGAAAATAAATAAATAAATAGAATAAATGGCTTCCTGGCTCCTGCTTCGCGGTGGCGGCAGCAGTGGGGCTGGCAAGGGGGAAGCCAGGGGGCCCTCACCGACTCCCTCCCTCGCCCAGCTCCTTCCCAGAAGGCAGCAGGAGAGTGAGAGAGAGAAAGAGCGAGGAGGAGCAGGAGGGAGACAGAAGGCGTCAGGCGGATGCGAGGTGGCAGCGGCAGCGGCTCCCGAGAGGTGCATCGGAATCAAATCCAGCCCACCTCCCAATTGAGTCTGACACCCCTGCTCTAGGGAATGGACTGGAAGCAATGACAGCGAATGCCTGCTGAAAAGCCCTGCTTCCTTCCAAGTGGCCCTGGAGTGCATTGCCTTTCCAAACGGCCAGTGGGACGTAGGAAGCTGCCTTGTGCCGAGTCAGACCCTGGGCCCATCTCGCTCAGTGTCGTCTACCCCGTCTGGCAGCGGCTTCTCCAAGGTTGCAAAGGCAGGAATCTCTCTCAGAGCAGCAGCAGGTGTTCTAAACGAGAAGGCAAATGGGAAGGCTTTTCCCACTCGCTCCCCTGACTCTTTATGGAATCTGGAAGCATATTCCTTGGAAGCAGAGCCTGTGCAGTGAGCCCCTCGCAACGAGGCGTATGCACGCTCTCCAGATGGTGATGATTGAGGGATCTAAAAGAAACACAAGGGAGACACCAGAAGCAGCCACTGGAGGGATGCTGTGCTGGGGCTGTGTGGGGGCACCCTCCCCCCCCCCGCTAAAGAGAAGGAGAGCCAGCACCTGGAAAGGTGCCCCTGCCTTGACCCAGTTAGCAGAGCTTAATGCACGGCTGATGCTCCGCTCTGCATGCAAACCAAAGTCTAACAAGCCTGCTAACGGGTAGCCCAAAGTAACTGTCGCTCTCCCCTCCCCCATGAGAAAAAGGGAAGGATGGGAGGTGTCACCCCACCTCCCTTCAGAGGAAAAGCCACCCCTTGGATCCTGCAGCTCTCTTCAAATCAGAAGCACAAAAAGAGCATGAAGCACCCTCCCGGTTTCCTAAGCCATGAACAGCCCCCTCCCTCCAACCCAGGATTGGGTTTGTTCCTCTCTGGGAAGACAAGTGTTCCTTGCTGACGGCATCTGCATTTCCCTGACTCCTTATCAACCAACGTGGTGTAGTGGTTAGAGGGCTGGACTAGAACCGAGGAGACCCGAGTTCAAATCCCCATTCAGCCTCATGAGACTTGCTGGGTGACTCTGGGCCAGTCACTTTTCTCTCAGCCTAACCTACTTCACAGGGTTGTTGTGAAAGAGACACTCAAGTATGTATGTAGTACATCTGCATTTCCCTGTTCAGCATAGCAGACTTTTTTTAAAAAAATCCCTGACTCCATAAATCCCCAAAGAAGAGATGCTCTGATTCCAGTGAGGGCGGCCTTGTTCAGCTCAAGGGCTCCTTGAAGCTTCATATCAAAACTTCCCTCAGTTCTAAAAGCCATTTTGACCGGCTGTGTCCGGCATCTTTGCTTTGTGTCTGCATATTTCTTGTCTCACACAGCCTATTGTTAATCAGGTGATCTGGGTCTGTTCCCTGGTGTCCGGAACACCTCAGCTGCTGTTAAGAGGCCAACCATCATGCAAATGGTTGCTCCCATACTTTAAAGGACATCGGATAAGGGGAGAACATTAAGGCTTTGAATTCAGAGTTCTGAGCCATTAAGTGCCATCCTGCTAAGAGGCTTGCTCACATCTCGGAGGAAGAGGTGTCATTAGCACCTGGCGATGCAGCAGATTTGCAATCCTCTTCTTTCCTAGGAGAGCGAAGGACGGCTTTTGTCCCTGTCATCGCTCTCTCTCTCTCTCTCTCTCTCTCTCTCTCTCTCGTGCGCCTGCAGTTCCTGCTTTGGTTTTGCTCCTTTGCTGGACTCAGGGCTGAATCCACACTACCTGGCTCCTAGGAGCGTGCAGAGGCCACCATGATGTTTTGTTTTCTGAACTGCAACTCAAGACCAAAGACCTACTGAGCCTCCTGTCTAAACACCAGACAGGAAGAAAGGTACCTCGCTTGTGCATTTAGATTATTTTACCTTGTTTGCCTGTAAACTGCCCTGCTTTTTATACTTAAATAAACTTGATTTTTCTGGATTACTGTAACCTTTGTTTGTGCTGGGAAAGTGCTCCATCCAGCTGCTCTTTATGTCTCACAAGACGTGGTTTCCAGACCCTCTCGCCATCTTAGCTGCCTACCTCACAGTCACAGAAGCCCCTTAACTCTATTTTGTTTTGTTTTGTTTTGTTTTGTTTTGTTTTTTGGGTGACTTACCTTTTCTGTTATTTTCTATTTGTGTTTGTAAAAATTTGGGAGAAATATCCAAAAATGAAGTTTTATGTGTTTTTTTTATAGCCTCCCTGCCCACCCCCCCAATCCATCTTTCCTCCCCCTTATATATTTGTATCTATAACTGTCCAGTTATATATATGATATAACTGGACGTACCAGGAGTAGAAGCCCAAGGAGGTGAGGCCAGGACTAATCGCAGGTAACCTGCCATCTCTATTCCGGCAGCAGTGTGGTTCCCCATCATCTCTTTCTGGCTCGCTAGAACCTTTTGGGGAAGGGAAAACCTCATCAAGATTAGTCCCCATCACACATCCAGAAACACTTCAGTATGTGGAGGTGGGGCGGGGGGGGGGAGCTGGGCTGCCTGCCAGAGCTTGACAGTTCCAGAGGCTGGACACACTGAAGTCCCTTCCTCGCCACTCTCCCATCACTGCAGCTGCTTCCTTCCTGCGGCTGTGCCTATCATTCTCCGCAGCCACAGGAGATGAGAGCTGGTCTGGTGGGAGCAAGCATGACTTGTCCCCTTAGCTGAGCAGGGTCTGTCCTGGTTGCATATGAAAGGGAGACTAGAAGTGTGAGCACTGGAAGAGAGAGGGCCCCTGGAAGGCTGCTTGCTCAGAACTCAAGTCGGTAAGGAGGCTATGTGGCCATCCAGGGGAGAATGCTGGTTGGCATCACCTTCTGAGCGCTCGAGCAACACACAGATGGATACCTTTCCCAAGCTCCTTCACAGAATATCTGAAGCAGCACCCAAATCACCCAGAAAGTACCCCTACTATGTGTCAACCAGCCCAGGGCTGTCCTTAGGAGGCCCTAGTGGGGTGCGGGGCCCGGGGCAAATCGCCCAGTGCTGTGGCCCCTTCCAGTTAATTCTAATGGGGGTTAAAAGAGCGGGGCCCGGGGTGGTCGCCCTGCTTGCCCTGCCTTAAGGACAGCCCTGCACCAGCCTCTGACCTCTCCCTCCATCCCTACCAAGTCCGGAGAGAGGAAGACCCCGCGGAGGTGGTGGTGGTGGTGCCATGAGTCAGGGCTATCCTGGCATGATCGGAGGGCTGCTCCTTACACAACACACAGCCCAGGCACAGCAGCATAAGAACATAAGAACAGCCCTGCTGGATCAGGCCCAAGGAGGCCCATCTAGTCCAGTGTCCTGTTTCCCACAGTGGCATGCCCTCCCTCCTGCTGTTGCTCCCCTGCAACTGGTACTCAGAAGCATCCTGCTTTTGAGGCTGGAGGTGGCCTGTAGCCTTCTGACTAGTAGCTGTTGATAGACCTCTCCTCCATGAAGTTATCCAAACCCCTCTTAAAGCCATCCAGGTTGTTGGCTGTCACCACATCTAGTGGCAGAGAGTTCCACAAGTGGATCACGTGTTGTGTGAAAAAGTACTTCCTTTTGTTGGTCCTAGACCTCCTGGCAATCAATTTCATGGAGTGACCCCTGGTTCTAGTGTTATGGGAGAGGGAGAAGAATTTCTCTCTCTCCAATTTCTCCACCCCATGCATGATTTTAGAGACCTCTATCATGTCTCCCCGCAGTCCTCTTTTTTCTAAACTAAAAAGCCCCAGATGTTGTAGCCTTGCCTCATAAGAAAGGTGCTCCAGGCCCCTGATCATCTTGGTTGCCCTCTTCTGCATCTTCTCCAGTTCTACAATGTCCTTTTTAAGATGTGGTGACCAGAAAAGGACTTTGTAGAAGAGCATCTTCTGTAAACCTGGGTTGTTCCAGTCAGGGGCCGTGCACAGTTGAGGGCATTGTCTGTGCTGCAGCAGCAGCAGCATCTTCCTCCTGGGAACAACTTGAAGGCACCCCCATAAGGGCAGCCAGGTCTGTCAAGGAGGTTCCTCCCACGCATCCCCCATTCCTGCTCCCCCGGCCACTTGACTGGCTCTTATCCCTGGGACCCAGCCAGGGGCTGCTTTGCCTTTGCAGCTCTGCTCAGGAGACTGGCAAGTGAATTTGCAGGCTCCCTTGGGTTGCTGATCCAGTCTGAAAAGTGAATTATTATCAGGCTAGACAGAAAAGTTAATGCCTTTAATGTCTCTCCGTCCCTCCGGATGCCTGGAAATCCCATAGACTTATCGCTTTCCTTTAATCCATCTTAGTGGGGGAGCACCAGGAACTGTGGAGTGCAGAGGGCCTTAATGAGTGCCCCGTCTCCCTGCTGCTTCTGCCTATTCAGCCAGAGGACAAATGGAAAACCAGCCCACAGAGCACGGAAGGGGATCCCACAGGCTCCGAGAGGCAGCACATTCCTGCACCATTCAAGCCAACTCTTCCAGAACCTCCTGAATCCACATACAGGGATTTGCCCTGTCCCTGTCGGCACCAGGGCCACCGCTGCTGCTGCTGCTGCTGCTGCTGCCACCTTAAGGACAATGAAACCATAATTATGTGCAGCAGAACCTGCCATTATGGCCACACGCGGCTAGTGACCTCGCACTCTCCCCATCAGCTTTGTTGCGTCTAAAATATAGTTTCCCTTCCCTCCAAGGGAAAGGAGAGAAAGAGAGAGTAAGACAGTGGGCATGGAGCAGAGGCACAAGTAGGGTTGCCATGTCCCCCGGAATTTAGGGTCGCCCCCAGATTTTGGCTCCTCCACCCGGCAGCTAAATTCCACCCGGATTTACAGTAATCCCTCGACCTACGAACTACTCGACATCCGATGTTTTTGAGTTACGAGCGACAAAAAAGACCGGAAGTAGTTGCCGGTTTAGATTCAGCTTACTCGACCTACGAATTTTTAGATGCGGTTTCCTCGACTTACGAATGTTTCCAGACTTCCGTGGTGCGCTCTTCGACTTACGAAAATTTCGACCTCCGAATGTGCGTTCGGAATGGATTAATTACGTAAGTCGAGGGACCACTGTACACAGATTTCAAATGTGCTGCCCAGACTGCCCGGATTTCACTCTGGGTCGGATCACATGGGAGGGCAGAGAAGGAGGGGGAAAGCATACAAATCTGCCAAATAAATAAATAAATAAATGAAATGCAAATCAGTTGCTGCATGATTTGCATAGTATGCAGATTAGGCCACCCGGATTTGGGAAGCTTGAACATGGCAACCCTAGGCACATGGCACGAGGCAAGAAGAGTCAGGTCGTTATGCACAAGGGCCATCATGCTTCCAGGGTCAGGCTGGTCTGCTCCCCCTGCCCCATTTCGTGTTGGGACTTTGTGGCCAGACCAGGAGAAACTGGAAGATCTCCTAGCCCTTAAGACAGAGAGATGGCCATCTGCAAAGCAAGAAAAGGGGGTCCTCAAATGAAAGAGGGTGGAGGAAGAGGCATCAGCTTAAGATGTGGTTCATTTCTGAGGGCGGGCAGTGCTCAAAGGCCCCGTGGAAGCAATGCCCCACCACCTAGGAAGACATGTGTTGGGGCTGTGGAGAGGGGCAAGCACCTGGCTGGTGCTCAGAGGCCCTGTTCTCTTCGTTCACATTTAGAGCCGCCTCCTGGCAGGGAAAAGAGCTGTGGCACATAAGCCCCACCCAGGGGCATAGTTAGGGGAAAGGGGCCGGTGTTAGCCCATTATCTCCCGTGAGGAGAGATGGAGTTGTGGGGCCCTCAGGAGCTCGAGGGCCCGGATTCTTGGAACCCATCTACTCCATTAAAGCTACACCCATGGCCCCGGCTCCAGTCCAACAGAATGCTGGGGCAGGGATCTTGGCCTTGAGCCTGAGCGGTGAGGCTTTCTGCCAGGTGGCTTCTGTCTGACTGGAGTCCTCCTCCGTTCTCTCCGTCTCCCCCACCCCAGTGGCCACTTCCATCTCAGCCACGTACCCACTGAATTTCTCATGCAGCTTTCTCTCCAAAACTTCCTCCAGGGATGCTGCTTTAATTATCGAGTTTAGGAAGCACACATTGTATGAGATCGCCCCAAGGTCTCGAGCCCAGGTCTAAATTACTCAGAACACAATTAAAATCCACTCCCAAAGATTAGAAATTCAACAGAGGAGCAGAGAAGAAGCTTGATTGAATCAAACATCTTTTTTCTGTCAGGCTTTAATTGGGAAGCCACGATATTAATTAACCTCAGGGCTCGGCCTTCTGAATGCACAACCAAAGCGAGAGTGAGGCGAGTGGGTTGTACACGTGTGAGGGGAGGTATTTCCTCTTGCTCTACCCTGTCCGGAACACAAATCCTTACTAACAGGAAAATCCTGGGGAAACCAGCTTGGCTCCATCCCCAGTGAAGGAGGCACTGGCCATCTGTCATGGCAACTGGGCCAGACCCTGCTTCTTCTGTTGGCTCTCCAGGGTGAGAATATCTCTTTGAAGCCCTAGTGGGATGATTGCCAGCCAACGAGGGTAAATGTCAGCGTCCAGACTGTGTGTGTGTAAACAGAAGGCAGAGGCTTGGGCTTGGTGCCAGAGTGGCCTAAGTGGAACATAGGAACATAGGAAGCGGCCCTATACCGAGTCAGACCCTTGGTCCATCTAGCTCTGTAGTGTCTACACAGACTGGCAGCAGCTTCTCCAAGGTTGCAGGCAGGAGTCTCTCTCAGGCCTCTCTTGGAGATGCTTCCAGGGAGGGGACTTGGGACCTTCTGCTCTTCCCAGAGCAGCTCCATCCCCTGTGGGGAATATCTCGCAGTGCTCGCAAGGGCATTTCCGCTCTGGGTGCCTGCTTGAAGTATGTTTGGTCGGCATGCAGGCAGAACCCCTTTCCTGGAGGCCTTTAGGGGTGCAGCTGTTGCCTCTTTGGACTGGCAGCAGCTCATATCCCAGCACCTCCTCCTCCTCCTCCTCCTCCTCCGTGGGGTCCTTTTGACTGGAGATGTTGCTAGAGAACTGAGCCAGGGGCCATCTTTGGGCAAAGCACATGCTGACCCTTCCCCTGTTAAGCAGACATTCAGCAGCTGAAGCTTTTCCTGGCATGATGGGAAGTGGTTCACCTGGTAAAGATCTCTCTGCTGGGCTGCTATTAAAGGGGCAGGTGAAGCCTGACAGCAGCCGCAGTGCTTTTTGGAAAGGGCTTCTGCCTTCTCCCCCCACCCTCCAGCATCCCTCCTCTGCATCTGCCCCCCCCATCTCTGCCGGCCCTTCCAGAGCAACAGCTGTGACCAGAGAAGGGAGAGGCCAAGAGGGGCCCACAGAGGCAGGGAAGGAGCCCGGCTCTCTTGTCCCTGCATCTGTTACAAGATCGGCGGCTTCGGAGGCAGAAGGTCTTAAATCCGCTTATTACAATATGAGACAGAGCCCAAGCCCCGCCAAGGCCCCGCTGGCAGCAGCCACAGAGAAAGTCACAAGCACACACAGGGCGGCAGAAGCCAAGCGCCCACAGCTCTCCCTCCATCTTTGCAAATCCGCTCAGGTCCCTGGGGACACTCAAGATGGAGCGAGAGAGAGAGAGAGAGAGACGGAGCGTGGCTCCCTTTCTGCAGCTGAGAGAGCAGCGGGGTTGGGGTGCTCCCTGGCTGAGACGGCAGCAGTGAACTCTGGGAGCTCCCCATTAGCTCCCACTTAGGAGGGGCATCACTCCAGAGCCAGGCAGAGAGTTCCCGCTGGGGCCCGTCAAAAGCCAGCCAGCCTGCCTGCCGGGATTTCCTCCCTCGTGCAGAAGCAGAGAGGCCACATTGCCTACAAGCAAGGGCCGGGGCCGGGGCCAGGCTACTCCTTTCCTGCCCCTGAGCAGGCAGCTGGAGGGACATCCAGGGCGGCTCTGTCTGGTGGCAGGCTGTGAAGGAGGCAGGAGGGGCGACTCCAGCTCTCCAGGCCTGCCTTGGAGGAGACGCTGACTGCAGCAGCTCCGCAACTTTCACTGTGGGTCTGCCTCACTCACAAGGGTGCCCTTTAAGGGGTGGCTGGGTAGAAACTGCTGACGAAGATGCGGTTCATTTAAAATTCACACACAGACACAACTCCCATCCCAACCTTCCTGACGGACTCTTCTTGGGGTCTTACGAGGAGACAACCTCTGAAACAATACCCAGAAAACCCGGAAGTGAAAACACCCTCCGAACAAGACGGGCACTTCAAGCAGGTCCAATGTGGACTGAAATATGAAGGCTTGCGGGAACAGACCTCCATCGCCACCTCAGACATAGCAACCCCCTCTGCCTGGCCACAGTCCAGCTGCAAGTCAACACGATGGGTGCAAGGAGGCTGCCTGTGGCTTCAGTGTGGACTGCGCTTGCACAGCAGCCCTGGGAGCAGGTGGCCGGCTCCCCTTTTACTGACTCCGCATTAACAGCTCACCCCAGACGACCACAGGAGGAGAGCCGGTCTTGTGACAGCAAGCATGGAGTTCCCCCTTGGCCAAGCAGGCTCCACCCCAGTCTGCATTTGAATGGGAGGCCACATGCAGGAGCCCCGTAAGAGATTGCCCCGAGGGGATGGGGCCACTAGGAGGAGCATCTGCAGAGGCGTAACTAGGGAAAATGGCGCCCGGGGCAAGCACTGAAATGGCGCCCCCCCCCCCTCCCCGCGCCACAACATACTACATTATACTTAGGTTTTTCCTCACAAGCGCCCGCCGCCAAGCCAGGCCACTGACTGGCCGCCAGGCGCCAGCAAAGCAATGGGGGGGCGCGGGCGGCGCGGAAGGGACCGCTCGTGGGGGATGGGCTGCCTACGCGCTCCCTTGACTGCTGCAGCGCTGCTGCACTGAGCAGGAAACATTTGTATTAACAAAAAATAAAAAATAAAAATAAAATTTTTTTTTTGTCATGTCGGCGCCCCCCATGTGACCAGAAAAGATGGCGCCCAGGGCACGTGCCCCCCCTGCCCCCCTATAGTTACGCCTCTGAGCATCTGCCTGCTTGCATGCAGAAGGTCCCAATTTCCCTTCCTGCTCTCTCCAGACAAGGCTAAGAGAGACAGTCCTGCCTGCAATATCCAGGGTTAACAGTGTCCCACTGGTTCTTACTGTTCCACCAGGTTTCCGTTATGCCCACTATATCTATGTTCTCATTAGCAACCAAGCACTCCAGCTCACCCATCTTAGCTTGGAGGATCCTGGCATTGGCATATAAGCCCTTGTACACGAATCTCTTACCTGGGCGCTTTCCAGACTAGACCCTGCAATGGGGTCATGGAGGATCTTGGAAGTGTGCTTCCGCACTTCCTACGTTGTGACACTGCAGTCCCTACAACAGGACAGCAGGGTGCCGTTCACATTGCCAATGCCTTGTTTCAGATTTAATCACTGCAATATAGAGCTAGGACATCGTATATCCGGCATAAGCAGGTTGTTAGTTTCTGCCAGACTGCTCCCCCTGCTATTTACGTTTCGAATGCAACTTGTCTGAATGGAGGCATTTTGCTGCTGTTGAGCCGCTAGTCTGGAAAGCGCCCTGGTGTGTGCTGTCTTTCTTATGGCCATTCCGTCTGCTCTTTACCTGGTTCTGCTTCTGGTTTAACTGAAGCATTTACACTCCCAAACGTCAAAAGATGGCATTTGCTGAACCGGATACTGCTCCTGTTGGAGCTCAGAGAAGTATCACAGAGGCCCCAGAAGATGGACTGCAGGGTGCCTCTGCTACATCACACGAAAAAAATCGATCCTCTGAGATGCAGCCAGGTTCCAGCCTGCATTCAGCAAACCCACATGGAGAGAGTAAGCAACCCTGCTAGGCTGCTGGGGTATTCCTCTCCTGGGAGACATCTCCCAGTTCATATGATTTTTTTTCATAGGTCACAGTTAGGACTCCCTGCACCACAAGTCTTAGCAAGTGGCATAAAAAGTGCAAGCAGCATCAGACTAGGGATGTGCACCGTGATTCAAGGATGAATCAATTTGATTCGAATTGGGCCAATTCAAACTATTTGACCTTGAATTGAATCACCATTGACCACAACAGCGATTCTAGAGGTTGAATCAGATCAACTCTGATTTGATTTGAATAAATTCATTGATTCAAACTGCCATTTTGTTTGCCCATTCTACTTTTTTTCTTGGGGACAGCAGGTCTACCAACAGGTTTTCTGGGAGAGCAGGTCTGCCCAATAAACCCAATGGGTAGACCAGCTCTCCCCCACAAAAATAAAACCCCAGTGTTTAAATTGCACTTTCCCCAGGGAGAGCTGGTCTACTCATTGGGTTTATTGGGCAGACCTGCTCTCTGTGGAGAATTCAAACTGATCTGATGAATCAAATAACAGAATCAGCTAGCAGGTGCCAGGTGCTTCGAGGATTCAATTCAAGGTTTTGTGATTCGATTTGAGGTCAAATCAAATCACAAAATCTGATTCATGCACACCCCTACATCAAACAGCAGATCAATAAAATATTTAAGAGTTACCCCCAACAATCGAAACATCAGAAACCCCACCGGATCAGGCCTAAGTTCCATCTAGCTCAACAGTAGACTGGTAGATGCTTCCAGGGAAGCCCACATGCTGGGCCCACTCACCTACTGTTATTCCTTTGCAAGGCTAGAGGTGGCCCATAGCCATAGTCCTCAGACTAGTAGCCATTGATAGACTTGTCCTTCATGAATTTATTTAAACCCCTCTTAAAGCCATCCAGGCTGGTG
Organism: Hemicordylus capensis; assembly: GCF_027244095.1. NCBI lineage: Eukaryota > Metazoa > Chordata > Lepidosauria > Squamata > Cordylidae > Hemicordylus > Hemicordylus capensis. The sequence continues at coordinate 2,899,914 of NC_069660.1, read as the reverse complement.
GCTGTCACCACATCTTGTGGCAGAGAATTCCATAGGTTGATTATGCATTATATGAAAAAAGTACTTCCTCTTGTCAATCCTGAATTTCCTGGCAACCAGTTTCGTAGGATGACCCCTGGTTCTAGTGTTATGGGAGAGGGAGAATTCCACTCTATCCACTTTCTCCACTCCATGCATGATTTTATAGACCTCTATCATGTCTCTACTCAGTCGTCTTTTTTCTAGATTAAAAAGCCCCTGGTGTTGTAGCCTTGCCTCATAAGAAAGGTGCTCTAGGCCCCTGATCATCTTGGTTGCCCTCTTCTGCACCTTTTCCAGTTCTATAATACCCTTCTTTAGATATGGTAACCAGAACTGTACGCAGTACTCCAAATGTGATCACACCTTAGTTTTGTATAAGGGTGTTATAGTATCAGCAGTGGTGCTCTTTATCTGCTTTGGCTGATACGCCATCTGCATCCATTTCTTGAGATGAACGACCTCAAAATGGTGGTACATATGCTGGTAACCTCTAGGCTGGATTACTGCAATGCGCTCTATGTGGGGCTGCCTTTGTACGTATTCCGGAAATTGCAGTTGGTTTAGAATAGGCAGGTCTCTGGGTCATCTAGGAGAGACCATATTACTCCTGTGTTGAAGGAACTACACTGGCTGTCTATACGTTTCCAGGCAAAATACAAGGTGCTGGTTATTACCAATAAAGTTTAGGCCCTGGGTATTTAAGAGAACGTCTTCTTCACCACGAGCCCCACCGCCTGTTAAGATTATCTGGAGAGGTTCATCTGCGGTTTGTCGGCTGCTTGGGAACGGGCCCTCTCCGTTGCTGCCCCTGGACTTTGGAATGTGCTCCCTCTTTAATTAAGAGTCTCAGCATCTCTGGCAACTTTTAAAAAGGTGCTGAAGACACATGTATTCACCTAGGCATTTAATTAGATTTATGATTCAGTTTTTAAATGTTGGTTTTAAATTATTTTAATGTTAATGTTTTTAATGTTTCAATGATTTTATTTAATTGATTTAGTTTTGATTTTGACTGTTAATTGATTTTAATTGATTTTATTTGTTGTAAACCACTCTGAGCCATTTTTGGAGGGATGGTATATAAATCAAATAAATAAATTTTCAAACCCCTTCCTAATGATTCCAAACATGGAATTGGCCCTTTTCACAGCTGCCACGCCCTGAGTCGACACTTTCAATGATCTGTCCACCATGACCCCAAGATCCCTCTCCTGGTCAGTGACTGACAGCTCAGATCCCATCAGCATATACGTGAGGTGGCAGGGTTTTTGCCCCAATATGCATCACTTTATACTTGTTAACATTGGACCACATTGCCTTCTTGTTGCCCACTTCCCCAGTTTAGAGAGATCCTTTTGGGAGCTCTTCAAAATCTCTTTTGGATTTCACTACCCGAAATAGTTTGGTGTCATCTGCAAATTTGGTCCTCTCAGTGCTTACCCCAACTTCTAGATAATTTATGAATAAATTTAAAAAGCACCACTCCCAGTACAGATCCCTGGGGGACCCTACTTCTTACTTCCCTAAATTGTGAAAACTCTCCATTTATACCTTCCCTCTGATTCCTGTCTTTCAACCAGTTACCAATCCAACCACCTGAACCTGTCCCCTTATCCCATGACTGCTAAGTTTCCGCAAGAGTCTTTGATGAGGAACTTTGTCAAAAGCTTTTTGGAAGTCTAAGTATACGATGTCAACTGGATCACCTTTATCCACATGCCTGTTGACACTCTCAGAGAACTCCAAAACGTTAGTGAGGCAAGACTTGCTCTTGCAGAAGCCATGCTGGTTCTCTTTCAGCAGGGCCTGTTCTTCTATATGCTTAACAATTTTGTCCTTGAGGTTGCTTTCCGTCAGTTTGCCTGCAACAGATATTAAGCTAACCAGCCTGTAATTTCCCAGATCCCCCCTAGACACCTTTTCAAAAATCGGTCTTGCATTAGCTACTTTCCAGTCCTCCGGTACAGAGCCTGTACTGGAGGCAAGAGCCCTCGCCTGGGCATTTTCCAGATTACACTCTGCTGGGCAGTAAAATGGTTTGGCTTGGCAGGATCATTTTGAAAACATAAATAGCTTGTGCAACCCTCCTACAATGGGAAAAATACAGCTATTTAGCTGCGACACACACGGAACGTTGTAGGACTGTAATGCAAACATAAAACCAGAAAGAAGGCACTGGAAATGTGAATGGCACCTTGCTGACAGGGCAGGGACTGTGATGTCAAAACGCAGGCAGTACGGAAGAACACTCAATGGACTGAGTGACTCCAGCAATTGATATTCAGAGGTAAGAACAGAACAGAAAAGCCCTGCTGGGTCAGGCCAGGGGCCCAGCTAGTCCCGCAGCCTGCTTCATGCAGTGCCTGACCAGGTGCAATTGGGAGACCCACAAGCAGGGGAAAGAGGGCTACCGCCTCCTCCTGAGGTGTTCCCTGGCAGCATCTGGTTTTCAGAGGCTTGGCAGGTCTGATCCTGATAGAAGTATGCAGCTCTCCAGGCTGGTAACCATTGATAGCCCTGCCCTCCATGCATTTGTCTAATCCCCTTTTCAACCCATCTATCTGGGTGGGCATCACCACATCCAGTGGCAGTGAATTCCATAGTTTAACTACACGTTGTGCAAAGAAGTACCTCTTTTTGTCTGTCCTCAGTCTCCCAGCATTTAACTTCAGCGGATGACCCAGGTTCTAATATTATGAGAGAGGGAGAAATACTTATCTCTATCCACTTGAGCCACACTGTGCATAATTTCACACGATTCTATCATGTCCCCGCCCCTTATCTGCTTCCTTTCTAATCTAAAAAGGTAGACTGCCTCTGACCAGTCAGGTTCTATCAGAAAGAGACTTGCTAGATCAGACCAGAGGTCCATCTAGTTCAGCATCCTGCTTTCCCAAGTGGATAGAAAAAGAGAAAGAGAAAGAGAGAAAGGGTCCGCAGGTCTGTGGTCTCTCCCCGCAGACCCTCCAGGAGCTCTTCTCACTGATTGTGGGAAGAGCTTCAGTAGCTTTGATATCCACCAGTCTGCCAACCACAACAACTGGGATCAAATTGTTAGGCTTAAGAAATCCTTGCCCTCCCCCCCTTCGCCCCTTTGCACCCCCAGCGCCCAAGGCCTCTAGCCTGCCCCTCAGTGCCCTGGATGTGGTTTCGTCTCCCCCGCCCCCTGCCTGTCTGCCTCCCCCGCCAAAACTGTGCGTGCCTCCCAGCAGGAGCATCTTTGACTGAGGCTGAACCTGGCAGCATCTGGGCAAGGGGGGGCTGCTAAGCAGCCGTGAGTGGCAGGCCAGAAGGGTCTCAGAGACAGTTCATAACTTCATCCACGCCGAGGAGAGAAGGACCTGGAATTGCTCTTGACAAGGCAGTGGCGGGTTGGAGAGGGGATGATCGGTGCCCTCGTCTCCCCCCCCCAGATCTCTCCATCCTCTACCCCACTGCTCCCCCTCCAGGACTAACCACTTCCCCTGCAGCAACCGCCCACCCTGGTTCCCGCCTGTCCTTTCCTCTCTCCACCCTCCACGCTTTGCTTGGCTGCACCGCAGGGAGCTCTCTGGGGAGAGGGCGGCCCAATTCCTGGGCCCCAGGGAAGGGGCCACTTGTCTCCTTGCTTCCGTAGGGAGTGCTGCGAGGTCGCTCCTTCTCCCGTGCGTGCCCCGTGAAGAGGGCGCAGTGCCTCCAGGCTGGCCCAGGCTGCTCAGCTCGTTGGCGTAGCCACCTTCTCCCTTTGGGCTGGAGACTGTCAGCAGCTTTGAACAGGAGGGGAGCAGGAAGTGGGCTGGGAGAGGTGCCATGGTGGTGGTCACTGGCCAAAGAGATTTGCAGGGTTTGGGAAGACTAAGAAAGCTGCAAAACGTGATTGCCAGAGGCGGAAGGGGTGCCCTGGAACTGGAACTGGCACACCTCACCTAGTATTCAGGGAACCTTCCTGGGGCCTTGTTGCATGGCAGGAACAGAGGTGCTCTAACCCCCGGACCTTGGGGCCCCAGTCCGTGGCCTCTAATGTCCAGGGGAGCCTCCAATTGTCTGGGGGGCCTCCCACAGCCACCCCACACCTGCCTGCCACAGCAAACCTACAGTGATGGTTGTTTTAAAATCAAATCCGCCATGTGGCCAAGGGATGGCTGCCGAGGGAGGGGGGTAGCTGAGCAGTCAACCTCCTCCTCTCCCCGCTCCCCAGCAGCATTGGGCCTGGGACAAACGCTGGGCACGTCCTCTCAGCCCAGCGGCTGTAGTGAACTGCGAGACGCGCCTGCACAGTTCAGAGGAAGATTGTCGCAATCCTTTGACATCACAGGCTTGGAATGACCTTCCTCTGAATTGTGCAGGCACACCTCACCGTTCACTACAGCCATTGGGCCAAGAGGACGTGCCCAGCAGTTGCTCCCTCCCCCCAACTGCCGCTACTGGTCAACTGCTCGGCTAGCCCCCACCCCACCCCAGACAGCCACCCCTCAGTCACGTGGTGGTATTTATTTATTTATTTGCATTTATCTCCCGCTCTTCCTCCAAGGAGCCCAGAGCGGTGTACTACATACTTGAGTTTCTCTTCACAACAACCCTGTGAAGTAGGTTAAATAGAGAGACTGACCCAGAGTCACCCAGCAAGTCTCCTAGCTGAATGGAGATTTGAACTCGGGTCTCCCCGGTCCTAGTCCAGCACTCTAACCACTACACCACGCTGATTTAACAACAACAACAACAACAACTGTAGGTTCACCGCAGGAGGCCCACAAAAGGTTTTGGGGGCCTCATGGTGGGGGGGGGTGTCCTCACGAAAGGGCTGGTCTGGGCGTGAAAGTCACCTAGGTGCGCCCCTGGGCAGGAACGGCTGGTCTGAACAAGTGGGGGGGGGGTTGTTGTAGAAAATTTAAGATGGAAGAGCGAAATCCAAGATGGAGAAATGAGCCAAAGTTTTACTCCCTGTCTGTGGTATTTGGGAAAGATGCTGTGAGTGCAAACCATTAAACAATAGCCTCTCTGTGGCTTGAAGGTTGGACACCTGCAGTAGCTCTAGAAATGTATCTAGTCTAAGGCACCGTGACTGGTCAATGCTGGAGATGTACAGTGTATGAGTGCACGGTCGGACCTTTGCATTTGCATAAATGATAAGGCTTTGGTATATAACCTGTAACCACCGTTTTGTGGGGCTCTTTCACCTCGTGACTGATGCCCAGCACCGTGATCAATAAAGCTTTGACTCTGATGGTGCAGCCTCTGCCTATAATCCACCCTAGTTGGAGATTCCTCCTACAGGGTCGAACAAAGGAGCCACAGATGCCTCTGCTTCCTAGACCTTGGCTTGCTCCTCTCTCTCTCTCCCACCCTGTTCCCACCCCAGCACTAATGAGAGCTGTGCTGTCTGCAAGCTGGCCATTTGACAGGGAGAGCTGCGAGGTCAACCACACAGCAATGCCGGATGAATGGCCAGGCTGCAGGCAGAGCAGCTCTCATGAATGCTGGGGCAGGAGAGAGAGGAGCAAATGGAGCTCTGGGAAGGCGAGGCAGCAGGGCCTCCGTGGCCTCCCCCTCGCTAGGCCCAGGCACGCCTGCTGTGCGGTTAGGGTTAATTCACCCTGACCTGTTTTCTGAGGCGGGTGGGTTAATTCCAAGCAGCACTTTTAACTTTCCCTTAGCAGGCAATTTGTGAATTTGCAAAACCTCAAATACATCAAAATATGCCACTGAGAAATCCAGCAATTTGCTTCTGCTCTGCTTCTGAGTACAAAAGTTGGCTGGGTTTTTCTGAAAAGCAACTTTATTTATTGCTCCTGTCTGAGAGAAGTGATTGATCTCAGTAGCCAGAGGCTCCCAGCCTGGTCAGAGGCCTTGACTAATTGCCAGCTTTCACAGGGTATCGGAAACTCAGCATCAAGCCAGAGGTGCTGGAAATGAGCTTGCCCTGTTTGGCTTAATTACTGGCCAAATACAGGAGCTGTTTGGGAAGAAAGGGCCCCTCTGGCTTCCTCGACAAACCATCTCCATATTCCGTGCTAATTAGAGTTGCTACCCAAAGCCCCCAAACCTTCAGCCTGATTTATGGCAAGGAAGCCTCAAACCTCTGCACCAACTACACTGATTTCTTCTGAGATTCCAAAATGGTGTAGAGGAGCTGGGCTGGGCTGTGGGACCGTGACCTCTCTTGTGTGTTTCCACTCATTTATTCAAAGCGGAGACCGAGAAGCAGGCTGAAGGGTATTTCTCCTTCTGGTTAAAATGAAGAACTGCTCAGCAGTTGGACTGTCAAAGGCTGCTCTGGTCTGCCACTTCTCCCTAATTATTATATTGTTTTGATCTAAGCAGGTGTCCATTGCTCACAGAGGAAAGAAAATGCATGAACAGGTGAACTCAAATTTGTCTGTAAAACAACAGGGAAACAAAAAAATCAGAGTTTGCTTGGATGGGTGTGGACGTTGCAGTTTTGTGGGAGGTTTTGCCACTCACAGTTGGAAAAACAGACTCTGTGGTTCAGCCAGCGCTATGGAGAAATGGCTTCCCTTCTGATGTGGATGCACAGGAGGACACCCTGCTCCCCCCCCCCCCCCGCCCCCGGAGCCACAGGCATGCAACAGCTGCCTCGAGCTCTGCTCTGAAGAGCCTTCCTCATTTTCCTTCCGGAGCTTTCCGGGCTCGTCCCTCTGCGGATCCCATTAGCAAGCGGTGGTGCTCCTGCCAGCTCCCAGCACATCAAGACTCTTTGAATTAAGACTGATGGGAGGGAGGACCTCCTCGGATGGACAGATAGGCAGCAGCGATGCCCCCGAGGATAGCTTTGGAGTGAAAGACAGTCTAGTGTGCTACCTGTGATAAATGGAGCCACCCAGCAAGAGAAGAACCAGCGGGAGAAGAACCAGCACAGACAGGGAGCCAGGCAGCAGCGGCAGCACGCCCCCCTCCCCCCCCCCCCGAGAAGAAGGCTCGCTCCTGTGGCTCTTGCAGCAAGTCAAGGCTGAGAGGGAGCGGAGCTGGAGGGAGCCTCCCCAAAGAGGACAGCCCCAACCGGCCCTGCTGCCGTCTGCTGGGCCAAGCAAAAAGCTCCGTGCTGCCCAGAGGGAAGAGGAGCCTAGCTCTGGGGCAGCGATGCTTCGTTGCCATTCTGCTGAAAATGGTGGGCAAGGGCTGCACCTTTGACTGGGCCGCGTAGTCACCGGTTGTCTCTACTAGCCGAGGAAGCTCTCTCGCTTTTTGCAAGAGGACAGCGCGGGGAGGGGGGGCGTTATGCATGTGGGCAACAACAACCCCTCCCTTCAGCCCACCCTGCCACTGGCGCTGCTGCAGCCAGAGCCGTTGGAAAGAGGTGCTCTGCTGCTCCCCTGGGGTGTGGCTGGCTTTCTAAGCACTGCCGACTCCAAGGCCAGTGTCTGCGCGCCAGAAGTGGTCATCATCCGGGTGATGCATGCCGGTCAAAACCACCTCTCCCAGGCACATCTTCAAGGCAGCTGGGCAGAGCAGCTGATGCCTTTCCAACATCCCTCGCACTGATGCATGCCTGGCCCTGGCAACCCAGAGGGACTAAGGCCTGAGGGGTCAAGGGGGCCCTCTGGAGTTCAGTCCTGGCCTGAGCACCACCAGCTGGCCCCTGGGCTCCCCACCACCTTGGCTTCTAGGCCAGTCCCACAAGGCGGAGCCACTTGCCAGGGTCCTGAAGCCCAGGCTTGCCTCATCCGGCCTGGCCTTTCTCTCTTCATTTGGAAGAGTGATGGACCACTTTCCCACAAAAAGTTCACAGAGCAATTGATGTAGCAAAAAGAGGTGAGAAGATGGTTCTTTGTCCCCAAGGAAAAGCTAAAATCGACAGAGTAGGCAAGGGAGGCACCAGCAGCTGCCCTTGGGAGGGACAGCTGCTCCCCCTCTCCTAAATGAAAGGGGTCCGCCACTTTAAAATGGGCCTCTTGGCCCTGTTAGCAGGGGGGATTGCCAAACTGCATACCACAAGAGGGTCTGGAGAGAGTTCCCTGCCCCAAAGGGGCTCATAATTGAAAAATGAACCATGTTGGCAGTGCCAGCGACAGCCCCTGGGAGGGAGGCTGGGCTGGACTGAACAGGGCCAGTTGCTCCCCCCCGCTACATACAAGAGAGCCCCCACTTTGCCTTGCCCAGCTTTGTCTCCTGATCTCACCCCAGAGACAGATGCCCAAGGAGCAGCAAAGTTTTATCCCCCCTGCCTCGCCCCACCCCACTTTTAAAAGGGAGATTATTGTTTCTTTGTCAAAGTCGTCCTCAGTACAGCCTGAAATGGGTTTTGCACAAGCAAAGGCTAATCTCATTACGTCTGCATAAAAGCTCCCGCAACTCCCTCGTCTCAGACGATTACCAGCTTTCCCACCCCACCCCTCTCCCACCGCCCCAGTTTCTGCTTCTGCTCAACTGCTAGCCTTGTGGGGTCCACAAGACCACAAGCGTCCAAAGAGAAGAGCCATTCCTTGATTTTGTCTTGGACCAAAATAGTTTTGAGAACCAAATCACATGCATCCATCTCTCTCTCTCTCTCTCTCACACACACACACAGAGGTGCACCTAGGTAATTTTAGAGCCTGGACCTAAAGGCCTTTGGAGGGCGCCCTCTCCTGCAAATTAAGCATCATCATGCTCAGCCGAGCAACCACACCACCTGGGACAGACTGATGAGGATTGGGGGGGCCCTGGGGGCTGTGGAGGCGGCCCTGGACTTTGGCTCCAGAGTCCAGGGGTAAGACCACCTCTGCACATGTGCGCGCGCACACACACACACACACACACACACACAGCTATTCAGTATCAATCTAGGTTTGATTTCATGTCACTTGAAAAATCCTCACTGCAAGGGATGCCCTGTGGGAGTCCAGCTGAACCTCTCCACGCACCAAGACTTGGCCCAGCCACTGTGCAACGTCCGGTCTCCACCTCCTGTCTTTCTCTTTGGCGTTGCCATCTCTGTGCTGCTTGGATGCACTTACTTTCTCAATGGCATCACTAACCCATCAGACCTCACAGAGCTGAGTCCCAAACCTCCTGCCAGGCTGCTCAAACCAGCCGGGGGGGGGGCTTGCTCTGGACCCACTTTGGAGCCACCCTCCTCCTCCTCCTTTCCTCCCTGGGCCAGCCCACCGCATGTGAGGAGGAGGAGGTGTGGGTGCTGTGAGCGGCACATCTTCCCTGCCCCCTGGTGCTCAGGAGCCATGACCCTTATTGCATGTGACGGGCTGGGTGGACCAAGCGTCCTCTGAACAGACCCCCCCCCCCATTTCTCCTCCAGTGTTGCTTGAACCACAACCTCCGCGGCACCTCCGGCTTCCTTGCAGTGGTGCAGGAACCTGACTCTGTCACCCTGTACAGGGCGCTTTCCAGGCTAGCTGCTGGAACAGCCGCAAAATGCCTCCGTTCGGGCAAGTCGCGTTTGGGACGTCAACAGCAGGGGGAGCAGCCTCGCAGCAACGAACAACCCGAAAGAACCGCAACTTCCTTATGCCTGTGCAACGTCCTTGCTCTACAACACAGCGATGAAATTCGCAACAAGGCATTGGCCATGTGAATGGGGCCCTGCTCTCCGGGTCGGGAGGCTACGGTGTCAGGACGCAGGGAGTGTGGAAGCCCACTTCCGAGATGCGTCCTGACCCCCTTGCAGGATCGAGTCTGGAAAGCGCCCAGACAGAGTTGTGCATTGAAAAGTGTAAAGAAGTAAAGGAGGTACACAAACTGGGTGGTGGTGTGGATGAGTCAAGATGGCTTTCTCTTTATGTTGGCTGCAATGACGAGCCGCTGTCCGGTGACGGGAGGGAGCAGCTGGGGGCTGTGCACAACTTCAAAGGCAGCCCAGGAGGTGCAGCGATGGGGCCGATGCCGAATGCCTCAGAACCCCCTCCGGGCAGCAGCCCTCCTCCCCAAGGTGGCCGGTGCTGCTGCCCAGAAGCGGTTTGGAGGCACTCCACCCCGGCCCTCTCCCTGGACCACCAGGCCTGCCTTTCAAGCTGCACAGCAGCCCTGGTGGGCCCCTCATGTCCACGGGGTGGTGGGGGGTGGTGGGATGTTGCCGGTCATACTGGCCAATATCAACAAAGAGCCACATCCAGCTCAGGGGCCTCATCGCAGCCCCTGGTTCCAGCCTGAAGAAGCGTTCTGGAGAACCCTGAAGCTTGCTGACAGCGTTGTGACATTTTAGATGCGTGCAATAGCAGGATTACCCGGATGGGGCTTATAGCTTTCCTTTCTTCTGCTGGACCCACATGGCGACCCTTGACTCTCGTTTTAGCCATCGGCTCTCCAGGTGGCTGTAGAGAAAAGAGCGCCTCCTGCTTTCTCTGTGGCTTACCCAAAGAACTGTTCCGAGGGCAATAAAAGGAAAGACAGGCAGTGAAGAAATGCGAATATCGAAGCAAATAAACAGATGAATAAATACATAAATCAGCAGGCTTGTTTCCGGAAAGATTAGTGGTCTGGTTTATTTGCTAGATCAGAGGTGTCAAATAGGGAGACAAATATTGAACGTCTGTCCCTCCCCCTATCTGGGCTCCCTCCGTAGAGCTGGACTCGAGCGAATGTCTGGACCAAACTGCCAAGGCTGCAAATGTTGCGTTCCAAGAGGAGACTGTGGCTGCAGCATCTTTAAATATTAATTTGCCACTTAACCTTTATTCAATATTTGAATAAGCCTGGTAGATCATTCAATAACAGAGCCAGCCACAGCAGTGGAAAACTGGCCACTTTGCCTAGGGGGAATGGATTCCCAGGATCTGGGAAGAGCAAATCTGAATCGGATGCTGCCCCTGGCCCCATTGGAGGGCACCCCACCCGTTTCCATCTCCCTCCAGCAGTTTGGCCATTTCCTTCGCTCTTTAGTTCTCCCCTTTCTCAGCCAGTGCTTGGAACTTCCATAGCAATGAGAGACCCTTGGCTGTAATTTCCAGCCAGGGAGCAGCAGAGCCAGAGAATCCACCCCTGGTCAAGAGAGAGCAACCCATCTCCTCCTGCTTGAAGGCTGCCATGCAGGCAGGCAGTCTCACCCAGAGCATGGGCAGGATGGAGCCCTTGCCCAGGGGGCACACAGGACTGGGAGTGGGGGTGGGTGGGAGGAGCAAGATTCTGCAGCTGCTTTGATGAGGAGGGAGAAGCAGCAGCAGTAGGAATAACACCACTCCAAAGCTACATGCACTCCTGGACAAGAGAGCATTTGCTCAAGCTAAAGGCTAGGCTACGGTTTCGCAAACTTGGGTGAAAAGATATTGTTGGACTACAACTCCCATCATCCACAATCAATGGGCATTTTGGTTGTGGATGACGAGAGTTGTAGTCCAACAACATCTGGAGACCCATGTTTGAGAACCCCTGGACTAAGCAAATTACAACTTTTGCAGACTGGGTTTTCAGGTTCAAAGTGCTTACTTCATTTTTCCTAATCCTTGCAACAACAACTCTGAAAAGAAGACCAGTCTTACTGGCCAGGTGGGGGTGAGGGTTTCTGGGAGAGAGGGAGAGAGGGAGAGACCCTGGGCACAACTTCCTCAAAGGAAGGCTACCGGTAGGAAGGGTGCTGCTGCACCTACGTTTGACTTGGCATGTGAATGACTGTATCTGTGGATGGATCCGTACCTGTGTCCCACTCTTGTTGTCGGAGTGTTGAAGGTAGTGTGTAGATAAGGCGCTGGCCATGAGGCAACTCTTGTTCACAAAAGGCGTTTGCAAGTGAGAAGAAAGGGAGCCAGTTTCACATGCTTTGGTTACAAACACGAGTTCTTGAAGGTTTATAGGGAAAGGGCGGTTTGGGGCTGGTCTACGGGCAGATAACTGGTCTTGTGGCAGCGAGCAGGAATGATCCCCTTTGCTAAGCAGGGTGCACCCTGCTTTGTATCTGAATGGGAGACTCCACTGTGATCACTGGAAGAGATTCCCCTCAGGGGATGGGGCCGCTCTGGGATGAACATCTGCTTGCTTGCATACAGAAGGTTCCATGTTCCCTCCCTGGAAGGATCTGCAGACAGGACTGAGAGAGACTCCTGCCTGCAACCTTGGAGAAGCTGCTGCCAGTCTAGGTAGACAATACTGAGCTGGATGGATCAATGCTCTGACTCAGTAGAAGGCAGCTTCCGACATCAAATACAAGCAGACCATTTCATTTCAGAAGCAGCACCCTCACCGGAAGCAAGCAACAAAGAGGGCACACAAGTGCATGGGATGTGGTCCCCTCCCCGAGAGGTTTTGGTGCTCCGACAATGCCTGCCTACGAGGAGGCTGAGGCTGCCGTGCTCCCCCTCAGCCAGAGCCAAGCCGAGGCACTTGCCCAGCTGCAGCAGGTGAAGAGTCCCAGAGAAGGTTTCCACAAATACAGACGGGGGAGAGGAGGTTTTTCTTTCCCCTGCAAACATTTGCGTTGGATGAATCAAAATGCAGTTCCAAAAGCTCCCTCACCGGCTATTCGCCCCCTTAAATGTTTTTGCCAGGAAGAGATGATTGCATGCCAGCCTGCAAAGGCAAAAGCCGCAGGAAGAAGCACAAGTTCAGATTGCAGAGATGACGGCAGCGGCGTCCGCTCAGGTGCCGCAAACGGCAAGGCAGGAAGTGCGCCCAGAGAAGGAGCTGCTTGGCTGGCTCAAAGCGGGATCCGAGGATCGAAGCAAGCGGCCGTCCCCACCGCTCATGCTCCTGAATTCTGTGAGTTCATTAGGCCTCGTGTGAAGAAGAAGCCATTTCTTTGGCCTGTGCCCGCAACCCAAGGGCAAGAGTGCTCATCCGAAACCGAGCGAGGAGGTGGGCAAACGTTGGACACAAGCGCTCATAAGACTCTGTAGGTGTGTTCAGCGCTGGGGCGTGTGCAGAATTCCCAAAGAGGCCTTCTTCACTGGAATTCTGCACACGCCCAGCACGTGCCCCAGAGGCAGGAAGAGGACCTTTGACGACCTCCTCCAGCAACCCGGCGAACCAGCCTGACGCTGAGCGAAGAGGGCCACTTCCTCTGTTTCTCGAGCAGCAGTCCTAATGGAGAGGGCCGGGGCCAGGGCTCCACTGAGCCGGGGTCACTTTGCCTGAGGAGGACTCCAGGAAAGTGGGGGCTGGACACAGCGAGAGCAAGCCCAGCCCTCCACCTGCCTCAGCCCCCCAGCCCCCGCTCCCCCCACTGTGCTGCTGTCAGGCCGCCTTGCACCCATCCGCTATGGCGGGGGCTTCCCTTCGAGATCCACAAAGCGAGCGAGAGAGAGAGAGAGAGAGAGAGAGAGAGAGAGAGATGGTCTCAGTGTGCGCGCGCTGGTTTATCGTGCTCTCCCCGTCATAAACGGAGAAAATCCGGATGAATAAATCTTCCTGGGAACAAAAATCGGGGGGAATAAAAATGAGCGGAATGGGGAAACACAGATAAACGGAATTGGAAAGGCCGGCTGGGACAGCTCGGGGCTCTCATAAAGCCATGATATACAGTACAGGCTGCTACTGGGCTCTCTCCCAGCTGTGTCAGGCCAGGGGCGGGCCAGGCCAAGATGGAATCAACCCCTGCAGGGCTGCGGGAGCGCCACCATCCATGCCTCTGGGAGTGGCCAGGGCACCCTGGCAGGAAGGCTGCTTGAGGAAGCTCCCCCCCCCCGCCCCGTCAAGCCCACTTCCAATGCCCCTGAAACCTGGCAGACAGCAGCAGCAGCTCACCCTAACCAGCCGGGTGTGTGTGTGTGTGTGTGTGTGTTTCCAAACGAGGCACAGCTGCCTCTGGGTCCCAGCAAGCTGGCGGCTCCGGTTAATCCCTTCCCTGTCTACCCCCGTGCTAATGAGTGGTGCTGTCTGCAGGCTGGCCATTCATCAGGCTGCGTTTGCACAGCTCTACTTGAGGAATGGCCAGCCTGCAGGCAGCACAGCACTCATCTGCGTGGGGGTGGGATAGGAGAAATGGACACAGCCGGGCTGCTGGGAACCAGCAGCAGCCGCGCCTCGTTCGGCACCCCCTGGACGCTGCTGCCGCCAACAGAGCAGCGCACTCTTCTGGCCCAGGGGCTTCCAGCTGTGGCTCAAGAACTGCCAAAGGAACTAAGGAGCCCCCTTCTGGGTGAGGCCAACATCTAGTCCAGAATCCTGTGGCCAGACAGGTACCCCAGGAAGCCCACAAGCAAGGCAGGAAGGCATCAGCCCCTGTGTGTGTTTTCTCCTTCAGCACCTGGCATGCAGTGGTACACTGCTTCTGAACCTGGATGCTCTATTTACTTACTCTGGTTAATAACAGCCCTAGCCAACCCTCCTTTCCTCCTCTATGCATCTGCTTCATTCCCTTTCCAAGCCAGTGGCCCGGAGACATCTTTTGGTCACAAGCTCCACAAGCGACCTGTGCACGAAGGGACCTCCTTCAATCCATGGTGAATCCACTGGCAACTGACCCCCTGGGGTAACCCCACATTCTGATGGGAGATGGAGAAAAAACCCTCCCCACCACTCAGCACGGCATCAGCCTGGACCATGCCCTCTCTTTCTAAAAGCAGCGGAAGTGGCAATCATGCCCAGGGCGGAAGGGGGAGATTCAGGCCTTCACGCTTTGTTTTTCTAAGACTTCATAAATCTAAACGCATCGGTAAGTGAGAGAGGAAAGCAATACTGGCATTAGGCTCCATTTATGAGTAGTGATTCCTTCTTCTTCTTCCTCCCAACATGCATTGCTGCGATCCAAGATCTTTTTCACACCGGTTGATGGGGCTGGGAATGTCTACACTATGAAGCATTTGGGGGTTTAAAAATAAAAAAATTCAAAGAACTGTGCACTTCTTGGGGGCATCTGAATCAGGACCAGCTCAAGACTAATCTTAGAAGGTCTGCCCGATGCTCCCTCCTCCCTCCCTGCCATCTTACAGCCTGCAGGCTGCTTGGGGGCCTGCATCCCTCCCCATGAGCTCTACCTGTTGAATGGACAGCCAGCAGGCAGCACAATGCTGATTAACATGGGGGGGGTGGGATAGGCTCCTGGTCAGAGGCTCTCCTCTGTGTCACCCTCCTGTCTGAAGTGAGGGACCCTCGGTTGGGTGAATGAAACTCATTACAGATCAAGGGTTCGTACCGAGGTTTGGTGGCAAAGTTGGGATGGTTGTATCTGGGAATGGCATTTCTGATCATTTGGATGACATGGCAGGCGAAGTGGAGGTGCGTCCGCCACAGGTTCCCCGTTACATCCGAATGCGGCCTTAGTCACTGCCTTGGTTCTTCCCAACCTCAACTTGCTGCTCACTCTGCCTGCATCAGCCTCCATACAGAAGAGCATCTCTGTGTGTGTGTCTCTCTCTCTCTCTGGGTGTGTGTGTATTGCGGGGTGGTGGCGGGGAGCAGGAGGGAGGCTAGCAAGGTTTGGAGCTAACAGCTCAGGCGGCTCCTGGGCTCTGACAAAGCAGGGAGCCGGCAGCAAGAGGAGGGAGGAGGCCATTTCCCCGACTCCGTGACTCGGCTGCCTTCCTGGCACTGCCTGTGATTCTCGCGGGAGGGTCAGAGAGGGACGGAGTGGCGCCGGCCTCGCAATGGGCTCTCCTGCAGCCAGGAGAGCCGCCCCCCCGCCCCCCCCCCCCCCTGAGGCAGAGGGCTCTTTGCGGCAAGCCCAGAGAGGGAGGACGCCCCGGGCTGCAGTGCCGAGGCCCCTCTGCCTCCCGGCTCATTAGCGGCGCTTGTTAAGGCCTGGGCTTCTGCAAGGGCACCTGCTGCTGCTGCTGGTGGTGGTGGCTCTGCTGTGGCCGCCGCAGCCGCCCTCCTTGCTGCTTCCAGAAGCTCCTAGTCAGTGCAGATGACACGGAGTTTGATTGGCCAAGGGGCTGCTCGGCAGAAGGCGGCTTCATGGGCTCGTGTTTCTATGTCCAGTGAGCATCACGGGGGGACTGGAATGTCGCCAGGTGAGGCTCACCACTGCCCTGGCTCGGCTCAGGGCCACCAGTCCTGCCTCAAAGGAAGCCTTGATCCAGAGGGGGTGACCTCCTGGTCAGCCTGGACGTCAATTGTGGGGTCCCCAAGGACCTGTGTGTGGGGGGGACCGGGTCTATGCAACTGCCTTCCTGCTCAACAACAGGGCCTTGGCCTTATGGTGTCCTTCCTGCTGGGCTCGCTCCTGTCCCCCAAGCTCTTTGACGGCTGCATGAAGCCACTGGGGGAGGTCATGAGGAGCTGCAGTGTGGGGCTGCATCCAAACACCCTGCCCCCACCCCCCAGCTGGAGAGGCTATGCATCTTTTAAAATGGTGCTGAGAGTCAGTGATGGGCAAGGCTGAACGGCAAGGCTAAAAAAGCTGGAATTAAATCCAGATAAGGCAGAGCCTTCCCAACATGGCATGTCAACCACTCCAGTGGTTTGTGCAGTGTTTGTGAGTGCTGGGTCACGCTGCAGACACAGAGGAGGCAATTTCCCCCAATTCCCCTTCTCCCAGAAGCCCTTCCTGCAATCCAGAGTAGGTCCTTGAGGGCTGTACAACCCTCAGGGACCTCCTTCAGAGCCACAAGGAGCATTTATGAGGAGGGGGGAATCAGGGGGAAATTGCCCCCCTCCACATGCAGTGCAGCTCCACAACACTACTAAATGCTGCCGAGTTGATTTGCACCCTGTGCCTCCTCATCGTTAGTCAGGATGTCAACCACTGTGATCTGATCTTGGCTTCCTGATATCTTCCTGCCTCTGTCTTCTTTGACGTCTATTCTGTGGGTTGATTAAAGCTGTATTTAATTCTAAGAATGTTGGTTTTAATGGGTATGATGTTAGCCGTGTGGAATTCGGCAACGGTAGAATATAAATTTAGTGAGCTCTCAGTCAACCACTCAGCCCAGTGTGTGTGCTTCCCTGCAAAGTGCTGGGACCCAGTTATGGTCCACGAGCCAGCTGGGGGGTGGGGTGGGGGAGAATGCTCCTTGTGATTTTTGACAAGGTCTACCCCACTAGAGAGCCACCTAATGGCACAGCAGGGAAATGACTTGACTAGCAAGCCAGAGGTTGCCGGTTTGAATCCCCGCTGGTATGTCTCCCACATTATGGGAAACACCTCTATCAGGCAGCAGCGATATAGGAAGATGCTGAAAGGCATCATCTCATCCTGTGCGGGAGGAGGCAATGGTCAACCCCTCCTGTATTCTACCAACGACAACCACAGGGCTCTGTGGGGACCAGGAGTCGAGACCGACTCGATGATGGCACACTCTGCCTTTAAAATGCCGAACTGCATAGAAACATCCAAGTGATCATGTTGTGTAGAGACACCACATTATAGCACTGAGTGGGATCTGCTGACCGACTTGACGGCACACTTTACCCCACTAGAGAGGAAAAAGAGGTAACAGCATTGCAAGACTTTCAGTTTCCATATTGTTTCATGCTTTTATAGTCCTGACCATCAGGTCTGCAGCAGCCAAATGAGCAATGGTGTTTTAAAAGCACAAAAACTACTATAAAATGTTATTGATGTTGTCAGAGGAAGAGGGATGAAAATGGGCCGGGAAAGTCCTCCAAATATGACTCCGTGAAGAGAGGACAAGCATTTGTTCAGTGTTACCCTAACCCTGACCCTAACTTTTAGGAGCATAGAAACATAGGAAGCTGCCATATACTGAACCAGACCCTTGGTCCATCTAGCTCAGTATTGTCTACCCAGACTGGCAGCAGCTTCTCCAAGGCTGCAGGCAGGAATCTCTCTCCCAGCCCTCTCTTGGAGATGCTGCCAGGGAGGGGACTTGGAAGCTTCTGCTCTTCCCAGAGCGGCTCCACCCACTGAGGGGCAGATCTTCCAGTGCTCACACTTCTAGTCTCCTTTTCATATGCAACCAGGGTGGACCCTGCTTAACTGAGAGGACAAGTCATGCTTGCTACCACCAGACCAGCTCTCCTCTCCCTAACCCTTTTCTCTGTGCAAAAATGACTGCAAGTTTACCATAATCATTTGGGGCATAGGCATAAAGAAGGGGTGCTAACAGAGAGAGAAAATGGTAAGTGTGACAATGCTGTCACCTATTTCCCATCTCTGGGGCGCAGACGTTGCCAAAAACCGCCCTGAGCATTTGTCCCCTGAGATGGTAGTGATGCCTAGCATGTGTGGGCCAGTAGGACCCCTTGCTCACCCCTGAGCCTGCCTGCCCTCTGCAGTCACACTGAGAGAGCCTCTTCCGCCCTGGGTGCCCCCAACATCTGAGGTGATGGGAGAGGAGGGGCCTTTGGGTTCTCCCAGCCGTTAGCTGTTAAGCCCCTGAGAAGGTTGGTTCCGTCTGGCACCCTGCTGCTTTTTAACTCTTATTCCTGTTGTTCAGTATTGGATGTTGTCCTGAGGATATTTGTACTGAAGGGCAGAATATAAAATTTAAAATTCATTGATTTCATTAGCAAATGAGTCAGGGCAGTGAAACAGCCAAGTTTGTGGATGACACCAGAAGATTCAGCAGAGTGGAAACCCAAGTGGACTGCAAAGAGCTCTGGAAGAACCTCTCCAAACTGTCCCAATTGGTGACCGAATGGCAGACAAGGGAGTAAGAAAAGCAGCGGGAAGTGTAAAGTGATGCAGCATTTGGGGGCCCCCAAATGCCACCTCATGGCACAGCAGGGAAATGACTTGATCATCAAGCCAGAGGTTGCTGGTTCAAATCCCTGCTGGTATGTATGGGAAACACCTCTATCGGGCAGCAGTGATCTAGGAAGATTCTGAAAGGCATAATCTCATACTGCGCGGGAGGAGGCCATGGGAAACCCCTCCTGTATTCTACCAACGACAACCACAGGGCTCTGTGGGAGCCAGGAGTCGACACCGACCCCACAGCACACTTTGCCTTTAAAATGCCGAACTGCATAGAAACATCCAAGTGGTCATCTTGTGTAGAGACACCACATTGTAGCACTCAGTGGGATCTGCTGATGGCTGGCCCTGATGGCATTGCTTGGTTCATTGTTCAGCTGCTCTGAGGACAGGTTTCCTTTCTGTCCTGACCAGTCTGCCCCACCCTGCCCCGCTAACTGGGCAAAGAGGCACCTTTTTGAGGAATGCTCTTATGTTTAGTGGGGTGGGGGGGAGCAACTGGCCCTGTCCAGCCTCAGCACGGCTTCCCTCCAGGGGTTGTTGCTGGTTTCTACCTTTCTTTTTCAATTACAAGCCCTTCTGGGATGGGGAAGAATCTTCATATATATATATATTCCCTTTGCCAACCACTTTGAGAACTTTGTTGAAAAGCACTATATAAATATCCATAGTCTATTTATATCTGCCTGCTGCTATTCGGTCCTAGAAACCAGAGTTCTCCCTCTTCCTTTCCAGAAATGGGGACAGCATGGACAATTCGCAGCAAGACCCACTGAGAGACAGTCACCACGCCACAGAAACGGGCCACACTTCTGGTTCTCCTGCGGCCTTCTGTACATGTTAAATCCCTTCCTTACAGCTGCTTCAATCGCTTCCTGCTCATCACGGCTGCGTAATACTAATGCAGCCCCACAATTTCTACAGACATTCACGATTACAAGCAAACTGTCCAATAGGCTGCATGTTCCCCCTAGAGATTATGAGAACAGGACACATTTCTGTGCTCCTGGGCATAATACATTACAGCCAGATGGTACACCTGCTTGGAGAATGGGAAGCCATAATTCCTTGTTCGGCTATTCACCACTGCAGCAGCTGAAGGGCATTCAACCCCCTTTGCGTGCCACAGCCCAGAGTCAGACCGAGCAGCCCAGAGTCACAGAGTCCTGCTGCCCACAAAGGCAGGCCCCTTGGGTGCCGGGGCAGCATGAGGTTCTGGTGCTGCCCCTCCACAGAAGTGAGTGGAGCAATGGGACACGTGGGGGCCTTGGGCTGCTTGGCAGCCTGTTCCTGGCACCTGGTGACTGGCTGCCGATTTGCCCAGGAAGCCCGTCTTCTTGAGGCCATTTCAAGCGGCAGATCTTAGGCCTGGCAAACAAACTGTTTACAGCAGCAGAATCTTCTCCCCAAGTCGAGCTCAGCCAATCTGAGCCGGAAAGCAACAGCCCTGTGACTAAGGTAACCATCTCGGAATATCGAATCAGCAGCCAGGCACTGCCTGACAGCCGCTCACAAATTATGCACCAATACGCTGCTAAGAAAAACTCTTCATTAGACAATTCCAGGCAGCGTGTTTCCAGGGCTGGTGATCCATCTGCCGAAAGGCAAGTGAGCTTAAGGCACTTGTCACTCAGGCTGAGAAAAGCCCAGCTGGAGGGACTGCAGCAGCAGCAGCAGGGAGGAGGTCCCTTCTCCCACCAGTGGTTGAGTGCATGGTGGTGGTGGGTTCTTCTCCAGACAGGAGAAACCCTTGAGGTGGTCTTGGAGCTGGGAGGAGGGCTGGCAGGCATCTCCTCAGCCATGAGGCGACCGCTTGTAGCTTGTGGGTTGGGCCAGTCCACCCTCTGGCCTGACACCCAGGGCCCCTTGCCCACTCCACACCCTAGCTGCTTGCAGTGGATGGCAGCACCTTGTTCCAGACACCTCTGGGAGCAAACGGTGCCTGAGAAGCCATAGCCCAGGATGCTGGTGTGCATTTGCGCCCAAAGCAGACAGAACCTCTTGGCAACCAAGAGAGAGCCAGCTGCAGCCACCACCACCACCAACAGCAGAGAGAGAGAAAGTGGCCACTGGGGCAACAGTGAAGGAGGAACAGGAGGCTTGATGGAGGAGAGCCATCCAAAGGAACCATTAGCACAAGACTCCAGGGAGAGAGCCACAAAGCTTGACAGCAGCAGGACATGAAGCAGAGATTTCGCAGGTGCTGTCAATGGGACCAATTGCCCCCTTTGTGAGGGCGAGCGATCCCAAGCACATCTTGTGCCTGCCGATACCCTGTAGCTTTTTTCCCTTCTGCAATTTGCCTCCTTAGAGTGTTTGTTTGGTGGAGTGCTGGAAAGAGGTGACCTAATTTCTTGTGCCAGCATTTTTTGGGTCAGAAAATGCTGGATATTTCTGGTGGCTCCCCAAAAGGTTTCTGGGCCATGCTGTGGGCTTTCTGATGCAGGGGAAACTGAGGCAGGCATGGCACTCATTCAAAGGAAGCTGCATCCTGCGGCCACGAGGGATCAGACTCTCTGCTCCTCCTCCACTTCAGCACGAGTAGAGCTCACTCCTGCAAAGGCTTCCGGGTGTGGCACCCAGAGGGCCTCAAGACCGCTTCCTTGCTTCCCAGAAGGTCATGGAGAGCCAGGGCAGTTGGGGAAATAGAGGCCCTGGAGACAAGAGGACTGCAGCTCCCCAAGGAGGCTGGTGGGCAGAGCAAGTGCCGTGGATCTGGGCCCAGTGCAGGGGGAGGCAGCACTTTCCCCTGCAGAGTTCCAGGTGACATTTGGAATGCCTCCCACATGAAACACTCTTTGCAAACAGAAAACCAGCACGGCCGGCAAACAGCTGCAGCAGACTCTTGCTCTTTCTCTGCTGTGCTCGTTTTCGATTTGCAGGGCGGTGTTTGTCATGTGGAGGAGCAGGCTGAGATGGCATCCCCTCCGTGTCCTCTTGCCACCATAACGGAGACACACACACACACAAACACACACACACACACACACACACACACCACATTCTCCAGAAAGGGAGGGAAGAAAAACACCATGGGAGGCAATGGAGGGCAAATCAGAATCGAGGCTGTCTCCGATCCCTGGGTCCACTTCATAAATGGTTTAGAAGCTGAGGTATGCAGTGAAATTGCTAAAGCAGATTGTGAAGAGCGCCGAAAGGATCTCTCCAAACTGGGGGAATGGGCGATAAAACGGCAAACGTGGTTCAATGCTGGCAAGCGTAAAGTGATGCATATTGGGGCAACCCCCCCCCCACCGCCCGCAACTTCACATATACACTGATGGGCTCTGAGCTGTCAGTGCTTGACCAGGAGAGAGATCATGGGGGTGGGGTGCAGCTTGTTGAAAGTGTTGACAGCTGTGTTGTGTGGAAAGTGTTGTGTGTGGCAGCTGTGAAAAAGGCAAAATCCATGCTAGAGATCCTTAGGAAGGGGTTTGAAAATAAAAAATGCTAATATTAGAATGCCCTTGTCTATGGTGCAGATGGCCACATTTGGAGTTCTGGTCACCATATCTTAAGGAGGATATTGTCAGACTGGTAAAGGTGCAGAGGAGAGCAACCAAGATGATCAGGGGCCTAGGGTACCTTTCTTAAGAAGCAAGGGTACAACACCTGGGGCTCCTTATTTTGGAAAAGAGGCAACTAAGGAGAGACATGATCGAAGTGTATAAAATTATGCATGGAGTGGAGAGGTGGACAGAGAGAAATCTTTCTCCCTCTCTCACAACACTAGAACCAGGGGTCACCCCATGAAACTGAGGGTCGGGAAATTCAGGACCGAAAAGAGGAAGTACTTTTTCACACCGTGCATAATTAACCTATGGAATTCCCTGCAGCAGGATGTGGTGATGGCCACCAGCTTGGATGGCTTTCAGAGGGGCTTAGACAAATTCATGGAGGCCCGGTCTGCCAATGGCTACTAGTTGGTGGCTATATAGGCCAGCTCCAGCCTCAGAGTCAAGAGGCCTCTAAATGCCAGTTGCAAGGGAGCAGCATCAGGAGAGGGGGCCTGCCGCCCCGCTTCAGCTCTTGCCTGTGGGCTTCTCAGTGGCATCTGGTGGGCCACTGTGGGGTACAGGATGCTGGATTAGTTAGGCCTCCTTGGGACTGACCCAGCAGGGCTCTTCGTATGTTCAGATCAAGGGGCAGAGGACAGCTTCAGCCAGTGCCATGGAGCTGCCAAAGACAAGGACTCCACAAGGTGATGGCCAAGAACCCCCTTGCAGAGGGAAGCCAGCTCTGCAGCCTCCTCCCCAGGGAGTGCTGCTGCTTCTCGGGCTGGACGGTGGGACTGCGAGTGGCTGGCTGGACTGCAGAGGGAACTCAGCTGATTCACAGCGGCTCACTTCCAAGGCTGGATCATGTCCGGGGGCTCGTTCAGGACACCCTGGAGCCGGCACACAGGGGCACCGTCACATAGGCACACGTTCAGCTGCTCCTGGGCGCCAGATTAGACCCTGCGATGGGGTCATGGAGGATCTTGGAAGTGTGTGCTTCCACACTCCCTGTGTTGTGACACCGCAGTCCCTCCGCTGACAGCAGGGTGCCGTTCACATTTCCGATGCTTTGTTTCGGATTTAATCGCTGCGATGTAGAGCTAGGGCGTCGTATATCTGGCCTAAGGGAGTTGCTCTTTTTCAGGTTAGTTTCCCCGAGACTGCTCCCCCTGCTGTTTGCATTTCAAATGTGATTTGCCTGAAGGGAGGCATTCTGCTGCTCTTGAGCAGCTAGCCTGGAAAGCACCCTGCTGCTGCTGCTGCTGCTGCTGCTGCTACTACTACTACTACTATGAATATTATATACTGCTCTTCAACCAAAGTTCACAAAGAAAAATACATAAATAAAATGTTCTCCTGTCCCCAAAGGGCTCCCACTCTAAAAAGAAACATAAGGCAGATACCAGCAACTGCCACTGGAGGCATGCTGTGCTGGGGCTGGATAGGGCCAGTTGCTCTCCGCCTGCTAAGTGTAAGAGAATCACCACTTTAACAGGTGACCCTTTGCTCAGTTAGCAGGGTTACATTCAGCGGCCTTATAACGAGTCAGACCCTTGGTCCCTCTAGCTCAATATTGCCTGCACTGGCTGGCAGCAAGAAGCTCTCCAGGGTTCCAGGCAGGAGTCTTTCCTGGTCCTGCCTGGAGATGGAACTCATGACCTTCTGCATGCCAAAGAGGGGCTCTGAGCTATGGCCTCACCCCTGCCCCCACCACACTTCTCTCTTGCCACACAACTTCTGTGCCCCCCCCACTTCTACAAAGACACCCCAAATCATTTTGAACTGTGGCCCCCATCCATGTCGGAAACATGGCACATGCAGGCACCATCCAGTCTAGCATGTGTCCAATGGGCAGGAATTCTCAGGCCCCTCCCTTGTCACACACCACGTGGCCTGGACCTGGGATGTGGGGAACCGAACTTAGAGCAGAGAGTTGCCAGTAAAGGGATTCTGTGCTCTCTGGGGCTTGGAGGAACTGGTTGGATGAGGGAGAGTAACCACGCACATGCAAGGTCACATAGGAACATAGGCAGCTGCCATATACTGAGTCAGACCATTGGTCTCTCTAGCTCAGTATTGTCTACCCAGACTGGCAGAGGCTTCTCCAAGGCTGCAGGCAGGAGTCTCTCTCAGCCCTCTCTTGGAGATGCTGCCAGGGAGGAGAGAACTTGGAGCCTAGATGCTCTTCCCAGAGCGGCTCCATCCCCTGAGGGGAAAGAATACCTTCCAGTGCAAACACTTCTAGTCTGCCTTTCATATGGGCAGATCCTGCTTAGCTAAGGGGACACGTCATGCTTGCGACGTCTCCTCTCCCAAACGGGGGTGGGATCCTTGGAGAAAGAGGCACCTCCAGCTTTCCAAAAGTGGCCTGTTCTCCTGGGCGACCACAGAGATAAGCTGGAACACCCAGTGCAGATGACAGGGGACTGGATGTGAACATGGCTGTGGAATGGGCAGCTCCAAGGTTCTAATGAGACCCTTGGGGCCACGAGGAGGAGCTGCCGCTCAGCCCCCCCCCCCGGCCAGGCCAGGCCGCATTTCCCTGCACTCTGCAAGCAGCAGCTGATACGCGAGGGTGGCAGCAGGGACCTCACATCACCTGTTCCTTTTTGTGCGGTGAGGGAGACAGCAGGGGCAGACACTGGCTGGCGGCGGCAGCAGCCGCTATGGGCCCTCCAGCATGTCTTGGGGCAGTGGCAGCCCCCGCCCACCTTCATCCCTCAGTGTGGCTCCTTTGGGGGGGGGCGCTGTGTGAAGCTTTTATCAAAGCGGAATACTCTGCACGTTCCCTTCGACACCATGCAGAGGCAGCCATTCCCACGGTGCAGCCCTCTGCTTTGCCCAGCCCCAGCAGGGCTCCTTGAAGGGAAAGGGAGCCCCCTTGGGCCCCTGCGCCATCTTGGAAGGCCCTCGCGGAGTTCTGTGAGGTGCCGCCTTCCCAGTGCTGGCCCCACAGAGCTCTCGAGAGAAGGCTCTGTTTCTCTCCAAGGGTCTGCCCAGCACTGAGAAAAACACAGCCCTCTGGAGGCCAGCACAGTGGGGAATGGCGCTCACCGTGGAGGGTGTTCTTGCCCCAGTGGCTGCTGCTGCTGCTTGGGAAATAGTGAAGATCACTGCCTTCAGCCCAGACTTTGGCCGACCTGCAATGTGTTTCCGGGCTGGGGCGGGGGGGCTGTTTTATTCTTGGATATTTGGGATATGTGAGAGCCTTGAGAGAGAAGACGAGACGCCTCCTGCAGCACCCTTCCATGGGAAGGAGCCCTCTTGGCCCCTCCTGAGTAAGGCTGCCAAGTTTTCAGCTGAGGTCTGTAGCTGTGCCACTGAAAGCAGCTACCTATACAGAAGGTGGCCATGTTTATTTCCACAGCAGATCCAGCTGCGGTTAAAGGCACCAAATCAAGTAGGTTGCCTGGTAGTTTTCTGGCCAGTTGGCAACCCCACTCCTAGGTCTTCTGAAATAGTGAGATAATGTGGGGAGAGAAGGGGGTGCACGAGAGAGAGGCCGGAGCCTACAGTGGGCAGCGGGGCGCTTGGATTGCCAGGCCTTGGGAAGGATGGTGGCGGGCGAGAGGCCTCACCACCGACATTGCTCTAATGTTTCCTTTCCCCCGGCACTTTTGATGATGGTTATTATGTGTGGGGCGGTGATTGAGTGCCACTTATTCTTTGCCTTCCACAAAGCCCCTGGTCGTAATTCCTGCTTTATTATGGTTCAGCGAGTCAAGGTGTTCAGAGGCCCAGTCGCCAGCTCAGCTTCGCTCCCACCATCAAGGGTCGCCTCCCTCCCTCCCTCTCTCTAAGAGAGCCCCCAGCCATCCTGGGTCGGGAAGGAGCCGCCAGCCAAGGGCAAGGAGCAGAGGAAGAGCCGCGAGTCTTTGCGGGACAGGGGAATAGCCTCTTGATTCTGTTCTGCTTGGAGAACTTTGCTGAAGGGGTAGGGACAGTATTCAGGCAGGCCTGTAGCCCGCCTCCAAAAAAAGCGGGGGTTAGGGTTGCAGGAGGCAGGGGAGGCAGGTGATGAAATGTTCAGTGAAAACAGTCAGTGAGGCTGGGAAGGGAAGGGAATTTGGTGTGTCAGGTACACACCATGCCACCAGCTGGCGACGGGCCTGAACCTAGTCACCATCTTACGGACGGACGGTAGTAAGAGGGATCCTAGCCAGGGCTGAGCCAGACTCCAGGCTGGGGCGGGAGGACACCCCCCCTTCTGTCCCTTCCTCTTCCTCCTCCTCCTCCTCCTCCTCCTCCTCCTCCACTCCACCCTGCATTCCATTCCTCCGGAATTCTGCTTTAACTGGGAAATGTCTCACATGACCCCAAGACTTGGAACAAGCTGAGCTGGCTGCAGATTTCAGTCCCTCCTGTTGGCTTGCCTCCCGCCCCAGGGCCCGGCGCCTCCGCCCTGTCATGTATTCAAGTGCATTGACAGAGCACTACCCCCAAGCCCCCTTGATGTGACTGTCTGATTACAACAAGGCCCTTTTGTGTGTCCTGCTGTTGCGCACCACGCGGGCTCTCATGCATCAGTTAAGCATCACACAAAAGGATTCTGATACAGCCAGATGTGCAGCGATGTCATGTTTTGCTTTGTGTATCTTTTAATTAGTGTACCCATGGCCTTGGTGAAGCCCCTTCAGTATTCAGCGTATAATGCGCTTGTGGAATTCGCTGCCACTAGATGTGGGGAGGGCCACTCACTCAGGCGGCTTTAAAATTTCATTTCTTTAAAAATGGTGTTGGTCCTTTCTTTTTCTTTTTGCCACTATTTGTTTGATTTAAAATAATTTTGTCTTTTTGAAGTTTGTTTTTATTGATTGTTTGTAAGCTGCCTAGCCACTTTAAGTGGTGCAGCGGGGAAATGCTTGACTAACAAGCAGAAGGGTGCTCGTTCAAATCCCTACAGCAGGCAGCAGCCATAGAGGAAGATGCTGAAAGGCATCCTCTCCCACTGCACAGGAGGAGGCCGTGGGAAACCCCTCCTGTATCCTACCAAAGACAACCACAGGACTCTGTGGGTGCCAGGAGTCGACACTGACATGACGGCACACTTCAAGCTGCCTTGGGTTGCATATGCAAGAATTAGCTTTTAGAAAGAAAAACAATGGAGGCAAAAACGAGACAAAGTAATGGGGGGTCTATCAAGGACTGTAGAACTTCTGCATACAGAGGCAGTCTAACCCCCAATGCCAGATGTGGTGAAAGGCCGTGAAGAGAGACCTTCTGGAAGCACTGGCTGGCCACGGCGGGGAACAGGATGGGATGGGCCTTCATTCTGACCTGGGAGCCAAGCTCTTCCTCTGTCTGCCAGCGGGTTCAGTGCATCCTCTCTGTCTCTCGGCCATGACAAAGGCCACAGCAGGGAGAAGCTCAAGCAGGAGGCTTCTCAGGGCCACGGCCAGAGGTCATTTTGGAGCCGGGACCTAAAGGCTTTGGGAGCCCACCCCCACCCCCGCCGGCTGCAAGTTAAGCATCACGTTTTGACACGTAGGTTCTTGAGGGCACCAACCACTCCACCCAGAGGGACGAAAGGGGATTGGGGGCCTCCAGGGGGTGTGCAGGCCCTGGACTTTGGCCCTGAAGGCCAGGGGTAAGAGCTCCTCTGGCCACAGCTGGGGCAAATGCCCAGTTTCTATAGTGGATGGAGGCGAGTGCGACCCCTCGGGAGGTGGGCCCCGGGAAGGGCCCTGGAAAGACCCAGGGGCCAGACTGGCTCAGGTGCCCGGGTGAAGCCCACTGCCTGCAGGCGTCCCCACCCAAGCCAGACTCTGCCCCTCCTGCCGCCGCCGCCTTTATCTCCTGAAGAGCTGGTTGCCCCCAGCTGGCGCCTGCCTGCCAGGCAGCCGGGCTGCAAAGCCCCTGCAAGCCATCTGGCCTCTATTGTTCTGGCTTTAGAAAACTGGAGAGGGCTCTCTCAGCCGATGAGCCGATGCCTTCCAGTAATTATGCCATTGCCCTTTTCCAGATGAAAGTGTCTGCCTTGGCAGGCCGGGGGACGTGCCGCTGCTGCCGCCGCCGCCGATGCCGGGTGCCAGGGGAGGGCGATTGTTTTCCAAGCGGGCCAAGAAGAACCGTTTCCTTGACCCTCTTTATTGTCATATTAGTGGCAGAATTATCTCAAATTTGCACTGTAAATGGAAGACAAAACACCCAGCCAGTTCAGAGATTGCCATCAGGACTGGAGCTCACCTTGCCAAGGAATCGGAATTAACCTTGAAACCTGTCCGCACTGCCAATTCTGATCGAGCACCAGGAGGAGGAGGAGGGGGACAGATGGTGGTGGGTGTGAAGGGGAGAGGGTCTTCCTGTGTCGTGGCGTCAGGTGGGGGCAGGGGCTGGATGGGAAACCTTTCCAGTCCTGGCATGGCAGCTGCCCAGAGGCTTCCCAACCAACAAGGCAGAGGAAGGGCAGGAGGATGGCTGGCCAGCAAGTGACTGGTCCTCACGAGCCGGAGGGGGGGGTGAGGGTGTGTGTGTGGGGGGGGGCAAGAGCTGTGCTGCCTGCAGGCTGGCCATTTGTCAGGTAGGGCTGTGCAGGTGCCTGCTTCTCCCACCCCGCCCCGCCTCCCTCATTAACAGGAGCTGTGCTGCCCACAGGCTGGGCATTCGTCAGTCCACACGGCTCTACCTGATGAATGGCCAGCCTGCGGGCAGCACAACTCTTGTTAATGCAGAGCGGAGCGGAATGGGAGAAACAGGCACAGTTGGGCTACTGGGAGCCAGAGGCGGCTGCATCTCATTTGGCAGCCCCCGGCTCGTTAGGACCAGCCACTGCTGGACTGACCCCTGCTAAAAGGTGTCCAGAGACAGCAAGACTGGTCAGGACCTTCACGGTGATACAGTTGAGCTCAGACCTTGTGAGCCATCAAACCCACCAGAGGTCTACCAGGCAGAGGGCAGAGCCAGGTGGACGGAGCCCCTGGTGGACTGCCGTTGATGATGGGTGGCTGCCACATCGGGCAAACCAAGGGAGACAGAGAGACATCCTGAAGCACCTCAGGCCCTCCCCCCACCCCAATAAACTCAGGCCAGGCTGCGCTGCATTGTGCAGAGAGAGTCCCGACGCTCTACGAAGAGAGGCAGCTGGCTTCTGCTGAGTCCAATCACCGGTCTATCTTCTCACCCAATACAGTCTACTCTGGCAGGCAGCAGCTCTGCAGAGGGGTCAACACCTGAGACCTTTTAACCAGGGGACCTCCTGCGTGCCAAGGAGGTGCTGCCTGCTGCCCCTTCTGAGGTCACATCTCAAGCCAGGAACCAGTTGGAAAGATCTTGTCTCTGCCCTGGCAGCTGGACAAACGGCTGCTCTGGCCCCGTGGATGGACTGGCTTTCCTGAGACGTCCTCTGAAGTCAATTGCTCTTGCCTACAGTGAAGTGAATGTTTCATTTAAGTAAGTTTTCCAATTCTCCAATTTGGATTTAATTTGACATTTGAGTTTCTTAACCAAAGTTGGACAGCAAAACTCAAGAGCTGGCAGCTTGGGTTTTCTCATCTATTCAAGGGGATGCTTCCCGGTCTGTTATGTGTTCGAATGAAGTACAAGACTGCCTAAAGAAGTCCTTCATCACACAGTGCATAATTAAGGAATTTGCTGCCACTGGCTTAGTTGGCTTTAAGGAGGGAATAGATCGATGCATGAAGGATAAACCTACCTGAGCAACAGTGATTAGCCAAGAGAGCTAATCAGAACCTCCAGGTGCGGAGACAGTCTACCTCTGAATGCCAGATCCTGGGAGCAAACAGCCTTCATGCCCTGGTTGTATGCCTCCCAGAAATATCGGGCTAGCCCTTGTGTCTCTAAGATACACAGTGGGGAGAGGGCAGGAAACGGCGAAAGAGCCACAGCATTATGAAGCTGCGATACTCTGATGCAAACCAGACACACACAGCTAACAACGTCCTTCAAAGGTGGTCTGAGGTTGCCAGTTTCGGACCATTCTGACATTCCAAAGACTTCATAGTTTTCTGCTCACATGATGATGATGATGATGATGATGATGCTTTTCAGCAACCAAGTTCTCAAAGCAGTTTACATAGCAAAAAAGTATATGAAAATGGTCCCCTGTCCCCAGAGAGCTTACAGATACACACCTGCAGGAGATACCAGCAACAGCCACTGACAGGGACAGTATGCTGGGGTGTGGCTGCAGAGAGAAGGGTAGAAGGAAACAAAGCAATGTCGCTCTGGTCAAAGCACAATTGATTCAAGAGATGGCAGAACCAGGAGCCAACACTAGATGGCGAGTGTCTGAGTGACTCACCAAGGAGGCAATCCTATGCGCCCTCACATACACTTGGTGGGGGTGGGGGTGGGGGCAGGAGCCTTCTCAGTCAATGTGCACCAGACTGGGCTGTTTCTGCAGCAGACATGAAGCCGTGCGCCTGAGCCACTGTCACGGTACTCGTGCATAGTGTTCAGGATGAGCCTCTTGTGCAAGCGGCCACAGTGTCACGGCCAAGAGGCTTAGATGTGGGCCAGAAATCGCCTGGGTCCAGTCTCAGCTCACTGGGGCTCCTTGGGCAGGCCCCCGTCCTCACAGCTCGGCCCTGGCCTGCCTCTCAGGGTTGTTCCAAGGCGAACAAGCGCCAGGGTGGTTAAACCTGCCGAGCTCCTGGAAGGCAAGGAGGATTTGCTAAGTGAGTGAGTTATCACAGAAGCCGAGTGCTTCCGACGCTACAGCAAACACTAAGCATAATTGTCAATGTGGGATGGGACGTGGAAGAGAAATCTAATGGACATTTCAGCTGATTTGGGGCTGCAGGTTTGCTTTCGGGAATGGTTTGAGCACCAGCAACACCATTTGAGGGTCAATGGCAGGATTTCAAGCCCCTTCAAGCTGCCCAGCACCCAATCAGACCTGACGCTAAGACCATAAGTAGCACCAAGTGACTCAACTCTTTCAAGAGCAGGAGCTGTGGGGCCCTGATCCGGTTCAGGACTACAACAGGAGAGAGGAGGGATTTGCCACGGATACTGGCCAGGCTTTAAACCCTCCCGTTCCTCCGCCACAGTCCTGCTCCAGATGGGGCCTCCTCCTGATACTCTGCCCGTACTAATGACAGGCTCAGTGTAATGTTTGGCTGGACCGCTAGTCTGAAAAGGGGGCTTTCGAAGTCCCCCTGGACCCTGAGACATGCTAGGCCAGATTTCCATGGGTGCCAAAGGTGCTCATAGGGCTGCAAGCAGCACTGGAAGCTCAATATCCATCACTTAATTCCCCACATAGCAGCCTCCCAGCCTCAGCCTGCCTCTTCCTAACTGTGGCCTGTTTGCAAGGGGCCCGTGGATCTCTCTTGCCAAGGCATTCCTTTCCCGTCTTGCTATTTTGTTGATTTGTACCCTAAGCGGAGCCAAACGTCTGGCATTTGTAATCTGGCATTCCCTGCTGCCATTCCCGGAGGACTGAGGAACTGGTAGTGGCCTGCTAGTAAACACACTGGTGGTCTGCGCTGTGCTAATATGGGGGCAGGGAGGGAACCCATTGTCCAAATATGTTTGTCACAGCACAACACACACACCCCTTTGGAAAGGTCTGCCCCCCCCTTACACAAAGGTGCAACACTGTTCTGTAAAGGGTTGGTCTTGAGAGAGAGAGCAACATCTCCCCGTTGGCCCAAGGCATCCACATGGACACCACCACCACCCCGCACTGGTCCCCGTTCAGCCCTGCACGGTTGACTAGTATTCCTGCTCTTGCCCCATGTAGTCCCTGCAAGAAGAACCGGGTTGGGGCAAAAGTATTGCTGTGCAGAGATTGGTGAGTCATGCAACTGCCAGTTCAGGGTGGCTAGATAGGGAACTGGGCAGCACCATGCCGACATGTGTGCTACATGACCCCTGCTTGTCCTCATGAGCCGGGGAGGCACCAAAGGAAGCACAGCTGCCACCTCTGCTCCCCAGAGCTCCCTTTGCTCCTCTGCCTCCTCTTGCCCCACACTGCCTGCAGACTGGCCATTCATCAGGTAGGTTAACCGCGCAGCTCTACCGGAGGAATGGCCAGCCTGCAGGCAGTGTGGCTCTCATTAACGCTGAGATGGGGTGGGAAAGAGAGGAGCAAATGGAGCTCTGGGAAGCAGAGGGGGCTGCGTCTCCTTTGGTGCTCCCCCCCCCCGCTCCTGGATCCCTGACTGGCTGGAAGCATGCAGCAAAGAAGCCCCTGCAAGGTAGGAATAAATGCGTGGTGCAGAAGCAGGTCGAGGGGAAATGGCAGTGGAGAGGCATGAAGAAGTGCATGAAGAAGTGCATGACCCTCCCCTCCAAATGGCAACTTTTGCATCAAAAGCGGAACCTTGTGAAAATTCAGCACAGCCCCACTAAAGAGATGGACTGCCTTACAGATCAGAAATGCTCCCCCTGTTCCCGCTCTAGGGAGGACAGCAGTGAGAGCAGGGCTGCTGATAATTCAGCCCAAGGGGCTCTTTGGTAGTGGGGGTGGTGGGTGAGGAAAGGAAAGGAAAGGAAAGGAAAGGAAAGGAAAGGAAAGGTGGTGCCGTCAAGTCGGTGTTGACTCCTGGCGATCACAGAGCCCTGTGGTTTTCTTGGTAGAATACAGGAGGGGTTGACCATGGCCTCCTCCCACGCAGCCTGAGATGATGATGCCTTTCAGCACCTTCCTCTATCGCTACTGCCCAGTATAGGAGTTTCCCATATTCTGACAAACACACCAGCAGGGATTTGAACTAACAGCCTCCTGCTCTCTAGGCCGGTTGCTTCCCCTCTGAGCCATTATGACTGGATAAGAACGTAAGAGCAGGGACATATTTGACAAGTGTGGCTTCTTCAAATTCTGTCCCAGTGAGGGGAGAAACTGCCACAGGCACACTTCTCTCCATGCTGCTACTGAAAGGCATGAGAGCTTCTCACAAAGCTAAGCACTGAGGAATCTCCTCAGGGATGTGGCATTCCTGTCAGCAACCAGCTAATGTATCTTCACACTTTCCTATCTGCAAGGGAGGCAAAGCTAATTCTCACTTTTTTTGTAGGGCTGCAGAAGCACTGAACACATATTGTGAGTTCTCTCTCTCTCTCTCTCTCTCTCTCTCTCTCTCACTCACACACACACACACACACACACACACACACACACACACACACACACAGCATTGTTTGCACAGATGCTGAGAGAGTTTCCCAACAAGAAGATGATAAAAAGTCCTACAAGGCAGAGGCTGTTTCCACAAGTGATACTTCAGTTGCTCCCCTGCTCCTTTTTGCAATTCTTTCAGCTGGAAGCAAGAGCCACACTGATAAGAATGTGCATTCTAGTTTGAAACCTCTAACCGCACAGATCATATTCCAAAAGTGACGGAAGAGAGACAAAAAGAACCTTCTTTGGGTCCCTGATGAGAGCTCCCTAACTGGTCCTGTGGGGCAGGAGATGCACCAAGTCCCACATAGAAGGTGGCCTACACACAACCCCCTCTAGAGACTCAAACCAGCATCCACACATACATCTGGCTTGAAACCCTAATTAAAGGTGTCTCCGGGGGGCGGGGGGGGCACTGATTCCATTCTCTCCGGCCACGATGCATTTTTGCCCATCAAGGTACAGACCAGAGAGCAGACAGCAGGCCTGGAGTGAAGTGAACTCATCAGACTGAAAAGGCTTTGAGGCCCCTTACTGAGCAGCCCCCTCAGCTGTGTGCCACAAACAGGGAGTGAGGAGGAGGTTGCTCAAGCCACGCCAGCCAGCCAGCCAGCCCCATGGCGAAGGCCTGCAGATACATCCAGAAGAGCTCACTCACTCACAAAATGAACCACACCTTTATGTAACCTGGAAGAACCACTATTATCATTCACTTCCAGTCACTAAGACACCCCCTGCCAGCATTGTGAGAGGAGCAGCAATGGAATCCACCCCCCACCCCTTTGGTGGTTTTTGTTCTTTGTCAGATGACTAGTTCCACGATGTCCAAGGGGGCTCTCATCCAAATGTACAGGGAGCATGAGCATTTGCTGTGCTGGGAAGCCAAAGGGTGGTTGGACGGTGTTGTCTCAAGGGCTGCAGAATCTGATGGGCAGCTGCCCTGGAGAGCTCAGGAAAACACTGTCAGCTGACCTGGTGGACGCCAGTCAGCTGACTGCCCAAGAGTTCTCTGTGGTGACCGCACCATGTGCCTTGTTGCAGCCAATGGTCGACTGAGCAGGGACCAAAAGAGGGGAAGGGGAAAGGATGAAATGCCAGTGCTGCCCACTTCCCATCTCAGCCTGCCTCTTGATCTCCTCCTCACATGCCTACAGTGCAAGGCCTCAGGGTCCCCCCCTCCCCGGAAGCAGCGGCTGGCCATTAGCCTGGCCAGTGGGCCACTGGAGTGCAGAGCTCACCGTCAAGGAAGGAGCCACCCTTCTTCCCATCCTCCTTCCGCACTTGCCTCTCCCAGTCTCTCCAGCTGAAAGCCCCAGGCCGCCTGCCTGCCTCACGGAGTGTCCTGGATGGCTGGGCGTGTGTGTGTGAAGAAGACATAGATAGAGGACTGCGGGCTTCCTCCCACCCCCTGCCCGTTGAATGGACTGGAGACTGGTTACTGAATGAAGCAGAGAGCAGGAATAAATGGGCCAGCACTCCCAATGGAGGAAAGGAAGAAGTGCCCCCCCCCGAATCTGTATTGGGACCTGTGGCTTTTAACTTGTTTATTAATGCTCTCTTAGGGGTAAGCAGTGAGGTGGCCGGGTATGTGCCAGACACCAAAGTGTTCAGGGTGGCAAAAACCAGAGGAGAGAGCAGTGAGCTCCAAAAAGGTATCATCCGACTGGGCAACAAAATGGCAAATGTGGTTCAGTGCAAGTAGAGGTACATGGGGGCACAGAAGCCCACGGATGGGTCTGAACTGGTGGCAACTAATCAGGAGACAGATCTTGGGGTCAGGGGGCAGAACTCAAGGAAAATGGCAGTTCAGTGTGTGGCAGAGGGAAAGGATCCAACACACACCTGCCAATGCTGAGAAACCTTTGTGATGCCTGCAGTGCAGCTGCCCTTGGAAGACACCACTAGTCAGCCCATCTCCAAGAGGGATACTGTAGAGCTGGGAAAGGTGCAGAGAAGGGCAACCAAAATGATCATGGGAGGGGATGGAGCCCCTTCCTTGCAAGGAAAGGCTACAGCAGCTGCTCTTCTTAGGCTAGAAGAAGAGATGAGGAGGGTAGGAGCAGGGCAGAGGCTGATCGAACGAAGTGTGCATGTGGAGGACAGAGGCGCCTCCCTCTTGCTCTCACGATGACTCTAGAGCCCAAGGCCACCCCCTGACAGGCAGCAGCTTCAGAGCAGGGACAGGAGGGAGTCCTCCTCCCCCCAGAGCACTATGTCAGGACATGATGCCACCCATTCGGACATAGGACCCGGTGACAGCCCCTTGCCTGGGCAGCTTGAAAGGGGAATTAGATACAGTCACGGAGGGCAAGTCTACCCATGGCCAATAGTCCTGATGCCTACAAGCCACCTCCAGTCAGTGGCAGGGAAGCAGCGGTGGGAGAGAGCTCCTTGCCCTGCAAGTCCCTCTTCCAGCCTTCCCAGAGGCATCTGTCTGCTCACGGTGGGGAAACAGAAACCCCTTTCTGCTGGACAACGTGGCTCCACTTCAGTCCATCCAGCAAGGCTCCCCTGGCAGGTTCCCTTCTTGGGGCTTAGCCACTAGCAGGGCACAGCTCAGTGGGCCGGCTGGGACTTGTCCATGGATGGATCTGACCCTCGAGCTCTCAGCGGCAGACAAGGGCCCTCAATCTTAAGCAGCCGCTGGGAGATGGAGACGGAAGGCAGGGCTCTGGCTGTCTGTCTTGCCCTCTGCCCCCTCCCGCTGCCAGCCTTGTTCCCTCGGCTTCAGGCCTTGCCTCCTCCCTTCCCGAGATGCCCCTGGGGTAGGTTCTCTGCGGGAGGATGCTGGATCTGGATCGTGTTGTGCCTCTGAAGCATCTTGCAGACTGTGCTGCAGTCCATGTACGTTTGGGTGACGTCTGCCCCCTCCGTGGGGCCTGGGGCTGGCTGCTGCCTCTCCCCCCTCCCAGCAACCCCCAGGTCCTAAGGAGAGACCCTGAGAGGACAAAGCCACTTCCTCCCACACGCTTCTCCTTTTGTGAAGAGACCCAGGAGTGGCTGGGGCTCACGGCTGGGGCTCACGGCTGGGGCTGAGGAAGAGGCAGCCAGGAGAGAATCCTCGGGCCAAGCCCCCGAGCCCTCAAGGCACAGAGCAGAGGGAAGCCGGAGTCCTTGGGGGCCCCCCACGGAGAGACGGACATGCAGCACAATCCAGCAGGGAGGGCTCGGGTGCAAGTCCCCTTCAGGTGAGCAGGAGCTGCACCCGAGGGCGGCGGCAGCGCTCCTGTGGGTGAACGGAAGGGGCTGGGCACGGGGTTTCTGCCTGAGCTGGGACCCTGGCTGGGGGGGGGGGCTGTTCTGTGGGGTCAGGCCAGCCCCTCTGTTCTGGGCAAGGACAGGCATCTGCTCTGCTCTGGCATCCGCGGCTGCCTGTGACTCTTTTGAGGAGTTCAGGATGGGAAATTAATGGCCCGCCAGATCCTTTGCCCGCTGCAGAGGGGAGGGGTGCAGGTCCATTTGGCAGGGGGAGCCATGTCATCCGTGAATGGCAGCCCCAAGAGGAGCAGCAGGGAAAACACGGTGGGCGGAGAATTCCCTGCTGGAAGCTTGAGGAAATCGAGCGGAATGCAAAGTGTCTCCGTGAGGATAATGGACAGGCGAACCATCAGTGGCGGAGACAAAGAAGGCAGCAGCAGAGCGGGGACAGGGTCCTGCCTGGCTGGTGCCTTCACTGCCCAGTGGCCATCCAAAGTGGCCGTCTATCGACCCTGGTCCCAGGCAGTCCCAGGCGAGTGCCAGTTTCGGTGGAAGGAAGGGGAGGACCACGCTCCCGCCGGCTCTGGCAGGGCTGTTTACAAAGCACTCGGCCTGGCTCTGCTCTGAAGAAGGAAGACAGGCGTGGCACCGCCTGGCATCCACAGACTGCCTGCAACGCAGGAGGCATGAATAATGGAAGGGACTTGCCGACGGGGGAAGTTAAGAGGCAGGCTGGGGAGGTGGGCTGCAGCAGAAACTCCCTCCTGGGGGCTGGCAGGGAGCGAGGAAGAGAGGCCCAGCCTGTGGTGGTCTCTGAGCGGGGGGGGGGGAGCCCTGGGCAAAGTCGCCCCGTGCCCCGGCTACCTGAGCAGAGGGGCACCTTTTTAAGTGGTGGCGATGATTCTCTTATGTTTAGCAGAGGGGCGGCAGCAGCAGCAGCAGCAGAAGAGCCTGCGCTGAAGGAGGAGTTGTGCAGGCTTCGGAGCCAGAAGGCTGGAGAGAGCAGCTAGATAGGCCAGCTGGAGGACCCCACCGGCCTCCTCAGCTCAGCTGACCTGGCTGGGCCTGGAAGATGCTGCACACCCCCCGGCCACCTGCAGCAGCAGTGCTGCCGAGCCCCCGGGCCGGCCAGCAGCTCCCCCTCGGTCCTGCCCACAAGCAGTCCTGGGAGTGTGGACCATAGGAGGCTGGGACCTCCTCGTCACTGCACGCATCCCCGTGCAGACATCCCCTTGTGCTTGAAGGGTTTCGGTCTGGGGAGCTCTGCCCGTGCGAGGTGGTGAGAGCCTGTGCCGAAGGAGCAGGAGAGCCGGCCAGCACGGAGATCCTTTCCACCTCTGTGGGTTTCCCAAGAGGAGCTCACTGGACTCTCATTTCCCCTGCCGCACCTGGAGTAGAAGGACCACTGGCAGCTGCCACTCGGCAAGGCCACGGGCATTTTGCAGGGCAGGAACTGGCTCCCCCTGCCTTGGACGGAAGGCTCTCTCAGGTCCTCGAGTTGACCAGGAGCCTCTTCCCGTCTCCTCTTTCAGAGGCTGGCATGGGCTGCCCAAGCACCACGGCTGGCAGCCTCTCTCCTCTCCCTGCCCCTCATTCTGCTTTCTGCTGGCCCTGGCTTTGCTCTGCTTCGGCCCTTCCTCAACCCAGCCCCTCTTCCGACCCCATCTGCTCTGGTCCCCTCTGGGTTTCTTCCGCCTCCCGTTCTGCCGCCCACATCCTGGCTTGCCCCTCCTGACACAGCTCTACCCCCAAAGGGCTGCAGCCGCCCTGCCCCCCAGCTCATCCAGTCTCCCTGCTGCTTTGCCTTCACACTCCCTCTGGGTCTCTCATGGGGAGGGAAGCAGGCTCACTGCCCAAAGTCATCTCATGTGGGGAAGAGGATCAAATACACACATCAGATTGGGTTTCTGCAAGATCTGCAAGATGGCCTGGGCCCAGTTCCTGTTGGGTGGATCACTAGCCAAGGAGGGCAGGTGGTGGGGACAGTACCCCGCCCCGTCCCTGCTCCTGCCCGGTGGTGGATTTGGTGCTCCTTGCTTCCAAGAGAGTTCTCAGGGCCTCCTCCACACCATCGTCGTGATGTGCTGGGAGTAAGCTGCACCAGCAAATAATGAAGTGATCAATCTCCAATCTGCTAAGCAGCCATTGATACGGGTTTCCAGGGCACGCTGCTTTTATCAAATTGGTATTCACCTACTGAACAGAGACGGCTTATTATACATGACCCACTTACTCACTGCTTCTCCCAGCCTCGTTAATAAAGGGTTTGGCTGTGATTAAGTGAGTTGCTGCAGAACTACCCTCTGCTGAATCCGCTGCCACCTCGCTGCTCCCATCAGTGCTGCTCCAGAAGAATCCGCCCCCCCAGGACACACACATTTGCAGACCCCAGCAAAAGGCCACGGACTCTTCTGGAACTAGGGAAGGGCAAGTTTCTCTGCTGAGCAGCATCTGCCACAACACCAAGGGAAACCATCGGATGGGGTTGGGGTGGGAGCTGCCTGCAGCCTCATGAGCACAGATTTCCTCCCCACTGCTACCTCAGCCAGAACGTAGGAAGTTGCCATATACCGAGTCAGACCCTTGGTCCATCTACTGTAGCTCAGTATTGTCTTCACAGACTAGCAGCGGCTTCTCCGAGGTTGCAGGCAGGAGTCTCTTCCAGTCCTATCTTGGAGATGCTGCCAGGGAACCTGGAACCTTCTGCTCTTCCCAGAGTGGCTCCATCATCCCCTTAGGGAAATATCTTATAGTCATATATAAGATATTTGCTAAAGGGAATATCTTTCCATCCCCTAAGGCGAGCATCTTCCAGTGCTCACACATCAAGTCTCCCATTCAATTGCAACCAGGGCGGACCCTGCTTAGCTAAGGGGACGAGTTCTGCTTGCTCCCACCGGACCAGCTCTCCTCTTCCCCCCACCACAGAGTGAGAAGAAGAGCAGGCCAGCCCTGGACTCCTCCTTCAGCCCTCCTGGACATGCCTTCAGTCTTCAGCAGGGACCAGCCACAGTAGCGTCTGGGCCACTGCTGGCTCCAGACTGAGCCACTGGTTGCTAACATACAACTTCCCTTTCCTCCCCTTGCCAGAAAGAGGCCATTCCTGCCAGAGGGAAGGAAAATCAGTCAGGGAAAGAAGGGAGGGAAAGAAGAAGGGAGGGGTGCCTGAGCCTGACTGTCTCACAGCAACAACAACAACAACAACAACAACAACAACAACAACACCCCTCGCACAGCATCTCTGCCATACGCCACCTAGAAGTCTACGGCTTCCTTCTTTGCGGGGGGGGGGGCGGACTCCCACGTCCTCTTTGCCTCCGTACAGGGACAGGCAGCAGCCACAGTCTGCTGAACAGCCCCTGGGCCGGACGCTGCTCCCCCCTCTGCACTGCCCCAGGGAAGAATCCATCATGCATCCTCCGCCTTTGGTTTGGACTTTTAGCCAGCCCATCTCTAGGAGAAATTGCAATGCAAAGCACACACCTTATCCAAATCATCACACAGAGGAAGGAGGCAAGTCTCCAAAGGGCAGTTGGGCAGTTTTGAAAGATGTGGCTCCAGCTGGCCATGGCACTCGGGGCTCGCTGCCCACAATGGCATGGCAGGTGCCCCCCAGGCAAGAGCAGCCCTGCCGGAGCCACCAAAAGGCCACCTAGTCCAGCAGCCCATTCCTGTCACTGGTCAGTCCATGTTCTTGGGAAACCCACTTGCCTGAAGGCAACAGCTCTTCCCCACCCCCCAACTGTTGGCCCAAGCATTTCAGGGAAGGAAGTGGTGGTGCTGGTGGCATTTGGTGGCAGGCCTTTCTGGAGAGGCCGTGGGCAGAGGGCTCCCAAGCGTCACCCAGCCAGGCACTGACCAGACCTGGACCTCCCTGGCGGCCTCATGCACCCTGGATGGTCCAGAGAGCCCATTGTGCTTGCATGGCCACACTGCAGCTGCCCAAAATCTGGTGGTGGGGGCAGGGGCGGGGGCTCCACTCATGGCTGTGTGGAGAAAGTCCAGGGTGTCCCTTTGGGGTGGATGCAGGGACTCCGCTTGAGCCCTTCATGGTGGGGGAATTGGGGTGGACACTCAGAGGAGGGCAGAGCTGGGGGGGAGGGAGGGTGGCTTGTAAAGTTTCACTTGAGAGAAACTCTTGGAGCTAATCCATCAAAACTGTGACTGTGCACACACTTGCATTACAGTTCACACACACACACACACACACACACACACACACACACACACACACACACCTTTCTTTCCTTTTCACATGGATAATGGGGGGGTACTTGACCCCTCCCACTGCCCCTCCCCCCACCGCGCCTTCCTGCCTACCTGGAGAGCTCTTTGCCTGGAGGAGGGGTTGCTTTCGACTCTCCAGGCTGGCTCCCAACTCAACTTCCCGGGCAGGGAGGGAAGGAGAGAACCGAGAGCGCCCACAGAGACTCCTCTGCTCCATTCCTGCGCCTCTTGCCTCCCCCGACCCCAGCACAGAAGCTCCAGGACCGATTCCGACTCCTTCCGTGAGAGAGAGCGGAGCGTGTCCTCGCCACACTGCTCTGCCGCTTGCGAACGACCGGTCGGGGGGCTCCCTCCCTGCAGCCACAAACACCCATAAAATGAGGGCACCAAGGGCGACGCGCACCCTTTCCCACCGCCTCCCGGCCCCTCAGCGGGAGAGACGCAGTTCCAGCCCCAAAAAAACACACACGAGGGGGGGGGCGGGGGCAGACAGTAGGAGAAGGCGCTGGGGTGTCCGAGTCCCCCCCCCGCCCTCCCCGCCCTTCTCAGCGCATCGCCTTCTGCCTCCAAGCGGCGGCATCCTCCGGAGAGGGCACTTTGAGGCGCCGCCAAGGGCCCTCCCAGCAGGGGGCGCCGGAGTCCCGGAGGAGCAGAGCCGCCTCGGACTCCGCATCCAGCCGTCGCGCCAAGTAGCGCCCCAACCCCCCGCAGTCGCCCCAACCAAAGGCGGGCTCCGATCTCCTCAGTCCGTGCCCCAGAGACACACGTGGGGGGGGGCAGTAACCCGAGTCGTGCTAGACCGGAATGCCCATCTGCGGGGCGGGGGCGAGCAAGGCGGGCTGAAAGGCGCCTGAGAGGTGCGGAGTCCCGGACGGTCCCAGGGGACGGTCCCAGGTGGCCCTCCGGTCCCCCCTCCCCTCCCCGGCCGGCTCCGCTCACTCACCGTTGCCCGAGAGCTGGTTCTCCCACTGCGGGGGGCGCGAGGAGGCGCCGAGCTGCAGGTAGAGCCCCACGGAGTGGCAAAGGGCCAGGGTCAGGCCGAAGGCGCCCCCCATCTCGCTGGCTCGCTGGCGCCCGCCTGGCCCCCGTCTCACATCAGGCACGGCCAGCCTCCGCCGCGCTGCTGCCGCCTGCCTCGCCCTGCCCGCCTCTCCGCCGCTCGGCTCGGCTCCGCGCTGCTGCCTGCTGGAGACTGCGGGACTCTTCCCTACGGCGGAGGAGAGCGCCACAGTGCAGCGGCTCTCCAGTCCGGCGGAGGGATCCGAGGGCTTGATTTAGCATCAAAGTTTCTCCGAGGGGGTCGTTTTTAAAGCGGCGCCGGCGGTGGCTGCGGGCCTGGGGGGGGGGGGGGGCGACGGGGCGGGGGTTGACAGCGGCTGCAGCTCTGGCTCTGCTGGCGGGGGGAGCGGGGGAAGGCAGCGCCCAGCAGCGCAGGGGGCCAGCACTGACCCCCTTTCCTCTTTGGGGGAGGGGGAGATCATATATTTGACATTAAGGTGCGAGGAGGCAGGCAGGAAACAGCGTGCTGTTTCTTATCCGTTTAGATCAGCGAATTAACTTCAGTATTTTTCACTTTGTATTACCCCCCACCACCACACACACACACACACACACTTCCTGGAGAAATAGGTGGGTGGGTTACTTTTCTGCAGGCGAGAGGGATGGGAAGGGTCTGCTTAAGCCAAGACAAGGGGGTTCCCCAATTACTCCCCCCTCGCACCGCCCCCATTCTCCCCGCCATCCTTTCCAGGACATGAAGGAGGGAGATGAGAACATTGACCTGACCCTCCTTGACGTGAGGAAGGAGGCCAGGACAGGGAGTGAGAATCTCCCCCCCCCCCCC
This sequence comes from Hemicordylus capensis, assembly GCF_027244095.1. Taxonomy (NCBI): domain Eukaryota; kingdom Metazoa; phylum Chordata; class Lepidosauria; order Squamata; family Cordylidae; genus Hemicordylus; species Hemicordylus capensis. The sequence goes on along the minus strand of NC_069660.1, from coordinate 2,857,582 downwards.
CCCACACACACCCCGCTCCCAGAAAGGAGTCCTCAGCTGCTCTTGGTGCCAGCGTCTATCTATGGGGCAGGAGGGGCTGGCTGGTCCGAACAAGCCAGAGGAGCAGCTCAGGTGGTGCCTCCCTCTGCCTCCCCCCACCCGAGAACCGAGTTGTCTACAGGCTAGCCATTCGTCAGGTAGAGCTGCGTGGGTAACCTAATCGCCAGCCTGCCAATGGGGCGGCATTCGGCGGGGAGCCCGAGAGAGGCGCCACCTGAGTTGCCTCCTCTGACACCCCCACCCCACCCCCGGGCTTCTAATGGGGCTAAGGATGGCGGCAACCTGAAACCCACTTGCTGGAGGCTAAACCCCACTGGACGCGGTGGGGCTTCCTGCCCAGCCAACGTGCTTCGGATCGGGCTGCCAGTCCACTGAGGCACACCGGGGAAAGTGGATCAGATCTCTCGTGGATTATTTATCATCCACGCCATCTATTATTGAGTGCATTATTCTTAACAGAAGCCGGCGCCTGCCTGGAGCACAAAGCCCGCGCACTTCTGCGGGGAGGCGGGCGCGTGTGTCTCAGACCCGGCCCCCAAATCCCCACCCCGCGGGAAAGAGCCCGTGGCTGGAAAGCGCCGGGAGGCCACCTCGCTTTCTTGCCGTCAGCAGCCCCGAAGCCGCGGCTAGCTTCAGCACCGCTCCGCGGACAGCTCCTCCGGCGGCTCGGGCTGCGGACGGGCCCGTTCAGCACCACGCGCCCGGACAGCGCTCGCGGGGCTTCGGCCCTGGGCGGGAGGCGGAGGCAGCGCCCCCTTGCGGCTTTCTCCGCGGGCCAGTGGCCCGGAGACCCTGGTCAAGGGCAGGCGGTCCGGGCAGCAGCAGACAAGTCATCAGCGCTGCTGCTCCCGGGGAAAGAATTTCCCACAGCTATGGGCTGGGCCCCATTCATGTCAATTCCGAGCTCCGGGCTGATGTGCCGAGATGGGGATCGGGTTGCTGCGCAGATGACAGCTCAGTCCTCTGGTGCATAGGAACATAGGAAGCTGCCATCTACTGAGTCAGACCATTGGTCCATCTAGCTCAGTATTGTCTACACAGACTGGCAGCGGCTTCTCCAAGGGTGCAGGCAGGAGTCTCTCTCCCAGCCCTATCTCGTTGGAGAGGCTGCCAGGGAAGGAACTTGGAGCCTAGTTGCTCTTCCCAGATCGGCTCCATCCCCGGAGGGGAATCTCTTGCAGTGCTCACACTTCTAGTCTCCCTTTCATATGCAACCAGGGCAGACCCTGCTTAGCTAAGGGGACATGTCATACTTGCAGCCACAAGACCAGCTCTCTTCTGGTGATTTGCCCAGTTCATTACAGCCTCCTAATCGGGGGCTCTCCCAGCCTGGCTCGAGAATGCCCCAGGCTCCCGCCCCACCCATATGGGTCTTTTGGTGACAAAGCCACCACAAAGGGTAATCTTTCTCTGCCATTTCTGTCTGGCAGGGCCACCATGTCCACACTACTGCTGTGCATCAAGCTTGGTTATTTGCCAGTGTAGGCGCACCAACAATATCACATGGAAGGAACTGTGCAGAAGCTGACTCAAGTCAAGGAGAACTGTGCATGGGTGAGGGGGGGGTTCCAGCGCTGTACATACTGCCCCCCCCCTACTTTTGAATAATTCTGTCATGCTCCATCCAGGGCATTTTCCCAGTAGTGACTGCTCTCACCCAGAGAAGCCTTGGAGCCTGTAGACATGCTGGGAGTGGATTCTAAGGGCCAGCTCTGTCAAAGTCCTCTTTGAGAAGGTGGGTGGCCTCCTGTCCTCCTGGGACTGGGGGTTCAGGTCTGTTAAGCAAGGACTTCCCTGCTTCACTGGCTCACCAGCTCAATGAGGCTCTCTCCATCTCAGTTGAGGAGGCCACAGGCACCATAAGAACATAAGACCAGCCCTGCTGGATCAGGCCGAAGGAGGCCTATCCAGTTGAGCATCCTGATTCACACAGTGGTCCACTACCAGATGCCTCTGGGGAGCCCACAAGCAAGAGGTATGTGCATGCCCTCTCTCCTGCTGTTGCTCCCCTGAAACTGGTATTCAGAGGCATCGTGCCTCTGAGACTGGAGGTCGCCTATAGCCACCAGACTAGTAGACATTGATAGACCAGTCCTCCAAGAATTTGTCTAAGCCCCTTTTAAACCCATCCAAGCTAGTGGCCATCACCACATCCCATGGTAAAGAATTCCATAGATTAAATATGCGCTGTGTGAAAAAGTTCTTCCTCTTGTCAGTCTTAAATTTCCCGACATCTAATTTCATGGGATGGCCCCTGGTTCTAGTGTTGTAAGAGAGGGAGGAAAAATTTCTCTCTGTCTACTTTCTCTGCTCCATGCATAACTTTATATACCTTGATCATGTCTGCCCGTAGTCACCTCTTTTCCTTGTAAAGAGCCCTGGATGCTGTAGCCTACGGAAGAGGGTCCAGGCCCCTGATCATTCTGGTTGCCCCCCCCCTTCTTTTCGAGGTCTACAATATCCTGGGTATAAACTCTACAGCCTAGCCCTAAACAGCTCGCCTTGTCCTTGCCCCTCCCTTGTTTCTGGTTGATTTATTAATTTATTTGATTTCCTTGGTTGTTTGCTGTTGTCTTTAGACAGAAATCAAGCTTTGCTGCCTGCTCTGGTGGGCCTCTTCACTTCACCGGGAGCTCCTTGCAAGCTGAGGAGCCAACAGAGGCCACCCCCAGTTATGTCTCAGGGTGCAGTTCCCAGCCAGAGCGCTGTGCCTTTGAATTCCTCACACAGGAGCTTCAGGCTTTTCCAATCGTCCTGCTGCTTGGGGTATAAAAGGACATGTTCGGCATTCAGCCTGGGTCACAGTGAAGCAGCTGCAGCCAGTTAGAAATGTTCCAGCTGCTGACTGCACTACCTGCTGCCTCCCCACCCCCCCACAGACATCTTGGATACATCAGCCCAGGCCGGGCCATCGCAGCTGGTGCATCCTCTGCTGGTCACCTCTGCTGCCCTGTTTGTGACTGAGGACCAGGACAGACTGCCAGTGTCCGCTTTGAAGCAGGGAGAGCCTGGTGAAATCCTCCGTGAAACTGGCTGGGAGCATGCCGCTACCTTTCAGGCCAACCTACCTCACAGGGTTGTTGTGGAAATCAAAGAGGAGGGGGAGAACTAGAGACATTGCTCTGAGCTCCTTGGAGAAAGGGTGGGAGACAGACATGTAGATTGTCACCACCCCCATCAAGGTCCTTCCGAAGAGCTTTGAGCTTCCACAGTAGTGGTTGAAAGTGTGGCCTTTTTGTTAATGCCATGTGCCTCTTTGCTTGTGTGGACAGAAGGAGCTCCCTCCTCCTGAGTCGCAGCGCAGGCGACTGCTCCCAGTGCTCCTTCCCTGCCTGCCACCTTCGGGCCAGTAGCTCCCAGTGGCCTCTGGGATGCCGCACTACCCCTCACCTACAGCTGCAGCTTGCATCCCACCCACCCCCACCCCCCACACAGGGACATGACCCAGTGATGGTACCTGACACCTACAGCAGCTGCTCTTCTATCTCACCTCTGTCTCAGCCTTTGGCACCTGGAGAAAATCCTGGCATTTGCCTTCTTAAAGGAGGAAAAAGTTCTTTTTGTGAAAACAGAAGCCTCAGGATTAATGGTCACCCGTCTTGCATCTCAGCGTTGGTTTTCTCCCTGCTGGAGAAAATGGCCCTGTCCCACCACAGGGAAAGTCCTGCCGGCTGCTGTCAGTAGTAACTGCTCCAAGATTTGTTCTTTTAATCCAGAATCAATAGCAAATTTCATTTAAAAATAAATTAAAGCCGGCATTGGAAATCATTCACCGTGTGGGTTGGGGCTGTGTGTGGAACCGTCTAAATGGCTCCCTCTGGCTCATCCATCACTGCCAAGGGGGGAGGAGGGGAGGGGGGGCTCCACAGCACTGATTCATGGGAAACTGACTTAAGTGCATCGGCTCTTAACAAGGAGCAGCGCCAGGCAAGAGATAGGCCTCTTAACATACACTCACATGAGCTTATCAAGGCAGGTCGACAGCAGGCAAGCAGCCGCCTTCTGAAGGGAAGCCGCAGCTCTTCCTGAGAAGCAAGTCGCTTTCCAGCCCTGCCTTGCTATGCAGTGGAGGGAGGCACTGGAAGATGTGGCAGATCCGGCCGACTAAAAGGGACGCAGCTTGCTGGAGATCGGCTCCGTGATGGGCAAACTTATGCTCATCTGAGTGTGTCGCTGGCTGGCTGGCTGGCTGTCTCTCTCAGCCTTCTTAGAGGCCATTTTGAGAGGGCTCCCTTTTGCTCAGTAGTTCTCCTCCTGCTGCAACATGATGGGCCTTTTCTCACAATCACAAGCCAGGACGGGCAATGTGAAGAGCCTGGGCGTGCGGATCATGTGCCCAAATGACACACGACTGCCCTGGGCAGCACAGAGGGGCAGAGGCTGGGACGCATCATCCCACAATGCACCCTGCAAGGGCATGGTGCATTCTGGGGACTGGTGCTGGTTGGGAGCATTTCAGTGCCTCGGTGCTGGCTGCAAGCACCTGGCACTGACCCACGAGCAGTTAGAGGGACGGGTCGGCTGCTTTGGCGGGTTTGCCACCAAGGAGACACCGGGAGCCAGTCAGTTCCGGGCAGTTTTTCGTGGTGTGGACAGGATCTGGGACTCAGCTTCATGCCTTGTCAGCCCTTTGGGTAGGCATCGTTTGCCTCCCCTCTCCCTTCTAGTCCAGGGTTCATTTTTTCTTTTTCACAGATGTGGGCCTTGGTGACCGCCAAGCCTGCCCTCCGTGATTGGACTCCTCAAAGGCAGTCAGGCAGTCTGGGTCCTGTCTTGAGCCAAGCAGGGAGGCCAGCCTTCAACTGGTCAAGGGGCCGGCCCTGACTCTGCTCAACTCCGCTTCTTACCAGGGCTGAGCAGAACTCCTCTGGCTGTGCAGCTGTCCATTTTCATTGGCCACAACGACCTGCTTCTCCCTACCCTCCTCTCATAAGGCAGGCAGGCAGGCATCCAACTGGTGCCGATAGAAAGATGAAACCCCCAACAGCTGCCCAGACGGCTCTTGTTATTGCTCTACCCCCTACCCGACACTTTTCCTCTTGTTTTGGAATACAGCAAGCCCCCTGCTGGCACCGTCTGCTGTCCTACTTAACCAGGCTCTTCAGGAGGGAGCTGTGTTGGCAGCACTGGCTGCTACGTGCTCAAGGTGGGCCATCAGATGCAGAGCAGCCCGGCGGCGTCTGCGGTCAGGGGGGACCCAGAGTACCAGCGCTGCTCAGCTGGTCACTGGCCTGCCCAGCACCTGCCCACCCCAGCTCCTCAGCCCCGCTCCCTCCCAACTCTGCTTCAAGGCAGCCAGGCAGGCTCTCCATTGGGCCCCCTCCCTCCCTCTCACTTCCGAAGCCCCCTGCTGCTGCGCTGATCTGCTGCTGCCACAAAGAGGGGCAGGGACCCCACGAGGAGTCTCAGGAATCGCCACCACTATACAGGACGGAACTGCCACTGTGCCAAGGAGGGGGTGGACAGCTCCCCTAAGCCCCATCCTGGGGGGATCCTAATTGCCAACCAGCTGGCTGTGTGGCAGAAGCAGCCCTGACCTCCTCCTGATGCAGCAGCCATGGCCGCTCCCGGGCTCTCCTCCCCGACTTGGCCTGGGGGGCAGACGTTCCTCGGAGGGCTTGCTCTTTGCACCACTGCTGAGGCGGAGACAGCCAGAGTGGTGGGGGCCGGGATGCAGCTGCCTGGGCGGACGTGTCCTGAGCATGAGCAGTCTCATTCGGCTCCATTCGGCACTGGCCAAACCTGGCTTGGAGGGCTGGCGGACGGCCTGGCTGATGAGGAGTGGGGTAAGAGCACCTCCGGCTCTGAACATTCCCGGTGCACATCCTCTTCACAGGCACACTTCATGCATCAGGATATCAGCCACTGTGTGCTGTTTGGGACCCAACATGTTAGGAAGGATTTTTATAAACTGGGACGACATGATCAGAGAAGGGCAACCAAGTTGGTGGGGGGCCTGGAAACAAGGTCCCCTGAGGAACAATGGAAAGAGCGGAGTATGTTTAGCCTGCAGGATGTCTACCCTTTTCTCTAAGGGGAGATATGTCAGCTGCCTTTTTAAATGTCTGAAGAGCTTCCACACAGGAGCAGATTCATTCCATGTTGCTCCTGAGCTCTGGACTAGAACTGATGAGTTGAAATGATAAGGAAGCAGCTTTAGGCTAGACATTAGGAGGCATTTCCTAATGGGAAAAAGGTTAGACAGAGGAACAGTATGCCTCATGCAGTGGTGGACCTTTCCTTGGCAGAAGGTTTTCTGGGGGTTGGACTAGAAGACCTCCCAGGACCCTTCCAAGTGTTCCATTCAATCGTTCTATACAATTCTGTAGCATATGAAATACTGAGTGTTGATGTGTGCAGTAGAACAGAGTCCTCTCTGGCACAGTGTCTCAGCACTTGAGAAACTGGCACAAAGGATTCTCTTTGTTGGTCATAAACAAACAAATGATACAAGGAAGGAAGGGAGGGAGGGAGGGAGGGAGGGAGCTGTCAGCCCTTCTAGATCCAGGCAAAAGTGTAACACATTTGCAACCCAACAATCAAGTGCATGAGAAGCAAGCCACTCCAGTAATAGAGTGCCGTGGCGGGAAGCCATTTGGGGGATTCTCCCTCCTGCACACATGGGCAGGAATGGGACCTCTTGGAGTAGGAACAAAGACAACTATGGAACAGCATACCTGCAAAAAGCAAAGTATATGCAAGAGAGTCAGCCTCAGCTGGGGAGATGTTTTCTTATATGTTTGCTTGGTGGGTTTTGCAGCCCTTAAGCCTGAGACCTTGCTTCATTGGCACTACAATGTTCTGCACTTGGACTCAGTCAGAATCAGGTTCCTTCACTGGCCTTTCTGCAAGAAACCAGTGGAGACTAGCTTGTGAAACAAAGACATGAAGTTGATTGCAATAACAAATAAGCTGGTATAGTGGCAATGGTGTGCACACACACTCCCCTACTCCAGACAAGATTTAAGACCTCTTTTAATATGTAGATAAAACAGATCTTACAAACTCAAGCAAATGCGTTTCAGTGTTAAACCATCATTGTCAATGCTCTGTCATTGACAATGACAACAATGTTTTAAGATTGAAACACCACATTTGCTCAAGTTTGTAAGCTCTTTGTTTTCATTTGTTTTATCTACGCATTAAAACAGGTCTTAAATCTTGTCTGAAATATCAAAAGCACAATGCAAAGCAGGAGTATATCTGGCAACCTTGGCTCCTTTGGGGACAGAAACCCATCTTTAGGTTCAGTCCCTAAAACATGGGAAATGCTTCGGCTCAACACAGACACCCTCCCTGCTTCAGGTGATGGGAGTCTTGGAAAAGCAGTGGGTTTCAGGACCTGTTCTTATGAACAGTAAGAACATAAAAACAGCCCTGCTGGACCAGGCCAAGGCCCATCCAGCCCAGCATCCTGTTTCATACAGTAGCCCACTAGATGCCCCTGAGGCGAGCGCATGCCTCTTAAAGAGCACTGGTCCCAGGACAGATCCCTGGGGAACCCCACTTCTTACTTCCCTCCATTTAGAGACAAATGTCCATTTATTCCCACCCTGTTTCCCCTCCTTCAACCAGTTACCCATCCACACATGAAGCTGGCCCCTTATCCCATGACTACTAAGTTTACCCAAGTGACTTTGGTGGGGAACTTTGTCAAAAGCATTCTGGAAGTCCAAGTATACTATGTCAACCAGATCACCTTCATCCAAATGCCTGTTGACACTCTCAAAGAACTCCAAAAGGTTAGTGAGACAAGACTTGTCCTTGCAGAAGCCAGGCTGGTTCTCCTTCAGCGAGGCCTGTTCTTCTATATGTTTGATAATCTTGTCCTTAAGTAAGCTTTCCATCAGTTTACCCGGCACAGATGTTAAGCTAACCGGCCTGTAGTTTCCCGGATCCCTTTTTGAAAATCAGAGTTACATCAGACAATGGTCAGGATGGAAGGGCTCTAGGTCTGCATATTGAAAGGAAGTTCCTGAGGCCTATGGCACCTCCAGGTGCTTTGAACAGACAGTAGTCCCCCCTGGCTTCCAGGGCATTGGAATTGTTTTTGTCCCCTGGAAGACATGCTTGAGGCCTATTTTTCAACAGTGGAAGGAGGCTCCCTTCTCCAGATGAGTTTCCCATTGGTCAAATTCTTGCTACAGGTGGCTTTTTGCACCTGTTCCCGCCGCCCCTCTCAAAGGCATCGGATGCTCAGTTTCACCACTGGCCAGGTTGCTGTGGCAAGCCACCAGTTCCCAATATGGAGGAAAGAAAGGGAAAGCAGGATGTTTGCCAACACCACTAATGCACAGAAACTCATTGGCCATGCCCGTGAGGCTGGAGAAGAAGTTTGCAGGGAGCAGGGGGGTGGCACCACTTGTATATCAACCAAGCACTGTAAGTTGGCCAGATTCACTGAAGAAACAAGACACTTGTGAACTTTGGCGCCATCACTAGGTTCACAACAGAACTGGAAGGCAGAGTTGGTTTAGATTCAGACATGTCAGTTGTCTGGGCCTCCTGGAGCTGGGAAGGATCCTGCTCCCCATCCAAACACACATGTAGCATCTTGGTTCTCAGCCTCTTCCCTTGGGGGCTTCAGACAGTGGCACTGGCACAGCCAGCCACAGCAGCAGGGTCCACAGCCCACCACAGGTTTATTCCTAAAACCACGGAAATGAATTGGCTTCCATGTATCTAAGGCTTTTTTGGAGAGCAGCTAGGATGTGCCTTGGCAAGGGATTGCCCTCCAAGCCACAGTTTCCTTTGGGAAGCCTCAGTGGGCAGGTTTTGCTCCTTTTCGGAGTCAGCCTGATGTGGGGAAGGGTGAGTGCCCTGGGGCAGAGAGAGGTCCTCAAACTGGGGCCCACAGACGTTGCTGGCTTAGCGCTCCCATCACCTTTGGCCATTGTGGCTGGGAATGATGGGAACTGGAGTCCAGCAACATCTGGGGTCAGGGCTTGAAAATCCCTGCCCTGGGCTATATTAGCTAGTGACCTGGAGTGGTGTGGTGAGATGGTCTGCCCCTCCACATGTGGGCTGAGTCTTCCATTTGGGACCAGGTGTGTCGCTCTCTGTGGTGCACATAACCAAGGCAGAGGAGGAGGAGGAGGAGGAGGAGGAGGAGGAAAGACCACGAGGAAAGGTGTACAGAGAATGTACTGGTCCTGAAAGATCAATATATCCCTATCATACTGTATTGTGAGCCTACTTTAATCTGAGAGATTACTTGTCCCACATTAACATATAGAAGAAGAGGAGAGCTGGTCTTGAGGTAGCATGCATGACTTGTCCCCTTAACTTAGAAACTACGTGTGTGAGCACTGTAAGATATTGGAGCCACTCTGAGAAGAGCATCTAGGTTCCTGCTTTCCCTCCCTGGCAGCATCTCCAAGAGAGGGCTGAGAGAGATTCCTGCCTGCAAACCTGGAGAAGCCGCTGCCAGTCTGTGTAGACAACACTAAGCTAGATGGACCAAGGGTCTGACTCAGTATATGGCAGCTTCCGATGTTCCTATGGAGTCTCTAATAGAGTGGGATTTGCAAATAATACACGTGCCCTTTTCAGCCAGCTTGCTGGAGTGCTCTTGGGACTCCCAGACGTTGACTACTTGGGCTGATCTGGGGGTTGGCAGGTGGCTAGTCTTGCTTCCTGCTAAGGGGCTGAACGAGAGGGCCTCTCAGTCCCTAGTGTTCACTCACCCAAAGGTGAAGGTAAAATGCAAGGAAAGCCTAGACGCAGAAGCCAGATTAGCTTTTACATCAGTAAATAAAATCTACCCATAAAGTACTCAGGGTTGGTCTCTCCTGACATTAGCTTTTTATAGCCTCGGCATATTTCAGTCATTGCAACTGGTAGGCAGCAGGCTCCCGTCTTCTCCACAATGCAATTAAAAGGTGAAATGCAAATTATAATGGGACTCTTGACTAAAATGAACAGTTATGGCTAATAGCAGCTGCCCCTTTCCTGCTGCCAGATGCAAAATGTTGTCACTTATGAATCACTGTCTAGCATAGGCGTATAGGAAGCTGCCATATACTGAGTCAGACCATCGGTCCATGTAGCTCAGTATTGTCTACCCAGACTGGCAGCAGCTTCTCCAAAGGTGCAGGCAGGAATCTCTCTCAGCCCTATCTTCACGCAGATGAGACAGTAAATTTCTTCTGGAAAAGTTTGTATGGTTATGTGCAAAAAGACAAGAGTATCTCTTCTAAACAGCAATGGGACAAATTGTGGAAATGGACGTCGGACGTAACCCCCCCCCACCTTTAACCTGATGTGCCTTGTAATCCCCCACCCCCGAGTTACAGTACTACCTGCATATACTTCATAACCCTGTGGGTTTCCAAATCCTTGTGTGTAAATCTTTGTAGATATATCATGTACAAACAACCACTTTGTATATAATTGTGCTTTGGCAACATACTGTATGCTTTGGTAGTTTGTTGGTTCAATAAAAAAATCTTGTCCTATCTTGGAGATGCTGCCAGGGAGGGAACTTGGAACCTTCAACAGCTTGGAAACACGGAGGTTATTCATCCATTTATTCACTCATTCATCCCTCTAGTTCACATCCACTGGTAAACCCATCCCTGGTGAATCTGTCAAATGCCTATAAAAAGAGCCCCCAAGCCAAAGGGCAATTCCCTCCCTCTGAACATACAACCATCTGGAAAGGGCAGGTGGTGGGGCATTGCAACGAAATATTAATCAGCAATGGACTTCCTGGTTTCAGCTGCTAGCTTCCCTTTGGCTGGACAGGAGGCAGAATTCACCTGCAGTCATTTCTGGGGCCAATGAGTGAGGAAGTCATATGGAAACATCCCCTGACTTTTCTGTTCCTGACCGACTTCTGTCCTACAGTAAATGCTCCAAGAGTTTGAAGGATGTTGCTGGCAGAAAGGTCAGATGAAATCCCTAAACCTTTTTCCTCCCTGTTCTCCTATTTAGGGATGGAATATGCATTTATTGTTATTAAAATACATTCATTTCTCTCCCTGATTTTCTGGTTAAGTGGTCTAATCTCTCTCTGTTAATAGGGGAAAGTAAAATGTAAGAGTGCAGCCCATGAAATATAAATGGTGTGAACCCATAAATGCTGCATTAGCCAAGGCTGTTTGCATACATTATGCACGCAACATATTGAGGGAGAGGAATTTGTCCCTCCGCAAAGCGTGAGGAGCACATCGCAAATCATCGCTCTGCCGAGTTCCCCTTCATAAGAGAATACAATAAAATCAAAGCTTAATGAGCTCTAATACGAGATCTGAAGGCTTTGCCACCAACTCACAACCAGCAAGGAGCAGTAATCTATGCAAATCCGATTTCCCTGGTTTTGTTTGGGTCTTTTGCAGAAGTGGGCAGGGCTTGGGAGGCTCCCGTCCTCTCCTGCCAAAAAGGAAATGATTAAACAGCACAGGAAGATCACGATGCCCCGGGCACCTGTGTGGCCTCAGGGCCCGAGGAGGCTCCAGTGGCCAGCTGTCCCTTGGCACCGTGGCAGGCCTGTCGGAGTCCGACTGCTGCTCCAGCCACCAGCAGGGGGAACGGGGGCACGGCGTGCATGGGGGCTGCTTAGTTAGGAGGGCTGGTTGGCCTTGCCATCTGGGGCAGATGTGAGAGGGTGGGGGCACCTTTGCTGGGCTGCAGAGCTCACTGGGGGGCTTTGGGCTAGTCACCCCACCCCACCTCCCCACAGACCTATTGTGAGGCCAAAGGGGCAGAGATGAGCTCTTCGTGCCTATCAGGGGAGAGCCCATGTGCAGCCCCTCCCTGGCAGGGCTGGGGAAGAGTCAAGACCCCGCTCTGTCTGGACATGGACAGCTGCTGCCAGTCAGTGTAGACAGTTCTGAGCAGGATGGACCAAGGGTCTGATTCTGGGGCTAAAGCAGTGGCCTAGCTAGGGAATGGAGGGGGGGGGTCTGTGCTTGCCCCGCTGTCCACCAGACAGCTGGCCTGGTGGAGGTAATGAAGAAAATAGGGAGGGGTGGAGCGGGGGGGGGCAGGTTCTTGGAGCCCATCTGCTCAATTATAGCTGCTGCACCCCTGTGCTAAAGTAGCTTCCTCTGTTTAGAATCAGCTGCCTGGGGAGGCTGTGAGCTCTACCCTTGGGACTGCTGTGGTTTCTGTTGGAAGTGAAGGACTTTGAGCTGTCTCTTGTCTCAATGACAGTGGAGGACAGACTAGTGAGTCAGAGGGCTAGAGGGTCAAGACATTGGGCATCCCTTCTCTACTGCTCTGACACTATCCCTTTGGAATGTAGATTGCTAATCTCAGGGACACTTCCTCCTTCCTCTCTCCCTTCTCTTCCTCTTCCTTCTACCTTGCAACATGGGAAGTCTCTCTCCCTGCACCATGTGTGCAGAGAGGATGCAGAATCCATCTGCATCCAGCTAGATAGATAGACTAGAGATCCTGACTCCTCACTTTCCTATCCAGAATGGAGTTTTCTAATAAATACCATATATATGGATTTGAAACTATGAACTGGCTCCAAGTTACTTTACTCTCAGCACACACGCATGCCTAACCAAATTCCGCTGTGCTGTGCCTCTGTGCACTCTGCTATAATGAAAAAGGGTTTCTCCTGCCAGAGAGAATTCCCAACAGTTTCAGCCCCCAGCCTTGCTGCCCCCCCCTCCACTCCATGTGGGTAGTCTAGCTATGCACTGGGGCACACTGATCTCGGGGCCTGCCCACAGGCTGTGATGTTGTGCTCCTGTCTCTCCCCAGAATGTGGAGCTTCACTTAGCCCAAAATGTGAGCTCAGGTGTGCCTCAGGGCTATTCTCCACAGCCCACCTGTGAAGCTCTGGGAGGGTGATGGGTGATCATTGTAGAGACGAACACATGAAGGAATTCAGATTTGCATTTTCCACATCCAGCCAGATTCAGGCTGAATCTGTTGTGGTGGCACTAGACGTGCTACTTCCTCTCATGTGAAGAAGAGGTAGACCTCTGAGAAGATGCCGTTGCCCTCAGGGCTGATTCTCACCACAACCCCAAGCATGGCAACTGCTGCTCATGTGGACTTAGGAACATGCACAGAAACATAGGAAGCTGCCATATACCGAGTCAGACTACTGGTCCATCTTGCTCAGTATTGCCTACACAGACTGGCAGCGCCTTCCCCAAGGTTGCAGGCAGGAATCTCTCCCAGTCCTATCTTGGAGATGCTGCCAGGGAGGGAACTTGGAACCTTCTGATGCTCTTCCCAGAGTGGCCCCATCCCCCTAAGGGGGATATTTCCCATTCAAATGCAAACCAGGGTAGGTCCTTCTTAGCAAAGGGGCAACATGCTCGCTACCACAGGACCAGCTCTGCTCTCCTAATGTGCTGATGTTCCCAACCTGGAGAAAGGTGGCTGTGCTCAAGTAAGTCCCTTTGCAAGTGACAGAGAAGGAGTCATGACTCTGAAAGCTACGAGGGTGTGCTGAAAAGTTCTAGGCCCAACCAAGAAGGGAATGACCTAGAGCCATGAAACTTACATGCTATTTCACATATTCACCCCAAAGTTCAACAAAATTGGCACATCGTTTCTCAAGTTGCTTTAACCCTTCCAAAAATAAAAAAAATTCTGATGTCTGTTCATTAAAATACTGCTCTGCTACTTCAATCATCTCCGAAACATTCAAAAATTTCCTCCCTTTCGAACTCTTTTTAAGGTTTGGAAACAGGAAATGGAGCAAGATCTGGTGAGTAGGGTGGATGGTCTATGCACTAAAACCCCAAATTCTTCAAAACATCCATCGTCTTGCCAGCCTTATGAGCAGGTGCATTGTCCTGCAAAAAGAGAACACCTTTCCACCACTTCCCTTGCCATTTTTCTTTCAACGTCTCCTTTAATCGGCAAAGCAAGTTAGAGTAGTATTCTGCATTAACTGTTTGGCCTTTCTGAAGATAGTCAGTCATCAAAATACCTTCCTTATCCCAAAAAAACAAGGCCATGACCTTTCCTGCTGACCTTTGGGTCTTGAATTTCTTAGGCCATGGAGAGTCCGAGTGCTGCCACTGCAAGGACTGTCGTTTGGTCTCCGGATCATAGTGGTGCAACCATGTTTCATCAACAGTGATGAGTCGTTCCAAAAAATTATCACTAGATCGCTCAAAATGCTTCAAAGTCAACTTGGAGGTGTCTACTTGATATCGTTTCTCATTGGCATTCAAACATTTTGGCACCCACTTGGCTGACAGCTTCTGCATACCCAACTGCTCATGAATTATAAACTCAATATGCTCCCTGGATATCCCTAGTGTCTCAACAATTGTTTTAGCCAAGATTCGCTGCTCTGCCAAAATCAGGTCATGAACATGATCAACAATTTCAGGAGCTGACACTGTTGAAGGCCTCCCAGATCTTGCTGCATCTTCGGTCTCGAAATCGCCACGCTGGAAGTTGGCACACCACTTCTTCACAGCTGAGTATGATGGATGCTTGTCACTCAATGTTTGCATCATACACTCATGGATTTCCTTTAGAGTTTTCTTCTGCAGGAGCAGGAACTTCATGATGGCCCGGAGTTCAACACTTGAAAATTCCACACTTTTAATTGACATGGTTCTTTCAATGATCTGAAAAAGATTCAAAACTTAGTGCTACGATCCTGCAAATTGGCACTTTAAAATATAAAAGAACACTCTTTCCAGCTACAGTGAAAAAATTATGCTCAGATTTTGGGAAGTGGGTCGGGCCGAGAACTTTTCAGTGCACCTTCATAGTCGGATGGATCTTAAAGCACAATGGACTTTCCCAGGAGTGGGACCAAGAGTGACTTTTCAGCAACCGGTTGAGAGCCCTTCACAATCCCTGCTAGCATGCAGCGTGCACAGAATGTGGTGTGCGTCCCAGGCCCCCATGTGTGCACAAGGCCATCCCTGAGCGTAGCCCTGGGCATGCTGCACCACCAGCACCAGCAGCTTTGCTGAGGATCAGCCCAACCTCGGCAAGCAAAAGGGGCATCTCTGCACATGATGAGTGGCTGCTGCTGCTGCTGCTGCTGCCATCATGGGGAGGGCCTCACGGATTGTCCCTTGGCTACGGCACTCAGGAGGGCCGATGGAGCACTACTCAGAAGGATAACCAGCCAGCAGCCTCCCTGGCTTGCACTGACGATGACTCTTGAGCAAAGGTCCTGGATTCTGCGGTCTTCCTTGCAGCATTATCTCTGCTCTGCCTGGGATTTCGGGTGAGTTTGCCTCTCCAGATAAAGAGCCAGAAGCAGATTAGAGCGTTTCCCATGAAGGGATGACAGACGGTTCTTTTTTGCTCCCATAAAGGGATTTTTAAAAAATCAGATTGAGGGAGGGAAAACAAGGCAGGCAGCACGATTGCTTTGCCCCTTCGCTCTGCAGGATTTCGCTGGTCGGAAAAGAGAAACCAGGAGGAGACGTCCTCTTACCACCCTTGAAGATTTTGTTCCTGGAGGTCAGGGAAACGCGGCTGCACCAATATGGCAGATCAAACTCCCTGAGCTCCAGGGGGATTTCCCTGTGCCCAAAGGCATGTGCCCAGCTGAGACCCTGAGCAGCAGTCCCTGGGCAGTCTCTGAGCAGGTTCATCTCAGGGATGAAGAGAGGCAGCGAGAGGGGGAGGGAGCGAGGGAGGGAGGAGAGGTCCAAGGAGGAAGCCCCAGGCCAGCTGGCCTCTTCCTGTGAGGATGCTGAGGGAGCAGCAGCTGCCCTTCTGAAGGGGAGGAACAGAACCACCATCAGTGGTCCTTGCTGAAGAAGTGCCTCCAGGAGAGAGCTTCCTGAGGGGGCTCGGAGGGGGGGGGAGTCGTGTTCCTGCAGTTCTCATTGCAGGAGAGAAGAAGGCATGAGGAGCAAAGAGAAGCCACGGTGACCTTGGGCGGCGGGGGTGGGTGGGGTTGAGCCATCTCAGTAGCATCGCTCTGTTTCTGCTAGAAGGGGTTCTGCTGAAGCATCAGGGCGCTGTCCAGATTACACTCTGTTCAGCAGTGACATACTTTGGCTTGGCAGGATCATTTTGAAAATGTAAATAGCTTGCTCAGCCCAAATACAGCTATTTTATTTGTGACACACATGCAGCATTTGTGACTAATACGCAAGGATAAGATCCAAAAGTAGGCACTGGAAATGTGAACGGCACCTTGAAGACCATGCAGGGTCTGCAAGGTTGAAACACAGGCAGCACGGAAGCACACTTAACGGACACGTAGTGACACTGTTGTAGTGTGCAATCTGGAAAGCACCCAGGTGAGATATATGGGCTCATTCATGATTGTGCTAATTCCAAAACCAGTCAATGTAACTACTCTGGATGCGGAAAAGTCTCCACTTGATGATGTTTCCCTGTCAAGTTTCACACGATAAGACCATTTTATGAGAGCACCAGCTAGGTGGCCAGATCTATTTACTAATTACATTATTTCAGAATGTGATGATGTGTGATCTGACCCCATGGGGGAGGGTATATTCTATGACCATTTTAGCCTGTAATTACTAATTTGTGTGTGATGGGGAGGGATCACCCATCGGTAACCCTTCCCAGGCCTGGCATCAGGGCAGCTGCAAAGGGCCCTCAGAAGGATCCCTTGCAGAATCCCAAGAACATAAGAACAGCCCTGCTGGATCAGGCCCAAGGCTTCTCTAGTCCCGCATTCTGTTTCACACAGTGGCCCACCAGATGCCACTGGAAACCTACAGGCAGGAGTTGAGGGCGTACCCTCTCTCCTGCCATTACTCCCTTGCAACTGCTCCTAAGAGGCATCCTGACTCTGAGGCTGGAGGTGGCCTATAGCCCTCAGACTAGAAGCCATTGAGAGGAGACCTGTCTGCCATGAATTCATCTAAACCCCTCTTAAAGCCATCCAGGCTGTTGGCTGTCACCACATCATGTGGCAGCGAATTCCATAGGTTGGTTACACATTGTGTGAAAAAGTACTTCCGTTTGCTGGTCCTAGACCTCCTGGCAATCAGTTTCATGGGATGACCCCTGGTTCTAGTGTGATGGGAGAGGGAGAAGAATCTCTCTCTCTCCACTTTCTCCACACCATGGATGATTTTATAGTCCTCTATCATGTCTCCCCGCAGTCATCTTTTTTCTAAACTAAAAAACCCCAGGTGTTGTAGGCTTGCCTCATAAGGAAGGTGCTCTAGGTCCCTGATCATCTTGGTTGCCCTTTTCTGCACCTTTTCCAGTTCTACAATGTCCTTCTTCAGATATGGTGACCAGAACTGTACACAGTACTCAAAATGTGGCTGCACCATAGATTTGTATAAGGGCATTATGATATTAGCAGTTTTATTTTCAATCCCCTTCCTAATGATCCCTATCATGGAATTGGCCTTTTCTACAGCTGCCGCACATTGTGCTGAAACTTCCAATGAGCTGGCCACCACAACCCCAAGATCTCTGTCCTGGTCACTCACCACCAGTGTATATGTGAAGTTAGGGGGTGGGGGGTTGCCCCCAAATGCATCACTTCATACTTGCTAACTTTGAACCACATTTGTCATCTTGTTGCCCACTCCCCCTGTTTGGAGAGATCCTTTTGGAGATCCTCACAAGCTTCTTTGGATTTCACTACCCTAAATAGCTGGGTGTCACCTGCAAATTTGTCCACTTGGCTACTTATTCCCATTTCTAGATCATTTATGAATAAATTAAAAAGCACTGGTCCCAGCACAGATCCCTGGGGGACCCCACTTCTTCCCTCCATTGTGAAAACTCTCCATTTATCCCTACCCTCTGTTTCCTGTCCTTCAACCAGTTACCGATCCACACATGAACCTGTCCTCTTATTCCATGACGCCTAGGTTTTTTCAAGAGTCTTTGATGAGGAACTTAATCAAAAGCTTTTTGAAAGTCCAAACATACTATGCCACCTGGATCACCTTGATCCACACACCTGTTGACACTCTCAAAGAACGCCCAAAGGTTGGTGAGGCAAGATTTCCCTTTGCAGAAGCCTTGCTGGCTCACTCCCAGTCCCAGCAGGGTCTGTTCTTCTATATGCTCAACAATTTTATCCTTGAAGATGCTTTTCATCAATGTGTCTGTAGCGGACATTAAGATAACCATCCTGTAATTTCCTGGATCCCCCTCGAATCCCTTTTTGAAAATCGGTGTTACCTTGGCTGTTTTCCAGTCCTCTGGTGCAGAGCCTGACTCGGGGGGTGGGGGGGAGGAGGCCAGCGGTGGCCTGGGTTCAGCGCACTGTAGCAGCCCCCTAGCCCCGCCCCCTGTCTCAGCATCTGACATCAGGCTCAGGGGCATCGTTTAGCTTGCAAATGAAGCCGCGCAGCACCGTTTGCAGGGGGAAATGGGCCAGCACCACATTTGCAGTATGGCCGAAGCAGCTCTTCCTGCCAAACTCTTTTCGCCTCCCTTATTGTCTCCTTGCATTTCTTTTGCCAGAGTTTGTGTTCCTTTCTCTTCCCTTCATTTGGCAGGCCTTCCAAGTTCTGAATGAAGCCTTCTTCCTCTTTAGAGCTTCCTTGACTTTACTTTTTAGCCATGCTGGCATCCTCCTGGACTTTGTGACACCTTTCCTCCTTTTGGGTATACATTCTAACTGGGCTTCTATTATTGTGGTTTTAAATAAACTCCATGCATTCTGGAGCAACAGACTGGCAGCAACTTCTCCAAGGTTGCAGGCAGGAATCTCTCTCATCCCTATCTTGGAGATGCTACCAGGGAGGGAACTTGGAACCTTCTGCTTTTCTCAGAGCGGCTTCATCCCGGGGAAGGAAGAAGGGAACCGCTTGGGTGGGGCACTGACTGTGCTGTTTTTGCCTCTGCCCCACCTTTCCTCCAGGTGTGTTAGATCTCCTCTGGGCTGCTGCTGCTCCTGGGGCTCTGCTGCTATATAGGGCAGGCTGGCCCAAGGGCTCTCGTCCTTGTGGCTCTCAGCTGTGGGGCGAGCTGCCGGGGGCCCCAGAAGACCTTCCTTCCTGCTACAAAGAAGTCAGCAAGAGTTTGAACAAGAGACTGCATAAGTCTGGATTTAGGTTGTTTTTAAAAAAAATCTAGCCAAGGATCTGTGGTTGGTTAGGCTGGGGAGATGTGTCTGGGAGAGCAGAAAAGTGGGGATGGAGTGGGGGCAGCACTATCACAGGCAGTGGGCAGAGGGAGGTATGGCGGTGGGAGTTGGGCAGGCTGTTACAGGGGGAAACGGTCCAGGCAATTGAGGCCTGTTCCTTTTTCCAGCTCTCCTCCCAACCCTGAGACCCCTGGGAGCTCTGAGAACACTCCCTCAAGGATTAGGGTGCTGCTGCTGAATGCAAGGTCGGTTAATGCTAAAACATCTCTCATCCACGATTTGATTGTGGATGAGCAGGCTGACCTGGTATGTGTGATGGAGACCTGGCTGGATGAACTGGGTGGGATTGATCTCTCTCAACTCTGTCCTCCAGATCGTGCAACAGCCCCGCCTCGAGGGTCAGGGAGGGAGCGTTGTGGTCATCTATCGAGAGATCTTTCCCATTTCCAGGTGCCCGGTCAGGCAATCTCAGAATTTCGAGTGTTTGTCCTTGAAGGTGGGCCTCCGAGATAGGCTGGGGATTCTGTTGGTGTACCAACCACCCCGCTGCACTTCAGTCTCCCTACCTGAGCTGGCGGGGGTGGTCTTGGAGGTGGCCTTGGGTTCCCCCAGGCTTATTGTTTTGTGGGATTTCAATGTCCATGCTGAGGCCCCCCCTAGTAGGAGAGGCTCAGGATTTCATGGCCTCCATGGCAACCATGGGCCTATCTCAGCTGGTATTGGGCCCTACCCACGTGGCGGGACATACTCAGGATCTGGTTTTTGCCAACCGGGAAATAAATGATCTGGAGGTGGGGGGATTTGAGATGACTCCCTTGTCATGGACAGATCATCATCTGGTGGGGTTTAGTTTCACTGCTCCGTCTGCCCTCTGCAGGGGTGGTGGGCCGATTAGGATGGTCTGCCCCCAGAGGCTTATGGATCCGCTTGGATTCCAGACAGCCCTTGGGGAGTTTCCAGTGTCCAGAGCTGGTGACCCTGTTGAGGCCCAGGTCAATCTCTGGAATGGAAAGATGGCCCGGGCTGTTGACACGGTTGCTCCTAAACGCCCTCTCCAGCTCAGTAGAGCCCGATCTGCTCCTTGGTTTTCCTCGGAGCTTAGGGTGATGAAACGACGGCTGGAATGATGCTGGAGGAAGAGTTGTGATGAATCCGACTGAACACGGGCTAGGGTCCATTTTAGGGACTACGCCGTGGCGGTGGGGGCGGCGAAGAAATTGCATCTGCTCAGTGCAGACAAACAGAGCTGTTTCATGTGGTAAAAACATTGCTCCACACATCCCCCCAGGTAATGGGTCAGGAATCATCTACAGCTCATTGTGATCAGTTTGCTTGCCACTTTGCGGATAAGGTCGCTCGCATCCGTGCCGATTTGGATTCCAGAGTTTGGCAGTTCCGGCAGACGTGCCTCTGGTACCATCTGGTCCCGTTGTGTTGGACTCTTTTCAGTTAGTGCGGCCTGAGGATGTGGACAAGATCCTGGGCAGTTTGTGGACGACATTGTGTGCTCTTGACCCTTGCCCTTCATGGCTAATAAAAGCTGCCAGGGAGGGGACAGGTAGATGGTTGGAGATGACTATTAATGCTTCATTAAGGGAGGGCAGGATGCCACTGTGCCTCAAGGAGGCGGTGGTAAGACCATTATTAAAAAAGCCCTCCCTTGATTCCTCCAACCCGGTCAACTATAGACTGGTCTCTAACCTTCCCTTTTGGGGCAAGGTGATAGAGCGTGTGGTGGCATCCCAGCTGCAGAGGGTCTTGGATGATACGGATTATCTGGACCCTTTTCAATCTGGCTTCCGCCCTGGGTATGGGACTGAGACTGCCTTGGTCGCTCTAGTGGATGACCTACGCCGGGAACTAGACAGGGGGAGTGCATCCCTGTTGGTTCAAATTGTCAGCAATATGCGGATGACACTCAGCTCTATCTCTCCTTCTCATCTGATCCTAGAGAGGCGGTGGATGTCCTGAATCGGGGGCTGGAGGCCGTGATGGGTTGGATGTGAGCTAATAAACTGAAATTGAATCCGGACCAGACAGAGGTACTGTTAGTCAGTAGGAGAGCCAATTGGGATGAGGCGATTCTACCGGTTCTGGATGGGGTTGCACTCCCCTTGAAGGAGCAAGTATGCAGCTTGGGGGCACTACTGGACCCGGCTCTGCTTTTGGAAGCTCAGGTGGAGGCGGTGGCCAGGGGTGCCTTTGCACGGCTTCGGCTGGTGCGCCAGCTGCGTCCCTTTCTCGAGAAGGCAGATCTGGCCACGGTTACCCATGCCTTAGTCACATCGCGGCTGCATTACTGTAACGCGCTCTACGTGGGGCTGCCCTTGAAGAATATCCGGAAACTGCAGCTAGTGCAAAACACGGAAGCTAGGGTTTTATCTGGAGCTGCCCGATGGGAGCACATGACACCCATTCTGAAAGAGTTGCACTGGCTGCCAGTTCATTTCCGGGTCCAATTCAAGGTGCTGTTTTTGACCTTTAAAGCCCTTAATGGTTTGTGCCTGGGGTATCTGAGGGACCGCCTGCTCCCAAGGGTTGCTGCTCGCTCGATGAGGTCATCTGAGGGGGCTCTGCTCCGAGTGCTGACAATGAGGGAGGCTCGGCTGTCGTGCTCTCGGGACAGGGCCTTCTCTGTTGCTGCCCCCAGACTTTGGAACGCTCTCCCAGTGGCCATTCGCTCCTCGGACTCCATCAGTTTTTAGAAAGCTTGTTAAATCTTGGCTTTTTATACAGGCTTTTACATGATTGTTTTTATTGCTGCTTCTATGTGCTTTTACCTGTGTATAGTTTTTTATGCTTGTATTTTTATAGGTTTTCAATTTGGTGTTTTTTGTTTTTTTTAGCTTAATATTTTTATTGTCATTTTATTGTATGATTTTTACTTTTGTAAACCGCTTTGAGATTGATTTTAATGAAAGGCGGTATATAAATTCAACACTAAATAAATAAATAAATAAATAAATAAATCCCCTGAAGGGAAGATCTTACAGTGCTTCCACATCAAGTTTCCCATTCATATGCAACCAGGGTGGACCCTGCTTAGCTAAGGGGACAAGTCATGCTTGCAAACTCTTCTGAAGTTTCTTCTTGTGAAATTCAGTGTGTCTGTTTTAGACTTCCTTGGTGATTCTCTCCTCACATGTATGCTGAATTTCATCAAACTATGGTCACTCTTCCCTGAAGCTTCCACAACACTGAGGTCCTGGACACCACTCAGGTTTAAATCCAAGGTTGCCTTCTCTCTGGTTGGTTCCATGGCCAACTGTTCTAGGACACAGACTTGAAATCTGGCCTCTCTGTCTGTAGCACGTTCCCTTTCAGGCCTTGTATTGTCACCCACAGAGTTTCTGTGGGGGACTCTGGTCTTCCTAGGTTTTCTAGCTTGTGAGATTCTATCCTTTAACATACAGTGGAACTTAGGAACTTAGGAAGCTGCCATATAATGAGTCAGACCATTGGTCTATCTAGCTCAGTATTGTCTTCACAGACTGGCAGCGGATTCTCCAAGGTTGCAGGCAGGAATCTCTCTCAGCCCTTTCTTGGAGATGCTGCCAGGGAGGGAACTTGGAACCTTCTGCTCTTCCCAAAGTGGCTCCATCCCCTGAGGGGAATATCTTGCAGTGCTTACACATCAAGTCTCTCATTCATATGCAACCAGGGCAGACCCTGCTTAGCTAATGGGACAAGTCATGCTTGCTACCACAAAACCAGCTCTCTTCTTTTATTGGCACTCCACTGCCAATTCTCCCCTCCCTGCCCTTTCTATAGAGTTTCTATCCAGGGATAACAGCGTCCCCCTGGTTCTCACTGTTCCACCAGGTTTCTCTGATTCCCAATATATTTATGTTTTCATTAGCAAGCAAGCACTCCAGCTTGCCCATCTTGCCTCGGAGGCTTCTTCTGGCATTTATTTATTTAATAAATTTATAGCCTGCCCAAACTTACGTCTCTGGGCGGCTAACTATTATTATTATTATTATTATTATTATTATTATTATTATTATTATTATTATTATTTCTATACCACCCTTCCAAAAATAGCTCAGGGCGGTTTACACAGAGAAATAATAAATAAATAAGATGGCTCCCTGTCCCCAAAGGGCTCACATTCTAAAACGAAACATCAGATAGACACCAGCAACAGTCACTGGAGGTATTGTGCTGGGGGTGGATAGGGCCAGTTACTCTCCCCCTGCTAAATAAAGAGAATCACCACAGTCAAAGGTGCCTCTTTGCCCAGTTAGCAGGGGTTCTTAATGATTAAAGCACATATAAAAGTTAAAATAGTTAAACATATAACAACACATATAAAAGTTAAAATAATACAATAATTTAAAAACCATAAAATTAAACAAACAGTATTTTTTTTAATTAAAAACCTGAGAACGCTTGGGCATATAAGCACCTACATAGTGAATCTCTTACCTGGTGTGTGATTTCTTTCTTTTGGCCATTTGATCTCTTTGACCAGCTAGCAGAACCTTCTGTCTGCCTTTTACCTGGTTCTACTCTGTCCCCTTCTGGTTCATCTGATGCATTTACAGCCTCACACCTTAAGGGATGGCATTTGACGAATCTGGGTACTGCCCAGCTCGTGTCAGTTATTTCCCAGACATCATTAAAGCTGCTCTGTGACCTTTTTGATTTTAAGTGCCAGCAGTCTGGTTCTATCCATCTTTGTTCAAGTGGAGCCCACCCCTTTTGTTCAGGCTTGTTTTGTCCAAAAATGTATCCCAGCGCCTATGAAATCGAAACCCTTCCTCCAGGCACCACAATCTCATCCACTCATTGAGTCGCCTCAGCTCTCCCTGTCTCGCTGGCCCTGCGTGTGGAACAGGCAGCATTTGAGAATGCTACCTTGGGGGTCCTGGACTTCACTATGCTACCTAGCAGCATAAATTTGAGTTCCAGGACCTCCCAGCTGCATTTCCCAACAGTGCCGACATGCACCACAACAGCTGACTCCTCCTCAGCACTGCCTAATAGTCTGCAGACTTCTCACCAGGTAGGCAAGTCACCATGCAATCTACACATGCATAGGGATGTGCAAGCAAGAAGATGCAGGACTGAACTGGTCTGAAGTCAAACTAGTTCAGTTCAAAGGCTTTGGGGTTGAGCTGAACCACTCCCAGTTCAGCTGGACCCTGGACCAAAACACACACACACACGCCCATTCAGGGGGTTTGCGGACCTTTTACAGATTTTTTAAAACAAATTTAAACTTACCCCCACTGGGGGACTTCTCCAAGGTGGCAGCGAGGGGGGGGGTCTGTGGAAGTTCCCCCTCCCCCCACCAGACTTCCTCCCTTCAAAAACGATACCATTCGGCCGTTCTTCGGCCCATTCAGGCCTTTCCCCCAGAGCAGTGGCCACACAACCAGCAAAAATCAGGCTAGGCTCCCCTAGCCCGATTTTTGCTGGTCATGAGAATAGTCTCAATGTTTGTTTGAAAGTTCGGTCTTAGCTGAAATTGTCATCTATTCAACAGTTTAAACTTTCTTTCCTGAGAATATAAAAGAGGGAGTAGTACTTACCTTCTCTTCTCACTGGGCTCCATATGATCAAGAGGGGCTCCTTTCAAGCTCCCACATACACTTCCCTGCTAAACTCCATGCAAAGCTCCTATGATACCTGTTAGCCAATTCCTGTTTGCTAATTTCTGGTCGATAATCTCCCTAGCTGCCTCCACTTATGTAGAGAGTAGCCTTCAATCTGAGGCAACCAGGCTAATCAAGAAGATGGCCCCTCCTACCAGGTGTGACTCACTTAAACCCTAGCTGGCTCCTCTCACAGTCTCCCTCCAGGCAATCCTGAGACCACCTTAGTGCCCAGAACCTTCGTGTGCTGGTAGCTGCAGAACTACTCTCGAGGCCATGCAATTAGCAGGAAGGGACCTTTGGGGGCAGTTTGCTAAGTCCCGCCCCCCAAACTTGCAGTTGTCTCTGACTCTTCCGCTCATCAAATGGTCAATAGTGATATTGCCATTCACTCTGATCATTTCCCCAGATGGCTAGCCATGACCCATGGCAGCGCTGCATGACCATGCCTTGATCCTTCCTTCCTTTACGGAAAGAAGAAGGCTGTGTATTTAAGTCTTTGCTAGTCTGCCTGGTGGGCAGATGGCAATGCAGGCATCTTCTGTTCAGCTAGTTGGCAAATGATGAGTTCTGGTTCTGGATTTACAAGGCCTGCCTGATGCTGCAGAGCTCTGATGTGACCTAGCAGCTTCAGGACAGGGTTGAGGGCTGTTGGCTTAAGTGGAGTCTGCAGACACTTGGCTTTGATCTAGGATGCTCCTGGCTAGGGATGTGCAAACTGATTCAACCACAAATTGATTAGGGTCGAATCAGGGGTGATTCGATGATTTAACCCCAAATTGAATCACCATGGGGGAAAGGGGGGACCAGATTTGGGGTAGAATAGAAACCAGCTCTCCCCGCCATTATGGGGCCCATTATTCAAGCAAAGAGGGCCTCAAAATGGTGCTCGAATTGCTACAATCAGTTCAGGTCAAATTGGGGTGATGCATCAAGGCAGCTGACCAAGCCAGCTGCTTTTGAGGAATCAGTTGGAGTGGGGGGGCTGAGATTTGATTCAACCTTGAATTGAATCACAGAAATTGCTTCATGCCCACCCCTACTGCTGTCCTAGATGGGCCTTGAGGGCTGTTCCTCATTCATTCATTCATCCTATTTGTATACCACCCAAAACACAAGTCTCTAAAACATTACAACAATTTAAAATTTGAAAGGTTAAAACTATTAAAAATCAAACAATTAAAACAGTATCTAATTAAAAGCCTGGGTGAACTGCCTTTTAAAAAGTTGTAAGAGATGGGGAGGCTCTTATTTCAGCAGGAAGCATGTTCCAAAGCCTCAGGGCAGAAATGGAGAAGGCCCGTCCCCGAATAGCCACCAGATGAGCCGAAGCCAACTGCAGATGAACCTCTCCTGATGATCTCAATGGGCGGTGTGGTTCATCGCAAAGAAGATGTTCTCTTAAATACCCAGGCCCCAAGCTATTTATATAGGTTATAACCAAGACCTTGTGTTTTACCCAGAAGCTTATCGGCAACCGGTTTAGATCTTTCAAGATAGGAGTGATATGATCTGTCTTCCTGAGATGACTCAGAGACCAACCTGGCCGCCGCATTCTGGACTAACTGCAGTTTCCAGACTACGTACAAAGACAGCCCCACATAGACCGCACTGCAGTAGTCAAGTCTGGAGGTGACCAGAACATATACTACTGTTCTGAGGTCATTTATCTCAAGAAACAGATGCAGCTGGCATATCAGCCAAAGCTGATAAAAGGCACCTGCCTCAACCACTGCCACTGCCTCAACCTGGGACACCAGGGAGAGGTTTGTGTCCAGAAGCACCCCCAGACTGCATACCTGTTCCTTCTGGGGAAGTGTGACCCCATCCAGAACTGGCAGATCAAAATCATCTCTCGAGTTCCGACCCTGCACAATAAGTACCTCCGTCTTATCTGGATTCAGCCTCGACAGTATTGAAAGCCGCCAAGAGGGCCAAAAGGATCAACAGAGTCACACTTCCTCGGTCAATTCCCAATTGGAGATAATCCATTAGGCCGACCAAGGCAGTCTCCACCCCATAGCCCACCCGAAAGCCTGTCTGAAATGGGTCTAGATAATCAGTTTCATCCAAAACTGCCTGGAGTTGGGAGGCCACCACCCTCTCAATTACCTTGCCCAACCTCGGAAGGTTTGAGACAGGCCTATAGTTGCTCAACTACGAGGGATCCAATGCAGGCTTCTTCAAAGGATACTCATACTGTTTGAAGACTGGAAATAAAAAGGAGATCAAACTGCAGTGGGAAGAAGATCACAGTCCTCTTGCCAGCTTTTTTCATGCTCCTCTTGTTTGCATGGTCCGAACACCACTTTCCCCCTCATAGAGCCATGACGCTTCCTGCCCCACGAGCTGGGCCCCTGCAGCAGCCCTTGGGTGCCTCTTCGCCCCGGGCACCTTTGCCCACTTAGCAGCTGCCACATACACAGGTAGCAGGCTTATTAATGATCTATCTCTGGAATCTGGATGCCGACATTGCATAATTACATTTAAATGGCTGAAACCTGCTAAGACCTTTTATTGCATAATCAAATGTATTTAAATCATGCTACGAGGAAACAGGGAGGGCATAAATTTCACACCAAGTTAGCAACATCTCCAGGTGTGGAGCAGCTGACTCTGCATTCATCTCAGTCTCTGGAAGATTTCTGTCTCCCCAACAGGAGGGCAAAGGGAGAGTAAGTCATCTGTGTGAGAGGACCTCTGCTGCCTTTGCAGAGCTCAGCATTCTCCACCCATCAAAGGCCTTCTGCCACGCTTTCCTGCTAGCAAACAGGAGGGCCTTGCAGGAGTGAAAGACGTTCCCTGGCTTGCTGGCAGCTTGGGAAGATCCAGTGGTCTCATCCATTGCTTCAGAAGGCAGGCAGTTCTCCAGATGGGTTCAGAAGTACAAAGAAGCAGGAGGACAGGTAGCATCCTCATGTGCAAAGCATCTCCCCAGATGTATAGGGGATAGTCCTCTGCTGGGGAGGAGTTGTGAGCCCCTCTCCCCACTTTGAGCATTACACAGCAGATCACGGAAAGAGAAAACTGAAGGTTCCTGGTGCTTTCCTTTGCCTGCCTCTGGGCAGCAGCCTCTGCTTGGGTGCACGCCAGGTTTGCACAACTCTGGCCCTCCTGCAGAGGTCGGACTACAGCTCCCATCATCTTTGACTACTGGCCATTGCAGCTGGGGATGATGAGAGCCATAGTCCAACATCCGCAGGATGACCAAAGTAGCGCAGCCCTGGTGCAGACAAAGTGCTTCATCATCATTCTCATAGTCTTCATTTCCACAAATACTCTTTTGAAAGATTGCTAGGCCAACTTGTTAGGAGAAAAAGGCTAAAGCAACTCGATGTGTTTGGCTGGAGAAAAATGACTAAAGAGGGGGCAGGACATTGCTGGTGCAGTAGATTGGGCTAATTCATGGAGGATAAATTTATCAATGGGTGCCAGAATGGAGCTGCCACATTTAGTGGAAGTATACCGTGTTTCCCCGAAAATAAGACAGTGTCTTATATTAATTTTAGCCCCCAAAAATGCACTAGGGCAATTAGCGGTACATCAGAAATTACTGCTAGGTCTTACTTTCGGGGTAGGTCTTATTTTCGGGGAAACAGGGTATCACTTGGTAGGGTTGCAATGGCAACCTTGGAAAGGATATTTAGATGCTGTGACGTGTCTATATCCACAAAGATTAGAATTGTTCGGACAATTGTTTATCCTGTGACACTCTATTGATGCAAAAGCTGGACTTTGAAGAAGCAAGATAGAAAAAGTATTTGAACTTTGTTGCTGGAGAAGACTTTTGGGGATACCATGGACAACCAGGAACATGAACAAATCAATCCAGAATTTGCACTCGAGGCACAAATGACCAGGCTCAAACGATCATACTGGACACATTATGTGAAGACCCAGCTCCCTTGAGAAGTCCATAATGCTGGGGAAAGTGGAAGGAAAGAGAAGAAGAGGATGACCAGCAGCAAGGTGGATGGACTCAATTACGACAGCAGTGAATGCACCACTGAGAGACCTGAAAGGCCAAGTTGAAGACAGGTCATCCTGGGGAGAATCTTTCTCTATGTGGTCGCTAAGAGACAACACCAACGTGATGGCAATCAATCAATCAATCAATCAATATCTTGCATTGCAGCTGCAGGATGACACCAGTGCGCTTCAACTTGGAAAGACAGCCCACTGAGCTCCCTCTGAACTCACTGCCGAGTAGTTGTGCATAAGACTGCTGCCCTCATCACAAAAGGCTCACGCTCTGCCAGAGGTCCAAAGGTCGCTCTGCTACTAACTTCCCCCTGTCCATCCTGCACAACACATTGTGATACATACAGCTATACTAACCAGATCACCACTGACTGATTTGCGACAGAATTGTCCCCTCTGGTGCGATCCTGCCTGTCCACTGAGGTCATCGCGAGAGTCCCTCCTGCCTGTCTGGTTCCTGTCAGCATTAGGATTTCTGGGGATGAGTGAGGGGGCATCCTCTGTTGTGGCTCCTACCCTTTGAAACACCTGGCCTTGGGAGATCCAGCTGACCCCCCCACCCCCACCCCCACCCACCCCGTCCTTGATGGCTTTGTAATTTCCCCTGAACTTTTTCTTAAATTTTGGCAGCCGATTGGCCTGAAGGTTGGTGAAGGCTGAGAGTTCTCTTGCTGTTGCAATTCACATTTGCTGCTTATTTGCTTTTACTGACCTTCTGATCTTTGATCTTTGGATGTGAGCAGCCTTGAGTGGTTCTCACTGTCACTCAAAGGCAGGATGCAAGAATTCTTAAGACATCTGTCTTAAGAGACGCTGCAGCCAGGCCAGTGTCTCTCAGGCCTCGTTCCCTGATGCCGGCTCCTTTCTGTGGACAAATAGGAGTCTAAAGGCAACTTCAAATGAGGCTGCTGTCTCTCTTGGTGCTGCGGAACAGCCTTCAATGGGCCTGGCAGGACAATATTGGGTCAGATCCGTTTTTTTTTAAAAAAAGGTAGTAAAACAAGATCTGGGCAAGCATAAGAGCAGCCCTGCTGGATCAGGCCCAAGGAGGCCTCCCTAGTCCGGCATCCTGTTTCACACAGTGGTGGCCCACCAGGTGCCGCTGGGAAGCCCACAAGCAGGAGGTGGAAGGGGCCGGCCCTCTTGGCTGCTGCCCTCCAGCTGGTGCTCAGAAGCAGCCTGCCTGTGAGCCTGGAGGCGGCCTCTAGCCATCAAGATAAGTGGTCCTGCCCCAGTGCCAATTTTTATTTCCTTTATTTATTGTTAAATTTATATACTGCCTTTCATTAAAACAATCACAAGGTGGTTCACACACAAAAATTAAAACAAGACTATTAAAATAGAAAATTAAAATATTAAGCTAAAAACAAACAAACATGAATTTGACTAGAAAGATTTCAAATACAAGCATAAAATAACCACACAACATACAATATACAAAGAAGCAGCAGCAAAGACAATCATATAAAAGCCTGGGTACAAAGCCAAGATTTAACACGCTTTCTAAAAACTGGGAGGGAGACGGAGGAGCGAATAGCCACCAGGAGAGCATTCCAGAGTCTGGGGGCAGCCACAGAGAAGATTCGTGCTGCCTGCAGGCT
The DNA here is from genome assembly GCF_027244095.1 of Hemicordylus capensis. NCBI lineage: Eukaryota > Metazoa > Chordata > Lepidosauria > Squamata > Cordylidae > Hemicordylus > Hemicordylus capensis. Next base: position 2,827,373 of record NC_069660.1, on the reverse strand, counting down.
GGCCATTCATCAGGTAGAGCTGCATGGTTAACTGCATGGCTCTACCTGATGAATGGCCAGCTGGCAGGCAGTACAGGGCAGGAGAGAGAGAAGCCAATGGTGCTCTGGGACGCAGAGGCAGCTGTGCCTGCTTTGCCCCCCAGCTCATTAGGGCAAGGCACTCCCGTTCTTCTGACGGCAAATATTCACTGGCTATGCACATGATTGGAGGGTTATCCTGTGAATAGTTTATGCCTGTGTTGGGCACCCAGCGATTCTGGATTTCTGTATTCAATATCCTACTGTTCATAACTGGCACTCTTTGACAGCGAGGAGCACACGCCATGGAGCAGCAGGCTGGCTTTTGAGTTTCCGGCCCTCTTGGGATTCTGTTCTGCCTGGATTTGCCTCCCAAGGAAGCTGGGAAGCTCCTGCCGTGGAATTGGGTCATGGGGGGAGGTCGTGTTGTTGGCCTCAGCCACACCCACACGGTGGCTAGAAGTGGCCCCAAGGACACCTCCCCTCCCCCTCCCCAGGTAGCTATAAGTGGCAGAGGAAGACTAGGGTGGGCAAGATGGCCTTCACCTTGAGCTTCCTGTTGAGGAAGCACCGAGAAGCTTCCACTCACCGTTGCCTGTTGCTGGGAGGGAGGCCATCGCTCTTGAGAGGATTTGCAGATGGGTGCCAGAAACGCCTGCCGGTCAGCAGGGGGCGGATCTTGCAGGGTGGCCTTTGCCCTCACCAGTCAGCCCACCCCAAGCACAGCTGCAGTGTTCAAAACCAACCTCGCTTCCCCACTCCCTCCCCTCCTCCTGTCACGTCTTCACTCAGATGGCCTGTCATGGGGGATGGCGCTCCTCAAGTTATTTTAAGCACTAGGCCAACTTAATGGAAAGAACAGCCCTGCTGGATCAGGCCCAAGGAGGCCCATCTAGTCCAGCATCCCGTTTCCCACAGTGGCCCACTACCAGAAACCTCTGAGAAGCCCAAAGGCAAGAGGTGAGCACATGCCCTCTCTCCTGCTGTTGCTCCCCTGCAACTGGTATTGAGAGGCATCTTGTCTCTGAGGCTAGTGGTGGTCCATAGCCCTAGTTGCCTTTGACGGACCTCTCCTCCATGAATTTGTCCAAGCCCCTTTTAAAGCCATCCAAGCTGTGGCCATCACCACATCTTGTGGCAGAGGATTCCCTAGATTAATTATGCACTGTGTGAAAAAGTCCTTCCTTTTGTTGGTCCAAAATTTCCTGGCAGTCAGTTTCCTGGGAACAGTTTCTTGGTTCTAGTGCTGTGTATGTGCGAGAGAGGAATTCCTCTCTGTCCACTCTCTCCATGCCTAATTGCATACATCTCAATCATGCCTCCCCTTAGTCGCCTCCTTTCCAAAGTAAAGAGCCCAGATGCTGCAGCCTGGCCTCCTAAGGAAGGGGGCCACCCCTGAGCACTGCAGGGGGACTCAATGCTGTTTGGGGAGGGGCTGCCGCTCAGAGGGAGAGCGTCTGGCTTGAGTGCAGGCAGCCCCAGGTTCAATTCGTGGCCTCTCCCGACTCCAGCTAAAAGGGATCTCTGGCTGCAGGTGACGGGAAACCCCCTTTCCGAGGCCCGGAAAAGCTGTCAGGGCAGGCAACATGGGGCAAGGTAGACCAATGATGTGACTCCGTATCAGGCAGCTTCATAGCCAATGGCATTTGACAGAGGTGATGCAAAGGTAAGCATCATTTAACAGTGTATAAAATCTGAAAATGAATGTCTGCCCACCGCAGAACCATCAAGCAGTCCAAAGCGTTCAGACTGAGAATTAGACATTCCACAGACAGCAAATTCAGAACTTTCTTCACCATTTCACATTCAGGACTGGGAGTGGCACAACTGAACAGAGACCTCGCTGACTGCCCTGCTGGGATGTCCGTTCACTTCTGTTCTAGTCCCACTGGGGCAGCAGCACCCCCTGGCTAGGCATTCCTCAGGTAGTTTCACTACAGGCGGGGCATTCATCAGGTAGAGCTGTGCGGTTCGCCACACAGCTCTGCCTGACACATAGCCAGCCTGCAAGCAGACTGTCTGGGGCAAGAGAAAGAGGAGCCAACGGCGCTCCAGGAAGCAGAGGCAGCTGTGCCCCTCCCCGCATTCGGACCAGCCGCCTCCTGCTCCTGCAGGCACGGAATGACAAGCCCTGGGGGCAGTTGGGACCCAGACCTCAGGCTCCCCCTTGGCCTCCTCCTGATGCCCTGGCAGCGGCACCTGAAGTGGGGCATGCCCCCCCCTCCTCTTGCTCTCCTCTGTGCATTTCTGTGCATCATGAGATGACAATATTACCAGCAGCCGGCTATCAAACAAAAGACGACATTTTATTACACAAGCATGTTACAACAACGATAACAGCTCCATGGAGACAGCTGAGGGCAGATTTTAGATATAAAAGGAATAATCAGAAGGAAGGCTGTGCCAAGAATTTACAGCTAGAGCGGAGAGCGCTACCCGATTTATTCAATGGGAAAATAATGCCAGGCTGAAGATGGATTGGAACACCAGGGGGGGTGGTCGGGGGGGCGGCTCAGGGAGGAAGCACAGAGTGCAAGTCCCTTGGAGGGCCTCTCTGTGCCTTGCGGCCCTCTCCTCGATAGTCTCCCCACTGTCACTGCCAGGAGCTCCTCGAGGGCCGGGACCCATTAATGTCTGTGTGAAGTGAAGCACCACAAGCATTTGCTGGTGGCCCTTCTGGGCACAATCCAAAGAGCAAGCATTTATTCACCTCTATAGCCCTACATGGCGTGAAAGCTGGGGAAGCCAAGAGCGGCGCTTCCCTCCTCCCACACAGGTCTGTCCAGATACTGCGACTGGGACTGGCCGGGGAGGAGGCTCTTCTCGCAGCAGCCTCCGCCAGAGCTCAGGTGGTGGGTGGTGGCCAGAGCCAGGTCCGCAGGCCTCCTCGGAGCTGAGCTGGCTGCACAAAATGGGAGCCCTTGTTCTGTCCCCAGGCCTTTTAGACTGTCATTATCATCTGTTATTTTTATCCGTTGATGCTCTTTTAGAATTTTGCTTTGTAGCTTTGCTATTTATTTTATCATTATTGCTTGTATATACATATCATCTGGTGCTCTGGGAATCGTTGCTTCAAACAGCGGGGCATTCAATATTCAAATAAATATACAATCGCCGCCATCGCCTCTTTAGGCAGCTTGTTGCTCTGATAGGGAGTAATTCATCCCTTCAAGGACTCTGGCCCATTCATTGCTCGTCTGCCACTTCTTGACATTTCAGCCACTGATTCTGTACTCAACCGTTGTTTTTATGATTTGTCCCACCAGGGCTTCTGAGCTCCTTCAAGTTGATTTCCTCCCAGTGTGTGTGTGTGTGCGTGTGAGAGAGCTGTTACTGGAAGAAGAGTTTTAAGCTGCTGCTCTTAATTCATATGGAGACTGACAGAGGCTGCTGCCCTCCCCACATTTCGAATGATTGATTGACTGTATTTCTATACCGCCTGATATAGAGTTCTCCAGGCCAATTTAAAAAAAAAACCCACAATATAAGACAGTTAAAATTGATAAAACAGATAAAATCTCAATAACTAAAAGCACATTAAAATTTAGATTTCAATTAAAAGCCTGAGAAAAGAGATGCGTCTTTGGGGTCCTCCTAAAAGCAAATAGGGTTAGGGCGCTTTCCAGATTAGACCCTGCAATGGGGTCACGTTGGATCTCGGAAGGGTGCTTTCGCAAGACACCGCAGTCCCTACACAGACAGCAGGGTGCCGTTCACGTTGCCAATGCCTTATTGCGAATTTAATCACTGCTATATAGAGCTAGGATGGCATATATCCAGCGTTAAAAAGGTGTTGTTTTTGCGGGTTGTAAGTTTTCGTGCGTCTGCTCCCCGTGCAGGTTTTACGTTTTGAATGCGATTTGCTGGAATGAGGCATTTAGCCTCATTGTGACTGATCTCACCAAGGAGATGGTCTTATTTCAGCAGGGGGGTGCATTCCAAAGCCCTTTCCATTTGCAAAATCCTTTACAGTTTTATCACCTTCTGCCCTCTCACCATGATGATTCTTGCAGCCACCCTCCCCATTCTACAGGTAAAAGGAGTGCCTCTCTTGGCGAGGGCCAGGCAGTGCTCGGTGGCAGAGATCCAGCTGGGTCTGCGAGCCCCACCATGCCTCACTCAAGGCATCTGGCAGCAATGGGATGAGGACATCGATCTGGCTCTAGCAGCTCTGAGAGCTGAAGAGATCTTGGGCTGTTCCCAATGGGAGTCCAGCCAGGGGCAAAGCCCTGTCCGCACTCTGAGAGCTCTTTGCACCAAGGAAAGCAATTGGGTCTCTGGTGCAGGGTCCGCTCAGCCAACAGGGATCCTGACGAGTTCCTTCCTGACTGAAATCGGTGACAGATTTGGACTTTTGGTTGAGTAGGTAGGAAATATTAATATTTAAACATAGAGCCCCCTCCCCTGCTTCTACCATGTGGCCCTCAACGTGGTGTTGCATTTTCTCTAGCAGTCTTTTATGTTTTGTTGATTAGACATTTGTCCCAGTGGGGATCCTGTAGAGAGTTTGGGGTGGGAGGTGTCAGAAAGAAAAGGGAGGGAAAAGAGAAGGAGAAACTGGAGTTGTTCTGAATAAAGTCCTAGTTAAATTTACCAAAGATCACTTTGTGTTTATGAGGGAAGCATATAAAACATTTGGTGATGAGATTTTGAAGAGCCTGTGAGCCTGCAGAGCTTGTGAACGTTGCTGCATCTTCATTTCATTTCATTCCTGGGCCTACATTCCTGGACTGCTTTCTACTGTCACTGAGGCTGTTTGTTTCTCCCACTTCCTGACCTGAACAACCCCTGCAAGTACTTGTTCTCTCGTTCTTTATCACTTCTGGACTCTGTTGTTCACTGGATGGCCACTGCAGCATGGCTCAGATCCCACCACCACATTTTTTCTTGTCCACCTTGGGATAACCTGCTCTTCCCTGAAACAATGGAGGTCCTATTTCTGCAATTACCTCCTCACCATACAGACCCCTGCTTTTACTCCAGCAAAACAGAAAGCTAGATTGCTTCACTGCCTAGGCCCTGAAGGCAAAATAATATATACTCATTTGCCATTTCCTAACAACTTGGAAGGGGATGCCAATTCTTATGAAGCTGCTCTTCAAGCTTTAGATGACCTACTTTGAATGTGATTGCTGAATGTTACATGTTCTATTGTAGATCCAACCATTTTCATAAGAACATAAGAATAGCCCTGCTGGATCAGGCCCATTTAGTCCAGCATCCTGTTTCACACAGTGGCCCACCAGATGCCGCTGGAAAACTACAGGCAGGAGTTGAGGGCATGCCCTATCTCCTGTTGTTACTCCCCTGCAACTGGTACTCAGAGGCATCCTTCCTTTGAGGCTAGAGGTGGTCTATAGCCCTCCGACTAGTAGCCGATGATAGACATCTCCTCCATGAAGTTATCCAAACCCCTCTTAAAGCATCTAGGTTGTTGGATGTCACCACATCTTGTGGCAGAGAATTCCACAAGTTTATTATGCATTGTGTGAAAACGTGCTTCTGTTTGTTGGTCCTAAATTTCCTGGCATTCGATTTCATGGGATGACCCCTGGTTCTAGAGTTATGTGAGAGGGAGAAGAATTTCTCTCTATCCACTTTCTCCACACCATGCATGATCGGTGTTACATTTGCTACTTTCCAGACCTCCGGTACAGAGCCAGATTGCAGGGATAAGTTATATATTTTTGCAAGGTGGTCGGCAGTTTCACATTTGAGTTCTTTGAGGACTCTCTTGGATGGATGCCATCTGGCCCTGGCGATTTGCTAGTTTTCAATTTTCTGTCATGAAGACGGATGCAAAGAACTCATTTAGCTTCTCTGCAGCCTCCATATCCTCCTTAATATTCCCTTTCACTCCCTCATTGTCTAATGATCCAACCGCCTCCCTGGCGGGTTTCCTGCATCTGATGTATTTAAAGAACCTTTTGTTGTTCCCTTTGATACTTTTGGCTAAATGTTCCTCAAACTCTCTTTTTGCCTCCCTTATTGTCACCTTGCATTTCTTTTGCCAGAGTTTGTGTTCCTTTCTGTTCTCTTCACTTGCACAGGCCTTCCAATTTCTGAAGGAAGTCTTCTTCTCTTTTATGGATTCCTTGACATTACCTGTTAGCCATACTGGCATCCTCCTGAACTTAGTGGTACCAGATGACACCCTGCAACAGGTTCACAGTGGATTTTGGAAGTGTGATTCCACACTACTTGTGTTGTGACACCACAGTCCCTACGCTGACAGCAGGGTGCCATTCACAATTCCGATGCCTTGTTTTGAATTTAATCATTGAGATATAGTGCTATGATGTTGTGTATCTGGTGTAAAAAGGTTGCTGTTTTTTCGGGTTGTTAGTTTTTGCAAGACTGCTCCCCCTGCTGTTTATGTTTCAAATGCGATTTGCCTGAATGGAAGCATTTTGCTGCTGTTGAACAGCTAGTCTGGAAAGCGCCAGGGTGAATCTATCGATCAGTATATCACAGCATTGCATGGCTTAAACGTAACCTGTGCGTTTTCCAATTTTACTGATGAAAAGATCAGGGATCAGATTGCTATGAAAAGAAACTGCTCCAAACGGCATGAAAAACTGCTATTGGAGTGGAAATAGGTTCCCCTATTGCCATAAGTGCTTGACTTCATAGCTGTCCTGGAATATAAAGGATGCACTGTAGAAGGGAAAATGTATGTATCACAAAAGAAGGGAAAATGTATGTATCACAAAAAGGAGTCTCAATACTGGCCTGGAAACATCAGGAAGATCAATGGATAACGTTGTACCCTAATAGCATACAACCTGTATTACAGATGAGGGAACATCCATATGCTGATATCATGGCTGATTTCTTGGCTTTCTGGTTCTAAGGCAGGAGGGTCACACTTTAAGGGGGGGCATTTACCCCTCCCTCCGCTTCCCCCCCCCCCACCAGTGCTCTGTTTTCTAAGGCTCCTTCGAGGCAGCAGCATACCTCCCTGCTGCACTGTCCCCCCTTGCTTGGAAGTACCAGGAAATAGAGGGTGCGTGTGCGCATGCCTGGTGTGCACGAGTGCACATACGCACTGTACTTCCAGGTACTTCTGGGCAAAGAGGGGATGGGGCAGCAGGGAGGTATGCTGCCGCCCCAAAGGAACCTTTAAAAACAGAGCACTGGTGGGGGAAAAGCAGAGGGAAGGGTAAGGGCACCCTCCCCTGCCCTTAAAGTGTGACCCCCCCGCCTTTGAACTGGCTGAACAGCCAGTTGCTCAAACTGGTTCAGAGGCCCTTAAAAGGGCCTCCAAATGGGTCCATGCACATCCCTAGGCCTCAGTTCTCACAACTTTGGACTTGTCTTCGGTCTAGCATCTCAAAGGTTCATCCTCAGCTCAAAGGTTCTCACAAATGCACAGCCTTCATTACCTCAGAAGGTCTTTTTCAGTTCCAAAGACTGCCCTTTGGATTAGCCTCTGATTCAGTATTGCAACCAGATGCATGCAATTTTGGGGACTACAGATGGCATCACTTACTTTCAAGATGATATTTTAGTGTATGGCAAAACCATTGAGGAGTATGATGCTAAACTGAGAAGTCTTAAGAAAACTCCTACAACACGGATTTACTATCTCTGCAGAGAAATGTTTCTCTGTGTGAACCGCCCTGAGCCATTTTGGAAGGGTGGTATAGAAATCAAATGAATGAATGAATGAATGAATGAAATGTCAATTTGCACACACTTGAGGCACACAATATCTCAGAGTGGCATACATCCCAAAACAGACTTGGTGAAAGCTATTCAGGAGGCACCAGAGCCATACAACATGGATGCACATTGATCATTTTTAGGTCTCTGTGTGTATCACTGGATTTGCTAGACAATTTGCCTCCAAAGTTGCTCCATTGCATCTTATTTTTTAAAAAGAATGTAGCATTTAGCTGGGATGTATCCTGCAAGGCTAGTTTTCAGACTTCAAAACAGCCATTGCTGAAAGCCCTGCTCTCACTTCTTTTGACACCCACAGGCACACTACTGTAACCACTTATGCTTCTGAATATGGTTTGGGTGCTTTCTTGACCCAGCAAAAAAGGGGTCAAGAAAGTAACAGTTGCCTTTACTTCCAGAGTGCTGACTGCTTCAGAGAAGATGTATTCTTTCATTGAAAAAGAAGCTATAGCATGTTTCTGGGCAGTGAGGCACTTCAGGGCTTACTTGGGGGCAGAAAATTCACTTTATGGTCAGACAATAAACCCCTATGTAGTGGATTAAAACCTTTGTCTCAGAGCAAGCTCACATGAAGGAAAGAAATGCTGAATCATTCCTGCTGAGCTGCCTGGCTGGGCTTCTCCTAAAACTATTCTGTATTATCTGTAGGTTCAAAATGCTGCCGCCACTACCCCTTTTATCTACAGAAACCCTCTGGGCTTGGGGTGAGATAACCCAGGGAAAAAAACCACCTCTTAATTTGGAAGTATACACGTGGTAAGAAAACTGATAGCTGCTGAACGTTTGAGGACATGTTTGCACCAGAGAAACCCCCCTTCAGCCCCCCCCTTTTTCCTGAGTTAAAAACTATCTCAGAGAGGCGTGTAAAAAGAAAAGAACTACCCCCCCCCCCGTTTTATTCAATTACTGCAGAGCATACACCAAAGAAACAGAAATTCTAACACAACCTCTTACTAAACCACTTTCTCTTGCCCTAAACTTCTGAAGCCACTAGCCTTGGCTTCCTTTTCCCTTGAACTCACCAAACTCCTGTTGAGAAATCAAGCTTCCTGCCTTCCTGTCTTTCAAGGATCTGCAGAGTTATCCTCCTGCAATCAACCTCCATGGCCACATGTCCTCCTGTGCACCTGCAGCCTAGCTTCTTCTAACAAAGAACTTCCTTCTTCCTGGCAAAATCTCTCTAGGTCCCACCCACCTGCTGTGCTGATTGGCTGAGCCCTGGAGTTCATCAGCCTGCCCGTCAGGGCTCATTTCCTGTTAACTCTTTAGGGGAATGGGAGGCTGGTCACTACACCCTATCTGCTTTATTTATGACCCGGGGATCAAATCGAGTGACCCCAAGAATAGCCAAATGGATCACCCGACTTACGAACTTAGATTTGCTTCCTTTCAGTGCCCTCATTCTCCTGCACTGGAACCCACTGGCACCCTTTCCATGGAGGAGAACCCATCATGGGGAATGCTTTTCAGGGCTAGAAGTCAAACCTGAAAGAAATGGTACTCTTTGCCTTGCTCGGTTATGCCTGCCTCGTCCCAGAATAAAATGTTCCTTTTGTCAGAGATTTAAAGAAGAGGAGGCAAATCGACAGTCGGAGATGACTTGCTCCCCCTTTATGATGGTGTCTCCTTGCATTTCACAGGACTCCCACCCGGTCTGTGGGTTGCTAAAAATAATCCTTCACTCCCACAATTTGGGCTCATTTCTCCCAACTTGAGGCCCTGGAAGCACATTGCTCAGGTGGCAGCCAAGTGGGAAGATGCCAAGAGAGGCGGCCTTGATGACACTTCCCTCCAGTCGAGGAGCACCTGCCTGTTGGGAGATCCTGGCACAACTTGAAGCAGCTCATTGGGACTGAGGCAGCAGCAGAGGCTGTAAGGCCCAATTTGTGCCTCTTTCCAGAACCCATGAGGAAAACTGCTCCGTCTAAGGCCCTTGGGCCCAGAGTTCCTCGGGCTGTATTGCTCTCTCACTGGGAACAGCTTCCAGAGCAGTTGCTGTGTCCCTTGGCTGCAATAAAGCCACAGCCAAGCATCTGGTGGCACTGGCAAAACGAACCAGTCACAGTGTTTGTATTATGCAGCAAGCGGGCTGTACTCCATGAACACGGAGGCTGCAGGGAGTCTTAAAGGTGCTGCCAAGTTCTCTGCTACCTCTTCTCCCTGGGGATTCTGGAGCAAAAAGGAAGCCAGGGGCAGGGATGGGGTCTTTCTTCTGCCAGGCAGTGAAGGCACGGGCAAATCTGGAAGGGACATTTGGTGTTCTCCATCAAGGCTCCACCCTCTGCTGCTCTTCCCTTCCATTTAATCCCGTTCGTCTACCAACAGCTCAGAATCAGCAGCACCCAGGGCACCAAGGCCTCTTGGATTCCACACTGAGGACGTTGCTGAAATGCAGGAGACTGATCCAAGTTGGGGAGTGGTGACGCCCTCCCGGGGTTCTGCAAGGGTGCTCATGAGTCAGCAGCTTCTCCCCAGTCTGATTCAGGCATAGATCAGATATGCTAGGCAGTTTGTTGTGCAGCTATCCAGATTGGTATTTCAGTTGACATCTCAACGGCCACCTATGGCATCCATGGTCCCGCTTGGCCTTCACAGAAGCCTCTGTGCACTCTAGAATGTGGACCCCCCAGCAGAGCCAGTGACCTCTCCACGGCAGATTTGGCCTCCAGCCGTGCTGCCCCTCACTTTGCATAACATCCTGGAGTAGAAGGTGAGACCTGGATGGTCTGAGAGCCCCAAGTCCAGAACTCAGATGCTTCACCACAGAGCTCTTGGGTGCTCCTGTCCATTGGCAGCTCAGCATCATGGGAATTGCAGCTTGTGCCATCAGACCTACCCTGTATGGACCCAGCTCCCTTAGACCCCACCAGCATCTACTTCCTAAGCACTTGCTAGGGGTATGCACGGAACCGGCTGGCCCAGTTCGGTTCTAGTCCAGACTGGACCTGAACCAGACCGGGCCAGTTCAGTCTGGCACCCCCTCGAACCCCCTACCCCGGTTCAGTTTTGGGGGAGGTCACAAACATTTTAATTTTTTAAAAAAATTACTTACCCCCTTCGGGGGAGTTGTTGGAGGTGGCAGGGGGGTTGTTGTGCAAGACCACACAAGAGGCCAATTGTGCAGGCACAGCGGCCTCCACAATGGCCACCGCGCTGGAGGAGGAAGGCCAGAATGAGCCAGTATAGGAATGAAGGGAGGCTGGTGCGGGGAGGGGGAACCTCCATGGACCCCCCCCCCGCGGCCTCCAACAAGTCCCCTGAAGGAGATAAGTTTAAAAAATGTCCACAAACCCCTGAACAGTCGGGGAGTATTCGGTCCGGGGTCAGATCGAACAGGGGATGGTTCAGTTTCTACCCCGAATGGTCGAACCGGTTTGACGTCGAACACCTGTTTGCATACCCCTAGCACTTGCTTCAGGCTCCATCAGGAACTCTGACACTCCCTGTGGGCTGGAGGGAGCTTCTTGGAAGGCAGAAAAGGTCTTTGCCGCTTCTAGGGTAGCTCTGCAGCTTGTTCAACAAAGGCCCAGAGATCGAGGGGGCTGCCCGTTTCAGAGCCATGTCCCACCCCCACCCCCACCAGATTGAGAGCAGTCCTTCCAGCACAACAGCCCACTCAGCATCAAGTCACTCTAGACCCAGCAGATGGACGCCTTGCTTGGGAATCCGGCACTCGTGTGGAGGGAATTCGCCTGCCTGTGCCCACCTCCCCCGGCACAACAAAGCTCAGCCTTCCCTGGTTGACGTGGGCTTTGCCCAGCCAGTTTGCCATCTCAGCCTGTGGGCTCTTTCTCTCCCACAGATCTTTAGCACTGACTGCCACGAGGAAGGCAGCTCTGCACAGTGCTGAGATCCAGGCCTCTCTTCTGGCCAAACAGCAGCCAGTTCTGCACCCCTCACTTGGTGCCTTTGGGGCAGGAGACCAGACTGGCCACCACGTGCAAGGGAAAGCCCCGGCCAGGTGGCGAGAGAGCAGCTCCGGGCGAGAGGCCCCTCCACAGAGATCAGGCAGAGCTGCTGCTCTTTCCCCCATGACTCAGGCATATCTCTATATGAACCGGAAAGGCCATTGTCCACCTCCGCTCTAGAGGCCAGAGCCAGCCATCGCCCCACCCGCCAGCTCCAGGTGTTTGCCACAGGCAGGCCACCTTCTAGATGCCACCACTGAGACACCCATCCTGCATACAGGGCAGCAGCTGGAGAGGGGGCCACCCTGGCATCTCCGCCTCTGCTGGTGCTCCCTGGCTATGCGATGGTCAAGAGGGACGGAGGCTGCCAGACCAGTGGGGCCATCCAGCAAGGGGGCTTCCTTCCACAGATGTGAAACCATGCCAAGCCAGGAGTAGCTGCTGCCGGGGGAGTCCCTTTGGCCCGTCTCTAAATGGATGTTGCTCATGTTACAAGGCTGTTATATATGAAACCCAAAGGTGCCCTTGCATGGTTCCGTATTGGGGTCCATCCGATAGGAAGCTGCCTTATATATGGCCTTATGATAGCTGACGCTTGGCCCATCCTGTTCAGTATTGTCTACCCTGACTGGCACTGGCTCTCCAACGTTCCAGGCAGGAGTCCCTCCCAGTCCTACCTGGAGGAGATGCTGCCAGCGGGGGTGAACCTGGGACCTTCTGCATGCAAGCAGGCAGATGCTCCTCCACGGAGTTAGGGCCCCCAATCTTGCAGTGCTCACCTGTGGCCTCCCATCCCAATGCAAGCCAAGGCAGACCTCGCTCAGCAAACAGCTCGTGCTTACTGGCAGAAGACCAGCTCTCCGCCCCTCTCTTCTCATTTCACAGGGTTCCAAGATGCCCTCTAGATGGGTTCTTCCAGGCCAAGGGTGAATGTGCCTCCTCCCTGGCCTTGGTGGGAGGCAGTCCCTCTGCCAGGGGCAGGGGCAAGGTCTGCTGAGCAATGGGGAGAGGCCATGCCAGTGGTGCAGCCCCCCCTGCCTCCCCCCCTCCCCCCTTGGAGTAGACTGCTGCACCTCCCCGCCACCTCCCAGGCCCGCTTGCCTGACGCTCCCTTGGGTTGACTTCCTGGGATGACCAGGGAGCTACCAATGGAAGCAGCACCATCACTAGAGGAAGGAGCTCTTGCCCTCACGTCACGCTGCCTGTCCCCCCCCCCCAAGCAGAAGAGCCTGCCTCAGGGGCCGCTTGCTTAATGGGGAATTAGGCAGAGCCAAGCCAGCCTGTTTGCACCGGTGGGGAAGAGGGAAGCTGGGCTCAGCCGGCTTTCCCTTTACGCTCAATTAGCAGCGGCCTCCGAGAGTCCGGCTGGTGCCGCCTTCTGGAGATGCGCCCAGAGGCCAGACTGGGGGGCTGACCCAGGTCCTCTTCGACATGCGGCGGCGACGCTGCGGTTCTCCTCGAGCAGGAAAGGGAAGCTGCCCTGGTGCTCACAGGAGCTCCCTCCCACCAGTGGATCAGTGCCCAAATCTCTCCCACACTTGGCATTGCATGGAGCCGGAGCCATCCAGGCGGGACGCGGCAGCATATAATGGGCAGCTGCACAGGTTGGCCGGAACCGCCTCGGCCCTTCTTGCTTCGACTTGTTGGTTGTGGGCTCTCGCCTGGGGAGCCTTGGCTGCTCGCCCCACACCCCTGACCCACACAGATCTGGCAGCTGACCCACAACGGGAAGCAGCTGGAGAACGCCCTACTTCCTGGGGGTCTACGGTGCAGGACTATAAGCCGCCTCATGGCCCGGGGCAGTGTTCCCTGTGACAGGGCTCCCCAGAGGTTGCTGACTACAGCTCCCATAATGCCCGGCTGCAATGCAATGCAGCTGGGGATTATGGGAGTTGTAGTCAGCAACCTCTGGGGATCCCTGATACAGGGAACACTGCCCCAGGCCCTGATGCAACGTAGATGAACCGGCTTCCTTCCTGTCCTCTGCTTGTGCAATCGAATAAAGCAGTCAAGCCGGCGGCAGCGGAGCAGCCAGCACCCTCTGGGTGCCCCTCAAGGAACCACACTTCTCACCCCCGCCACCCCCATCCCTTCGCTGAGGGGATGGCAGGTCAGGTGTCCAGCCCTTGCCGGGGTTTGAATGCTTCCATCCTTCCAAGTCCAACTGTGGCAGTCCAGCACGAAGAGGTCGACACAGCAAATCTTTCTCCGCCAGATTCTGCACAGATCCAGCCTCAGTGAGCAGAGAGGGGGGTTGGGATGTGCAATTAAGAGCAGCCAGGGACAAGGCAGAGAAGAGAGACCAGGCCACGGCTTTCTGACCCATCAGGGAGTAGGCAAGCACTCCTGGAATGAACGGCAGCTGCCCAAGAGCACAGCAGGAGGAGAACTTCCTGGGGGCGGGGCGGGGTGCCCCTTGGGATGCCCGGGGCCAGCGAGGAGGCTCCCCCAACCCCATCGCTCCAACAAGGACCCCTCCCTAATATTTACCAAGGAAGTCCCCGGTTGCTGGACGAGGTTGCTGGGAAATCGCTCTCCTTATGTTGTGTCTGTTTTGCCTCTGGAGATTTGGGGCAATGGCTTTTTGAACCTTTCCCGGCTGTGTCCTCCCTTCCCACCCCCACCTCTCAGAGGCTTCACATTGCTGGGCACAGTGGAGCTGCCGCTCTTTCAGGAGGAGGACAACTGATTCGAACCCTTCGGGGGACATTCCCAAGGGGTGTGTGTGCGTGTGTGTGCGCTTTGGCTGGTTTGTTTCCCAAAGGAAGCTGCAATGGCCAAGGGCGTTCCAAAGGAGGAAGCTCTTCCCCTGCGCTGCCTGCAGGCCTGCTCAAGGGAGCCCCCCCCAGATGTTTTTGGACTACAACTCCCATAATCCCCAGCCACACGGGCCAATAGCCAGGGATCATGAGAGCTGTAGGCCAACAATTGCAGGAGGACCGAGGTTGAGCAGCCCTGGTCTACCTGAGGAGCGGCCAGCCTGCAAGCAGCACAGCAACCTGAGCAGCCGGGAAGCAGAGGCAGCTGCGCCTCCTCTGGTGCCGCCCCCCCCCCCTGCCCGAGGCTGAGCCGCTCTGCCTCCGAAGCCAGTGCAGGGAGAGCTGCGCCTGTGGCTGCTTCAGAGCCCAGGAACCCAGCTGCCTGCAGAGCCAGCACAGACCGAGGGGAGGGCTGGTCCCCGGGCTGAGCGGCTCCCCCGGTCCCCTGGGCTGCAGAGCCCCCTCCCGCCCCCCCCCCCGAGGAACAGGCCAGGGCCCCCCGGGCAGATCCAGCCAAGGGGGATTCCGGAAGGAAGCTTCGCTCCGAGGCCACCTCGACACCGGCGAGGCCGCGGAGGGGCCAGGCCACGGCTTATGGGCACTGCCACTTCCCCGCCCAATGAACTTTCTCTACAGGTGGGAAGGAGATGGCTGGGCTGCCTAGGCAGGTGTCTGGGGTCTGCTCCCTGGGCTTCTCGGTGGCCTGGCAGCCTCCTCTGGCCCCGGCCCCGGCCCTACCCTGCCAGCCCAGCCAGGTTGCGGCAAGTGCTCATGAGAAAGGCCAGCCACACCTCCAGGGAGGGCAGGGCTTCTCAGCCAAGTGGGGGCCACTGATGGCGCTGGACTCCACCATTCCCAGCCACAGTGGCCTTTGACCCCAGGCGGAGGAACCCCGAAGGAGGGTGCATCTCTCTCTCTCTCTCCCTCTCCCTCCTGCCCCGTGGTTTGGAATGGAAATGTCAAGCCCACATGGGCCAGGATGCTCATCGGCATGACAAACGGTACACGGAGAGCAGCAGCAGCAGTGAGGAAAGCTCCTCAAAGCAGGGGGAGAGCAACTGCACAGCATCCCTCCCGTGACTCTTGCTGGTATCGATCTTGGGTTTCTTTTTAGATTGTGAGCCCTTTGGGGGGGACAGGGATCCATCTTATTTATTTGATTATTTCTCTATGTAAACCGCTTTGGACACCTTTGTTAAAAAGCAGTATATAAATATGTGGTGGTGGTGCTGGTGGTGCTGGTGCCCAGAGAACAGGGACCAGTGGTGCTGGCCGGCCACACGGCCGGGATGGCAGGAAGAGGCCTCCGCTCGCTCGGGCACTGGCAGGCCTAGCAAGGGGGCTTCAGCTGGAGCTCCTGACCCCCACCCTGGCTGCAGTGGAGAAGTTCTCCCTCTCCCCCTGCTCCAGCCAGTGCCTCGGCCTCAGGGCTCGAGGGCTGCCCTCCCCCCGGCGTCTTGGAAAGGAGTCAGCGGACGGGATCCTGCTGCCTCCTGTGACCGCCATGCGTCTTGAGGGCTGCTCCCCACTTTCACCCAGTTCCTGAAGCAGCCGCCAGTTGGGGGGCTGGGGGCTGGGGGGGGGTCAGAGAGCAAGTGCAGTGGCCAGTAGGCAGCCGAAAAGGCAGCCTCCCCCCCACCCGAGAACAAGAGCTGCGCACTTAATGCTGCTAACATCGGGAGCTGCATTCATCATCCATCAGAAGGAAGAGATACCAAGTTGCTTTGTGCTCCGATAAGCAGTGGCATTTCAGATTCCCTCTAATCCCCTCAAACATTTCTCTCATTTGGGAGAAGAAGAAAAGGAAGCAGACGCCAAGAAGCTGCCAGCTGCCACCCGCAGGATTAATCCTTGCAGGCTTTGGGAAGCCTCTCGTTAGAGGGTCTCCTCAATCAGGCAGGGCCCCTGGACCTCAGTCTGCAACACACACACACACACACACACACCCCACCCCACCCGCTTCAAAGAACTCAGCACACCCCAAGACTCTGGTGTCTGGCAGTTGGATGCGTGGATGCCCTCCCAAGAGCAGGCTCTTGACTCATCTCCTCCAGCCTTCTTCGATAAGCGCCGGCGGGGTCTGCGATCGCAGGCTTGCAATTTCCGGCCTGCCGGGCGGGGGCTGTGAATCCCTTGCACAAGGCCCAGCGACCGGTCTGTGGTCCAAGCCAGCGGCTGGCAACCCTGGGATGCCGTGTCTAGAAGGGGCGCCAGATCCGATCTCTGGGTCAGCCACAAACCAGCCCGTCTTCCCCACACTGAAAGCCAAATGCAATCCGCTGCGAGCAAACAGGGCTGGTGGGCTGATCTGGGTGTCTGGGGGTTGCCTTGGGCCCCTTTGGGCAGAGCAGGCAATTCATGCATTGCCAGCAAGCCCAGAGAAATAAAAGTAAGCACAGGCTGGCTGGGGACATTCCAGGAAGACCTCCCTCCCTGCCTTAAGCCCTTCTGTTAAAGAAAACATTTTCTTGATTAAAGGAGTTTTCACCACTCTACTTCCAAAAGCTTGACAGAACGGATGGGTGAAATGTTGGAGTCCAAATCACCTTCTTCTTTTTGTCCCTTAGCCTGGATTTCCGTTTCAGAAGCATCTTGCCAGCTCTGAGCTTTGTGCACAGGGGGTGTGAGTACTGAACACATCCAACCCACACAGAAAAGCCTTGGCATAAAGAACCACAACTCTGTCACTGGAAGAGGCTCCAGCTCATCTCCAGGCAAAGTGGACTCATCTCGGGTGGTCTGGATTGGTTGGGCCGACAAAAATGCCGTGGCTGCCATGTGGTGGCCCCCGTCTCTTGCTACGTGGCATCTGCAGCCCCCATGCTATGGGCCAGATTCTGTAGAGCAGCTGGTCTTGTGGCAGCTAGCATGGCTGGTTCCCTTTGCTAAGCAGGGTCTGCCCTGATTTGCATTTGAATGGGAGACTATGTGTGAGCACTGGGAGGGGTTCTCCTTAGGGGATGGGGCCATAGCTCCATGGGAGAGCACCAGGATCCTTGCGTGCAGGTGGTTCCCAGTTCCCTCCCTGGCAGCATCTCCACGGTAGAGCTGAGAGAAACTGCTGCCAGTCAAAGTAGACAATACTGAGCTAGATGGACCAGGGGTCTGACTCGGTAGCGGGCAGCTTCCTCCACATGGGAAACTTCCGTGGCTTTCATTTGTGTGCTACTTGAATGCTGCGAGACCCCCAGCTGTGCCGACCCAGAAGCATGTCAAGGGCAGCCATTCCATGGGTGGGGCAACCCCTGGGGGAGCTTCCCGGGTCAGCTAGCCCCCTTCAGAGCTTAGTGGGCCAGCTGGGGAAGCCGCTGCGTCACAGGAGCTCCCAGGCTGTTCCGACGATGCGTGAATTCAGTTTGCACCCAGCCTGCCACGTGGCATCAGCCCAAAGTGTTCACCCCAAGCGCTCCAAGTGGCCCACTGCACAGGAGGACCCCCAGCACAGACCCCCGCCCCCCAGAGGCTGCTCATGGCCGGCTAGAAGGAGCACAAGGCACAGAGCGGAGGGAGTGAGGTCCAGGCCACAGAGGGACTGCCAAGGAGAGGAGCGGAGCAGAGCAGAGCGGGGCGGGGGCAGCCCCCAGCTTTGGCCACACGGTCTCTGCAGTGGCTGGGCCCATGCCCCAAACAGCAGCCTGCCGGCCTGCTCAGCTTCGCTGCCTGTGTGTGTTTCCCACAGAGATAAGGACCGACTGGCCCCAGCCTGCCAATCTCCTCCACGCCAAGGGAAGCCCGGGCAGCTGCAGCCTCCCTCCACCCCAGCGGGCCCCCTGGAAGCGGCCAGCTTTGGAGAGGGGGCGGGGAGGACGTGCCCAGCCCTGTCCCCACAGCGCTTCCTACGTGCAAGCTCAGGCCTGGACAAGACCGGGTCCTGTGACTGGTCTGGCCCCTCCTTCCGGCCCACGAAGAAGAGCCGCCTCCCTGCTGGGTTGTCAGGCCAGAGGCCCCGCCTGCTGCTTCCCACCGTGGACAACTGGAAGGTACTTCCAGGAAGCCCAGAGCCCTGCTCAGCACCTCCTGGGCAGAGATGGGTGGTGCTTCCAAAGGTGGAGGGTCTGGCTAGCAGCTGTGGATGGACTTCCCACTCCGGAATTTGCTGGATCCCTTTGCAACAGCTTCCAAGCCAGGGGGCGTCCCCACTTCTTGCAGCCGCGAATGCTGCCGATCCTGCCCCGTGCAAAGAAACATCTTCTGCGGCCTGCCCTGGACTCAGCACCACCCAAGGTCACTGGATGACTCAGCGGTCCAGTAGTATGGGGGAGAGAGGAAGACAGACTTCTCGGCTGCCTTTCTCCACATCATGGGTCATTGTATAGCCTTCGATCATCATGCCTCCCGCCATTTTCTTGCTCAAATGAAGAGGTTCACAGGCTGAGCATGGCTCTGTCCGGGCTCTGAAGGACCATCTCCTCTCTTGCATTAACTGCCCTTTAAATCCCCAGATAATGTTGAACTACAACTCCCATCACCCCCTGCCAGTCCCCATACCCTGTGTAACAGTCCCACATTTCCCACAGCTGGGCAACCCCAGCCGCCTTCATGCTCAGGAGCAGTGCACACCCTCAAGAGCCAAGACAAGGGACGACGGCAAAGGCCAGGGCCTTTTCACCTGGGGATGGCTGACCCCCTAGCCCAGCGATGCTCAACTTCAGTCCTCTTGCAGATGTTGGCCTACAGCTCCCATAATCCCTGGCTACTGGCCACTGTGGCTGGGGATTATGGGAGTTATAGTCCCCAAACAGCTGGGGTTCTAAGTTGAGCAGGTCTACCCTAGACAATGGCAGCCCAGTAGGAACATAGGAGGCTGCCATATACGGAGTCAGTCTATCTAGCTGAGTCTTGTCTGCACAGACTGGCAGCGGCTTCTCCAAGGTTGCAGGCAGAAATCTCTCTCAGCCTTATCTTGGAGATGCAGCCAGGGAGGGAACCGGGAACCTTCTGCTCTTCCCAGAGCGGCTCCATCCCCTACTAAGGGGAATCTCTTACATCAGGCCTGCTCAACTTAGGCCCCCCAGCTGTTTTTGGACTACAACTCCCATAAGCCCCAGCCAGAGGGGCCAATAGCCAAGGATTATGGGAGTTGTAGGCCAACATCTGCAGGAGGGCCGAAGTTGAGCAGGCCTGTCTTACATCGTTCCCACTTCTAGTCTCCCTTTCATATGCAACCAGGGCAGACCCTGCTTAGCTGAGGGGACAAGTCATGCATGCTACCACCAGACCAGAATTCCTCCTCTCCATCAAAACCACAGAATGGAGGAGTTGTTTGTGGCAACACTGGCTTGCGCTTTCACATCAGGGGAACAAAAGGTGGCTACACAGAGCAACCCCGACCACATCGGGAGACTTGAGGGGCCCTGCAATCCGTGCTGCCAACGGCCCCCACTGCTGCTGCCTTTGCCCGCCCCACCCACAGCAGGGGTCCCCAACCAAGGGCCCCCAATGAGGTTGGACCACCACTCCAAGAGCCATTCTTGTCGGCTGCCCCCTAAACGCGTTGCTCTCCGGGTGGCACTTGCCGTTCGCTAGCTGGGGCCCCCAGGCAGGGGAAGCCCGGAGCGACAGAACTGCTTCCGGAAAGGAGGAGGGGCCGCCGTTTACGTATCAGTGCCCAAAGCCATCCATGCCGTTGCAACAGGTGGGTCTCAGCCTGCGCCTCCAGGGCAGGGAATCAGCCGATACATAGGTGTGTGAATGTATGTTCTTAAAAAACCCCATCTTTAATATTTCAAAAAGCCTGCAGAGGCAAAACAGAGAGTCCCTCCTCGGGGAAAGCCAGGGCGGACGCAAGCGGCCAGGTGGGCGGGGGGGGGGGGGGGTGGCCGGCTGCTCAGAAGTTCTCCAGCAGCTCCACAATCCGCTTCTGCTCGCTCTCCCGGAATTCCTGGTTCTTCCCATCCCCGATGTTCTCTGCGTACTCTGCAGGAAGACAGCCAGAGGCCCCAAGAGCTCGTCAAGAGGGGATGGAGAGGGAGCTTCCCCTTTGGAGAGCCACCCCACAGCTTGCATGGGGAGAGCTGCTGCTGCCCGGCCCGACTCCCTGCCCCCCTCCCCCCGAAATAAGGCAGGGCGCCTTGGCTTGGCACCAGACACTCTCCACCCGCCGAGGCCTGCCTCCTTCAGGCTGCGAAGGAGGAACCAGCGGTAGCAGCTTGTCCGAAGGAGCCGGCGGGAGGGGGGTGCCAAGGGAAGTGCCGCTGCCTCTGCCTCGGGAGGCGCCTCCCCCCCCCCCACAGGCTGGCCATTCATCCGGTAGAGCCGCCCAACTCTAGTGGAGGAAGGGCCAGCCTGCAGGCAGCACCGCTCTTGGGCGGGGCACGAGGGAAGCCGAGGCAGCAGCGCCTCCGCTGGGGCTCCCCTGGCTGGTCAGGATGGGCCGCCAGAGCTGGGCGGGGCAGGAATGGCGGGAGGAGGGCAGGCCGCCCCCGGAGCAGAGAAGGGCCCCCCAGTGTGGCTGTGGGGGTGGGAGGGGCCTCGGCTGGGGAGTGGGGCTGGCTGCTCAAGCAGCGGTGTGCTTGCAAAGGCCGGCAGAGGGGGAAGGGGCTGCAGGGGCAGCACACCGGCTTGGGGAGCCGAAGGTCTCCGGGTCAGCTGCAGGAGGGGCCAAGCAAGACGCCTGCCAGTCAGTGCGGCAAGTACTGAGCTGGAGGGACGCGGGAGAAGGCAGCTCCCTCTGCAGAAGCACCAGGGCCCAGGACTGCAGAGGGGAAGCCGGGGTGCCCAAGGCACAAGGCGGAGCGGCCGTGCCGGAGAGAGCAAGCGTCTGCGGCCAGTGCTCTTGAAGGGGGCGTGAGCAACTCCCACGGCTGGGCCACGGAGAGGCAGGAGGCTGCTCCCGCCAGAGCCTCCCTCTGCAAAGAGGCGCCAAGACCCCCCCCCCCCCCGTCTAGGGATGCATCACCCTGGAGGCCGGTGAACAGGGCCCCCCCCACCCCCCAGGCAAGCTGCTCTTTGCGTCCCCTTGGCAAGAGGAGAAGACGGGCCTCTCCTGGAACTGGAGTGAGAAGTGACACGGGGGAGGGATACGGTGCCAATCCACCAGAGGGAGGTCTTGAGCTGCCAAGGTATTTACCAGCCCTCCTGGGAGGCAGGCCACGGTTGCTCCCATTTTACAGATGGAAAGCGGAGGTCAGCCAACGTTCCCCAAGGCCACTCCGTGAGTGTGTGGCGGCGGCAGCTACAGCACAAGCCCAGGGCTGGCAGGTCAATGCCGGCCCTTCAGGCTCTCTCTCTCTCTGGCCAGCCTGAAGCGGATTTAATTGCCATTTGGACCTTTCTGCTAAACAATTCTGCCTCCCGCCAACCCCAAGTAAACCACCCCTCCGCCCCATTCCTGGCTCAGCCTGCCACAAGCAGAGAGCCACCCCAGCAAGAGCTCCCTGGTGGGCAACGCAGGGAAAGGCAACAGTCCTGGAGGGATGCTGAGCACATGGTGGGAAGCCGGGTCCTTCTGGACTGGAGCCTCGGCAGGATCTCTGCCCAAACTGAACTTCCGGTCAACCAGTCACTCCCAGGAGGCATACGTCCGGAAAGGTGTGTGCCTGTGCACTTGGGGCCCTGCTTTGGCTCTGGCATTGCCCGCCCTCCCATTTAGGTCCCAGTGGCCCTGTTTGGCTCCCCAAAACTGGAAGGTGGGGGGCCAGTCCCCGTGATCCCCATGGGGTTAGGAGAAGCCTCCTACTCCGTTCCAGGGCGGGAGGCTAATGCTCTAGAGACTGCCTTCTGCTTCCCAGGCCGCCCACAGCCCTGCCACCACCCATCCTTGCCGCTTCCTGCTTCCTCCCGCAGGTCCACGCTGCTGGTCCTCAACACGGATTGCAGGGGCTGAGATGGGACCGGCGACGGGTAGCAGCAGACCCGGGAAGGGGGAGCTGGTGCGTGCCGCTGCCCGGCCCCTGAACAAACAGCAGCTGGATGGCAGCGTGCAGCCCGCAGCCGGCATGAATATTTATGGGCCTGGCGCTGCTGCATGTCCACGAGCCTCATCAAATCCCTTCATATGAGCACAACAGGAAGGCTGGCGGGCGGGCGGGGAAGCTTCTCCCTCCCGACACACATAAACAAGGTGGGGCGGAAGCTCACTGGTGGGGGCTCCGGGGGGAGGAGGAGGAGGAGGACCTTGAAGATGGACGAAGCTCAGGCCTGCTGCTGCCCTCCAGCAGGCCAGGCCAGGCCGGGGGCTCTGCTCCTTCCGCAGAGACGGCATGCGGGGAGCAGGGGGCCAGCCCAGCCCCCTGAGGCTCAGGGGAGGTGGCTCCTCTGGACTTCCATGGGAAGGACCCCACTGCCTGCGCAGCAGCCAACGCGACACCCTTGCAGGCTCAAGACCACTCACAGCGGCCTTTCCCAAGGCGCGCTCTCCCATCACGGGGGACGGAGGAGGCCAGAACTGCCAAGCACTCTGCCCACCCCGAGAAGCGGTGTGTCCGCGGAGGCCTCCTGTTCTCCCAGACCTGCCTTTCCATCCCGGCGTCTCCACCCTGGCCACACACCACACCTCCTCTGCGCCGTGCAGGGAAAACTATTCCTCCGCTCTGCTGAAACGCTCAGGGGGCAAGTTGCTTTCTCCCCGCCTCCTCCTACCTCACAGGGTTGTTGAGAGGGTAAGCAAGAACTGTTCGCATGGGTCCATCCCAAAGGGCAACTGGCGGCATCTCCTCATAGCTTGATCTTGCCTCTCCTCTCTCTCTGCTGGTGCCTCAAGAACGCCAAATACGGCCACGGGGGGAGCTCCCCTGTAGGCACAGCTCCTGCACAGGAGACACCCGAGTGCTGCCCTGCCTGCTTGCTGGGGGGGTGGGGGCATCAGGAGCACACCCAAGCCTTTTGCCACCCCTGCAGCTGCCTCCGTGTCCTTCCTCTCAGCCCCAAAGAATCTCTCCTCTCCTTTCCCTCCCCCCCCATACAGGCAGAACGGCCCAGCCACAGCGCGGGATGCCCCACAGCGCGGGATTTCTGCCAAGCAGCATGAATCCTGGGAGGGTTCTGGAGAGGTGCAGATTCTCCCAAGCAGCGGGATGCTCTGGGCACTGGCTTCCGAGGCCAGAGGGAAGCCCCCGGGCAGCGAGGGCAGGGGCTGCAGGCTTGCCAGGGGACGGGCCTCCGGGCTGGCTCCAAGAAGGAAGCGGGATTGAGGCAGGGACCAGGGGCACAGTCGGTGCGACTCCAGCAGCAGGACCCAACCAGCTTTCCACCACCAGCTCCCACCCCACGGCTGCCCCCCCTCTGCAAAGCCCCTTCCCAAAGTCCAGCCTGGGCACCTGGCAGAGATCAGCAACAATAAGCCCCAGCATCCCCCCCACCCGCCTGCCACCCCCCCCACTTCAAATAAATGGCGAGCCCAACCCCCTCCTCGGCCGCTCTTGGCCCTCCTGAGGGACCCATCAGCTGTCAGGCTGCCAGAGAAAGAGGGGAAATATGGAGGCCATAAAAATCAAACTAAAACGCAGGCTTCCAATTAGCATGCAAAAAAGCAGGCGGGAGAGGGGACTCGAGCCCTGCCTGCAAAGCGCCCGCGAGGCGGCAACGGGGGCTCTGGACTGGTGGCAACCCTGCCCAGTGAATGCACCCCCCCTGCTGCACCGCTTGCCAGGATCGTCTGGGGGGGGACACACCCTCCCCCCCCCAAGCAACCCCTTCCTGCCCCGGAGCCCAGCTTCCTCCCCCGCCCCCAGCAGAGCCATGAATCAGGGCCAGACTAGCCAGATCCCACCGGCAGAGGCGACAAGCCCTGCGAGGGGCTGGTGTGGCTCCCAGGAGCTGGCCAGAGGGCTTCTGGAAGACTCGGCCCCCCGCAGCGTGGCTGGAGATGGCCCAGACCGGCCAGGAGCCGCTCCACACAAGTGACTGCAGTGCTCGTGGCCGGGGAGCCCAGCCGGCAGACGTCTCCGGTGGGGCAGGCGCAGGCAGGCGGGGGGGGGGGTGCCCCCGCTTTGCTGAGCAGAGACTTGGACAACAGAAGCCCAGCCTGCAGTCAAGACGGCCCAGTTCCAAGCCACCAAGCCAGCCCCCGGGGGCCTCCCCATCTGGCACCCGGAGCAAAGGCCCGGAGGCCAAGAAGCGGGCCTTGCCCCTTGCCGTGGGCCGGCCTGCCTGTCCTGCTGGCCTCCCCCCATTCCCCCCATGGCACGGCTAGCACACCAGGACAACCCACAGGGCTCCAGGCTGCCAGATGAGGGGGTGGGGCTCTTGGCCCTCGGCCCGCCCCAAGAGCGGAGGGAGGCCAGAAGCTGCTTCCAGTGGGGGCCCAGCGCAGGCGGCTCTCTGCCCCTGGCGCCTTGAGGACTCACCTTTGATGATGTGCCGCACTATTTTGATGGAGCTTCCCCGCATGTTCAGAATCTGATGAACTCTCTGACGAATCTAACCATGAAAGGGAGAGAGAGAGAGAGAACTGCCGGTGCATTCCCATGGAGACCCTCATGGGATCTCCAACTGCTTGCAGGCGCGGCTCGTCCTAACATGCCGGCCGGGGGGTGGGGTGGGGGGCACCCAAAGGAGGGAGCTCCGGTGGCTCCTCTCTCTCTTCCTGTCCAAGAGCCATACTGCCCACAGGCTGACCATTCATCCGGTAGAGCTGTATGGCTAACCCGACAAGTGGCCAGCCTGCAGGCAGTGCAGGCCAGGAGAGAGAGAGAGAGGAGCAAATGGCACTCCAGGAGGCAGAGGCAGCTGTGCCTCCTTTGGCGCCCCCCCCCCCCTTAGGAGGAGCGCCTCTTGCTCGTGGGGTGAGCAGTGGAGGCTGCGCTGCCCTCACCTGGGGGATGCTGGCATTGCAGATCTCCGCCATGATGTAGCTGATGAGCTGGAGGACAAAGAGGCCGGCATCCAGGCGGCGGAGGTAGAACTCGTCTTCCATGTCGTCATCGATGATCTCTCCCCGGCGCACCATGTCCTGGAAGGGAGCAGGCAGAAGGCTCAAGCGGATGCATCAGCCGCCAGGAACAACAGCTTCAGGCTAGCCCATCTACTGCCTGGCTGGCAGGCAGGGCGAGGGACCCACACCGGTTTGCCACCCAAACCGACAATGGCAATCTTACTGGAAAAGGAAGGGTGTGTGTGTGTGTGTTAAAAAAGAAGTGCCCAACTCCATTCTCTGCCATTTCACACCAGCAGCGCTTAACCTAATTTTACGGAGTTGCATTACAAAAGATCTGGAAGGGAGGGATGCAAAATGTCACCGCAGTGCTATTTTGGGGTGTGTGTGTGTAATTAATTCAATTCCATAGTTGTTCCTTTGCACATTTCCTTGGCTTTGGGCCAAACTAGTAAGTGGAGCAGAACATCCACCAAATGAGGAAGAGATCAAGACACCCGCCCGCCTGCACTCGGACTGCGGTGGAAGGGGAGCAGCAGGATCCTGCCTGCCTGCGTGTGCTCCAGAAAGACCCTCTCCTCCTTTGCTGGGGGCTGGGATCAGGAGGTGGGGCTTGTGGGGGGATGAAAGCCCAAGAAAAGCCCCGGCGGGCTGGCTGGGTCCAGAGGGCCAAGGCAGAGAGGAGGCTGGACGCCGTTCAGGAATTCCAAGGCAGGGGCTGCTTCCAGCGGAGGGCCAAGCGAGACGCCCTGGGCTGCTGAAAGGCTGGGGACCGAGAACCCGACTGTGCCGCATGCCGGACCCGGCAGGGTGGGGTGGGGAGAAGCAAGTCTTCAGGAGGCGCTCCGGGGGGGGGGGGGGGCGGTAAGCTCACGGCGGTGGGCCCCCATCACCTGCGAGTGGCTTGTTCTAACCAAGGAGGCACCGCTGCCTCTCCCCTGCCCTGGCCCAGTGTTAATGAAAGCCGCACAGCGAATGACCAGGATGCAGGCGGGGCGGGGGAGAGAGGAGCCAAGGCAGCTCCAGGGAGGAGAGGCGGCGGCTGCGCGTCTTGGGGTGCCTCCCGGGCCCCCTCGGAGGAGCCGCTCCTGCTCTTCTCTTGCCCTTTCCCCAAGAAGCCCAGGACGATGGACACCGATGTGGCCCCACGTCACCCTCGCAGCCATCCTGTGAAGGTCTCCGGGCCCAAGGATGCCCAGCAAGCTTCCTGAGAGGCCAACCCAGGAGGTCCCCGGTCCGGGTCCAGCGCGCTGCGGCTCCTTGGCAACCCCTCCACGGTCCCCTCCAGGGCCGCAGCTGCGCATGCACCTGGGCCTGGCTGCCCTCCACTTCCCGCCCCCGCCCGCAGTAACTCACGCCACAGGTGACCTTTTGCAAGCCTCACACTGGAATTTTGTTTTGCCAACCCGCCAGCTCGCCGCCGCCGGCATGATGGATGACACGGGGCTCTGGCAGGTGGGCACACTCTGCGGGAGCAATATTTCCTCATTAGAGCCGTTGCCAGCACGCCAGAGCGGGAGCGCGCCAGGGCCGGACCTGCACCGCTCAGCAAGGAGAGCCTCCTCCTCCTCCTCCTCCTCCTGCGGGGCGAGGCTGCGCTGCAGGCAAGCCAGTCAGCAAGGGGACCAGGCCACGGCTGAGACAGGCTTTTTGCAGCTGCCTCCGCCGCCACACGGCCCCAATTAAAGGCCCGAGGCTCCAGAGACCCCATTCGCACTCCCCCCGCCCCGCACTTTGCTTACTAACGCCAGAGGAGGAGCAGAGCAAACAAGCCGCCTCCGCAGCAGCAGCAGCAGCAGCAGGAAGAGGGCTACAGCAGCTCCTCCGCCCTCCCTCCCTCCCTGCCACCCAAGGGAGCAGCTTCTCCTGGCCCGTCCCTGAGGGAGGGGGCCCCACCAGCTGGGTGGCAGCCGGCTCTTTGCTCTTTCCCTCTGGCCCTCTGGAGGAGCAGGGTGGGGGGCAGGGGCCTGCCTGCACTTCTGGCCCCAGGGCCCGCTCCGCCCCTGCCGCCCCCCACTGGCCCTTCCGCCCACCATCCCTTGGCCTAGCATAGGACTGGTCAGACAGGCTGCACAACCAGCCACCCTAACCCAGCCCAACCAATCTTCGACGGGGGTCAGCCGGGGGCTTGACCGTGCCCCGCTCCCAATCCTGCAGTCGGAGGCGGCCAGCAAAGCCGGGCTGGCAGCCAAAGTCTGCCCTCCCCAGCCACCGGGGCCTCCTGCCACCGAGACCGGAGCCCCTGCTTCCTTGAGCCGATGCAAAGGGAATGTGCATCACGGTCTGGCATGATCACCTGGAGAGATGCCAGACACTGTGGCCCGGCCAGCCCCCTCCCTGAGCCCCAAGCCAAGCCCTGCGCCTTCCTCACGCCAGCCTCTGCAGGAAGGACCCTGCTCTGGGGACTGACACAGCCTGGCTCCTGCTGGAGGCACCCATCCCGAAAGTGGCCTTTCTTCTCTTTCTGACCAGGGGCTCCAGCCTGGCGTTGGGATTCTCAGAAACCCCTCTCTTGCTCTTGCTGAGCTGACCGGGCTTCCCGTGGCTGGCTGGGGGAGGAACCGGGACTTCCCTCGGACTCTTCCCTCTTCTCCCGGCAAATCCGGAGTCTTGCAGTCCCACTCAGGAGAGCAGGAGCCTCTGTGACATTCCCGAGTCATGGCGGGAGCTCTCCTCTCACCCAGCATTTCTGCCCATCTGCCTTGACAGCTCCTGAATTCTTAAACGGTGGCGGCGTGGCAGGAGTCTGGGAGCCATCAGCCCTGCCAGCTCCAGCTGACATCTGAACAGCCAGGCGCACACGACACCTGCAGTCCCAGATAACGCACTGATTTGGGAGGCAGGAGCTGCTGATTGCCCAGGCGGCCAGCCGGGAGGCTCTCTCCCCAGGCAAAGTGGGAGCTGCTGCTGCTGCTGCAGCGTGACAGCAGGGCCAGAGTCGCAAGCGCCAGGAAACGGAGCAGGAGCCGCTCGCCGGCTGCGCAGGAAGCCGGGCCGTGCGAGGCTGCGCTGCCATTTTAGTCTTGTGAACCACCCCCGCCCCCCCCAGTTAACCTCTTCCCAGTCCATTCAAAGAGCAAATGCCCTCTCCATCTCACACACACCGCCCCCCGCTTGCCATCAAGACGCAACCTCCAGCTGAGAGCTCAGGTGCCTCGTCCCTCCTCGGCGGTGAGATGACGGGAGGAGACAGCCCGGAGATGGGCTTCTGGGCAGCTCCTCTCCCGCTAACCAGGCTGGACGGACAGGACGCAAGCGCCAAGGGCTGCTGCTGCTGCCGCCGGAAAGGACTGCTGGCCTCCCCAGCCCCCAATTCGAGGGCATCGGGTCCTGCCACCACTGGAGGTGGGACCTTGGCGTCGCAGACTCAAGCCCCAAGAAGACCCCCCCCACATTTGGGTAACTTGGGTCTCAAGGGTTAGGAGGGACGTTCCCAGGAGAAGGGCCGGACTGGTGGGAGTCCCAGCAGGAAGGCTGCTTTGCCTTCCTCGGCAGGGCGAGGCCTGCCAGGGCCAGCGGGAAGCATGTGGCCTGCTTCCGACACCAGCCTCCGACACCATGCGCCTGCTGGTGTCCAGGACGTGGTGGGGAAGAGGCCCGGGCTGCGCAAGATGGCACGGCAGGGGTGTTCAGTGGGTGGCCCTTGCCACCTCCCCAGGAAAGAGGGGTGCTGGAGCAGCTGCCACCCCACCGGAGAGGCTAGAGCCGCCTTGCTGAAGCCTGGCGCAAGGCACGGCCAAGGCCAGGGCAGCCAGAAGCCTCTTCCTGCCTCTGGGGGCTGCTGGGAGGGAGGGAGGGAGGGAGGCTGAGGCCAAAGGCTTCCCAGCTTCCTCCCACTAATTCCAACTGGGGAGGAGAGAGAAGTGGCATCTGGCACAGAGCAGAGATTCCAAAAGCTGGGTGGTGGTGGTGGTGGGAATTGGGGAGCTAAGACCCCAAGGCCCCCCGCCCAGCCCAACCGCTATTCCAAGCCTCTGCATCCAGCACCGTCCAATGGAACTTGCGCCTGGAAGGGTTTCCTCACATCCTCTCCACTTCCAGAGGGGAAGGCGAGGGAGGAGAGGAGTGTGCCGAACTCTTGGGGAAGTCTGAGAACCAGGAATCTCACAGCACCTCCGAGCCCAGAAGCCCATCACAGGAGGACTGGGAGACTGAGAAGGTCGAACCAGCCCACAACTCTCCAGGCCTTTAGGTCAACTGTGCCCCCCGCCTCCACGCTGCACCCTCTGCAGACCCCCATCCTCCTCTCTCAGCCTCAAGGCAACCCCACTCTTGGCAGCTGCGCTCAAATGCCAGGCTAATTCAGAGCCCCATTTAAGCGATCAAAACCTGTGGACACTGCTTCACTTCCAAGAGTCCCCTTTCTCCCTTTCAAGGATGGAATGACTTGACTGTGGCACAATTAGCATCTAATTTGTAAGTCGTTATGGCGCAAAGTATCCGGTGAGAATGTTTTATTGAGTCAACCTGCTGTGAGTAATTTCCTCACAGAACTAAGAACAAATGCATCAAGCCATCTCCCGCCTTTGCTCCCTTCTGCAGAGATCGGGGCTGAGACTCTCTCATTGCACCTCCTTGCAGAGGCAGTTGAGTGCGGAGGGGGCTCGGCACCTTTTCCCGGAGGAAGGATGAACAGAGCCAGGAGGAGGACACAGCGCTTTCCCTGCAAGCCACCACTCGGAGATTTTCTGGGGCGTATTTGCTGGAGAACTCCAGGACGGGGAAAATGCCCCTTTCCTTGAGGTCCTGCGAGCAAAGCCCAAGCCCTGCTCTGTGGTCTCTGCACCTACATTTGCCCCCATCCCAAAGTCTGAGGTCTCCACCAGGATCAGGGCCACCCCATGCACTGCCAGCCCACAGAAAGCCTTCCAGAGGCTGTTACCGACCTGCAAGCAATCCGAGGGTGTCTGAAGGGATGCCCTCTCACTTACAGAAGACAGCAGACCCTCGAGCAAGGAGGAGACTCCCCCAAAGGGGGGCACGCTCTGCTGCTCAAC
Organism: Hemicordylus capensis; assembly: GCF_027244095.1. Classification (NCBI taxonomy): domain Eukaryota; kingdom Metazoa; phylum Chordata; class Lepidosauria; order Squamata; family Cordylidae; genus Hemicordylus; species Hemicordylus capensis. Next base: position 2,797,192 of record NC_069660.1, on the reverse strand, counting down.
AGGGAGGGAGGCAGCTGGAGACAGGCCAGCCGGCCGTCTGCCTCCCCAAGGAGAAAGGTGGGGGGTGCAATGCTACTGGATAGGACAACAGGGTGGGGTTTGGGCACCACGACACCTACATGCTTTTCGCCTTCAATCTTCTTGTCGGCGGCCTGCATTGCATCCAGGTACTTGAAATACAATTCCATCAGCCTGTCCACCTGCCAGGGGAAAGGACAAGAGAGGCGGCTGAGGGGGGGGGGCAAACGCATGCTCTTGCCACAGAAGAGTTCTGCCTTGTCGGGACCTGCAGCAGAGGCAGCTCTGCCTTCCACCAGTCAGGGGGCTGGGCCGTGCCGTCGTGTCTCAGCGGGATGGATCCTGCAGGGGTCTGCAGCTGGCAGGCCCCTTGGATCCAGCAAAGGGGCCCTCAGCCCAGCCCCCCTTGACCCTGTTCTCCGAGGCAATGGCCCTGGAGGTTCCATCTCCCACACAGCCTCCCCGTCACTTCGGTCCGTCTCCTGCCAGCACCCAGCTCTCTTCCCACCCTCTGGCACCAGACCTCTGACATTGGGCTCTCCAAGCCAGGTGCGAAGAGGATGGTGCTGGCTTCTCAAGAGACATGGAACCTCCAGAGCCAAAAGGGAAGACACCTGCCCAATGCCCCAGCCTGACACTGCCAGACCCACAGGCCGGGCATGGAGGCACGTCCTCCTCCGCTCTTTGCCCCCCCCCCTGCCCACTGCCCCTGAAGAGCAGGGTGGCTTCATTGAGCTACTATGGGTGAGAGCAGTTGACAGAGCAATTCTCTTCCATGCATTTCAGGACCAACACAGTTTTTAAAAAGCAGCTCCCGCAACAGAATTTTGAAAGCATTTTGGGCACATTAACGGCTGTTCCCGGCAGAATGAAACCAACAGACACCTCTTGGGACCCATTTGCAAGTCCCATCGGAAGTGCTGGCTTGCAGAAGCGCCAGCCTGGCCACCCTCTAGTGGGGCGAGAGCCATCCTTGGTTTTCACCAGGGTTCTAACGGGTTTTCAAAGAGACACTTCTTTGGAGCCAATATTTTCAGGAGCACTGAAAGCACTAGCCACTGCGTTCATTAATCGCCAGTTGGAAGGCGGGCTCTTAGGATGGGTTTCCAGACCACCGGCAGACGGGCGTCTTCTTCTTCTTCTTCCCCAGGGAAAGCCAACACCAACGCTAGGGAGCAACTGGCCAGACACTGCTGGTCCCCCCCCCCACTCCTGGGGCGCAGTCTGTCTGTGCCTGCCCAATGCCAGTCCAGCCTCGCCTGCCTACTCGGTCCACTGGTGCTGCCACAAACAGCTCACCTGCCTGCCTATCGCAGTCACATCCATCTGGAGTCAAGCAGCGGCAGCAGCCATGGCCAGAGTGGGCAGGCGGAGCTGGACAGGGCCTGCTTTGAAGACCCAACAGAGTGGTGGGGGCAGGCAGAGGGAAGGGGGCTCTGGTTCAGGGGCTGAAGAGGCTGCAACAGCAGCCCAGGAAGAGGCAGGCAGGGACCTGGGAGAGGGAGAAGAGGAGCCGCCAGTCGGGGGGGTGGGCTGGATACCAACACTTCCCCCCCCCCCGGATCTGTCGCCTCCCGACAGTGGAGGAGGGGCACCCGGCCCACTGAAAAAAACAACAACAGAGATGCTGCTGCCGCCACCGCCACTGCCCAAGAGCACCGCACGGCTTGCACAGGAGAACCTTCAGGTGGATTATGCCCTCGATTTGTGAACAAATGTGGTGTCATTCAGTTTTCCCAATGGAGGAAACTTCCTGGTCTGTTCAAGAGCAAGACAGCCACCCAAACGGCCCCGTTCCCATACGCCGCGCCGTATCTCACCTTCTCACTGTCATTCTCCGTAAATTTGTTGAGCAGCCGGGTTCTCTGCTGGCCTCTCAGGTTCCTCAGGAGCGAGGCAAGGATGGAGCAGACGTGTTCTGGGGACAGAGGCACAGACGTCAGGCGCAAGGGGGGGGCACCCACTTCTCCCCACCGCTGCTCTTCTCTCCTGCTGGACGCCCCCGACTCCCCCTGGGCCCGGTTTGGACAACGCATCTTGCTGGTGGCTCCCCTGGGCGGCGGCAGCCCCAGTCCTGGTGCCTGACCCTGCGGAGGGCGGACAGGCCTCACAGCTCCGTGGGCAGAACACGTGCTCTGCATGCGCAGGCTGCCCCTGTTAAGTGGGCCTTGGGCAGCTGAGAGAAGAAAGGCCCCTGTCTGCAAGGCAGGGCCAGCCAGGGTGGGGAGGGGTCGCTGGGCGATGCAGACTGCGGGTCTGACTGAGAGCTGAGCATCTTCTCCCACAGCTGGAAACTCACCCAATTTGGGAAATGTGGGGAGAACAGAAGAACAGCCCTGCTGGATCAGGCCCAAGGAGGCCCATCTAGTCCAGCATCCTGTTTCACACGGTGGCACTGCACACCAGATGCTTCCAAGAAGCCTACAGGCAGGAGTTGAAAGGGGCAGGCCCTCCCTCCGGCCGTTGCTCCCCTGCAAGTGGTACTCAGAGGCATCCTGCCTTTGATTCTGGAGGTGGCCTATAGCCTTCCGACTAGTAGCCGATGATGGACCTCTCCTCCATGAAGTGATCCAAACCCTTCTTAAAGCCATCCAGGTTGTTGGCTGTCACCACATCTTGTGGCAGAGAATTCCACAAGTCTTATGCAGACTTGCCCTGGAGCCCAAGGAAGTCCACCACCTGGAGCACCGGGCATGGTGGACGGTCCAGGTCGTGAGCGCTTGGAGGGGGGGGGGGGGCGTGCAGAGTATGGTGACGCAGACCCCGCCTCTGGAGTGTGCGGCGGCTGCCTGCATCTCGACTCAGCCTCCGCCGACGGACCTCTCTGTGCAAACACAACTCCAGCTCCTCCGTGCCGCTTTTGCTTTAATATTGCACTGATTAAGACTGATGAGGCAGAGGGGGCATAAATTTGCCTCCAGTGCCTTGCGGGAGGTGAGGGGTGTCAGAATTTGTTATTTTTCAGAGAGGAAAATGCAATATACAGAGGAGAGGGATCATCTCCTCATTGCTGTCAAGACGGATTAACTTGAGTTTCTTCCGCTCTGCCTTAGCCCGGGGGCCACGAGCAGCCGCAATCAATTGCGTGCAGAAGAAGCGGCGTCCACCTGTTTGCGAGGGGCTCTCCATAAAGGGACTGCACTGCACCCCAAGAGGTGGACAAGCCCCACAATGCTCCCCACAGGGGACCCCCCACTCCACAGCCAGCCAGTGCTGAGCAAGGAGGCTCCACGGGGCACACAGGCCTGATTAGCTGCTAACAAATGTGGCTCCCTCAGCAACAGATTTCAGCCCAAGGTGGTGTCAATTTTTCACGCACCAAGGAGACGGGGAGAGCTGCTGGCGGGAAGAGGAGAGGCGATAAACCTGTTATCTGGTGGCCGGCCCTGCTCAGCAGCTCTGTCATTCCAACAGGCAAGAGGGAGGAGAGGAGAGGCTGTGGAGACGCCAAGACACCACCTGTGTCAAGCGCACACGCAGCGGCGGGAGGGAGGCAGCCTCTGGGGAGGCACACACCAGCACATGTCCACTCCCTGCGCGTTGGGGCGGGTGGGAATCCCGGGGGGGCCCCAGGAAGGCTGCCTGGACCGAATAAGCATCCCCGGAGTTCTCTCTGCCAACTGGAGAGACAGAGATGACCCACCAGTGTCAACGGCAGATGATCTCCCTCACAGCTGCAAAACCATCTGGACTTCTTCTTCTTCTTCTTTCTTTTTTTTAAAAAAAGCACCCTAGGAATCTATACTTTGGCAAATGTTGAGAGGGTACCAAGCAGTGGAAGGAGACAGGCCAAGGTTTTGGGCCTGCAGTGCGGAGGCTCCCTGCTGCGCTTCCCTCCCGGCTGCCTTCAGACTAGCGGCTGCAGGGTCTGTCCTGGGAGGGATCCAGGAGCTGCTGCCGGCCTCTGCCCCATCCTGACCCAGGGACTGAGCCAAGTCAGAGGTCTGCCCGGCCAGTCACACGCAGAAGGGGGGCAACCACAGCAATGCCCCCGCTTGCCCTGGCACAGACACGACTACTCGGCTTCTCTTCGGGGGCCAGTGAGGGGCCACCACCAAGCCACCCCCCCCCCCGAGCAGCTCCTGGCTGGATCAGAGGCACGGAGGGCACCCGCCTGCACTCTGGGCTCTTCACAAGGAGAGGCGCCTGCAGCCGCCCGCCCGCAGGGCCATGTTTTTGCATTCCATGGACTGCTGACAGGCTGCAGGCAACCCTTCGGGCATTGTAGTTGTGCCTGCAGATCTGCAAAGGACACTCGCAACCCAGCGGCAGCAAGAAGCAAGAAAAAGTCAACTCTGCCTGCCTTAAATGTTCCAGCACGGAGGCAGCAAGTCCAGGTTGCTGGCTGCTGGGGGGACGTGATCCAGCCCGACCCACTCCCGAGGCCTCCGGGAGAGTCAACAGCAGGCAACACCTCCAGGAGGCCAAAGCCCTTCCCCAAGAAAACAGACGGCCGACTACGGTGCACAAGCCACGGAGCATCAGAAGCCGCCTCGCCCGCAGCATGGCCACTGAGCCCGGGAGGGTCTCTCCCGGCTGCCAGCGGGCACCCCCGGCCCTTCACCTGGAGCATGCCAGAGATTGTGCCTGGAATCTCCCACCCGCAAGGAATGGGCTCGGCCACCAAGCTACGCCCGCCCCATTCCCCCTGCGAAGGCAGGCTTCTCATCGAACTGTGGCTTGATCACAATTCCTTTGGGCCACTGGGGCGGGGGATGATGGCAGTCGTAGCCCAACAACATCTGGGGACCCAAGCTGGAGAGTCCCGGCCCTGGCCCAAGGTTTGTGGCCAAGCGGGGATGTGAAGCTGGGCCTTCCGTGGCCAAAGTCCACCACTCCCTCCACGGCATCACTCGCTTCGCTGCTGCTGCAAAGCAGCCCTGCGAGGGCTGCCTGGAAGACCGCCAGGAGACGTGTGCAGCTGGTCAAGAGCCCCTTGACCTTCCCTGGTTGGACGGCGGCGGCAGCAGCAGCAGCAACAGCAGGGCCTGGCCCTTGGCCCCTGCTGCTGCTCCCCCCACGGAGAGGGCACCAGGGATTCTGCTCAGGCCAGCCCCCACCCCACCCCAGTCCTCCGGAAAGTGGCCAGGCCAGGCTTGGGAAGCAGGCAGTGTTGAAGAGGCCCTAATGAGGCTGATCTTGACTCTGGCGGTGGCGAGCCGGAATACAGATGCATCTGTTCTGGGGCTGGCGCGCTGGCAGCCGCAGCGGCAGGAGGTCCCGTCAAACCACCCCGCAGCCCTGCGCTCCTCTGCCTTGGTTGTTATTTCCCTCCACCCCCCACTTTACATCACATTACAATGGACATCTGCCTGGCAGGGGAGGAAGGGAAGAGCGCGCCGAGTGGAGCCACGCACACGCCGCAGCCGCCGGAATATTGATGCCGGCTGCAGGAAAACATGGTCCCTCCGAAGAAAACCACACACACACACACACACACAGAGAGACACACACACAGCCTCTCTCCATGGAAGGCGGGGGGGTGTGTGTGTGTGCTTTTTGAAGCAGAACAAAAGGAGGACAGCAAGACAGAGCGTCTGGTGGGGGAGGCAGGGTGGAGAGGAAGCATTTCTTGTTAACAAGCACCGGAGGAAGAGCGGAGGAAAGCACCGAGCGCGGTTGGAAGGGCCCTCCAGCAGCCCCTGCCTCTGCTTCCAAGGAGGGGCCCCAGCCAGGCAGGAGCGGAGTCCGGCTCCGGGCCCTCCGGCTCGCCACCTGCGCACTTGTCGGTTTGCCCTTTGCCAGAGCCAAGTGGGACGTTTGCTGTGGACTCTGGAGATCGGCTCCTCTCTGCCTGCCAGAACCGGGGCTGCCTCTTGCAAACAGAACAGGCTCCAAAGTGAGCCACTGACCCACAAGGGCAAACGGCGACGCCAAGGAAGCTTCACGCCCCCCAGCAGCCGTCTAGCAGCCTGGCCCCCTGCCGGAAGGAGTGCCCCGCCCCGCCATGGGCCCAGCCCCCCTGCCATGCGGCACAAGCATGTGGACTTGGCTTGCGGGGCCGTGGCTGCTGATCCCCAGTGTGGAAACGGCAGCCTGCAAGCACAGAAGGCGGGGGGGGGGGGGTGCGTGTGTGTGTGTGAGAGAGCAGGAAGTCGCCCACCCAGAGCCCCAAGAGAAGCTGGAGCAGCCACTCCGGGGGAGTTGCCAGCTTTGCCCAAGGGCACAAAATGTCCACCACACCCACTTAACCCTGGCCCAAACAAGAATAGCCAGCGTGGTGTCGTGCTTAGACTGCTGGACTAGAACCGAGGAGACCCGAGTTCAAATCCCCATTCAGCCTCATGAGACTTGCTGGGTGACTCTGGGCCAGTCACTTCTCTCTCAGCCTAGCCTACTTCACAGGGTTGTTGTGAGGAGAAACCCAAGTATGTCGAACACCACTCTGGGCTCCTGGGAGGAAGAGCGGGCTATAGATATAAATGAAAAAGCCTACCAATTTCTGAACCAATCCAAACAATTAAATTTAACCACACTGGCATATTCCCAACACTCTCAATCCATCAAGCTTTTGGGAGATATTGAAGGAAGCTTTATACATGATCAGCGACAGCTGCCACCCCATCTTAGGCAGAAAAACCTAAGAAGACAAAGACAAAGACAAAGGCGAAAAGCAGAGGCCTCGGAGCTCCGCAGTCAACATAAGAACCTAGGAAGCTGCCATATACTGAGTCAGACCATAGGTCCATCTAACTCAGTGTTGTCTACCCAGACTGGCAGCGGCTTCTCCAAGGTTGCAGGCAGGAATGTCTCTGAGCCCTCTCTTGGAGATGCTGCCAGGGAGGGAACTTGGAACCTAGATGCTCTTCCCAGAGTGGCAGCTCGATCCCCTGAAGGGGAAGATCTTGCAGTGCTCACACTTCTAGTCTCCCATTCACATGCAACCAGGGCAGACCCTGCTTAGCTCAGGGGACAAGTCATGCTTGCTGCCACAAGACCAGCTGGGTCAGAAGAGGCACCTGGGCCACAGAGGGGCCACTGCAGTCCCATGACATTTCCGGCTGCAAAGAAGAGGCAGAGTGGGAGTGCGGTGGCCGTGTTGCAGTCAACTCCCAGGTCAGGGGAGTTAATACCAGGGGACACGAGGTCCAGGGTTCAAACAGGCTGGCAGTGGAGTTTGGCTGCAGCTGGGATCCTTCCCCGACATGGTGGAGTGAATCACAAGCAGTGCACGTTTCCGACTCTGCTGCCGCCGCCGCCGCCGCCCCCCCCCCCAATATTACAAAACAGCCTTTATTGCTTGAACTGTGTCCACCTGAGCTGAGTGAGGAAGGCCAGGCTGAGCTATTGGTTTCTGGTCCGACACACGGACAGCAGCATATGCCGGATGCCCCTTTCCTTTAAAAAAGAAACTCACGCCATCTGTGAAACGTATGCCATCGCCCTCTTGCTCCGCTTGAGAAGAGGTCAGAGCAGAACACACCGGCCCATCCATCTGCACACAGTCAGGGAAGGGCCTGTTCCTTTGGCCACCGGGCCAGAGGGGGCCAGACGAAAGACCCTCCCCATATTGACCAGTGCAAGCATCCACTGGGCAATGCAAAGGTTGCTCACATGCCCAGCCGGGATATTCTGCCAGGAGCTGTGAACAGTATGAGCCACCACCTTCTCTTGCCCAAGGATCTACTGCTCACCCCAGCATAGCCCAGAACAAGGCCAAACCTCCTCCTTCCCCAGGAGCCCACTCCGGCTCCTTCTTTAGGAGGCAGATGCCATCGCTTCCAGTCTGCGCTAACACAGCAACTCCTGCAGCAGGCTCCAATATGGCAAGCCGAATAACAAAAGGGTATCCCTGCATCATGAAGGCAACAGCTGGAGCTTTCAGGAGCTCCTGTTTCAAGTGGCACAGGGCTTGGGGGCGTGTAGGTCCTCATTTCCATTCCCACCCCTTCCTCAACAAATCCCATAAAGCCAGTGTTCTCAAACTTGGGTCCCCAGATGTTGTTGGACGACAACTCCCATCATCCCTAGCCACAACGACCATTGGCCATTGTGTCTGGGGGTGATGGGAGTTGTAGTCCGACAACATCTGGGGACTCAGGTTTGAGAACCCCTGTCATAGAAGCCTCACATTTTTCTGCAAAGTGTTCAGTAAAGTTCCCAAAAAGGTTCAGGGCACTCATTATACTCCTGAAGGATTGGGTGTCCATGGGAGTAGGGGTGTGTACAAACCAAAGATTGTGCTTTGGATTCAGACCAAATTCGAACTGAATTGCTGGTCCCCGGACTGGTTTGGCTGAACTGGCCTGGCCATTCAGCCGAACCAGTTTGAGGGGCTATACTTCTAAAAGGGAATCCCGTAAGAATTCCCCTTGACAGGCAAGGGGGGAGCCTGGAAAAGTGTTCTAAAGGGCAGCCGGAGGGGCAATTTCACAGCGCTGAAACAGGGCACAAACCTTGGTCCGTGCGTCACCCTTGGGGGAGCTAGGGCGACAGAAAGAGACCCCCTTTCTGGCTGAAACGCATCTAATACCAAGGGGGAGGGGAATGACTGATGCCCTGAACTGAGCAGAATTCGGCCCCATTACCAGTGGGCAGCAGGACTAGTGCAACTTAACCCCCGAAGGTGCTGGGGCCGAGCCCTCCAACAACCCACCGCCTAGCGATACTGGGGGTGCCCTCTCTTCTTGACTGGCCACACAACCTGCAGCTCAGCTGCCAGCAAAGCCCACTGCTGGCCCCGCTCCCCTGCCCAGCGCCTCCCCTTCAGCCAGCCCTGCCCTCCTCCCAGAGCTCCGCAACAGCAATGAAGTCGCAGGTCGCCTGCTACTGGAGTCTGCCAATCCCTCCCTTTTATTACCCAAGCCTGAGTATTTAGGCAATTAAGAAATTAATTTTCTTCAAGCTACTTGACACCTTGATTCATTATGTTCGTGATGCAGCAAGTGAGATGTGTGTGTTTTGGTGGTGAGGCAATTTACAAGTTTAACACAGACTGTCAGCTTAGCATGTCACCAGGAAAGCGAAAGAGGAAGCTGACTGACACTCCAAAGCATCTCTGTGGGCAAAGGACAGCTAGCATGGCCAGACGCTAAAGCTAGCCGAGGAAGAGGGAGACGGTCCAGGACTGGCTTACGCCTCCAGTTACCCCAAAGGACAAAAGCTCCGGATCACACCTCCACCTCCACCAGACATCTCAAGGACACATCAGCAGATAAAATGAGACCCAGGACCTCTGGCAAGATCAAGGGGGCTGGTCTGGTCTCTCTTTCATCTCGGAGGAAGCGTTCATGTAACCAGCAGCAGGGTTGCTGTCTGCAGCGGGTGAGGGCCATAGTTGGAGAGAAAATCCACACCGTGGCCTACGAATGGATCCAGACGGGGTGTGTGTGGCTGGAACACTTGGGAACCTCTTGGTGGTGCGCACTGGGTGTGTGTGTGTGTGTGTGTCTTAGGGAAAGACAGAGATGATGACAGCCTTTGAGTTCTGACAGCAAAGTGAGGGAGGGAAGAGGCTGTGAAGAAACCTCCAGTGACTGTGAGGAATGGTGCTGCACTGCTTCCTTGACAGCTGCTTGAGACAGACGTAGCAAGAGGCAGTTGGCAACTCAAGACACGGCGGCCTTTTGCCTCCCGCACAACTCACTTGCACCTCTGTGTGTGCTGGCAGTTCATGGATCTTGGCTGCCTCCAGAGGCAGGAACCCACAAGAGCTGCAATGCCAGAGATCCCGGAGGGACGGGCACGTGGCCTGCCTTGCTCACAGGCATGGGGAGGAGAGAGGAAACCCTGCCCCCCCCCACCCCAGCTTATCCTCAGTCCAGCCTCATCATCACCAGAATGCACCGTTCCTTCTTCTGGCTGTTCCAGGCAGCTGCTTATAGTAGGCATGACAACCCCAATCTCAACCTGACGACAGCACAGAGTTTGGCTTGGAGAGAACCCACGGCATTTTCCAGTCCTCCAAAGCATCTCTCAGCCTTCAGCAGAAGAGCCTGCCATGTTGGGTGGCAACTGCCGGTGAGTGGGCACCCGACAGACCTGTGGGTAGGTCTTCATCTGCCCGGTCCCTGCTCGCCCCCTGGGCCAGGAGGCAATGCCTCTTCTGCTAGGCCCCAGCCGCGACCCACACAGCCACGGAGCTTCTGCACAAATTCACTGCCTAGAAGAGATCATTCCCTCCCCGTGTGGTGCCTCACTCGCGGATGCTGCACGCAACACTCGGCCGGCTCCTGGGAGGCTCACCTGGCTTATGCTTCTACAGGGATCATAATCCTCAATCAAGAAGATTACAAGCAGCGGCTAATCCCCAAACAAACAGCCCCAGTGCTGGGCAGAAGCCAACTGTGGGGCCGGCTCTAATTCCAGGCATTAACTGGCTACCACCTGCAGCCATGCCCCGTCCTGCCTCCCCTCCCTGGCAATACGCTGGGGGGCCTTGTCAAGAAGTCCATGAACATGAAAGACTCTTCCGGGAATTACAGAGGGCAAACCTGGGGCTGGCACACAGGCAGCCAAGACTCACCTTGCCAGACCCTCCCCTCCCCGGCTTCTGTGCAACCTGGCAGCTTCCCGCGTCTGCTCATCTGTCTCCATCACCCATCTCACGTCCTTTGCACGGTGGTGGGAGCGGCAAACGTGGTATATGGCCTCTAATGGGCGACGTTCATCATATTCTTAGAATTCAGACCAGCCTTAAGCTATTCAGCTAGTCCATGAGTATGCAATCTCTCCTCCAGAGAATAAACAGCGTTAGCCACGTTCACTAGGGCATGGTACTCTTGCAGTGTTCTCTATCCTTGCTAAATTCTGGTTAACCAAAACCGTTTGACCAGGCTTGCCCCGAAATTCTGGGGTCTCACAAGTAGGGATATGCATGAACCTGTTTGGAGGCCCTTTCATGGGCCTCCAAACAGGTTCGAACACCTGCTGGTTCGGAATGTTGGATTGGGGGGGGGGATAACCTTAAGGGTGAGCGAGGGTGAGCTTACCCACCCCACTGCGTTTCCCCCACCGGCGCGCTCTTAAAAAGTGGTCAGGCGGGGCAGCAGCGTACCTCCCTGCCGCTCCGTCCTCTCCTCGGACCGGAAGTGCAGGCTCACAGATGGCTTCTGGTCACTTCCGGTCCGAGGAGAGGGAGGGCGGCAGGGAGGCATGCTGCCGCCCCACCAGACCGCTTTTTAAGAGAGCGCCAGCGGGGGAGGAGGCAAGTGCACCCACCCCACCCCGCCTCTGAATCAGCCCCCGCCGGCTCCGTGCACATCCCTACTCACAAGCAGCTCCACAAGATTTACGAATCCTGGTTAACCTTTTAACCAGGATCCTTATGATTGTGTGAATTCAGCCTATACTTTAAAACCACCCGGAGACAGACACAAACCTGAAGTTTCAGGTTAAAAGGTCATCATTTCCTAGGCTATCGCTGAATCAAATGACTTAAGGAAAGAAGGGGCAATTTTATTCCTAATATCCACGAGAATAATAGAGGAGATACCCCAATTCTCAGACAGGAGTGGCTCATCCTAACAAGCCAGCAGGGGTGGTGGGTGGGCTCTAAAAGGAGGCACGGCTACCTCTGCCTCCCAGAGCTCCATTGCTCCTCTCTCCCCGACCCTGCACTTCCTGCAGGCTGGCCATTCATCCGGTAGACCATGCAGCTCTCTCTGACAAATGGCCAGCCTGCAGAAAGTGCGGGGTGGGAGAGAGAGGAGCAAATGGAAGCAGAGGTAGCCGTGCCCCCCCCCCCCTTAGGATAATCCATTCCTATTCTAAGGTGTGTGCACAGTGGAGGAGGAGGGAGATCCCCTCTGAGCCTAAGGAAAGCAAGTCCCTGTTGAGTCTCCTGGCACATGGGCCATTTGTGGCTCCTGGGTAGGTGGTCTGAGGTGCGCATCTGTCCTCTGGACCATATGACAGCTGCTGCAGACACACAACCGAAAATGGGAGCCTGGTTTTGTCCAAAATATGAGAGCAGGTGTGGAAAGGTGCTCTTATAAACCCCACAGAATGGAGACTTCAGTGCCTCCTACATAGCTTAATTTAATCCCAAATTTTGTAGGCTGCCAATCACTGGAGCCCTCCCTCACCTCAGCGGTTCAGGGCACCCAAATCTAGCTCCTTTGAGTACAAAAGGAGGCAGGATTCATGAGGGTTTGTCGCAATCTTCAAACGCTCCCCAGTTCACTGTGATTAAATATATACTCCCTATCTCTCCAGCACAGCCTGGAGATTAGGGTGCGTAGTGTGGCCTTCAGGCTGAAGCGCCAAAGGCAGGCAAATAATCTCTCCTATCAAAAGAAGTTTTGTTTGTACATACAAGATCAGAAGGTGGCACAAACAACAGGCAGACTCTCCAAGCTGCAGTGTTATCGCAGGAGCTGATAACGGCAATAATTAAAAATTTATAGCAGGAAAATTGGCTGCTTTGTCTGACTGGAGCAGTGGAAAGAAAGGAAAAGGGTGGGGTGTCCCCTCTCTCATCTCAGTTTCTTCCTCTTTCAGCTTGGACACCTGCCACACTGGTGCTGCATCCAAGAGAGGGCCAGGAAGTCTTTCGGGGACAAAGGGGTGGGGGTCCTGGGTCTGGAGACCAGAGCTCGGGTCCCTGCTCACTCACGGGGTGCTTGGGGTGCCCTCTGCAAGCCCGGGAGCTCAGTCAGACGAGCACAGGGGTTGAGAGGGAGTTGGTGGGGACTCCACCTGAATTGACAGCAGCATAGGGGAAAGAGAGACCTTGCTGTCTTACTGGACAACAAGTTAAACATGAGCCAGCAGCGTGATGCAGCTGCTAAAAAAGCAAATGCAATCTTAGGTGGCATTAACAGAAGCATTGTGCCCAGATCACGGGGAAGAGTCACCCCACTCTATTCTGCACTGGTCAAACTTCACTTGGAATACTGCGCCCAGTTCTAGGCCTCGCATTTTGAGGAGGGCGTTGATAAGCTGGAACAGGTTCAGAAGAGCTCAACCAAGATGGTGAGAAAAGGTTGAAGGAGCTGGGTATAAACACACAACGGGCAACAATAAGCATAAAAACAAAACAACAACAAAATAAAGTGGCAGATATGACTAAAACTAATTAAAACTGGAAACCCAATTAAAACCAGCTTTAAAATGCTTCTTTAAAAAGGAGAGCTTTCAGATTCTTCTTAAAACCAATGGTCCAGGTGTCAAGCAGGAGTCCCTTTTAAGTTTTTTCTATATGGTTTAATTGGAACCATGAAGTCTCATAACAAATTAAAGCTGCCCAAGCCACACTGAGGTGGTAATAATAAATGCCTGCAGCTGGGAAAGAGCTTAGAGTAAGAGGATCAACATTGTTCCACGCGTAATCTCCATTGTGAAATGCACTCGGACCAGCACCACGCTTGCTCAAGGAGAGCCCTCCGGCGGGGGGGGGGGCACGCAAGCCCCTGGCAGGCACTCCCACGCGGCAAGGAGACGGCACAACCCTCCTTCAGAAACAGCGCTCCTGTCTGCCAAGGGAGGCCCACAGCCTGAGTAAAACCCGAGGGGCCCGCTGCCGCCCTCACACCACCCCCTGCTAGTAGAGGGAGCTGCTGAAATCCCAGGAAGTGGTGAGAGGAGCCATCTCCAGAAGCGACAGCCTGTTCCGTGGTCTTAAGGAGAGGCCCAAGAACACAGGGAAAGTCCAGCGGTCATCCAGTCAACGCCATCTCAGCCAGTGAATCAACAGTCTTAACTGAGTAAACCTGCACATATTTGCATGCAAACACCACAATTCTTCTGAAGACAGAACCATTATTTCCTTATGCTTAGATGCACACGTGACGGCAGACACCATCTCGGAAGAGGCTGATATCCATTGGGAAAGAAACTCACCAAGCATTGAGGCATGTCAAGGCATGTCAGCTGCAAACGCCTGACGTGCTTTGCTGACAACGTTCTCTTTTGGAAAGTGGGGGAAGGAAGGAAGGGGGCTGACCCCAACCAGGAGGAAAGAGTTGATCAATGAAGCCAAAGTCATGGGATCCCTGGGGGAAGGTGACCATGCAAAGCTGGAATTCTTGAACTTACGAGACAAACTAGCAGGGAAATGAGCCCAAGGTGGAAATTACCAAAGGCACGGTCACAAACATTCCCTTGAGAAGAGAAGGGAGTGTCATCTAAAAAAGGCAACCTGGCTGCAGAAGAACATAACATAGGAAGCTGCCTCCTACCAAGTCAGACCATTGCTCCATCCAGCTCAGTATCGCCTACCCAGACTGGCAATGGCTTCTCCAAGGTCGCAGGCAGGAGCCTCTCTCAGCTCTATCTGGAAATGCTGCCAGGGAGGGAGTTCGGAACCTTCTGCATGCAGATGCTCTTCCCAGAGGCCCCATCCCCCAAGGAGAATATCTTACGGTGCTCACACCTGTACGAATACGGCGGATACTTCTATACTGCTTTTCAAACCAAGTTCCCGAAGTGGTTTACACAGATATAAATAAAATAAATAAATAAAATGGCGCCCTGTCTCCCAAGGGCTCACATTCGAATGCAAACTAGGGCAGAACCTGCTCGGCAAAGGGGACGATTCTTGCTAGCGCAATCACAATCCCAGCTCTCCTCTCGGGTGATGATGCTGAAAGCAAGGAAAGGACCTGCATAAGAAATGGGAGGACGACAAGTCACCAAGGGCAGGCAAGCAGCCCAGACCCAGAGGGACAGCTGAGGCCACAGGGATACCAAGAGCAACAAAAAGGGCTTTCCGGGTATGCTTGGAAGTTGGAGCCAGTGGTCCCGCTAATTTTTTTCCATCTCGGTGTGGAATGAATTTTGTCCGGAGCGGCAGTATCAAGGCAATGTGTGCGCATCATGTGCATTCAGAGTGGGGCCTTCCTGATTCCACCTGAGCGGCATTGAAAATGAACTGAGTGGGCATCAAAAAAGCCTTGTGAGTGCACGTACGCCTTAGAGGGAACACTGGTTGGAGCCCTGCTTTTTAAAGCCTCTGAGCCAGAGGGGAGGAGTGACAGCTCAGAGAGACGTTGTGTGTCAGCCTCCATCCCGACTCTGAGCATCAGCTGCTTCAGGTCTCGGAGCAGAAGAAGGGAGAGAACATCCAGGAGAGGAAGCCACTGAAAAGCAGCCAGCAGCCTGCCCCATCCGACGTCCCCATGCTAAGAGGATGGGGAATTAGGGATTAAATTAGGAAAAGGACCCGGGGGGGGGGTCACCTCGCAGTCTCCATTCCTTAGGACCACTGAGTGCTAGCATGCTTGTGTCTGCATACAAACACTTTGCACACAATTGTGCAGTTTGGGCATACTGTGGAGCGCTCTCATGTCATATATGACCTGCTGGGCAGTGAGGGGGCACCCATGCGCCTGCCACATGAAGACACTGGGCTGGGGTGCAAAGTGGGAGGAGCCCCCCCCCAACAGAAGCTACCTCAGGAACCGGATGCTGCTTTCTGTAGGTGCTCAGGAGCCATCTTGCTTCCTTATTTGTCATTCTGCATCGGGTTTGTTGCTCTTCTCAAGCAACGTCTGCTTGGACTTGACCAGACGGCTGTGCTCCTTGGAGGGGCTCCCAGTGGCCGGAGTCCAGAGCAAGGGATAGACACAGGAGGGGCCGATCCTCTAACCCCTCCCAGACAGGAACGTCCCACCTTGTGAGTAGCTTTCGGAGGTATTGCAACCCTGTCAGCACTTCAGGAAGAGCCCTTCCAGGCAAGGCTGCACTCCGGGGGCTTGTGCCACCAGCAGATGCAACCACCACATTTGTCACTGGCAAAGCATTTCAGGAAGGTTGCCATCTCAGCTGGCGCAATTAGACTGCCAAGTTAATTGGCCATAAAGATGGACAAGGAGACGCACGTTGCATGGAGGGGCGGTGAACATCTGGCTGGCTGCAGAATCTGCCGCAGCACACGGACATTTCCTCTGCCTCAAAGTACGAGGCCAGTGAGTGGCGCGGAGGGTTTTTTGTTAACATGAATGGGCAGTGCATGTTAAAGAACACCATCAAGGCAGAGTAGTGAATACAAAGATATTCACCTTGGCGGTGGAGACAGATGTGAGAAATGAAAAATCAGAGAAGCCTTACATATAGAACAGTTGCGCCCAACTATAAATGTTAAAGAGGAAATGAGTGGAGCAATGAAATGTATTGGTTATTGAGGGTATGAACCTCATCTTCATGCTTTTGTGTTCTGTTTCCCCCTCCTATTCCCCCCCCCCCGTGTGTGATATTGGGAGCTGCACAGGACTGGTTGATTGCCTTCAGATGAATCATGGTGTGGAGCTGTATTTAAGAACAAGATTCTGCCTCCTTTGTAGAGCCCTGAGGATGAGGTCGTACATCGAAATGTTTGCTATTTTGCGACATCTTGGTTTAGTTTTTAAGTTTTTAAAACTTTTGAATGTTTTTAAACTTTTAACTTTCAAATGCGTATTAAAGAAGGTCATTGAAAAAAGCAATAAATAAATTTCTGGCCGCCATTTTGTGTTCAGGAGTCATTTTGTGGCTTCTTTTCAAAGAAAAGGTTTTAAAAATCCAATTTTTCTAAAAAAAATAATAATGGTGGATTTAAGACATTTGGTGGGCATTGCTCGACTGCTGGGGGCCCAGGGAGCATGGTAGGGCACTTTGTGTTTCTCTCTCCACGTTTTTTTTGCCCTTTTTTGCAATTTCCATGCCCTTCGGAACCTAACCTCCACAATCCCATTCACGTAATGCCTCAGTATTTGTGGTTTCGGTATCCGCAGCAGTAGCTCAGAACAGAACCCCCGCGAATACCAAGGTCCTCCTATAGTCTTGTGTTCCACTTCACAATGATCCTGAAAGATAGGCCATTATTTTTGCAATGAACAGAGGCTCTCGTGAGATTTCATGGCTGCATTTAGATGTCACATTTCCAATGCCGCAGGCCATGGTCTGGAGGATTCGTAACAGGTGCTGTGCTTGGACGTTCTCTCCATCCTCTGGGCAAAGAGGCCCAGTTTTAAATGCAGTGATTCTCTTTATTTAGCAGTGGGAGAGCAACTGGCCCTCTCCACCCCAGCAAAGTACCTCCAGTGACTGATGCTGGTGTCTATCTGATGTTTCTCTTTAGACTGTGAGCCCTTTGGGGACAGGGAGCCATCTTATTTATTCATGATTTCTCTATGTAAACCTTTGTTGAAAAGCAGTCTATAAATATCTGTTGTTGTTGTTGTTGCTGTTGTGCACTTGGCTTAGAAGGATATTCCCGGGCGTGACCAGACTAGAGGTGCTCTTTGAGGTCTGAGCACTCTCCGAACCCGGTCCCAAGCGGCACCTGAACTCTCACTCTGGGTTTCAAGCCCCCACTGGGGGTGCCCACCATGACTCCTAACACAGGCTCAGCTGGGTCTGGCACCTCTGTCTGACCCAACACGACACACAGCCCTAGTCAAGGGCACTGAAGTAGCATGCCGTTTGCATGGCCTGGGCACACCGGGGTCCAGAAGTGTCCGGTGCTGATCCAAGGGAGCAATGGCTGCCCCCTTGAAAATAAGACCCCCTGCACAAGGACTGCAGACACCAGGCCAGTACGTGACTCCGCAGCAGCCTTTTGTCAGAATGCAGACATTGCCGAAGCCTGCCGGGTCTCCACATGCAGCGCATTCTCCTCTGAATGCCCGCACCGTAGGCACACCACAGCAGTTTCAGCAACCAGGTTCCCTCGCGCAGAAAGTGAGCATTTCAGAGCACACACGGCAAGGGAAGCCTGTGCAGGAGGCTCCCCTCTAGCCGGCATCTTTGGGCCCCAGAGGCCCTACTTGGAGCATGAGGGGCAGAAGAAAAGATGTCTGTGGTGTGGCCACACCTGGAGTCCTGCGTACAGTTCTGGTCACCGTATCTTAAGAAGGGCATCGCAGCATTGGGGAAGGTGCAGAAGAGGGCAACCCAGATGCTCAGGGGCCTGGAGCACCTTCCTCATGAGACAAGGCTACAGCATCTTGCAGAAGCCGCTGCCAGTCTGTGAAGACAATACTGAGCTAGACAGGCCTATGGCCTGACTCAGTATATGGCAGCTTCCTATGTTCCTATCTGGGGCTTTTTAGTTTGGAAGAGAGGCGACTACAGGGAGCCATGACAGAGGTGTATAAAATTATGCATGGAGCAGAGAGAGTGGGCATCACATGGAACTGAAGGCTGGGCAATTCAGGACCAACATGAGGAAGTACGTTTTCACACAGCACATAATGAACCTATGGAATTCCTGGCCACAGGATCTGGTGATGGCCACCAGCTTGGATGGCTTTAAAAGGGGCTTAGACACATTCATGGAGGGAAGGTCTATCAATGGCTACTAGTCTGGTGGCTGTGGGCCACCGCCAGTCTAAGAAGCAAGATGCATCTCAATCCCAGTTGCAGGGGAGCAGCAGCAGGAGAGAGGGCGTGCACGTACCTCTTGCCTGTGGGTTCCCCAGAGGCATCTGGTGGGCTACTGTGTAAAACAGGATGCTCAACTAGATAGGCCTCCTTGGGCCTGATCCAGCAGGGCTGTTCTTACGTTATGTTCTAAAGGAAACTGGGAGGCAACCCGGTGTCAAAAACCCAGCCCTCAAAGCAACAAGACCCAAATGAGAAGAGGGGGAATGAGAAAAGCAGAATCCTCACCACTCTCTGAAGCACAGTCTGATGCAGGAAGTGGCACCCAGGAGCTATAAAAACCGCAACTCTGTCCTGGGGAAGGCCACAGCTTTTAGTGCAGACATTCCTATGCTTCAGGTTTAGCCCCCAACAGCTCCAGTTCAGGGACCTCAAGTAGCAGAGCTGGGGAAGGCCTTTCTTTCTCTGCCTAAGACCCTGGAGAGCAGCTGCCAGTCTGGGCAGACAGTCCTGGCCTTGGCCAGCCAATGGCCTGACTCAATAAAAGGCTGCTTCGTACACATCTCACTTCTGCCACAAACTCACAAGGTGGCCTTTGGCAAGCCGCTCCCTCTAAACCCCAGCTGCAATATGGGGATCATGAGACGTCCCTCACAGGGCTGCGGGCAGGAGGACCTCCAAATAATGCACGGGAAGTGCTCTGCTGAGAGCCACTGAGATGGACAAGGTCTCAAAGGCCGCCAAGTCCAATCTCCTGCTAGATGGCTGTTCAGTCTCCGCTTGAAGAACTCATCGCCCCCCTGAGGAGGAGCTGGTTCCGTGATCTAACTGCTTTTGCCATCAAGCTGTTTCTCTTGACATTGAGCTGAAATCTGCCTGTCACTTGAGGAGGAGATCAACTTATACCATTCAGTCTGGCCTTCCAGAGCAGCAGAGAACAAGCGTTTAGGTGTCTGAAGAGTGCGACCATGATCCTCTGCTCTGGCCTCTTCTCAAGGCTAAGCACAGGATTTGTTTCCCAGATCCAAACAAACGCTAAGTATTAGGAGGACAGGAAAATCTGCAGGTACTGCCGGGCTCAGGGAGGAGAAGACGGCTCTATGCAGACTCAAGCACCCTTTTTATCCCTCCCCCGACTCCTGCTCAGCCCACCAGCCCAGCCCACCCAGTGGGGAAGCACGGCTTTGCATGCAGAAGATTCCAGGTTCACTTGAAAGGATCTTAGGTAGCTGGTGATGAGAAAGATGCCATGCCTGAGAGCCCGGAGAGTTGCTGCCAGTCAGTCGACAATACCAGGGGAGATGGACCAATAATCTGTCTTAGCAAAAGAAAGACAGATCTACACACACAGCATTTTGCTTACCCATTTCTAAGCCCGTATTCCAGAACTCTCTAATTTTTTTGGCTACTATTTCAGATGCAGGTGCTGATTTCTGGGCCCCGAACCAAATCCTCTGCTTGCAGAATCATCTTGGCAGGCAGAGGAAGCCCCCTCTTGAGCCATGGAGGTGTGCACAGCGGCCAGATGAACACGGGGCAGGGAGAGCCAGGCAGGGGCACTGGAGAAGTTTCAAAGCAGACCAGTGTCCCCTGTAAGAGGGATCCCCAGATGTCGTTGACTACAACTCCCCGAATCCCAAGCTGCAATGGTCTTTGGCTAGGGACTCTGGGAGTTGTAGTCAACAACATCTGGGAACTCCTCTTACAGGGAACCATGAAGCGGACGCAGCTCAATGGTGAGACTTTTAAACAGCAGCAAAAGCCATCAAGACACACATTTTAATCCTTGTTTAACACAAAGCGCCTGTTAGTGAACAGCTTAATGCTATTCTTTAATTTAAATGGCATTGACTGTTTAAGGCTTTATAGCCAGGCAGGAAAAATCCTCTTTGGAGATTTTCAGCTCAGAAGGTTAGGTGGCAGGCGTACGTACGTACACACTGGGAAATCCATTTGCAAGGGTGGCAGGGACTTAACGCAGGGAAACAGTGGGATGGGAAGGGGTTAAGCACCCTCCCACTCCTCTAAGGCCGATCACACCTCCTTCCACAGTGTCCCTCCCTATTTAATAAGGGCCTGCAGAGATAGTGCAAATGCACCTGCAGGTCTTTTCCGACTTGGCCCCTGGCCAGAGTAGAAACCTACTTCAGGACATACACACGAGATCACACGCATTCGTCTGGGATCGCAAACACATGCCCGCTCCATACACCGACGAGCCTTCTGACTGTACAAGAGCACGCACTGCTGAACAGATGCTTCAAGCTACCTTTTACTGTGGCATGGACAGAGCGCAGGGCAGGGGTGTGATGCAGTCAAGAGCAACTCCAGCTGTGTTCCCTACAGAGCAACAGAAAGAGTGAGAGCAGGGAGGGGACAGGCTGCTGAAAAAGGAGGGGCTGGAGAGCAGGCACACCAGACACAGAGGAGAGGGGCCGTGCTCTGGCCTTTGACACAGGCGCAAGGGTCTCTGGGTCCGAGGTGCCTCCCTGACTCTTGTAAGGGCAGCAGCGACGGCCCGCTGGGCACATGAGCTAGACGGAGGCCAACCCACACGTGGAGCACAACAAGAATCCCCGGGGGATCCAAGCCGCTTGCCTTCAAAGGGCACTGACTGCCCAGGAGGGATTTGATGCCTGTCACAGCCCAGGAGAAGAAGGAAGTGAGCACCACCTCCCAGAGACCTCACATGCAAGCAGCAAAACCCTGCAGCTGACCTCAGAGGCCGCACCATGAGCTGGGACAGCTTTGGCAGGGAGACCTGTGCACAACAGGAGCAGCGGACAGGGCCGGGACTCAGGAGGAGCCCCCAGATCAATCTCACGGGCTTCCTTCAAGGCACCAAGTACTAGCCATGGTTGGAGGTGCGACTCCTGGTGCCCAGATGGCCTGCCCTGGAAAGGGGCTCTTGCTGCAGGGTGGTGGGCACTGGGGAGAGGCCCTTTAAGATCAGGCACGTGGAAACGTCTGGCAGCTCCCCTCTTAGGCTGGTGGCCATTGGAAGAGACGCTTCGGGGACGATGGTCCCTAAACTCTGGAACCAGCTCACTGCCCCAAGGGGACAGGTCCAGCCGCTTGCCCCTGAGCGGGTGGTCAAGACTGGTCTTTTTAGGTGGTCTGAAAGGCTAGTTGGTTGGTTTCAGAGTGTAGTTTTAGCTCTCCATGTTATACCCTACCTGAGGGTTTCTCAAACTTGGGTCCTCAGAGGTCGCTGGACTACAACTCCCATCATCCCAGCCCCGATGGACATTGACCTCTGGGGATGATGGGAATTGTAGATCAGCAATCTCTGGGGACTCAAGTCTGAGAACCCCTGCCCTACTCAGAGAGTTTCAACTGAAAAGCCATTACATGTTCAAGAATAGAGGAGAAAAGAGGGGAGAGAATCTGAGACTCAAAACCTGTTCAGCTGGACTTAATGACGTCAAGACAGCTGGGGCACCTCAGACACCAGGAGCAGCCTAGACTTCCCAGAACTTGGCACCAAGGATTTTGACAGGTTTGTGTTTTTTTCACCCAACGTCAGCTTCCAGAACTTTGTTTCAGGCCTGGACATCTGAAACACGTTTACATGAAGGACACATGCCCAGTTAAGAGTGGGTGAGCTTCATCTCCTTGGCATGTGCAAGCTGGGTTGATGAAGAGGCAGGTGGTCAGGCGAGGGGCATCGGGAACCCAGGACTCAAGAGGGAAGTGCTGGCCTGTGTCTCCAGCTGCAGGAACGCCGTGAGTCGAGACACCCTCAAGCCACATGCCCAGATGCCTGGTATCTGTTGGGTTGCCTGACTGTCGGGAGAGGTCTAGCAAGGCAGAGGGAGGGTACTAGGCTGCTGTAGCGCGCGCACACACACACACACACACACACACACACACACCCACCCCTCCATCAGTATAATGGCTGGCCAGGCTCTGGGGAGACCTGTTAAACATCTCAATTAACTAGAATTGCTAGAATCTCAATAACTCACCTGCCCAGTGATGCAACACAAAGAAAATTGGACTCACTTCAAAAAATCCACTACTTTAAGTCTATATCAAAGCCACCCCTAGATTCCGTCTTCCCTGCCGTTCCACCCCCGCTGACATTTCCTGGAAATACCAAGCTAGAAATGGGCAGAGCCTGGCAAACCATCCTCTCTCTTGCTCCCGCACTGCCTCCACGCCCAGCTTGCTTCCTAAAACCTATTAATCTGTGGGTGATGGGCCCTTTTGCAGGGTGCTTCTGCTCCCAGAACCCTGTTACGAGTGACTGCAGAAGGAGGCCCAGGCCCAGGCTGGGTCTTAAGGGTCTCACTGCATTACACGGGGCCCCAGTCCCGGGCACTCCAGAGAGTTGGGTTTCCAATTTCTCTAGGTCATATGGACCAGTCAAGGGGATGCAAAACCTACACACACAACTAGTCCATATGACCCAAAGATATGTCCTCTGAAAGCCCAACCTGGGGCGATTGATTGGACCTTGGCTCAAGTGAAAACACATCCCTCTCCTGCTGCCACAGAGGACCCTCCTTGATGGGCCACAGAGGAACTGGCTGCCAGATCTCTGCCTCATGATATGCCAGACAGTGAGGAGAGCTGGTCTGGTGGTAGCAAGCATGACTTGGCCCCTTAGCTAAGCAGGGTCCACCCTGGTTGCATCTGAATGGGAGACTAGAAGTGTGAGCCCTGCAAGAGATTCCCCTCAGGAGATGGAGCTGCTCTGGGAAGAGCACCAGAAGGTTCCAGGTTCCCTCCCAGGCAGCATCTCCAAGAGAGGGCTGAGAGAGATTCCTGCCTACAACCTTGGAGAAGCCGCTGCCAGGCTGTGAAGACAAGACTGAGCTAGATGGACCAAGGGTCTGACTCAGTAGATGGCAGCTTCCGATGTTCCTATGATATCGGCCTGCCTGGAAGCCCTCCGGTGCCCACTCCCACCCCACCACCCATGAGGGTCCCAACCCTCACCTGCGCCTTGTGCTGCTGGCCCTGCAACAGCCTCCCTTCACCCGAGTCACATTCAAGACACAGAGGTCATCTTGGCAGCAACGAGAGCGCCCCCCCCCCCACACCTTTCAGGAGCTGCTTTGCCAGACCACTGCCTTCCTCCAATATGTTGCCGAATTTCTAATCTTGGCATGCAAAAGCCAATGTTCTCTCCCCAGCTCACCCACGGCACCATTTTCAGGTGGGAAACAGCTGCGTGCTGAGCCAGTTGCTTCCCTCATCCAACAGCCAGCGCCACCTGTCCCAGAGCAAGGCACGGGTTCACGTGAGCTCTGGGTTTTCAGCATGCAGAGAGACACGGAGCCCCACCGGGCGCCATCTACGTGACGGCGCACGGAGAAGACGCCTGCCTGCCCTGCCCCTCTGCTGGCCGCCTCCTAGCCCTTCCTCACTACTCTCCCGGCAGCATCCCTGCCGCCTCCACCGAAGGCAGATTCACAACCCATCTCTCCAGCGCCTCCTGGGCAGCTCCAGGGACCAACTAGGCTGCAATCCTATGGAGACCTACTCCCAGGTAAATCCCACTGAACTCAGAGGGGCTCACTCCTAAGCAGACATGCCTGGGATTGCTTTGTAGACACCCAACACTTTCTGGGCTGGGTGCTCTTTGTCGGGGCAAAGACAATATTCGGGGGGGGGCAACTTCCCCCCCATTTTGCCCCTGATAAGGAGCACTCCTCAGCTGGAGCTGCACTTGGGAGCAAGGGCAGTGCCGCCACCAGGAGCGCTGGGCGAGAACCTCTCTGCTCAGCTACGGGAAGCCCCAGGGGAGCTTGGGCCAGGCACCAGCTCTTCGTCTTCGCCACCTCACAGGGCACTGGGAGGCTACGGAGGGCTGAGCCCACCCATGCCGGACACGATGCACTTCTCTCTCCACCCCACACGACTCAGCAGCGGCCATGTCTGTGGCCGGGGAGCTGCATGCAGCATCCTGGGCGACGTGGCGCCCGGCCCACCGGTCAGCTTCGGATGCCCAGCTCCTGCTGCAGCTTTTGGGCCATTCTCAATGCAGTCAGTCAAGAGTGCGTGTCTCCCTCTCTCTCTCAAACACCCAGGGACATTTCTTCCTAGTTACTGGGGAGGAGTAACTATTTTTCATTTAAGAAATAATCATCAGCCACCAACTTGGACCCTGGCAAGTTTGGCATCTCCTGCGATGACTTCCATGCCGCATGAGCAAAGTAATCCTGAAATCAGCAGCAGCTGCTCAGGTCAAGGGGAATTCTGGACCTCTGCAAAGCAGGGCAGCCCCCGGGAGCAGAGGGAAGGAAGGGGAGCCACAAGTAGCGGATGCCTGCGATGCAGCCACACTTGGATGCCTGGAGCCAGGAAAAACACTGCTTTGGAGGTGACATTTGCAGTTGGCTCATTACTCTTTTCAAAAGGGTTTGGCATCAAAGAGACAGCTTCAAACGACAGGCTCACATACGCATATGCAAGAGCTAATTAACCGCCATGCTGGCAGCCGCCGAGCTGGCGAGGAGTTGAACACAGAATCCGCCGTGGCTGTGGATGGTGCAAGTCAGCGGGCTAGTGAAAGATCCAGCAGGCTTGGAAGAAGCCAGCCTGTTCCCTCTCGGCTTCAGAGAGGGGGGCGGCCCCTTGAATCCTACCTTCGTGCTCCTTCTCCGAGGTCCCAACCTTCTTGATTTTCTTTGGGGACTTCATGAAGAGGGGGAAGATGGTCCGAAGGCCAAGGATGTCGACAAACTTGTGGCAGTTGTCTGCTCCCTCGGGCCCAATCATGGCATGATCCAGCACTTTCAGGGCGCTGCTTCTGGAGATTTTCTTCTCTCTGCAAAAGGTGGTTTGTTATTGAACAGGGGAACGCGTTTTGCCACAAGAGAATGGCCTTTTCTCTCCCTACAGTCTCACCCACCTGACAAAGATGAAAGAGTGGGAAAGTCTGGTCGGGGGTGGGAGAGGATTTTGGCACCTGCCCCTCTGACTGGCCGAAAGCAGCAAGCCAGTAGCGGCTCATCCTAATGAGCCAAGGGGGCCAAGGTCAGTCCCTTCCACCACCCCACCCGAGGGCGGTGCTGCCTGCAGGCTGGCCATTTGTCAGGTGCAGCTGCTCAGTCAACAGCACCGCTCCAGTTGACAAGCGGCCAGCCTGCAGGCAGCACAGCTCTCGGGTGAGGCAGAGAGAGGAGCGGCCCAGGCTGCAGGGAAGCAGAGGCAGCTGCACCTCCTTTGGGGCCCTCTGGCTTGTTAGGACTAGCTGCTACTGGGGCAAACGAGCCTCCTCTCTAGGAATGTGCAAAAAGGCTCAACCCCAAACGGAGATGTGAACGGGTTTATTGTGCATTGAGGCCAGCCATCCCTCTGGTGGTCCTTAAGGACCACCAAGTCGGCCTCTTATCTCTGCCCCGACAAGTCCTGCTGTCCACGGCAGTCAGTGTGCAGCAGGCAGAGGGGAGGCGAGGGGAGCAGGGATGTGCACGGAACCGGCTGGCCCAGTTCAAGTCCGGACCAGACTCGAACCTGACCAGTTCCGTCCAGCACCCCTTAGAAGCTGCCCCTGGGTCTGGTCTGTGTGTGTGTGTGTGTGTGGGGGGGGTTTCGTGAATTTTTTCCTTTTAATTTACCTTTAGCCCCTTTGGGGGCTTCCTCTAGGCCGTGGGGTGTGTGTGTCCACGAAGGTTCCCTCTCACCCCGCTGGCCTTGCTCATCACCACCGCAGCCTGTTCGGCCGCTTTATTCGGCCCGTTTGGGCCTCTGTATGCTGGCGCGGAATCCATGTTGCCTGCCACCGCGCATGCACAAATGGCCTCTGCGAATAAAGCGGCCGAACGGGTCACAGTGGTAATGAGCAAGGCCGGCGGGGGGAGGGGAAACCTTCACGGGGCCCCCTGAGGCCTAGAGGAAGCCACCCAAGGGGGCTAAAGGTATATTAAAAAAAAAATAAAAAAATCCACAAACCACCCCCAGACTGAACTGGTCCGGTCAGGTTTGAGTCTGGTCTGGACTCGAACCGAACTGGGCCAGCCAGTTCCGTGCACCTCCCTAGTCCCCTCGCCTCCCCTCTGCCTGCTGCACTGACTGCCGTGGACAGCAGGACTTGTCGGGGCAGAGACAAGAGGCCGACTTGGTGGTCCTTAGCCAGAGGGATGGCTGGCCTCAGTGCACACGAAACCCGTTCACATCTCAGGACAGAAGAACCTAAATCAATCCAAAGAGTCCAACCAAATTGCTCAGGTCGTTCCACGTGATTTCCACTGCTGAACAGCGTGGGCTAATTTGGCTGGCATTTTATTTAAATTTGATTCGTGCATTACGTTCCCTCCTACAATGTGGGTCACTTTCCCCCCCACTTGACGGATGGGGAAGCGGAAGCTGTGGGAGAGGCTGACAAGCCCAAGTCTACGCAATGAACCGGTGGCAGAGGCAGGATTTGAGCACCGGTCTACCAGTCCCACCACGTCCAGCTGTCCGTCCACGCCATGGAGAGTTTAGGCAGGTGGCAGAACAGCTGCTTTGTGGGCAGAAGGCCCCGGGCTCAATCCCCGGCAGCATCGCCAGGCAGGGCTGGCAACGCCCCTTCTCTGCCCGACGCCCCGGAGAGCCCCTGCCAGAGAGCGCAGGCCGTCCTCAGCTGGGCAGACTCAGAAGGCAGCCGCCGCTTGTGTCCAGCAGCACCTGGGCTGAGGCTCTTTCTCTCTCAGAGTTGCACTTCACGAGAGAAACCCAGCGATTCAAAAGGCCCCTGTTCAAAGCCCAGCCAGATCCCTGCAGATGGCCTCTCTGAAAGAGACTCATGCAGAACTTAATCCCAAACATGGGCAAATGCGCACCCTCGAGTGCATGTTTATTCTCCCCAAGATGTTCTAGAGCAGTTCTCGTCGCTTCCTGGACCTTCAGAAGAAGAGAGGAGCCGCGGTCCCCCTCTGACAGCTGTAACGAGCAAGAGGAATGAGGTGCAATGGAGGTGCCAAAGCGGAAACACTCCCTACTCACAGCCCACATCGACCGGCTCATAATGCTCCATCTTTCTTGCCCGATGGCTACACAAGTGTGGAAATCAGCAGGTGCAGAGCAGAGAGGAGAGGCAAGGCAAGGCAGAAGCCCCACATGCAGACTCCACGCTTGCACCTCCCCCCCCCACACCTAGGGCCTGGGACCTGAAAGGTCTCCCTTGTGGGGGCCAACAATGCTCGGGGCAGCACAGCCTCACCTTGCCATGACTCTTGTTGGCACCAGAGGATCAGAGTGTCACTCAAGCCAGGCAGGGAGTGTGACGCACTGCAGTTCCTAAACAACCCAGCGCCATGCTCTTCTGCACACGCCCAACGGAGACGGACGAGAGCCCAACGGAAGCGTTGGGAAAGATCACCGATCACTGTCCTGGGGCAGGGCGGAAGCTTTGCACGCAGAGGGGCTGAGCTGGAGTCCGCTCCAGAGACCTCCGGCAGCGGGGCTGTGTGTGGCCTTGGAGGGCCCCTGCCTGCGAGAAGGAGCCGAGGTCTCACTCCAGGCACGATGGCCAGGCTCACAGAGAGCTTCTGCTCATTGCAGAGGGGCTCACGGAGGAGAACGTCCTACTGGCTGGCATCCAAAACCATTCTCACGAGGGCTGCTGTCTAGCCCCATCTTTCTTCTACGCATGTGTCCGCATATTATGAGCAGCAAAGCTGGCGCCCGCATCAGCTTTGGTCTATGAATGCACAACACCAGTTAGCAAAACAAGTCAGCCAGAAATGTTCTGCTTTTGCCTCCGCTGCCGCTGCCAGGGAACAAAGCATCCCTCCCCCCCCGCACCGCCCCGCCTTGTGAAATGCTGCTGTAAAATGGCACTGCGGACGTGTGTTTGTAATTCATGCCAAGAAAAGGCAGGCAAGGAGCAGGCGTTGGAGAGCCGACACGGCTCCATTCAGCAAGGCACAAACTCCCAATTTGTTCAGGGGCCGCCTCGTTTTGAGAGATGAAATCCGGAAACATAAACGGAGAGAACAGCCGCTGCGAGGCTTGAACGGGAATGTGCACAGATGAGAGGGAAGGCAGGCACCCTGGCAGCCTCTTCTGAGTCAACACGGATCCTTTCCAACCCAACAGAAAGCTCAAGGCCAGCACAGCCGGATGCGAAGCGCAACAAGGCAGGAGCCACTGCTTGACCTGCCTCCTTGCTAGGAACACACGGGGCGGGCTTAGCCGAGGCAGAAGCAGAAATCAGACCCCCAGCCCCTCCCTCACGGAAGCCAACGGGGGCCGGCTAAGAGCAGCCTCCAGGTCACGGCGGGTCCAACGGCACACTGGAAGGGAGGGAGGAAGGAAGCAGCTGCTGAAGACGGTCGCCCTGGGCTGGACTCCGCCCCACCCCTGTCCCAGATAGGACAACCTGCCCCATGGCCGGATGCCTTTAGGCGGAGCATTTCATTAACAGACAAGGCCAAGCATGTGGGCAGCGGCGGGGGAATGCGTAAGGCCATCCGGTCCCAAGCCAGGCATCTGGAATGCACTCCCTGTTGAAAGAAGAGCCTCCCCGTCTCGGCCAACTCGTAAAACGGCACTGAAGACCCATTTATTCACCCAGGCTTTTCATTAGATTGATAGTTTGAATACTTTCAATGTAGGGCTTTAAATGATTTTAATGTTCCAATGGTTTTAATTGGAAACCGCCCAGAGACGCAAGTGTTGGGTGGTACAGAAATATGTTGAATAAATAAACAAACAAATAAAAATCTGTTAAGACTGGAGATCTGTGGGGAGGGCTGCTCTGGGTCTGGAAGTCACCCGCTTATCCCCACCCTCTCTCAAAGAAGCTCAGCACATCATCCCCACCCCTGCTCCATTTTATCCAGAGAAGGAGGCCAGGCGAAGGACGAGCGGCTAGCCCAGGCAGGTCGACTTGCTTGGCCGAGTGGGGATTTGAACCCAGGCCTTCCTGGCCAAAGCCCAACCCTCAAGCCCTACAGCCCACACTCTGGGCAGCAACCCCCCACACTTCCAGTCATGGTCAGTTCTGCCCCCCAAGGGGATGCCTCAACCACCTTGACCCTGAGAATAAAGAAAGGGTCAGGGGGTGGGGGGTGCTTGTGGGCAGAGCAGGGTCTCTGTGGGAGGAACTGTCCCCACGACTGCCCTCCATCAGTGGTTTGAGAGGGGAAGCGGGGGGGTGCCCTCTCCTCCCGGCCCATCAATCCGTTCTATGCATCTGCACTGACATCCCGAGGAATGCCAACAAGGCAAAGCAGACCCAAGGCAAACACCAGCAAAACGGTGCATGTGGCACATCGCACGCATGAACCTGAAGCAGCTCCGGCATCCCAGAGGGCCGGCCACTGCCTGCCAGAGCTCCCCTCTGCCCTCCCCGCCACCCCCCACGCTGTCCCTCCATCAGATTTAGTCAACAGAGCCAACGA
The DNA here is from genome assembly GCF_027244095.1 of Hemicordylus capensis. Lineage (NCBI taxonomy): Eukaryota > Metazoa > Chordata > Lepidosauria > Squamata > Cordylidae > Hemicordylus > Hemicordylus capensis. Next base: position 2,767,589 of record NC_069660.1, on the reverse strand, counting down.
CAACGGCCAGTTCTGGAGGCTTCAGAAGAAATAACGGAGCATGAAGAGTAGTATTTCCAAGCAGCCAACCCACACCTCCGCAAGCCCTAGCCGAGGACACTTGCACACTCCTTCCCGAAAATATTATCCCCCTCGAATGTGGGGATTCCCGACCCTGCTGGGCCTCCGCTCCGCTCCCGGCCAACCACGAGGGCCTTTGGCCCAAGGTTGGGGAGCCCGGCTTCAATGCCAAACCCTCCCACGAGCCTAACTGTGAGCCTGCAGGGTCTAAATGGTAACGGGCTCTCGGGGCTGCCTCTTGGGAACTGGGCAGCACAGGGGGCTCAACAAAGAGAGCAGCAGGAGATGAGCCACTTGCTCCACACACAGCCCTCCTTCACGTGCAAGTCCACGTAACAGAAGGCGAAACAATAAAGTTTAGGTCTTGGCTGCAGAACTTCAGGGCTGTTTTCGGGGGAAGTAATTGCATATTGATCAGCATTTAGGCAGGTCGCAGGGAGCGGATCTCGGGAATATTCATTGGGCTGAAGTTCAGGCTAGCAGAGATCAATAGTGGTTTGACGGGACTGTCTTGGGTTGATTTTATTTGAAATATTTATCCAACTGGAGGGCAAGCAGTTTATCTTAGTCTCATCTTGGGCTTATTGAAGTATCTCTTAGCTGGGAACTAATTCAAATAGCACTGCCTGGAAGCCTCTCCAAATGAGGACTGACTGGGACCTTGCAAAGGCTGGGAACCACCTCACTGCACGACGCCAGCCCACATGCACCTCTGCTCTGCTGGGGCCCATTCGCCTGCAGACACCAGGGATGCACCAGGCCAGAGGTAGCCCACCAGCCATTTATGGTGGCCCACTCATGCTCAATACACCATCTGTTTCTGCTGCTGGTCCAGGACTACAAGGATTGGGGGGCGGGGAGAGACTGCTAAGCACCTAGTAGGCCAGTGAGCTGCCTTGGCCTGGGGACATTTCCAGGGGGCACGGAGCGGGTCTAGGGCAGGACTCCCCCACCCCTTTTTTAAACGAAGAAATATTTTTCAAATAACGGAATGTTGCTTGAATGCTGCTTTTTTAAAAGGCCAGATAAACGGCCCCTTCTACTTTTCTGGCACCTCTAGGCTGGATAAGGGCCTGCTTGTCCCCCCCCCCCCCCCGCCCCAGGACTCTAACTTCCAGCCTTCCAAGGGCTGACAGCGGCTGGACCTCCAGACTGACAGATGTCTTTGCAGCCTTTCCCCCAAGGTGAGATTGCTGGGGGGGAAGGATTCCCAGTCCCCTTGACAGCCTGGAGAACAACAAAAGAATGGTCTCGGCCACCCCCCATCCACCCTGCCCTCCCCAGTCTCCCCCCCCCCCCGCTGTGAGGGAGGGCCCGAGGGAAGCCTGAGAGGGCCCACAGAAAGCTCCCCCCGCCGGAGACCCCCATCCGCAACTCAAGAGGGCCACTCCAGGACACGTTTCCATGCAAAGGCCTCAACTGCAGGCTGCTTTAGATGAGTTGGCATGAGGAACGGATTCTGCAAGGTAAACACAGCGTGAAGCTGCTAATAAAAGGAAATTTCAGTAGATACACATTAATTTTGAGTTTCCAAGGAGCTGATGTGACATGAAAACAAGAGAGGTAATGAAGGAGACTTTGCCGGGGCTGTTGCAGGCAAGCTCCGCCGTGCTCCACGCAGAAACGCAGTGCGGGCCTTTCATTCGGTCTGCCTAGCCATGCCCAGGGCCCCCTTGGCCAGTAAAGGCCTCCTCCACACAGGCCAAGGAAAGCCACACTACACAGTGTCTCAACAGAGGGAGGCATTTGGCAAAGCCATGGTCCCCCCCCACCCCGCCCCGGCCCCCAATTTGTTGTTCCATTTTCCTGCATGTCCTCCCAGACGCACACACCAAGGCACGCTGGCTCTCCTCTTGCCATGCAGGCCGGCAGAAGCCTCCCCAAGCAGCCCCGCAAGAGGACAGGGAGGGATCTCCTCCTGCAAAGCCGAGGCGCAAGTAGCTTCACGGCACAGCTCCCAGAGAGCCTGACAATGCAATTCTCTCTCCAGGCGCCTCTTAGAACGAAGCCTCGCTTTCCCCCCTGGACGCCCCAGGCAGCTCCCAATCTGGGAAGAAACTGAATTGTGCTCAGAGGAAGAGAGACATCAACCGCACGGAACGTTTCTGAGCCTCCCGTTGGAGGCCACCAACTTGCCACTAGATCTGCTCATTTGCAACGCAGGGGGGGCCACAGGCAACAGAAATGCACCCCCGTCCTTGGGCGGGAGCACTGCGCCTGGCCCTGAGGTTCGTGACCTTTGCCCTCAGACCACCTTCTTGTGGGTCCAGGATGACCTCTTGCTGGCCAGAGGCAAAGGCTCTCCACTCTTCTTCTCCTCCAAACTCAGCTGCTGAAGCTCCCTTTGCCGCAGCACCCCCCCCCCCCCGCAGTAGAGCTGATGGCTGCACCCCCACAGCCAGGCTGCCCAAATCGGAAATGTCCGATTCAGATCAGGGCTTCCCACCGGCCTTTCCCCCTTGGCAATCAGAATCAGCGATCTACATCCATCCAGCCTGCGTCACACTGCAACAATTAACATGCCTCACCCTGACACCGATTAGCCAGCACTGGTGACGAAAGGGAACATTTCGACAAAAGGCTTCCAGCAGCAGTGTGGCAGGAGGCAAGATGTCGGGCCAACCTCCCAAGCAGGCGATTCCACCAAGCAGGGGCCAGCACTGAGAAGGGCCTTCTCTGCACCCACAGAAGCCAAGCCAGAGTGGAAGGAGAGCTGGTCTGGTGGGAGCAAGCAGGACTTGTCCCCTTAGCTAAGCAGGGTCCACCCGGGTTGCATATGGATGGGAGACTTAATGTGTGAGCAGCACTGTAAGATCTTCCCCTCAGGGGATAATAGGGCCGCTCTGGGAAGAGCATCTAGGTTCCAGGTCCCCTCCCTGGCAGCATCTCCAAGAGAGGGCTGAGAGAGAGACTCCTGCCTGCAACCTTGGAGAAGCCGCTGCCAGTCTGTGAAGACAAGACTGAGCCAGATGGACCAATGGTCTGACTCAGTCTATGGCCGCTTCCTTTGCTCCTATGGCGAGGAGCAGAGCCAAGCCTCCCCACCTGCTCTCAGGAACGGGAAGGACACGCAGGAGGCAGCTCTCCGCAAGCTGGGTGGGAGGCAGCTGTGCCAGACCCAAGTCGGCAGCCAAGCCGAGATTATTTTATTTATTTATTATTATTATTATTTTACATTTATATCCTGCTCTTCCTCCAAGGAGCCCAGAGTGGTGTACTACATACTTGAGTTTGTCTTTCACAACAACCCTGTGAAGTAGGTTAGGCTGAGAGAGAAGTGACTGGCCCAGAGTCACCCAGCTGGTTTCATGGCTGAATGGGGATTTGAACTCGGGTCTCCCCGGTCCTAGTCCAGCACTCTAACCACTACACCACACTGGCTCTCTGGCAAGCCACTGTCTCCAGAAGCTAGCCCAGCACAGAGTGGGCTGCAGCTGTCAAACACCAAACTGCTCCCAGGAGCAACTGCTCCAGGCAAGCAGGCCGGGCTGGAGGTGGCTGGTCCTGGTCTCCAGGGGCCTCTGCCAGAAATCTGCTCAGCTGCCATTCTGATGGCCTGTCTGACCTCAGGGCTTTAGACACCTGCTCCTCCCGCAAGCCTCACACTTCCCGGCCACTATGTTCCCACTAGGATCAGCTACACACGGGGCCTCCAGGGCAAGCCTGGAGGATTAGGAACATCAGAAGCTGCCCTATACCGAGTCAGACCCTTGGTCCATCTAGCTCTGTAGTGTCTACCCAGACTGGCAGCAGCTCCTCCAAGGTGGCAGGCAGGAGTCTCTCTCAGCCCTCTCTTGGAGATGCTGCCAGGGAGGGAACTGGGAACCCAGATGCTCTTCCCAGAGCGGCTCCATCCCCTGAGGAAAATCTCTTCCAGTGCGCACACATCTAGTCTCCCATCCATATGCAACCAGGGCAGACCCTGCTTCTCTAAGGGGCCAAGTCACGCTTGCTACCACAAGACCAGCTCTCCTCTCCAGTGCTACTATAAGTGGCAGGAAGGAAACGGCGGCTTTACAAACAACGACGGGGCAGGGACGCTGCCGCCCCAAAAACTTTGCTTAACGCTACAGTGCCAGAGGGGGAAAGAGCGGCGGGAGGGGTAAGTTCTAACCCCCCCCCGCCCTTAAAGGGAGACCCCCCCCCTTGGTGCCGGACCACCGGACCGGTCCGGCTCCGGACCGGTTCGTGCACATCCCTAATCAATTCGGCTCAAATCTGGGCAATTTGAGTGATTTGACCTTGAATGGAATCACCCTTGAGGATGCTTACCAGTGTTGAGGTCAAATCGAATCACCCTCGATTCCAGCTCGAATTTGTCCCCAGCTATCTCTGTTTTGTCCCCTCCAAGCTTCTGCCAACACTGCCAGTGGTGAATTTTTATGTGTGGATTCTCAGTTGTGAAATGACTTCTTCATAGGGATTCCCTATTTGGTTATTTCAAAACCGAGAATTCACAACAGATAAAAATTCCTAAAAGTTCACCCATTTGCCCAATTCCTTTGGGGGTTGGGTGGCAGTTGGCACCCATGGGGCTCTGCCACCCAGTCCACTTTGCTGCCCCCTAGCCCTTAAAAATTTGGCCAAATCTATTCAAATCGGATCAACCCAGATTTGAGGGCAGAAGATTCGAGCTCGAATAGAATCAGGATGATTCGATTCAAACTTGAATCAAATTGCAAAAATTGATTCATGCACACCCCTAGCTCCCTGTTCACAGCTCTTCCCCACCCCCCAGGGAGAGGGGTACCCAGCTCAGCTGCAGAAGCAGCAGCTGGGGCTGCTGGTTTATTCACATTTTGTCCTTCAGAGCTAGCTCCTTTTAAGAGCAACGGCATCCAGGGAGCCATTTCCTCTTTACCATTACTTGCCAGCTGGGACAGGGTTAGCGAAGGCTGATAAACAGCACAGCCCCCGAAAAGGGAAAGCGCCATTGAGAGCAAAATGCCAGGTCCCGCCCCTCTGGCTCGAGGACTCCTGGTAATTAGTTCTGCAAGGCCGGCCAAGCGGCCGGCTGCCTGTTCAGAGGAGAAAAGGACGGGAAATCCAGGAGGCAGTGGAAGCATCCCTCTTGGCTGTGGCTTCAGAGCTTTGCAGCACTGCTTTAATTAGCCTTAAGAAAACGCTGCACTCCTCTCTGAATAATCCATGTTTCTGGTTATTTATTCAGTTCCCTGCTGCTGCGCATTACCCGGCGTTAGTCTGCAGGAATAGATCATTTCTGGCCAGCGCCTGCCAGCTACCTCTCCAGGCAGCTCAGCCCACCCAGGGGAAGTGGAAGAGGCGAGAAGGGCCTTTCAGCTGGCAGTTTGGGGGAAGGGGGAGCAGAGCTCAGTTGCAGAGGGGCTGCAAGGTGGGGTGGTGGTGGAAAGAGTGAGAAGAGGGGACACCGACAGGCACAGAGACCATTTCCCAAGAGCCCCCAAGGAAAGGGAGCCAGCCACCTCAAGAACACTTCGGGAGCATCCTTCAGGTCTTGAGCAGCTTCTGGGGAAAGCCCCCCCCACCCCTGCCAATGATGGCCTCCAGCACAAAGTCTGGCTGGTAGCATTATTTTGTCTCCTGCATATACAAAACCCAGCTTTGGACTCATGTGATCCTCGCACAATGAGGAAGGAGCTGGATTCGGCCTGAGCCTGAGCCCTGCAGTGTGCTGGTAGCAAAGAGAATCGCAGGGGGTATCTTGAACCCCAGCATCCACCTCCCCCAGGATTCCATCGAGTTGGTGCAGCTGTGTTATGTCTGGGATCTCTGCCTAGCAGCCGGCAACGGACTTACCGAGAGAGCCCTGCAACCGAGCAGCCCCTTCAGCAGAGGGCCCAGCTGGGCTGCTTTCTCTCCAGTCTTGCAGGAAAGGAGGCTGCCCCGGAGACTGCGCCATTTCTCTGCTGGGGTCTGCTGAGAGGCAGCCAGAGGGAGACGGTCCCAAGGGGAGAGTGGGAGGGACCTTGCAGGGTGGGGTCGCCAGGCACCACACCCCTGCACCAGAGGAAGCACCGCTGGGTGTGCTGATCACTTCGGATCCCTGTGCTGATTCCTGCCAGTCCAGGGAAGAGCTAGAGATTGGGGGCGGTGGGGGGGGGGGGGTGGCAGCTCCACACAAATGAAGGGCTGGCAGCCAAGGGATGCTTCCCAGCTCGCCACGGCGGTGAGGAGGCCCACACACGGAGATGCCTCTCCGTACCGGAGGTCCCAGCAGGGCAAAGAGGGGGCAGATGCTCTCAAGCGAGCCAGCTCTGACAGCCTTGCTTCACACCAGCAGCCCATTCCTTCTCCAAAGCAAACACAGCAACTCACCAGGCCAGAGGTGGCAAACTGGTCATCTGGGGCCAGGTTTGGGCCACTAAGCAATCTTACGTGGCCCCTGGAAACCCTGCCAACCACCTTATCCTCACATTGGGGGCCCACCAACTTGACGACAGACCACTGCTGCCGCCCCCCTCCCCCCGGGCTGAGGACTGCCTGCACTGACGGGGGTGTGTGTGTGGCTCCCTGGAATTTCTGGAGGGAAAAGAGTCTCTCCCAGCCCTACCGGGAGTTGCTGCCAGGGACCTGCTGCATGCCGAGGGAGGGCTCTGCCCCTCAGCCCCTCCCAGGCCCCGTGGGATGAAATGTTTTCCTGAGCCATGGAACTGGTAAGGACAAACTTTGCCACGTGGCAAGAAAGAGACCTCCCACCCCTCCTCAGCGTCCCTCTCCCCCCACCCCCAATTAGTATTTAATAGGTTCATTAAATACCAAGAGAGGTGTGCACACGCACGGGTTACATCTGGTCGCTTCCAGTCCGAGGAGAGGACGGGGCGGCACGGAGGTACGCTGCCGCCCCACCGGACCGGTTCTTAAGAGAGCGCCGGTGGGGGAAACATGGTCGGGGTGTGTGTGTGTCTGGGTGTGTATGCCCGTAACCCCGCCCCCCCCGCACCTCCGAACCTTCCAAACCGCCGGGTGTTCGAACCTGTTTGGAGGCCCGTAAAGGAGCCTCCAGACAGGTCTGTGCACATCCCTACCCCTGAGCCAGATCCGCCCCTCTGCCTCGCTCTCCCAGAGAAGGCCTTCTGTGCCTTTCAGCCCCGCGCCCAGCATCCGGACGCTCCGCTTGGGGCCCCCCGTCCAGGCTCCTTCACCTGAGCATGAGGTTCATCAGCTGCAGCCCCTCCCCCTTCAGGAAGCGGTCTCGGTTGGAGCTCAGCATCAGGGAGGAGCACAGGGAGTCGAACAAGTTCTCCATCATCTCCTGCTCCTCGGCTGTGCCGGGGTTGTGGCGTTTGAATACCTGTGTGGAGAGGAAAGCGCAGGAGTGAGGAGGGAGGGGGCCGCCTCCCCGAACGGCCTGCCTGGTTCAAATCCTGCAGCCGCAAAGCCGCAACCTCAACTGGGCACTGCGGGAGATCAACTTGGCTACTTCAGGAGGAACTGCGTGGGCAACTCCGACTCGCCACAGCCTCACATGGTGCCACGTCTTAATGAGCTTGTGTCCTGTAGGGTGGCCCCTTTCATCATCCCAAATATAACCCGGGTTCCTTCCCTCATGGAGCCCCCACCTGCAGGCTCACCACCCCAGCAAGGCCTTCGGTGTTCTCCCCAAAATGGAAGGGGCAGCTGGCACTAGAGACTCGCAGAGCTGGACACTTGCTGAGGCTCCCCCCGTTTGGGAGCAGAGCCCAGGGCAGGTGAAGACACGAGTGGGGGTGGTGGTTCTGAGCACCTGGGGCCTGGGGCTCTCTCTGCCAGAGGGCATGGAGGCAGCTGGGAGTCCAGGGCTAGAATTCCAGCCAGGGCCAGCTCTCCATATCCACAGGCCCATTACTCCACTGATTTGGGTAAAATGAGCCCCCCCCCCCGGCACTAGCCACTTGCTTGGAGAGCTGTAAAAAAAGCTTGGAGAGATTCACGGAGGACCAGTCTCTCATCGGCTACTAGTCGGAGGGCTACAGGCCACCTCCAACCTCAGAGGCAGGGTGCCTCTGAGTACCAGTTGCAGGGGAGCAACAGCAGGAGGGAGGGCAGGCCCCTTTCCACTCCTGCCTGTGTCCTTCTCAGAGGCATCTGGTGGGCCACTGTGTGAAACAGGATGCTGGACTGGATGGGCCTCCTTGGGGGGCCTGATCCAGCAGGGTGTTCTTACGGCCTTGTGGCAGAGAGTGCCAGCTCAGCTGCCACTTCCGCTCTCTTCATGCCTCGTCTTCAGCATCTGCCTTTGCTCAGCTTTGCTAGACACTCCCCCATCCCTCCTCCTGGTTCTGGGGCTCTCCGTGGCAGCCAAGATGGCAGCGAATTACTCACAGATAACTGCTGAAGCAGCACATCGATCCCATCCAGTTCCCCCAGCAATTCCCGGTTGTCTACAGGAGGGGTGGGGCGAGAGGAGGGGGGGAAATGAAGCCAACTGTCAGATTTTACAGCCATCTAACACTGATATATCAGCAAACAAAATCAATATGCCTTGACAGGGTACAAACGCCGCAGAGAGAGCGAGAGCGAGAGAGTGCAGACACAAAAGCAAAAGGGGAAGCCAAAAGGCAGGAGGGGAGAGAGAGGCAGACACGGGAAAAAGAGAGGGTGAGCGAGAGCGGAAGCTGTCCTGATGCCAAACATGCTGGCAACAGGAGCTGGAGGGGGGGGGGGGGCAGAGCTCACCATCCTTATTCTGGAGGAGAATGGCCAGCACTTCGCTGCAGTAGAGCTTGTTGGCATCAAAAGGCATCTTTGCCTGTTGGAGGAAGAAGAACACAGGAGCGAGTCAGGGACACCAAGCCGCTTGTGGTGGGGTGGGTGGGGTGGGTGGGGGTGATCAAGACAAAAGGCCCCCCAGCAGGCTGCTCTTCAGCACCGGCCAGGTCCAACAGAAGGGGCTTGCGTGTCTGTCCAGGGACTTTCCTTGCAAAAGAAAGGGAAGTGCCCAGATTTCCAGCATGTCACACACACACACACAGTCTGCCGCCATGTTGGCAGGCTCTTCTTTGCCTTTGGACCCAGCACCCCAAAGGGCATCTCTCTTCAGGATCAAGCAAGGCTGCTCTCTGACCACCACCAGCTGCGTGCTGCATCTGGGCAGCAGCGGTGCAGAGAGGGAGGGGCATTAAGGGTGCCTGCTCTACAACGAGGGCATTTGCCCTTCATTAACAGCCACGGACCCACAGTGGCAAGAGTGCGATCTAGCCAACCTCTGGCAAATGCCAGCCACTCAGCCAGTTCAAGCTGCTCACTGGATTCAGCCTGCAAGGATTCAGCCTTGCAGTGGCAGACGGCTGTCGCAAAAGTGGGCTCGGGGCCTTCAGAGGCGGGCCGGCTCTAGACAGGACAGCCTCTCCCACGGAAGTCTCGATCCCAAGCGGAATCTGCCATCTGCTTGGGCATCCCAGAAGTCCCAGCCTTCCGTTCCAACAAGCCCAGCTTGAGAAATCTTACAGATGAAAAGACCCGCTGGGCAACGCAGGCAAGAGCACCAGTGGAAGTGGGAGCAAGGGCGGTGGGGCTGAAGCGCAGCCGAGAGTGGCCCTGTGCCCTTCCCCAAGGCAAGCAGAACCGCACCCATCATGCAAAACAAGCAGACATGCAAATCCGCCTGCTTCCAGGCAAGATGGAGGAGTCATTCAACACTGCCTGCACTTCTTTCCTCTTGACACTCATTCGGCCGCTTTGAGCAAGGGAGTTTCCTCCCCATCTCTCCACATTAACAGACAAAGCCCAGCGTCGGGGAGGTCTCCACAGCAAGTCCCTTTGGAAGGGGCAGGAGCGGCACAAAAGGCGGAGCAAGCCGGGCCTTCCGGGTGACCAAACGCCTCACCGTGGCCTTTATGACTTTGTGCGCGCCATTCAGGTACATGGCACTTGACAAAGAATGAGAGGACAGGTCCCTGCCCCCAGGGCCTTACAGGCCTGAAGAGGTGCCTGTTTCAGCTGGACAATCTTAAGCCTGGCTACAGCAGGTGCCATGTCAAAGGCACAAAGGTTAGGGTTAGGAGATCTCTGGACAGGCGAGCATGAAGGCCACAGGCAGGAGACTGGCAGGAGACACAGGGTGGGGGGAGGCAAGGCCATGGAGGGCTTGGAAAGGAAGGGCAAGCTGCTTGCTCCAGCTGCAATGGCTTTGGGTTGGTGAGTAGTCAACAACATCTGGGAATCTCTGTTCGAGGAAACACTGGCAGGGTGGGTCCAATGAGAAAGGTGGATGATTTGGGCAGCAAAGCCAAAATCCAGCACAGTGTAGTGGTTAGAGTGCTGGACTAGGACCGGGGAGACCTGAGTTCAAATCCCCATTCAGCCATGAAACTAGCTGGGTGACTCTGGGCCAGTCACTTCTCTCTCTGCCTAACCTACTTCACAGGGTGGTTGTGAGGAGAAACTCAAGTATGTAGTAAATCGCTCTGAGCTCCTTGGAGGAAGAGCGGGATATAAATGTAATAATAACAACAACAACAACAACTCCACTTACAATACAATACAATAACTGCGCCATGACTCCACTTTCACAAATACTAAACAAAACAGGCCTCGGATACCAAACATCTAAAATATCCAGTAAAATCAACCATCTGCTGTACATGGACGATCTGAAGTTGTATGGAAAGTCCCAGTCAGAAATCGAATCACTGCTAAACACTGTCCGTATATTCAGTAGCGATATAGCAATGGAGTTGGGACTAGACAAATGTGCTGCATTAATAATGAACAGAGGAAAAATAACAAAAACAGAAGGAACAGAACTGCCCAATGGAAGGAAGATCAAGAACCTGGAAGAGAAAGAACATTACAAAAACTTGGGCATTCTCCAGGCTGATAACATCGCACACACGGCAGATAAAAGAAAAAATGGAAGTGAATACATCAGGAGAGTTAGAAAAGTCCTAAAGTCCAAACTCAACGGCGGGAACACCATACAAGCCATCAACACCTGGGCTATACCTGTTATCAGATATACTGCAGGAATAATAGACTGGACCCAGGCAGAGCTAGAGACGCTAGATCGTAAGACCAGGAAAATCATGACCATCAATCATGCTCTGCATGCCCACAGTGATGTAGTTAGGCTATACCTCCCTTGCAGCTCAGGTGGAAGAGGAATGCTGCAAGTCCATCAAACAGTAGAGGAGGAGAAAAGAGGCCTTGAAGAATATATCAAGGACAGTGAAGAAGATGCACTTCAAATGGTCAGTAATGAGAAACTATTCAACACCAATGAAAGAAAGCAGGCCTACAAGAAAGAACAAGTCAAGAACCGAACAGAAAAATGGAAAAATAAGCCACTGCATGGTCAATATTTGCACAGTATCAATGGAAAATCAGACATCACCAAGACCTGGCAATGGCTTAAGAATGGCAACTTGAAGAAAGAAACAGAGGGTTTAATACTGGCTGCACAAGAACAGGCACTAAGAACAAATGCAATAAGAGCAAAAGTAGAAAAGTCAACAACAAACAGCAAGTGCCACCTTTGTAAAGAAGCAGATGAAACAGTGGACCACCTAATCAGCTGTTGTAAGAAGATCGCACAGACTGACTACAAACAAAGGCATGACAAGGTAGCAGGGATGATACACTGGAATATCTGCAAAAAATACAAGCTACCTGTAGCCAAACATTGGTGGGACCATAAAATGGAAAAAGTTGTAGAAAATGAAGATGTAAAAATATCATGGGACTTCCGACTACTGACAAACATCTGCCACACAATACACCAGATATAACTGTAGTCGAGAAGAAAGAAAAACAAGTCAAAATAATCGACATAGCAATACCAGGGGATAGCAGAATAGAAGAAAAAGAAATAGAAAAAAATCACCAAATACAAAGATCTACAAATTGAAATTGAAAGGCTGTGGCAGAAGAAGACCAAAATAATCCCAGTGGTAATTGGCACCCTAGGTGCAATTCCAAAAGACCTTGAAGAGCACCTCAACACCATCGGGGCCACAGAAATCACCATCAGCCAATTACAAAAAGCAACTTTACTGGGAACAGCCTATATTCTGCAACAATATCTATAACAGCAGCAACATTGACAATAAAATTCTTGCATCCCAGGTCCTTGGGAAAGACTCGATGTCTGGATAAAACAAACCAGTCAATAACACCTGTCTGACTGTGTAAACAAGAAATAATAGTAATAATAAAGAGCTGGATGGAGGTGAGGGGACAGAGGTGAAACCACAGAAGGCCGGAGAGGAGAAGGCTGCAGCAGTCAGGACGCAAGAGACAACCAGAGCATGAACCAGAGTTTCTCTCAAGAGGAAGGGCCAGATGTTGCCGCAGCAGTGATCAAACGGGAGCAGAATACCTATGGAGGCTGAAGGGTCACCAGATTACTGCCCAATGGGCTGGCAAGATTCATTGACCACTGACCACCCTCCTTGCTGGGATCAAAGAGGGGGGAAACCCCACCATCTACACACTTCATCAACCCCAGCAGAACTCTCCTCTCTAGAGAGGTGTGAATCCTGCACCAAGGTCAGAGACACGTGCTTGGTTGTTTGAAAGAGATAAAACTGCATCACAATTACTATCCGCCCAAGTTCCCAAGTCTTTCAGATGGCAGGACAATTACAAAGCAGAGAACTGGTTTTTGCTCAAGTCAGACCTGCCTAGAATAAAATTGGACCAGCAGGCTGTGTTTTTAATGCAGGAGTCATCACTGTGTTATCACCTGCAACCAGAAATTGTGAACTAACAAGTACGGCAGGTCACAAAGCAGCATCTGCAAATGTCTGCAGTCGACAAAATATCCTTAATAGTTCCGTTGACGCTCAGGGGTGTGTAAGGGCACTTTGGTCAGGTACAGAGCCAGAGCGATGAAAGGACAATTGCTCTGCCCAAGCACAAAGCCAAGCCCTTGCATGCCACGAGTTCAGCCAACAGGTTATCCAAAGACAGGACCAAGACAATATCATCATCTAACTGGCAGGATGACCCAAGCCGGATAACACCAGCTTCATCTGCCACATCATCCTTCAAGAGGGCTTCGATGAATTCATGGATTGTGGATCCATCCAGCCAAAAGGAGTCTACAGCTTGGCCTGGCTCTCTGGAATCTCTGGCAGGCGGGGGTCTTTGCCCAGCCCTGTGATCCAAGACCCCTTTGGACTGGCGATGCTGCCAGGGGCCAAGTTGAGGGGCTTTCTACAAGCAAAGGAGGGGTTCTCCCACTAAGAGGGGCTCTCCCTATCCACATGAATAGAAAACTGGGGAGATATTTAAGAGAGACACCAATTTCAGCCTTTGGCCAAGAAGTGGGATATGAATTGAATACATGAATAAAGAACTTTAAAAGCCCACAAGCTGCCACCATTCACTGGTTTTCCCCACAGCACGGCTGGAATTATTCAAAGGATGAAGCCGCCAGAAGAAACACAACCTCTGACAATGTACGGAAAAGTGTTTCTGCTCCTCTGGAACAAACACAGGCTGAGTTTTAAATCTAATCCAAAGAAGAGTCACCTTGATTCATATTTTCCCAAAGGACAACTAACTCCACTCTTTCTGGTTTCCCTGAAACAAAATTGGGAAGGGTTTTTTGTTTTTGTTTTGCAGTGTTCCGGTTCAGCTTATCATTCAGGCCAAAGTACTTGGAGAGACCTTTGAAATAACCTCCACGCTTACTTATTTGACCCCCTGACTTATCCTAAGGAAAAACCTAGCCACAGAGCACCCCTGCGCAACTCTGGATTTCAAGATGTCACTTGTGGAAAGCTGACCCAGGACCTGCACGGATGCCCCACTACGATCCTATAAAAACGCGACACCTGCATGCACGCAGCCTGCCACCCACACACAGTGCTCCAGCCATCTGCTGAGCTGATGTGATGTCATGGAATTGCCTGACAGCTGAAGCTAGAAGACTCAAGGGAGGGCAAGAGTCACAGCCAGTCTGTGTAGACAATACTGAGCTAGACAGACCAATGAATAAGGCAGCTTCCTCCTTCCAAAGGGCCCTAGGAATGCATGGAATTTCCCAATGGCCACGGCCAGTTGGTAGGAGCCTGGGCTTTTCAGTGGGCATTTCCTATCATCCATTTTGGTCCATTCCCTAAGCATCTGCTTTGCATACAGAAGGTCCCAAGTTCCCTCCCTGGCAGCATCTCCAAGATAGGGCTGGGAGAGACTCCTGCCTGCAACCCTGCAGAAGCTGCTGCCAGTCTGGGTAGACACTCCTGAGCGAGATGGACCAAGGGTCTGACTCGGTAGAAGGCAGCTTCCTATGTAAGGGGTCCCCAATCCAGCTTCCCCTCTGCTACACCTCCCCACTCCCCGCATGCCATTCAAACACAAGTAAACCCAGGTACAAGCACACCTTTTCCCTGTGTCATTTTTACATAGGAAACAGGGCACGGGAAGCCACTACCTGGCGCGCCCGAAGGAAGCTCGCTCCTACCTTGAGCCTCTTGAGAAGCCACTGCATCAGGCCCTGCTGAGCCGCATCCGAGCACATCTCAGGCCGGAACTCTGCCATGTTCTCAACGATTGCTGGTGGGAGGAAACAGAAGGGAGAGAGGGCACATCAGGGTCTGAGCAGCCAGGCCTGTGCCGGCTTCCACAGTTAAGTGCCGCTTGTCCTCCTCTGGGTGCTCCTCTCTCAGTCTTAAGGCTGTTCCTCACATGCACTGGATACTTATCTTGAATTTACAGGAATTGAATGAGAAAACCACCGTTTTTTAAAGCAAAGCTTTCTTTTAAAAGAATTTTTTTAAAAAATCAGTCAGATACCAAAGCAATGCCATGTGCAGCGTTGCTCAGTCCACAGCAACGCAGCTCCAGAAAGCGCATTTGCAGGCTTCCAGGAGGGCTGTTTTTATCTTGATTGTGGCTTGCCCTGCTCAGAAGAGACACAGAGTTTCTCTTTCTGCGTCCAAGCCTGAAGGAATCTCTGGGCACACACAGCACAAGGCAGGCAGTCAACAGCTGCTCGTACACACCTATGTAAACTGAAATGCCAGGATCTTGCCCCTCGCGGCAGATCCCTTTTGCACCCAGGAGGAAATAAGACATGCCAAATGCCAAGGCATCCACACCAAATGCTTGGGTCTGCAGGCCAACAGGGGCCTGGCATAAGAACAGCCCTGCTGGATCAGGCCCGAGGAGGCCCATCTAGTCCAGCATCCTGTTTCGCCCAGTGGCCCACCAGATGCTGCTGGAAGCCACAGGCAGGAGCTGAAAGGGCCATGCCCTCTCTCCTGCTCTTAGTCCCCTGCAACTGGTACTCAGAGGCATCCTGCCTTTGAGGCTGGAGGTGGCCCACAGCCCTCCGACTAGTAGCCGTTGATAGACCTCTCCTCCATGAAGTTATCCAAACCCTTCTTAAAGCCATCCAAGTTGTTGGCTGTCACCACATCTTGTGGCAGAGAATTCCACAAGTGGATCGCGTGTTGTGTGAAAAAGTACTTCCATTAGTTGGTCCTAGATTTCCCGGCAATCAAATTCATGAGATTACCCCTGGCTCTAGTGTTATGTGAGAGGGAGAAGAATTTCTCACTACCCACTTTCTCCACACCATGCATGATTTTATAGACCTCTATCATGTCTCCCCGCAGTCGTCTTTTTTCTAAACGAAAAAACCCCAGGTGGTGTAGCCTTGCCTCATAAGGAAGGTGCTCTAGGCCCCTGATCATCTTGGTTGCCCTCTTCTGCACCTTTTCCAGTTCTACAATGTCCTTCCTTAGATGTGGTGACCAGAATTGTAGGCAGTACTCCAAATATGGCCACACCATCAATTTGTATAATGTCATTACAATATTAGCATTTTAATTTCCAATCCCCTTCCTGATGATCTCCCTACCTCTTCTCAGTAGGGAAATATGGCCCTGGCACATAAGCACCAGGCAGCCATTCAAAGCCCCGGCTGGCCATTATGCTGCTGTGCAGCTTGTCTAATGGGCCGCTTCAGGGCAAGGAAAGAGCAGCGCCCCCTCGCAGGGGAAGCACCAGGACCGGCGGGACCTGCTCCAAGCTGTGATTCAGCACAGCCAGCAGGGCCACTGCAAGCCCACCCACCCCCAGGAAGAAAAAGTTAACATGACAGAGTGACATTCCTAACAGTCCTTTGACACCGAAGCTGTTGCTGGGGAACAAGGGAGGGAGGGAGGGAGCCTTGCTCAGCTGGCTGTCAGCACGGAGGCTTCCAGCCAGGAAATCTCCCTGCCGGTCTTGCCAGGGCCTGGCTGCATTCGAGACTTGCTTCCAGGGCCCCCCACTGGCAGCCGCCTGAGCTCAGGCATCACCCACCATCGAGGGGTGGGCCGCAGCTCAGTGGAAGAGCATCTGCTTTGCATGCAGGTCCCCAGTTCAGTCCGTTCAGTAGGACTGGGAAAGACGCCTGCCTGGAACCCTGGAGAGCCGAAGCCACGATGTGGACCATCCTGAGCTAGGCGGAGCAAAGGTCTGACTCCGTCGAAGGCAGCTTCCTGTGTTCCTAACCACAGATCAAGCTATTTCAGACCCCTTGCAAAGAGGTTGACACTTGTTGCTTTGAGCAAAGGGGATTACAAAGCCACTGTTAAGACAGATACGTTATCACAACTTTTCACCTAGGTTTGTTCTCACATTTGATCACTCCCAAGGAAACCTGGCCTGGACCCAGAGGATGTTAATGACTAAAGGCCTGTGGCTCATATTCCCTTCCAGGGCAAGGTGCTTGAGCATGTGCTGGCTGACCATCGCCAGACACTCTCACAGGCAACTGACTATCTAGATCCATTTCAGCTGGACTTCAGGCCTGGTTTTGGAACATGAACTGCCTTGGTCACCCAAGTGTGACCTTGTTGATGCTCTTGGACCTCTACTATCGACCCTGGTATCCTTTTGGACAAGGCTGTTCAGGCAGGCTGTGGGAGGCACCACTTGACAGTGCTTCCACTCCCAGCTGGATAACCCCTCTGGGGCTGGGGGGGTTACTGCTCTCAACCCCCTGGCTGTTGTGCTTTGGGCTTCTGCAGGCTTCCTTTCTTTCTCCGATGCTCTTTAACACCTACACGAAACGGCTGGAAGAAGACACCTGGAGATTTGGCAGAGGTGTCATCAACTACTCTGTGGTATTGCTCATTTTCATCAGATGCAGGTGAGGCGATGAACTGCCCTGAATCAGTGCAGAAGTGGACCAAATATGGATGAACAAGTTGGGACTCAACCCAGACAAGACAGAAGTACTGCTGGCTGGTGATCTGCCCACCTGGCCGAGTGATGTGCAGCCTGTCCGAGATGGGTTTGCCTTCCCTCTAAAGGGCCAGGTTTGCAGTCTGGCTGCTCACTGGTCCAGCATCATCTCCAGAGGTTCAAGTGGCCTCTGTGGTTCAGAGCATCCTTTATTAGCTTTGGCTGTGGCCTTATCTGGAGGGAGAGAACCTGGCCACAGTTACCCATGCCCTAGGACCCACCCCTGTGATGGGACCAGGTGGGGGTGAGGGGTGATGGCGAGGGAGGGCCACGCGGAGAGACAGGAGTTGCCAGGCCCTTCTTGTTCTTGCTCCAAAGACCGTGGTGGATTCCTACCCTCGGGAAAGAACTCCTCCTCCACGAACACACCAAATACAGGACGTGGAAGGGCAAGGGGAGCTCAGCCTGCTGGCCCTGCTCCCCAACACCCATGCATTTGGCCACAGGTCCGAATGGGGCGTCTACACTCATCAGAAGCCACCAAAAGCCTTGGGCAAAAAATCCCCCCAGCTGCAGGGTCCACTACACGCATGTGCACACAACCACCACCCCCGCACCCTAACAGACAGGAGGCCATTCGTGTGCTGCGTCATCGGGTCCCCCTTACCCAGAGTGTTATGAACGCCATCAGCTTCCTCCTTCACGCTTTCATCCAGACGCTCCAAGTTCTGCACCAGTAAGGCGACCACCTGCCCATCCACCTGGGCCACAGGAGAGGCGGCGGCAGCGGCAGCGGCAGCAAAAAGGACCGAGGAGGACGAGAGGCAGGGCGAGAGCGGGAGACAGAAATGCTAACCAAGTTACAAAAACGAACAAAGCCCGCTCCAGTGAGAAGAGCTGTGAGCAGGGAGCAATCTTGCTCTCAGAGCTTTCCGCCCAGCAAACTCCACTGCTGTGCTGCCCCATAATTAACTGGACAATTTTTCTGTGTCAGACACAACAGAAGAGCATCTGAAGAATATGAACCTTGTCACAAGCCTGCTATTCCCTAAATCAAGTCATGATTGACTGGTAATCTCCCGGCATCCCAAAGTGCCAGGCTGCTGCCTGTCAGTGCTGAAAGCGGCTGGGTGGCTTCAACGGGCGCTCCCCCCACCCCCCCTCGGTTCCAGGTCTGCCTCCACTGCCTGGAAAGCGGATGGAGCAAAATCCAAGGGCTGAGCAATTGCACATAATGAAAGCCTTGGGGAAGAAACCCAGCTGTTTTCGAGGGGAGGGGGAGACCCACCACACGTCCACACTGCCTTTCATTATGTGGCCCTCCACAGTTAGCGTGGCGAAGGCCATTTTGTCTGATTAAAACAAAGGCCCACTCTCCCCCCAACACCCCCCGCCCTTTTCCTTTCACTTTGGACAAGATTTGGAGCACAGGATCTAGCAAACATGCGCTTCTGCATCAGTGCTGGGATAGACTTCAAACCGAGCGGGGCTTTCCGGGGCCATGCAGGAGAAGCACCCGGCTGGATCAGACCAAAGTGGGTCTGCCTGGTCTGGCATCCTGTCTCTCACAGGGACCCGACGGGGGAAGGCAGCCCCACTCCCCTGCAACGGGTGGTCTTCAGAGGCGTCTGGACCTGGAGGTGGCCAATAGCCATCAAGACTAGTAGCCACCCATAGCCTTGTTCTTCACGACTCTTTCCCATCCAGGTGGGGGGCCAGCACATCCCACACCAGCACTTCACGGAGAAGGGCTTCCTTGTGTCTGCTCCAAATCTCTGGCCAATCCGTTCCATCCTTGGCTACCCAACATGCAGAACTAAAAACCTCTGTCCGGTCTTCCCCTGAGTCGCTTTCCCCCCAAAACCAAAAGGCCTTTAACACTTGCAGGAAGGTGCTCCCGCTCCCACCCCATCCCTGGTCATTTTGGTTGCCCTCTTCCATATCCCCTCACCCCACCCCCCTCTCCCGTCCCCCGTCTGCTCTTGGGAGGCTGAGGGCATTCAGAACTGAAGGCCAACTGCACGGAAGGACTGGATGTGGGTTAACAAGCAGAAACATAACCCACAGAGTTGCTGAGAAGGGGAGCCAATCCTAGCCTGTGTGGGTCCTTGGAAGCCCTGCTCTGGGTGCCATGAGCTGCAGAGGCCCGGCTGGTGGGGAGGCAGGCCAGGCCTTCTCAGTCGCTTCAACTGAGGAACTCCTCCTCTCAGGAGGCCCAATCCTGGTCAGCTTTGAAACGGGCTGTAAAAACATATTTCGCCTAGCCTTTTGCTGATTTTTAAAAAATCTCTCTCCACGTGCTGTGATATGGTTCTAACGTTCTGAAGTGGTTTTGTTGCCTTGGCTTTTGGTGCACATTTCTGTCCTTTTAAAAATCATTTTAAGTTGTGGTTTTATGTACGAAATTGTTTTTATGACATACTGGCAGGTGCCTTGCTAATCCCTTTGTTGGACAGAAAGGTGGGGCACCAATGATTTGATTAAAGAAGTCTCTGCTGGGGCCCTGAGCAGGCTCCCTCCGTGATCACAAGTATCTGGAGCTTGCAACATGCAGACCACCCTTCCTCATCTGGCTGGCCAGTTCCTCATCCTGGAGGAAGGAGGACCACCACCACCACCACCACCACCACCACCACCACATGAACTAACTGGCCACTCTGAAAGGGGCAGTTGGCCTTTGGGTCAAGGCAAGTGGCTTGATGTGCAAAGTGAGGGGCAAGCTTCTCGCAGCTTGTCCGGGACGGCTACAGCCTGGAGCAACCAGGTCACGTGCCAGCAGGCCTCAGCCCCTTGGCACCACTCTCCAGTCAGCAGGCTCTGGAGAAGACCGCTCCGTCTTCCCCCTTTGCAGCCAGACTTCCTGACTTTTCCGTGAGCCCTGCCTGCCTCTCCTCCTCTTCCTCCCTCTCTGGGAACAGCCTCCACACCTGCTTTCACATTGTGCTCCGCACTAAAGACACTTCATTTCTTCTTTTTCACCAAGTATTTGTTGCTGACTCTGTTTGACCCTCTGGGGCACCCTGAAGTGATGCTCACTGTCTGGACCTGATCCAAGATATTATCACTGACGACACTTGCAGAGTTCATGCCAGTCACTCTGGGTCCGTGCTGCTGGGCAGACAGCCACTTGCTTCCCTGACTAGTATAATCAGCTATGGTGGGGGGAAGAGTCTCCTCAAGCAACCAGGTAATTCCCTTCCACTTCAAAGCGTAGTCTCCCGAAGGAGCTGGTGTCCCAAGCCACCAACATGCAACCACGGGGGAAACCATGCAAAATTGGGAGTGGGCGGGGCAGGGGAGAGCGACTGGGGACACGTTCCAGTGCGTGATTTTGCGTACACTGAGTGGTGGTCAGGACCGTTTGGGTAGGTGTATGAGCGTATGAGGAAAGCCTCAGGTTGCATGGAGGACCTCCAAGGATGCCCCTGAAGGCTGACCCTGAATTCTTGGACAAACAAGTGTCAATGGAATCAAGCTGAAGTGAACTGCGTTGATGCCCCAGCCTGAGTCCACATGGCCCCTTGATGCATCAATTCAAGGCACCACCCCATGGACATGAACCATTTGGACAGAATTGTGCCCGGGAGACCAGACCACATCTTTGCCATGGCTTTGCCACCAGCTCCGACCATGGCAGTGTGTTAGGCAAGCGGACGCCTTGGACTCTACCCACGTCTGTGGCTCAGAGCAGCCCCACCCTTTGTGCTCAGCAGACCCCTCATCAGTGGGGTGCAAAGCATCTTAGCAGGCACTGCAGCCATCTTTGCCCAGACCTCTGGAGAACAGTTATTTCCGTGCAAATAAAAGGGAGCCATTCAGAATGCAGACATGACCCATTTTATTCAAGGTGGACAATAAAAAACAGTCTCCAACCGGGCGACTGTCAATAGGATGGGAGAAAGGAGCACACACAAAGGGAGCTCTTGTCCAGGTTTATCGCTTCTCAGTGCAACAGATTCAGAAAACATGCTCAACAACCGTCCCCTTCCCCCCTCACCCCAGCCATTCCATTCATTCATTCGGCCAGCCAACCCCTGTCACGAGGAACCAGCAATTAAGAAAGCTCAGAGGCCAGCCAGAGGCACTTGTTCAGGGCCCCTGTAATTAACCTCTGGAAGGGAACATCACGCAACCACCAGGCAGGAGAGGGCAGCAGGCCCTGCCCCAGACGGACAGCTCCCTCCTCTCCCTCCCTGCCACCCCACTGCAGCCCAGGCATGCCACGGCTGGGGTGGCGGGGAAAGGGGGAGAAGGCTGGCCTTGCTCAGCCACCAGCAGTTGGGCTGGCCCCCCTTCCGCAGGCAGCACATCGCTTACTCCACTCAGGAGGCACAAGTGGCCTCCTAAAGCCCAGGAAGAAGCTCCAGTGAGGAAAAGGAGGCATCTCGCCCAGCTAATGAGAAGCCCACCCCCTGCCTGGGGTGTGTGTGGAGCAAACCCGCATCAAGGACTCTCATGTCTACAGGCCAGAGCTCTCCCCCTGGAGACTGGATCTCAGTGCTGCTTTCCAGCCTGACAGCTCAGTGTTCTTGGGGGGCGGAGGGGGCGCAACTTCACCCACCCACAAGCGAGAAGGATGCCAGAGACGCCTCCATGGAGGGAGGATGCAGCCTGAAGGGGCTACTCACCAGGGCATCTATGAGGACCTCGGCTCCCTCCTCACTCTCATGGAGGGTGTCAATGTCTGTGAGCTCCTGCAGAAGGTCCACCACAGCGATAGACACATGTGGAAGGCACGTTAAGGAAAGCCAGCGTTCACGGGCAGGGTGCCATGTGTGGGGACGCACATTCCACTGCACAGCAGCAGCACACCCACACACCCCTGCACTTCCAGCCACATCACACCTTGCAAAGCAACAGCCCACCCCAACTCCTGCAGTCCCGGACAAACCATCCAGCCTCCCCCTTTCCCACTTCCACTTGCCCACTCAACAAGGGAGCTGAAAACAAACAAACAGAATGTTTAAAAGGTGGTGTTCAAGAAACAGACGGGTCTCCCACAAGGACTGCCGATGAGCAGTCCAGACTTGGGAGGGCCAACTTCGGGGGCTGACACACCCTGCAACGTAACATTTGCACAGCTGCCCAGGAGCGCTTTGGGCGTTGTCACCCAACAGCATCTGGGGACTGAAGGCCGAGCCCCTGCCTCATGCCAAGGGGGAGGAGAGGCCAGGCACTGGCCTCCGCCTTTGCACCCCAGAGCCTTCAGCAGCCCATCCAGATGTTTTAGGGCCCCACAGCTGTCCATTCTTAGTGAGGCTTTATTTGCCACCCCACAGGTTTCCGGCTCTAATTTCTTTCACCCTCCTCAGAGAAGACCTGGGCTAGGTCAACAGCCAGCCGGACAACTGAAGAGAGAAATGTTGCTCTCCTCCCCAAGGCCCGGGGAAAACTCAGGCGCAGCGGAAGAGCAGGCAGCAGCTGCGACTCCGACGACAGGAAGAAAAGAGACGGCTGCTACGGCATCATGCAGGCGTACAGCTTCCTGGGTCAGCTTTCAAAACCACCCTCATTTTCTGATTGTTTGCCGTTCCTTCCATGCAAGAAAGCAAAGACTCTGGACTGGCCCAGGAAAAACAGAGCACGCCACAAAAGCTCATCCTGCAGAGGCCATGCCGGCACTGCCAACTTGCTACCAGGCAGCCTCTTAGCCAGCTTGCTGCACGGAAGAGGGCCAAAGCAGCGCATCGGGCAGAACCGCCCCCCCTCCCGGAATGCCCAGTTTCCACGCACAGTCTTGGGGCCTTGCATAACAGAGAGCCAAGAAGTTTAGGACGGGACGGAAGTACTTTTTCACACAATGGGTCTGACTCGGTGTCAGGCAGCTTCCTCCGTTCCTTAGCAAAGGTGATGCAAAAATAAAGCCCTCCCTCCACTAGAAGGCAGACTACAGATGAGGGAGGAAATGGGGCTTGTGATGCCCAATCCACTGTCAGAGCAAAGTGGCCACCCCCCCTCCTAAGCTCACACCCAGGGAGAAAGTCGCATCCCTTGCAGAGCTCCCTTCCTCACAAGCCATGTGGGGAGGAGGGGGCAGTCACCCCCACAAGCCCAGTGTGAAGCAGTGAGGGTCCTCTGCCGGGGGGCAGTCAGCCAGTCAGGAGGGGTTTGTCCAAAGGAGGCCCCCCTGCCTCAGCTTCCCGGAGCTCTGGGGGCTCCTCTCTCTCTCCCCCACCCCACCCCACCCCACCCCACCCCAGCATTTAGGAAAGCTGTGCTGCTTGCAGGCTGGCCATCTGTCAGGTAATGCCATGCAGTTAACCGGGCAGAAGGCAGCTGTGCTTCCTCCCAGCACATGCATGCGCATGCACACCCTGGGTCCTTAGGATGAGCTGCTCCTGCATCCCGTCTATGTAGGCCTTGGCTAGGGGGAGGGGGAGGATCCCTGGGGTTCCAGGCCCCTATCCTGCTCTAGGACTTCACCCCCCTTTCCCAGGTGCACTGGGACCCTCCAAAGGGGGCCAGTCCAGAATCGCAGGACCCCTGTCTTGACGCAGGGAGCCTTTAAGGGCTCAGCCGCCCTCTCCACCCAGAGAGCCCGGCTGGCAGAATTCACGGCCAAGTCTGTAAGCCAAGGTCAGGAACAGCCCACACCACGTGGCTCATCAGGTGGGCAAAGTCTTTCCCCTGATGAGGCTTCCCAAGCTCTGGCTGAGCACCTTCCCCCAAATGTCGTGAAAGCCACTTCTGGGGAGGGAGCTGGCTCTCAGTGGACAAGGGCATGGGGGTGCCAAGGGAGAAGGGTGCTCTCCAGCTGGGTCAGAGCGAGCACAGATCCCTGGCGTTTCCTTACTGCTGCAGAGGGAGGCCCCCCAAGGGACCGAGAGAGGGGGGGGAACACGTTTGCTCAGAGCTCTGCCGGTGGGGCGCCAAGGGGAAGGCTCAGCTTCCGGGGCTCCTCATTCATCTTGGTACGGGGAGGCAGAAAGAAAGCAGGATTTGCCAGCCGTGCCCTCCAGCCCCAGTTTGGCTTCTCACCCACTGCTGCTTCTCTATTAGCAAGCTGAAGGTTTCCGCCATTGCCGGGGTGTCACATTTCAAGTGTGCCCAGCGGTGGCAACCCTCTCCTGCCCAGGCAGAGGCAAGGCCACTATCTGGCTGCTGCAGATGCCGCCAGCCGAGCTCCAGGGCTGCCGGGGAGGGAGCAGCCCTCCGCCCAGGAGCTCTTGGCCTCTGCTCCTTTAAGCCGCCATCTGGGCATTATCTCTTCCTCGCATCCTTGGCTCCAGCTCAGCAGAGGAGCTGCCTGGCCCTCAAATTACTGTTATCGCTTGGGACCGTATCCCCCTCGCCTCTCCACCCTCCCCTGCCAAGGCAGCAACTTTAAATCAAGTGTGACGAGCCAAGCGCCAGATTCGCCTTCCTGCCAGGGAGACTGGCTTTCCAAGCCCCTCTTCACCGCTTTTCACGAAGCCACGGGCTGAGGGAGACTTTGCCCAGGTGCTTCGTTGCCACAACCCTTGCATTCTTGCTTCTGCTGTAATGGAGCCGCTCAGGAGGGCAAACTGGGTCCTTCCCTCCATGCTCTGCCTTTCAACATTTCAGAGGAGTCTCCAGCAGCTGCAAACAGCAGCAACGCTCCTCCCTCCAGGGCTAGAGATGGCAGGCCAAGTCTCTGCCCCCTCCCCAATCTAAGTGACAGATGCATTATGAGCCCTCTTGGCTGGAAGCAGAGGGTCAGCCTCGGAGAGTCTGACAAGCCAGCAGCAGCAGCAGCTGCCATCCACAGACAGGGCTCAAAAGACACAACACGCGGCTTTTCCTCCTCTGAAAGGTCACCCTGCACAAGACCACCAAGTCCCAATCAAAACCCCCAACGTTTATGTTCTTCCACAAATGACAAATTCACGCTAACCTTCTGGCACAAAGCGCCACACTGAAGCCACCCACAGTCCCTGGCAAAAGCCCAGCCGAATCAACCAAGGCCGTGCAACTGGTTAGGCGTGTGGGGAGGGGGCTGCTGTTTCCAGCTCAAGAGCCCTGGCTGCTCAGCTGTCACTTGCTTGGCCTCCGCACTCCCACCCCCACCCCAGATTTCCAAATCAGCAATTAGATGAGCAGTGGAGTTCTGCAGATCAAGGCTAGACAACCGGCAAACCCAAGCGCGCCTCCCTGTAACTTTAACTCGCTTCACACGGTCACTCAGTGGAAGGTTTTCGCTGCACGTCCTTCTCCAGAGATGCATGCATCTGTTGTTTGTGCTCCTGGGCCTAAGACAGAGGGTGGGATTCCTGCCAGGAGAGGGCTTGGACTAGAAGCCCTCCAAGGTTCCTTCCCCTTCTGAAGGCGTCCATGGCAGGAATGCAACAGGCAAAACACAGGACAGATGAAGCGGCCTTCTACCAAGACAGACTAGTGGTCCATCTAGCCCAGGGCTCTCCACACAGACTGGCAGCAGCCCTCCAAGGC
This sequence comes from Hemicordylus capensis, assembly GCF_027244095.1. Taxonomy (NCBI): domain Eukaryota; kingdom Metazoa; phylum Chordata; class Lepidosauria; order Squamata; family Cordylidae; genus Hemicordylus; species Hemicordylus capensis. The sequence goes on along the minus strand of NC_069660.1, from coordinate 2,742,038 downwards.
CTCAGGCAGAGAGAGGGTCTCCGCAGCAGCTGCTCCTGGTTCCTTTGGACTGAGCCGGGGACTCCCTGCATACCCAGCAGGTGCTCCTCCACTGAGCTGTGGCCCTTTGCTGCCTCCACGGATGCCCTTGACCCTCTTGGGGCAGCTCTAGCCCCTGCCGCCCTTGGCTGACACGGCAGCACCACGGGGCCACCTTGGCCATGTGAGTCTCAAGCCCCCATGCCATGCCGTGGCATGGCGTGGCATGCAGAGAGCTCTACAGGCTCCCCTGGTAAAGCTGCTTGGGAACAAGGCCCAGGGCAGCCCAGCATCCCCCGGGATCGGATCGGCTTGGCTCACCTGGAGAGAGGGCCGAGCGGGACTCATGAGGCTGCCCTCGCCTTCTTGATCCTAGGGGATTGATCCTAGGGGATCCTACCAAAGGAAGCTCATTGAGGCGGCTGACAGGCTGGTCGAAAAGGACTTGCCCAGAGCAACCGACAAGCTCCGGCAGTGTGCCTGGCCTGCCTGTTTACAGACCTCCAGCCTTTTAGCAGCCCTGAACTATCCGTCCAGTCTTGTCTGTCGGCTTGTCTGTCTAGGCGGGTCTGCTGAGATCTGAGCTGCTTTTGCCTCGGTGCCCCTGGCCCTGATCTTGCCAAGATTTGCCTCGGGAGCCTCAATCCCCCCAAAGCAGCTCCCGTCCCGTCTGGACCTCGGCTGGCTTTCAAGTGGCGGCAAAAGGCCCCTGTGGGTCTGGCTCAACGCACATCGGCCTGCCTCCACACTTCCGCAGGAATCCAAAGGATGCTACCAAGGATGATTCCCAGGGAGAGGCAACGCGTGGCAGCAGGCTAGGCCCCACAGGGCAGCCGCCCTCCATCCTGAGGAGGGGGCCAGCAGGGCCAGGGCCGCTCCCACCGAGACCTAGCTCTCTGCCACTGGAAGGATATCGGTGTTGTCATGCCCCAGCAGCCCGAGGAGGGAGTGCACGGCGTTCAGCTCCACCAGCAGGTGATACAGGTCCGGCATGGTGGCAATCACGTGCATCTCCTGGATGATGTCGTTCAGATCCAGCTCCGACTCCATGAACCTGCAGGCAGAAGAATGACGAAGGGCAGCCATGTGAGGAAGCGCATCCGAAAAGGAGAAGGCTGCCAGCAGGCCAGTCCTTGCTTGTGCTGGAGGTTCCTGCCTGGCGCCTCTTCCCCTGGGCTGCAGCTGCTTCAGCTGGGGCACTTCACAAATGATTCAACATGGTCCCGCTCCTGCCTGCCCCGCTTTCTCTGCCAATCCCCCCAATTCTGCCCGCGTTTACCCATAGCCAGCTAGGGGCACGGTTCATGTCTAGGCAGGCACACGGCACACAAGAGCTGCTCTCTGCCCCCAGAGCCAAGCGCCCACCACGAGGGCACCCGCCAGAAGGTCCTTCCCACCAGAGCCAAAGATGCCCCTCCAGCCTGAAACACTTTGCCCAGGCCCTGCCCCCTCTCCTAGCCGCCCCCTCCCCAGCGCTGTCGGGCCTCTAAGCTCAGGTAAGCCCATAATTCAATTTGCAATGCTGCCATTCAGAAGAGCAAGCGTGCAGGAAGGATCCAGGCACTGGGCGAAATTGAAAGCCACAGGACTGTGGCGGAGGCCGGCTCGCCAGAAGCGCCCCCGTCAGCAGAACTGCCCGTCTCTGGGCGCCAAGTGTGCCAAGGCCCTTGGCAGGGGAGGCTGCTGACTGACCAGGACGTGGCACACAGCGCATCCTATTAACGCGAGGCAAGGAGAGGGGCCCGGGTGCAGGCGGGGGGGGGGGGGGCTTCTCTCTCTTTAGGACAGCTTAATATTCTGAGAAGCCAAGCTGAGTTGGGAGGGAAATTCTGCTGGGACTTGTGGGAGGTGTTCCACCAGGCTCTTCCATAACGCACATATCTGGAGATTTGAGGAAATGCTTTTGTCCTGTTCTGGCCATTTGAAAGCAACTCAGTTCCAAATCGTGATGAGGCTGGGAGCTGGCAGCCCGTGGAGCTCCTCTGGCTCCTCTTGGGGGGGTGGAGCGAGGCCCTCGGGCAGTCCGGGTGCCAGTACTCCTAGGAGAGGATTCAGACCTGGTGCGGGATGTCAGTGTCATCGGCCCTTTAGGGAACAGTGACCACAGTGCCATCAAATTCAGCATACATGTGGGGAGAGAATCACTAAGGAAGTCTAACACAGGCATTTTGAAACTTCCCCAAAATGAGGAGTATGGTGAAAAGAAAGCTGGAAGGGAAAATCAGGGGAGTCACTTTGCTCCAGAATGCATGGAGTTTACTCAAAACCACAATACTAGAAGCCCAGTTAGATTGTATACCCAAAAGGAGGAAAGGTGTCACTAAGTCCAGGAGGATGCCAGCATGGCTAATGGGTACCGTCAAGGAAGCCATAAAAGGGAAGAAGACTTCCTTCCGAAACTGGAAGGCCTGTCCAAATGAAGAGAACAGAAAAATACACAAACTCTGGCAAAAGAAATGCAAGGTGAAAATAAGGGAGGTGAAAAGAGAGTCTGAGGAACATTTCGCTAAACAACAAAACCAACAAATATTTATATACCGCTTTTGAACAAAAGTTTCCAAAGCAGTTTACATAGAGAAATAATAAATACATTTATAAATAAATAAGATGGATCTCTGTTCCCAAAGGGCTCACATTCTAAAAGGAAACATAAGATAGACACCAGCAACAGTCACTGGAGGTACAGTGCTGGCGGTGGATAGGGCCAGTTATTCTCCCCCTGCTAAATAAAGAGAATCAGCACATTTAAAAGGTGCCTCCTTGACCAGTTAGCAGAGGTTAAAAGCATCAAGGGGAATAACAAAAACTGCTCTAAATACAACAGAAGCAGGAAACCTGATAAGAGGCGGTTATGGAGGTTGCAGAGAAGCTAAATGAGTTCTTTGCATCTGTCTTCACGGCAGAGGATTCTGATCTAAACCTGTTCCTGAACCAGGCTTTTCAGGAACGGAGGCTAAAGAACCGAGTCAGATAGAAGTGACAAGAGTTGATGTTCAAAACTGCCTAGAAAAATTAAAAACTAGCAAATCACCAGGGTCAGACAGCATCCATCCAAGAGTCCTTTAAAAATTCAAATGTGAAATTGCCAGCCTCCTTGCTAAAATATATAACTTATCTCTGCAATCAGGCTCTGTACTGGAGGACTGGAAAGGACCAAATGTAACACTGATTTTCAAAAAAGGGATCCAGGGGCGACCCGGGAAATTACAGGCCAGTTAGCGTAACGTCTGCTCCATGCAAATTGATGGAAAGCATTCTCAAGGATATAATTGTGAAGCACATAGAAGAACAGGACCTGCTGGGAGAGAACCAGCATGGCTTCTGCAAAAGGAAATCTTGCCTCACAAAGCTTTTGGAGTTCTTTGAGAGTGTCGACAAGTGTGTGGATAAAGTTGATCCAGTTGACACAGTATACCTGGACTTCCATAAAGCTTTTGACAAAGTTCCTCATCAAAGCCTCCTGAGGAAACTTAGCGGTCATGGGATAAGGGGACAAGTACATCTGTGGATTGCTAACTGGCTGAAAGACAGGAAACAGAGGGTAGGTATAAATGGAGAGTATTCACAATGGAGGGAAGTAAGAAGTGGGGTCCCCCAGGGATCTGTACTGGGACCGGTGCTTTTTAATTTATTCATAAATGATCTAGAAGTTGGGAAAAGCTGTGAAGTAGCCAAATTAGCAGATGATACTAAACTATTTAGGGTACTGAAATCCAAAACAGGTTGTGAGGAGCTCCAAAAGGATCTCTCCAACCTGGGGGAGTGGGCGACAAAATGGCAAATGCAGTTCAATGTTAGCAAGTGTAAAGCGATGCACATTGGGACAAAAAAATCCAACTTCAAGTATATGCTGATGGGATCTGAGCTGTCGGTGACTGATAAAGAGAGGGATCTCAGGGTCGTGGTGGACAGCTCATTGAAAGGGTCAACTCAATGTGTTGCAGCTATGAAAAAGGCCAATTCCATGCTAGGGATCATTAGGAAGGGGATTGAAAATAAAACTACTAATATTATAATGCCCTTATACAAAATGATGGTGTGGCCACACCTGGAGTACTGTGTACAATTCTGGTCACCACATCTTAAAAAGGACATTGTTGAACTGGAGAAGGTACAGAAGAGGGCAACCAAGATGATCAGGGGCCTAGAGCACCTTCCTCATGATGCAAGAATACAACACCTGGGGCTTTTTAGTTTAGAAAAAAGACGACTGTGGGGAGACATGATAGAGGTCTATAAAATCATGCATGGTGTGGAAAAAGTGGATAGAGAGAGAAATTTTTCTCCCTTGCACAGCCAACAATCTGGATGACATTAAGAGGGGTTTGGATGACTTCATGGAGGAGAGGTCTATCAACGGCTACCAGTCGGAGGGCTGTGGGCCACCTCCAACGTCAGAGGCAGGATGCATCTGAGTACCAGTTGCAGGGGAGTAAGAGCAGGAGGGAGGGCATGCCCCTTTCAGCTCCTGCTTGTAAGCTCCCAGCGGCATCTGGTGGGCCACTGTGGGAAACGGGATGCTGGACTAGATGGGCCTCCTTGGGCCTGATCCAGCCGGGCTCTTCTTATGTTCTTAAGGGCACTAGCTAGAAATTCAAATCAAGGAACATTTACAGACAGATGTACTGCAGGAAGAGACTGAGCCTAAATGTGATCTACTATCGTTTTTTCCTGCTCTGCACCCCAGAGACTGGTGTCTTTCTCCTCCCCGGCCCACTCAACATCCTACTCACCCCCTGGGAACGTATTGATTCAGAGAAAGGCCTTTTGCTAAGCGGCCTTCTCTTCACACTAGAGGCAAACCCTGCCCTGCAGAACCGCTCCTCCCTGGGGGATCTCGCCTGGATCGAGCGTCTGCCTTTGTCAGCAGGGAGACGGAGCAGCAGCTCAGCACCGGAGCCTGCCATGGCCTGCCTGCTCCCAGGTGGCCCCCCACAGGCGCAAACGCCGCCTGACGGGTCACAGGAGAGCGGGATTTCCACTGGGCCTCTGAAGCTGCGGAAGAGCAAGTGCCAGCAGTGGGTAGCAGAGCTGCCGAGGGCCAGAAAGGCCGGGAGGGCTGGCGAATGGCCGTGGCAGCAGCTGAGGGAAATGGAAGGAAGTAATGCGAGCGCCTGGCGCAGACGCTGGATTGTGGGGGGGGGCGGCGGCGGCGGCGGAGAAGGAACAGCAGCTCCTGGTGTTCGAGGAACTGCCACTCAGAGAGATCTCCAGCAGAGCGGCAAAAGCTGCCCCGTCTCGCTTGGCACAGCGGGCTCCCCCTCCCCCTGCCGCCTGGACGCGAGCTGCAACGGCTCTCCTGAGCGAGCTGTCCGCTGCAGCCAGAAGCGCCCTTCAGCTAAGCTGGCAGTTCCGAGGACATCAGAAAACTGATGAAAAACTGATGTGGGTGAGCAGACAGGCCTGCACCTGCCAGGCTGCCAAGTCGGGCAGAGAAGAGCAGCCGTCATTACCAGCTGAGGGCAGGAGCCGCAGAGGGAGCCTGGCAGAGACCGGCTTGGCGATGCAGACCCAGGCGAGCCGCGGAAGGGAAAGGCTGGCCAAGCAGTGGGCACCTCGCCTCTGCCCTGAGCGCCAGAAGCTTCTCTCACTCACCCGATGGAGGTAACAGCACCCATCTGCTTCCTGCAAGGGTTACAGCGAGATCCTCCTGGATATGTGGACATTTTGAAGCCACTCAAAATACCATTTTTTAAAAAACCGAAAAAGGCAATAGAAGCAACACTTAAGGACTGAGAAGAGTGAGCTCCAGGGAAAACAAAGCTGTAAGATGCACCTTCCGGGCAGCAAAGCAGAGACACAGTAAAACCAAATGCCTTCGAACGGGGACAAGGAGAAAACCAGCAGGAGAGAGCGGCACAGCACCACACGTGCCACGGAGGGAGGAGGGAGAGGGAGAGGGTACAGGAGGCAGAGGGGTGTAGAGAAGCAGAACATGCCCTCTTCACAGCGGGACAAAAGGCCGTAAGAGGAGGAACATCCACGAGTATTCAGGCAGGGAAGAGCAGCCGGCCATCTTGGCGAGAGGTCACCCTCCTTTCAAACAGGATCTGTGCTCTAACAGGGATTATTTGGGAACAAGAAGTGAGAAAAGTACATTCCAGTATCCCGTCTTTGATTACTCTTCTAGTAATTGTGTTTCTAGCTTTAAAATAGCCATTTGTATGAGAACCAATCAAGATGTAAGAAGTTTTGAACAAAGCTTTCCCCGTATGGACAAGTGCAGACACCTCGCCTCCATCTGGCCAGAAGACGTCAAACACACACACGGACGGGGCAGGAAAGCCCAGCCGCCTGAGCGCAGCAGCCTCCTTGGCCCTCGGGCAGCCTGTTCCCAAGGGAGGGCTGCCCTGCCCCACCTCCACTGGCAGAGGAAACCACGCGCCACCCTTCGGCGAAAGGCTCTCGGGGCAGACTACATCAACTCACGGAACACACCTCCTCCTCCCACACACACATTCCGTACAAAAACACATTTTTTAAAAAGTCACAGAAGAGGAGAGTAAAAGACAGCTCAAGCCACGTACGGGAATGCCAGGGCAAATAAGACACGTCTTTGCTTGACGCACTAGGTGAGCTTGCCTGGGGCGGCTGGCGGGGGGCACCATGGCCAAGTAGTAGCAGAAGGGCAGGAGTCGCTCCCAGCGCCCCCACCCCGGAGATGCTGTCAGGGATTGAACCGGCGACCTTGTGCATGCCAAGCAGGGGCTCTCTCGCCAAGCTCTCCCCACTGCTCAGGGCTGGAATCTGCTAAGCACACCTGGCAGATGGCCAGCCAGCCCCTCTCTGAAGGCCTCCAGCCAAGGAGAGCGCTCCACGGCACAAGGTGAACTGCTCCACTGCCAGGCAGCTGTTGCAGGTCAGGGAATTCTCCCCAATGTCTAGCCTAAATCTAGAACGGAGCATTGGTTACTCACCGTGAAGGCTCCTTCTTGCTGCGGGGTCCCAGGGCGTCTCACAGATGGGTCATCTTCACCCACATGACTCCAAGGCAGGACTATGCAAATTAGTGAGAGTTTAAGTTCGGGAGGAGGAAGCCCCTCCCCAGTTCTTTTAGTACCAGAAGCGACAGGCACAACGATGCGAAGCAAGCCCCTGGTAAATCATGTGCAAAAACCAAGTCAAACAGACACGGCCAAGAACTAACTAGGCCAACGTTACAGTAATCACTTGGCAGAAAATTCACACTAATGGAATTGCAGGAGCTGGCACCAAGGGTGGGTCGAGACGCCCTTGGACCCCGCAGCAAGAAGGAGCCTTCACGGTGAGTAACCAATGCTCCGTTCTCTGCTGCTCTGGGTCCAAGGGCATCTCACAGATGGGACATACCAAAGCTCTGGGTCCCAAGAGGGAGGGTACCAGCTACTACCGTGCAGGGAGCACCTGCTGGAGGACTCTCCTCCCAAACGCCACTTGTGCAGATGCAAACATATCGAGTTTACTGTGTCTGGCAACAGTAGAGGGAACCCACCAGGTCGCCGCTCGGCAGATGTCCTGGACGGGAGCGGTAGTGGGAAAAGCCGCTGACGTGGCCGCTGACCTAGAGGAATGGGCGAGAACCATAGTCAGAGCCCTAAGGCCTTGTGATTCATACGCCAGAGATATACAAGCCTTAAGCCTCCTAGCTATGGTGGCGGGTGTCACTGGCCAACTCATGGATCTGGGAAGAAAGGAAACAAAGAGAGACTCAGAAGTTCTAATGTGCTTGGTCCACCTGATGTAGATTTTGAGACATCTGCGGACTTCGAGCTCATGCCACGCCTCTTCCGCCGGGTGAACTGGGTGCAGGCAAAAGGAGGGTAGCACGATGTCCTGGGACATGTGAAAAGGGGAATGCTACCTTGGGACAGAAAAGGGTCTGGATTAGCTTAACTGAGTCTTCCGAGAAGATACCGAGGTTTCTGTGTATGGACAGAGCCCTGAGCTCAGACAGCCTGCATGCAGAGGTGATGGCTCTCTTAGAGGTACCTGCAATGAGACCCAAGAGGGAGAAGGCTTGGCGTTTCAGAGTGATCGCCAAGAGACCCTTCTCCAAATCGTCTTGTAGGAATTGCAGCAAGTGCGACATGGAGGCGGTCCCTCTTGGCACCCCGTGGTGGTTCGACCAGCGTAGGAAGGCCCTCCACATAGACTGATATATTTGGTTAGTGGAAGGACGTCTGGAGGCTAGCATGGTGTTCAAGACGGTGTCGAGTATCCATGGTGCTTCAGGAGGCGCTGCTCAGTTTCCAGGCAGCTAGCTTTAACCAGCCTGGATCGGGATGAGAGACTGGGCCTTGTTGCAGGAGATCTGACGTGATGGGGGGCAGCAGGTGGGGTTCCGAGGTGAGGTTGTAGATCTCTGCGAACCATGGCCTCCGTGGCCAATACAGGGCCACCAGAATGAGCTGGGTTTGAAGGAGCTTGACTCTGCACAGGACCCTTGCCAGGAGGGGGGTGGGAGGAAATGTGTAGAGGCAACCCAGGGCCATGGCGCCTAGAGGGCATCCACTGCTCCCGCCTGTCGGCAGGGAAATCTCACGAAGAAGCGTGGCAGCTGCGTGTTCACTGGGGTCGCAAACAGGTCCACCACTGGTAGGCGGAAGTGCTTCACAATGAGGAGAAGGTTTTCAGGTTCGGGAGCCATTCCCCTGGTAGGAGGTCCGAGTGGCTCAACCAGTCCGCTATTGTATTCAGGTTGCCCTGGATGTGGAGAGCCATCAAGGGTTCCACATAGCATTCTGCCCAGAGGAACAGTAGTGTCTCCGCCTGGAGGGGCGCGGACCTGGTACCCCCTTGACAATTTACATGAGCCTTCGCCGTGGTGTTGTCCGTGTGGATAAGTACATGGCGATGTAGCAGAGAGGTCACAAATTCCCGTAGGGCTAGGCGGATGGCCCTGAGTTCTAGCCAGTTCATGCTGTGTTGGCTTTCCTCCGCCGACCACCTGCCCTGGACTGACCGGTGCTAACAGTGTGCTCCCCATCCCCTCTTGCTGGCGTCCATGGTCGCAATGATCCCGGGGGGATCAAGGAACTCCTTCCCCCCCCCGATAAATGTGGGGGGAGTGAGCCACTACCTTAGGGAGTGTCGAACATCTTGGGGCATAGCAACCCATCAGTTGGACTTAATAGCTATGCCCGTCTGAAAGGAAAGGGGAAACCACTGCAGAGGCCTCAGATGGAAACGCCCCCAGAGCACGGACTGTAGGCTTGCCACCATCAGACCCAGAAATCTGGACAGGTCCATGAAATGTGCTAAGTTGGATTTCAGCACCTTTCGTACCTCTGACTCCAGGGCATGTCTTCAGTCCCGGGGCAGGAAGTTTGTCCAGCCGGGTGTCTATCAGCACTCCTAGGTGGAGGATCTGGTGTGCTGGGAGGAGTTTGGCCGCTTCCACAAACTGTTTAGGGGTGGAAGGGTTATGCTAGACTGCTTAGAACTGGGAAGACTCGTGCACTTGTTGACCCACTGGCAGGGCCTCCTGAGAGGTTGCAGGGCTGGGCTCAAGGCATGCATTGTTTGGGTCATAAGTGGGGCCAGATCCGCCGCCCAGAAGTCTCTGGGGAGCCTAAGGTGAGACTTGTGCTTGGGCATCAGGCCATTCGCCCTCAGACCTAGGTGGTCTAGGTCCTCCTGGCCCATTGGTTCAGTTGGTGAGTGGGGGTCCCCAATGGAGCTAGAAGGCCATTGGAAGGGAAGGGCCTTGTGGGTTGCCGTGGCCAAGTTCCCCATACCACGATGAGGGGTAACCTCGGGGTTCTTGGGGACAAGGACCAGACATAACAGCCCTACCTCACAGGGATGTTGTGAGGACAGCAACGGCCATGTACACCGCTTTGAGCTCCTCGGAGAAGAGCAGAACACGAGTGCTGAACATAAAATAAATCACAGAGGAGTGAACACTGAGCTCTAAATCTGGAAGCCACACTATGAGAGAAGGGAGAGGCCCACCTGGTTCGCATTTCCCTTTAATTCATTTATTTATTGTTTCCTTTTCCATATATATATATATATATATAGTTAAGGCATCATATCTCTCAAGATTTTGCCAATAATCCTCAATTCATGCACCCTAGATAGGTAGCATATCCCCAGGAAGATCAAATAAGGCCTGGGCTACAGGAGTCTTTTGGGTCAGACTAGATGACCCTGTGGAACCCACATTTGGGAGGTCAGACTACTGGAGGAAAAAGACCCAGCATGGGCCGAGCTCACCAGTTCCTCCGGTGCCGTCGAGGCCAGACTCCTGGTCACACGCCCTCCATAGCAGCCCGTGATCTGGCTGCTGGCACCTTCTTTGGGCCTTAGAACCCGAGGCCGCCATTGCTGGCAGGGGAGGAGTCTGCCCCCTCTTCCGCGCACCCCGGTTTGGCCCCCCAGGCGAGCGGGGATTGCAGGTACTGCACGTTCTCAGCCGTCGCCCCAGATTCAGTTGTTGGTGCCTTCTTAAGGGCCGTAGAGCCTGAGGCTGCCCTTGCCAGCAGGGGAGGAGTCTGCTCGGCCTTCTGTGCATCCCGCATGCCTGCCCGGGGTACTCAAAATCAAATTCTGGCCAACAAGGGGAGTCAGGGGAGAGTGGTTTTGGGGGCGCAGCTCGGACCGCTCCCTGCCCATCGGCTGTGCTCCCGGCTGCTGCAGGATGCCGCCACATGGCTGAACAGCGGCGTCCATGTGCTCCAGAGGCCTCCGGCTGGAGTCAAAGCTCCCCGGCCAAGACAGCTCAGGGCGGAGTCGCTGGCGGCAGAGGAGGAGCAGGCAGGCCAGCGAGTTTTAGACTCCATCCGCACCTGTAGGACTCTGGGGAGTCCTGGCATAAAATAAGAAGTAAGAAAAGGCAAACAAACAGAGCAACAGAGAAAACGAAACGGAAAGTGCCTGAGCGCTGAGAGAGCTGCCTCTCAGACCTAGGATGGTCTGCATCTTCCTGGTCTATAATGCCAGGTGGGCGGGGAGGGTCCCCCAGGGAGGTAAGGGTCTGAAGCTGAGCCACACCTTGGGGGGCTCCACTAGCTGGGTTCCCCGTGTCCCTGAGGGGGTTGAGCTCGGGGGCAGTTGTTGTGAACTACACCTGGTTTCGCACTCTGTGTATGCTCAGAGGGAAAACACAGGCCTGAATTCCATATAATTCTGGGCTGGTATTCTGGGTTTAATGTTGGAGTAAGGGTGTTCCCAACACAGTGGACCCCTGGTCAGAGATATCAGAGGAGTGGGTGCTAACATCCCGCTGTCTGGATCTGGACCTGGACTTTTTGGATCTCTTAGTATGCTTTCTCTTTTCCTTTGCCTTCCTAGGAGCCTGGGTTTCCGAAGGGGAGATTCAGCTCTGGAGGAGGCCGGGGAGGCTCGCCTAAAGTGCTGACGCTTTTTTGCTTGTAAAGCATCATATTGCTCAAAAGCAGTGGAGAGAAGGTTCTCCACCCACAGACCCCAGGAGGGAGGCATATCAGAAGGCAATTCGGTGACAGTCCTGGGAGGTGGGCTATTCGGGGTTGGGCTAGATGACCCCAAGGGGTCCCGGGGTCAAAAGACATACAGGGCCCTGCCTGGGCCATGCTCACCACCTCCTGCTGGGTCGAGGATGCGCTCCTGGTGACCATGCGTTGGACTGGCTGTGTCCTAGTGGGTGTGGGGTCCAACGCCATGCCCTCCGCTGCTCCTGCCGCTTCTGTTGAGGCCTTCTTGGAGGTTTTTGGGTGCATGGATGCCAGTGCCGGCAGGCCCAGCTTTTTCTGGCCTATAGGGGGCCCTGGGTGCGCAGGCTTTTCTGGCGCATCCGAGGGCGGCAGGAGAGGAGCGCTGGGGAACGCGGAGGCGGGAGCTCTGCTCGGCCCGGTTCCCCGCTTGGAGGCTGAGGCCCTGCCTGTGCTGGGACGCCACCACTCAGCTGACAGGGTTAGGGTTCTGCTGCTCCGGGAGTTCCGTGGGCCGCAGCAAGCACGCCCGCGACTGCAGGCTCTTCGGAGGGGTCGTGGGCGGCAACAGAGCGCGAGGGCCAGCCGAAAAAAGACCCCCTCAGTACATGTACGTGCAGTAATCTGGGGGGTCTTGCCATCCAATGCTGCAGCCCAGCCAGGTGGAGGGAAAGGGCAGGAAAACAACAAGGAGGAGCTGAATGGAAGACGAAAGGAAAAGCAGCCCAGCTGGAGCTCTGAGGAGCTGCCTGGAGCCTTGCAGGCCAAAAGAACTGCGAGGGGGCTTCCTCCCCCCGAACTTAAACTCTAACTAATTTGCATAGTCCTGCCTTGCAGTCATGTGGGTGAGACGCCCTGGGACCCAGAGCAGCAGAGAACCCCTGGGTTCTAGTCCTGCCCTCGGGAGCAACACAGAACAAGTACCCTCTCTTCCATGCAACAGCCCTCTGGATATTTGAAGACAGCCGTCCCTCATCAATCCCCCCTCTCTTCTCTTCTCCATTTCTAAAGGTAATATTCAGCACCAACCATCCTACATATATATATATATATAGAGAGAGAGAGAGAGAGCGAGCGCACATTTAAGGGGTTTTAATACCATGGAATTGGGGCGGTACATAGACAGACAGCTATATAAGATGGGCAGACAGAGGCAGAGCTGCCCAGAATCCACCCAACCCCAACGAGGGCTTTATGCATTATTCCCAGAACTCTGATTTGTGCCTGGAAAGTCCCAGCCTCCACTCCAGGCGTCAGGGAGGGAAGGGCACGCTCGGCACCCACTCGGCATGTCCAAGACGCCCGTAAAGGCAGCCCGATGCTGCAATATGGGGCCATCGCCAGCCCTGTACCAGCCAGGGGCACTGGAGGAGAGGAAGCGTGGAGCAAATGCTAGATCCCGGCACCTGCGCAGAGAAGGAAGCCTGTGCTGACCTTTCGCGGAAGCCCTTCTGCAGCCGTTGGATGGGCAGCAGCAGCTGAGGGGCAGCTCACAGGATCCGCCTGGAAGAGTTCCCTCCCTCCCTCCCTCCCTCGCCAAAGCGGCTACTATTTCAGAGCAGAGCCAGACCAATTTTGTCCCAACTGTTTCCTGCTTCCTCTCCCTGCACTTGCTGCATGATGTGCCTTTCTTTAGGGCTTCATCGAAAGCTGCATGAACCACAAAGCCCCTGCTGCCATTTTCATCAGATGTTGTTCCTGATGCATACCTGGCAGGGTAAGAATGTAAGAGAAGTGCATCCACACCCCCACAACCCGAGACGGGTCTGCTTTCTGGACCCCAATCACAGCCGAGCAGAGCCTGACCGGGACGATCTACATTTCATCTCCCCTTGGTGCTGAAGCTGACCCGTCTTGCTGACAAGGCCTTCGATCCATCTCACCTGCACCTGACTTCAGCTCAGTGAGATCCAGCTGGAGCGGAATGCACACATTCAGAAGTCACTGGGCCGGCTGGAAAGCACTGCTAGTTTTGCCCCAGGTGAACAGAGGTGGCGGTTTCCAAACCTAGGCCTGCGTCACTTTAAACGCCTACTCTGGTGGCCTCAAGGCCCGAGGTCTCCGTCCAGTGCCTGCAACTACCGGGTGCACAGGCCTTGGGACTCAAAGCCCATGAAGTTTGACCCGCCCACCCTAAGTCTGCACCCATCTGCTCGCCTTTTGGCACAAGGGAAACCCCGAGGGGCTGAAGTCAGCAGCCCGAGAACGCTGGGCAAAGTGAAGCAGCCAAATCCCAGCAAGACTTACTTCTCCGGATTATCTGGGAATTTGATCCGAAGCTCCTGGTTCTTGTAGGACCTCTTCTCAAAAGTGAGGATCATCTTCTTTACCGAGCTCTCATCCAGGGGTTCCTCCTAGCCAAAAGACACACACACACCACTTAACCTAATGATGGGCCCGCCCCCTCCCGCCCCACAGCTGCCGGCAGCTCTCCTCACCAAAGGAGCTCCACCAAAGGCCCCAACCCAGTCCACTCCCCAACCCTCACGCTGGGCCCCCTCCAGGGAGCACCAAGAGGCAGCTCAGGTTGCTCCTCTCCCCGCACCCCTGCGCTGCCCAAGAGCTTCTTCGCTGCCTCCCGGCTGGCCATTTGGCCGGTAGAGCTGCTGCCGGGAAGCAGAGGCCTCTGCACGGCCGTCTCCACCACTTCCGCTGACATGAAATCCCTGCACAGGGGATCAGATCGCAAGGACACAGCCCGCCCCCCCTCTGCCCCCCAAATGGATTCCTCTTTCTTCCTACTGAGAGAGGAAAGTGCAAAACGAGACACTGGGGAGACCAGAGGCACCTTTCCTCTAGCCTCCCGTGCCTTTTGAACAACGAGGGAGGAGGAACTTCCTTGACGGTTTGGGCCCGGGATACCTGAGGGACCGCCTGCTCCCAAGGCTTGCTGCCCGCTTGACGAGGTCTTCTGAGGGGGCTCTGCTCCGGGTGCCGACAATGAGGGAGGCAGGGTTGTCGTGCACTCGGGACAGGGCCTTCTCTGTTGCTGCCCCCAGGCTTTGGAATGCTCTCCCAGTGGCCATTCGCTCCTCAGACTCCATCACAGTTTTCAGAAAGCTTCTTAAATCTTGGCTTTTTATCCAGGCCTTTACATGATTGTCTTTTTGCTGCTTCTGTGTGTTTTTATCCATGTATAGTTTTTCTCTGTTTGTATATTATGTATTTTAATATCAAATTGTTTTTATATTTTTAGCTAAATACTTTTAACTCATTTTTATTATATGTGTTTTAACTTTTGTAAACCACCTTGGGAGTGTTTTTAATGAAAGGCGGTATATAAATCTAACAATAAATAAACTCCAGGATCCAGCTGCTCTTCCTCCCCCCAAAGTGGAAAGAGCCTCACAAGTGTGTTTTGAAATGGGTGGGGGAGGGCTGAGCCGGAAAGGGAGGAGGCTGTCCACAGGTCAGGTCGCACAGGAGTGTCCTCTCAAACGCCCCACCCCAAGGCTGCTCCCCCCCCCGCCCCACTGCCTTTGCAAGCTTGCCTACAGGAGCAGAGGTCCCTCTTCTGCACGGAGGGCCAAGGCGGAGGGGCCCGCTTCCCTTCCCAAGGCAAGAGCCCCTCTCCTCAGCCCCCGCCCCCCCCGATACATGCCTCCTCCTCCTCCTCCTCTCCCTTCTCGATTATCTGAAGGAGCTTCTTCTTCTCATCCTCCGTCTCCTCCACAGCAGGGGTCACCTCCTCCTCCCGGTGACGGCCACGCTCCCGCACGCTGGTCTGTTTGTGCCGCACTTTGAGGTCTTCCTCTTCATCTTCCCGGGGTCTTTTTGTCCCCCTGTTTGGCTGCAGAGGGAAAGTCAAAATGAGGAACCAGGAAAATCTCCTCTTGGAGGCCAAGCAAGCAAGTCTGTTCCCTTGGGAAGATGCCTCTTGACACACAGGCAAGCTGCAGCAGGCTCCCATCGGATGGGGCTCCTTCAGCCTCAACCCCCTAAAAGTGAGAGGTGCCCACATTACTAGAGATGGAGTTTGCCTCACTTGTGGGGCACTCCCAAGAGAAGTTCTGCACAAAGAATGTGGGGCTAAGCCCAGTGGCCCTTGCAAAATCAAGGGGGCAGCTAGTGGGGAAGAGGAGAGAACACAAGCACAGCATTTCTTATGGGGGCGCCAAGTGCCAAAGAAAGGAGTCTCAGTGCCACCTCTGGGACCCTGCACAGAGGGGCTGGCAAGCTTGCCTGCTCCCTGGGCTGGTCTTGCCCATGTCCCTCTTGGCCGCAGGGATGAGTGTGGGCCGGAGCTGACTGAAGCAGCCACGCCCCACGGCAGAACCGAAATGCACATTCGGGCCCAGAAATCTAGAAGAGCCCTGAGGAGGCCCTGCTAACCTGCAGCTGCCCCTGGAAGTAGCAGGGCTCTTGGTCTACCGAGAGAGACGGGAGGTGGGGAGCAGAAAGGGCTCTTCTTTAAAAACGTAAGAGTGCCCGAGGATTTCCCAAACAGGGAGGGCCGAGGGTGGAGCTGCCCATTATAGAGGCAAACGCAGTAATGAAGGGACCTGGAGGGATCCTTGTAGGGGGAAATCAGCAAGTGTGTGTGGGGGGGGGGAGCTTCTCCTGACCCCAGCAGTTCCCCCCAGCAAATGCCCCCCGGGCTATTTGTAGTCCCCTAACCGGGCCCGAACCAGGCTTCGAGACTGGAAGCAAGTCCAGCTGGAGGAGAGCAAGAGATCTGGGAGGGAGGGAGGGAGGGAGAATTCCCCAGGGAGACTCCGCAGCTGCAGCAAGTCCCTGCTTTCCTCCTCCCTGCTGGCTTCCCCTGCCTTTAAGTGCCCTCCGCAAAAGCGGGTCGGAAGCCGGCGCTTACGGGAGATAACTTGCCGTTCCACCCTCATTAAGATCCAATTAAGGAAAAACCCATCCCAGCAGGAAGGAAGCACTGCTGGGCCCAGCTTCTCTCAGAAGGATCATCTACTGCACCCAGCTTGAAGCTGCAAGTTAAAGAGTTCTGAAGCAGCCACCAGCGCTGCCATTTGACTCTGCCTGTCGAGGCAACGCAGGGTGTAGGCTGCCACTTCTTATTTCTCTCCCTCCATCATCATCATCATTATTATTACTTTTAATTAAAAAGCAATGAGACTACAACCACAAGGAGGGGCTAGGAGAAGCCACCGTTTGGCTGGACACAAAGTGATGTACCGCAGAAGAGGCTACATCACCAGAAAGACTGCTAAATTAATACTCTTCCACAAAGCAAGCTCCATTTCGTCCAAGGCTGCCATCAATGTCATTATCGGCAGTTACGATCTGCTTCGACCTCCATTGGGGATCTGGGGGGGGGGGGACATCGTCTCTAATGTGCAATAATGAAGTCATTATGATGGATTATAAAAGCGCCTGGAGTGCAATTATTAATGCTGCCAACGCATGTGCACCCAAATACCGCTGAAGTCCTAGATAAAAACTATCACAATTTGATTTGACATGGTGTGTGTGTGTGTGTGTGTGTGTGTGTGACTTTTCAAGATTGAACAAGAGCCCACAGAAATTTAAGCTGTCCAGAATTAAGATTTATTTATTGTTGTTAAATTTATACCAATGACTGTTTTTATTGCTTTTGTATTGTATGTTTTAACTTTTGTAAACCGCCTTGGGGTTTTCTTTTAACGAAAGGCGGTATAAAAATGTAAAAATAAATAAATAAATAAATAAATAAATACCCCACCTTTCATTAAGAAACTCCCAAGGTGGCATTAAGAAAAACCCAAGGAAAATTCCCACTCCAAGGGAGAAAGGATTTCCTGTCACCAAAACAGTCTCAAAACAAAACCTCCATATTCAAGAGCAGTGTACCTGGAGTGCCAGATGCTAGGGAGACCCTAGAGGGAAAGACTGCTTACAGTCTTTCCTGAAGCATCTTGCTTGCCATGGATGGAAACAGGAGGCTGGACTAGATGGACCCTGATGTAGCCGGGCTCTTCTTACCTTCTTAAGAAGACAGAAACACACACCCCGTAGTAGTAGGAAGAGCAGTACAAACATGCACAACAAGCAACTCCGCACTCAGCCAGCCAGGGCGACTCATGAGAAAGATGCTTGTCCACATTACTGCTGCCACAGGGAGCCCCAACTAAGCAGAAGCCTCCTTGGGTGGCAGCTGCATGCCTGGTGGGGGTCATGTATATACTGGGGCCCAGCCTGACATTTAGACGGGGAAACTCTGCCTTGCCCGGAAGCAAACAGATTGGCGGCTGCTGCTGCTGCTGCTGGGGTCTTGAGCCAGACCTACGCAGTGCAAGTCCAAAGCAAGCACACCCAACAGGAGACACCGTTGCCGGTGGGCTCCGACACCCCGTCGGCTGGAATGGGAAGCTGAAGCCCCTGCTAGCTGGGCCAAGAGGCACCTTCTCAGAGTGGAGATTCTCTGTATTGAGCAGGGGGAGAGCAACTGGCCCTCTCCAGCCCCAGCACAGCATCCCTCCAGTGACTGTTGCTGGTGTCTAGCTTAGGTTTCTTTTTAGACTGCGAGCCCTTTGGGGACAGGGAGCCATCTTATTTGTTTATTATTTCTCTACGTAATCTGCTGTGGAAATCATGGGCCTCACGGCAGGATATGAACGACTGGGCTGGGGTATAATCGTTATAATCATGCTCTGCAGCAATTCTCAGTTTACAAACTAGTTGGCAATTCTCCTCTAGCGTAGTCATGCGGTTGAAAGCAAGTGGCTTGTCCAAGTCCATTCAGAAAGCCGAGCAGCAACTTTTACCTTGAAGCAAAGCGAGCACTAACCACGGCACACAGCCAATGAGAAGCTGCAAGAGAGCCAATCTGCCTGGCCTGCTGCCCCTGCTAAGCCTCTGAGAAAGTCAGCAGCTGGCGCTCCATCGACCATCCTGAAAACACTGCTGGCGGGGAGCATTACCAAGTGCAACTTCTCATGAGTGCAAGGTCTTACACGACTGCTAATGCCCCTGCTCTGCTCAGGACAAGTGGCATTCAAGACGCATTTGTTCACCCAGGCTTCTAATTAGATATCGTTTTAATTGTATTTTAATTGTGTTTTAATAGTTTTAACTTTTTAACTTTTAATGGTTGAAATGTTAATCCTTTTATTGGTTGTTTTTATTGTCCTGTAAACTGTCCAGAGAACTTGGGTTTGGGGCGGTATAGAAATATGCTAAACAAACAAACAAACAGTGAGCCTCGGGGCATGCATTGTGGCCATTAACTCCAGGGCCTTCCCCTGATTTCCACGTGAACAAGGGAGAGGAAGGCAGCACGTGTGCCACGGCATCACCAAGACACCGCAAGCACGTGGCTTGCCACACACAGGCCGCAGAAACACCCGTCAGGCAGGCCACCTCTCCAGACGCAACCTCACACTCCAGGGGCTGAAAAGCAAAAGAGGGAAACCCGTGACTTGACCAGGCGACAAACCCTCCCTCCCCTTCCTGCCATGAAATCCTCATTCGCCACAGGGAGCCCAGTCGGAGGGGCCACCGGCAAGCTGGGCTTCCCACGTCACCGCATTTGAGAGGACAGTGGCCTCCCTCCCTCCCTGGAGACACTCCGGCCAGCCAACCCCCCCAGAGCTCTGTGCTCTGGTAGCGATCAGCCTTCATCAGCAACTCAGTGAGACTGCAATGGGGATTGGGGGGGGGAGCTGGCAGTGAATTAACTTATCCCCCTGGCAGCAGAAAGATGCCTGCCTTACACGGCGCAGGAGCAAAGCCGCCTTGTTACTATGGCGCTCAGAAATCATGGGAAATGACTCTTCCTGAGTGAAAGGGCTCCCTTTGTGCAAGGATCTCCGCCAGCTGAATCTAGCTAGAAAGAGCCATCAAGGAGAGCTACCTATTAGCTGTCAATTTAGAAAGACTTCAGGAAGCAAGCCCCAGATCTCCCGCGATATCTTTCCAACAACCTCTTAATCTGTTCTGTGACACCTGTATTAAGCCAGCCCGCTTGCACTCCTGCTCTGCTCTAGCACATCTCCAAAGAAATAAGCAAGCGCAGGAGCTCAACTGCTTTTTGTTTTTAAGGCAAGGAAGCTGCCTCCCAGAGGAGAAAACGCACCAGCAAGTCCAAGAGGTGCAGCTCATACCACCAGCACACAGGGGAGCCCAGAAGGGAAACACACCCCCATGCCCTGGGGGGGGGTCTTTACTTTCAGAAGAGCTCAGTGGCAGAGCATCTGCTTCGCCTACAGAAGGTCCCAGGTTCAATCCCTGGCAGCATCCTCAGGTCGGGCTGGGAAAGCCCCTGCCCCGGCCTGAAACCCTGAAGAGCCACGGCCAGTCAGTGTCGAATAGAGAGTCCTGAGCTGGATGGGCCGAGGGTCTGACTCGGTCGGAGGCCGCTTCCGATATTCTTCCGACCAGTGCCCCGCATTCTCTCCAAGGGACTCAACTGTTCCTCCCGCAGAGTGAGGGGAGGGAGTCGGGCACTCAGCCCAAGCCAAGAAGGATCGTGCCTCCGTCGCATTTCCACCGGGCTTCTTCTGGAGGCTGCTGCTGCTGCTGCTGGAAGATCTGGAAGTTCCTGAGGCGGGTCTCACGATCACAGAGACCCGCCTGGGGAGGGTGCGTGGGGAGAGCGGCCTTAGCCCGCTCTGGGCGGCCAAAGCAGCCGCCCACACAACTGCCGGCTCCGTTAGAGAGCCAGCAGGTGCTCGGGGGAGCAAAAGCTCCAGCATGCCCGGCACGAGTGCGCAGGGCATGCGGGAGAGACCCCCAGAGCTGGGAGGAGGCTTTTCGCCTCCCCTCTGGGGTTCTACTCGTGGGTAGCCGCGCCGTGGAGCCGCACTACAGCAACTCACGATTGCTGAAACCGGGTTTGTGGAGCGCTCACTCCGGAAAGCCGGTTTAGGTGCCGGGCTACAGAAGCAGGTGACCCGCTTAGGAACCACCAGGCTTGCAGCCGAGCCCGGTGGGTCTCACGAGCCGCAAAAACCAGGCTAGGCTCCTTTAGCCCGATTTTTGCAGACCGTGTGAATAGCCCCACTGCCTGCTGCTTTGGGACTATTTTACCAACGTCATATTTGTTAGTTCACTGGCAGAGCTATGGATTGCCTGGTTTGGTCAACAGCCATTATTTGTATAGAAAGCTGGGGTATCAATAAAATGAATGTAACTCGTGTTCTGAAGCCTTCAAAATGGTTCACAAAAGTACCGGTGGAAATTCTTACAACAATCCTGTAAATTAACAAACACTAACCTGTTATTAGGCAGATTTATGAAGGTCTATTCAAATATTGCTGACTGCTAATTAAGTGTGCGGATAGGCGCAGGGCCTCCACAAACTCCTGTTAAGGGGGGCATTTGGGGGTGTGGGGAGGGATCACAAGGCATGCCCAGAAGTGTTAGGACCTCTCACCCCCACCCCAGAACCAAAAGCCACCTTCAGAGCCCTCTTCGGTTGCTTCCTTGTCAATGTAACAGGAGATTTCGGACCTGCCAAACATTCTTGACATGAGTTCACCTGTTAGCTGCATAACTGAATGAGACTTCCAGGTTCAGAGCCAGCATCTCTCCGGATACACCATTTTCTGGGGGCCCACAGAGCGGAAGGCTGCTGCCTTCAAGCCCTCCCTGTGGCTTTCTAGAAGCATGGCAAGCTGGCTACTGCAGGAACCAAGCTGCTGGCCTAGATGGGCTCACTTTGGTCCAATTCAGCAGCCAGGCGCTGACGTTTGCTCCCAACAACCTTGCCCAAGGGCCTGATCCTGAGCTAGGGCTGGAGCTTGACGGGTCTCTGCAATGTCGGCATTTGGCTGGCCAGGGGTGAAGCCAGCCTAGCTCCACACACAGGGCAGAGGCAGCACCTGGCAGAATCTCTGACCCCTGGCGCTGCCGGGCAGCCCATGCCCTGGAAGGGCCTGCCACAGATTCCCAAGGACAGCAGCCAGCAACGTGCCTTTCAACATCTCTCCTACCCGTCCCTGCAGCAGTGCTATTATTGTCTCAATCAATCAATCTTTATTACTTACTGTGAGCCACTTTGGGGGTCTTTTAGAGCGAAAGGTGGGGTGTCAATGGTGAAAACCCAACCCAACCCCTCCTGGAGTTTTCTGCGCGGGCACTCTCAGTCCCTTGGCACCTGCCCTGGCAGACAAAGCTGATCCATCCTTTCCGTGCCTCTCTTAAGCTCTTCCTCAAGGATCGGGCAGCCATTCTGTCCCCAAACCCAAACTGGGCACCGACCGACTGCAGGAGCACAAACCGGTTCCTGGCACTTGCGAGGTCTGCCTCCCCTCTCCTCCCTGGAGATCCTTGGAAGAGGAGGCCTGGAAAGCGCTGGACTTGGCTAGGACCCCCTCATTACCCCCATGTAATCAGAAACCAGACACGCGGGGCATGGGCACAGACTTTCTGGGCAACGCAGCAGCAGCAGCAACATTTAATCATCAGCTGAGGCCATCTGCAACTGTTCTGCTGCGCCATCGGGAAACTGATGGGCTCCCGAGCTCTCTGTAAGCCGCCAGGTGCCGCACTCGGTGTAACTGCTGGCTCTGGGGCACGTGGGGCCCTCCCCCACCCCCAGTTGACGCTCTGTGCCGAATCGAGGCACGGTGCCCAGCTGTGCCCAAGCCAAACCTGGCACGCAGGCAACCCTGCTATTTGATTAAGCAGAGCGCAGATGAAAGGTTTTGGGAAAGAGTGGGCGCACTCCAGGACCGTCAGACTGGGAAAGCAATTTGTCCAGCTGGCTCCTCCTGGGGGAGCAGAGTTGCTAGGGAACTCAAGCCCACCACCGCTCAAGGGCCAAGGGAGCCTCCAGCAGGGCTCCTGCACAACTGCCAGCCATTCCTGTGCAGGGGCTGGCGGAGCTTCCTAAAGCAAGCACCGAGGCGAAGTCACTGCGCTAGAAGGAGCTCACCTCCAACTGGGAACACACGACGAAGACGCCAGCCGTGTTGGTCAAGATGGGCCCGGCTCCTCCCCCATCCATGGCTACTGGATGAGGCCTCCAGCCACAGCAACCAGGCCAACAAGGCACCCTGACCCTCAGCCAGGAGAATGCCAACAAGGCATACTGAGTTCTCCAGGAACTCAGTAGCACACAAATGCTTTTTGTCCCGCCAGGTGCAAGCCAAGTCACTCAAGCACAACCCAAGGAAGGCAGTGGACACACGCGTAGTAAGTGCTGCTTCAGAAAGACCAGCTCACTAGCTTCCTTGAGAGAGGCTGTTCTCATGCACTGCCTAACCCAGGACAGGGGCGCCCAGCCTGGGTTAGGCTGTGCATGAGAACTGCCGGGATTGGGCAGCGCCACCAAGCCCCTCTTCGGAGCCAAGCTGTTAGCTGAGTTGAAGGGAGCAAGCTCTCCCTTAACCCAGGCTACGGGCTCGTGTTTTCGCTCGGGCGATGTTTCGTCCCAGTCCCCAGTGGAGTCGGAGACGGGCACCTAGAGCGCCCATCTCCAGGTGGAATCCCCCAGTGCATTGTGCATGTTGAGCAGTGCATTCTGGGATCTCCAGACACCAGGACGTGTCGTCCCAGCCTCCGGAGCTCTGTACCGCAGGCAAGCAGCATGGGCCATCTGGGCGTGCATCCCAGCAACATAGAGTCGGTCGTCTAGGGGGAAGGTGAGTTGCACAAACCTTCCCGCTCCTGCCCTGCCTGCCCAGTCATGTGAATGACCCGCTTCAATGACATCAGGAGAGAAGGACCACAATACAAAAAATAACCCAATGATACGATACTCTTATTCAGGCCCGTCCTTTAGGCGGGGCATGTGGGGCCCAGCCACCCCCGCAGTCCCCATCAGCCGCCACTCCACACCCACCCTCCCCGCTCAGTATCCAACGGGTGGTGCTGAAGAGTCCCATCATCTCCCTCCTCCTTCAAGCGAAGAGAGAGGCAACCAAACTTCCAAGCCCCCCATGAGCTGGATACCAGCATCACTTGTGTTTCATCATCAGTGGCTTACTCTTCAGTTACCCTGCCACGGAGGGCTACGGATTGGTTTAGTTTGAAGAGCTTGGCCTTCAGAACATCCTGTCTTTAAGCAAGGATATGCGGCATGACATCGGACTGGCCTACGGGAGATTTCATGGAGGAACCGGTTGAGCAGCAGAGGACTGGATCTGCTCGGGAATTGTTGGAGAGGGTGGCGGTGATGGAGAGCTCATTCGAATCGATTGCAGTGAGAGAAGTCTGGCCGCCTCCGGGAGGTGAAAGGACTTATCCAGATCGCACAAGGGCTGCCCTCCACTCCTCTGCCCCCCACGCCCCCTCCACACCTAATCCGGTCAGTTCTCCCACGCTGGAGGAGAGTGGCGGACTCCCCAGCACCTCGCCCTGGGAAGTTTGGTCGGCTCTCTCTTCACTGGGACGAGGAGGGAGGCGGTCAGACTCATCAGCGCTGGGCGGCTGGATACTCAGTGGGGCCAAGAGAGGAGCTGCAGTGGTGGAGGAGCATGGATGAGGGGGAGTGCTGCTCGCACCCAGCCCCACACTCTCCTAGGGACGGCGCTGCTAAAGTTGAGTATCATGTCACAGTAATAATGTGACACTAATGCAGTCCGCTTTGGGGACATTTGTTGAGAAGTGGTATATAAGTATGTGTCGTATTTGTATCTGTATCGTATGTGTCATATCTGTATCAGGAGGAAAGGGGCCCAAACACAACTAAAGAAAGTGGTGCAATCTCTGCACTTGGTGGGCTGAGCTCAGCCTGACCACGGAGGGAAACTGGCTCAATGCTCTGGGGAGGCCTGACCGGCTAAGTCGAGGAGGGAGGCAGCAAGGGCAGCCGTGCCACACTCCACACTCTGGTCTTTCCCGCAGCCAGGGTGGACGTGGAATTAGAGCAGGAGTTCCTCACAGCCCTTCAGGTATGAGCCAGCAATACCTTTTCATGAGGTCGGCTCTCAGGAAAGTTCCATTCAGCAAAGGGAATTTCTGAGGCTCCCTGTTTCAAAGCTCAGCCCATTCTACTGCTTCCCTTCTCAGTACAGCTGGAAGATGAGAACCGAACTGGTCAGTGTGTGTCTCTGGGGGCCAGAGGAAAGCATGCAGGCACTCCACAGATTTCCTTCGCTATAATGGGAATCTGCTGGGCCGGAGGGCAGTTTAATACCTCAGGGGACAAAAGCCAACTCAGTCAAGGACTGAATCTGCAATTATGCATTCGATATTAGTCAGGACTGAAAAAACAAAAGGACAACACAGAAAACACTGGATTGCAATGATCCAACCAGGATATTATGCAGACTCCATGTAAAAGGTAGAGAGCTGAGATGGGCCATAACTCAGGAAAACATGCTTTACAATACATGCAGGAAGTACCGAGAGCAAGGATGGGGAAGACTCCTGCCTAACACCCTGGCGTCAGTGGTCCCTCTAATTTTTTTCATCTCTGTGCAAAATGAGTTTTGTTCTGGGCGGACGTATCAAGGCAGTGTGTGCTCACCATGTGTATTCAGAATGGGGCCTCCCTGATTCCACCTGAGCGGGATCAAAAATGAACTGAGTGGACATCCAAAAACTTGTGAGCATGCGCATGCCTTAAAGGGGACAGCACCTGGCGAGCAGACAGTCCTGATTCGGATGATGGACTCGTCTGACTCAGCAGAACAAAGGACAGGCAAGAAGGGAAGCAACTTCTGCCTGGAAAGACCGCCAGGTAGGGATGAGGAGGATGCAGATACCCAGCCAAGCCGCACAGTCCAGAGGAGGGCAAACTGACTCCCCAGGATACAAACAAAAATTTTCCAATGAAAACTTCCAACAATCTGCACAGGTACCACACAGCCCTTGGCCAGAGGAGGTTAGCAGTGAAAGGGAGCGTGTGTCATTTGCAGTTTCATAGAACACTGACACTATTTTAAAAGCACAAAAGTTTCCTCTAAGCCTCACTTGCAAAAGCTTTGTCTCAGTGAGAAATGAGGACAGTATGGGGGGTGGGGGGAGGGCAGGGGAAGAGATGTTTGCAGAGATTTGAAATATGCCTGAATAGATGTAGGGCCCTCTCTTTTCAATGTAGGAGCCTTTCATTTCCAAAACCAAGAGGAAAAAATATGAGCAAAATCAATCTTCTTTTCCAGATGAGCTGCTGAAACAAGTGGGCGCAGTGAAATACAGGGCAGCTTTACGTTGTATAATGTCTTGCATGCCACATGCAAATTGCATCAAAAATACTTAGAATTAAATAAGAGGGTAATAAATAATAGCAAACCCCGGGAAAACTGAAGAAATAAAGACAGAAGAAAAATGAATGTTTTCACTTGGGATTAGAAATAAGATGAAGAGTTGGCATGAAGTGCAGAATGTACAGGAGCAGGAGTGGGGGGGGGAGAGATGGGGGCAGAATTCTCTCGACAATCTGCAAAGAGCTGGACACAGGGAGAAGAGGTGGCTTCCACAGAAGAAGACTGCTCAGTGAGATTTCTAGTGAACTCAGAGAGCACCCCAAAACTGGGGCCAATTGCCTGGGGGGAGTGGGCAGACCCCTTACACATCCTAGCGTTAGGACTGGGCACAAAAGAACAAGTGCATTTTAAAGCAAAAGAGCAGGCGCTGCAACATCTCCACAAGGACATCACAGCAACAGACACTGGACATGTCTGCACACTCTTAGCAGTGCCATCCACACTAGCCACCCAGGTGCATTTTTGAAACCACGGGAACCTTGAATGGGCATGTTGCCCATCCATCAGCGCATCAGTGTGTCACCTTTCCAGGGGATATATTAAAGCAGGCTTTGGCCTTTCTGACAACAACAGATCTCACAGTTCGAACACTCAGGCACGCAACCTGAAAGCAAATGGCTGCAGTGAGTAAGGAGTTGGACTAGAAGACCTCCAAGGGCCCTTCCAACTCTTAACATTCCCCCAAATCCCATTCACTTAATGCAGGCAAGTTTCACTGGAAGGTCTCTAAACAGAGACTTAAATTTCACAACTTTCTCAAGCAGGATGATGGAGGCAAGAGAGAAACAGAGCAGACACGATATTACAGCCATGACTTTAAAATGCTAATACTGCATTTCAGACCAAGGGGATTGGAGATATACATTCTTAATCTATCTGCCCTCTCAAAAGCCCTGTGAGAAAGAAATATCCTCCCAGTTGTATAAGAACCTAAGAACAGCCCTGCTGGATCAGGCCCAAGGAGGCCCATCTAGTCCAGCATCCTGTTTCACACAGTGGCCCACCAGATGCCGCTGGAAGCCTACGGGCAGGAGTTGAGGGCATACCACTGGGTAAAAGTTTATATATTGGGTAAAGGAGCAGAGAGACAGTGACATGCCTATGGCCAATTCATAAGAAGAAGCAATTTCTTTGCAGGGAAAAATGAAACTGTGCATGATCCAAGAGCTGCATTACAGAATTTGCATTCAAGGTGTGTGCCCAGGTGCTAGAATGATACCGTAACTGAAGGGGTCGGAGCACACCCTCACCTGCATGCAGCATGCCAATCATACAAGAGCTTGATCCCACCATCCTCCGCAACAGTGCAAGGAATTCCGGGCACATGCTTGGATTGTACACAATTTCCTCAACACCCACAAAACCAACGCCACTCCAAGCAGTTGCTCAGGTTGCTGGAGCCATTATGCCAGGCCTCTGCATAAAGCCCAAGATGCAGCAGAGGGAGCTGGGAAGGTCAGCTTGAGATATCGAGACCTGCCTTCCTCCTTCGCAGCACAAAAGGCAATTTCCCACAGCTCAAGAGGTGCTGGGTTTGTTACAATAAAAAGGGCACAGAGCCACTCTGGATTTTAACCGCTCCATTACAAGAGTTTAATTGGATTTCATTCCTTCATGTAAGCTGCCTTGGGAATCCTTTCTGGATCAAAAGGCAGGCCGACAGTAAATAAATAGCCCACTACTCATCCTGAGAGCCATTGCAGCCTGGCCTCAGGCTGAGAGATGAGCTGTGGCCTCCTGCCCCCCCCCCCCCGCCCAACACACCTGCAGGTGCCCTTCTTGGTGGTCTAGGAGGGAGTGGACCCCCCCCCCCCGAACAGCCCAACTGCAAGGAACACAACGCTAGTGCCTTTGGGAGCAAGCACTCACAGGAGAGGAGCAGGAAGAAGAAGAAGAAACTGAAGAAAGGCAGAAGCTCAGATTGCTGCACAGAAGTAGTAATGTCTTATTGCATGCCAACGGGAAAAGCCAACGAGGTGCAATTGCAGTTGAAGAAATAGTTCCATCCCCACACATTGCAAGTATCTTCATGAGGGGAAATTGTTCCACAGTTAAGACAGAAAACAGGGCACCTCCTAACTTCCCCTTGATAGAGGAGGTACATCTCCAAGCCATACAGGAAACATGGTGCGGACAGGAGTGGCTCATCCGAACAAGCTGGGGGGTCGGTGGGGGGCACCAAGGCACAGCTGCCTCTGCTTCCCAACAGCAGTTCGGGCTGCTCCTCTCCACCCCGAACCATGCTGCCCGCCTGCAAGATGGCCGTTCGTTAGGCAGGGCTGTGCAGGGACCCTGTAGCTCGACCCAACGAACGGCCAGCCTGCAGGCAGCACCGCACGAGAGAGAAAGGAGCAAGCCGAGCTCTGGGAAGCAGAGGCAGAGCCTGGGCCTCCTTTGGGAGGCTGCCTTTCTTCTAGGAACTCTCCAAGGGCCAGAGTGGTCTTGGGCCTCATCCAGCAAGGCTCTCCTTATGTTCTTCTCCCAAGGTCTCGGGAGGGCTTCTCTCACACGAGGCAGACCACTCCCTGTGTTGGGCCCAACAGATGCTCACTCTTGCCAAAGACGCTTTAACACACACACCCCACAGTCTGCCAATCCCCCCCACCCCCGGGCTGCCACCACCATCCAGACAGGAAAAGGGCCAAGTGCAAACGGATGTCCCCACACTCCCCAAGATACCGCCCAGGTCCTCAGGCTGAACAAGCTGAAGGGCATCCAGGAGAGGGAAGGCAGGGGCCGCCAGCACATCACTTGGTCCTGCCAACGTGGGATCCACGTAGCGACAGATGCTGCAGGGTGCTGTGCGAACTGGTCACAGCAGGCCACAGAGGGACCCTCTGACTGACTGGAGGGACCCCGATGTAACAGATATTGGACCAGCATCCTGTTTCTCACAGGGCCCGTCAGATGCCTTGATCGTGTCTCCCCTTCGTCTAAACTGAAAAGCCCCAAATGATGTCAACTTGCTTCATAAGAAGCATGCTCCAGGCCCCTGATCACCTTGGTTACCCTCTTCTGCACCTTCTCCGGTTCTACAACGTCCTCCTTAAAAT
Organism: Hemicordylus capensis; assembly: GCF_027244095.1. NCBI lineage: Eukaryota > Metazoa > Chordata > Lepidosauria > Squamata > Cordylidae > Hemicordylus > Hemicordylus capensis. The sequence continues at coordinate 2,713,475 of NC_069660.1, read as the reverse complement.
ACAGTGACCAGAACTGCACACAGTACTCAAGATGTGGCCACACCATCGATTTGTATAAGGGCATTATAACATTAGTATTTTTATTCTCAGTCTCCTTCCTAATTACTCCTAGCATGGAATTAGCCTTTTTCACAGCGGCCGTGCACTGAGTCAACACCTTCAACAAGCTGCCACCATGACCCCAAGATCCGATCCCCCATCACTGTATGAGTTGGGGGCAGGGCTGCCCCAATGTGCATCACTTTACGCGTGCTAACCAGGGTCCTATCTAATTTTTTTCATCAGTGAACAGAACGCGTTTTGTTCTGGGCAGCAGTATGTGCACCTGTGCAATACTTTAGTGCCAGTGTCACTATAGATGCAAAAGACACATACCATAAATACAGAAGGAGACTTAAAAGATGTGCATTCTGAAATTATACCTATTTATAACGTTGGCTGGCCTGCCCAGTCCACCGGCAGTGTGAGCGGCAGCCCCTTTGCCCAGCTGGCTGCTCTTCCTCAGCTGCTGCAAGGAAAACATGGCCTGGAGCAGCCCCAGCCCATCGCAGCAGCGTGGCACAAGAACACGACTGCAGGCAGGCTGAGGCTGCACGGCTGCTTGAAACAGCGGCCCAGGGGCTGGGATTTTGTGCACGGGTACGTAGCCACGCATCTTGGGGGGGGGGGGACATAGTTGCAACCATTGAACCGCATTTGCCATTTTCTTGCCCACTCCCCAAGTTTTAAATATTTTGTACACTGCCTAGAAATGTACATATCAGGCAGTATAGCAATATGATCGATAGACAGGGAGATAGGGAGAGATCCTTTTGGAGCTCCTCACTATTGGTTGTGGATATCACCAACCTAAATAGTTTAGTGCCATCTGCAAATCTGGCCTGCTCACTGCTAACCCCAACTTCTGGATCATTCACGAATAAATTAAAAAGCACTGGTCCCAGTACAGATCCCTGAGGGACTCCACTTCTTACTACCCTGTATTTAGAGAGCTCTCCATTTATTCCCACACTCGGTTTCCTCTCCTTCAGCCAGTTACCCGTCCACACATGAACCTGTCCCCATGACTGCAAAGTTTTCTCAAAAGTCTCTGAGGAAGTTTGTCAAAAGCTTTTTGAAACGCCAGGTATACTCTGTCAACCGGATCACCTTTATTCACACACTTGTTGACACTCTCAAAAAAACTCCAAAAGGTTGGTGAGGCAAGCTTTCCCTTTGCAGAAGCCATGCTGGTTCTCCTTCAGCAGGGCCTCTTCTTCTATACGCTTAACAATTTTACCTTTGAGAACGCTTTCTATCAATTAGCCAAGCACAGATGTTAAGCTAACTGGCCTGTAATTTCCCAGATTACCCCAGGATCCTTTTTTGAAAATAGTTGTTTCATTGGCTACTTTCCAGTCATAGGAAGCTGCCATACACTGAGTCAGACTAGGTCCATCTCCCTCAGTATTGTCTATACATACTGGGAGCGGCTTCTCCAAAGTTGCAGGCAGGAATCTCTCCCAGCTCTATCTTGGAGATGCTGCCAGGGAGGGAACTTGGAACCTAGATGCTCTTCCCAGAGCGGCTCCATCCCCTGAGAGGGAATCTCTTCCAGCGCTCACACTTCTAGTCTCCCATTCATATGCAACCAGGGCGGACCCTGCTTAGCTAAGGGGACAAGTCATGCTTGCTACCACAAGGCCAGCTCTCCTCCTCTCAGTCCTCTGGTACAAAGCCCAATTGCAGGGATAAGTTATATATTTTTGCAAGGAGGATGACAATTTCACATTTGAGTTCTTTAAGGAATCTTGGATGGATGCCACCTGGCCCTGGCGATTTGCTAGTTTTTCAGTTTTGCGGGTTCCCCCACCCTCCACTGTGAGAGGGTCTCAGACATCTCTTCCTTTTCTGCTTTGTTGCCTCTTGAGCGCAGAACAGCCTCCTGAATCACTGCCATGGGGTCTTCCGCCCTTATTTCCTTCACATTCCTTCTTAAAACCCAAGCCTTTGCCGCAAATCCTTAGGTCCCTTTCTTTGCTACAGAGGTGGCCAACCTGAGGGTCTCCAGCTGTTGTTGGACTACAACTCCCATCGACCTGACACTGACCTGATGGCACTTAATCAATCAGTCCATCAGTCAACAACATCTGGGAATCCCTGTTAAGAGGGAACATTGCCCAGCTGTACCATAAGGAAGCTCCAGGATGTGGAGCAGAAACATTGGGGAGGAGAGCTGGTCTTGTGCTAACAAGCATGACTTGTCCCCTTTGCTAAACAGGATTCACCCCGGTATGCATTTGAATGGGAGTCCTCTGTACGTGTGAGCACTGCATGAGCTTCCCCTGAGGGGATGGGTCTGCTCTGGGAGGAGCACCTGCAGGTTTGCCTGCAGAAGGTTCCCAGTTCCCTCCCTGGCAGCATCTCCAAGAGAGGGCTGAGAGAGACTCCTGCCTGCAGCCTTGGAGAAGCCGCTGCCAGTCTGGGTAGGCAATACTGAGCTAGACGGACCGAGGGTCTGACTCGGTATATATGGCAGCTTCCTAGATTCTCTCCCCCCCCCTTCTGTTTGTTGATATCTATATGGTAAGCCCCTCGGGGCAGGGACCTGTCTTCTCGTTCCTTGTGCAGAGCCATGAGCGTGCGTGGTGATGCGCGCGCACACGGAAGAGGCTCTGCTGCATACCTGGACAAACCCCCCCACCAGTAACCATGGAAACAACAGAGGGGGGACCCCTCCCTGCCTCCTCACCTGGTAGTTGAGGAGCTCGCCCACGTCCATGATGCTCCCTCCGGCCTGCAGCGAGCCGGCTTCGCCCCCTCCCGCGCCCCTCTTCTTCTTCTTCTCCTTCTTCCGGGTTGTCGCAAGACGTCGCGGGGCTGCCGTAAAGCACCGGGAGGACGCCGGCTGGGCTGGAGCCGCGCGGCCGTCAAGCGCGCCCGCGAGCGTGCCACGCCGCCGTAAAGAGCGGCGTGGAGCGCGGCAGCCGCCCGCCAGGGGGCGCTCCCGGGGCAGCCGGCGGGAGACCCCGGAGGGGAGCCTGGCCGGCTGATTCCCTCCCCCCCCCCGACGCGGAGGGGCGCGATCCTGGCGGGACCGGGGGCGGGGGGGGCTGGATGCAAAAGGCAGGCCGGGCCCTGCCAGGAGGAGAAGGGGGGGGGGCGCCAGATGCCGCTGCTGAAGGCGCACAGCTGCCCCTGCGCGCGTGGACAGCAGAGAGGCATTCTCAGAAGTGCAGCCGGCATGCCTCTTCTGCTTCTGGTGGCATCCCCACACCGGCTCCTTCCAGTCCACTCGGTGTTTGTTTGTTTTTTACACTGTGAGCCCTTCGCGGGCAGGCGGCAGTTCCCTGCTGCTGCTGCTTCTTTTCCTGTACAAACCACTTTGAAAACAGGGAAGCCAGAACGCGCGGGGTCTAAGTAGTAGTGGTAGTAGAAGAGCAGCTCCCATATCCTCCCCCCGCCCCCCCACCAGCCAGCCCCCTTCCCTAGAGACTGCCTGGGGGAGCGCCGGGGCCCTGCCCTGGGGAGTGGGGCACCACCTGGGCATTTCCTGCAATGTTCGGGGCTGGGAGGAGGCGGGGGCCAGAGAGGCGCTTGTGCCTGGGGGGGGGGGTTGGCGACAGGCTCATCAGGAATCGGTGCAGAGGAAGCCCTGCGCTGGGCCTGGGAAAGGGCTCCAACTGGCCCCTGGTGACCTTGCTGCCCTGGTGGTCCTTGGAAAGGGAAAAGAGATCCTTGCTCACCAACAGAAATTGGCCTGCAGCAGGATCCCCCCCAGGGCCAGGAAGGAGTCTGGAGGCCGGGTGTACTATAAGGGTCAGCCCGCTCCACATCCTCCTCCTCCTCCTCCTCATAGGGCTGGGAGGCCTCTCTCATTGGATGCAGGCCCCACATCTACTCTGGGCGGGTGGGGGGGGAGGCATCTCCCATTCCCATTGGTGGGAGACGGAGATGATAACTTTTCAGCCACTTCCTGAGAGAGACCCACTCATCCTCCGAGCAACTCAAAACGTGATGGCAGGGCCTCTCCTCACTGTTTCCCCCATTTTCTTACTTACTGTTATTAATGTATAATAATAGTCAGTAAAGCTATTCCTTTTCAATGCACAGTTCTCAAAGTGGTTGACATAGAAGAAGACGACGACGATGGTCCGCTGTCTCCAGTCTAAGGGCTCACAGTCTAAAAGGAAACACAAGGTAGACACCGGCAACAATCACCAGAGGGATGCTGGGCTGGGGCTGGATAGGGCCACTTGCTCTCCTTCTGCCAAGTAACAGAGAATCACCACTTTGAAAGGTGCCTCGTTGCCTAGTTAGCAGGGTAAACCTCCTTCCATATGTCTCGGGTTTCTGGTCCAAATCAGGAAATCAACTGGCAGGACGGGAGAACTATTGCTCAGCTGTGCAGACACAATGCGGTCCTAAGCACCATGTACCTCGGAAGTGTGCTTCCGCACTTCCTGCACTGTGACACCGCAGTGCCTGCGTGGACAGCAGGGTGCCGTTCACATTGCCAATGCCTTGTTTCAGATTTAATCGCTGCAATATAGAGCTAGGACGTCGTTTATCCGGCGTAAGGGAGTTGCTGTTTTTTTGGGTTGATCGTTTCCATGAGACTGCGCCCCCTGCTGTTTACGTTTCAAATGCGACTTGCCCGAACGGAGGCGTTTTGTTGCTGATGAGCAGCTAGTCTGGAAAGCACCCCGGAAGACAGAGCCAGTACCACTAACTAAACTGATGGGAACAAGGAAAGGATCGGGGCCCTGTGAGAACTCATCAGCAGAAGGTAGAGGCCACCTGTGCTTGCTTACGCAGCACACACACACACACCCCTCCCTGCATTCGTCATGCACCACACCACAGTTCAGTTCTAGCTGCCAGGACTGTGTGAATGAGGCAAAGCATTCCATGTACGCATGGTAAGGTCATCCAAGTGCGTCTGTGATGTTCTCCACAACATTGGGCAAGATCAAAGCCAACTCCAGAACAATGGAGGATCATTTGGCAGAATTGTGCTGGGAATGCTGCAGGAAAAGAGACCCTGCTCATGGGAAACGCCTCGGCCTCCTCTCTCCCTGCAGGGGAGGAGCAGCTGCCTGGCACAGAGACCAGCAGGGAGCTGAGCAGGGAGCTCTTGAGAAAATGGCTTGCCCAGGGTCCCACACAATCCCGTTAACTTCCCACACACACACACCCCGGAAGCCTGCCCTCAACTCCTGCCTGTGGACCTCTCGGAGGCATCTGGTGGGCCACTGTGTGGAAGAGGGTGCTGGACTAGATGGGCCTCCTTGGGCCTGATCCAGCAGGGCTGCTCTGATGTTCTTCTGGCCAGGAAGCCTCCTCTCTAAGCTGACATGGTGAAGGGACAGGAACTCTGGGCATGCTCAGAGACAGGGCTGTTGCTTCCCCCCTGCCTTGCTCTGGCAGGGGACCACAAGTCCCTCTGTGGCTCAGCACTGTGGCGTGCCGGCTGGAACAGACCCTGCAGAGGGGGGGTGAATCCCTCGGCATCCCTTCAGCTGTGCAGACGTTTGCTCAGGGAGCCTCCCCTGGCCACAAGCCGGTCTGGGGCTTCCTGCACCACCACCCCAGAGGGAGATCTGAGGGCGAAACGGGAAGTGTGGCCCGAGGGGGAGGGGTGTGTGTTTGTGTGTCCAGGCATGTTGTGCACAATGGGGTATGGCTTGTGAGTCTCCGGTGCCCCTCCTCACCCTAGTTTTTTTTTGGGGGGGGACAACAAATCTGCTTCACACAGCACTTTGGAGTCTCCCCCGCAGCAGCCCACAGGAATGAAGCTTCCAGCCTCACAAGAGCCCTGTGAGGCAAGCCTGGTGCTCCCCCCCCCCCCCCGAGATGGAGACAGAGTGGCCAAGGCCGGCCAAGTGTCCTCTGGGCCCCAGGCTCCAGCAGCAGCACCCTGCCCTTCAGGTGGCTCCTTCTCCCAGGAGGGGTGGGGCTGGCTGGAACCCTCTCCAGATTTGCAGGTAGCCCAGCACTGATAGTCAGGAAGGCAGGGATGCATTATAAGCCCTTCCAGCAGATAGAACTAGTGTCCAAAATGTCCGGGACAGAATGGAAAACTGGGCTGGAATTAACAAAATAAAATTCAGCCGAGGCAAATGTCAAGTTCTGCCCTTCGGGGCGTGGGGGTGGAATCAAATACCTAGGTTTTGGCAGGAGCACATATCCCACTGGTACTATATCGGGCAGCAGCAATAGAAAAAGATGCTGAAAGGCATCATCTCATACAGAGAACTTGCATTTTGGGCAGTAGAGAAATGTATTAAACAAACAAACAAATAAATAACTGCATGAGAGATGGAAACCCCTCCTGTATTCTACCAAAAGAAAACCACGGGGCTCCACTTAAAGGGTTAACATAAAATAAAACCATTTAAAATATTGACTTAAAACCATTAAAACCCCTTAAATATGATCAAAAGCCCAGCTAAAGAAGTGGGTCTTGAAGCTGCCCCCCAGCCGCCCCCTTCTACCCAGGGGGAGTACATTCCATAGCCACAATCTTTTGAAAGCATGTCAGAAACTTCTTCATTTGGGAAACAGTTTTATTTGCATTTAGGAGTCTGGCCTGAACTGAATTGGATTTTAATGTCTGATTAAGCTCTTTATCAACTCCTAGGATGTGGTTTGTGAATTGCAATTGCTGATGCTTTAGTGTTTGGTTGCTATTCTGTGCATTTCGTTGTTTGCAGGTTGCATTTTAAAATGGATGTTGTTGTTGGGAACTGTTTGCATTGAGCTTTTCCAGAGAGCTCCCTGGAGCATGTTGGCAGGGCAGGAATGAATAATTAAGTACTCCCCCAGGACTGGGTTGTCAGCAGACATGAGACTCCCATATCACACACACACACACACACACACACACACACACACACACACACACACACCCCTTCACCATCTTTCCACATACCTTTAATCTGGACTGGCTCCATCCAGCAATGGAAGGGGGAGATGGGGCAGAAAGAAACTCCAAGATGCTCTCCAGGCATCTGGCGTGGCTAAGGGCCAGACGAGAGCCTCCACTGAGGCAGAGATTCAGAGGTTGCAGGGGGTTCGAGGAGGCACACGCCTGCCAGCCACCTCCTGCAGAAGCACCAGGGAGAGGGTGGTCAGGACCTCAGAGACCAACCAGGGCACGGCAAGTGGGGGGGGGGGCGGTTGCTGCAGGGCCTGCCTCTTGCAGCTGACTGCCAGGCTGTATGGCTGCTTCCTGGGAGAGCGGACTGGCCCCCTCCTTCCCTGCGGGAGGCTCTGCTCTGTAGTTCCCAGGGTCGATTTCCTGAGCACTGGCTCTGGCAGTGTTGGGGAATCTTTATTTGGGCTGGCAAGTCTGGGGCGGGGGGGTGATGGAGGCGAACTCTGAATCAGAAGATGCAGGCAGGGCCATATGCTTGGGTTGCGGTGGGGGTGCTGGCTTCCTCTGACCCTATCCCGAGTTCTCCTGGTGGGGAGGGGGGTGGCAGTCCTGGCAGTGCATGGTTGCCCAGGCTCTGGGTCATGAGGTCTTCCCACTCTGTCTCATCCCCCAAGTAAGAGGGGTGTGTGTGTGTGTGTGTAAGAGAGAGAGAGAGAGAGATCCAGGCTCATTGCGGGTATCAAAGTGTGGTTGCGGTTTGCACCAGATGTCACTTGGGCCCTGTGCTGGGAAGTTCAAAGGGCCCTCCTGGCTCTCTCGACCTCAGCCACCCACCCACCCCTCCATATTGTAGGAATAGCAGTACTGGCCCACCTCACAGGCTTGTCGCCAGGCTTACTGCAGGGTTGCCTATGAAGAGCTCTGGAGTAAAAGTGATGGGTGTGGGAAGGGACTCCGCATGGCTTCCCCATTCAAGGCACCCCCAAAAGCCACTTCTCTGTAGAGAACGCGGCCATCTGGGGTCCATCCTTATTCACTTGGGCATGACACAATGAGTCCGATCTGCCCTTAGTTTCACTCCAAGGGTGTCCAGAGCCCCCTGTCTAGGCAGGTGTTGGGAGGCCAGGCAAGCGGGCATTCCAAGGCGGCCTTTTGACCAGGCTGGCCCAGAGCAAGAAGAGGAGCCGGCCTGCTGCAGAGCCAGAGCTCCTGCCTCCACCCTGGATCTCTCCAAGCACTTTCTCTGCTTCACGGGGTTTTGTCTGGGTGCAGAAAGACGCTGCCGGCCACACTGGCTGGCCATGGCGGTTTCTGGCCTGCTGAGGGCAGTTCGGTGTTGCAGCCGCCCTCCTCCTCCTCCTCCTCACTGATGCCATTCTTGTGCCCTGTCTCCCTGTTCTCCCAGAGGACCCCGGCTACTGCCCCAGGGCCAATCCGACCCGCTGCAGAAGGTGCTTGAGGAACTGTACTGGTGATGAGGAATGTGGGCGCGGGAAGAAGTGCTGCCGGTGGGGCTGCGTTTCCAACTGTGTAGATGGAGAACCAGGTAAAGGCGGGGGCCACGGAGGCCAGAGAGAGGAAGAGGGCCTGGGACAAGAGGCTGGGAGGAAGGGGGCTGGCCCATCTCCAAGGCGCCCCATCTTAGGCCTGATGGGCATGGGCAGTGGAAGTAGGTAGCTGTGTCCTCCCGAGGGGGCAGAGCGGGCAGCAGCACTCATGGTGAACTGCAGGCAGTGGGGCGGGGGAGAGGGATGACCCTTCTGAATGCTTCCCAGTGTGAAACGAAACCAAGGGCTGGTGCAGCTAGAACTTTCCTCCTTCATGTGTAGTTTTGTTTTGATGTATTTTACCGGAATACGTTGGGGAGGCAGGGCGACAACAAGGAGCTAGAATCCCCACTTGATTCTCCTGCATGTATAGACCAGGCCATACTGCAGGGGATCCCAGAGTCATGGGCACTGTACCCCCTCCCTCTGTCGGCCTGGCCCAGCTGAGCAAATGCCTCTGAACAACCCCCCTCTTTGTTCTGGCACTGCCAAGCTGATCTCCTTCCTCTGCCTTCTCCTGTGTGAGCACTATCAGATATTCCCTGTCGGGGACGGGGCCACTCTTGGAAGAGCACCTGCACGCTTTCATGCAGAAGGTTCCAAGTTCCCTCCCTGGAAGCATCTCCAAAACAGGGCTGAGAGAAACTCCTGTCTGCTGTAACCTTGGAGAAGCCAGTCTGGGTAGCAAGGGAGCAAGAGCAAGAGAGAGGGTGTGCCCTCAACCCCTGCCTGTGGGCTTCTCGCAGGCACCCCTTTAAAAGGCGATAGTTCGCCCTCCCTTGAAGAAGCCCTCCCTGGACCCTGAGGTCCTTGACAACTATAGGCTGATCTCCAGCCTCCCTTTTTTAGCGAAGGTATTAGAGAGGGTTGTATGTGCCCAGCTTGAGAGAGTTTTGGAAGAAACTAGCTACCTTAATTCTTATCAGTCAGGTTTCAGGCCTCAGCATAGCACAGAGACAGCACTGGTCACTCTGGTAGATGACCTTCTTCGGGACCTTGACGAGGGTAGCGCCCCTCTCTTGGTCCTTTTAGATCTCTCAGCAGCTTTTGACACTATCGATCATGCTATCCTTCTTGACCGCCTGTGTGGGGTTGTGTAGCAGGGGTACTGTCCTACAGTGGTTCCGTTCTTACCTTAGCGGGCATGTCCAGTCGGTATGCATTGAGGACAGGTGCTCTGACCCATGCCCACTCCTTTATGGAGTTCCCCAGGGTTCAGTTCTTGCCCCTGTCCGCTTTAACATCTATATGAAGCCGCTGGGTCAGGTCATTTCCCAGTCTGAGGTGAGATTTCATCAATTCGCTGATGATACTCTGCTTTATATTGCCATCCCAGACCATTCTGGGGATGCTGTTTCTGTGCTTACTCAATGCCTGGAGGCTGTTAAGGTCTGGATGACTCAAAACAAGCTCAGACTAAATCCCACCAAGACTGAACTACTTTTATTCAGCCCTCATACCGGCCCACAGTTGGATGTGAACCCTTTTTTTAGATGAGGCGATGCTGCCCCCAAAGGAGCTTGTTCATGATTTGGGGGTCCTTTTGGATTCACACGTCTTGCTTGAACAGCAGGTGGAGGCTGCTGCCAGAAATGCTTTTGCCCAGCTTCATCTGGTTCGCCAATTACGCCCTTCCCTCGACGGGCAGGCATTAATGACAGTGACCCATGCCCTTGTAATCTCCCGCTTAGATTATTGCAATGCCTTCTATCTAGGGTTACCTTTGAGGATGATCGGGAAGCTACAACGGGTCCAGAATGCAGCGGCTCACCTACTCATGGGTGCCAGAAAATATGACAGGGTAACACCTCTCCTGCAGTCATTGCACTGGTTGCCTATTCACTTCTGAGCTCAATTTAAGGTCCTGGTTCAAAGCCTTGCGGGGCCTGGCACCTGTCTACCTACAGACCCGCCTCTCCCATCCAGTTACATCCCATCCGGTTAGATCATCTCAGATGGCCCTTTTGTCATTCTCTGATTTCTGAGAGGTTTGGGGCTCTCGGACCCGTGAAAGGGCTTTTTCGGTTGTTGCCCCACTTCTTTGGAACTCTCTTCCTGTTCAGATTCGTCTAGCCCCTTTCTTACTGATCTTCAAATCTCTATTGAAGACTTTTCTTTTTCGCCAGGCTTTTGCCCTGTAGTTTACTTTATTTGTTTTCCGTTAGCTACTTTAGTTTTTAATTTAGAATGTAATTTTTAATGTTGCCTTGTTTGCATGTTTTTGTGCACCGGCCGGAGTATTCGGAGTGGGCGGTATATTAAGTGTTTCTAATGAATGAATGAATGAATGAATGAATGAAATCTGGTGGGCCACTGTGTGAAACAGGACGCTGGACTAGAGAGGCCTTCTTGGGCCTGATCCAGCAGGGCTGGTCTCATGTTCTTAGACAACACTGAGCTAGATGGACCAGTGGTACTCTGACTTGATATCAGGCAACTTCCTGTGTTTCTGTGTCTAGTCCCTTTAGCCATACTTGGTATGTGGAAGGTGCTGGGGGATCTTGAATCAGAGTTTCTGGCAGCAGGACCTAGGAATCCTTGCCACCAGGAGACCTCCCAGGCAGAGGGAGCTGTTGGCCTGATTTCTGCTGCACTACAGCACCACCCATAGGATGGCCAGGCGTGGTATTGCTCCGCTTCTGCCTAGGTGACATGAGAAGGGGCGTGGCTGGCTCTACAGCAAAGTTGCTCCAGGTTTCAGTCTGAGCAACTCCTCCAGCCAGGTTAACAATATGCCAGCGTTCCTTTGGGCATCCCTCTTATCTGGCTGGTCCAGTGCCCCACCTCCAGCCTGCCTTTGACTACATCTTCTGCTTCTTGCCCCGCCTCCCTCCTTTTCTGCCTGCACTGAGAGACCACAGCCTGTCCTGATCCTTCTAGGCCTCAGCAAAGACATATGCAGCAGTACAGACCTCCCAACATCATCTTCTTCTTGGTTAAAGACAGCCATGGAGATGGGTAACTTATGGGGCAGGATGGGGGTGATTAGCATTAGGGCTGCAGTGCTGAGGGAGGTTTTTCTAACTGTTGCTTTCCACGTCATTCTTTCCACACCATGTCAATAACTTAAATTGCTCCCTTTACAATGCTGCTTGTAGCCAGAGAGGAGGAAAGGACGGGGACTGGGTGGTTCTGCACCTTCCCCTCACCCCACTTTCCCTCATGCATTACGTTATAAGTTTCCGGTCCACTTGTGATGTAAAAATTAAGCATAGCTGTAGATTCCTCCCTCCCTCCCTCCCTCTGAAAGAGAGATCCTTTTCTGCCTGCACTGAGAGAGAGAGAGTCTAACTCTTCATGGAGGTGCAAAGGCAGCATTTTCAAGGGTGGTGCCAGTGTCTGCTTGTTATCTGTGGTGCTTTCAGAAATACAGTACGACTTCAAAAACAGCCCTCTGTGATGCTTTTAGGAACATAGGAAGCTGCCATATACTGAGTCAGACCCTTGGTCTCTCTAGCTCAGTCTTGTCTTCACAGACTGGCAGCGGCTTCTCCAAGGCTGCAGGCAGGAGTCTCTCTCAGGCCTCTCTTGGAGATGCTGCCAGGGAGGGAACTGGGAACCTTCTGCTCTTCCCACAGCAGCTCCATCCCCTGGGCGGAAGATCTTCCAGTGCTCACACATCAAGTCTCCCATTCATATGCAACCAGGGCAGACCCTGCTTAGCTAAGGGCACAAGTCATGCTTGCTACCACAAGACCAGCTCTCCTTCCCAAGAACCAGGGTGATATGGATTAATTTTATTCTAATTGTATGTCATACTTTTGCCTTTTGCTGGGCCCTCTGCTGCTCTCCTGCTCTGCAATGCCTTTTAGCCTGAGGGGCTTTGGAATGGGGCCAGGTTCCAAACAGCAATAAACCAAAGCCTTTTTCTTCCCAGCTCACCCCGGCATATGCCCAGGGAGGACAGTCCGACAGTCAAACCCTCATTGCAGAAGCACCTGCCGTGATGACAGGGACTGCCACCCTATGCAGAAATGCTGCTTTGTAAATTGTGGTTTCACATGCACGGACCCCAGAAAAGGTGCCAGCGGCCATTCTGCAGAACGCCCCTTCTGGGGATGTTTCCTTTGAGTCTATGTTTGTATTTTGTAGGCCCTACATGGTGAAGCAGTCCAGATTGACACAGACACATCTTAGTCTAGGGTTCTGGTGCTGGATCTGAGCTTCAATGTGGAAAAGAACCTAAGAACAGCCCTGCTGGATCAGGCCCAAGAATGCCCATCTAGTCCAGCCTCCTGTTTCACACAGTGGCCCACCAGATGCCTCTGGGGAGCCCACAGGCAAGGGCTGAGGCCATGCCCTCGCTCCTGCTGTTGCACACTCCCCTGCAACTGGGATTCAGAGGCATCTTGACTCTGAAGCTAGAGGTGGCCTATAGCCACCAGACCACTAGCCATTGATAGACCTGCTCTCCCTGAATTTATCTAAGCCCTTCTTAAAGCCATCCAGTCTAGTGACCATCATCACATCCTGTGGTAGAGAATTCCATAGATTAATTATGCACTGGGTGAAAAAGTACTTCCTTTTGTCAGTCCTAAATTTCCTGCCCTTCAGTTTCACGGGATGACCCCTGGTTCTAGAGTTGTGAGAGAGGGAGAAAATTGTCTTTCTGCCCACTCTCTCTACTCCATGCATAATTTTATATACCTCTATCATGTCTCCCCACAGTCATCTTTTTTCTAAACTAAATAGCCCCAAGTGTTGTAGCCTTGCCTCATACGGAAGGTGCTCCAGGCCCCTGATCATCTTGGTTGCCCTCTTCTGCACCTTTTCCAGTTCTACAATGTCTTTCTTAAGATATGGTGACCAGAACTGTATGCAGTTCTCCAGATGTGGCCACACCATAGATTTGTATAAGGGCATGATAATATTAGCATTTTTATTTCCAGTCCCCTTCCTAATGATCCCGAGCATGGAATTGGCCTTTTTCACAGCTGCTGCACAAGGAGTTGACACACTTGCAATGAACTGTCCACCATGACCCCAAGATCCTTATCGTCAATCACTGATAGCTCAGACCCCATAAAAGCATATGTGAAATGGGGGGGGGGGTTGGGTTTGTGCCAACTTGCATCACTTTACACTTGCTTACACTGAACCTCATTTACCATTTTATCACCCACTCACCCAGTTTGGAGAGATCCTTTCGGAATGTAATTGATTTTACTACCCTAAATAGTTTACTGTCATCTGCAAATTTGGCCTCCTCGCTGCTTACTCCAACTTCTAGATCATTTATGAACAAGTTAAAGAGCATTGGTCTCAGTACCAATCCCTGGGGGACCTCCCTCCCTCCATTGTGAAAATTGTCCATTTATTCCTACCCTCTCTTTCCTGTCCTTTAACCAGTTACCAATCCACACATGAACCTGTCCCCTTATTCTATGACTGCTAAGTTTACTCAAGAGCCTTTGGTGGGGAACTTTATCAAAAGCTTTCTGGAAGTCCAAGTATACGATGTCGACCAGATCACCTTTATCCACATGCCTGTTGACACTCTCAAAGAACTCAAAAGTTTAGTGAGGCAAGACTTGTCCTTGCAGAAGCCATGCTGGTTCTCCTGCAGCAAGGCCTGTTCTTCTATATGTTTGATAATCTTGTCCTTAAGTATTCTTTCATCAATTTACCTGGCACAGAAGGTAAGCTAACATGCCTGTAATTTCCCAGATCCTGCCTGGATCCCTTTTTGAAAATCGAAGTTACGTTAGCTACTTCCCAGTCCTCTGGTACAGAGCCTGATTGTATTGACAAGTTACATATTTTTGCTAGGAGATCTGCAATTTCACGTTTGAGTTCTTTCAGAATTCTTGGGTGGATGCCATCTGGCCCTGGCAATTTGTTAATTTTTAGTTTCTCAGGACCGTTTAGAACATCTTCGCATGTCACCTCAAATTGGCCCAGCCTCCAAGCCTCAGAAGCCGAGTTCCGGAGTATGGGTATATGATCAGTATCCTCCACTGTGAAGACAGATGCAAAGAACTCATCCAGCTTCTCTGTGATCTCCTTATTCGCCTTAATAATCCCTTCTGTGCCCTCATCATCTAAAGGTCTAACCACCTCCTTGGCAGGTTTTCGGCTTCTGATATATTTAAAGAACATTTTGTTATTCCGCTTGACACTTCTTGCTATAAGCTCTCCAACTCTCTTTTTGCATCCCTTTTTGAGGCAATTTTCACGATTGCCCAAAAGCGGGCTAAGGGAGCCTAGCCTGCTTTGGGGCGATCGTGTGCGGCAATGGGAGCCGCGTGGCTTCCGGCAGCTAGCCACCCTAAATACCCCTCCCCTTTGCCAAGGTTATCGGAGTGAGCGCTCCATTCACCTTGCCTTTTTGCTCATGTGTTGCCACAGCACACGGCAACACACAAGGGGACCCCCAGAGCAGGAGGCTGCAAGCACTTGCACTTGCGTGGGGCATCCTGGAACTTCTGGGGGGCACACAGCCCCCGATCCCCGCAGCCCCTGCTGGCTCCGTGATGGAGCCACTAGTTGTGTGGGCAACCGATCCAGCTGCCCAGGGCTGCCTTCTGATCATCTGCAGGTCCCCGCAAACCCCCTTACGGCGCTTCTCACTTATCGTGAGACTCGTCTCATTGTCTCCCTTCTTTAACATACAGTGCTACTTCACCCCCAGTCCTCTGCTCTCTGCCCTTTCTGTCCAATTTGTGTCCAGGAATAACAGTGTCCCCCTGGTTCTCACTGTTCTACCAGGTTTCCGTTATGCCCACTGCGTCTCCGTTTTCATTAGCAAGCAAGCACTCCAGCTCAGCCACCTTGGCTCAGGGGATTCTTGCATTGGTATCTAAACACCAGTTTGCTGAGTCTCGTGCCTGGCGGTGGCGTGTGCTCTCTCCCTCATTGCCATTTGACCTTTTTGACCAGCAGCTGCCATGATGTGCTTCCGTCTGCTCCACTCCTGGTTCTGCTTTGTCCCCTTCTGGTTTATCTGAAAGGTTTCCACCCTCACACCTTAGGGGAGTTCGCTTGCCGAACAGGATACTACCCAGTTCCTATCAGTAGTCCCCCAGGTGTATGGCCTGCTGCTTGGGGCTCCTTTGAGGAAAGGAAGGGGTGCGCAGCAGGGCCGGGCTCTGGGACCCCCGAGAGCCCCCTCATCCACAGCACCACTGAGGCCCCGAGCAGGAAGGTGTCAGAGGCGACTCCGCCTAGCTCTGTGGGGATTCCTCTGACTGCCAGTGGGCCAGCCCATCTCTGACTGAGGAGGGGAATGAAGGGGAGGGCTGAATGTACAGCACTGCTTCTCGACATTGTGTGTGTGTGTGTGTGTGTGTGTGTTAGAGACTGAAGCTGTAGACGTCATTTCACCTCCATCTGGCCCTGGGGTGACTTCGATACTGACAGGCCGGCAGCACCCCCCCCCATCAGACTCCCGGAGCCCAGCAGAAAGTGCTGGACTGTGTCGCCCCCACTTCTGGCAGAGATCAAGCTCTGGGAAAGCCAATCCGAAAGGCAAAGACTCCAGCTGGACTCCCCACTGGGAGACTACCCCCAAGGGAGGCTGCGAGAGCTGAGATGTGGCAGCCACGGAAGCAGCAGCCCCAGACCAGGAGTCGTCGGGCTGCTGCTTGTCCTGGGCCAGCCCTGCGACCCCAGGCTGAGCCCATAGCCTGACACCATACAGTAAGGGGGCCAGGAGGGGCAAGCCAAAGACCCAGAGAGCAGAGCTTGAGATGCTCCAAGGAACCTGATGTGCCGATTCGAGTGCGCCTGGTTTTCAGAGTCAAAGGCTCAGCCAGCTCCTAGATTCTAGGGTGGCCAAAAGAACAGAAGAACGCCATGAATGTGCCGTGGGGCGGCCGCAAGGAATAGACATGGCTTTGGTAGGAATCAGGCAGGGTTGGGGGCGGGCAGGGCCTGGCTGTGGGTTGAGCGATGCTGGGAGTCCAGGGTCCCGGTGTGGTGTCGTCGCCTGAGTGTCTTGACCTCCTCCTGCCCAGGGCTGACATTGCCCTGTCCACTTGCCCCTTCCTCATTCCCTTCTCAGTCTATACATTTGCGGATAAATGAATTATTATTATTTATTATTATTATTAAATAAATACGCTTATTCTCATGACATGAGGCACCTGCCTAAGTTGCCCCTGGGTAGACCTGGGTAGCCCAGTTTTTACCTGGGTAAAATGAATCGGTGGTTCATTTTACATTGGTAGGCAATCGTGGGAATGGTTTCCCCCGGGCTCCTGGGCTCCCTATTGGTCCGCTACCATTTTTGGCAGTGAGCCGGTGGGCGGGGGAGAGTGGCCATGCTGAGTGGAATAGCTGCTATGCTAAAAGCAACAGCTCCGCTGCCTGCGCACTGCATTCTGGGTCCACGGAGGAGCCAGAGCAGCTCACTTCCCTCTCCAGCCGACACCTTGCCACGATTGGCAAAGCTTCATTTTCGAGTTGATCGTCTGCCTACCTCCCCGCCTGCCCTCCCCACTGCCCAGGGAAGAGGTTGTGTGCATGACCATGTTCTTTTCTCTTTTTACAAACCCAGCTCATATTTCCAAGGGGTTTTTTTTGTTTGTTTGTTTGTTTTGCTTAGTAGGAAATGGTTTTGCAAAATGTGATGCCCTGAACCCTCAAGTGGCTCATCCTAACAAACCAGGAGTGTGCCTAAAGAGGCAGCTGGAGTTGCTCCTCTCTCTCCTGCTGTGCTGGAGCCATGTTGCCTGCAGGCTGACCATTCATCAGGAGGAGTGCACAGCTCTACCTGACAAATGACCAGCCTGCAGGGAGCACAACTCTTGGGTGGGATGGAGAGAAAGGAGCAACCCAAGCTGCTTTCTTGGGCACCTCCCTGCTCATTAGGAGCTACTGCCTGAACTTCCCATCACTCCAGGAAGGGGGAGTGAAATCCTCCCGTTAACTGAAGATGTGACAAATGCTTTTCATTTCCAGCCACGCCTGAAGCAGTGATAAGCAAAATTTGTTAGCCAACACCAGCAGTTAGGAAAGAGAAGCTAGTTGTGTAGACTACAATTCTACAAAATGCAGTCTAGTACTTTTAAAAAAGGGTATAAATCTTCTCTTGTACCATTAATAGTAGAAGTTGCACAGTTATCTCTGTGGGGTTTTTCTTGAAAGATAGGCCTGAAATTAAAAACATGTATAATTTTTTGACAGAAGCCCCTGCTTCACACCTCCATCAAGGTTCCAGTGAAACTGAGGAAATAGCACAGTCCTGATGAAATTAACTCAACAAATCTTGGCTCTGAGAAGAGATAAATGACTGCAATGATGGCATCATCTGCCTGCCCTTTTACCGAGGATTCAGATAAAGCACCAGCTGTGACAAATTCATGCCTATAGTGGTTGGGCAAAAATCGACATATTCTGGGGAACATCACAATTTAAGTTATTGGGAAGCTGGGCGCCCAGCACTAACCAAGGAGACATAAGGACTTGTGGGGTGTTTTTTTAAGGAGACAAAGCAGGGAATCGATATCTTCGGAGTAGAAGAGCAGCCCCTCAGTGAACAAATGGAATTGTAAGTCGGGCTCATGCGGAACAACAAGCAAAAGTGTCAATTTGCGCATTTGAGTAGACCTTTTGTTTTGGCTCTTTCTTTCCCTTTCCTTCTGTTGCTTGCCTGAAACCAGCCTCTTTATTCACACCACGTAAAGCTCCGCGCCTCAGAGAAGCACAAGTTTATGAAGCAAACCAGAGTGCAAAACAGCGCTGTCAGGAGCTGCAGAGAGAAGGCCCCACCCACCCTGCTTGGTACGCCAAAGGATGAGCGCTCCAGCAGCCCCTTCCCCTCTTCTCTGGTCCTGGAAAGTGCAGGATCCCATCCAGAGGAGCATGGCTGGGGGTCAGCCCTCCTCCGGAACCGGGCTGCTTTCCACCCCCTTACAAACCTGCCTGCAGCTCTGTGGGCAAAGTGAGCAGAAGCTTCTGCTGGTGCTGGTGAGAGAACTCCCCAATAGACTCAACCCCCGGGTTAGCTGAGACAAGACTTGTGTGAGGTCAGGTCTGAATGGCACCGAGCGCCCAGCTAAATGGGGGCAGGCAATGCGCCCAGCACAACTCCGGGCGCTGCTTTCATTCAGCACGGAAAGGCTGGGTCAGGAGGGGGAGACCAGCTGGAGAAGCAGCAGCAGGGTCAGTGCGCACACCCGCACCTTCCTTGCCCACCACTTCTCTGCTGCGGCCCCCGGCCCCCGCCGCCCCCAGGTCATTCACTGCCCCCGCCCAGACAGGCTTGGTGCGCCAGAGGCTGGCCGAGTCAGGAAGAGCCAGAGCCTCCGTTCTATGGCTCGTCGGGGTCATTCACTCCCCGCCCCTTCCCCACCCCCCAGAATGGAACGGAGCACTAGAAGCCCCGCCCCAAACCAGAAGGCTCCTCCCCCTCCTCTCTTGGGCAGCCGCGGCGGCACTGTGGGCTATTGGGCGCAGCAGGGGGGGACCTGGGAGCTCCCTCCTCCTTCTTCTTCCCGCCCCGGGGCTGATGAGAGGTGCGCGCCAAGGCGGCGGCCTTCCCAGGCGCAACAAGCCCCGGCTGCTTCTCGGAGTAAAGAGCAAGCGACAGGAGAGGCCCCGCGGAGCTGCGGCCAGGCCGAGGCGAGCTGCAGAGCCGGAGGACACGGCCTCTCCCCCCGCCCCCGCGGCTGGTCGGGTCACAGCGGGGGGGCCTCTCCCCCCCGCCCCGCCCCGCTGCTGCTGCTGCTGCTGCTCTTGGTCTCGGGAGACGCCGCTCCAACTTTATTGCTGCCCAGGAAACGAAATTTCCTCGCCGCTGTTGCGGGGGCGGATTCAATAACAGAGCCGTGTTATCCAATAAAGGGAGGCGGGGCATGAGGACCACACATTGAATTAAAGGCAAATACAGAGAGCAAACGGAGTCAAGAGGGAAGGAGAGAAAACACGCGGAGGGAGGGCGGGGGGAGGCTGGCGGGGAAAGGGGCCCGCGGGCTGGCCGTGTGGGATTGCAATGAGGAGGCGGGGCGGGGCGGGGCGGGGGGGGCAGCCGGCCACGGACTGGCGCAGCACCAGCAGCAGACCCTGTTCTAAAGCTGCGGGGCCGCCTCCCTTGAGCCACAAAAGGGCGGGCGGGGGGGGGGCGCCATGGAGGGTCTCCTCTGGCATGTCCCAGACCTCCTTGTCCGCAGGGCTGCCCACCTCCTGCCTGGAGTGATGCAGGAGCCCTTGGGGGCCGCTCCGCGCTGCCGCCCTGCCTCTCTCGGGGATTCCAAAGTGGCCACAGCACGGAGAAGGCGGGCAGAGAGGAGGCCGCCTTTCTCCTCCCTCTGGATGGAAGGAGGACTCCGGCCTCTGCTTACCGAGCCCGGCCCCCTCTGGGCCACCACAGGAACAGAGCCTGGCCAAGGAGAGGGGCGGGCAGAGGGAGCATTTGGGAGCCTGGAGCTCAAGGCCTTTGGAGGCCCCCCTCCCCTCCCCTGCAAATTAAGCACCCACGTGCTCTGCCGGGCAACCACACCACCCGGGATAGACTAAAGAGGGGCGGGGGCAGGGGCTGCGGAGGATGCCCTGGACTAAGGCCCCAACGTCCGGGGGTGAGAGCGCCTCTGGGGGCGGGGAGCGGTCCCCAGAAGCCCCTTGAAGGGAAGGAGTTAAGGGAGCGGGAGGACAGGAGCCAGAAGGCTCCCTTGACTGACTTCCAAGGAAACATCTTCTCGAACCCGGGGCCAGGCTGGCTGCAGAACAGTCCCAACCACTTCCTGGGAGCTGGGCGCAGGGCGGATCCTGGGCGCAATCCTGCTCTCCCCGCCCTGCACTGCGCCAGTGTCGGAGTGTCTCTCGCTCTGGAGCACGACCCCCTCCCTATGAAACCTGTGAGCCCCGGCTTGGCACCTGCACGGTTTCTTGGGCTCCAGAACACCCTGCATTTGAAAAACATTGGTGTGACTTTTTGAACTGGCTAGGATAGATTGCCTGTGCCTAAGCCTTCTTAAGGATGGATTTTGTGAAGCTGTCTGTAGAAGCAAGAGATCTAACATGTTGAGGGTGCTGCTTGAGAGATGTGTATCACTGTACACATATTCAGACTGGCACTATGTACAGAGAATCAGGGCTTGTGAATACGGAGCCGAAGTTTATGAGCTAGGATTGTATTCATTTGTTCTTACTTTGCTTCTTGTGATAAGTGTGTTAAATGTGATGTCTTGCTAATATGGCTATTAATGGTGAGTTTGTCTATGAATCAGTGTGAAATTTGCCAGTAACTTTCTAATGGGTCAACAAGGAGTGACTTTAATTTCTTCAGGGCTTCTCTGGTGTTTGTTGCTGTTGTTAAACAAGTGGAAACTGGTATGAATAATGGGAACAAAAATCAGACAATGAAACAAAACATAGAGAGATTGTCTTTTAAAGAGCTGCCAGGTACATGGGAGTTAACACTTTTGATCTCTGTTCACTGTGCGGACCATTGTTCCAATTTATGAGCTGAAATGGGCAAGGCAGTCCACATCTCTTAGGGTGAGACAAGATGTCAGTGCTTAAAAAAGGCGGGGGGGGGGGCGCAAAGGGCGCTGAGGGACCTTCTGTGCTGCGTCCGTGTAGGCCGGGCTCAAGGACAGGCTGGGGGGCCAAAGTGCTCCTCCGCTCGCCGAGGGAGGGGGCCTTAAGGGGGCCCTGAGCAGCCAAAGCAGTTGCCCTGCTCGGGGGCCAAAAGCAGATTTGCGGAGCAAGGACATTTCTGTTGGGACCTTGGTGTGGGCAGAAAGGGGGCAGGGCGCGCACTCACACCTCGTCCTGTGGCCCCGACGCAGACCCCTCCCGCACGCGGCTGCCCCCCTATTAAGGGGGTGGGGAGGATGGCGAAGCAAAGAGGCGTCGTCGACTCTGCCCTTCTGGGCTCGACGCAGCAGACGCTGCTGAGCGGGTCGGGGCTGGCAGCGGCAGCGCGAAGGAGAGGGCGCGAGCGGCCGCCGCGCAAGGCACGCCACCACCCCGGCGCGCCCCGCCTTGGCCCGTCCTTGCTTCTGGGCCAGGATGAAGCCGCCAGGCAGGGCACCGAGGCCTCCTGCTTCTCCCCGCCCCTCGTGGCCTCCTTGGCAAGCGGCGGCCCACCTCTGCTCCAGCCAGCAGAGAGGACCATCCTGCTCCCCAGCAGCCAGCAGCACTACTGAGGGGGCCCCCCGGGCCCGGGGCTTGGCAGGGCTGTGCAGCAGCAGCAGTAGCAGCAGCAGCAGGCCAAGAAGCAGCCCGCCCGCCGCCAGGTGCTGCTGGAGCCTGCAGCCGCCGGCCTTTGTCTGGCCGTGCTGCTCCTCGCCTTGCGGCAAGCAAGACCTTCCTGCAGCAGCGGCGTCCTTCCAGTCCAGGGTGAGGCGGCTTCTTCCGTCCCGTCTCTCTGGAAGGCGGAGGAAGGATGGAAGGAAGGGGGCCCGCCTGCGGGTGGAAACAGCCCCTGCAAGAAACGGGCCGCCCCCTCCAGCTCTCCCCGCCACGACTCGTTTTTCAGCCGCGACTCAGGTTGCCTGCCTGGTGGCGGTGGCGGCGCTGCCTGGCGCCCATCCATCACCCGCCCGACAAGCAGCCCTCGCCTCCCACAAATAAAGTTATGACAAGAGTCCCCAGCCCGGTTCTTCTCCCTCCCTCTCTCTCTCTGCCGCCTCCACATTTCCATCATCTGTGGCATTACGAACCATCAGTGGAGCTGTTTGTCAGGCCCTCTGACAGTCCCCGGGGAGCGGGCAGGCAACGCGGCGGCCGGGAAGGAAGGAAGGAAGGAAGCCAGCCGGGTGGGGGGGGGCAGCGGGGGGAGGAGCAGGCTCTAATCCAGCCCCGCCCCACCCGCGCCCCGCAAGCACAATGTTGCCAGGATGATGCACCGGGGGAGGCCCCGAACGCTCCCGGCCCCGGGCAGGCGCAGCTGCCCGGAATGAGGCTGCGCCCGGGTGCTTTCTGCAGCAGCCTCCCGGAGAGTTTCGTCCAGCAGCTTTTCGAACAGCCGCATGACCCTGCTAGCCGGCTTTGCTTGCTCCACACCCCGCATCATGGGGGGCGGGGGCAACGTGTCATTGCACAACCCCCGCGGGAGCTACAGGCAAGCAGCTCCCTCCTGAGTTGGGGCGATTCTAAAACACACTCATGGAAAAGGAGTTGGGCTGTCGTGGCGATTTGCCACCACAGCCACATGGAGCCTTAAAGGTCCGAGGCAGTCTACCCCTGCCTGCCAGTGGCGGGAAGACAAATATTGTCGCGACCCAGCCCTGGCCCCTGGCGTGCGGGCGGCAGTGCGGAGCCGGACCCCGAGGAGCCCAGCTGGCTCTCACCCCGGGCTGGAGCCTGCAAACTGGGAGAGCCCCGGACCAGCCCTCTCTGAGCCGGAGCCCAGGAAGGCCCCCGATACACCACCCGTCGTCTCTCTCTCTTCCCCAGGTCACTGGCCCCCAAGCCTGCATTGACAACAGGCCGGGAGGGGCTTGATGAAGCTGATGGGTGGGGCGGGGGGGAGCCTGGAGGGACCAAAGGCCTCAGTCCAGCTCCGGCCCTTCATAAAGCAAGTCAGTCGCTGGGAGCTCTCCAGGGTGCTGAACCCTCCCTGCCCCCTGGTCTTGCTTTGGTGCTTTAGTACAGTCTGTGAAGCTCAGGGTAGAATGACGGGGACAGGAAGAAGACCCCCCCCAAGTGGTACAGGACTGCACACCGTCTGTGCCAATACAGCCAGTCCTTCAGTCTGCCATGAGACTCTCCGAGGCAGCAGCAGCAGCTCATCCTTAACGAGCTGGAGAAGCGCTGCTGCCTCTCATTCTCAGTTCTCCCAGTTCTGTTTGATCCCCCCTCCCTTCTCACCCCACTCCAGCATTAACGAGAACCATGCTGCCTGCAGGATGACCATTCACCAGGTAGAGTTGTGTGGGCTTAGCAGCTAGTCTGCAGGCAGTGCAACTCTTGTTAATGCTGAGGCATGGCAGGATGGAAGGAAAGAACATAGAAAGCTGCCATATGTGAGTCAGACCATTGGTTCATCTAGCACAGAATTGTCTACACAGACTGGCAGCGGCTTCTCCAAGATTGCAGGCAGGAACCTCTCTCAGCCCTATCTTGGAGATGCTGCCAGGGAGGGAGCATGGAATCTTCTGCATGCAAGCAAGCAGGTGCTCTTCCCAGAGCGGCCGTATTCCTTAAGGGGAAGATCGTACAATGTTCACAAGTGGCATCTCATTCAAATGCAAATCAGGGCAGACCCTGCTTAGCAAAGGGGTCAATTCATGCTTGCTACCACAAGGCCAGCTCTTGAGAGAGGAGCAAACAGAGCTCTGAGAAAGATGTTGTGTGGATGATTTTTGGCTTGCATAGTGCAAATGGATGCAATCAGATCCCAAAGAGGGTGAGGGGATGACTGAGCAGATCTATGTGGCAAGGAGCCAGGGACACTCACACCCAGTTATTTCCCATGAGATCACTTCAAGGTGAAGCAGCGCTGCCATTCTGGGTGCAGCAAATAGTGGTGTGTCTCTGGGATACATGTGCGGATTCACAGTGCAAGGCCAGCCATTGCTACCACAACAAAAGCTCTTTCGGACTCAGTCCAGGGGGTGTCACCCAAATGGCCTTGTGCCTTCTTGGATGTCCATAGCCTTAAACACCTGCAAGGTGGGTTATCCCATGGTTATTACAGCTTGGTACCATTTCCTGATGTGCAACTGAAATTTATGCTTCAACCCATCACTCCTGAAGTTGCTCTTGAGGTTTCTTGGGCCAGCTATGTGATTTGGGGAGCTCCTGGACAAGAGGCTGCCAGTAGACCCTCAACATCCATGAACAACAGAGGGGATAGGGTTCTCATTTGCCCAGAGAATACATGGTAGAGCTGAAATTATCAACCTCTTTTCACTTCAGTAACAGCAAAACAGAGTGGGATAGGTTCTGAGGAGAGCAGCAGAGATGGCGTGGGGTCTGGAAACCAAGTCCTGTGAGGAAGGGTTGAAGGAGCTGGGTAGGTTTAGCCTAGAAAAGATAAGTCTGAGGGGGACGTGAGAGTGTCTTCATCTATCTGAAGGGTTGCCGCTACACAGAAGAGGGATCTGGCTTGTTCTCTGTGGCTCCTGAGGGTAGGATTGGAACCAGTGGTTTGAAGTCACAAGGAAGCCAATTGAGGCTAAGCATTAGGAGGAGTTTCCTGAATGTAAGAGCAGTTTGAGATGGAACCACCTGCCCCATGCTCTCTCTCACCAGAGCTTTTTAAACAGGGGTGGGGTAGGCATCTGTCAGGGATGCTACAGCTGAGCAGGGTGTCAGACCAGAAGACCTGCCAACTCTGAAACCCTATGATTCTAGGAGGTAATGGTTTTGCACTGAGCCTGAACTGGGCCAGTATTTGGCACAGGGGTTACAGTAAGTCAGGAGGGACCTGGTTCAAATTCCCATCCAGATCCAAGGGGTGGCCTTGGATCAGTCACTCTCTCTCAGGATTGTTGAGAGGCTACAAGATTTGCAGGAGAACCAGATATGCCATCTGAAGCCCTTTCTGTGATAAGGAATGCTGCCCATGCCAGAATGATAACTGAACAAAGGGTCTTGTTTTTTGACAGGCAGGACAAAAAACAAACCAACCCTACCCCTTTGTAAGACTATAGGAACGGAAGCACACAAATATTCCCAGTGTGAAAGTGGTGTGTCCAGGGAGAGTACAAAAGGTTTCCCAACTCTACCTCCCACTCACCTTTTCATGCTGTTCTGAGAATTGTTCACTGATTTAGCAACACATTATTATTATTATTATTATTATTATTATTATTATTATTATTATTATTTTAAAGCAGGACTGTATCTTTCTTCCTGGGAATGTGATCTCAAACAGTTAAGTATCAATGTATTGAGCTTGATGATGTCACAGTGTAATACCACCAATCAGATTTAACTACATGACAGTGTTGTAAAGTCAGTTCAGAGCAAAGGCAACCTTTTCCTGCCTTCACTCGGGATAACCCTTTTGTTCCTATTTGCAGCCTTTCCTCAGTTACCGAATAAAGGCTGTGCTTTTCACCAACACCTTGGCTCCACACTACCCTCATTCATCAAAGTGGTTAACAGCAAGCCTAACCATGAGGGTAAAGCAAAGACACAAGGCGCCTTTATCTCAACATTTTTGTCCAGACTCCACAGTGGCCCCTATTAGCCTTGGGGGGCTGGGGATGGGGCCAGCATCTGGACCCCCTCTGCTGACCCTGGAGCCATCCCTGTTAGCTGGCACAGAGGCAGCCACACTTGCTCCCTTCTCTAAGAGCAATTTTCACATCCGAGGCACGGGGCAGAAATGGCCTCCCTTGGCATGTTGCATCAGAAGGCGGAGACGCCACTAATACCACCATAGCAATGGGTTCTCCCCACCACCAGGACGGGCCACAGAAGACCGGAGCTTTTCTCTCCAGCCCTGCCTGGGAGCAAGTGAGGTGCCAGCAGGGAGCCCTGCCTGCTGCGATCTGCCTGGGCAGCGAGAGGAGGCGGAGGAGAATCCCCTTTTTGAATGGCATCCCTCAGGCACTTTTCGATCCAGATGCCTCAAGACCTAATTCCGAATAAATAATTGTACTGAGTAACCCAGGTCCCCCGGTGATTAACTAAACACACGGAGGCTCAGCGAAATTGAATTAGTGGTGTGCACTCAGCCATCATTGCCCTCCCCACGTCATGAATATTAATGAGGGGTTATTAAGAAATGTAAATGATGCCTCAGGGGGTTGGGAACCGAAGTGGGGGAGGGCTCTCAGGGAGCTGCAGTTTGATATGGCAAACCATTAGGAAAACAGCCTGACTGAAGTCACTTTTTAATTATGTCAGATCTGCCACGTTCCCGGGCGCAGCGGCGTTTCCGGATGCTTTCGTTTTTATTAAAACGAGAAAAAGCAAGCCACTTATAATTGGGCGGTAAAATTAGCATTAGCAAAGCAGCAAATCTCCAGCAACACAGACATGTGTTGATAGACCCTGAAACCTCCACACTTGCAGGCCTGTGTGTGCAAGCAACGCTGTGGGGCTGTGTCTGAGCAGATGGCTCTGCAGTGCACAAGAAGGAGGCACAGCAAAGAGGAAAGAGAAAAGGGTGGGCAAGCAAGCAAGCAAGCAAGCAGGCCCCTTTACAAGTGGCAGCACTTGACTCCCACGCTCACTTCAGCCACTAGGGGAGCTCCATGGTTCTGGGCTGAGCTTGGGTGCAGACATGGGCTGTGCTTCGTGAGAAGTTCATGCCAATGTGGGTGATGGTGTCCATTTCCCAGGAATGTCTTGAGAGAAGGGGATTTTTGAGAAAAGCCCATTGACTCACACATGGAGACGCACAGGCCTGCCAGGTGGGATGGGAAAGGAAGTGTGAGAGGATGTCGTCCCTGTTTGTGCTGCTGTGATGGGACTTGCTTGCTCCTTTGGAAGAACAGCACCAGGGGCACACAGGATCCACCTTGGAAAGAGGGCAGCAGGGAGGAAGGTGCCCTTGGCTATGTGAGCATTCGGTTCAGCTTATATGCAAGTGGAGCATTGCCAAGGAAGCCCAAGACAGGAAACTTCTCAAAAATGAGGGGAGTGGGGGAAACTGGTAACTGGTTGAAGGACAGGAATCAGAGAGGCTAGGGATAAATGGAGAGCTTTCTAAATGGAGGGAAGTACGAAGTGGGGTCCCTTAGGGACCAGTGCTCTTTAACTTGTTTGTAAGTGATCTAGAAGTTGGGGTAAGCAGCGAGGTGGCCAGATTTGCAGATGACAACAAACTATTTAGGGTAATGAAATCCAACAGAGACTGTGAGGAGCCCCAAAAGGACCTTTCCAAACTGGGAGAGTGGGCAACAAAGTGACAAATGTGGTTCAGTGTAAGCAAATGTGAAGTGATGCATACTGAGGCAAAAACTCCAATTTCACATAGACATTGATGAAGTCTGAGCTGTCAGTGACTGACCAGGAGAGAGAAGTCTTGGGGTCTTGGTGGACAGCTCATTGAAAGTGTTGACTCAGTGTGTGGCAGCTGTGATAAAGGCGAATTCCATGCTTGGGATCATTAGATAGGGGATTTTAAAGAAAAATGCTAATATTATAATGCCCTCATACAAATCAAGGTAAGGCCACATGTGGAGTACTATGTGCAGTTCTGGTCACCATATCAAGAAGGACATTGTAGAACTGGAGAAGGTGCAGAAGAGGGCAACCCAGATGTTCAGGGCCTGGAGCACCTTCCTTATAAGGCAAGGCTACAACATGTGAGGCTTTTAGTTTGGAAAAGAGGCAACTGAGACATGGTGTATAAAATTATGCATGGAGTAGAAAAACTGGAGAAGCCACCTAATGGCGCAGCGGGGAAGTAACTTGCCTAGGTAGCAAGAGGTTGCCAGTTTGAATCCCTGCTGCTATGGAAACACCGATATCAGGCAGCAGTGAGATAGGAAGATGCTGAAAGGCATCATCATGTCATACTGTGTGGGAGGAGGCCATGGTCAACCCCTCCTGTATTCTACCAAAGACAACCCCAGGGCTCTGTGGGCGCCAGGAGTCGACACTGACTCGACGGCACAACTTTACCTTTAGAAAGACTGGACAGAGATAAATTTTTCACCCTCAACGCTAGAACCAGGGGTCATGCCATGAAACTGAAGGCCAGGAAATTTAGGACCATAAAAAGAAAATACTTTCTCACACAGCACATAATTTCATGACTGGAATTTTCTGCCACGGGATGTGGTGATGGCCTCTAGCTTGGATGGCTTTAAAAGGGACTTAAATCCATGGAGGACAGGCCTGTCAACGGCTACTAGTCTGGTGGCCAGCAGTGTAGGGAGGCTGGCGCCAGCCTGTGTGCGGCTGCAGCCGTGGCCCCCTCGCCCCGCCCCCCGCAGCTGACTTCAGACACAAGTGCCCAACTGGCCATCCCCCTGCATCTGACATCAGGCATGGAGGACGTGGTCTCCCTCCCCAACGGGGCTGCGCGGCCCCATTTGGAAGGCAGATTGGCCCAGGCTGCATTGGGCAGTGTGGGCTGGAGCGACTCTCCCGGCCTTAAAGGCAGGGAGAATCATTCCGGCTGCGCTGCCAATGCAGTGTGGGCCGATCTCTCTCCTAAACGGAGCCGCACAGCCCCCTTTGGGAGGGAGATCGATTGGCCCCACTGCATTGGCAGTGAGACCAGGAGCAGCTCTCCCTGCCTTTAAGGCCGGGAGACTTACTCCAGCCATGCTGCCAATGTAGCGCGGGCTGATTTTGGCTCCAAACGGGGCCACGCGGCCCTGTTTGGGACCAAAATAACAACCCTCATAGCTGAAGTCAGATGTAGGGCTTGCAGCCCCTGACTGGTGGCGGCCCAGGTTCTTTGAACCCGTTCGCCCAATGGTGGCTCCGCCCCTGCTAGTGGCTATAGTCCATCTCCAGGCTCAGGGGCAGGATGCTGCCAAATACCAGTTGCAGGGGAGCAATCGCAGGAGAGAGGGCATGCCCTTAGCTGTTGCCCATGAGCTTCCCAGAAGCATCTGGTGGGCCATTGTGTGGAACAGGTTGTTGGGCTGGATAGGCCTTGGGCCTGATCCAGCAGGGCTGTTCTTATGTTTTTATGAGTGCCATGATGTTCAGAGCACTGACTGAGCAATAGCTTGCCCAGCTGTGGTCTTCTGGGCCCATGGTGGAGCTCTCACCCTTCCCAACACATGATCAACAAAAAGCCAACAATGTGCATGTGATCCAAACTGGAAGGTTGAAGGTCCCACAGTGCCCAATGCATCTGCGTCTTGCCCAGGGGACAATTTACTTTCTGGAGCTGCTGAGCTCTGAGTGCGATCTGAACCTCTTGGAATATTTACAAGCATCCATGTCTGTTTCCCCAGACAACAGGTTGCTCTCCATGGAAGCCATGAGCCCAGAGCTGACTCCTCCCCCCTTCCCCTTGTCTTCTTGTGGTTCAGTGTGGCAGGCCAGGAAAGAGCAGATGTGATAAAAACTCATGCATTTTAACAGGTTCTTGCAAGAGGTCTCCCCGCTCTGTGGAATAAAAGCTGACAGGTGCAGTTGAGTTAATCAGGGTGGATAATAGAGGGAAAGAAAGAAATCTCAGGCCAAATTGATGGAGGCAAAGAAAGAGAGAGAAAATCATGAGACCGAGCTCAAAAGTATCCAGTTAAATAGTGATGGAACTTAAAGGGACAGCCCTCTTCTGCTGGCAACATCAGCCCTAGTGCAAATGCAGTTCACATGTGATGGAGGGGAAAGGAGGCCCTCCCCGAAGCTGAGTTGTGGGCAAAGCAGCGACCATCACAACCACTGCCAAACACTTACAGCAACTGCCCCTGAGCTCAAGCCCGGCTGAAAAGAGCTGCACACCTCTCCATCCCTTCCAAGTGCTCTGAGTCCCTGGTCCTCCCTCGCTTTCTGCCCTTTCTCTGGATTTATCCCAGCCAATGAGGACCTTCACCACCTGAAGGTCTCCACAGCGCTCATATATAATCTGGCCCTTTTCCTGTCGCTGCCTCTTCTGCCCCGAATTCTCTCCCAGATGTCCCCACCATCCAGTCCTTCCAGTGTGGCATGCTTGGGAGATGGAAGGGAGGATGCTTAAGGCAGACGTCTGTCCATGTGGCCATTCTTGGTGAAGTTGCCCCTTCCCCCCAAGGCATCCCAGGGGGCAGGAAGACCAATGGAACTGGCCCACGCTATAGGGAGAGGGCAAGGCTTGGGCCAGTTGCCTCAAGGCAAAGGGGCTTGCCCAGCCACTCTCATTTTGCTCTGGAGGCTGGTTGCTCTGCCTGCCTGCCTGGGAACTACAGGTCTCGCGTCCAGCTAACGCCCTGCCTTGCCTTGGCTGCTGGACGCCCATTGACTTAAACCCAGGTGCGTTTGGCTAGGAGCCACCACAGCCTGCCAGCTGCCTCCAGGTTGCTTTTGCCTGGCCCACTTGCCAAGAGCTCCACCTTACCCCATGGGCTCTGGCTGACTAAAGCAGGTCAGGTGCAAAGACACAATCATGGCTGCATCATCATCATCATCATCATCATCATCATCATCATCGGCATGGATATATGATTCTCACACACACACTTATTTTGAGAAAGATTTCCTTCATACTTACTTTTTATGGAAGTGCCTTCTGTGTACGTAGGAGTTTTGCAACACAGAAATGCATCTGCCTGTGAGGGCGGGTAAGGGTACCTGAAGGGGGTCTCTGGATACTCGTATCCATGCCACACCTCTTCAGAGCCGCCTCCAATATACTCTGAGCAAGCTTGCTCTGGGCATCCTCCTTCCTGACCCACCGGAAGAGACTACAGCTTTGCCAGAGCTCAGGGCTATTGACACACACAGGAAGTTGCCTTCTGCGGAGTCAGACCCTGGGTCCATCTAGCTCAGTCTTGTGTCTACCCAGATTGGCAGTGGCTTCTCCAAGCTCTTGTAGGCAGGAGCCTCTCTCAGGCCTATCTGGAGATGCTGCCAAGGAGGGAACTGGGAACCTTCTCCATGCAAACGGCCCCACATGTGGGGACTTCCCCCCCCCTCCAGGTTTCTGTCTGACCTACATGGGTAGAGGCCCAGAAACCCATTTCCCTTCAGGCTGGAGGAGGGAATCTGGGCTTTCCAGAACCTCCCCCGGCCAAACAGACTGTGTTCAGGAGCTGTGGAGGCCTCCCCCAGCCAGACCCACCCAAAGACCCAGGCTGGCTATTCTGCTGCCAGGAGGGAGAGAGAGAGGATGGATCTCTTCTCATCTTGGCTCCCCCCCACCCCCGCCCCCACCGGCGCCTAACACAAACTAAGCTCATCACCAAAATGCCTTTCAGAAGGCCGGGCCCTCAGACATGCTTTTTTAAAAAGTGCATTTAATGTAGTCAAGGTCCATTACAGCTGCCGATGGAACTCTGCCGGCATTATTGCGGTTTTATCACGGATAAATCAGGCAGCCCGCAAAGGCGGCAGTCAGTTAGCATTCAGGTCTCTCCATGCTGACAGATTCATAACTCCAGCCCTCTCTCTAATTGCACCCTGAAGTGTGGAAATTACTGAAGAGTAAAATGCAAATCGGTGGTAACCTTTCTGGAGTTCACCACTGGAACTGCAGCCTGGGAGAGGTGTGTGGGAGAAGGAAATCTGCACACACAGGCCAGCGCAGGGAGCCCTCCTCTCCTGTCCCCCCCCCAGCTCTGACCGCCCCCTCATGATTTTAATTGCTAATAGAGCTGAGAAGTGATCCCTTTCCAAGGCCCTCATTACAGGGAGAGTTAAAAAGCGCCTCTGTGATTGCAGATTAGCACCATTATATATACACACACTGGGTGGGGGGGGGCAGTGAGACTCTCAGACAGATTCTTTGGGCAAAGAGAGATCATGGAGAAAACCGAGAGGGCCTTCTCCTCCACTTCTCCACAGCTGGGAGTTAGGGCAGCCAAGGAGACGCTTAAACATCCGGGGAAACAAGATCTCACAGACAGGCGACTAGGCAACCAGTGACAGGCAGCTCAGCAGAGTAGAGGCCTCTTCCAGCCGTGAGACAGGCCCACCAAAGCCGCGGCTCTCTTGACTGGGCTGTGGCCGAGTCCTGTATAGAGTTCAGTCCTCTATAATCCCCAGGGACAGAGCCCGGAAATGTCCAGCAAGAATGTAAATAGCACCTCCCCCCACCCACCAGAGCCTCTATGACATTTGCTTTATTTGGAGGATGCCTCCCTCTGGCTGTTCCCCACTCCCACCCCTACCAGCTATATATTTCACGAAGACTTCAAAAACAACGGATCTGTTATTGATTTACTAGCTTTGAGTACCCAGCGTTGCTTGGGTTTATGGTGTGAGTTTCTCTTTGTTATTGCATCCATCTCTGTTTTGTGGATCTACCTGTTGTATATCTGTCTTTCTGTCTGTGCGATGTGGTTGTCGGGGTTCGAGAGTACCCGGTGTTATTCGTAGGGTCCTAGGCAGTCACTGTGCCAGGTTTGGTCCCGATAGCTCAAAGGGTGTGGAATGTATAGGGAGCGGACAGGGATTCTCAGACTTGGGTCCCCTGGAGGTTATTCGCACTTGGCTTGAGGCTTCGGGGTAAATGTTGACCGAAGCCACTTTGAAGTATATTGAGGGAAGCAGCCCCTCCCCTCTGCTCTCAGGTTTGCTTTTGATGCAAGTCAGAAAAAGCAGCTTAAAACCAGCATTTTAAAAACCCAGACATACGTCGAGATAAGTTAGAATTCACATCACAAAGCCCGATTTGTGTGTGGAGTGGGTCCAAGGATCTCAACAGGAGTTTGGGTAAGTTTGCTGTGTGAATGCACACACTTTCCCGAAGGAGATTCAGGGCAGAAGCCCTGTGCATAAAGCCTCCAGATGTTGTCACAATATGTGAAGGAATGAGGCCTGAACCTCCTCTTTTTGAATACAAGAGTTCTGTAATGACCTGTGTTATGGAAGCTGTACAGCAGTCAAAGGTTCATGGCTCCAGTTCTACAATTTGGTTTGGAGGGAGAAGAGTTTGACTTAAAACTTTGGAGAGAAGTGGAGGTTCAATTTGATTGGGTATGTTTTGAAAAATGGAGGGAACTTAAGCTGTGTTGATTGGGTGGTTTGGAAAAATGGGAGGGATGTTAGAGAATATGAGGAGGCGGCCAGAGCTGGGTCCAGTTTAAGTTGGAGAACTGAAGAGACAGAAGGAGTCAGAGTGAAGATCAAGTGGACATCAGAACTGGAGGGTTTACAGACAGGCCTTCTACCCCAAATCTCCTTCAGAAGAAAGGGTGAGTGTTCACACAACAGCCAAACTTACTCCAAAGTCCCTTCGATATCCTTGGACCCACTCCACACACAAATCTGGCTTTGACTTGAGAATTATAGCATATCTTGATGTATTTCCGGGTTTTTTAAGTGCTGGTTTTAAACTACTTTTTCTGAAAAAGCAGGAGCAAATAGAGAGAGGCACTGCTATAGAATCATTGCCGTAGCTTGATAAGAGGGATACTCTCTTTACAAATGCAGATGTAGCTCTTTAGTAATCTCCCCGAAAAACTCGGAGGCATGCCACGTCAACTTGCATCAAAACAAAACCCAAGAGCAGAGGGGAGGGGCTGCTTCCCTCAATGCCGTGAGTGTGATTCGAAGTGGCTTTGCTCAACATTTACCCTGCAGCATGGAGCCCTGTGCAGATAACTCCCTGGAAAGAGTTGTAGAGCTGAAGTGGGAAAGAAGAACTGGAAAGAGACGCTGAGAAAGAGGGCTGAAAAATCACTAGGAGAGAGTCATTCTCTCTGGAGAGCTGAATCACTCACCTGTAGTCTGGGGTTGATACCCATAAAGTGAGAGCAGGATCTCAGGCTAAACAAGGGACAAGCCGGGTTTGCTGGAGAAGCTGAGGTGATTGCAGAAGACTCTGGGTAGGGACTCTGAAGTTAGGGCCCAATGCTAGACAGGCCAGTTGGGATGCACTTTGATCACGGTTTTTCTCTCCCTTGTGCTCATTGGGTTGCTGTTTTGGTACTACATTTGCCAAAGGAACTACTGTTCTAAACTGAACTTTCCACCCCAAGTAAAGTTCTTGTTTGTATTTAAAAATCTGTAGCTTCTGTCTCTGTTTTCTCCACCCCACAACTAAAGCTTTTACCACACTAAAGTGTGCCATCAAGTCGATTTTGACTCCTGGTGCCCACAGAGCCCTGTGGTTTTCTTTTGGTAGAATACAGGAGGGGCTGACCATTGCCTCCTCCCGCGCAGTATGAGATGATGATGCCTTTCAGCATCTTCCTATATCGCTGCTGCCCATAGTCTGGGAAACATACCGGTGGGGATTTGAACCGGCAACCTTCTGCTTGTTAGTCAAGCATTTCCCTGCTGTGCCACTGAAGGTGGCTTTGCCACACTACTTGAAGTTTAATGCAACAGAAATTGGGAGGCTGCTTTCAGTAGACTCAGCCAGAGAAAGCCTAAAGGCCCACTTGGTGGCAGCGGTTAGACTTAAAAATCACGAGGCTGCTTGAGACCAGGCTGTGGCACCTGGTGGCAGCCCGGTGTGATCTGTGACAAGAGTGCAACTCCCATCATCCCCAGTCACAATGGCTTTTGGGGCTGATGGGCATTGTAGTCCAACAACATCTGGGGACCCAAGTTGGATTCTCCTGGTTTGGGGGAATAAGAGAAGCCAAACTGAATAAAAATGACATTTTATAGACACGATGTTGCTTTCTGATAAAAAGAAAAGAAACACCTACCACTGCACCCCACCTCATTCCATCCCATGACTGGGATAACCAAGACCATCAGCCATCCCAAGGGCCAAGCCTTCTGCCGGCAGCTGCCTCCTCAAAGGCAGTTGGTTGAATAGCTGCTGCTGCTGCTGCTGCATTCTGGGCCGGGCCAGGTGGGGACCAAAGTTCAGCCTGGAGCTTTTAAAATGATACTTTTTCATTGGGGTATTTTCACAATGCAAAAATGATCAAATAAGAACAGTCGCTGTCATGAGTGAGGTATGGTGTCTTTGCATAGCCAGAAGATCTTTTGCTTTGTCGTTCTATCCCAATGGATCCAATTATCTTTATACTCAGGGGCCCATCAGATGTTCTGCCTTTTAGGATCGACTGCCAACAGTGAAGGATCCAGCAGTCATGAATTGTCCCTTTTACTACGTAGGGTGTGCCCTGTTGTGCATTTTGATGGGAGACTTCATGTGTGAGCACTGTAAGATAATCCCCTTCGGGGATGGGGCTGCTCTAGGAAGAGCATCTGCCTGCTTGTGTGCAGAAGGTTCCAGGTTCCCTCTCTGGTAGCATCTCCAAGATAGGGCTGAGAGAGACTCCTGCTTGCAACCTTGGAGAGGCCGCTTCAAGTCTGGGTAGACAATACTGAGCTGGATAGACCAATGGTCGGACTCAGTAGAAGGCAGCTTCCTATGTTCCTAATGCTAAGTGATAGGAAGAGTTGGGAACAACTGATTTCCAAGCTTTCAAATTATGCAGAATTAGTGTTGAGTGAACTACTCCAAGCTTGATTCATAATCTTACTGAGATTTCTTGGTCAATGCTCACAGAAGTCTCTGGGTGTTTCATATGAGTCTCTCTCATGGTTTCATATGATTATTAGTGACTGACATACTGCACCGCAGCATGTACATTTTGGAACACAGCATTGGTGCAATTTCACAAGACTGCTGCTGCACTGATTGCAAAAATTGTGCAACTATGGTTGTGCGGTTCTTGTGATTATTGCAACACTGCTCTAGTCTCCTGCTAACTGAACAAAAGAGGCACCTTTTAAAAGTGATGCTTCTCTTTATTTAGCAGGGGGAGAGCAACTGGCCCTCTCCATCCCCAGCACAGCATCCCTCCAGTGGCTGTTGCTGGTGGCTGTCTTATGTTTCTTGTTTAGATTGTGAGCCCTTTGGGGACACGGAGCCATTTTGTTTATTTATATCTATGTAAACTGCTTTGGAAACCTTTCGTTTAAAAGTGGTACAGAAATATTTGTTTTATTTGTTGTATTTGTTGAGGGGACATTACATAGCAAGGGGCACGTAACATTATGCAGTATGTCAGTCTCTATCATTACTATAATTAATATACCACTTTTCAACAAAAAGCTCTCAAATGTGTTCACTTATCAAAAAGAATGGAGTTAAAACTCATCAGGTAATGAAAGATGATTTGTTTATTGTTTTTGTAAACCACAAATGTTTCATATGCTTTGTAAATAACGATCTCCACTGCAAACAGCTTGTGTGCGTCTCAGCTTGTCCTAATGAGCCAGGAGGCGGCCAAAGGAGGCTGCTCAAGTTGCTCCTCTCCCCCACCCAACTGCGCCTGAGAGCTGTACTGCCTGCAGGCTGGCCATTCATCAGGTAGAGATGTGCAGTTAACTGTGAAGCTCTACCAGATGAATAGCCAGCCTGCAGGCAGCACAACTCTCGGGTGGAAGAGTTGTGCTGCCTGCAGGCTGGCCATTCATCAGGTAGAGATGGGCAGTTAACTGTGAAGCTCTACCAGATGAATAGCCAGCCTGCAGGCAGCACAACTCTCGGGTGGGGTGGAAGAGAGAGGAGCAACACAAGCTGCTGCAGGGAAGCACAGGCAGCTGCTCCTCCTTTGGGACCCCCCCCCCGGTTCGTTGGGAGGAGCTGCAGCTGCTTCCACACATGTGCCTGCTATGCAGTCGCCTTCAGGGCCCCAGTCTGCTGAATGCAAACTGCCAATGCATCCGCCACTGCAAACTGGAGAAGGATTTGGGTTACGGGGTGGGGTGTGTGTGTGTGTGTGTGTGTGTGTGTGTGTGTGAGAGAGAGAGAGAGAGAGAGAGAGAGAGAGAGTCTCAATTCAGACAGTAGCTGAGGTTTCAGAGGAGGCCAGATTTTGTAAGGCGAATCAGGTAAATATGGACTTCACCATCATCACTGCTACTTCTTCAAGTGGGATGCTCAAGCACGTATTTGAAGAAGGAAAATAACAGTTTCTGATTGAAAGTGTAGCATTCGACTCTTGCCTGCAGCTTGTTTCACGGCAACACAAAAGCAGGGAGGGGGTTGTTTAACAGAGTAAAAATAACGCAGACTGGGGTTTTTTTGGCGGGTGGTGGTGGTGGTGGGGGGCATAATCCATATCAACTTGTGTTTTCAAATGACCACCTTTGCCACAGGACCTGATTGGATGATTCTGGTTTTTCTGTCTTGTCTGCGCAGAATATCAGACCAAACATGGGATGCTAAAAGCATGGTTGTGTTTCCCTCCTTTCAATTTTTTCTTTAGATGAGCAGTCAGGAGGGAAGGGGTCGGCTTGGCACGGAAGAGGGGCGCTAAGTACCCTTCCTCCTGTGTCCCTGTCTTGATGGAAATTCCAGGACCCCACCCAATCAGCCCTTGGCTCTGGCAGTGAAGATGCTGAGTCCCAGGCATGCATGCTGGGTGCCTCACTTTGGATGGGAAGGGATTCAGAGGAGGGCTGGGAAGGAGGCGCTGGGGAAGTAGCCTGTGAGGAAAGGGTTAGCCTGGAGAACAGAAGGTCCAGGCGGAGGGAGACGGACGGTTGCCCTTGAAACACCTGAAGGAGGACGGCTCTCTCTTGCATGGAAGAGGGCAAGGGCTTGTTTTTGCGACTCTCCCAGGGGCCGGATTAGGTCTGGCGTCTGGGTTCAGTCCTAAGGGCAAGAGCAGGTCAACAATGGAACCAGCTGCCAAGGGGCATGGTGGGCTCCCCCCCACTCCCCAGAGAAGCCAGGCCTTTGGCCTATTGGGCTCAGTCCTGCTACCGACACTGGCTGTCAGGGGCTCTCCAGGGTTTCAGGCAGGAGCTTGCCCCAGCCGAGCCTTGCCATGTGCCCCGGAATTGAGGGTAGCCCCCGGATTTTGGCTCCTCCAGCCAGCTGCTAAATTCCACCCGGATTTCAAATGGACTGCCCAGTTTGCCCAGATTTTACTCTGGATCTGATCACATGGGAGGGCAGAGAAGGAGGGTCCTGCAATCGAGGGTCCTGTTGCCCACAGGGCAGATGCAGAGGGCCCACCTAATCTCACCCAAGTGCCCCTTTGCTTTAAAAGGGACCCCCACCCCCCACTGACAAGGGAGCAGACTCAGACCTAAGCACAGGGCTGTGGCTAGGTTGTGTGTCGCTTGCTCTGGGCAGGATCCTGAGCCATTTCCCCCAAGAGAGCCCCCTCTGTGCAAACCCGCTTGGCGCAGCTGCCCATCTCCAGGGCCGGGGTTTTGTTTTTCTGCTGCCAGGGCTGGTGCTTTTATTTATGGCTCTGCTGTCGTGATTTAAACTCCACAAAGTGTGACAATCAAAATTAAAGATTTCTCCAGAAAGCCAGCCTGGGGGGAAATCAT
The DNA here is from genome assembly GCF_027244095.1 of Hemicordylus capensis. NCBI lineage: Eukaryota > Metazoa > Chordata > Lepidosauria > Squamata > Cordylidae > Hemicordylus > Hemicordylus capensis. Next base: position 2,675,357 of record NC_069660.1, on the reverse strand, counting down.
TGCCGAAGCCATAGGAGATTTCCCAGCGGTGACTTTCAAATTAAAGGGGAAAAAGAATTTCTTTAATTTGGTGGCGTTGTTGCGATGCAGCTCACTGGGCATGTCATTACCAGCTCTGCAAACGCGCCTGGATTCCAGCTCGCTTTCAAAAGTACCATTTTCCGTACCGGCCACTTCCCTGCTACCCTGTGCCACGGCAGGGCCAGGCGGGGGCACTGAGAGGGCGGTGGAATGCATGTGGGGAGGGCGCCGGGCTTTGAGCAGAATGGGTGCTGAAGGGTGGGGGTATTCACTGGTGTCGAGTGTGGCGGGACGCAGGGGCGCTCCGCGGGTGGGGCGCACCGGGAATATGCCCTGTTGCCCTGTGGGCCAGGCCGAGCCTGTTCCATGGCACGGCTTTGCTGAAGAAAGTGGCTGGGGTGGGTGTGGCATCTGTGGCATCTGGGCTGGGCTGGGCTGGGATGGGGATCACTTGGCTACTCCCCCAGCTGAGGGGGGAGTCCTCCCTGTCCAGCTGCTCCCCTCTGGATCATCCTTTGGCTTCTGCCAACACCCCCCCTCTCCCTCCCTCCCTCCAACCAGCGCTTTGGGTGACCAGATGCACAAGAAGGGTGCCAGGGATTTCTGGTGCCTTTGAGAGTTTTAACAGACCAGGAAACACCACGAGGTTATCCCTCTGCCCTCTGGAGGGGTGCTCACACAGCTCCCCCTTCCTTGTCCTCCCAGCCGCTGTGTTTCTGTTGGACAAGACTCTCCGGCTGGGTTCTTGTGGGCACCCGCCATGGCCAGCCTGCTGGCGCATGCCAGGGTCAGACCATAGGTTTGGCGGGAACTGCACCCAAATCTAGGCGGGGAGCACATGTTGCTGCTCACCTGCCCAGAGTCCCAGAGTCCTCCTACGGATTGGAGGCCAGAGGGCAGCGGGGAGTAGGTCCGGCTCTGGGGGTCAACCCAGAGTCTCCATTCTGCCAGCCAAGCGCAGGGATGATGTTGCCCCTCCCCCCAGTTCCTTCTGTGCCGGTTCTCTTCTGATGCCCACGGCCTGTGGTGGCACATGGGGAAACCTCCTAGCCTCAGGCCGTTTGGGCTGCCCAGTTCAAGCTCAGCCTTATTCCCTGGCAGTGCCTGAAGCCCAGTTTAGTCCCCATCACCTCTCTCCAAAACATCTGGAGTCAGGCACCAGTTCAAGATGGGCCAGCAGCTCCCCAGAGCACATCACAGACTGAGCTAGAATTGGTCCAGTTTCCTTCCCTCGCCTTGAGGAGAAGATCTGCGATCAGGCAGCCACCTCCCCATCACTCATCACCACTGACTGATAGTATCCAGGAGGGGCAGTCCATGTCAGATCAGCAGCAGCATCACCACTCCCACCCCACCCCACCCCCCATGGGGCAGAGAGACCTCTTCTCCCCTCCCCGCTGGCCTTGGCACACTCCACAGTAGTGCACCAGGTGAAAGCGGCTGTGGCGGTAGAAGCGGCAGAGGCTCTTTTCCTGCACAGTACACCTCATTACCATTGTGGGGCACTCAGACGAGCACCGGGGAGACCCACATTCACATTTCTGCACAGCCATGGAGCTCAGTGGATGGCCTTGGGCCAACCCTTCTCTTTTTCAGCCTGACATGGTTCACAGGGTTGTTGCAAGGATAACATATGGGGTGAGGAGAGGGAGGGAGGAAGGGAGAGACCCACCAATTACTGCCTTGAGCGCTTTAGTGTGCCTTCTCCTGCTGGTGGAATTTCCTTTGGTCTGACTGGAGTGTGAGGAGTCTGTAGAAGCAGGAGCTTCTTGTCCAAAGGAGCAAGGGAAACCAACAAGGGGGCACAGCTGCCTCCCCTTCCTGAGCTCCGTTTGCTCCTCTCTCTCTCTCTCTCTCTCTCTCTCTCTCTCTCCCCCCCCCCCCTTCCCAGCACCCCATCCCAGCATTAATGAGAGCTGCATTGCCTGCAGGTTAGCCATTCTCCAGGAAGAGCTGCATGGTTAACTGTGAAGCTGTACCTGCTGAGTGGCCAGCCTGCAGGCAGTACACAGGGTGGAAAGAGAGAGGAGCAAATGGAACTCAGGAAGAAGAGTTAGCTGTGCCTCCTTTGGCACACACACACACACACACACACACACACACACACACACACACACACCGGCTCCTTAGGGTGATTCACTCTTTAGTGGAAGGGTCAGTAGCCTTGTCTGGGGGTGGAGGGTTGGGATAGACAGACTTTGGGGAGCCTTCTCAGTTATTCCACTCATGCATCATGTTCAAAGAGCAAGGAGGAGAAGAAGGTGTTTTTGTATCTGCCCTGTAACAAGGAAAATATTCCTTTGAGAGCCGAACATCATTAGGTGTGAGGGTGTAAATACTTCAGATAAAACAGAAGGAGACAGAGTAGAACCAGATAAAAAGCAGACAGAAGGATGTGCTAGTTGGTCAGAGAGATCAAATGCCCATAAGAATGATAGCACACACCATAAGAGAGTCAGCATATAGGTGCTTATAGGCCAGTGCTAGAAGCCTCTGAGCCAAAGGGGCTTAATGAAAATATAGATAGAGTAGGCATAAGGGAAACATGGTGGAATAGTGAGAACCAGTGGGACACGGCTATTCCTGGAAATAAACTCTATAGAAAGGCTAGGGAGCGACAAAATGCAAGTGGAGTAGCACTGTATGTTAAAGAAAGGATAGAATCTCACAAGCTAGAAAACTTAGGAAGACGGGAGCCCTCCGCAGAAACTCTGTGGGTGGCAACACAAAGCCTGAAAAGAAATGTGCTATTAGGGACATGGTATCGCCCTCCCAGTCAAAACTCTGACAGTGACGGGGAGTTGCAGAAGGAATCTGGGGAGCTGTCAAAGAGAGATAGAACTGTAATAATGGCTGACTGCAATTACACACACATAACTGGGTAAGTTCACAGTCGGGTAATGATAAAGAGGCCACATTTCTAGACACGCTAAATGACCTAGAACAGTTAGTCATAGAACCAACTAGAGAGAAGGCAACCTCGGACTAAATCCTGAGTAGGGTACAGGACCTGGTACGAAATGTCAGTTGTCATGTACTCTTTAGGGAATAGTGATCATAGTGTAATCAAATTCAGCATATATCTGAGTAGAGAATCACCAAGAAATTCTAACATAGACACTTTGAAATTGAGAAGAGGAAGCTTCTCTAACATGAGGAGTTTGGTGAAAAGAAAACTGAAAGGGAAAATCAGGAGCGTCAATTTGCCCAGAAAGCATGGAGGTTATTTATAACCACAATAATAGAAGCCCATTTCGAATATATACCAAAAAGGAGGAGAGGTGCCACCAAGTACGGGAGGATGCCAGCATGGCTTACTAATAAATTCAAGGAAGTTATAAAGGGGAAGAAGACTTCCTTCAGAAATTGGAAGGCCTGCCCAAATGAAGAGAACAGAAAGGAACACAACCTCTGGAAAAAGAAATGCAAGAAGACAATAAGGGAGGCGAAAAGAGAGTCTGAGGAACATTTAGCTAATAGCTTCAAGGGGAATAACAAAAACTTCTTTAAATACATCAGAAGCAGGAAACTTGCCAGGGAGTTGGTTGGACCGTTAGATGATGAGAGAGTGAAAGGGATTATTAAAGAGGATATAGAGATTGCAGAGAAGCTAAATGGGTTCTTTGCATCTGTCTTCACGGCAGAAGATACTGAGCAGATACTTGCGCCTGAACCGAACTTCTCAGGGGCAGAACTGAGTCAGACAGAAGTGACAAGAGATGATGTCTAATCTGTCTGGAAAAATTAAAAACTAACAAATTGACAGTCCTTAAAGAACTCAAATATGAAATTGCGGACCTCCTTCCAAAAATATATAACATATCCCTACAATGAGGCTCTGTACTGGGAGACTGGAATGTAGCCACCAATATAAGAGATTTTTCAAAAGGGATTCGGGCGGGGGGGGGGGGGATCCAGGAAATTACAGGGTGGTTAACTTAATGAGGCTCTTCTCACGATTACTGAGAAGAGCCTCTAGGGGGTTTGCGGGGAGGTGGCTTAGCCCGCTCTCCCTGCAGATGAGCAGACAGTCTGCTCTGGGCGGCCGCAGTGGCTGCCCACATGACTGCCAGCTCCGTCATGGAGCCAGCTGGGGCTGGGGAGTTTGGGGGCCGCATGGCCCCCGGAAGCTCCAGCATGCCCTGCGTGAACGCGCAGGGCATGCTGGAGAGACCCCCAAGCTGGGAGGCTGCTTTTCAGCCTTCTGGCCGGGGGTCTCCTCATGAGCAGCTGTGGTGCAGAGCTGCGCCACAGCAACTCATGAGCAGGAAAATCGGGTTTGCGGAGCACTCTGCAAACCCGGTTTAAGTGTTGGGCTACATAAGTGGGTGACCTGCTTAAGAACCACCAGGCTCGCAGCCGAACCCAGTGGTTCTCATGATGGGATGAAATCAGGCTAGGGGAGGCTAGCCCGATTTCGTCCCATCGTGTGAATAGCCTCAACGTCTGTTGCAAGCAAATTGATGGAAAGCAACCTCAAGGATAAATTTATTAAGCATATAGAAGAACAGGCCTTGCTGGAAGAGAACCATCATGGCTTCTGCAAAGGTAAATCTTGCCTCATTAACCTTTTGGACTTATCTGAAAGTGTCAACAGGTGTGTGGATAAATGCGATCCATGACATAGTATACCTGGATTTTCAAAAAGCTTTTGACAAAGTTCCTCACCAAAGACTTTTGAGAAAACCTAGCAGTTATCGGATCAGGGGACATGTACTGTGTGGATTGTGACCTAGGGCTCAAGAAGCCCCGCTTGGCGCTCTCAGACCCACCAAACCTCAATGAGGACCAGCCACTTGCATCACTCTCAAGTAGCAGTAATGCCATGCAAAAGGAACAAGTGGTGCCCAGGGTTAACCCAGAGACCCATCCAGTTGTGGAACAAGAGGATCTTACAGTCCAGACCTGTCCAGATCTTGCCATATTGGGGAGCAGAGGAACTCAGTGCAGCCAGCCCAGAAAATGCCCACGAGGTGTGCTTGTGGCAAGAGGGGAGAGAGAAAGAGAAGGAATAATGGATGGGATGAAGCACAGCAGGATCAGTAGCCCGATCCACCAAGGAGGCTTGTGAGGGTGAACAGGGACTGGGGTGGCTGCTGTGCAATCCCTAGCAGCAGCAGCAGCAACAACAATGGCAGAGGGTAAATGCCTGGCTTTTCTGGAGCACAGCGCTTGGCCAACGGCTCCCAACCTCCTCTCTCTCTCTTCTGTGTGGCTGCACCATAGATTTCTTTAAGGGCATTATAATATGAGCCGTTGTATTTTCAATCCCCTTCCGAATGATCCCTAGCAGGGAACTGGCCTTTTTCACAGCTGCCGCACATTGAGTCGACCCTTCCAACGAGCCGTCCACCACGACCCCAAGATCCCTCTCCTGGTCCGTCACCGACAGCCCAGATCTCTTGGTGAACTTTTGTTGAAATGCGGTCTAGAAATATTCATCGTGAAAATGTCGGGCCCAGAGGTCCGTGCAAATGGCAAAGTGCTCCAGCGTGCCTGTGCGGAAAGGAGCCCCTCACCGTTTCCAAAGACCACTGGGCCAAACAGGCAGGCCCAGCAAATGCTCACCCGCTGCCCCCACCCCAACCAGGCACATGGGCAGCTAAACATAAGGTAACTTTGGGCAGATCTGCGAGGCGGGGCAGCTGTGGGGCGGGCACGGCTGGATTCTCTTCTACCTTGCCATGTATTTTATTCCTTGTTGTTTTGTATTCTGTTTGTAAGCCCCTTCAGGCACAAGTTGCTCAGAAGCAGTACAGAAATGCAGGAAAACCGATGACCAAATGAATACCATTTCAGAACCAGGGACACACATGGAGATGCTTTCTTGCCCTTGCAGGCCTCTGCTTCCTTGGCAGGAGTGTCTGCTCTGGCTGGCCGCAGCTCTCCTGCAAGGTCCTCCTCATCACCTGCCTGGAGATCAGAGGTGCTCTTATCCCTGGACTTCCGGGCTGAAATCCTGGGCCTCCCTACACACCCCCTGGGGGCCTCCAAATCTGCTTTAGCTTGTCCTGGGTGGTGTGGTGGCTGTGTTGCCAGCCCACGCTGTGCTGGGTGGGGAGCGTAGCCTCTGCTTTAGAGACAGAGGGAGGAGGGGGGAAAGAAATGTGGAGTGGGAATATGTTAAGTTGCCTGTTGAAATGTTTCTGCTAATGCATATTGGCATAAATCTATCTACTTCTCTCCAGACCTTTTTTATTGCGTAAGTTAAAACATTAAAAAGAGAACTGCAGCGAGGAGCAGACGTTTCGATGTATATACATCAGCCACAGTGACAATGCCAGATCTTGCTTCTGCAGTGGGAATCCTGAACAGAAAAGTGCGTGTGCCAACCAACAGGGACTGGATTGCAGTCAAAAGACTAGGAAGGTATCGAAAAGGCACTACACACTCTGCGTTGGAGATTCCAGCCAGCAGCAATCTCAAACCAGTAGGATACATGGATGCAGACTGGGGTGAATATAGACCGCAAGTCCACAAGTGGACTCCTTGTAAGGGGGTGGAGCTACTGTATAAGTTGGACAAGCTGCAAGCAGTCACTTGTTGCACTCTCATTCACAGAATCAGAATATGTTTCATACCAGGAAGTGATGTGGATACATCAACTGCTATTGGACTTTGGGACTGAGGAACCAAAGCCCTCAACAATGTTTGAGGATAACCAAAGTTGTATCCAGATCAAGAAGATGGAGAAGATGAAGTCTCAAACCAAGCCCATTCCCATAAAGTATCCCTATATTTGAGACATGCAAGAAAAAGGGCTAGTCCAGTTGGAGTACTACCCGACAGAAGAGATGGTGGCAGATGAATTGACTAATGCTTTGTGATATGCTTTGTGAGAAGATGGGAGTTGTGAACTGGTGCGAGAGGTGATGAGAAGGGGTGTTGGAGATGGAGTTCCAGTGCATCGACCTTTTGCACCAACTATCCTAATGACCACCAGGGGCATTGGGAGTAGAGGTAGCTAGTGAGGGTCTCCTTACCTGTCCCTGATTGCCTCTGTTCTATGACCCCTACCTTGGCTCCTCCGGTATTTCCTGTGGGGAGTCAGCCTACATCCTTTCCTCTCGGAGAGTAGATGGAAACATCTCTCTCTCCCTCCCCATACTATCCAGAACGTACTTCACCAATAAACCTATTTAGTTTAGATTGCACTGCAATCTCCATGCATGGTCCTAAGGTGATGCCAGCAACAAAAACTCTGCACTCTACTCTGCAACTGGAGTGGGTAGCTGCCTTTGTTGGTGCTTTGAAAAATAATTACAAACTCTAACACTTATATCCGAAACTTTCCCCAATCTAATTAAACACCTGATTAGTACATAAAATAAGGGGGAGGATAGAGGAGGGGAAGGTTGATGGCTCACAGCTATGCCTGTTTAGCTCTGAGAGAGAGAGAGAGAGAATGCCCCTTGCACCCTTTAATGGCCTATGCACTTTTAAGATTTCCTCCTCTTCTTTACCATTGGCTTTAGGCTGTAGCTTATCAAAATATAATGCTTTTCTTAGCTTTCTTTTAAGTGTACAATGTTCAGATTCTAAGATGCTTTCTTTGAGAGGCCTTGTTATTTGGTTATGTTTATTCTTCATATGTAATGACCATGATCTTTCCCTGTTTATATATGTATAAATTGATAATCATGTGAAAACTTGGCTTTTTACCCAGGCGTTTATGTGATTGTCTCCACTGCTGCTTCTTTGTATGTTGCGTGGTTATTTTATGCATGTATTTTTAAAATCTTTTAAGCTAGATCTCTGTTTTTATATTTAGCTTAATATTTTAATTAGATACTGTTTTAATTGTGTTTTAATAGTTTTATCTTTTAATTGTTGAAATGTTTTAATCGTTTATTGGCTGTTTTTATTGTTTGTAAATTGCCCAGAGAACTTGCATTTTGGGCGATATAGTAATGTATTAAAATAAATAAATAAATAATTGTGTAATTTTTATAGTCTTGTTTTAATTTTTCTATGTGAACCGCCTTGGGATTATTTTTAATGAAAGGCAGTATATAAATTGAACAATAAAATAAAATAAATAACAATAAATAAATAAATAAGCTGGCGATGCAATATGCATATAGGTGATTCCCAAGTACTCCTTTAAGATCTTCAAATTTATAATGTAAAAACAGATGACAATACCTTGTAAAAACATTGTTGAGAATGTTGTTAAAAGCATAGTTAAAACAAACGTATGTTTTGGCCTCAGTGTTGTTCAGAATTCAGAAACCTTTAGAATCTGCTAGATGTTCTTTGAACCTCGTGACTAGATCTCTTCCTGTCCCCCCATGCAATTTTTACCACATTATTCTACACAAGTGTTTTTGTAGACAACCCCTTTCTGCTTGCAATTCCCTTCCTCACTTTCACAGACTGGGCAGGCTCCAGTACAGTTTCTCATTTCTTATGGTATAATCTAGATCTTACTAACTGTGGCTTCAAGGTTTTAGTGGTTGAGCACACTACATTAGCCGTGATCCCATATTTTCTTAAAATTCTCTGGCATTGCCTAATAAAACTATTAGAAATGAAGGGGATCTTTAACAGAGGTAAGCCTGCCCCATATTTGGAACCCCCTGTTCTTCTGAGGAGGAATTTATATCCATTTATCTCTGCTGCTAGATTCCTAGACTTTTCTATAGCCTCTCTCTTATATTCCCGAGATGAAACTTCAGCTTATATATATAATATATATATATAAATTATTATAACAGATAAATATATCTGTTATATATTTTTACATTCTTGTGAGTTCAGTTGCTGTTTGTGTCTTCAAGAATCCACATGCTAAAAATACTCTGTGTGTCATATGATGGTGTCTGTGTGGCGGGGGTGCTTAACTTGCAGTGTGGGAGGAGGGGTTCCAAAGGCCATTAGGTCCAGGGTCCACAATTATTATTGTTGTTGTTTACACAGTCAGATAGGTGTTATTGACTGGGTTGCTTTATCCAGACATCGAGTCCTTCCCAAGGATCTGGGATGGCTGAATTTTATCATCAATACTGTTGGTTATTATAGATATCGTCGCAGAATATAGGCTGCTCCCAGTAAAGCTGCTTTTTGTAATTGTCTGATAGTGATTTCTGTGGCCCCGATGGTGTTGAGGTGCTCTTCAAGGTCTTTTGAAACTGCACCCAGGGCGCCAATTACCACTGGGATTATTTTGGTCTTTTTCTGCCACGGCCTTCAAATTTCAGTTTGTAGATCTTTGTATTTTGTATTTTTTTCTATTTCTTTTTCTTCTATTCTGCTATCCACTGGTATTGCTATGTCGATTATTTTGACTTGTTTTTCTTTCTTCTCGACTACAGTTATATCTGGTGTATTGTGTGGCAGATGTTTGTCTGTTTGTAGTCGGAAGTCCCATCATAGTTTTACATCTTCATTTTCTTCCAACTTTTTCCATTTTATGGTCCCACCAATGTTTGGCTACAGGTAGCTTGTATTTTTTGCAGATGTTCCAGTGTATCATCCCTGCTACTTTGTCATGCCTTTGTTTGTAGTCAGTCTGTGCGATCTTTTTACAACAGCTGATTAGGTGGTCCATGGTTTCATCTGCTTCTTTACAAAGGCGGCACTTGCTGTTTGTGGTGGATTTTTTGACTTTTGCTCTTATTGCATTTGTTCTTAGTCCCTGTTCTTGTGCAGCCAGTATTAGACCCTCTGTTTCTTTCTTCAAGTTGCCATTCTTAAGCCATTGCCAGGTCTTGGTGATGTCTGATTTTCCACTTATATTGTGCAAATATTGACCATGCACTGGCTTATTTCTCCATTTTTCTGCTCGGCTCTTGACTTGTTCTTTCTTGTAGGCCTGCTTTGTTTCATTGGTGTTGAATTGTATCTCGTTCTTGACCATTTGAAGTGCATCTTCTTCACTGTCCTTGATATATTCTTCAAGGTCTCTTTTCTCCTCCTCTACAGTTTGATGGACTTGCAGCATTCCTCTTCCACCTGAGCTGCGAGGGAGTTATAGCCTATCTACATCACTGCGGGGGTGCAGATGGTCATGATTTTCCTGGTCTTACGATCTAGAGCAGGGATTCTCAACGTGTAGGTCCCCAGATGTAATTGGACTTCAACTCCCATAATTCCTACCAAAGGCCACTGGGGCTGAGGATTATGGGAGCTGAAGTCCAATCACATCTGGGGACCAACACGTTGAGAAACCCTGATCTAGAGTCTCTAGCTCTGCCTGGGTCCAGTCTATTATTCCTGCAGTGTATCTGATAACAGGTATAGCCCAGGTGTTGATGGCTTGTATGGTGTTCCCGCCATTGTGTTTGGACTTGAGGATTTTTCTAACTCTCCTGATGTATTCACTTCCCATTTTTCTTTTAACTTCAGTGTGTGCAATGTTATCAGCCTGGAGAATGCCCAACAGAGGCATAACTAGGGAAAACGGCACCCGGGGCAAGCACTGAAATGGTGCCCCCCCCGCGCCCCCCCACCCCCCCAACATACTACATTATACTTAGGTTTTTCCTCACAAGCGCCCGCCACCGCCGCCGCCAAGCCAGGCCACTGACTGGCTGCCAGGCGCCAGCAAAGCAATGGGGGGGGGGGGGCGGGCGGCGCGGAAGGGACCGCTTGTGGGGGAGGGGAAGCCGACACGCTCCCTTGACTGCTGCAGCGCTGCTGCACTGAGCAGGAAACATTTGTATTGACAAAAAATAAAATAATAATAATTTTTTTTTTGTCATGGCGGCGCCCCCCACGTGACCAGAAAAGATGGTGCCCGGGGCACGTGCCCCCCCTGCCCCCCCTATAGTTACGCCTCTGATGCCCAAGTATTTGTAAGGTTCTTTCTCTTCCAGGTTCTTGATCTTCCTTCCATTGGGCAGTTCTATTCCTTCTGTTTTTGTTATTTTCCCTCTGTTCATTATTAATGCAGCACACTTGTCTAGTCCAAACTCCATTTCTATATCGCTACTGAATATACGGACAGTGTTTAGCATTGATTCGATTTCTGACTGGGACTTTCCATACAACTTCAGATCGTCCATGTACAGCAGATGGTTGATTTGACTTGATGTTTTAGATGTTTGGTATCCGAGGCCTGTTTTGTTTAGTATTTGTGAAAGTGGGGTCATGGCGATTGCAAACAACAGAGGGGATAGTGAGTCCCCTTGGAAAATGCCTCTTCTAATTCTAACCTGTCCAAGTGTCTCGCCATTGATTGTTAACTGTGTACTCAACATGCTCATTGCTTTTTTTATAAATATCTGAATGTTTTTTCTGACACCAGTTGTTTCTAAACATCTTAGTATCCATGTGTGAGGCAATGAGTCAAAGGCTTTCTTGTAGTCAATCCATGCAACACTTCGATTTGTTTTTCTTCTCTTGCAGTTTTCTAAAATCATTTTGTCAATCAGCAGCTGGTCTTTTGTGCCTCTGGTGTTCGGGCAATTTCCTTTCTGTTCAACTGGAAGCTGTTTGTTAGTTAATAAGTGTTGCATGACTTCATCTGCTCTTATTCCAGTTAATAATTTGAACATGGTTGGCAGGCAGGTTATCTGTCTATAATTACTTGGAACTGCACCTTTTGCTGGGTCTTTCATGATGAGATGAGTTTTCCCAGTTGTTAGCCATTGTTCAATATCACCTCCTTGCAAAAAGTGATTGAAATGTTTTGATAGCTGTTTATGAAGGCTTGTTAGGTGTTTAAGCCAGAAGCCATGCAGTTCATCGTCGCCTGGCGCAGTCCAATTTTTAATTTTCTTTGCTCTTTCACTTATTAATTCTGGTGTTATTATTAGATCTTGCATTTGTTGGTTACATTTTTTGACCTCTTTCATCCAGCCTGCTTTTTTATTATAATCTATTGGATTCAGAGGTGTAACTAGGGAAAACGGCGCCCGGGGCAAACACTGAAATTGCGCCCCCCCACCGCCCCCCCAACATACGTCTGACTGACACACATGTGTTTTTTCCTCACAACAACCCTGTGAAGTTGGCTTGTATCTCAAACATCAGAATTATGATGCAGTGAATGATGATACATCCTACATTACACTTAGGTTTTTCCTCACAACAACCCTGTGAAGTTGGCTTGTATCTCAAACATCAGAATTATGATGCAGTGAATGATGATACATCCTACATTACACTTAGGTTTTTCCTCACAACAACCCTGTGAAGTTGGCTTGTATCTCAAACATCAGAATTATGATGCAGTGAATGATGATACATCCTACATTACACTTAGGTTTTTCCTCACAACAACCCTGTGAAGTTGGCTTGTATCTCAAACATCAGAATTATGATGCAGTGAATGATGATACATCCTACATTACACTTAGGTTTTTCCTCACAACAACCCTGTGAGTGACTGTATGTATTTTAACAAAACGAAAACCAAGGACTCCAGAGTAATTCGAGGGACTAGGGTGATATTCTCCCGCTGTTAATTATTATTCTCCCGCTGTTATTCTCCCGCTGTTATTCTCCCGCTGTTAAAGAAAGACTTTAATTTCTCCCGCTGTTAAAGAAAGACTCCCGCTGTTATTCTCCCGCTGTTAAAGAAAGACTCCCCTTTTCCAAAACCACGCACTATTTACACCAGAAAAGGTTTCAAATGGAGGGGGAAGCAGTGAGATTGAAGTGGGGGGCGGCGGCTGCAAGTTTCAACAAGGGGTTGGGCTGCTCGTAGATGATGGGGAAGCAGCGAGATTGAAGGGGGGGCGGCGGCTGCAAGTTTCAACAAGGGGTTGGGCTGCTCGTAGATGATGGGGAAGCAGCGAGATTGAAGGGGGGGGCGGCGGCCGCAAGTTTCAACAAGGGGTTGGGCTGCTCGTAGATGATGGGGAAGCAGCGAGATTGAAGGGGGGGGGCGGCGGCCGCAAGTTTCAACAAGGGGTTGGGCTGCTCGTAGATGATGGGGAAGCAGCGAGATTGAAGGGGGGGGGGCGGCGGCCGCAAGTTTCAACAAGGGGTTGTGCTGCTCGTAGATGATGGGGAAGCAGCGAGATTGAAGGGGGGGGCGGCGGCCTCAAGTTTCAACAAGGGGTTGGGCTGCTCGTAGATGATGGGGAAGCAGCGAGATTGAAGGGGGGGGCGGCCGCCGCAAGTTTCAACAAGGGGTTGGGCTGCTCGTAGATGATGGGGAAGCAGCGAGATTGAAGGGGGGGGCGGCGGCTGCAAGTTTCAACAAGGGGTTGGGCTGCTCGTAGATGATGGGGAAGCAGCGAGATTGAAGGGGGGGCGGCGGCTGCAAGTTTCAACAAGGGGTTGGACTGCTCGTAGATGATGGGGAAGCAGCGAGATTGAAGGGGGGGGCGGCGGCTGCAAGTTTCAACAAGGGGTTGGGCTGCTCGTAGATGATGGGGAAGCAGCGAGATTGAAGGGGGGGACGGCGGCCGCAAGTTTCACCAAGGGGTTGGGCTGCTGCTGCTCGTAGATCATGTAAGGCTGAGATGCAGAAGGAAGGAAGTGGCAGAACGGGCGGGGAATCAGGGATTGATAAGAATAAGAAGACTACACGACACGACAGCAGAGAAAACACACACCTTGTTGTGACGACCCGCCCGCCGAATCCGCCCACCGGCCGAATCCTTTCTTGTCTGTGCCGCCAGGTGTCCGTGTCCTCCTGCTTGCGCCTGCAGCCCCAGCCCCAGCAACAACGCTCTCCTCCACGACCGCACCATGTGCAGGCGAGCCGAGCTGGGAGGACGCACGCATGCGCAGCGCGACTCGGCACGCCGGCCAAGTCGCACATGCGTGCGTGACTAGAGACCCTCCCTCACCCTGGCTGGCAAGCCACTAGAGGGCCTCTTTCTGGCTGGATATAAGTTCCGTCGCAAGCCAAGGAAAGGCAAGAGCATGGAACTAGGCGCCCGCTGCGGTGCCCACCGGAAAGCCAGGCCAGCAAAGCAATGGGGGGGTGCGGGTGCGGAAGGGGCTGCTCGTGGGGGATGGGGCGCTGGAGAAATTTGTATTATTATTATTATTTTTTTTGAAATTTTTTTTTTAAAAAATGGGATCTGGCGGCGCCCCCCATGTGACCCGCAAAGATGGTGCCCGGGGCACGTGCCCCCCCTGCCCCCCTATAGTTACGCCTATGATTGGATTGTCCCATAATCTCCCCCAGAATTGCACTGTTTCTTCTTTATTTGGTGTTTCTAGGTTTCTTGAAGTTTCTCCTTCTATGCTTTGGTATAAACTTCTCTGATTCGACTGGAATTGGAGATTCTGCCTGTGTTGTGTAGTTCTGGCTTCGTATCTGCTAATCTTCTTCTTCTTCTATTATTATTATTATTATTATTATTATTATTATTATTATTTTATTTTATATCCCGCTCTTCCTCCAAGGAGCCCAGAGCGGTGTACTACATACTTAAGTTTCTCCTCACAACAACCCTGTGAAGTAGGTTAGGCTGAGAGAGAAGTGACTGGCCCAGAGTCTCCCAGCAAGTCTCATGGCTGAAAGGGGATTTGAACTCGTCTCCCCGGTCCTAGTCCAGCCCTCTAACCACTATACCACGCTGGTCTAGGTGTGACCTAGGTTTGCCTCTGCTGGAGCTTCCACTAGGCTCTTGGACATTCTGCAGGCACAATAACTGTCCTGCTGCTCAGCCATCAGCCCACCATACATACTGGCTCTTTCATCCATCAACATTCAAAGATTTGGAGAGAAGGGGGTTCCATTTCCAAAATACTGTATCCATCTTATTTACCCTGAAAGGAAGTTCAGAGGTCACATTTCAGAGCAACATGGCTGGAACTGTTCCTCCTAAGAATTTAGAAACCCCCTATGTCAAGAGGTGGCAAGCACGCACAGCTGAAGCTGAGTCTATTTTGGTGGGGTCCACTCAAGAAAATCCACCCAGGAGGCTTTACAGCCAGGGCTTCTACCCCGAATCTCCTTTGCGAGAGAGTGTGTGCGTTCACACACCAGCCAAACTTACCCCAAAGTCCCTTTGAGATCCTTAGACTCACTCCACACACAAATTGGGCTTTGTCTTGCACATTCTAGCTTATCTCAAGGTATTTCTGGGTTCTTAAAATGTTGGTTTTAAGCTACTTTTTCTGAAACCCCAGAGCAATTAGGGAGAGGTACTGACGTAGAATCATTAAGATGATGAGAAGGAAACATCCTTTTAGGAATGCAGATATAGGCTTTAGAAATCTCCCCCCCCCCCATTGGCTAGAAGGAAAACACGGAGGCATGCAATGGAAATGTGCACCAAAAGCAAACCGGAGAGCAGAGGGGAGGGGCTGCTCCCCTCAATGCCACGAGTGTAATTCAAAGTGGCTTTATTCAGCATTTACCCCACTGCATGAATCATTAGTGTGAGAAGAGGGATACTCTCTTTAGAAATGCAGATGTAGCTCTTCAGTAATCTCTCTCCCACCCCACCCCACCCCCACCCCACCATTTACTAGATGGAAAACAAGTAGGAAAACATGTGAACTTGCATCAAACAAAACCCAAGCGCAGAGGGGAGAGACTGCTTCCCTCAATGCCGCCAGTGTGATTTGGCTTTGCTCAACATTTACATGATGAAGCCATGTGTGAATAGCTTCCAGCTCAAGAGTTTCTTGCCAAGGTTCAGGTGTTTATTCTCCTAATTCCAGTGGTGACAGCAATCTGAAGGATAGGAATGTTGGACTTAAGTCATTAATGGCTCATTGAAACCTCTCCCAAAGTACAATGACTGCAGAAGTGGCCCAACTTATACATACATTGATTGTTTCGGGGATATTGCAGACTAGAAGTACAGCAGCTAAGCTTACCCATTAGTCCTTCTTAGGGACCTCCTCGGAGCATAAGCAATAAGAAGGGTCTGGGGGCTCGGACCAAAAGGTCCATCACTTTCTCTAGTGTTCTGTTTCCAGCAGTGGCTGTCCAGAGAGTCTGCTGCAAAGGGGGCCATAGCTGCTGTTGCTCTCCTCCCCCCGCGCTCCCCCACCACTCCAGCCACTGGCATTCAGGAGCCCACTGCCTCTGAACAAGGAGGTTCTGAACAACTGGGTATGTTTAGCATGGAGAAGAGAAAATGGAGGGCCCATGTGATAGCACTCCTGAGAGGTGGGAAGGTAACAGGGGGAGCAGGGCCATTCCATATGCCTTGCTGGGACTCACCATCTAGCCCCTTTGCCTCCTGTGGGCATTCCAGCACAGACGGAGTGCAGCCTGCTTGTTGGTTGCCAAGTTCCAGCTGGCTGCTTGCCAGCCTCCCAGATTGCTGCAGATTGCTGAAGTTCCACCACCTGCTGCCTGTCGTGGGAGCTGCTTGTGAGGGGAGTGGCTTCTGAGGCTTGCAAGCTTAAAAGCAAGGAGGCTCACCATAGGCGTAGCCATTGGCATGGCCGTCAGGCTGCCTGTAGGAGGCCGCCAAAGGGGGCCGGGCCTTTGGGGCCGGGCTATTGGGGGTGGGACTGGGGGGTTGGGTTGGGCCAGGCCTCTTGCAGACATGTGTTTGGGCTCTCTTGAGTGGGATGGTGCTAGGGGTGTGCCTGGCAGTTCGGGGGCAGCTATTACTGTAGTGGTGGGAAATAGAAGAATTGGTGCTGGCAGAGCAGCTGGCAATTACAGGGGAAGGGAAATCAGTAATTTAGTAACTAATTCCACTTCCAACTGTTCTGTCAACTCTTCGGCCTTGGGGAGCAGCTCCAACGACCCACAGAATCTGGCCTTGCTCCTCTACAATGACAGGTCAGTTCAGAATAAGACTGAAATTGTCCATGACTTGATCATGGATGAGGGAGCTGACCTGGCATGTATAACTGAGACCTGGCTGGGGGAGGCGAGTGGTCCAGTGTGGGCTCAGCTTCTCCCACCAGGTTACTCTGTCATGGTAGCAGGCCAGTGGAAGTGGGTGGAGGGGTGGAGTGGCTGTGGTCCATAAGAATACCATTTCCCTTACCAGAGCCCCTGTGAGACAGCTGACTTGTATCGAGTGCGTATTTTTGCGGCTGGGAACTAAGGATAGATTGGGGATTCTGTTGGTGTACCATCCACCCCGCTGCCCAACTGACTCCCTAACTGAGCTGACGGAGCTGGTTGCGGAGTTGGTGTTGGATTCTCCCAGACTTTTGGTGCTGGGGGACTTCAATATCCACTTTGGGGCTGGCTTGTCTGGTGCGGCTCAGGAGTTCATAGTGGCCATGACATCTATGGGCCTATCCCAATTAGTTTCTGAACCAACTCATGTTGCCGGCCATGCACTCGATTTGGTCTTTTGTTCGGATCAGGGGGTGTTCCGTGGTTGGGGGATCCAGTGGTTTCACCATTGTCATGGACGGACCACTACCTGGTTAAGGTTGGTCTCACAGCTGCAATCCACCCCTGCAGGGGTAGTGGACCTATTAGGATGGTCCATCCAAAAAGGCTGCTGGACCCAGTGGGATTTCAAAAGGCTTTGGAGGATTTTGACGATGGTGTGGCCGGTGATTCTGTCGATGCCTGGTAGGAACCTGGAACACGGAACTCAACAGGGCGGTAGACACAATTGCTCCTAAGCGTCCCTTCCGACCTGCTGCAAAAATGGCCCTTTGGTATACTGAGGAGCTGCAGGGGCTGAAGCGGTTGGGTAGGTGAGTAGAGTGCAAGTGGAGGAGAACTCGGTTCGAATCTGACAGGATTCAGCATGTGACCCATTTGAAGGCTTATGCGGTGGCAGTGCGTGCAGCAAAAAAGAGATTCTGGTCTGCGCGCATTGAGGCTGCAGGTTCACGATCGGCGAAGCTATCCAGGGTTGTGAGGAGTTTGGTTTCTGCTCCTTCTACTTCCAATGCACTCCCAGCAGAAATGCGTAATCTTGATTCTTTACTGTCCTTCAAGAGAGCCCTTAAAACCCATCTGTTTGGCCTGGCCTTTCAGGGTTTTTAATTAGTTTTAATTGTTTTAATGTTAACCTGGTTTTCAGGGTTTTAATTGTTTTGATAGTTTAATTGTTTTTTAAAGATGTTTTTAAATTGGTGTTTATATTTGTATTTCTGTTTTAATTGTTTTTAATGATTTCTGTTTTTTAATTGTAAACTGCCCTGAGCCAGCTCGGAAGGGTGGTATAAAAATCGAATAAATAAATAAATAAATAAATGCCTGAAGGACGCTCACGCAGAAGAGGGCAAATACTTGAGCTTGGTTGCCTCAGAGGGCAGGACTCTCAGGGCACGGCCTCACCTCTTGCCTGTGGGCTCCTCAGAGGCATCGGGTGGCCCACTGTGGGAAACAGGGTGCTGGACTAGGGGATGGGCCTTGGGGGGCCTGATCCAGCAGGGCTGTCCTTGTGTTATGACTAGATCTCGTGGACCTAAGTGGCAGGAGGGGGTTGATTTGGGTTGAGCATTAAGAGGAGGAGCGTCTTAAGGGTGAGGGCGGTTCTGCCATGGAGCCTGTTGCCCGGTGGGGGTGGGGGTGCTGACTCTTCCTCACTAAAGGTCTCCTGGCAGAGGCTGGGCAGTGCTTAGGGAGGCTATGAGGGGTGGGGTGGGGTGGGTTGGCTCCTGCCCTGGACTTCTTTCCTGCACTGACGAGTGGGTTGGACTCAGCAGCCAACTCAACTCTCCACCGACTCTCTGATTCCACCAGGCATTTGAGCCTCTGGCCATCATCACAGCTCCAGATTCCAGAAGTGAATAATGCACTGCAAGCACTGGGGCTGTGAGAAGGTTTAACAGCCAAACTGGGGTCTGGTCGAACTGATCCGATTTGCCCTGAATCAAGCTGCCATCTGTATCGGTTCGAATCAGTCCTGATCGAGCCCCTCCTCTGATTGGGCCTGCTTTGGCCCATCCTCCTTCTCCTGTGGAGGGTTTATTGTAACCCCTCCACCCCCACCCCCTGCCACCCCCCAGTCCTGTGACTTAAAACCACATCTCTGCTGGCAGTCTTGCAAGTAACGATGCCACCCAGGCCCAACTCCCTTTTGGCCACTGGGAGGAGACCTCAGAGAAAGAGACAACTCCCCAGTGTCTTCTGCCTGCCTGGTAAATACAGGGGGTGGGGGGTGGGGGTTGCAGGCAGGGTGAAGGAGGAAGGGATGGCCCAGAGTATCCATGCCTGCCTCTGATTCCAAGCCACCCGAAGCAACCTGGCATTGCTGACAGGTTGCAGTCAACCCAAGTGTGACTCTCCTGACTGCCAATCATAAAACACAACAATTAAATTTTTTTAAAACAATATTCAAAAACAACATTAAAACCATTAAAACAACATTAATGAAAAGCCTGGGTGGACAGATGCATCTTTAAAGACTTTTTAAAAGCTGCCAGAGATGGGGAGGCTCTTATTTCAGTAGGGAGCACATTCCAAAACCTCGGGGCAGCAACGGAGATGGCCCGTCCCAGAGTGGCCACCAGACGAGCCGGTGGCAGCTGCAGACGGACCTCTCCTGATGATCTCAGTGGGCGATGGGGTTCATAACGAAGAAGACGTTCTCTTAAATACCCAGGGCCCAAGTTGTTTAGGGCTTTATAGGTTATGACCTTGTATTTTGACCGGAAACATATCAGCAGCCAGTGTAACTCCTTCAATATGGGAGTAATATGGTCTCTCCTAGACGACCCAGAGACCAACCTGGCTGCCACATTCTGGATCAAATGTAGTTTCCGGACTACATACAAGGGCAGCCCCACATAGAGTGTAATGCAGTAATCCAGTCTGGAGGTTACCAGCAGCTGTACCACAGTTTTGAGATTGTCCATCTCAAGAAACGGACGCAGCTGGCGTATCAGCCGAAGCTGATAAAAGCATCACCCCCCTATTCTCATCCCACGTATTTCTGTCCCCACTCACTTCTCTGTCTCTAAGGCACCCAGCACAGGTCACAATCACACTCAGCCGCCCAGCGCAGTGCAGGCCAGTGACGACCACACCACCCAGGACTGACCCTGACCCTGACCCTGACCCTAACCCTAACCCTAACCCTAACCCTGAATCAAAGACCTTTGGTCTGTGGTCCTGCTCCGCCCCCTTCTTGGCCCAGGTGCTTAGGTCTCGGAGGCAGCAAAGCAGGACCCGTCTTCCCCCCTCCCCCTGGCTAGGCCGCACGCAGACCTCCCCTTCTGGCCGTTTGGGCTCCTGCTCCCAGTCCGGCCCTCAGCCCAGCAGCCACCTGCCATCTCCCCACCCCCAGCAAGCCACACAGCCGGCGGCAAATGCGGCACAGGCCGGGCCATCCACGCCAGAATCTGGCCTCTCCCCAGATGCGTCCAGAGCTGACATGGCTCCCCCCCTCTCCTGCCCCATTTTTTCCTCCTTTTAAGATGAAGCAATGAAATTATTTTTCTACTTGAGCAGTTTTCAATTTAGATTAAGAAAAATCTGTGCTCCGTTAGCGGCGCTGCAGTAAATCACAAGCAAGCGAGACTCCGCGCCTGACAGGCCGATCGCTTATCGGATGCCAACCTTTTTTCAAGCTGACAGACTCAGAGTGTGACATTGAGCGAGGGCAAAGCCAGGCACCCAGGAGGGGAGGAAGGGGGTGTCCCTGGGACCATCAAGTGGCGTGGGGGTGGGGTGGGGTGGGTGGGTGAAATGTGATCCTTTTAAATGTGATCCAGCTGGGCCTCTCTCTGTGCCTACCCTGGGAGAAAAGGAGAACCCAGAGCAAAAGGATCACTTTTATTTATTTATGTAACACATTTGTATACCGCCCAAAACTTGCATGTCTGGGTGGTATACTACAAAACCATGCAAATTAAAACAAAATTAAAGATGTTCAAACAATAAAATAATTTAAAACTTAACACAGTGTTAAACGGTTAAAAACTGTAAATCTAAAGAAGAGCCTGGGGGAACAAATGTTTCTTCATCGCCTTTAAAAAAGGAATCAGAGATGGGGAGGCTCTTGTTTCAGCAGGGAGCACGTTCCAAAGCATTGCCCCCTCATAAGAACAGCCCTACTGGATCAGGCCCAAGGAAGCCCATCTAGTCCAGCATCCTGTTTCCCACAGTGGCCCACCAGATGCCTCTGACAAGCCCACAGGCAGGAGTTGAGGGCCTGCCCTCCCTCCTGTTGTTACTCCCCTGCAACTGGTCCTCAGAGGCATCCTGCCTTGGAGGCTGGAGGTGGCCTATAGCCATAACAACCCTCCCTCTCCTTCCATCCCTCCAACATCAGTTTTTGTTCTGAAGTGTGCTTAACATTGCAGAATTTTAAAAAATTATTGTTATTGTTATTGCTAACAGTTGTACACCGCACCATCCATGCAAGTCAACCGTCCTGCCCTTCCAGAATGCCATAGGATGGTCCCCCGACAGCTGACCCTCTTTGAAGGTACTCTTTGAAGGTACGCCAGGGTAGCCAGAGACCCTTGGCATAGGACCTCCAGTCAATGGCCCTAACATGTACCCCCGATCCTTCCCACTATGTGCTTATTCCAATGAGATGTATTATATTTATTTCCCGCCTCCCGTCCATAGTTGAACTCAAGACCACTTACAGGTGCTTCTCAGGGAGGCAGCCTCCCATCCAAGTATTGAGCAGCCCCAGACCTGCTTAGCTTCAGGAAGGTGCCTGTATCATATAACGCCATTCCAGCTCTTGTCCTGGGATCCTGTGAAACATGGACTGCAGGACGATAATTCCCTTCATCACACAGTAAGTCATCCAGGCAGCTGTCACCACATCTTGTGGCAGAGAATTCCTTAGGTTGATTATATCAGTTCCATGAGATGACCCCTGGTTCTAGTGTTATGTGAGAGGGGGGAAATTTCTCCCTCTCCACTCTCTCCACATCATGCATGATTTTATAGACCTCTATCATGTCTCCCCTCAGTCGTCTTTCTTCGAAACTAAAAAGCCCCAGGTGTTGTAGCCTTGCCTCATAAGGAAGGTGCTCTAGACTCTTGATCATCTGAGTTGCCCTCTTCGGCACCATTTCTAGTTCTACAAGGTCCTTCTTTAGGTATGGTGACCAGAACTGTATGCAGTACTCAAAATGAGGCCACACAGAGGTGCACCTCGGTAATTTTGGAAACCGGACCTAAAGGCCTTTGGAGGCCCCATTCCTTGCTGGAGCCCCCGCCGCCAAGTTAAGCATCATCCCCCCTACTATTATTCCACATGTTTCTTTCCCCACTCCCCCCTGTCTCTAAAGCACCCGGCACAGGTCATGATCACACTCGGTAGGGATGTGCGGACAGGTCTGGCGGTCCGGCGGTCCAGTCCGGGAGTTCGGGGGTTCGAGATCGAACCGAACCACCACCCCCAGTTCCGTCAGACTGGACCGCCGCGTCCTGTCCGGCTGGTCCGCGAATTTCCTTAATTTTTTTTAAAAAATAAAGTTTATTTTAAATACCTTGAGCCCCTTCAGGGGGCTTGCTGAGGCCATGGGGAGGTTGTCCGCACAGGTTTCCTCTCCCCCCGCCAGCTGTCCTTATCACCGCTGCGGCCTGCCGCAGCCAGGTAAATCACCATTTTCTGCCCTTTCGGGCCTCCGTATAAGCACGCGGCCGCGTGCTCGGACCGAACCGAACCGGGCCAGCCAGTCCCATGCCCACCCTTAACACTCGGCTGCCTGGCACAGTGTGGGCCAACAGTTCTCACACCACCCAGGACAGACTAGAGAGGATTTGGGAGCCCCAGGGGGTGTGGGGGCCCTAGACTTCGGTAAGAACACCACTGAGGCCACACCATAGCTTTGTATAAGGGCATTATAATATTTGCAGTTTTATTTTCAGTCCCCTTTCTAATTATTTGAAAAATGGAATTAGCCTTTTTCACAGCTGCTGCACACTGAGTTGACATTTTCAATGAGCTGTCCACCACAACCCCAAGATCTCTCTCCTGGTCAGTCACCAACAGCTCAGAGCCCATAAGCTCAGAGCCCATAAGTTGGTGTTTTTGGCCCCAATATGCATGGAGTTTTCCTTACATTGAACCACATCTGCCAGTTTGTCGCTCACTCACTCAGTTTGGAGAGATCCTTTTGGAGCTCCTCACAATCTCTTTTGGATTTCACTACCCGAAAGAGTTTGGTATCATCTGCAAATCTGGCCACCTCGCTTCTTACCCCTATTTCTAGATCACTTATGAAAGAGTTAAAGAGCACTGGTCCCAGTACAGATCTCTGGGGGACCCCACTTCTTCCTTCCCTCCATTTAGAGAACTCTCCATTTATACCTACCCTCGGTTTCCTGTCCTTCAGCCAGTTAGCAATCCTCACAGAACTTGTCCCCTTATTCCATGAGTGCTAAGTTTACTCAAGAGTCTTTGATGAGGAATTTTGTCAAAAGCTTTTGAAACTCCTGGTATACTATGTCAACTGGCTCACCTTTATCCACACACCTGCTGACATTCTTTAAGAAGTACAAAAGGTTGGTGAGGCAAGATTTACCTTTGCAGAAACCATGCTGGTTATCCCCTCAGCAGGGCCTGTCCTTCTATGTGCTTAACAATTTTATCTTTGAGAATGCTTTCCATCAATTTGTCTAGAACAGACGTTAAGCTAACTGGCCTGTAATTTCTCAAATCCCCCGGACACCTTTTTGAAAATCAGTGTTACATTGGCTGCTTTCCAGACCTCCATTACAGAGCCTGATTGTAGGGATCCTATATAATAAAAGGCTAAGTGAGTGGCCGTGGCTTTGGAACGTTGGGGATCTGCGTCCCTGCCTCCCTGGGCTGTTCTGGGCCTGCGCGAAGCGCAGGCCCAGAAGAGCCCAAGGGACACAGGACTGCAGACACCAGTGTCCCACAGCCACGGGCAGACATTAGCCGGTGTGTGGAGGCGGGGGAAAGTGGCAAGGGTGGCGGCAGAGCCGCCGCCTCGGCCATGAGCTGCGGCACGGCGAGAGGAGGCCGAGGCAACCAGAAGCGGCCGCCCTGAAAAAGGCGAGGGAAATGGCGGCGGGGGAAGACCGAGACGGGGGACAGGGAAGCTGGGCGAGGTGGCGGCGAAGCCGCCAACGAGGCCCCCGCCCGCTCACAGCCGTCGCCCCCGCCTGCTCACCCGCCCTCCCAGCTGCCCAAAATCACCTTCCCCGCTCCCCCACCAAAAAGATTAAGGGCCAAAATGGCCCATGAGAAGGTCGCCGCTCCCGCCTATCGCCCTCCCGCCCACCCAGCTGCCGAAGACCACCTTACCCGCTCCAGCCCGAGGGAAAAGAGAGGAGCTCACGAGCAGAGCTCCTCTCTGTGCTAAGTCACTGCTCAAACTGCCGCTATGGACGCAAAGGACGCCTATTGCGTCCATTGCAACAGTATGGGCAGCAGCTTAACACAGAGAGTAGCTCTGTTCCCGAGTTCCTCTCTTCTCCTTCGGGCTGGAGCGGGTAAGGTGGGCTCCAGCAGCTGGGTGCGCGGGAGGGCGATAGGCGGGGGCGGCCACCTTCTCATGGGCCATTTTGGCCGTTATTCATCCACACACACCCCCCCCCAAAAGTAAGCAAAATAAGGAAGAACAAAAACAGAGACAACAACAACAAAAAAAAGAGAGAGAGAGAGAGAGGGGACAAGGGGGAAAAAAAGAGACAGAAAGAGAGAGAGAGACAGAAAAGACGGTATAGAAAGCTAGCGCCCGTTATCATAACGGGCTTAAAAATACTAGTAAGTTATATATTTTTGCAAGGAGGTTAGCAATTTCACATTTGAATTCTTTAAGGACTCTCAGGTGGATATGATCTGTTAATTTCTATTTTTTCCCCAGACAGTGAAGAACATCATCTCTTGTCATCTCAGTTCTTTAGCCCCCGCCCTGAAAAGCCTGGTTCAGGAACAGGTATATGCTCAGTATCCTTTGCCGTGAAGACAGATGCAAAGAACCCGTTCAGCTTCTCTGCAATCTCCATATCCTCCTTAATAATCCCTTTCACTCCCTCATCATCTAATGATCCAGTTGCCTCCCTGGCAGATTCCCTGTTTCTGATGTATTTAAAGAAATATTTTTGTTATTCCCCTTGATGCTTTTAGCTAAATGTTCATCAAACTCTCTTTTCGCCTCCCTTATCATTCCCTTGCAATTCTTTTGCCAGAGTTTGTGTTCCTTTCTGTTCACTTCATTTGGACAGGCCTTGCAATTTCTGAAGGAAGTCTTCTTCCCCTTTATAACTTCCTTGACTTTATTAGTTAGCCATGCTGGCATCCTCCCATACTTGGTGGCACCTTTGCTCCTTCTTGCTATATATTCTAACTGGGCTTCTATTGTTATGGTTTTTAAAAACTCCATACATTCTGAAGAGATGTGATTCTCCTGATTTTCACTTTTAGTTTTCTTTTCACCAAACTCCTCATTTTAGAGACATTTCATTTTCTGAAATTCAAAGTGTCTATGTTAGACTTCTCTCCTTGCATGTGTGCTGAATTTGATCACATTATGTTCACTGTTCCCTGAAGGTTCCACAATACTGACATCTCATACCAGGTCCTGCACACCACTCAGGATTAAATCCAAGGTGGCCTTCTCTCTGGTTGATTCCATGACCAACTGTGCTAGGGCACTGTCATTCAGCATGTCTTGGAATTGTGGCCCCTTTGTCATTACCTGACTGTGAATTTACCCAGTTATGTGTGTGTGATTGAAGTCACCCATTAATACAGCTCTGTCTCTCCTTGACGCCTCCCTGATTTTCTTCTGCAACTCCCCGTCACTGTCAACATTTTGATCCGGAGGGCGATAACACTTCCCTAGTAGCACATTTCCTTTCAGGCCTTGCATTACCACCCACAGAGATTCTGCTGAGGACTACAGTCTTCCTAGATTTAGTCTTCCTAGCTTTTGAGATGCTATCCCTTCTTTAACATATACTGCTACTCCACCTGCAATTCGCCGCTCCTTGTCCTTTCTATAGAGTTTATATCTAGGAATAACTGTGTCCCACTGTTTCTCACTGTTCCACCAGGTTTCTGTTATGCCCACTATATTTATGTTTCCATTAGCAACCAAACACTCCATCTCACCCATCTTGGCTTGGACGGAGGCTTCTGGCATATAAGCACCTATATGCTGAATCTCTTACCTGGCGTGTGCTATCATTCTTATGGCGATTTGATCTCTTTGACCAGCTAGCACGTCCTTTTGTCTGCTCTTTACCTCATTCTGCTCTGTCCCCTTCTGGTTTATCTGAAGCATTTACACCCGCACACCTTAAGGGATGGCATCTGCCAAACCAGATACTGCCCATCTCCTGTTGGCTATTCCCCAGGCATCATTTTAGAAGCTGCTCTGCGACCTTTTTGATTTTAAGCGCCAGCAGTCTGGTTCCATCTTAATTCAAGTGGAGCCTGTGCCAAAATGTATACCAGTGAGGATACGGGCCCATCATTCACAGAAGGGGTCTCTTCTAAGGGAGTGTTTCTCTCTTCCTCAGATTGATGTCCTTCCCTGAGACCTTCATTCTCCCTGACAGCAGAGGCACCATCAGGTTGGGAGTGGGATTTTATTTATTTATTTATTTATTTATTTATTTATTCATTTATTTATTTATTACTCAATTTTTATACTGCCTTTCATATGGCATCCCAAGGCAGTTTACAAAAGTTAAAATACAATAAAACTCCACAAAAACCACATTTTAAGACCTTGAAATCAATTCCTCTACTACCACGTCCCTGAAGGTCTCGTCCATGTACCTGTCTGGCTCTCTGAGCTTCTCCAGATCCTCCACTCTGGTTTCGAGGGAACGAACTCGTTGCTTTTCCACTGGTGGTGGTGGTGGGGAATAGAAGAAGTAAAGTTGGCAGGTCAGCAAGCTGTTACAGGGGAGGGAAATCAGAACTCGGTTAGCTGCCAGCTCTCTGACCTTGGGGAGCAGTGCCAACCTCCCACAGACCCTCACCTTGCTCCTCTGTAATGCCAGGTCTGTCCAGAATAAGTCAGAAACCATCCATGACTTGATTCTGGATGAAGGGGCAGTCCGGGTATGAATTACAGAGACTTGGCTGGGGGAGGCTGGTGGCTCAGACTAGTCCCAGCTTCTTTCCTCCGGGGTGCTCTGTTGAAGAGCAGGTGCAGGGAGGCGGGTGGGGAGGTGGAGCAGCTGTGGTCTATAAGGATGACCTCTCCCTGATCAGGATCCCTGTGGAAGTGTCTGACCATATTGAATGTGTGTAACTAAGTTTTGGGACCAGGGATAGACTGGGACTTCTCTTGGTGTACCAATCACCCCGCTGCCCGATGGAGTCCCTAACTGAGCTGACAGACTTGGGTTTGGCATTGGAGTCCCCCAGACTTGTGGTGCTGGGGGACTTCAATGTCCACTTTGGAACACTGACCACATCTGGGACAAATTTTGAAACCCTCAAAATTGCTTGAAGTCACTTTAAACTGCAAAGTTGTTGGCAGGGTCAGCAAGAGGACAGACGATTGAACCTCTGAAACGCCCCCCCTGCCCCAAATGGTGGGAAAACTCCCCAAATCACTAAAAAAACCTCACCAAACCATGGATACTTGGGTCGCGATTGGTGAGACTGGTCACAGTTCCAGTTGTGGATACTCAAAACCACGATTCAGAAAAAACGGGGTTGGGGAGGGATGAATCTACACTGAGGAGCCCCCGAGGAGCAGGCAGAAAGATGTGGGGGGGGGGGAGCTGGAGCAAGTGCTGGGCCTTTCAGCTCCCTCCGCTGCCCAGCAGGGCTGGATTCACCACCGTCCTCTGGACTCCATGGGGCAGGGCCCCTTCCCCCATGCAGATATTTGGGTGTCTTCTGGCTCTTTGCTTTTGGGTAGAGTTGTCATGCCCCCGAAATTACAGGTTTCACCCAGATTTTCAGCATCGCACCCAGATTGCTTAGACCACCCAGATTCGCCAGGATTTCAGTTTTTATTTTATTTTTATTTATTTAAAAAAAGTTAAGCTCCAGCCCCTATAGAAACAGAGTTATAGAGCAAAACATGCTTGTCACTATTCTGCTCAAAAAATATGTTCAAGCCAATTTACACAATATGCAAATTAGGCACCTGGAATTTGGAGAGCCAGAATATGACAACCCTACTTGTGGGCTTCCTCGAAGCTCCTGGC
Organism: Hemicordylus capensis; assembly: GCF_027244095.1. Taxonomy (NCBI): domain Eukaryota; kingdom Metazoa; phylum Chordata; class Lepidosauria; order Squamata; family Cordylidae; genus Hemicordylus; species Hemicordylus capensis. Next base: position 2,647,426 of record NC_069660.1, on the reverse strand, counting down.
TGGTTACTGCTGGATACTGGTTGCCAGTCCAGACAGACCCTCCCTATCTGATCCAGCAGCTGAGGGGCCTAGCAAGGCTGGAATGGGCCCTGGGACGGAAAATGTGGATGGGTTCTTTCCCCAGCGCTGCCTTCTGAGAATCTTGAGATGGGGGGGGGGCGCAAAGAGAAAGCTGCCACCCAACCACTGCCCCCCTTCTGGGGTCCAAGGACAATGACCCCTCCCTGTTGAATTGTGGCCACTGCAGGCCTGCAGAAGCCGGGCTCTCCTCCTGTTCATAACAAGGAGGTGCTCAGCTGGGTCCTTGCATGGATCTTTGAGAAGGAAGCCAGTCCCTGGAAGGCAAAGGCCTGGCTCCTTTCTCCCAGCCAGCCAGGGAAGCTGTGAGCACATGTTTAGCGTTCAGGGACCTTGGGGATTCTGGCAGCCTGGGAACAGAGTCCAGAGACCAGCTCTGGCGGGGTTGGCAGAAAAATGCTGTGCCTGGCAGACGAGCAAGTGGGACTTCTGCCAGGGTTCAGGCAAGAGGCTTTCCTTGGCTGATGCTCTCTTGCGAGAGGCCTCCAAATGAAGTCAAAGCCCTTTCATGATTGGGGATGCAATGCACGTGTTTAAATGTTAGCACAGAGTCTTTGCCCTGACATACAAAACATAAAAACGTGGAAGTGAAGCAGACCTTTCAAAGTGAGAACGGGTGGTGTGTGACGAGGCTGCAGACTGGGCCGTCCACCAAGGAGGCAAGCCGGGGGCTCCGTGTGTCAAGCAGCTGCCCTCTTGGGCTCAGGGACAGTGGCAGAGAGGAGAGCCCTCAAGAGGCAGCCTCAGCTGTCTCCCCTTTCCTCCCTTACCTATATGGAGCAGGCTCATTAGGACCAAGGGCAGAGCCATTTGAATCTGAAGACAGTGTCTTTGATACAAACAGACACTACTACCACCCACCCGCCCCCAGCCTGAGCACTGCTGTGCGAGAGCTGGTCTCCCTGCAGGACAAGGAGGAGCCTGCAAGAAAGAAGGATGCCTTTTTTGCCTCATTCGGGACGTGGCTTTTGAAAGGCAAATGTCTGGGTCGGCTAGCAGCTTCCTGGGCAGTGCTGATGAGTGCTTCTCTTAAGAGTCGGAGCACTTTCCGCCCCTGCTGTGGACTGTTCATCCTGACCTGAAGGCGATTTACTGAGATCCTGCTATTGTGTGGCCCTTATCTGCTGGGCAGCAGGCGCGGCTACTGGCTGGGTCAGCACTGTGCTCAGATGTGCAGCCAGCTCAGCCGGTCCCTTGCACAGCTTTCTTCTTTGCAGAAAGCTCACCCCAGTTAATCCTATTTGGGGCTTGAGGGTTTAGAGAGATTCCATTACAGACACCACTGAGGCAAGCTGGCGCTGGGCTGGAGAGGTCCCCCCCCCCACCCGGTCATTCCCCTCCTCCCCTGGGGGAGCTCATGATGAGGCAAGAGGGCACTTCATGACAAAGAAAGGCAGGCTTCAAGGCTCGGGGGCTTTTCCCTTTCAGAAAGGAGGGGAGGGCGATAAAGGGGTGATGAAATCAAGAGGGGCCTGGGGAGAGAGGGCGCATTGGGCAGGATGATGTCTGCCTTCCCTCTCCAGAAAACCTCTGGTCTCCTACCCAAAGTGACAGGCTTCAGACAAATGGAATGCACCATCACCTTATGGATGATATTGCCAAAGGATGCTTTAATGGCAGCCAGTGTCCATGGCTAGCTGGCTATCTATCTATCTATCTATTGACTTACGTACTTATTGCATTTCTATACCACCTAGTAAAGAAATCTCTAGGTGGAGTACAGATTAAAATATAATATAAAATAAAACATTTAAAATTCATAAAAACAGATAAAAATCACAATAGATAAAAACACACATTAAAATTTAAAATTTAAATTTCAGTTAAAAGCCTGGGGAAACAGGTATGTCTTCAGGGTCCTCCTAAAAGCAAACAGAGAAGGAGATGCTCTTATTTCAGCAGGGAGCGCATTCCAAAGCCCCGGGGCAGCCACAGAAAAGGCCCGGTCCCGAGTTGCCACCAAACAAGTTTGTGACACCCGTAATCAGACCTCTCCAGATGATCGTAACAGGCGGCAGGGATCACGACAGAGAAGGGGCTCTCTTAAGTAACCAGGACCTAAGCTGTTAAGGGCCTTATCGGTGATAACCAGCACTTTGTATTTCATTCGGAACTGTACCTTGTTTGAAAGGATGAGGTGGATACGTGGCTTTGAACTCTGGCTTTGCTCCTCATTTGCCTCCCAGTCCCAGTTCTTGGCCTGTTCCCTCACTCCTGGTTCTCGGCTCCAGGCTCCCACACATCCCCCAGGTCTTGCCATGACCCCAGACTGAACCCCAGAGTGTGGTCCCCTGTTTCTGGGGAGCATCATGTGGGCATTAAGCACCTCTGCAACCTTGCCCACCCTCATGGATGATCTAGGTGCCCCACAACCCGGCAGAGCCCACCAGGTAGAGCTATTGTGCCAGTGAAGGACCTCCCCCCGCCCCCGCTCTCTCTCTCTCTCTCGTCTCCTTAGCTCATTTATTGTTCCAGCACAGAAGCAGAGCTGTCATCACGTAAACCTCACTCATCCATTTAACCTTGGAGGAAGAAACACATTTGTGCCGGATAACGCACATCAGATGGTGGCAAAGGGAAGGCTCACTGCCGCTGTGCCTGATGGATGGGTTACACAGGCCTCGGCTGACCTGGGCTTGTACGTTATCGGTGTTCTCCTGGGAGGCTTTTCATCATGCCAGGAGGGAAAGGCAACGTTGCTGCCAGACAGAGTTTTTCAGGACTGCCGTGGACTCAAGGAGAGAGAGTGTGTGTGTGTGCGCGTGTGTGCGCGCATGAGCACATGTGCACAGGGCAGCCATCGCCAAAACCTCCAGACCCAAGAAGGAGAGGAGGAGCAAGGAAAGGAGGAAATGTTGTCTGTGGGATTATTTGCAGTAGCCCTTTCCATGCACTCAGAAAGGACGTCGATGTCGGCTGGTCTGCACGCGGTCCCTGGATGCAGGGAGGTCAGAAGCCAGCTGCACTCCTGCGATGCCTTCAGGCAAGCCGCCTGCAGGGTTCCTGACTGTGTGGCGTGGACTAGTAGTGAGGTGGGCATAGAACTGAGCATTTACGGTCCGGAGATGGTTGCTTTGGCATTGTGATTGTCTGAGGCCACGCTGGGTTGAGCGAGGGGAGGCTCTGTCAGGGCAACCCCCGCCCCCCCAGCCAGCCCACCTGACTGCTTTGCACCATGCTCAGAGCAGCACCTATTGCTTTCCCAGACAGCAGGCTTGACGGTGGGTTTTCTGCAAGGCTTTACTGTGAGTTTGAAGCTGCCCAAAAAACCGAATGCAAAAAGTGTATTTTTTTTAAAAACCCCAGATATAAATTGGGCTACCTTCTAATGCACAATGACAAACCTGAATCATGTGTGAAGTGCTCGCAGGGAGTCGGGGTAGATTGGGACAATATGTGGATGCACACCTCCATTCCGGAGGAGATGCAAACTAAAAGCTGGGTGTGAAAAACTTCTCAGAAACCCACCTCGTCAGTTTTCCACCCCAGAGGATTTTCTGATGTTTGGGCTTTGATGGGGACATGAATCAGGGATGGGAGGAAAGGGCAGTGGATGTCACAGATGGTGAGATGTCAGGATGGTGTGTGGGCGGGGGGGGGGAGCAAGGTGGTAGAACTCACAGAGGGTGTGTGTGTGTGTGTGTGTGTGTGTGTGTGTGTGTGTGTGTGTGTGTGTCTTCCTTCTACAGTTCACTCCAGTTCTTTTTTGAGCTGGGAACAGGTAATCATTTCCCCCCAGAGAATTATACTACTACCACCAGCAGCTCATCCTTCAGAGCCAAAGGGCACCAAACAAGACGCAGTTGCCTCTGGTTCCTGGCACCCCAAATGGCCACCAGGCTGGCCATGTGCTAAGCCTCCACAGCTCTACCTGATGAATGACCAGCCTGCAAGCAGTGTGGCTCTTGTTAACAGGTGGACGGGGCAGGGAGGGAGAAAAAGGCCCGACTGAGGTGCCGGGAACCACAGGCAGCTGTGCCTTGCTTGGTGCCCGCTGGCTTGTTAGGGCAAGCCACTGCTGACTACTGCTGCTACTACTATGACTACTAACTTAAAGGCAGTCTAGCATAGAGGCCTCTGCTTAGAAGCACTCACTTGCCCCACCATTTTTCCTTTGGACAACAGGTTTGGTGGTTTGATGCATTATTTCAAAATCCTGACATACCTATTTAATTGGGGTTGATCAGGGACAAAGGAAATCTGCATATACCATGCAAGAAAGACCTCTGCCCAGCCACTTCTACAGACGTCTTTAAAAACAGTGGCTCACATTCAGTGCAAGGAAGCCCTGGTGCAGCGAGAACGCTGCCTAACGGGACTTCCCTACTCACTGCAATGGGGACGCAGTGGTTTTTGATGCCTTCCACTTCTGCAGGAAGCCCTCTGTGCCCCCTGAAAATATGTCCCCAAGGGTTGTGCAACACTTAGGGACCTATTTTCAGGTGGCACAGAGGGCTTCCTGGAGAAGGGGAAGGTGTCAAAAACCGCTGCATCCCCACTAAATTGGTGGGGTTAGTTGGGACTAACCCCAGTTAGTTGGGACGTTCTGTCCAGCTGCTCTCTGACTGCACTGGGTGGGGCCTCCTTGCTCTGTGTGTCGGCCCATCTGTACTCCAGGCTTTGCCTAGAGCACAGACCGCTCCGGACTACAATCAACCAACCAGTTGTTTCTGGGCAGCAACAGCAACCTGTTTGGTAGCAGCAGAAGCCTCTCCTTGCCTTGCAAGGCAGTCACCATGGAAATGGCTCTCCAGGGTCCAGACTTGGCCAGGGTGTGTGGCAGAGGCATCGCAACACTTTCCATAGCCAGAAGGAGACAAAGACAACCACGAAGATGAAGACAAAGAAGGCAACACATAAACTTTCCTTCAGATGTGGGGTTCTAATACGAATGTGACAAATATTTATATACCACTTTTCAACAAATGTTTCCAAAACAGTTTATATAGATATAAATAAATAAGATGGCTCCCTGTCCCCAAAGGGCTCACAATCTAAAAGAAGAAACATAAGATAGACACCAGCAACAGCCACTGGAGGGATGCTGTGCTGGGGGTGGACAGGGCCAGTTGCTCCCCATGCCCCCCCCCCCCGCTCAGTAAAGGGAATCGCCACTTCCCAAAGGTGCCTATTTTGTTCTAACCATGTTTTAATGGCAGCTCCTGTTAATTTAGCTTCCGTGGGATGGTTCACAGGCGCTTTTTCAGATGGTGACTTTACCATGACTTTACTCTGGGAGGGTGTGTGTGCGTTCACATATTGGCCAGATTTGCCCCAAAGTCTGTGCAATATTTCAGAGAGCAATTCACACATGATCTGGGTTTCCCCCTCTGTATTCGAACCTAGTCCATTAAAAAAAAAAAAGAATTTAAAAATCTTCTTTTTGTGTCAGACTATTTGTTGTGCCCCAAACTCACAGTAAAGCCTTGTGGTAAACCAGCAGTAAAGCCTGCTGCCTGAAAAGCCTCCAGGAGGCTTTAGAGACAGGGCTTCTACCCTGAATCTCCTTTAGAAGAGAGTGTGTGCATTCACACGGACCCACTCATAAGAACAGAAGAACAGCCCTGCTGGATCAGGCCCAAGGAGGCCCATCTAGTCCAGCCTCCTGTTTCACACAGTGGCCCACCAGATGCCGCTGAAAGCCACAGGCAGGAGTTGAAAGGGGCCTGCCCTCCCTCCTGCTGTTACTCCCCTGCAACTGGTACTCTGAGGCATCCTGCCCTTGAGGCTGGAGGTGGCCCACAGCCCTCCGACTAGTAGCCGTTGACAGACCTCTCCTCCATGAAGTTATGCCATGTGAACTTGCGTCAAAAGCAAACCCGAGAGCAGAGGGGAGGGGCTGCTTCCCTCAATGCCATGAGTATGATTCGAAGTGGCTTCGCTCAACATTTACCCCACAGCATGAAGCCCTGTGTAAATGAATAACTCCCTGGTGTGACTTCCTGCCCCCACCCCAGATTTGAGGATTGGAGCCATTCTAGACATTTGCCTCCTGCTGTGTATTCTTCATCTGGGCATCTCTTGAGTTGGCCGGACTTCGCCCTGAGAAAAGGACTCCAGCTCTGCCTGCTAGGAGAGCTTGGAAGGCAGGACTCTCAGCCCCACAGCCCATCCCTCCAACCTGGGGTGGCAGGCGAGGACCTCCGTTCAGAAGGTGTTCCAGATAATTACATGGGGATATGTAGCCCCTCTTTCTGAAAGGGTTTTTGGGGGTTCTATATTTTCTGAGACAGTGTACAGTATTTCCACCAATGCTTGCAAGAAAGAAAAGAATTCTAATACCAAACTCAAGTATTTATAAGCATTTAAAGTTTCTTTGTACAAATGAATTTGTTAAGCACACAAAGATCGACTTAAAATACCTGTTTGCAAAATGGTACAAATCATAGAAAGATACATACAGAGCCAGGTCTCACAAGACCCAGTTTGGTGAGCTGAGCGGGGAGAGCGGGCTAAGCCCACTCTCCCTGCAGACGATCATAGCGGGAGCCCTGGGCGGCCAGATCGGCCACCCACACGATTGCCGGCTCCATGACAGAGCCGGCGGGGGCTGGGGGGAGCGGGGGCCACCTGATCCCCGGAAGCTCCAGCATGCCCTGCACAAGCGTGCAGGGCATGATGGCAAGACCCCGGAGCCGGGAGGCGGCTTTTTGCCTCCCCTCCGGGGCTCTCCTCATGAGTAGCTGCAGAGCGGAGCCGCGCCGCGGCTACTCATGGGACTGGGTCTCACAATCAGTGAGACCCAGTTTTGTCCGGTGAGCGGGAAGAGCAGGCTAAGCCCCCTCTCCCCACTCACAAGCGGGCAGGGACCCCTGGGCGGCCAGATTGACCACCGACATGATGGCCGGCCCCGAGACGGAGCCGGCAGGGGGTGGGGGGAGCGGGGGCAGCGCAGCCCACACAAGCCCCAGTATGCCCTGCCCGAGCGCGCAGGGCATACTGGGGAGACCCTCGAGCCGGGAGGCTGCTTTTAAGCCTCCTGGCTGGGGGTCTACTCATGAGTAGGCACGGCGCGAAGGCGCAGCGCGGCTACTCATGATAGCAAAAAGCAGGTTTGCAGGAGCGCTCATTCCGCAAGCCTGCTTTTTGCCAGGGGTTCTCGAGCGGGTTAGCCGCTCCAGAACCACCGGGCTTGGCTGCGAGGCCGGTGGTTGTGACGACCAACAAAAATCGGGCTAGCCTCTGCTAGCCCGATTTTTGTTGGTCATGAGAATAGCCCCACGATTTAAAAAACAAAAACGGGTTTGCGGAGCACTCGCTCAGCAAACCTGATTTTAGGGGAGGGGTACTTGAGCAGGTTACCCGCTCTAGAACCACCGGGCTCGCAGCTGAGGCCGGTGGTTCACACAACTGCAGAAAATCAGGCTAGCGGAGGCTAGCCCGATTTTCTGCAATCATGTGAATAGCCTCACAGTGTTATCATAAGGCTATTCTATGATCGCTTATTTTTCACAAAGTAGCATGGGGCTTGATAAATAAAACCAAACACAAACTCTCAGTCTCTTTCTTTTTAAAGAAAATTGTCCCAATAGCACTTTTGCACAGTTCATACCACTCCTACAAGAGGTCTCGTCATGGGTGTGCAGCTGAAACAAAGGAAACAGACATGCAACGAACTGATAGGGCTTCTCCAGAGCCTCAAACTGGTGCACAGCTTGACTGAAGAGGAACGACAATAAAGAAGCAAGTTCATAAAAGACAAGGTTTGCAAATATCTCTCTCTCTCTCTCTCTCTCAGGTTCAGGAGCTTTCCTGGGCTTGAAACATCCAGAAGATTCCAAGGACCTTCAAGCTCCACTGCCAGTTAAGAAAAGGGAGGGGAGGGGAGATCACACACACCCTTTTGTTGCCAAATCGAGGGAGCCTCTACAGCTAATCCACACCTGAACTAACAAGAAGACTGGTAAGAATGGTAGGGGTTACACATGCATAGACGCAGACACAGACATACTGCTTAGGTTCATACATTGATTTATCTGGAATGCCTTCTAAGCCAGAATCACTGGCCTGATCCTGTAATTGCAAGGAAGCCGATTGAGACTAGATAGTAGGAAGAATTTCTGAACTGTAAGAGTTGCTTGACAGTGGAACGGCCTGCCTCCTCCTGCAGCTGATAAAGGTTTTTTAAGGGCTTGGAGACTCCCCACATCCCTTCCAGCTCTCACATTCTAGGAGTCTGTTGGCTCCAGAATCAATCTCCTCTACATTCAGGGCACAGCTAGATGTGGGGCTCCCGTCAAGAGTCCCAGAGAACGTCTGAACTGGCCCTGAATGGTAAGCAAACACACAGGCTGATGTTCAGGGCTCTAGATTAGTCTTGTCTGGCCTGTCAGTGACTGAAGCACACACTCTCCCCCCCCCCCCAGTCTTTGCTCCACTCAGAGGTGCGCTGGCCACATTGGGGTGTGTGTGTGTGGACTTACTCTTGCCTGCCAGAAACTGCAGCCCTTGCCACCGCTCTCTCTCCCCCCCCCCCCCCGTGGTCTTTTCCAATCCTGCACTGTGTTTTTGGAGCCTTCTGGTCACCGCTTGGTCGCTTGCACAGCCTGTCTGAGAAAAAACGCGGTCTGCAGGCCTCCTGCAGGCACCAGGCACAAGGGATGGGAAATAAATGAGTCTGTTTATGGAGCCCATAATGTGGCCAGCCAAACAAGTGGCGCAGCGAAGCGTCTCTGCTTCTGTAATGGGAGTGATTTACAGCCGTCCCTCCCGGGCACCTCAAGGAGCAGCAGCGGCAGCGGAGCAGGACGTTGGCCCGGCCTCATGTGCCAATGTCACCGTGAAGGAGGCTCCGCTCTGCAACCCCTGGCTGGGGACAGGCAGGCATGCAGGCAGGAGGACAGAGCAGCAGGGCCTCAGGCTCCCACCGCTTGGGTCAAGGAGCTGGAGGGGGCGGGGCACCAGAAGGAATCAGCTGCTTTTCCACTGGCGGGAGGACACCAGCCACCTCTGCCCTCTCCTCCACCTCCCATCCCAGACAGGCCTCATCATCCCTGTTTCATTGCACCTTTGTTTGGCGGGGTTTCTTTGGAGGGAAGAGCACGGGGAGTCCTCGGCTCCTGAGGCTCACTGTTTCAGGTTGTTCATCATTTGCATTTTGCTTTTTAGTTTTGCATTTATACCCCGCTCTTCCTCTCAAGAGCCCAGAGCAGTGCACATGGTGGACGTTTATCCCCACAGCAACCCTGTGAGGTAGTTTTAGGCGGAGAGAGCAGTGACTTGCCCAGAGCGACCCAGTCAGTTCCCTGGCTGAACAGGGATTTGTGCTTGGGTCGCCCCCATGCATCGTCTTGAATTGCTCACAGGAAAGGGCAGCCCAGAGCAGAGACAGCTTGGCCTTTACACCAGTGTGTCTGCCTGACATCATCATCCTCATCCTCATCATCATCAATAATAATTCGATTTCTATACCGCCCTTCCAAAAATGGCTCAGGGCGGTTTACAAAGAGAAATAAAACAAATAAGATGGCTCCCTGTCCCCAAAGGGCTCACAATCTAAAAGAAACATAAGACACACACCAGCAACAATCACTGGAGGGATACTGTGCTGGGGGTGGATAGGGCCAGTTACTCTCCCCCTTCTAAATAAAGAGAATCGCCACGGTAAAAGGTGCCTCTTTGCCCAGTTAGCAGGGGTTAACATGGCAGACCTCCCAAAGTGATTTTGTTCTCTTTCCAGCCATGAGGGCAGCGGCACAGTAGAACGGCAAGTGAAAGGCCATGGGGATGTCCAGCAGATGTTGCCTTTTTCAGCCCCACAGCTCCTCTGCTCCATGAGAAGTTGCTGCCCATAAACTTCCCCCTTTCACTCAGCTGTTAAAGGAACAAGCCACTCCCACCCCGCTTTTGCAAACTCCCCTGGGGGCGCCTCTCAAGGATTTCCCTCAGGAGGGAACCCTCTCAATGGGGACGGCAAGAAGGTCCTGAGGGGGATGATCCCACCCAAGACCGGTCTCTCTTCACCGAGCACATTTCGCAGGGTTGCCATGTCCCCCGGAATTTAGGGTAGCCCCTGGATTTTGGCTCCTCCACCCGGCTGCTAAATTCCAGCCGGATTTACACAGATTTCAAATTTGCTGCCCGGATTTTCCAGATTTTATTCTGGATCCGAGCATATGAGAGGGCAGAGAAGGAGAGGAAAGTATACAAATCTGTCAAATAAATAAATAAAATGCAAATCAGTTGCCAAATAATTTGCATAATGCAAATTTGGACACCCAGGTTTGGGATGCTGGAATATGGCAACCCTACTTCTGGACAGCTAGTTGGTGCATGCTGGTGCAGATATGGCCAGGGAGCTGGGCGTGGAAGGAATTCCTCCTCCTCACCTTCCTGGGAGCATCGTCTAGGGAGATGGCCCCTAATGAGACGCTTGCCCTTTTGCTGGCAGCTGCCTATCTGGGGGTCCCAGGGGTGAGCAGTGATGGATAAGGGAGGGGAGTGGGCAGCAGAGAAACACACACCCCCCCCCGGTGACAGATGAGAGCTGCCAGCAGCTGCCGGCATGAGCCCATTTAGGGGTGGGAAATGATAGATGCTCACACTAATTTTAAACACAGGCAAGTGAATTCCTCCAGACAAGCACCAAGCTCAGAATTTAGGGCACAGCTGCTGGGTTCAGATAAGGTGCAAAATCTGTCCCTGTGTACAGAATGTTTCTTAATAATGACAATTTGGTGTGATGGATGCGGCTGTCGCTGGGATGTAACCTCCGCAGTTGGGGCCTTTCAGCTCCGCAGCCATCTATTTTGGTCTCCTGGTGACTTGTGAGGAGGAGGAGAAGGAGGAGACTGGAGAGATGAAGGGTTGGCGATGTTCTCCTCAGCTGCAGGCAGGCCAGGAGGCATCTGGGAGAGGACACTTCTGCTCCCCCAACAACCCCCTCCATGTCCTGCATATGGGGGAGGTGGGTTTGCGGAGACCATGGCCTAAGATGAGCACTGTGGCCTCCTTGGATACTTCAGTGCCAGGCATGGAAAGTGTCAACCACCCCAGACTGGGACAGCTGCAGAAGCAGCAACCCCCAGGATGAGCCAGAGTGGCAGGATGTGCTGCAGGCTCTCTGCTCAAGCAGCATGTGGTGGACACTCGTGAGGCCAGCCTGACCCAGGATACCCTGCCATGCAGGGTCCCAGCCAGGGGAGGCTGCCGCTGCTCAAGGGTCCTTCATGCCATCCACTTTCATGGTGCTGCAGACTTGGGGTCAAATAGGCATGTGGAGCCTGGCGGACCTGAGAGGGACCCAGCCAGACGGTGCTTAGTGTTCGAGAGCTTGGGGCAGAGGGAGAGTGGTGGAGATGCCTTTACCTGCCGCAGAAGTCAGGCACAGGCAAGGAGAGCACAGCTCATTAATGTGTCTGGAGACATGGAGTTCATGTGCCAAATAAAGTAGCTTATTTAGGAAATCCATCGGAGACAGGTCAAGACCTAGCATTCCTCATGGCTACCTACCTACAGGGAGTCGGGGAAGGGGAGAAGACGGAGGTCTCTCCTGTCTCAGGGGAGAGAATGAAACCTGAGACTCTCCGTCTAACAAAAGGGAATCAGAATAGAGAAAGTGTGGCCAGAGGGGGAATGCCCTCACTGGCTGTCTCTACCCCTCATGCCCCTAGTGGGTCAATGGGGTTGCTGGTGCTAAGAGTCGATGCCATGCAGGGGCTGCATCTCCAGCTCTGAGTCCCTAGAGGAGAGGAGAGCTGGTCTGGTGGTCTCAAGCATGACTTGTCCCCTTAGCTAAGCAGGGTCCGCCCTGGTTGCATGTGAATGGGAAACTAGAAGTGTGAGCACTGTGAGGTATTTCTCTCAGGGGATGGAGCCGCTCTGGGAAGAGCATCTAGGCTCCAAGTTCCCTCCCTGGCAGTATCTCCAAGATAGGGCTGAGAGAGACTCCTGCCTGCAACCTTGGAGAAGCCGCTGCCAGTCTGTGAAGCTAATACTGAGCTAGATAGACCAATGGACTAAATCAGTATATGGCAGCTTCCTATGTCCCTATGTTCCACCAGTTTCCCCCAAAGCAAACGCTATGCCCTTGGAGCCTCTCCCTCTCCCCTGCAAAAAAGCCCCCCTGTTTGCCAGCCAGCTGTCCTTTCTTGATGGTGTTCTGACTCCCAGACTCCTTCTTGCTCCCTCCCTCACAAGCAGGTGGGAAGCATCCAGCAGGCAGCCTTCAACAACACCTCCAGCCAGGTGGGAAGCATCCAGCCAGCCCCCACCACACAACACCTCCTTCTGCCCGGCTCCTTGTGCTCTAGTCTGACTCACGGGCTGCCCGGATGTCCTGGACCTTGTTCTACTGAGCAGCTCCCCAGCCTCACCGGTGGACCAGGGACACGAAACCACATGATCGTGGACAGCATTAGGAATGAGGCAGCAGCTCAGCACCACCACCACTGCAGCAGTGGGGAAAATGAGTGGGCTCTCCTCCTCCTCCTCCTCCTCCTCCTCATCCTTCTACTCCTCCTTCTCCTCTTTCTCCTCCTCCTCCTCTTTCTCCTCCTCCCCTTCTCGTCCTCCTCCTCTTTCTTCTCCTCCTTCTCCTCCTTCTCCTCTTTCTTCTCCTCCGCCTACTCTCTCTCCACCTCCTCCTTCTCCTCCTTCTCCTCTTTCTTCTTTCTCCTCCTTCTCCTCTTTCTTCTTTCTCCTCCTCCTCCTCTTCCTTCTCCTCCTCCTCCTCCTCTTCCTCCTCCTCCTCTTCCTTCTCCTTCTCCTCCTCTTCCTCCTCCTCTTCCTCCTTCTCCTCTTCTTCCTTCTCCTTCTCCTACTCTTCCTCCTCCTCCTCTTTCTCGTCCTCCTACTCTTTCTCCTTTCTCCTCCTCCTCCTTCTCCTCCTCTTTCTCCTCCTCCTCTTTCTTCTTCTTTTCTTCCTCCTCCTCCTTCTCCTTCTCCTCCTCTTCCTCCTTCTCCTCCTCGATGAATGGTGAAGCAGGACCAAGGCAGACTCAGGGGAATTCTCTAGGCTTGGCTGCAGGGCTGCTGCTGCTGTTCTGGCCCACAGACATGCTGCTCACCCCTCCACATGCACTTCCTTGCTGGTCTCTAGCTTGTGCATGTGAAACATGGAAAGTTTCAAACCTGACTCTTGACAAGCCACACCGGCTGCCCTGAGTCCACACGCCAGCCAGGCCTCCTCCTTGGGTAGCTGGTCTCAGCTGGTTCCATCTTGTCCAAGAAGCAGCCTCTGGGCGCCAGCAGCTCACTCACCCCTCAGCGGCCCCTGAGTGGGATTGCGCTGGTGCTCCCTCCCCACAGCCCAGAGCGCAGCACCACCCAGAACTGCCGGCAGCAGCTGGGCAGGCAGTGGTGTGTGTGTGTGTGTGAGAGAGAGAGCAGCATCTGGGCACGGGCTGCACCCCCCCTGCGATGTATTTATTAAGGAAAGTGATGCTCACCGCAGCAAATGGCTCACTGGTTTGGGATGTTTAATCTTCCATTTGACCTTATCAAAAGCTTATTTGCACTGGGATTTGAAATTAAGTTTTCTTACATCATCTGCAGCAGATTTTACACTATATTAATTTCTCTTCAAGCAAAAGGAGCTTATGGTTGGAGCTCTCGGAGAAGGAGAGCGATTCCTGGGAACTTTGGGTCCCCTTTTCCCTTTTGAATGCACTCATGTTTGGAAATGCATTGCCCACAGCTCTGCATGCCGAAGGTCCTGGGTTTGGTCCTGGCATCTCCAGCCTAAAAGGATCTCTCTGCCACAAGAAGTCCTTTGGTTGGGAAAGGCCTGATCTGCCTGCAGCCCAGAAGAGAGAAGACCAGCCAGAACAGCAGGTGGACCCGGGCTGGATCAATGTTTTGCCTCCACAAAGGGAAGCTGGGACGGAGGGGCTGGGAAAGGCTTTGCTGAGGAAGCCCAACTGGGGGAAGGGCAAGATGGCCCGGGGGCAAGATCTGGAGATGGCAAGTGTGGGGGGGGGGGCAAAAGAACAGGCCGGCAGCCCACAGAGGGCTCAGGGGAAAGGAGTGAGGGGTCTGCCAAGGTCATGCTGCTGCACGAGGCTGGGCTCCTTGCCCATCCAGACAGCCAAGTCAACCCTGGACTCTGCACTGGCCAGAGGGAAGCGACATCGTGCTGCCAGTTCTCTTGAGGACTTACAAAAACACCTCACGGTGGAAGCTCCTTTGTGGGCATGTTTGTCTCTAGCCAGAGTTTTGAAGGTAAGGCCCAGAGGTGTAAGGAGGAGGCACCGAGGCGGGAGAGAATCCCTCGGCTGCCCCCGTGGCTCCCCCCTGCCCAGTAGGGGCACTCCTGGCTCCTTGGGACCCCACACCACTTAATTGCTCCCCAATGATCAGTGCCCCAAGGAATTGCTTGTGCTGATGAGTGGCCAGCGGGCCTCTTTGGGGTGGTGGTCTGCCTCTCCTTTGCAGAGGGCTCCAGGCACAGCTCTCTTGGGTGGGGGGCAGCCTCCGCCAGGTAGGGCCGCTCTGTGGTGAGGGGGAGCTCAGCTGCCGGGCTCCCCAGGAAGGAGCTGGCAGCAGATGTTGCAACGTGGGAGCCACCACAGGCCCGAGGAGAGCCAGGGGGAGAGTGTGGGAGACCCACTCGCGGGCCTTGGACTGCCTTGCTCCTTCCTTGCAGAGGCCAGAGAGGGGGATGGATGCAGCGGCAGCGAGCGCTCGCTCGGCATGGCTTCCCTCCATTATCTCTCCGCTCCGAGTGGGTTAGCAAATGTGTCGGAGGAGCAATATCATTTCCTGTCTCCTGTTGCCAGGCAACAGGCCCAGGTGAGCTCTTGAGCTGGATCAGGAGAGCCGGGATGGAGGAGGGCCGCTTCGGGATTACGCACACCCAGCCTCAGGCACGTCCCCCTCCCCGCCGTGTCCTGGGAGCCTCTTCCCAGGACTCCCTGCTCCCTGTGCCCAGTGGTGGCAGCTGCAAGGGGCTGGCTGGAGACTAGGCAGAGCGGCCCAGGCTCCCAGTCGGTGAGAAGGGGGCTGGCTGAAGTGCACAGGCCCCCAGCAGAGGCAGGAGCCAGCAGCACCCTGGGAGGAGCACCGGGGGGGGGGGGTGGCTCTTGGGCTGCAGCCACCACTGGGCTGCTTTCCTCTGGTGGCTCCCGTGAACGTCCGACCACTGAGCACCTCCCCCCCAGCTGCTTCTGAAGCTTGGCCAGCCCTCTCAGATGTCGTGCTTCGTGTCTCAAGTCTGGGCCACCCCCTCTTGCTTCTCTCGAAACCCACCTCTCCAGGGGGTCCAGCTGGTCTCCTCCCTTTCCTTACCCACCATCCCGACACCACGGGACTCAGCCTGCTGTGTGGTTGGAAGGGTGCTGAGCCTGCTCAGTCCGAAGGTCTGGGTTTCCTGGGTTCAGCCAGCTTTAAATATGGCCGGGTTACTCAGTGGCTCGAGTTGGCCTGCGCCCAGGAAGCTGGCAAAGGGTCCAGGGCATCCTTGCTGCCTGGTGAGGGGGAGCCGAGGCTGGGCTGGCAACTGCCTACCCCTTGTAGCCCCTGAGGCCAGAGTCCCAAAGCAGCACCATCCGTGGGGCTCTCTTGTGCCCGTCTGGGGGACCAAGGGGGGCTTCTTTTAAGCATCTCACAAAGGCCTCATCCTCTGCGAATGGTCTTGGGGAGAGATCGCCATTCAGCAGCAGGGCGCCTGCCTTCCATGCCCCACACTCTCCCAGGGGGTCCAGCCCACAGTGGCATCTCCAGGCACGGCTAGGAAAGACCCTTCTCCTCCACCTGTCATAGCTCAAGCTGCTCAAGCTTCTCTCCTCTCTCCCACCCCACCTGAGAGCTGTGCTGCCTGCAGGCTGGCCCTCCATCAGGTACAGCTGCACGGTTCCATGCAGCTCTACCTGGCAAATGCCAGCCTGCAGGCAGCGTGACTCTCAGGTGGGGTGGGAGAGAGAGGAGCAGCCTGAACTGCCTCCTTTGGCATCCTCCTGGCTCCTTCGGTTGAGCATTTTCCTTACCACCACCAGACAAATATGTGAAGGGAGTTAGGGTGGGAGGATGCTGGGTGTACCGTTGTCGGGGTTAAGTTGCATGACGTGATACGGAAGAGCTTGACTCAAGTCTGCCCTTTTGGGTGGCAGCCACATGTGCTGGGAAAGATGTAAGTAAAGTTAAACATGCCATCGAGTCGGTGTTGACTCCTGGAGCCCACAGAGCCCTGTGGTTGTCTTTGGTAGAATACAGGAGGGGTTGACCATGGCCTCCACCCACACAGTGTGAGATGATGCCTTTCAGCAACTTCCTATATCACTGCTGCCCGATATAGTACCAGTGGGTATTCGAACCGGCAACCTTCTGCTTGTTAGTCAAGCATTTCCCCGCTGCGCTGCTTAAGGTGGCTTGAAAACCTACTACAACAGTAAAATCACCCTTAAGGTGACTGGGAAAGATGGAACCCCACCCTAAAAATATACAGTGTAAAGGGGGCAGATGCATTTAGGAACTGACACAGAGGTGGTGCACTCATCGTCCAAATTGGCTGCCCAGTGGACTTGGGCCTGGGGTGTGCTCTCTGGGGTGTGCACCTTGACCACATAGGAAGCTTCCGTTCCTTGCCATGAGTCAGATCTTTGGTCCATCTAGCCTGGTATTGTCCTCATTATCCCTCCAGACCAGGGTTCAGACCAGGGTCTTCCATCCTTTCCCAGCCCTTCCAGGAGATGCAGCCAGGGGTTGACCTTAGGACCTTCCACATACGAAGCATGTGCTCTAGCAAGATGAGGGTCCTGTCTCTTGGGGCAGGGGGTCCTCAAACGTGGGATGATAGGAGTTGCAATCCAACAACATCTGGGGTCCCAAGCTTGAGAATCGCTGCCCTTTGGGATTCAGGCTCCACACAGATGTTGGCAACCTATCCGGTTTTTGAAACAGGTAAGTTTGTACTTACAGTCATTGGAAGCATTAATACAATCAATTACGGTCTTTGACCAGCATAAGGCAAGAAAACAGAACATTGGCAACTATTGAAGGCCATTAAAATCGAGGGGGTTTAAACAGTAAGGAAGCGATACAACTGCTAAGTGGTTAGAACCTATAAGGTTTATAAAGACAGTCAGGCATAGATGCGGCTCCATTTACACACACTGGTTCGCATCCTGGTTTTGGACTGGGGTTCCAGCTGGTTGCTTGCCTTTGCTCGTCCTCTTCTGTGGTTGAACTCAGCGCTTGGCAGACTTTAAGGACGGCATGGCCTGATGCGCAGTTGCTGTTTCTGCGAAGGAAGTTCTGTTGCTTAGTGGCCAGAAGGGAGGCTGATTTCTAACCTGAGACGGATTTCAAAGCAGAGTCAAAATCGTGTTTTCTGCTAGATTTTCTCCAAAGTGGTTCCCACCCTGGATCTCAGTGGACAGGAGGAGAGATAAATGCAATGGCCTCCCTCAGGGAAAGAAGCGTGCGGCTGCATTCCTCTGGCATGCTAAGTAGAGCCCCCTCCCCGCCGCTGCCCCCACTTTGGCTGGTGAGATGCTGTCACTTAGGAAGCTGATGTGCTAAGGAGGCCGACCTGGAGACTTTGCACCTGCAGGGGACAGCACAGCTGCTGCTGGCACCACCATGCTGGGAGCGTCTTCTCCTCCTGCTCGCTGCCTGCGATCGATTCGGTGGTGCCGCCAAGGGAGGCGAAGCGCGGTCAGCCCGGCTCATTATTGGCAAAATTGCTGTCAATGCAAATCTCCAGGTGCCTCCTGGAAAAGAGGCTTTGAGAGCGTTACCCTGATTGGGGTCACTGTGGGGCTGCTCTTCTGCTGCCTCCCCACGCTATAGTCGGCCCCGCCCCACGCCTGGGACTTAATCACCTGTTTCCTTTTCTCTTCCAGAGAGTTCAGCGGCTGCCTCTTCAAGGGCCCTCTCTCTCCTCCTCCAATCACTTGAGCACATGCGGCAGGTAGGGTGAGTTTCAGATGCAGAACCAAAGACCCCAGCTGGGGGCTTTCGGAGATGGCAGGCCGGCCCCATCCTGCGGCTCAGAGGAATGGGTGAACAGCACTCTCTCCCTTGAGGGGGTCACGCATCTAGGCCCTGTGCAAGGCCTCACTTTCCTCCCAGAGCTCTACAGAAGCGAGAGTTTTTCCTGCGGCTGATTCCCCATCCATCTGGTAGGGAAATCCCGCTGGTGGATTTCGGAGCCAGGGATCGTGTCCAGCACTAGAGAGGCCTGCCGAGGAAGGCGGGTGAGGATTGCACAGCCCAAAGCTGCAATCAGTGGCGACCTCAATTAGCCACTGCAGACTGAGCCCAATTAAAGTGTCAATCATGCAGAAGGAGTGCAAGGGTCCACTGCTAGGGCGGTGTGGCAGTGAGCTCAGAGCGGAGGAACTTCCTTCCTCCAGAAATACAGAGCAGTTGATGATGCCCCCCCCCCCCGCCCCCGGCCTGGCTGCCTTGTTGACTCCTGGGCACGTGGTTCATGGCCCTTGGCCTACCAACGCTTTCCCCCAAACCCAGAAGCAGAATGGCTGCCAGTCCAGCTGAGGTAGAAACACCTGGCTTGCTCTCACCAGCACCTCAGTGGCTGTTTTCTGCACAGTTTCCAGGCTGTCTTCAAAGGCAGCCCCACAGAGAGAGCATTGCAGCAGTCAAGCCTGGATGTAACGGAAGCAAGTCCACTGAAACCAGCTGCCTCCTATCCAGGCAGGGCGGCTGCAATTGGCCTACCAGCCAAAGCTGGGCAAAAGCATTGGGAAGCACCACGTTGCCATTGTGTCATTTCTGGGTCTTGCTGGAGGTTGCCTTGGGCGGCCTATGGTGAGAAATCTATCAAAATGGATGCCACAGAGGATGCTGAAGCTCCGCTCTTGTGGGGAGATGCACTGTCTCCTCCTCCCTGAGACTTGGAGGCGCCTCTCAGCCAGGCTGCCTACAGGCTTGTTCGGAGGCTGCACAAGAGCCTCCCGTCAGTCTTAAGGAGGACACTGTAGAACCGGAGAAGGTGCCGAAGAAGAGGGCAACCCAGAGGACCAGGGGCCTGGAGCCCCTTCCTGATGAGGCAAGGCTACAACACCTGCGGCTTTTCAGTTTGGAAAAGTGGCAACTAGGGGGAGACATGATGATAGAGGTGTATAAAATCATGCATGGAGTGGTGGAGAGAGTGGACAGAGAGACATTTTCCTCCCTCTCACATAGCACTAGAACCAGGGGTCATCCCATGAAACCAATGGCCAAGAAATGTAGGACCGATAAACTGAAGTACTTTTTCATACAGTGCATAATTAACCTATGGAATTATCTGCCATGGGATGTAGTGATGGCTACTAACTTGGATGGCTTTAAAAGCTGCATAGACCAAGTCATGGAGGACAGGTCTCCTCTCAATGGCTTCTAGTCTGAGGACTGTAGGCCACCTCCAGCCTCAGAGGCATGATGCCTCTCAATGCCAGTTGCAGGGGAGTTAGAGTAGGAGAGAGGGAATGCCTTCATCTCTTGCCTGTGGGGTCCCCAGAGGCATCTGGTGGGCCACTGTGTGGAACAGGATGCTGGACTAGACAGGCTCCTTGGGCCTCATCCAGCAGCAAGGCTTTTCTGCTGTTCTTGAGCCCATCCATCCTGGAAGACTGTGCCCCACCTCTGCTAATCAGTGGGAGGGGAGGTGCCGTTCTGCTTCCACACGCCCATCACTAACATGTCTTTGGGCTCCTCCATTGTGGGAGAGCTGGTCTTGCAGCAGCATGCGTGAACTGTCCCCTTTGCTAAGTAGGCTCCACCCTAGTTTGCATTTGAGCAGGAGACTACATGTGAGCACACTAAGAGATTCCCCTTAGGGGGAGGGGGCCGCTCTGGGAAGAGCACTGCTGCAAGGTCCGAAGTTTCCTCCCTGGCAGGTGGGGCTGAGAGAGACTCCTGCCTGCAACCTTGAGAAGCCACTGCCAGTCTGTGTAGACCAGGGGTGCTCAACGTTGGCTGGCCCTCCTGCAGTTGTTGGCCTACGACTTCCATAATCCCTGGCTATTGGCCACTTTGGCTGCTGGGGATTATAGCCCGCAGGCAGCTGGAGGGCCTAAACTGAGCATGCCTGGGCACTTCCCAGATTACACACTACAACAGCGGTAAAATGCTTTGGCTTGGCAGGATCGTATTGAAACGTAAAGAAAAGGGCCAGCTGTTTGTTGCCAAAAGCCACCAGCAGGGGGAGCAGTCTTTTCTAGTTTGTGAAAACCTACTAAAGGTAAAGTGTGCAGTCAAGTTGATTTCGACTCCTGGCCCCCACAGAGCCCTGTGGTTGTCTTTGGTAGAGTACAAGAGGGGTTGACCATTGCCTCCTCCCACGCAGTCTGAGATGATGCCTTTCAGCATCTTCCTATATTGCTGCTGCCCGATGTAGTACCAGCGGGGATTTGAACTGGCAACCTTCTGATTGTTAGTCAAGAATTTCCCCGTTGTGCCATTAGGTGGCTTGAAAACCTACTACAACGGGAAAATACAGCTACTTTTTCATGATGCACATGCATTGTTGTAGCACTATAATGCAAAGATAAAATCCAAAGTAAGGCATCGGAAATGTGAACGGCACTTTGTTGTCAGTGCAGGGACTGCGGTGTCACAACACAAGAAGTACGGAAGCACGCTCAGGAGATCTGTAGTGACACGGTTGTAGAGTTTAGTCTGGAAAGCTCCCTGGTGTAGACAGTACTGAGCTGGATGGACCAGGGGTCTGACTCAGGAGAAGGCGGCTTCCTAGGTCGCTGGGTGGTCCCTAAACAACGGAGGCCTCTTTTCCGATGCGGTGTGCCAGACAGGCAGCGGGGCATGAGCAGAGGCAGCGTGTGGGGCAGTGCCGGGGAGGGAAACGTTTTCGCTCCTGGCTGTCTAGGAAGCGAAGGCAAATGAAGCCTGCTGATTTATTTCGGCAGATGCTTCATTTGGGTGATGTATTTCAAAGGGGTTAATTAGAATGCTATTAATATTTATGGGCCTTGTGTGGATGCCGATAGTCACCCCTGGAAAGGATTAGGCCTTCTCTCTCACTGGGCATGTCGGTGAGCGGGGTGGTGGTGGTAAGAAGAAGGGGGCCCATTCAGTCGTGCAGCATGGGGGGCCCCCAATCCAGACTGCTGCAGCAGCAATCAAGAGAGTCAGCCCGCGGGGGGTGGGGGCACCCAACTCAACCCGCTTTGCGCTGGGACTAGGCTTGTCACGCGTGCCTGAGAACTAATCATCCAGATCACCAATGTGGCGGCACGGGCAGGCCCTTGAGTCCTCTTCAGAGGTTATACGAAGGCAGAGCATCCGAAGGGGGGGCGGAGGTCCTGCCCGGGCCCCCTCAGCCCTCCCTGCCAGCACCCTGCTCACGGTTCTCCGCATGCACGATGGTGGGAAGTCCCGTGGTCGGGGATGCAGCAGGTGCCTCTTTCTCTCATCCTGCTCCGCCTCTGGTGTGAAGGAGAGCTGTGCATCATGCAGGCTGGCCATTCATCAACCTGACGATAGGGACATGCCCGAACCGAGGCCCGTGCCCTGGTGGTTTGGCGCTGCAGGGAGGGGAGAGGCAAGCGAGGTCTTTGAGGCCCTTCCCTGCTCTCTGCCGCAGCATGCCGCTTCCTGCTGTGACGGCGCCGCCCCCAAGAACCCACGCAGGGCGCCTATGCCCGTGCATGGGCAGATGTGCATGCTGCCACGCTGTGCACATCCCTACCTGAAGAATGGCCAGCAGCCTGCAGATAGCAAGGCAGGCAGCCTGCCTTCAGGGCAGGGTGGGATGGTAGACGCAGGTCCCAGTTGGGCTTCCAGGAAACAGAGGCCACTAGCTAATTAGGACGGGCCGCTGTTGCCTGGAGGACACAAGGGGTGTGTGGGAACCCGATGCCTGGCTCTGTGGCCCCGGCAAGGGCAGAAGATCAACCTACGGCTGGATAGAGCAGGCCTGGCCAATCCAGAGTCTCCATGCTGTCAGCCAATGGCAGCAGATGATGTTACCCTGCCCAGCTCCTCCTGTGCCTGCAGAGGGCCCTGCTGATGCCCGTGGCCCAGAGGTGGCCTCCCAGCCAAGGGTCAGCCCCTTTTGGTGTGGGACTTCATGGCCTCCCTCGGGGGGGGGGGGTGAGCTGCCTGTGCCCATTGGGTCAGCTTTCCTTGCAGGTCCTGCAGATGTGCTCCCTCCAGACGGGAGTGGCAGCCACGCAGAGGCCCCCGCGGACCTGCCCACGACGCACCCCTGGGGAGCGCTCCACTGTCCGAGGGCGCCCTGCCCCGCGCAGCAATGCTGGCTCCTCCGCAGGGCCTCGTTAATGCTCTGACCATCCATAACGAGCTCCCTTCACGCGCCTGCTGACCTCACGCTGGAGCAAAGTTCACATCCATTTTCCTTCCCCTCATTTGTCTGTAAACCACGAAGAAAAATCGCCTCTGCCCGCCCGCATCAGGCAGCCACTTTGATGTATGGCTGTAATAAAAAGCCCATTTCCAGCGGCCTGCTGCCGGGGCCGAGGCGCCGAGCGCGGCAGCTGGCGGGATGCTACCCTGCTGGGCCGGGGGGAGGCCGACGAGGACGGGTGGGGGGGGGGAGCTGCAGAGGCATGGAGGGTGGGTGAGGCTGGTCCCAGCATCCCGTCCCCCCCAGGAGCTCGACTGTCCGCAAGCCCCAAGAGGCCTCCGGGCAAGCCGGCTCGTAGGTGCCATCATGGGCCTCCCGGTCCCCCTGAAGCCAGAGAGCTGCGCCGGGGTCGGGGTGGGGGGCTGAATGCGGTTTCAGGAGTTGCTTCCGCCCCTGCCTCTTGCTTGAAGCCCAGGAGCGGCTGGAGCAGAATCCAGGGGGCACAGCCTGCCTGAAAGAGCGGAGAGCGACCCCTTACAAGCGGCCCGTTCCTGGGCGGAGAGTGACCCCTCTCTTCTTGTTCTAGGGTGGAGGAGGAGGAGGAGGAAGCTCATGGCTGCTTGAAGGCAGAAAGCAAATGCCCCCCCTCCTCCCTCATGACCCGGCAGGACTTCCCTCAAGGCCCCTCTTGGGAGAGCTGCTGAATTCAGTGGGGGGCGAGCAGGGATGGGGCCTCCAGCGAGGTCACTCCAGGGCAACAGGCAGCAGCAGCAGCAGCAGCTCCTAATGAACTGGGGGGGGGGGCAAAGGAGGCACAGCTGCCTCTGCTTCCTGGCAGCCCAGATGTGCCTGTTTCTCCTCTCCTGCCCCCGCAGTAAAGAGAGAGGCACGCTGCCTGCAGGCTGGCCATTCATCCGGTAGAGCTGTGCCCTTGGCCTGCACAGCTCTAACGGATGACTGGCCAGCCTGCAGGCAGCACAGCCCTCCTGATCACAGGGATGGGGCTGGACAGCAGCAGTAGGTGCAGTCAGGGGGGCTGCCAGGGAGAAGCATCGCCATCAGGGTGGGCCCAACTCCTGGGCAGGGGGGCACTTCCCAGCTCCACACTGCCTTCTGCTTGTGCCCCAGTCCCAGCCACCCCATCGCCCAAGCACACAGGTGCCCCCGGACGGTGTCGTCCGAACGCGGAGCTGCTTCTCGGGGGTGGGGGGGTGGGGCAGGGGGCTGCCCCTGATGCCCTGGAGGAGGAGGAGGAGGAGGAGGAGGAGGAGGCTGGGACTCCGAGGGGCTCCTTGGCCATGGCAGCCCATGGATGGGGTGGGGCAGGGGGCCCTCCTGTGCTCCGGCAGCAGCCGAGAGTCCTGCTGCAAAGGGCACTGGGGACTCCGGCCAAGCCAAGCCCAAGGGCATGGACTGGCCACCACACGCAGGACTCGAAAGGGCTCGCCCGCTGCCAAATCCCGAGTCCGTCCAGCTCAGGATGGTCTGCTCTGACTGGCAGCAGTGGCTCTCCAAGGCAGCAGGAGTCCTCGCTCGCCTGGCTTGGCAAGGGCAGGATTCATGCTCACGGCCACAAGACCAGCTCTCTGCCTGTCCTGGGAGTGGAACAGAGACCCAAGAGCGAGTCTAGTGCAGACCCTGCAACCCCTCCTCCTCCTGGAGAAGGTTCCAGGCTCAACCCCCTGGCAGCACCCCTGGGGAAGGGAGGTCCTCTTTGCTAAGCAGGGGCTGTCCTGGCCTGCACATGAATGGGAGACAGCATGCATGAGCACTGAAAGATACCCCACCCCCCCCCAGGGGATGGAGCTGCTCTGGGAAGAAGAGCATCTGCCTGCCTGCCTGCTTGCTTGCTTGCTTGCAGAAGGCTCCACGTTCCCTCCCTGGCAGCATTTCCAAAGAGGGCTGGGAGAGGCTCCTGCCTGCAGCCTTGGAGAAGCCGCTGCCGGTCAGTGCAGAAAACACTGCGGGAGGCAGACCAATGGACTGACCGGGTGTGGGGCAGCTTCCTTCCCGCGTTCCTTCAGGGCTGGACTCTGCTAGCAAGCTGCTTCCTGGCTCCTCACCCACCGCCCCGAGCAAAGATCTCATCATTCTGCCCTGCAAAGGGAACCTTGCCCCACGGAAGGACGCGGTCTCTCTCCACCTCCATCCATGCCCTGTCCAGGCCTCCCCTCGGGCTGCCCCACACCACTGGACCTTCCTTCCCTCAACACTCCAGGCAGGCAGCAAAGGAACTCCCGCCCCCCCCGCCCTGCCGCCAGGCTTCTTGAGCACCTCCATTGTGCAGGCGGCTGGCATTGGTTTGTGCGGGGGGGGGGGGGGGCTGCCTCGTGCCTGGGGGTCTCCTGCTGTGGGAGGCACAGTTATTGAGCCATCTTTCAAACGGCGGCGGGCGCAGCTGGAGGGCCTTGTGCAGTGTCTCTGAGCCAAGCGCTCTCTGGCGAAATACACCCAGCGGGAGAGCGGGGGCGGGCTGCTTCACTCCCCCCCCCCTGCAGGCAGCAGAGAGCATCCATTACGGTGATGTGTGGGACCGAGCGGCACAGCTGTGGGGCGGGGCGTGTGGGTGGGTCTGCTCCGCTCCCAATACCAGGTTCAAGCCAGGCTGGGAGAGGGAAGAGAGCTGTGCAGGTGGGGAGAGACAGACATCCTGCTGCTGCTGCTGGAGGAGGATTGGCAGTCACTGGAAGGAAGGAAGCCTGTAGTGGGAGGTGGGGGAGGGCGGGGGGGGGGAGGGAGCTTCCTTCTTTGTCTTTCAAGGAAGGCTTCCCGCTTGGGATGTCCAGAGGTCACAAAAGCCTCACCTGCCCAGAAGAAGCTGCCAGCCGGGCAGAATTCCGGGAGCGTGTCTTTGCAGACCTCGGCTCTGGACAGGCAGCGGCACCCGGCCTTTTCATGGCAGCCCAGAGCCCTGGGCAGGCCCTTGCCAGGCTGCCGTGAGGGGCCCTTCAGAGTCTCACGGCCTCCGGGGGAGTCCCTGCAAGGGACCGTGGCCAGCAGGCAGTAGGGCCTCCGCAGCAGCACCGCTAAGAAGTGTGTGTGTGGGGGGGGGGGCAGAGCCTGCATCCTTCTCCAGGGGCGTAGCTCTCATTGAGCAAACGGGTTCAAAGAACACAGGCCCCCAGCCCCTGAGGGCCCTCCAGCTCCACCCCTCCCTGTTTTCTTCATTATCTCCCTCACTCTGGGGGGCCGCCAGAGAGAGGGATGAACACGGGCCCCCTCTCCCCTAGCGACGCCCCTGTCCTTCTCGCAGTGTAGGTAGCTGCTGTTGGGTTCCCTGGCTGCCCAATCTCTGTGCTGGTGGTAAAGCTGTGCCTGTTGAATCTCCTCCTGTTGCCCTGGTATTAAAAGCACAGCCTCCCCGGCTGCAGGTCAAAGGAGGCAGCCAGGTCGCCCCTCCCAAGACAGTCCCAGGTGGTTATCTGGCTGGGGCAGCTCCAGGCTGAGTCAGAAAGCTTTGCAGTTCTTCCAGTTCTAGTGATGTGGCTGGACCATCTGCAGCTCAAGCAACTGTGGGGCACATTTGGGGCACATTTCCTGAGCTGGGCCACCCCATGCCATGCAAAGTCCACTAAGCACCTGAGCTTGGGGGCTGCAGAAAAAGACCTCTAAGAGACACCCACACCCCTCTCTCTCTGCCATAGGGACATAGGAAGCTGCCTTATACTGAGTCAGACCATTGGTCTATCTAGCTCAGTATTGTCTTCACAGACTGGCAGCGGCTTCTCCAAGGTTACAGTCTGGAGTCTCTCTCAGCCCTCTCTTGGACATGATGCCAGGGAAGGAACTCGGGACCTTCTTCACGCAAGCATGCAGGCGCTCTTCCCAGAGTGGCTCCATCCCCTAACTTCCAGTGCTCACATGTTGTCTCCCATTCAAATGCAAACCAGGGTGGAGCCTGCTTAGCAGAGGGAACAATTCATGCTTGCTGCCACAAGACCAACACACACTCCTGTTCTCTCTCAGTGGCCAGAGACAGTGCTTAAGCCTGAGCAGGCACCCTCTGAGACACGTTAGGCAGCCCCTCCACAGGTGCAGCAGATTTCCCCATCTGGGTTTACCAGAAGAAAGGCGCCCTTCATTAACAGCAACCGGTGCCTGCTATGTGTGGCACTACTGCCCTCTAGTGGACAGCGTCGCAAATTGCAGGCATGGACCTTGAACTTCAGCAGAATGGGATGCTTTGTTATTCCAGGTGATAATGCCTCATGGTCACAAAACAGCCTTTTGAGAACAAACTAGATGTGATGCAGAAGACCTGTGAGCACACCACCACCACCACCATGCTTTTTCTCTCTGATTAACTGAAATTCATTCAACTGAATAGTTGAATGAAGCAGTGAAATGGGGAACGGGGTACCTGAATTTTTGCCCACCTTCCTTTTTTCACCCTTTTTGGAAGATGCCTACTTATCTGCTTTTCCAACTGCAGGGAGGACATCCTAAGGGATCTTAGCATTTTTAGCAAACATCCAGGGGTGTGTGTGTGTGTGTGTGTGTGTGTGTGTGTGTGTGTGTGAAGCCCTCCTCCCCTCCATTGGTGGCGCTCTGATCCAGTTGGCTGGTCTTCTGCAGCTGCTGGGTCTTAGTCTTAAATGGCACCAGGAGATGCCACTTCTGCTGGGGCCCTTTGTGGAAGCAGCACCCGGCCCTGGGCACTAGGGATCCCTGGCTTGGTGGAAGGTCTCTCCCCACCCCGCTGTATGCCAAACATAAGGATCACTGGGCCGATCCCACAAGAAAAAGGACATGTGTGCCTCCCACTGGGAAGATAGTAAGTGGGGTTGCCAGATTTTTACCCAGGAAATGTGCAGGGCCATTTACCTTTAAAGACACCAAGACGGGGGGGGGGGGGGAGCTGCCACAGCTGTTCCTTTGCTAAGTAAGTAGGTGGCTCCACCCTGGTTTGCATATGATTGCAAGATGTGAGCATTGGGTGGGGCCACTCTGGGGAGAGCACCTGCTTGATTGCACGCAGAAGGTTCCAGGTTCCCTCCCGGGCAGCATCTCCAAGAACGGGCTCAGACTGTAGGGGCATAGCTAGGAGAGAAGGAGACCATGTTCACCCCTCTCTTTGGTGGCCCCCCAGAGTGAGAAAGATAGTGTAGAAAATAGGGATGGGTGGTCAGGGCCGGAGTGGGGGCACTGAGAGGGTGGGGGAAAGCATGTGGGGAGGGCACTGGGTTTTGAGCAGAATGGGTGCTGAAGGGTGGGACCATTAACTGCTGCTGAGTGCAGCGGCGCCCTGTGGGTGGGGCGCACCGGGAATGTGCCCTCCTGCCCTGTGGGCCAGTCCGAGCCTGTTGGTGGAGCTGGAGGGCCCTCAGGAGCTGCGGGCCAGAGTTCTTTGAACCCTTTCGCTCAATTATAGCTACACCCCTGGCTGAGAAAGACTCCTGCCTGCAAGCCTGGAGAAGCTGCTGCCAGTCTTAATACGAGGCGACACTGAGCCAGATGGACCAAGCCTCTGACTTGGTAGAAGGCTGCTGGCTTCCTATGTCCCTGCCTTTCCCTTCTCCTGCAGTCAGGCCAACTTGGGAGCCCTGCTCACCCTGAAGACAGGAGAGCTGGTAGACTAGAGTGGCATGGTGTGGCAGGGGTGGTGGTGGTGGTGGTGGTGAGGCAAGGCCAACCTCCGCTGCTGCTGCTTCATGTGGCCACCCGGCACGTTCTCAGCCAGGGCCAGCTCCTTGCAATGGCCGTCAGGTCTGGAAGCGCCCCTCCCTCCCAGCAAATCAGGCAAGGCCACGCCAAGGGCACTGGCATTGCCTAAAGCGGTGTTTTCAACATATGGCGTTCAATATTGAACACGGATGGTGCAAAGGAATGAGGAAGAACATACGAGGCCTCCTCTCAAATGTCCCCCTCTCCTCCATTTGGCACCAGCCGCCGCCTGCTCCCTTCTTGGGGGGGGGGAATTTAGGAGCCGCCCCTGCCATACTCTAGTCACAAACTACAGCCCTGTGTGGATGTCACGATGAATGACTGGAGTGGGATTGTGGGCGCTCCAAGCCTCCCGTTGACTTGTCTGCACAGAGCATGCCACTGTGCAACTGTATACCTGCTCTGTGTGTGTCGGGGGGGCTCTTCCCCTCCCTCCTTGCTCACGGCAAGGTCTGCTGCAAAGCACAGGGCGACAACAGCGAGCGATGCACCCAACAGCTGTGGAGAAAGAGCTCCATGCTGCCACCTGCTGGCTGAAGGGTCTGGGAATGATTTTCCCCTGACTCCGGTGTGGAGTTGCTCTTCTTTAGACCCAGGCCCATCCCTCTTGGGTGCCACCTCCGAAGTCAGGTGTCAGAGCCTGTACACTTCTTCCTCTGGTGGCACTGGCAGGGCATCTCCGGACTGACTGGGTAGTGGTAGGATCTGGAGGATGGCAGCCAGGATGCCTGTGCACTCTGGCTTTTCTGAGATGAGAATCCCCATCTGTCCCCCCCCCAACCCCCGGGCGCGCTACAGAGACTAAGGGTGAGTCCACACATCATCATCATCATCATCATCATCATCATCATCATCATCATCATCAATTTAATTTCTATTCCGCCCTGTGAACTGAACACAGTGTGTGGATGGATTGGGTTGGGGGAGATTCCAAGTAATGCATTGCTGAGGTACCAAGCACGAACGAATCACTCGATATCGGCTGATTCAGGTACAGATTGTTCTGTACCGGAAATGTTTCACACATCCCTATTAAAGAACCAGAGAAGGTGCTGAAGGGGGCAACCAAGATGATCAGAGATCTAGAGCACTTTCCTCATGAGGCAAAGCAACAACACCTGGGTCTTATTTATTTGGAAAAAAGATGGCTGAAGGGAGACATGATAGGTAAAGTAAAATTGTCCTGTTGAGTCAGTGTCGACTTCAGACCACAGAGCCTTGTGGTTGCCTTTGGTAGAATACAGGAGGGGTTTACCATTGCCTCACAGTATGAGATGATGCCTTTCAGCATCTTCCTACATTGCTGCTGCCCGATATAGGTGTTTCCCATAGTCTGGAAAACATATCAGAAGGGATGCAAAACAGCATCCTCTTGCTCGCTAGGCAAGTTTCTTCACCACTGCACCATTAGGTGGATTTTATGATAGACGTGATAGAGATCTATAAATTATGGACGGTGTGATGAGAGCAGATAGAAATTTTTCTCCTTCCCTCATAACATTAGAACCAGGGGTCATTCCATAAAAATGAATGCCAGGAAATGTATGACTGACAAAAGGAGTTACTTTCCCATACAACACATAATTAATCTATGGAATTCTCTGCTACAAGATGTGGTGACAGCCACCAGTCTGAGTGGCTTTAAAATGGGCTTAGATAAATTCATGGAGGACAGGTCTATCAAGGGCTACTAGTCTGATGACTATAAGCCAACTCCAGGCTCAGTGGCAAGATCGCAACTGTATAATAGGGATGTGTGAACCGGTTCGAATTCGAACCAGCCCGGTTCAACGGCTCGAATTCGAGCCAGAATGGCCAAAATGAGTCTTGCACTCTGGTAGGCTGTTGGCTGTTGCACTGTTGAGAGCTGGCACCCTGTTGGCCGGTGGGGGGTGGGACTGAGTGCAAAGGTGGGGGCTCCCAAAGGAGGGAGTTTCAAACCTATTTAAACCAAGCCTCTTGCCTGGAAACTTCTCTTTGGCTGCAGTTGTGGGATCATCATCTGAGACCCTTGCTTGCTCCTTTGCTGCTGGTGTCTGTGAGTCCCTGACTGTGTCCTATAATGTCACTGTGTCTCTGTGTGTTTACCACCTCCTTGTGCTGTGCTGTCTTTTGTCCATCTGCCCTGTGTCTGTCTAAAGTTACTTACTTTACTTTTTTCTCAACGTTTCCCAACTTTTCCTGTTGTTTTTCTTCTGTTGTCCTCCTTTCCTCACCCTCCATTTTTTCTCTCATTCTTCCTCCTTTATCATTTGGTTTCCCCTCCCCCACCCCCATCCATCTGCATTGCTTTCATTTATTGCTGTTATTATTTGTGCCTTGCCTTGTTTTTGTTCCACCTTTGATTTTCATTCAATTGGATTATTTATTGTTTCTGCTGCTGCTGTTAATTTATATATTTGCTGCTTTGGTTGCTTGAATTGTTAATTAATTTGAGTGCCATTGCCTGCTGCTCCTGCTGCCCCCCCCGTTCCTGCCCTCCCCCCTCCCATCCAGATTCCACCCCCCCACCCACGCTCCCTGCTGCTGTTGCTGCCTGCCTGAGTTGGGCTTTTTTTGTTCAAAGGATTTTATAGCCAATAATTGTTGCTATCTATTTTGGTTCTTCTATATTGGTTGTTGGTCTTTTTTGGTTCCTCCTGAGATTTCTGCCCGTCTCTGCATCTCTGGTTTGCTGCTTGCTTGCTCTCACATTGATTTTGATTGGGTTTCTTCTGTTGCTGATTGCATCCATCTGATTGCTCCCTTCCTTGTGCCCCTTGGGTCCTGCCCCCCACCCCACTCCACTCCTGCTGCCTCCCTGCTCCCACCCTCCCCCCTCCCATCCAGATTCTACACCCCCACCCACGCTCCCTGCTGCTGTTGCTGCCCGCCTGAGTTGGGCTTTTTTTTGTTTGCTGTTTGTTGCTGCCCCCTCCCCTTCCTCCCAACACCCCCCTGCCACATTGATACCCAAACCCCGCCCCACCCCCCTTGCTACATTGAAACCCCCCCCTTCTGGTCTCTTCTTGGGACCGCTGCTGCTGTCCCCATCTGAATCCCCCCTCCCTGCTACATCACACCTCCACCCACCCACCCCGTGCTGCGCTCTCTCTCGCTCTCTCTCTCTTTCTCCTCCATCCCTTTCCTTCTTCCCACAGCTGCAGCCACACAGTACCCTACCACCACCGACCTCACCTGGTCCTGCCATTGGTTTCTATTTTTTTCCCCCCTTAAAGTTTTTCAATTCATTTGTCTCTGCTTGGGGGTGATTTGAGCAACACAAATAGTGTTGTCTCCTCAGTAGTAGAATGGCCATACCTTATTTCCAAACGATTAATGACCCTAGGGTCAGGAGGTCACGATTACGTCAACAATGAAAGATAGCAATATAGCAATAGCACTTACATTTATATACCGCTCTATAGCCGAAGCTCTCTAAGCGGTTTACAATGATTTAGCATATTGCCCCCAACGTTCTGGGTACTCATTTTACCGACCTCGGAAGGATGGAAGGCTGAGTCAACCTTGAGCCCCTGGTCAGGATCGAACTTGCAACCTTCTGGTTACAGGGCGGCAGTTTTACCACTGCGCCACCAGGGGCTCCACCAGATAAGCATGTTTATGGCAGATACTGTTTTAAGGAGGTACAAGCAGACAGCTATAACTCTATATAAAATGCAGCTGTTTTGAAAGCTGTATTTCCTTTTGGAGAGAGGTAGAGCAGAATTCTGAAAAAGCACTATAATGTATACATACATATATTATATATATGTGTGTGTATATATATATATATATATATATATATATATATATATATATATAGGCGAATAGTACAGTTTTGATTATATTTATTTGTCCTTCAGTTTCTTTTGGATTAGCAAAATGCCCATAGCTTCTTCAGCTGCAGTCCCTTACCCCCACATTTCTCATTGTGTGTCTATGGCTGTACAGTATATGTATGCAGAATATGAATCTGAGAGTTCCAAGGTAAGTCTTCTGGATCATGGTTCAAGCATCTTCATTTGTTTAGGGTTTGATTCCCTTGTATCACCTATTGGCTAAGTCTACCTGTGCAAGTCTGTGGTAGACGGTGAGAACTGAGTGCCCATGTAACATTACTCACACTGATCAACAAGGTCACAGCCAAACTCATGTGCATAGGCCTCCTTGAGAAAGATTTGGAAGCATTAGGCACAGTCTGCTACAGAAGTGAATAGTTTCTTAAAATAGCTTTGTGCCACAATCCTGTATCAACATTCTCTTGACATCAGAATTGGCAGCATGGAACTTTTGTGAATTCAGTCTCTATGTAAAACTATATATTACTTTATTTTTATTTTTTATAATTAAATTTTGAATTTTCATTACAAAAAGACGCAGTACAAAATACAACCCCCCCCCGAAACAACACATTTCCTAGCATAGCAACATAGCCATACAAAAATTTCAACATTCATAATACTAGCTTCGTATAAACATTAAAATCCATATCAAGTTTTATCTTCCAGATACCCCAAAGTGGATCCCACTGAATTTAAAAAAAAGATGATCTTATTTGCCTCCCTTCTTCCTATCTTATGAATTCTGTTATTTTTATCCTTAATCACTTCATCTGTAACAAAGTAAATGGTACAACATAAATGTAAAATCATACACTTGGCAATCATTGGCTAAAGTGTTTGGAATAAACTCATATAAATCTGAACCACCTCCCAAACCCTTCTGCACCATTCAGTTACAGAGAGAGATTCATAGTCTTTCAAGAGTCTTGAAATTATCTTTTTAGCAGCAGTCAGGCCCTATTGTCAGAGTTCCCAGTTTACAGGGGATATTTACAACCATTCCATCAGAACAACTTATTTATTAATTATTTTATTTTATTTAACATATTTTTATACCACCCAAAACTTATGTCTCTGGGCACAAGAAGATAAAAACAAAGGTAAAACATTAGTAAAAACAAAAACAAGAAATTTAAAACACAACCATTTAATTTTTTTTTAAAAAAAACCAAACAATATTCCAAAAACAACATTAAAACAATCAAAACAATATCAGTTAAAAGCCTGGGTGAACAGATGTGTCTTGAAAGACTTTTTAAAAACCGTCAGAGATGGGGAGGCTCTTATTTCACCAGGGAGCGCATTCCAAAGCCGCGGGGCAGCAGTGGAGAAGGCACCATCCCTGAATACTTAGATGTTCTTTCAATTATTATGTTTGTTATTCTTTCTAAATTATCTAATACCGCCTTCCAAAATTTTACGAACCACAAGGCAATTCTATAACATATGGGAAATTTCTCCATTTAAATCTCCACACTGCTAACACCTCACAGAGCTTTTGTATACCTTATTAAGTTGTTTAGGTGTCATATACCATTGATACAATACTTTAAGAAAATTCTCTTTCATATTAATACAAATAGTTTTCATTGCTTGGCTATTGAAAATATTATGGGATGCTTTTTAATTGGGTAATGGGAGCACGTGAGAGGTGGCTGCTTATATAGGGTCAATTTTGGAGGGGCAGCACTGTTGGGAAGAAACAAAATGATTTCAAAAAGACCATATACTGTACATGAGAGTTACATATTATTACTGTTGTTTTCTAGATGTCATTGTGGTTTTGCACAATTCTTATCATTCCTGCTCCCTCTTGCACTGAGCCTGTTAGTACATTTGTACTACAGACCACCAGCTAGGGCATCAGCACATTTAATGTCAGCATGCCAGTCACCTGCAAAAGTATGACTGCTAGCAGCCAAAGCAGTTATCTAGAGAAATTCATTGTTACTGCTTGACTTGTCTGAGTCCCCATTTCTTAAGGGGCAAGTTCACACATGATATTCATTAGTGCCCCAAACCAACATCAAGTGATGACTTGCATACATGAAAGAGTTATCACAGCTCAAACACAACCATTTTTAGTTATAGCAATTCACACAAGGTCAAGTAATGGGCATCTAGTGATGCACGCGAACATGTGAATCAGCCACCAGGCAAGCCTTGAAGATAAATTCTTAAGAGTTTGAAAGTAACAATTCCAGCTGTTGTTGGCTTGTAGTCTTCCATTGTTTTAAAAATCAACCCCCCTCTCTCCCCAACAAAAAATAAATTACCAGAAGTGAAATTCACAGACAAGAAATACTTTAATTAAATATTGTGTAAAATGAACATTTTTTATACAGTTAAATATCTGAAAAAATGTACAGATAAAACAATCTTATTGTAGGGTCTTTAACAGTAAAATCTACCATTAAGTGCAGTTTTCCGTTTGGAGACAATGAAGCAATAAGTGTATTGAATAATTAATCTAAAACACACAGATTGCAATTATGAAGAAATTTGCAAACTTTCTAACATATGGAGGGGCAGAAACAGGGTGTGTGACCACTCTACAAACATGCCCCACCAGTTGGCATGAGTTTCATGGCTTTGAATCACTCCATGCTGCTTGTGTGGAAAAGAGTGGTGCTTGTAGTCCCACCAATGTAAATTCATTTTTGTTTACCTACTGTAACACAGAGCTTCAGAAGATGAGCTTTTTAGGGGACAAGCTTAGTGTATAAGACATGCTGATGGAACCAGTATCTTCAAAACACATTGAAATGCTACAAAAACTTTGTTTAAAGATTTTATTTAAACTGTTAAGAATCAACCGACTGCTTCATGAACAATTCCATTTTATTTCCTGATCTTCTCTCATATTTTCACATTTCTTCGTCCTGAAGAATAAGGAAAAAGCGATGCCTACTTTGTATAAAGTTTCTGATTACGTCTTGACTATGTATTGTCTAGTACTTGCTATGGATGTGTCGGAGGAAACTTTGTGGATGCACCATTTTGATTATCATGCAACACTGATGAAAACGCCTCCAAAACATTTTTCTGTACTCATTACTAGATTCACAATGGTGGTGTATCTCTATAATGTGATTTTTATTTTATATTTTATTTTATTTTATTTATTTATTTTGGTGGTATAAAAAGGGGGGGCCAAGGAGGTATGAGCCAACAAAACTGGGAGGAAAGGATGAATATACGATTTGGGATAATTTTGGGCGTTGGAGGGTGGGAGGGTTTTTCATTGCTTAACTTCATCTTAATGAAATGAAACTTTGTAACTTATTATAGTTAGAAATTGTAACTTTGATATTGAATTCTCTTGCCTTCAACAAGCACACTGACAGAGACAGAATGCTACAGTCTGTTGGTGATATATATTTCCACTGCTAGAGCTTCCTGTTAAGCAAGTGCGATCTGCAACATTCCCCCACCCCCCCAAGTTTGCTAGCACTATATAATGTTGCATTCTTAGGCTACTGTGAAGTCTATGTTTCTTGTACAGGAAAATTGCCCTTTTGACTTCTAGATCCTGCTTCCCTAATGTGTTTTGTAATTGGTTATAAAATTGTAGACTTTTGTGATTTTGCCAAAGTTGTAGCTAAATTTTTATACACTTGTCTTGATTCCCCCCCCACCCAGATCCACTTAAATATTTAGAAAAGTAAATTATATTCCTTAAAAAGATAAGGAATAAAATAGTCATACTTTGCAACACTTTCTTTCACATAAACACTTGCAATCACCAGGGGAATGTATTTTGTAATATATCAATTATAAATATTGTATTTATCTTTGAAATTTTGTATATTGCTTTTCATCATTTTTTCTTGTATGTATGTTTTTGGTCACTTGACTGGTATTGTGATGTTGTGAAAAGCATTAAGCCAAGAACAATTGCCGCTCGGCGTTGGGGGAGATTCCCGACATCCATGCTAGGATCTTTAGGAATTATATTATCTCTCCATACCATGCATAATTTTATAGACTTCTATCATGTCTCCTCTTAGTTGCCTCCCCCACCCCATTTCTAAACTAAAAAGCCCCAGAGGTTGTTCTAGGCTTGCCTTGCCTTGTAAGAAAGGTGCTCTAGGCCCCTAAGCCTTTTGGTTGCCCTCTCCCACAGCTTTTCCAATTCTAAAATACTAGCTGACCCGTGCGGCCGCCGCCGCCCTGCGGGGGCCAAGTGTGGCCGCCGCCGCCTCGCCTCCGCGGCCGGGCCCGGCCAGTCCCGCCGCCTCGCCTCCGCGGCCAGGCCAGGCTACCTCTCTCTCTCCTCCCGCCCCCGTCTCCGGCGGGGCAGAGTGCGGCCGCCGCCGCCAGCGGGCCTGGCCAGCCCCAGAGTGCCGCCATCAGGCCCGCTGCCTCGCCTCCGCGGCCGGGCCCGGCCCCGCCACCTCGCTGGGCCCCGCCGCCTTGCCCCGCCTTGCTGGGCCCGCCGCTCGCTGGGCCCCGCCACCACGGCCTGGCCCGCTGCCATCGCGCTGGGCCCGCCGCCTCGCCCCGGGGCCGCCACCACCTTGCTGGGCCCACCGCCTCGCTGGGCTCCGCTGCCGCGGCCCTGGGCCCGCCGCCTTGCCTCCACAGCCGCCCAGCAAGCAAATTCTCCTGGGTGTGCTGCCAGCCAATCAGGCGCCCCCTGCAGCCCAGCCAATCAGCTGGGCTGCCGGGACGCATTTCTCCTGGGCACACCCAGGAGAATTATATAGATAGATAGTTTTTGAGATATAGTGTCCAGAACTGTACATCGTACTCCCAGTGTGGTTGCACCATAGATTTGTATGAAAGTATTATGATACGTATAATACTTGTTATAAGTATTATCAGGGTGCTGATGACACCCAAATCTATTTCTCCTCCTCCTCCTCATCCTCATCATCATGAAATGGCATTCACTCCCTAAACGCCTGCTTAAAATTGAACTTCAGGGTAGAATTTCCCCAGTGTGCCTCAGTGTGCCTTGTATACATATGCATCTGCAAAACTGTGATAGTAAATAAATGCTTCAGGTCATATAGTTCCATGTTTCACTATTTCACTAAATTCACAAAACATACAAGGACATTCTTAGCATACTATTCTGACAGTCTACCACACTCTCTGAATAAACTGTGTCTTTTGAAACTCCTTTTATTCGAACTTGGAAACAAATCAGTTTATTCATGGATCGCTGTAGATTGTCAGCAGATGGCACTAGGAATACCACACAATCATCTCGTACATTGTGTGTATTTCTTGTTTTATTTAAGTTGATCTATATCACCAATGTAGAAAAAATCTGATTCATACATTATGGCTGAGTTCAGAGATGGCATGAAATCGGAGTTAAATGGGGATTGGTTGGAACTCCAGTAATAGAAAATCGAATAAATAAATAAAATAAATGTCTGAATTCGTGAAATCATGTTTTTGATTTGAGATGTTCAATTACTCACACATCAAGTGAGATCAGAATAAACCTTTATTTGCCTCTATAGAGATAAATGAAGTGCAACTCTCAGGAACAGATTTCCAAAAAGGGGAGCAGCCCTCTAATGGCATCTTTCCTAGCTTATATACAAGACAAAGATACAAAATCCACACCTCTGGCAAATCAAAGGCCAGGAAGATGGTCTGGTGATCCATTACAATAGGAAGCATCCACTTCCAAACAATAGTGACATTGCTTTACACTGCATAGAACCATTCTGAAGCCAGAATACCTCAAGGACACTTTGATGATTAAACTACATACAACTCTGCTTCTAGGGAACACAGAGAGGCCCCAACAGAAGTTTTACAACTGTTGCTACAAAGTGACATGATAGTGTAAAGCAAGCATAAGAAAGGCCTGCCATTCTGCAGCCAGAGGTTCCTTGCTTGCTGAGAGAATTGTGTCATAACACAGAGTTCTGACTGAGACAGCAGGCCCAACCAGGGGCGTAACTACTATTAGGCAAGGGGAGGCGGCTGCCTGGGGGGCCCCATGCCTCGAGGGGCCCCCCAGAGGCAAGTCACATGTGAAGTGTGTGTGTGTGCGTGTATCAGCGAGGGGCCCGTTTTAAAATTTTGTCTCTGGGCCCACTCCAGCCTCGTGACGCCCCTGGGCCCAACATGGTGGGGCTCATGTCACGCTATAGGAAAGATTATCTAGGGGTCTTCACAGATAACAGGTGAATGGTTTTTAAAAGGCACCAAACAGTTTTCAAACCAAGTTTGAATCTATTCTAATTGGTAAAATTTGAATAGATTTGCCCTTTCTGGGTGATTCAACTATACATACTGTATATGTATATATTAGAAATCCACAGATCAG
Organism: Hemicordylus capensis; assembly: GCF_027244095.1. Lineage (NCBI taxonomy): Eukaryota > Metazoa > Chordata > Lepidosauria > Squamata > Cordylidae > Hemicordylus > Hemicordylus capensis. Next base: position 2,609,355 of record NC_069660.1, on the reverse strand, counting down.
AGTCCTTTCCTTTTGAGTGTATGCAGGTTTAACCTATTTTTAACCTCTTCTTTTAGAGGGCGTTGTCTTAAATTTAGATTAGTCCTTTGGACCCCACCGAAATTCAGGGTCAGATTCAGGGTTGGGGTCAGTGTCAGGATCACGATCAGGGTTGGAGTCCAGACAATTGGGGAAAAGAATTTAAACCAACCACAGATATTCACTGTGAACCCAGAAGAAAAGTAGCACAACACCAGAAAGTCACAGGGGAACTGATGTAAGTTCAGAGAATCAAGGGGAATTAATGTAACATGAGAGAATTTCTCGAGAAACCTAAGAACTGGCTGGTGGCAGCTGCTTTGAGAGTGGAAATTGGGCTAAACAACATATATATATATATATATATATATATATATATATATATATATATATACGCACACACGGACATAAACTCGCTGCTTCATGGAACTCTGGAAAGCTCTGATTGTTTCTTCTAAAGAAGTCCGGCCCAAAGTGGACTGGCCAAGTTTGGGTTCAGATGCACTTTGAAGCTTTCCAATTTCAGTAAAATTGGACATTGTCCGAATTTACCAATCTGACTTTTCACAGGCCTACGGGACAGTGACGAAGGATCTTCCTCTATTCCCACCTCTCTCACCTTGGACTTACTATGACTGATCTTCTCAGGGCCGATCTCTCTGCCTTTCTTGCTCCCAGACAACCTTGAGTCTTTGCTTCATTCTCCATTAGCCATGCGGTCTCTCTCCCTCTCCCTTCCCTCTCTACTTTGCTCTATGAAGATGCAGGCCTTCTACCCAAATATGTATTTCCCACCAGAAACATTTGCTTATTTTTGAACCTTAATGCCTGTCTGAAGACTTTCTTTGCTGGGCTAATCTCCTCTTGCTCATGCTGGCCCTGGTACAAATTTGGGTGAATTAATTAACCTCTCCCCTTCAAGAGGAAATACATGCAGAGAAAGGAAGGGTACTAATGCATAGGCAAATCAGAGCTCCTAGAACTCCTGGGTCTGTGTGCCCTCCTGCTGAAGGCCTCTGGGGGCTGAAGCCTTCCATGATTTCACCAGCAATGAATGGCCCCTACTACCTGTTTAAGCTTTCCTTTGCAATGTAAGAGCTTAACGGGGTTTCTTAACCTTGGGCCCCCAGATGTTGTTACACTACAACTCCCATCATCCCCAGACATGACCTTTGTGGCTGAGGATGATGGGAGTTGTAGTCCAACAACATCTGGGGGCCCAAGGTTAAGAAACCCTGGGCTAGAATGTTCTTCCTTGCATCCTTTCCAGATGGGAGCAGTTACCCAGCTAAAACCTCTAGCCTTTGACCAACAGACTCGGTGCTATGGGTGCTGCCCTCTCTCCCCTTCCCACACAGTCCACCCCAGACCTACAGATGCAGCATTGCTCAGGGGCTCCAGGACTTGATCTCCTCCTATGGGGCCAGTGGGGGAAAGGAAGCTCCTGTCTGCAGCTCAAGAATGAAGACACAGAGCGAGGATGCAGGAAAAGTCAGCTCTTTATTCTGAAGAGGGAAGACGATTCCACCAGCCTCCCCAATGATGCAGACAGACTGGAGGCATGGGGCAAGAGGGGCTTAGTGGCATGTGGGCGTCCACTCCTGGGGCTGTCTGGCTGGATGGTGGGGCCGGACCTCGGGAATATTTAGCAACTCACTGTACAGTGGACATTTCTGCAGAAAGAAAAGAGAAGGAGTTACATCAGCAGCAGGAGATGCCGCTCTAGTCAAGGTGCTGAGATGCTCACCCCCTCCCTGCCTTTTCCAGGAGAGATCTGGAAGCTGGAGGCAGCAGGCATCTGCCAAGGACCCTGCGCTGCCCACAGGAGCTGTTTCCTGCATGTGTTCTTCCCGGGGAAGGATTTTTGAGCAGGTCCCCTCAATGACCACAGAAATCTCTCCGCTTTCACCTGACACCCGCACTGCAGTTGCTTTTGAAGCTTTAAAAAAAAAATTGGTGGGGAGGGCATGGTCAGCCCTCCCAGTTCCAGACTGAACTTTGGGACTTGCTTGTGACTGAAGCTTCACACCATTGGAGCTGCCCTCAGATCCTCTTTACGGTTTACATAGAGAAATAATAAATAAACAAATAAGGTGGCTCCCTGTCCCCAAAGGGCTCAAAATCTAAAAAGAAACATAAAGTAGACACCAGCAACAGTCACTGGAGGTACTGTGCTGGTGGGTGCATTGGGCCAGAGAGTCATTTCCATGACTCTCAACACAGAGCCTCAAGTTGAGGTTGAGGCTGCGGTCAGGAATGCTTTTTACCAGCTGCAATTGATCCAATAACTCTGGCAACCTCCAGCTGGCAACCTCCAGCGGGTCAGACTACTACAATGCGCTCTATGTAGGGCTGCCTTTGAACATCGTTTGGAAATATCAGTGAGTTCAAAATGCGGCAGCCAGATTGGTCTCTGGGGTATCCCAGAAAGACGACATTGTGCCTGCTCTTAAACAGTGGCACTAGATGCTGATATGTTTCTGGGCAAGGTAAAAAATGCTGGTTATTACCTTTAAAGCCCCGAATGGCTTAGGCCCGGGTTACCTCAGAGAACACCTTTCTCTACAAGATCCCCACCACTCATTATAATTATCAAGAGAGGTCAGTCTTCAGGTGCCACCAATTCATCTGGAAGCAATGTGGGATTAGGCCTTCTCATTCACCCTTGGGTTGTGGAATGTGCCCCCCGTGGATATGAGAGGAGTATCTTCCTTGGAGGCCTTCAGGAAAGCCTTAAAGACCCATCTTTTTAGCCTGGCTTTTAATGATATTGAGTTTTTATTTTAATTCTAATCTGGTTTACAGTTTTAAATTTTTTTAAATTTTTAATTATGTGTTTTTGATTTCAATGTAAACTGCCCGGAGCCAATTTAGGAAAGGTGGTATATATATCTAATAAATAAACAAAATAAATTTGCTAGTTGCAAATTTTGTTATCCTCTATGCAAGTTAGCAAACAGAGTGTGCATCACCCTGATGTTTGGCCTTCTGAAATCACATTTTTTTGTCACGCGTACAGCTAGTGTCAAAGTGTTGTTTCTGCCACTGCCCAGGTTTCTCCAGATCTGAATCATCATCCCAGGCCTAGGTATGAAGGGCTGGCAGAATTTCTAAGACAACCTTCACTTCTTACTTTTGTTTCCCCTCATATTTTTTTTAATAATTAAAAAAAGAATTGCATTCCTATTAAAACCAAAGAATTGCACTTGCTCTTTCACACATTGCCTTTTAGCCTATTTGTATCTTATATGAACACAAAAGTGTGACTGCATCAGATGTAGAACCTGGATTCTGCACCCAAACCATCGGTTTTGGGTCTCCTTCAAAGTGCTGCTTGCTCAAGACCTTTAAAGGTCTGGATGGCCTGTAGCCAGGAGTCTTGAAGGGTTGCCTTCTCCCACCTAGGCTCCCCTGCTCACGAAGAGAACCTTTGGAGAACCTCCTCTGTAGTCCCCACTCACAAGTGGAACTGCAACATGGAGGCTAGAGGTGTATGCATCACTGGATTTGCTAAAGCAGAAAGAAAAAAGCAGGGGGCCACCTAACATCCCCCAATCTCCGGCCTCATCCTGACTGGCCCCTCGCAGTGCCCCTGGTGAATGGGTGGGCGCTGGATTGCATGTGCATGGCTCCATCCCACTGGCCCTGCCCAGCTAAGGAAAGGAATGTGGGGGCAAGATCTCCCTGGCTCAGCTGACTTCCCACAGGCTGCCTTCCACTTTGTCTTGAAGGTGTTAGAACACAAGAACAGCCCTGCTGGATCAGGCCCAAGGCCCATCTAGTCCATCATCCTGTTTCACACAGTTGCGATTGCTGTCACAGCCACCACAGGGAAATGGGAGGGAGAAGCAAAAGGAGGGCTATAAGGGGAGCTCTGCAGGAGAAACCTTTGCTGGTGCCCAGGTCCCCCCAAAGAGCAACAGGGGAAGGGTGCTGTGGCTGGATTCTTCTCGGGTACTACCTGGGATCATGCATTTAAAGCCACAGCCAGCGAAGCAGCACTTCTGATTGAGGGGACAGTCGTCATCAACAGAGCAGTAGAAAAAACAATCAGGAAATGAGTCATTTGGGTAGCGACACACACCAGGGCGCTCTGAAATAAGAAGGAGCAAAGAGTGAGGTGTCCAAATGAGCCCTGTGCAGCAACCATGTCATGAAAGCAGTCGGGTCTCCAGCCAGACCTTTCCCCAGGGGAGTCTGGGGAGGGGGGTTCGATAGGGGCTTGCCGTCATAGAATCTGCTCCTTCCCCTCACCCAGTGCCAGGCTAGGTCCACTCCCCTTCCCTTCCCACCCACTCCTCAGGCTACCATACATCTTTGCTACACAATAAAGTGTCAAAAAGTGTCCATGGCAGAAAGAAATTTGACAAGGGGCCAGTATTTGTTTCTTGAACACAACATCCCCCTGCAAACCTTGTTATATCACCATGGCACCCTCCATTTTAAAAAGCAAAGACGTTCAATGAAAGAAAAGGCCTTTGGTTACATGGGTTGGTTATGGTTTGGCAGCTCCAAAGAGTGAGGAAATGTGACGACCCATGACATTTGTGCCATGAGGGCCTGAAATCTGATGTCCAGTCTGTGCTATTGTACTGGCCTACAGCATCCAAACCACAGGAACACCATTTGGCCAGGTCCTCCATGCGCCTATGCACTAGGGATGTGCAAAACATTTTGGGTACAGAATGAAATGTACCCAAATCTACTTGTTTCAAGTGATTTGTACACAAAACAAATCGCCCCTCTACAAGCCTGGCAAGATTCGGCTCCAAAACAAATTGCCCAAATTTTGGAGCTGAATGTTATGTTGTTTCGGACTTCCATTTTGTGGTAATCTCTGTGTAGTCTCCATTTTGTGCTTTGACATCATTTTGAATTTCCCGCCCTTCCAAGCTTCAGATCGGTGAACAAAAGCATGGGCTGATCAGCTGATGTTTCCCTCCTGGTTCCAGATTGGTTCTTTTGGCTCTGGCCACTGCTGACTGACCCCACATTGGCCAGGGGTAGGGTTGAAGAAGGGGCAAGGGTGGGGAGGAGTTCAAAGAAGGATTTTCAATTAGATTTAAAGCAGCAGCAGCCACCATTCTACATTTCTGCCTTGTGGGAGAAGAGAGAGAAATTTGTTTTGCTTTGCTTTGCTTTGCCTTGCCTTGCCTATTGCCTTCTGCCTTGCCAGCCTGAACCCAACCTGCCTTTTCACCCAGCCTGTCTGCCCCTGCTGTGTGCCAGCTTGGAATGGATTCTCTGCTGCATTGCTTTTTTCTTCCTGCTGCTGATTCAAGAAAAGAACATTCTTTTTTCTCCCCCTTCTTGCTGCTGAGAGAATCACTGCCTGCCTGTGCCTGCTGTATATGCCAGTCCACCTGGCCAGCCACCCCTCTTCCCCATATTTTCCAGGCTTTTGCCCCGGCCCAAGACTGAAGAAGGGGAAGGACTTAAGATTGAAGAAGATAGAGTAGACTCAGAGACCAGACCACAGAAGTGGACAACTGGATGCATGATGTGCGTGAAGCCCTAGACTGAGTGAGTACGCACATCAAACAAACACACACCCACCCCTCTGGAACTGTGTATTCTTGGGGTTTTTTCCCTGTTTGGAGGGAAGTTTTGGGTTGCAATTGAATTTAAAAATTTGTGAAGCTATTCTCACGACCAGCAAAAGCAAGGCTTGAGGTCTGAAGGCGGGGTTAGCACTACCATGTGAAACCTCAGCAAGCTCTCAAACAGGGCTCTGTCAAAATAGGGTCACCCAGTTCCCAGCCCCTCCTCTAAAACCAGGTTCAGCAAGCAGGGGAGTTTGCCTACTCCCTCCCAGTGCTCGTGTGGAGCCACAGGACGCTGTGGGACGCTGCTTGAGGCTCCCTCCCCGGGGATACCATAGAGCCTGGATAACAGAGTGGGCTGCAAAGCAAGCAGAAGTTTGCTTGGGGAAAGCCTGTCCAGCAAACAGCCCTGAGCTTCCTTAAAGTGGCAGGCACCTTGCAAATGAGCCCAAGGGAAAATATGAACACAGGAAACTGCCTTCCACTGTGTCAGACCATTGGTCCATCCAGCTTAGTACTGTCTACTCTACACAGACTGGCAGTGGCTTCCCGAGGCTCTCAGGCAGGATCCCACTCAGTCCAACCTGGAGATGCCAGGCAGGGAGTTCACCTTTAGCATCGCACCCTGCAATGCTCTCTTTAGCCACCCCTGCAATGCTCTCGCTTGCTCTCACCACCCCGCAATGCTCTTTCTCTCTCTCGCTGCCCCCTACAACACTCTTGCTCACTCTCACCGCCCCTGCAACGCACTTGCTCGCTCTTGCCGCCCCCGCAATGCTCTCGCTCGCTCTCGCCACCCCCCACAATGCTCTCGCCCACTCTCTATGCCCCTGCAACTCTCTTGCCCACTCTCTCCACCCACCACAACTCTCTCACTTGCTCTTGCTGCCCCCACAACTCTCTCGCCCGCTCTTTCCCCTTGCAATTTTCTCGCATGTGCTCTCTGTCCTCCGTCTTTCTATCTCTGTCTTGCAGTCCTTGCTTCCCCCTGCCACTGCCAGGGACAGTCACCTGCTTGCCTGACAGCCTCCGAGCTCCCTGCCACTTCATGGCGCAGCTCAACAAACCGTCTGCCACCCGCAGCCCCCAGAGGCAACTGTCCAGCTCCCGAAGCTACCCCCAGCCTCTGAGCTCCCTGCTGCTTCACAGCGCCCCCGATCCAACTGTCAAACTGCTTTCCAGCTGCCCTGCAGGGCTCATGGCCTGTCTTGAAGAATTAATAATATAGAATATCCCACTCTTCCTCCAAGGAGCCCAGAGCAGTGTACTACATACTCAAGTTCCTCCTCACAACAACCCTGTGAAGTAGGTCAGGCTGAGAGTGACGTTACTGGCCCAGAGTCACCCAGCAAGTATCATGGCTGAATGGGGATTTTTGTGCTCCTTCCTGTCCCCTGCAAGTCACTGGACAAGAGCCGGAGTGTCCCTGCCCTTGCCTGCAGCTGCCCTTGTCCTTGCCTGCAGCGTGGTGTAGTGGTTAGGGTGCTGGACTAGGACTGGGGAGACCTGAGTTCAAATCCCCATTCAGCCATGAGACTTGCTGGGTGATTCTGGGCCAGTCACTTCTCTCTCAGCCTGACCTACTTCACAGGGTTGTTGTGAGGAGGAACTTGAGTATGTAATGCACCTCTCTGGGCTCCGCCGGTTAGTCCTTCCATCTGCTGCCTCAGAGCTCACCCCCCCCCCCACCGCTGACCGCCAAGGCAAGGGCAACAGCACCCTTGCCCTTTCCAGGTAGAAACTTCACAGGTGATGGGGCTGCTGCTCTCCCCTTCCTGGTGCCAGTGAGGGGTGGGGAGGGAGTGCATGCTTGTCCACTATGATAAGAAGCCTGCAGCAGGGTAGCAGCATCAAAGGAGAGAGCAGCTGCCATGGGGAGAACGGCTTCCATCAGCGGGGACCCACAAGTGCCCTCCTCCCAGAGGTAGCAGGGCGAGTGCCCACCTCCAGAGACTCCCAAAGGTTTGGCCCGCTATCACGCTCGCTTCCAGGCTGGGCCATGGCAGTGGCAACAGAACTGGCCCCTGCTGACCAGGGCCATTATGATTAGGGCCATTCTGAGGCTCTCCTTCCTGTGTGTGCTCCTGCCCCCACAGCTCACAGCTGCATGAGAGGGAGCCCTTCGCACCCTGCCAGGGGATGAGGAAATGTGCTTCATATGGGGAGCTAGTGGGGCCCTCGAACATGTGAGACTGTAGCATATGGCCAGTGGATTGGGTGGGTGAACAGATGTTCAGCATCACCCACTTGCTGTGAAGCCAAACTGCAGATCTTTGCAAGTATTCTAGCCACCATGTGTGTTTCATATTTCTTTCCTCTTTCTTTCACATTTCTTTCCTCTTACCTGTTTCTCCACAGACTCTCAAGCATTGCTTCTCATTGGAAAATAGGTTGCGATTGCCCTGGCAGCCGCCATAGAGAAACGTCTCACAAGTCTTGGTGGTTGAGTTGTAGTAATAGGCATACACACGACTGTGACATGGTCCATGGTCTGTAGGCAGCCTACAAAACTCTGTGGCCACAGGAGCAGGAGAGCGAAGCAGAAGCAGGTGAGATGGCTGACAAAGAGAAATGCTAAGCAGGTCACCTTTTCCTTATGGAAGATGTTTTGAAAAGACCCCGGGAAGTAACATAAGTACATAAGAAGAGCTCTGCTGGGTGAGGTCCAAGGCCTATCTAATCCAGCATCTTGTTTCCCTCAGTGGCCCACCAGATGCCTCTGAGGAGCCCACACAAAAGGGGTAAGGGCATGCCCTCTCTCCTGCTGTTGCTCCCCTGCAACTGGTTTTGAGAGGCCTCATGCCTCTGAGGCTGGAGGTGGCCCATAGACACTAGACTAGTAGCCACTGATAGTCCTGTCCTCCATTAATTTTTCTTAACCCTTTTGAAACCATCGAAGCCGGTGGCCATCACCACATCCCGTGAGAAAGAATTAAATAGATTGATTACGCACTGTGTGAAAAAGTCCTTCTTTTTGTTGGTCCAACATTTCCTGGCCTTCAGTTTCATAGGATAATACCTAGTTCTAGTGTTGTGAGAGAAGAAGAACAATTTCCCTTTGTCCACTTTCTATACTTTGTGTATAATTTTAGACACCTCCATCATGTCTCCCTGTAGTCGCCTCTCTTCCAAACTAAAAGCCCCGAATGCTGTATCCTCATAAGGAATGAGGATCCAGGCCCCTGATCATGTTGGTTGCCTTCTTTTGCACGTTTTCTAGTTCGAAAATGACCTTCTTAAGATACATTGACCAGAACTGTACGCAGTACTCCAGATCTGGCCACACCATAGACATGTATGAGGGTATTGAAGTACTAGCATCCTTATTTTCAATCCCCTTTCTAATTATCCCTAGCATGGAATCAGCCTTTTTCACTGCTGCCACACACTGAGTTGACACTTGCAACAAGCTGTCCACCACAACCCCAGGATCTCTCCCCTGGAGCTTTCCCACACAATGTCTCCAATTTGTGAGTCGGGCCTCCCTACCCCACCATCCTGTGGAGTTGTTCTATTTGATTTGCACTTTTCAGATCGCAACAGACTTTTACATGTCATTTCCTTTTACACTCTCAGCATTCAGGAAGCAGCCCCTCCCCTCTGCTCTCGTGTTTTCTTTTTGTGCAGGTTCAAACTGCATGCCTCCGTGTTTTCCTTCCAGCCAAAAGCATTGGCTTCCCAGAGGAGGTGGAACCCATGCCTGCCTTTTTCACAACACATGCGTGGTATGCTTAACAGCAGTTTGTTTGTTAAGCCTCTTTTTTAACCAGCAAAGTCCTTTAGCAAGCATACTAGCAAGCATATTGTCCCAAAAAGTCAACATCAGCATGCACCAGGCTTTTGTAACTCTAAATTTCAAAGAGCTTGCTTCCTGACAACCGATTTTTCCACTCTCCACATCTAAACAAGACAAATTCTATTTTGGTTTGAACAGCGTGCTTTCCTTTTGTCATATCAATGATTATTTGAAGACTCTACTTCAGTGCCTCTTCATGGCAGTTGCTCCTGTGCTATAGCCAGTATTCTCTGCCATGGAGACAGATGCAAAGAACTCATTCGGCTTTTTTGCATCCCTTGTTGTCTCCTTGCATTTCTTTTGCTGGAGTTTATGCCCCTTTCTGTTCTCTCCATTTGGGCAGGACTTCCATTTTCTGAAGGAAGTCTTCTTCCCTTTCATACCTTCACTGACTCTGCTTTTTAGCCATGCTGGCATCCTCATGAACTTGGTGGGACGTTTCTTCCTTCTTGGTATACATTCCAACTGAGCTTCTTTCTATTATTATAAGGGGCAGAGCCACCATTGGGCAAATGGGTTTAAAGAACCCGGGCTGCCTACAATCAGGGGCCGTGCCTTGCGGCCCCAACACCCCCCCAGTGTGTGCCTTTGAGGCAGGAAAAAAATTCTCCTGGCTGTGCTGCAAATGCAGCCCCAGCCCCAAACTAGCTCCCAAATGGGGCCACGCAGCCCCTTCAGGAGTTAAATGGCCGGCGCTGCAAATGCAGCTCTTGCTGGATTCTAACTCCCAAACAGAGCCATGTGCCTCCGTTCGGGAGCCAGACCACTCCTCCCACATCTGATGTCAGATGTGGGAGGCAGTGTGAGCAGGGCTGCCGCCCCAACCGGACACAGACCACTGGACGTCTGGCTCCAAGCCTGATTATTATGGTCTGAAATAAGTTTCAAGCCTGCTGGAGAGATTTGACCCTCCTGGCTTTCCCTTTCAACATCCTTTTTACCAATACCAACATTTTTGAGGTTTCCTCTTCTGAAATCCAATGTGCCTGTGTTGGACTTCCTTGGCAATACTCCACTCCCATATAAACTGAATTGGATTACCCTATGGTCACTGTTCCCCAAATGGTTCTACAACTCTGACATCTCATACCAAGTCCTGAACAACACTCAGTCCAGGGGTCACCTTCTCTCTGATTGGTTTCATGACCAACAGTTCTAGGGCACAGTCATTCCGTGTGTCTAATAAAATAGCCTCTTTGTCATTAGCTGACTGTAAATTCACCCAGTTGTTTACCCAGTATTTGAAATCATCCATTAGTGGATGGTATTTTTGAAGTATTTGAAGTATCCATCCTCTCTGACACCTCTCTAATTTGCTTCTCCAACTCCAGGTCTCCCTCAGCATTTTGATCCAGAGGCCGATAGCACATCCCTAGTAACACATTTCCTTTCAGTCCTTGTTTTGTCACCCATAATGTTCTGTGGAGGACCAGTCCTCCTAGGTTTTCTCACTTGTTGGATTATGTTCTTTCTTTAATATACAGTGCAACTCTAACCCCAATATTCCTCTACCTGTCCTTTCTGTTGGATGGTGTAATTTACCCGTGATGGGTTTTGTGATTAATTAGCAGAGCACTCAGGAAGCTACCCAGTCCAGTTACAGAGTAGAATGCAGAGTTTAGTTGTTGCAGCTATTTAGAGAAGACACATGGAGATTCTTGAAGATTCAAAACACTAAGTAGATTTATTAGTGAAGTGCACTGAGGATAGGAAAGACCTAATCCTATTTTTGGCCACATAATGCATGGGTAGGGAGAGAGAAAGATGTTTCCATCTGCTCTCTAAGAGGAAAGGAAGGGATTCTGACTCATCACAGGAAATGTCTGACGAATCATATGAGGGGCCAGAGAGAAAGATAGGAACAGCTAGGGAGACCCTTACTCACTATCTCTACTCCCAATGCCACTAGTGGTAATCGGGATAGTTGGTGCAAAAGGTCTACTATGCATTGGAACTCTATCAACAACATTTTCTGTAGAATTTGTATCCAAAAATAAGTGTGCACCGCTGGTTCTCCCCATTCCACCAGGTTTCTGTTATGCCCACTATGTCTACATTTTCATTAGTAACCAAACACTGAGGTCCACCCACCTTGGCTCGGAAGCTTCTGACATTGATATTAAAAACCTACATGCTGAGTCTCTTACCTGGCATTGACATGTGCTATCCCCCTTACTGTCATGTGACCATTTTGACCAGCTGTCATGTTTTTCCGTCTGCTCTATTCTTGGTTTTACTCTATCCCCTTCTTATTTCTCCAAAACTTTTGCACCCTTGCGCTTTAGGGCATTTTGCTTGCCAAATGAGATATCACCCAGTTCATGTCAGCAATCCCCCAGGCATCATTTTAAAAGCTACTCTGCAACTGTATATATTTTCAGTGACAGTATTCTACCAAGGACAACCACAGGGCTTTGTGGTCGCCAGGAGTCAACACCGGCTCGACAGCACACCTTACCTTTACCTTTAGTCTGGTTCTGTCTTGGTTCAAATGGAGCTCATCTTTTTCGTACAGGATTTGTTTCCTCCAAAATGTATCCCAGTGCCTAATAAATCTAAACTCCTCCTCTCAGCACCACCATCACATCTACACATTGAGGCCCCTCAGCTCTACCTGTCTCGCTGGCCCTGCATGTGTAACTGGTAGCACCTCAGAGAACGCTACCCTTGGAGTCCTGGACTTCAATATGCTACCAAGCAGCCTGAATTGGGCTGCAAGGACCTCCCAACTGCATTTCCCAACATCATTGGTGCCTACGTGCACCATGACAGCTGATTCCTCCCCAGTACAGCCTACCTAGACATGGTGTGACATCTGCAACCTTCGTACTATGCAGGCAAGTCACTACGCAGTCTTCACACAGTCCCAAACCTATCTCTATATGCCACTAACGATCAAATCACTCACTACTAGGAGCCCCACACCCCTTGGAGGACTATCCTCTGTGTGAGAAGATATGGGCACATCACTAAGGAAGGGGTCCCTTCTAGGGAATAATTCCCCTCTTCCTCAGACTGATTTCCTCCTTCCCTAAGACCTTCATTTCCCATGACCGCAGAGGAGCTGTCCACCTGGGAGTGAGATGCTCCCTTCACATCCCTGAGGATCTCACCCACAGAGCTCTTTGCCTCCCTAAGCTTCTCCAGGTCAGCCACCTGGGCTTCAAGGGATCAGACTAGTTCCCTGAGAGCCAGGAGATCTTTTTACCAAGTACACACCCATGACTTCTCCCTCTCAGGCAGATAGCCCACCACTTGCCTGAGGGCTTCTCAGAGCCATCTGGTGGGCCATTGTGTGAAACAGGATGCTGGACTAGATATTATGGATGTGCACAAATCAGTTTTTGCAATTCAATATGAATTTTTCAATTTTTGCAGCCAGATTTGATTCATACTTGAATCTGATCAGATTTGATTTGAGTTGGAATGGATTAGGTTCATATTCGAATTGATTCAACCCACTTTTAAAGGAAAAGGGGGGACCACATCGGGGTGTTGGGTAGGGCCCCATTGGTGCCACTTACCACTGAGACTTCAAGATGGTGGGACAATCTGTGTTTTGTTTTTTTTTTTTCGTTTTTGATGATTTTGGTAGTCCTTGTAGAAGTGGAGTTATGGAGCAAAATGTGTGATCAGTATTTTTGAATTATTTGACTCTTTGGTGTGTAATGAGTCTAAACAATTCAAAAAGAGTGACTGCACATTTTGCTCCATAACTACACTTCTACAAGGGCTAGAGCTTAGTTATAAAAAAAGAAGTGAGAGCTGGGAATCAGGGGGAAGAAATAAGGGAAATAAAATCTCAAATCAATTTTAATCAACTCTGGAGAGATTTGTTTGGAGGTCAAATGATCAATCAAATTGACCTGATTGAAGATGAATCAATTGGACCTCATATCACTTGCCACATTCCTACTAGATATAGCAATAGCAATAGCAATAGCAATAGCAATAGCAATAGCACTTACATTTATATACTGCTCTATAGCTGGAAGCTCTCTAAGCGGTTTACAATGATTTAGCATATTGCCCCCAACATTCTGGGTACTCATTTTACCGACCTCAGAAGGATGGAAGGCTGAGTCAACCTTAAGCCCCTGGTCAGGATCAAACTTGTAACCTTCCAGTTACAGGGCGGCAGTTTTACCACTGCGCCACCAGGGGCTCTGGTGGTGCAGATATCCCTTTGGCCTCATATCCCTTCGGCCTCATTCAGCAGGGCTGCTGTTATGTTCTTACATTCTTATGACTCAGAGGAAGGCAGCTTTCTATGAGGGAGGCTAATGTTGCCTCTTTGTACAATGCCCGCATCGCTTTTTTGCAGGCTTATATGGATCTGCCAACTAATAGCACTTCAGCACACCATCTCCAAGCATTAAGGTCCTGGAACGTACCATGGGGGGGGGGCAGAATCTTGGACCCAGAACAAAAGTACCTCCTGCACATCAATTAACCTCCTCATACTGTGCAAGAATTGCAGGAAGGTTCAATAAGAGGAGAGATTGCTGGGGAAGTTGAGAGGACCTCTGGAAACAGATATTCTGACCTGGCTGTCTGTCTAGTGATGTGTTTAACACACATGGCAAGCAAGAGGGGGTGATCCAGGGGAGTGTGGTGGTGGTGGGGGGGGGGGGTAAGAGCCTCAATGACCTGGAGTCCACCGTCCGGACACAGATGACAGCTCAGCCCAGAGGGCAAGGATGAAGATCGTGAGGATGATATCACCAGACTTCATGGTTAGGCAGGTTTGAGACTCCAGCCCATACACAAGGTGCTTTATACTTCATCTCAAGGCACTGATGCAGCATTTCCTAATCATACAGCCACACCCAGAACATAAACACTTCAAAATACAAGAATAAACAAAGAATGGATCAGGTCCAAGTCCCATCCACTCAAGCATCCTAGTTCCCACAGTGCCCCACCAAATGCTTCTGGGAAGACCGCTAGCAAGAGATGAAGGCATGCCCCCTCTCCTCACAAGTGGTATTGAGAGATTCAAGACTAGTAGACATGGATTGACCCGTCCTCCATGAATTTGCCTAAGCCCCTTTAAAAGCCATCCAAGCTGGTGGCCATCACCACGACCCGTGACAGAGAATTCCATAGATTAATTATGTGCGGTGTAAAAAATTGCTTCCTTTTGTTGGTTCTAGTATCCCAACTTTAAGTTTCATGGGATGACCCCTGGTTCTAGTGTTGTGAGGAAGAAAAAATGCTCCCTCTCCACTCTCTCTACTCCCTGCATAATTTTGTACCCCTCTAGAATGTCTCCCCATAGTCTCCTCTTTTCCAAATTAAGAAGCCCCAGTTGCTGTAGCCTTGCCTCGTAAGGAAGGTGCTGTAGGCCCCTCATCATCTTGCTTGCCTTCTTTTCCAGTTCTCCAATGTCCTTCTTAAGATAATGGGCACCAGAATGGCACACAGTACTCCTAATGGGGCACGCAGTACTCCCACACAGACCATCAGGTAGAGATGTGCAGATGTGTACAAAGGCAAGAGAAGACTTTAATTTTCAGTCCCCTTCCTAATGATCCCTCACATGGAATTGACCTTTTTCACCTCTGCCGTGCACAGAGTGGACACTTGGAGAAAGACTGCTGATCTGCCCACAGCCACTTCCGGGGGCAGGAAGGAGGATGAGATAGAGCAAAGGCAGCCCTTTGCAGAGGATGTCAAAGAGAGGTTCTGGATGTTTTAAAAGTTCTTCTGCTTGCTCTCCCTGGAAAGATTTGGGTTCAAAAACTGCAGCCTTCTTTGGACACAAGAGCAAACCGTGGCTCTGTTTGCCTTCATCCCCCTCATGCATTCCCAGACAATCACATTCTGAAGTCCGGGAGCCGGCAAAGGGTAGAGGCCTGGATGTGTGAGCTTTCTCCCATCCTGGAAGGAAAGCCTGCCTTAGCCAATGGCCTGCAGCCCGCAGGAGGGGCTTCTTCCCTTGCTTCTGGTTAGGGTTGAAATACCACTCTGGATGAAACAGAGGAAGGAATGGACCGTCAGTTGGGAGACTGGAGCTCACTAGAAACCAAGGATTCATTTCCAAGTTTGAGGGCAAAATCAGAACCACGGTTGGGTTGGGGAACTGTGGTTATGATAATATGAACATTACGGTTGTGTGTGTGTGTGTGTGAACAGGAGGTGAGTTCACCACTGGTTTGGCATGATATCCAAAGGTTATCTGGATGAGAGTGTAGGATTCCTTTAGAAAAACTGGGGAGCGGGGGCTTTATTATTACCTCTATTAAGTGTATAGATACAATTATTTTGTGTTCCAGTACCTTTGGATGTGAGTTCTGCTCTTGGACTTCTTTAGAGAGTTCCTCAGTGTTTGGTAGATATGCTGTGATTTCACTTTCAATAAGAAGGCAGAATATTTATTTATTTATTTATTTATTTACCCACTTACTTATTTTTACATTAATATCCCGCTCTTCCTCCAAGGAGCCCAGAGGGGTGATTCCTATCCTTCAGCTGCCTACTTAGTTCGTGTTAGAAAAAACAAGTGGCCAATCGTGCTAGCAGCCCATTTCCCAGCTGCCTCCCTCTCAAAGCAGCAGGACTTATTCTCTCTCTGAACCCATCTGGGCAATACTTGGGGGTCCCCCAACACAGGGGTGCTGGGAGGACCTGCATGCTCACCGCATACGCTTGTCCTTATTTCACGTGGCAGCCTGGGCGGAGAAAGCATCCTCTGAACCAGCCCCCTATCACTTTCCTCCCTGGTGGTTCTTTAACCAGCCTCTCAGCACCTCTGGCTGGCTAGTGGCTGTGCAGGGAGGAACCTGATTCTGTCACCCTGTGCAGATATAGCAGTGCCTTGAGAAGGGGAAAGAAGTCCATGCAGTACAACAGCCACGGCTCCTCCGAACGAGGACCAGTAGTAGTAACGGGTAGGGCAGGGGCGCCAAGAGAGGTGCAACTACTTCGGGTTCCTGGCAGCCCAATTTCACCTGTTTATCCCAACCCTGCCCGCCCCACCCCATCTCTGTGTTAATGAGAGCCATGCTGCCTGCAGGCTGGCTGTTCACCAGGTAGAGATGTGCAGGCCCACACATGAATGACCAGCCTGCAGGCAGCATGGCTCCTGCACACGGGGTGGGAGAAACAGGAGCAATTGGGCTTCTGGGACGAGGGGAGCTGCACTTCTTGGGGTGCAGCTCCCCAGTTTGTTAAGATGAGCCACAGCTGAAGTGAAAATACCTGAAGGTATTCAAACAATCCCGATGACTTTTTTTCCTATCAGCCATCAGAGCAAAGAGTCACATGTAGGTCCTCAAAGAGTCTCATGGAACGCGGGATTGGTGGGTTGCAGCCCTCTGATCTAGGAGATGGGCCTCAGGTCTGGACATGGGGAAGGTGTGACACCCTTACGGAGCCCAAACGGCCCCTATGTTTCTTTCTCAACAGACAAACATGTCCAAAGATTCATGCCAGCTTTGGATCCCTTTTGCCTGAATAAGAAGAAGCCTAAGCTTAAAGAACATATGAGGAAGGGGCAATCGAGATTGGGGTAAGTCAATGCCCCCCACACACACACACATTTATCAGCAGAAGCAGTTTGGCCCTCAAGGTCACCATGGGAAACTTGGGGAAGACATTTCGTGCTCGTTGACCCCTTGAGGCAATGAGTGTTGGAAAGAATATGCTGGCGACTGAACAAGGTAATCTGTACATGCCTTTCTGGGTTCTTGGCAGTCAATGCCTCCGAATTGCCAAAAGCCTGATAGTTGCCATGTGGAGAACAGCTTGAACGATGCGCCTTCCCAGCAGCAGTGAAGAAGAAGGGCTCTTGAATGTGCCCCCTCTGTCTTGTGGCTGCAGTCCAGGGTGCAGAATGTCCCACGCCATTTCATAGCAGCAATGTGATTTGTGGGCACGTCTGCTCTATCATTGCCAGCTGCTCCAGGGAGGAGTGTTATTGCAAGACTAGCCGTGGACAGCAATGCCAGCTCCTTCTGGGAGGTAAGGGCAGGGGACGCTCCCTTCCTGGCACTGGTGACACTTGGTCAGCAGATGCTGGAAATGCCGGACCAAGTGAGAGATGGGCAGCAACCCTTCTGTCTCGGCCTCTGGTTTCAGTCTGTCCTTGACAGCCCATCTCTATGAAAGCCTCTTCTCCTTTCCAGATACTCACACGGATGCAGCTCCAAATTCATCTGGAGGGAGGGAGTGGGTTCAGTCTTTGGCTGAGAGCTTGATTCCAAGGATAGACCATAAACAAAATACAAAGAGAGCCAGCAAATATCTTGTTACTTGCAAGCTTCCCCCTTTCCCTGAGCAATGGGACATTCCAGAGGTGCCCTGCTACTTGGATTCTGGGGAGAGATCCCTGAAGGCTCGTGATGTCATTGTAGGGCAGCCAAATGGCCCATGAAGATGCATCTTTCACTTTGGCTTAAAAGCATGTGACTGGGCAGAAATCTTCTCAGATTTGCTTGGTTTTAGAAAGAATGAATGCCCCCCCAAGGCCTTGTGCAGTAGGGAGTGTGATTTGTCCCAGCCCCAGCCCTAGCACAGGCCCTAGAAGATGCCGTATTGGCTAGGGGCCCTGTTGGGGGTGGGGCTAGCATGGCTGCTCCAGCAGCTCCCCACCCCAAACATTCAGTCGAACGTTTGCTTTCATCCAGAGAGGAGCTGGCTCGTTCGGCTCCTCCAGTTACTGGGCAGCCTTCGGTGTGATCGCACCTGCCTGAAGGATTGGCAGCGGCGCGGAGGAGGTGGTGGCTCAGCGGCAGCGGCGGTGGAGGAGATCCGAGGAAGTTCCTTTTATCGGCGCGGCAGCGCCCTGGTTTGGGGCTTCCATCCACTTACTTGCAGGCCATGGGGGCCCACTAAAGGGGAGAGCCTCCAGTAGGGGGGCTGGCGAGGGCCACGGCTTGACGGCTCAGGGGCCAGGGAGGCCATGGGTGCAGCAGCTCGCTGTGGTGGGCCGGATAGGCTTTTGCTTTGCTGCTGGTGGGTGGAGGCCCAGAGGGGATGATAGCCACCTGTGGGGGGTTCCTGGCCTAGCCTGCTTAGGGTGTTTGTGGGCCCCTTGAGATTGCAGAGGGTGCCCCCTCCACATTTTTCCTCAGGTGATAAGCTGCCCAGCTGGATGCTTTCTCCTTAGGATGCTATGACTGAGCCTTAGAGGCTTCTGGGATCATGTTCCATGTGGCATTACGTGGCAGAAACCTGGCCCAGGACATTGGATTGGAGGTAGGGGTGGCCTTTCCAGAGCCTGAACCCGCAACGACAACGATGGACCCACTGGTGGTTCTGATGGGCCCATGCTTTAACATAGGCAACTGAGGGGAAGGCCTTATTGTGGGCACATCTGGGTGGACAAGAATCCCCTGGGTTTTCTGGTGCCATTGGCCCACACCCCCAGGGGCTTCCTCCAGGTCCCTGAGTATAGGATCCAGGTGCACTGGGGCAGCTTACACCATTTAGCTCAGGTGACCCGGTACATGAATGCGATTTTCCACCCTGTGCGGGGACTCCCCAGGCAGTTACCTTAGAAACTGGGATGGACATAGAGGGTTACCTTACACCAAGGTTGGTCCAATTGATATATTGCATCCTTTCTTTAAACTGCCTGTCGCATAGCACGAGAGGAGGCTCACATCCCTACATTAATGCATTTCCATAAACCAGAGCTTAGTTTTGTATTCGCCCAGCGATTAATTGGATAAAATTCACTTAGGATAAGGAGCTGAAAAGGGTTCTTCTATATTGAAAACATGCAGCCCCAGCTTGGTGTCCTATGAAGTGATAAGTAATAAAAAGACCACATCCGTTTTTTAGTGGACATTCTTGCCCTTGTGAAGGAGTTCTTGCTTTTAAGCGAAGCATCACTAAGGGCTTCTTCCCTTTTAATAAATGGTGCTTTATAGAAGCACAATATGCAAACACGGGGGGACATTATGTCCACTGCCCCTGTAATTCTGTCTGGACCCAACATAAACTGGATGGTTGGACGGAAGGTACTGATGAGGGGTAGGAAGCAGGTCAGCAACCTACAGAGATCAGACACTTCGAGATTAGATCATCTATGCCTCACGTTGCCGGAATGGGGGTAGGGGGTGCAGGGAGGTGGGTATTAAGCTGCATCCATTCTCAATGCCTCCAGTGCTTAGCACCATTCTTGATTAAGCAGGTAACATCTGCCTGCCACGTATCATTTTGGCCCTGGGAGGGAGACTGTGTCTGTCTCACATTGGGAGGCTGCTAGACTGTTGGCCTATACACCCTGCCCCTGAGGCATGGCATGGAGTGCTGGCACTCTTGTGGATGTGCTGCCTTCACCTGCTTCTGCTGTTGTGGATAGAAGAATTTCTTGTATAGCAGGTTGTTTTTCAGGGCCAGCCTACTCCCATTGCTGTGGCAATTAGTGTGCTTTCGGGAGCAACAGCTTTTAAAGTTTTGGCATAGAGATTCAGGTAAGGTAAGCTATACTATGGTGTTCAGAGGTGTGTGATGATAGGAAAGGGACTGTACCTAAATTTTGGCTGCATGGGAGGGCAGAGAGTGACTGATGAAGGCATGGTGCTCAGAGAGAGGGATGGATGCCCAATCCCTCTGCAGTTTGGGTGGTAGCCTCCACCCATTAGGCAGTTAACTTAAACTGAGTAGTAACTCACTGCCTTGCGGGTGGGAGTGGGGTGTGGTTGGCACATGACAGTTGACAATTGGCACTGTCTAAAAGACAGTCAAAATGAATAAAAGAAATGAAGGTGTGTAATGAATCCTCATAAGGATTCATTGAGTGAAAGTTATACACCAAAGAATCTGAACACTTAAAAAATAGTGAGCACACATTTTGTTCCATAACTCCACTTCTATAAGGGCTAGAGCTTAGCTTTTTTTTTTTTTTTAAGAATCTGGGGAAATTAATAGGACAGATCAGAAACCCGAATCAATTCGAATCGAATCAGCCGTGATTCGATTTGTACCCGAATCTAGCCAATGGACCACAGGGGTGATTCATTTTGTCTCCAAATCACCCGAATCAGCTAGATTAGGGTACAAATCAATTTGTATCTGAATCGATTCACACATCCCTACTTCTTGTTTACATTTCTAGCCCGAACCTCAGATTGAAACCTGCCTCCCACCAAAAGTCACATACCTGGAGGTTTCTTAGACCACATCCCACACCCTATTTTTTTAAATACAGCTTCACTGCTGGCCGCTGCTGCCCAACGGCATCCCGGCAGCGGGAGAAGTACTGAGTTGCCATCCTGCCCAATCCTGGCTTGACTGCACCCCTGGTCTGTGTTACTAGCAGAACTGGAAACCATATTGATCATGTAAGCAGAGAACAGCATCTAAATATCCTTTCCAAGGCCTTCATTGCAACCCCACCAAATGCTAGTCTGTGGCATACATTTTGACTGCTGGTTCCTTGCTTTCTTCTATTTCTTGGTCTTTGGCAGTCTCTTTTCACATTTGTCCTTAACAACATCTTTGATTTCATTCTACAGTTCCTCTGGTTCCCTATCAATGAGGTTCAGAACTTCAAAGCGGCTCCTGATGTTTTCCTTGAAAACGGTGGGTGCATTCTCAATACCATATCATGGAAGCTGGATAGCTTTGTTTTTCCGCTTAAGCTTGACTTGGAACCTGCACATGAGCAGTTCCTGATCTGTTCCACAATCGGCCCTCGGCCACGTTTTTGCTCTTATAACTGAGCTCTTCCCCTCCTTGCACCAATAATGTAATCAGTCTGATTTCTGTCAGCTCCATCTGGTGATGTCCATGTGTATAGGAGCCACTTTCATTTTTTGAAGAATGTGTTAGCAATGAAGATATCATTGGCTTGGCAGAAACTAAGAAGTCATTCTCCTGCTTCGTTTCTGTTTCCTAGGCCATATAGCCCAACTGTGTTTTCCACCCTACCTTTTCCTGAGGTCCTTTACCTTGACTTGAAGTCCTACAACCTCAGAAATAATAGCAGCCACCAAGAAATTGCAGAGTGATCTTGGCTGGACAGAGGGGAAACAGTTTTTTCCTTTCTGATATAGCCGCTGTTGAATGTCAGTTACAGATCAATATACCTGTAGTTCGCTGGGATGGAGAAGGCTGGGGAATTTTTAAAGGTCCTGAGCTGCAGTACACTCAAACCTGATTTGTTTCTTCATGGCAAGTCCTATTATTGCCTCAAGAATATAAAGAATATAAAGGGTCTATTTGGGAGTAGAAGCTTTTGTGAAGTGTGTAACATGCCCTATACATATGCTCATGGCTGCATGTTCACTTGCTGCTGCTGTTTGAGTAAAGTTTGCATGCAGAAAGTGGGCCAGATAGTCAGAGGCTCCACATGCAAACTACAATGTCGATCCCAAAGAAGAGCTGGTATTGTGGTAGCAAGCAGGACTTGTCCCCTTAGCTAAGCAAGGTCTGCCCTGGTTGCAAATGAATGGGAGACTAGACGTGTGAGAACTGTAAGACATTCCCCTTAATCAATGGAGCTGCTCTGGGAAGAGCATCTAGGTTCCAAGTTCCCTCCCTGGTATCTCTGAGACCGGGCTGAGTGAGATTCCTGCCTGCAATGTTGGAGAAGCTGCTGCCAGTCTGTGTAGACAATTCTGAGCTAGATGGACCAATGGCCTGACTCAGTATATGACAGCGTCCTATGTTCCTATTCTGTGTCTGCTTAGACAGAGACAAGAAGCTTGCTGCAGAGGAAAAGGTGAGATGTGTTCTGAGAGAACTCTCTGGTAAGTGTGAGCATTATTGTAACACGGACTAAGAAACAAAGAAGAAGTTCTGGGGGCAAGCAGTGCAGAGTGTGATGGGATTCTGCTGAGATCCTTGAACAACATACATGCTACATCAGGAAAATTAAGTACCCGGAAATATCTGTGGGATATGTCTGCTATGATTGTGACAAACGGGTGAACATATCCCTTAGCTGATTTTCACAAAGGCTTTTCAAGCTGAAACAGTGGTGGGAATTTGAGAATGTAACAAGAAAAAGAAATCATGGAGCCTTGCTGGACAGTGCTGGGAATTTCATGGTGAGTCGTGCCTTGCAGACTTTATCCAGATAGTCAGTAGAAACATACATTTTAAGAACTGTACCCTGCTTGCTCACAATAGTGATGGATATGATGGCATATCAATCCTCAGAGAACTGGTAAAAGAGAGGCTGGATGTTGAACTGGTCACGCAGGGTAGAAAACTGTTGTATTTCGCAAAGACTCAAATATAAAATTTAAATGTTCCCTTTCTCATCTGCCTATGGCCTTAGAGAAACCATGGGATTTCAAGGCTCCAAAGGGTATTTCCCTATTACTTTAATACCAAAGAAAATCAGAATTATGTGGGGGAGATGCCTGATGTAAAGGATTATGGTCTGGATCTATGATGCCTGCTGAAAGGACAGAGTTCCTAACGTGATATGAAGAGAACAAGACAAACACTTTTGACATGCAGAAAGAACTGGCACATTACTGCAAGCAAGACGTTTACATATTGGAGCAGGTCTGTACAAGATACAGACATGAGATTCTTGAAATGACCCGGAAGATAGCTACGGTGCTCAAGGGTGATAGGTTTGTCAAGACAGTTGTCGGCACTGAACCATTTCAATACCTCATATGGGCTACAGTGTGCTTAAAGATGTTTCGTTACATGTTTCTTAAAAGATTACCAGATTGCAATACCTGCTCCTGATAATGATCACAGCCAGTGTAAATGATTCTTCACCTCTGCTATTCAGTGGTTGTCATACATAGAGCAGAAAGAAAAGATCCATACTTGGCATGCCCTGAAGGGTGGTGAATTTAAGGTTGTGATCCCACCAGACTTACATGGAGTGGAATCAGAGGCCCAAGAGTTTTATCTGGATGGCTGTTCTGTCATTTGGGGAAAGAAAATAGCCTTGGAATCCAATGGCTGTTGCTGGCACAGCTGTCTCAGGTGGTGTTCTTGGCATTCAGGCTATTCCATGTTGGACAAAACAAATTTCTTCACAACACTACGGAGAGAAAAGCAGCTGTCCTAAAAAAAAAACCCTGGGCTTTGAGATCAGATCTATATAGGAGGATGACTGGACAGAAATGGTAAAGGGAAAGAGAAAAAGCGCGACACACAGCTACAGCGTTTCCTAGCAGGACAGCAGTTTCCAGAACCTCTGGAATCTAGAGATGCTCTATTTGGGGTAGGAATGCTTGTGTGCACTTTTATTACAAGGTGGAGGAGGGGGAACAGATCTACTATGTGGATTTCACATCTCTCTACCCTTTCATTATGAAACATAGGAACTGATTTTATTTTTTTTGTTCTATCTATCTATCTATCTATCATATTTTATACCACCTGATATATATATATCTAAGCAGTGTACAGATTTTTATGTTAAAAATCACAAATTAAAATACATAAAACACAATAAAAACAACATAAAAACAGTTATTGAAATTATTAAAATTAATTCCAATCAAAGCTTGGGAGAACAGGAGAGTCTTGAGGTTCTTCCTGAAAACAAATAGACAAGGAGATGCTCTTATTTCAGCAGGGAGCACATTCCAATGCCCTGGGGCAGCCACAGAGAAAGCCCTGTCCTGGGTTGCCACTAGAAGAACTGGTGGCGACTGTAACTGGACCTCTCCAGAAGATTGCAAAAGTTGACAAGGTTCATGACAAGGAGGCGCTCTCTTAAATAGCCTGGACCTAAGCCATTAAGGGCTGTATAGGTAATAACTAGCACTTTATATTTCACCCGGAAACATATTGGCAGCCAGTGCACTTCTTTTAAAACCAATGTTATATGGTCCCTTCATGTTGTCCCAGAGACCAATCTGGCTACCGCATTCTGTACCAATTGTAGTTTCCGGACTACATGCAAAGGGAGTGCATAGAGCTCATTAGAGCCCACATAGTGCGCATTACAGTAGTCAAGTCTGTAGGTTACCAGCATATGTACCAATGTTTTAAGGCCATTTATCTCTAGAAATGGACGTAGCTGACGTATCAGCCAAAGCTGATAAAAAGCGCTGCTGACCACCGCCTCCACGTCAGTAACCAGGGAGAGCTTTGGGTCCAGGAGTACTCCCAAGCTACATATCTGATCTTTCAGGTGGAGTTTAACTCCAACCAGAACAGGCAGATCAAAACCATCTCTTGGGGCCCGACCCCCCATAGTCAGTACCTCCCTCTTATTCGTATTCAGCCTCAGTTTGTTATCCCTCATCCAGCCCATTACCATCTCCAATTATAATTGGAGTTATAACAGTTATAAGTGCTGGTTATAACCTATAAAGCCCTAAATGGCTTGGGTCCTGGGTATTTAAGAGAACATCTTCTTCATTATGAGCCCCAGCACCCATTGAGGACATCTGGAGAGGTCCATCTCCAGTTGCCTCCAGCTTGGCTGGTGGCCGCACAGTGGCGGTCCTTCTCGGTTGCTGCCCTGAGATTGTGGAATGTGCACGCTATGGAAATATGATCCTCTCCATCTCTGACAAATTTTTAAAAGCATTTGAAAACCCACCTCTTCACCCAAGCTTTTTCATCTTATTGGATTTTTTTGGTTTTATTCCGTGTTTGATTTTAAATATCTAAATTGTTTTAAGTTTTTGTGTACATCTTTAACTTGTTTTTATGTTATTGTTAACTGCCCAGTGATGAACATTTGGGGCAGTGTACAAATCTGACAGATAGATAGATAGATAGATAGATAGATAGATAGATAGATAGATTCTAGATGGTCCTAGCAACTGTGGCAAAAAATTTTTTTGTAAAGAAATATGTTGGATAATGCACATTCTGTACTATCTGTGATTCCTGAAAAAATTGAACGGTGTTTTTGCTGTTAGTAGCCTTTGTACAATCAACTTCTCTGTACATACCCCTTTATTACATCTGTACAGGGTTTACTGGGGAAACTTGATGATGATGAACTGTTAACCCCAATAAATCCTGTTTCCTTGTAGTGGATGATCTCATGAAAGCTTAATGTGAAAACTCAGAAATAGAAAAAGCCTTCAAACAGTATGTACATCACAAGAACCTGAGTTTTTGTTTGTTTGTTTGTTTTTACTTACACAGAATCCCCCTCCCCTTGCCTCGTGCAGGAGGGAGGGTGTTTGTCCCAGCCCCGGTAAGCAGGCCCAAGAAGCAGCCTGATTGGCTGATCGGCCTGCGGGGGCGGGGCTTCAACTCCCCACCGAGCGGCTTCTCGGTCGGCGTCTCAGAGCGTTTTTAGCTTCTGAGAGGGAAGGAGCTCGTTTGAGTAGCTCCTTCCTGGGAGGCCTGGTGGGGCGGGTGCACCCGAAAGCGGGCGAGAGGCTTACCTGGCGGTCAGTCCGTCATTGGGGGGCATAGGTCTCCTGCTTTCGGGGGTCTCCTGGCCGGATTCCGGGCCTGGGCCGAGCGCGGCTGTGTTCCTGTTGGGCTGGATAGTCGGCGTTGATCTCCCTCGTCGCGGCATCCATTACAATGGGGCTTTAGCCCCTTGGTTTGTGGGGCGTCGTTTCGGTGGGGGGGGTGTTTTGGGGCGGCTGTATTGTGTTCTTGGGATTGGTTTTCATGGGTGCTGGTGCTCCTTGCTGCTCCTTGCTGCTCCTGGGGGCTCTCGGGGGTAGCGTGCTTGGGGGGAGTGAGGGAGTATTGGGCTTCCTGCACCAACATGGGCTCGAATTGTTTTGCTAAGTGGTGTGTTTGGGGCTTGGTATTTCTTCCCGGCTGGCTTTCTACCTACCTACCTACCTACCCACCTACCTATCTATATATTTTTTTAAAAAATAACTGTCAGTTACTTTGCAGGGGGGTTGATTGCTTTCCTCTCCAAAGGGGTCCCGGTTGCTCTGCAAATATGCCAGGAAAGGCTAAGGGTAAAAAAGGGGGGCGGCCTATTAGGCAGCCCAAACGGCCTGCCCCTCCGCAGTCTTCTTCTGAGGAGGAAGACGAAGAAATGACACTTATCCGTGGGCTAATTGGTAGGATGGAGGCTTTAGAAAAGGCAAAAGCCGCCCCTTCTGATAAGGGAGCTGGCCCCTCGGGGGGAGGCGGGGTGCCACCCCCCATGGTTCCTAGGAGGACTAGGGGGTCTGTGAAATACCAGTTGTTAACCTCTCTTTCTAACAGGCTTGACGCGCTTGAGAGTGGTCTTAACCCAGCCAGACCGGATCCGGCTGCTCCTGCGTTGCCGCTTCCTGCACCCGATGTTCCGCTCCCGGAGGCGCCTTCGCCATCTCTACCTGTGCCCATAGTACCGGTTGATCAGCCACCGATGGATCCCGCTACCCCTCTGGCCCCGGGTGAGCCTGCAGCACTTACACCACCCGGCGTCACCGGCCAGTGGCCTTACATTCCCTGGCCGATGCCTGCCATGGGTGCCTGGGGCCCAGCTTCACTGTGGCCCCCATATGCACATACCTGGGGCCCGGGTTCTTCAATTCCTTTTCCAGGGGTAGTAGCGGGGCTGCAGGGTGCTGCTGAACAAGTGTGGTTAGGCAACCGTCCTGCCGCTGGATCACTTCCTATTCCTGGGTCGTCTCCTGTACCCGAGGCTGGTGGCTTGCCCGGTTATTACCCAATGGGGGTTTTACCCTCTCCACAACATGCTACCTATGGGGGCATGGGTCTTCCCTTGGGCGGTCACTTACTCCCGGCCACTAGGGAAAAAATCCTCAAGGGGGAATACGTGGATATATTCAGCTTGTTGTTCAGGGAACCTGAGGTCAAGCATAAAGAAGGTGAATCATGTAAAGAACATGAGGCCACTAAAAGGAAGCCAGTTGAAAAGACCTGGAACAACTGGCTGTCCGGCTTCACATGGGGGTGATAGTCCAGGCCCAGCCTGCACAGGGCCCTTCCCTGTTGAAGTACATGGACATCATCCACAGGGCTGTCTCCGACTTTGCCGGATCCTCTTGGATCCGTCACGATGAAGGTTTTAGAATGAGGGCTGCCTTGGATCCCACGTTACCTTGGGATGCTCCTTTACAGGAGTTGTGGTTGGCCACCATGTCTCCGGCACGACCGGTAGAGGGCGACAGGTCCGATAGTGGGCATCTGCTTTCTCGGGCAGCTGGGGCTTCGACCCCGGCTGGTGTGGGCCAACACTGGGTTCAACCCCACCTCGTCTGTTGGGAATACAATTCCAAGGGCAAGTGCTCCCGATCCCCCTGCCGTTTCAAGCATATGTGTGGGGTCTGTGGGGCCAGGCACCCGAGTAGCTCCTGCCCTAGGGCCAGGTTTGGGGGCTTGGGGTATAAATCCAAGCAGACAGACAATAAGAAGGGTGCCCCTCCCGCACCCTCTGCGGGTAAAGGGACCTAGTCCCATTAAGCTTGGGGTTCTTGAGCAGCTTCTGTTGGACTACCCGGACCGATCGACTGCCTTTTATTTGCTGTCTGGTTTTAGGGAGGGTTTCAGGATTCCTTCCTCGGCTCGAAGGGGTCTCAGTAGCCCCCGTAATCTTAAATCCGTAATTGGGAAGGAGGATGTGGTCATTAAAAAAATCAACAAGGAAGTGGCCGCGGGTAGGGTGATGGGGCCTTTTGATAGCCTCCCTTTTCCCGGCCTGAGGGTTTCACCGTTAGGTGTGGTCCCTAAAAGGGTACCGGGTGAGTTTAGATTGATCCATCATCTATCTCACCCCAGGGGGTCATCAGTAAACGACGGCATTCCTGATAGTCTTTGTTCTGTCAGGTACACTTCTTTTGATCAGGCTGTTACAGTAGTCAGGGGTAAGGGCCCTGGGGCCCTTTTGGCTAAGTGTGACATAGAGGCTGCCTTCCGCCTGCTTCCTGTCCATCTGGATGATTTCGAGCTGCTGGGCTTTGCCTTTGCTGGCCAGTTTTACTTTGATAGGGCCTTACCTATGGGTTGCTCGATTTCATGTGCTGCCTTTGAGGCTTTTAGCACATTTCTTGAATGGGCAGTCAGGCGAAAGGCTGGTCTTTTGGGCACAGTGCATTTTTTAGACGATTTTCTTTTTGTAGGCAAAGGGAATTCTGGGGAATGTCATTACCTGCTATGCTCTTTTATTGAGCTAGCCGACCAGCTAGGCGTTCCTCTGGCGCAGGATAAGACCGAGGGACCAGTCACCTGCCTGTCGTTTTTGGGGATAGAACTGGACACGGTGTCTGGTTGCTCTAGGTTGCCCATTAGTAAACTGGGGGTTCTTCTAGATTTAGTTAGATCCCTGGGACGCTCGCGTAAGGCCACTCTGAGGGAATTGCAGGTTGTTTTGGGTCACCTTAATTTCGTGTGTAAGGTTGTGGCCCCTGGCCGGGCCTTTTTGTGCCGGCTGTGTGACCTGACGGTAGGTCTTAAGGCCCCCCATCATAGGGTGAGGATTACTGAAGGGGTTCGGGCTGATTTGGCTCTCTGGGAGGCCTTTTTGCTTGATTTCAATGGGGTGGCTTTCTGGCGTAACGAGTGGCTTTTAGAGGCAGACCTTCAGGTCCACTCCGATGCAGCGGGTGGAGTGGGCTTTGGGGTTTATTTTTGGGGTCGTTGGTGTGCTGCCAGGTGGCCTAGTGAGTCGATCACGCAAGGGGTAGTTCGTGATTTAACTTTTCTCGAGCTTTTTCCCATCGTGGTTGCTGTACACATATGGGAGGAGGAGTTCGCCAACTCCTCTGTAAGGTTCTGGTGTGACAACCTGGCAGTGGTCCAGATTGTTAACGCGCAGACCTCTCAGTCTCCAAGGGTTATGGGTCTGGTTAGGGCCTTAGTACTGCAATGCCTGCAGGCTAACATCCTATTCCTGTCCCGGGTGTTCGGAATGATATAGCTGATGCTCTCTCTCGTTTTCAGTTAAACAGGTTCAGAGAGTTAGCGCCCGAGGCTTCCCTATACCCGGAACCCATGCCGGCCTTTTTATGGGATCTTGGCAGGCGGAAGCACAGCAAGCCATAGCGGCATCTCTGGCGCCTAGCACCAGAGCGAGCTACACAGCCAAGCTCGAGGCCTTTTCTCTTTTTCGGAAGGCTGAAGGTTTGGTGGAGGTTTGGCCTGTCCCAGTGGAACAAATTCAGCAGTTTTTGGTTTTTCTTCATAGGGCGGGTAGGGCAACAACTACCTTGGCTGGCTATCTGGCCGCATTGGCCTTCGAGGCATAGGTTAGGGGGGTTGGTGATGCCTCATCTGACCCACAGGTTCGGCGCATGTTAGAGGGATGGGCTAGGGGCAACCCCAGGTCTAAGGACCCTAGGTGCCCGTTTACTCTAGAATTGGTCGCCTCCACCTTGAGCCGCCTAGCCGGGTGTTGTTCTAGCCCCTGGGAGGCAGTCCTCTTTCGGGCAGCGATTTTAGTCGCCTTCTTCGGGGCCTTCCGCCCCGGGGAATTACTTCCCCACAACGCATACTCTCCTAAAGAGTCGTGTTTGCAATTTTCGGACTTATCCTTTGGGGTAGGCGAAGTTTGTTTGCTGCTTCGCCATTCCAAAACTGATCAAAGGGGTAGGGGACAGTCGGTGCGCCTGGCTGAAGCTAGGGATTCAGGTGTGTGCCCGGTCACAGCCCTGAGGAATTACGTGGCGTTAGGCCCTTCCCCAGGTGGGTGCCTCTTTTCGCATGAAAACCAGTCCCCTCTCACCCAGTATCAGTTCCTTGCTGTGTTACGGCGTGCCCTGAGGGCCGCGGGGGTTCCTATCCAGGGGCTTACTTTGCATTCATTCCGCATTGGAGCGGCTACTACTGCTACCCATATGGGGTTGCAGGAAACTGAAGTGCATAGAATTGGTCAGTGGAGGTCCGTGGCGGTCAAGCATTACGTGCGCTGACAGTGGACATTTTTGTTACCATGTTGACCTGTTATTTTCTTTTGGCAGGTGCTGGCGGGGCGGCGGTCCCGGTCTGAGTCCTGATGTGTGGCCATTCGCTGGTCTTTTGGGCATTCAAACGGGCCAGCACCTCCCACTGGGGTTCCCAGTTGGGAATTGGGGGCAGTGCTTCAGTTTATTGGCTGGGCATGCGCGACATGCTCTGGAATCAACTGCTGCCAGCTTTAAGAGACCATTTAGATAGGTTCCCATCTCCTGACATTCTAGTTTTGCACCTGGGGGAGAATGATTTGGGCCGGCGGACTGGCCTGGCCATCTTTCAGCAAGCCTCCTCGGAATTGGCGATGTTATGCAGGTGGATGCCTGGGGTCCGGATAATTTGGATTAATTGGCTCCAACGCAGAGTTTGGCGCGGGGCTCAATCGGGCTTAAGCTTAGAGAAAGCGCGTAGGAAAGTTTCAGCGGCAATTGGGGAAAGAGTCATGGCCCTTGGGGGATCAGTCTTGTGGCAGCCGGATCTGGCTGCTCGCTTCCCGGAACTTTTTCGCCCTGATGGGGTTCATCTTTCTGAAAAAGGCTGCGACCTGTATCTTCATAACGTCCGGGGGGCTATTGCTGAAAGTCTGGGCTGGCGTGGGGCAGGAAGGTCAAGCGTGGGCTAACCTTCCTTAGTGGCAGGAACAGTGCGGGCTTTGGTAAGTTGGTTTAGTTATCGGTGAGCACCCTTGGGTATTTTCAGGTGGATTGGTCAATCGCTTCCTTGTGGCCTGTGCGGCACGGGAAGACTTCGATTGCCAAGAAACCCCCTTTGGGACTTGACCCACCTTTGGGCTTTGCGGTCCGGGCTGGGTAAAGATCCTAAGCTGCCCAGATCCCCTCTTTCATAGGGGGTGGTTGGCTGTGAAGGAACTAGGCGGGAGGTACCTGCCTCTTTCCTGAGTCAGGGTGTGTCGCCCTTTGGGCTGATGGGTAGGATGAAGGAATCCTAGCCCTGGCCTAGGTGCCCGCACTGTTTTCGTTTAGGTGATTCATCACCTTACAGTCCGCCATGTTTGATGTTAATTTAATAAAGCATGGCTCATTTCTCCCACTACAAATGTCTCTGTGTCTTCTTGGGCCTGGGCCTGGGTACAATGTATTCTGCAAAGGAAAATCCACACACACCATAAGCCTTAATGATAAATATGTCATTTATTATTATTTTATTTAATGTATTTCTATAACACCCAAACTCATGTCTCTTGTGCTCTTTAAAAATCCTAGGGGTAAGTGATAGATTGCCACTTTGGCTTGCCAGATTTTCCCAGGAAATGTCAGATATTTCATGGAGGCATACAGTGACACCACTCACAAGGCTTATGGTTATTTGATTGTGGAATTCAATATCACACCCGCTGAAACCTACAGGCTCAGAAGTGGTCTTTCCCCACCAGACTGGCCTGTGGTGTATACCATGAAAAAAATCACAGGCTGGTTACAAAAGGGTCTGTCTTTAAGGGAATCTGATATAATGACCGTTACCTCTCTGCATACCAACATGTCTAACCATGTAAAGAGAAACCTTGCCCTCTTAAAACTTATTAAGTAGGGTTGCTCATTTTGTATTTTTTCTATTTTGATTTGTACCAAATCCAAATCAACCCCATTTTGTATTTTGTCCAAAATTAAGCCTTCCAAATCACCCCAGTTTTGTTTTGTATCTGAATTAATCCAAATCTGAATCTGAATTAAAAATGGGTCACATGGCCAAAAGAGTGGGTGAGGGTTATAGTGCCCAATGAGTGGAAGCTACCACAAAAT
Source organism: Hemicordylus capensis (assembly GCF_027244095.1). NCBI lineage: Eukaryota > Metazoa > Chordata > Lepidosauria > Squamata > Cordylidae > Hemicordylus > Hemicordylus capensis. The sequence goes on along the minus strand of NC_069660.1, from coordinate 2,577,472 downwards.
CTTCAAAGGAATTGGGCAAACGGCTGATATTTGGTGAATTTTTGAAGTTTGCACACCTTGCAAATTTTCTCCATAGTGTACAATGTAGGTTTCAGGAAAAGTATAGCTTCATGCGAGGGGAAAGGGGGTGGCCCAGAGTGGAGTGTGGTTGGTGGTAGTGCCCAGTTGGTGCAAGGAAGCTACCACAATTTTTTCAGAGGAATTTGGCAAAGGGCTGATTTTTAAAGAATTAATGAAGTTACGTGTCTTTCAGATTTTCCTCATAGGGTATAATGGAGGTTTCTGCAGTCCCATAACTCCACTGGAGGGGCACTGGGGCGGTCCAGAGCAAGTGGTGGTGTAGTGCACATAGGATGCCAACCACCCACATGGGTTGCCAGTCCAAAAAGTACAAGTTTTTGTTACATTAGAGGTGTTCTGAGAGTAGATTATCTGGTAGCATATGAGAGTGGATTCATGGTTTTTCATTAAAAATCTCATTTGCCACCCAAGAATCTAAACTCAACACCTCAGAAACAACAAAGCCCAGTACCCCAATGGGTTAACAATCCAGGGGGGTGGTTGGCACCCTCCGTGCACTACACCACTACTCGCTCAGCATTACACTAGTGCCCCCCAAGTGCAGTTATGCGGCTGCTGAAACCACCATTATTACCTCTGGAGGAAAGCTTAAAGACACTCAAACTTCCCCAAATCACAAAAAAAATCAACCCTTTGATCAATTCCTTTGAAATCGGGGTGGTGGCAGGCACCCCTTGGGGCACTTCCTCCCAACCCACTGTTCTGCCCTAGCAGACCCCTTTCTGCCCCAAATCTGCCCCAAAGACACTCCAACTTCAACAATTCCCAAGAAAGCAGCCCTTAGGCCAGTTCCATGGGTGTCTGGGTTGTGGCAGGCACCCCTTGGGGCACTTCCACTCAACCCACTGTTTTGCCACAGCAGGCCTCTTTCTGCCCCAAATCTGCCATAAAGACACGCAGTCTCCAGCAATTACTTTAAAATCATCCCTTTGCACATTTCCCTTTCTTTCCCTCCTCCCATATGGAGAGGTTGCTCCAGGAGGCAGGAGGCTTGCTTGCAGTGCAGGCCAGGAAGAAAGAAATATTATGTTCAAATACCAAAATTAAATAGAATCCCCCTCTCCCAAGCTATATTTTTAAAAGGCTCTTCTCTTCTCTGGTGGGCCAAAAGACACAAATATAGCCTTGAAAAGAATAATGCCTCAGGACTGTATCTAAGGAAAGGCAGGATATAATGAATAATAAGTACAAGTACAATGTGTTATGGCAAAATAAATCATTAAGGAAAGGTGAGATATTATTTATTTATTTATTTATTGTTAAATTTATATACTGCCTTTCATTAAAACAATCCCAAGGCGGTTTACAGCAAAATTTAAAAACAAGTTTATAATTATGATACAGTTAAAATATTAAGCTAAAAATACGAGACAAATACAATAAATACAAAGTACAAAGAGCAGCAGCAGCGACAATCTCATATATATATATATATATATATATATATATATATATATATACACACACACACACACATATATACAATCACTCAACAATAAATGAACATTTAAAAAGTCTGGGGGAATTCAAACTGTGCAGGCAGGCTGGCATGCAAGCATGGATGAAATATGTTTTATACATAAAAGTAGATATAATCCCCTTCTCTCCCAAGCCAATCTTTCTAAAAGCATGAAAAACTAGAATGCAGTATAAAAGTCTATTTAAAGTATAAATGAAAGTAAATAATCACCTTCAAACACCTTTTTATTTTTAAAGTCTGAAAATACAGGAGAAGCAGAGAGTGAAAAGGGGTGGGGAGGGCTTTTGCTAGCAAAGTAGAAGCTCCAGATATTGTTACTGATTGTTGACACTGTATTGGCTACTCTTCAGGTTAATCAGAGCCCCTGGTGGCGCAGTGGTAAAACTGCCGCCCTGTAACCAGAAGGTTACAAGTTCGATCCTGACCAGGGGCTGAAGGTTGACTCAGCCTTCCATCCTTCCGAGGTTGGTAAAATGAGTACCCAGAATGTTGGGGGCAATATGCTAAATCATTGTAAACCGTTTAGAGAGCTCCGGCTATAGAGCGATATATAAATGTAAGTGCTACTGCTATTGCTATTGCTATCATTGCATTCTTAGTACACAACTGAAATACAATACAACACATTCTCAACTAAATCATTCATGCCCAAGGAAATGTGTGTCTTCAAAGATGTGCCCCTTTTTGCATATCTTATCTTCTGCTATGCTAATTGCTAATCCTTTTGACAAACACTCAGTTGCTGAGTGGAGAGACCAACAGGAGGAAATGCAATGCTGAAATGCAAATGGAGCTACGAAGCATTTTCCGAAGTACACAAACTTCAGATCTGAGAGGAGGTCATTTTGGTTTGTAAACAAAAATTATCAGAGGTCTAATTCTGGTTTCGATTTGTAGACAAATCATCTGAAATTGCCATTTTCGGGCACAGATCGATCTGTGCCCGAATCAAAATGCACAAGCCTATTATTAAGACTCCTCCACACCAGAGGAAAGCCATCTTGTGTGCTGCATCTGATGATTTCATTGCAGCTATATCAGAGATTGCACTGCACATCTTAAAAGGCAATCACTTTGAAAGTGATCCTGAAAATCTTCCTATTGGGAAAAATATTGTGGGCAGGCAGTGGGGATGCAAAATAAACAGCTCCCCCTACAACTTCAAGGATCGCTTCCATCAGAGTTGGCAATGCTCTCTAGAGTACTGGGCAAGGTACTTTTGCTCAAGGGCTCCCTGTTCTACCTGAAGATCTCTGTGCCAGGCAGTTGCTTTTCCCCTGCAGGGTGAGAGGAGTGGCATGTCCAGAGTCCCTTATCCTGCAACTTTCCCAGCACAGTTTTGCCTCCGTGCCAAATGATCTGGAATCGGCTTTGAACTTGCACAATTTTGCTGCTAGCCTCACAGACACATGTGGACGACCTGTGCATCTGATAGGGAAAAAACCTGCTAGGTAAAAGGACTATAGCTTTGACTCCCAGGCCGTTTGGATCTGAGCCTCTTTAATCTTGGAGAGAGATGTGCAGTCATGCCAGCCAGCCCTGCCTGCAGCTGCCAGGCTCTATGGTGGTTTGGCTGTAAACTGCATGGCAGTGTGGGCCCTGGCTTGCCCGGGGGGTGGGTGCAGGAGAGCAGCCCGAGTTGGTTTCCCACCAGGCCTAGACCTAGCAGTGTGCCTGGGCTGAGACTAAGACCCTGTGGCCTACCTTCCCCTGGCAGCAGGATGTGCTCCCGGAAGTTCTGGTGAGGCCATTGCTGTGCATCCTAAACAGTATTAGCGGAGGCTGCGGTGGGCCCTGGAAGTGGCAGAGGGGCCAGAGCAACAGCCACGGCAGGTGGGCTAGTGGTTGTTATGGCTTCCAGCTTCCCCACAGTCAGTCCCCAGCCAGCACTGGTTGCAGCCGGAGGGGAAAGCAGTGGTTGTTGGACTAAACAGGTCACCTGCAGGTAACATGTTCTGGCAATGGTGAGTGATGGCACTCGTGGCTCCCCACGTACACCCCCTCCACCCCAACTCGGCCCACGCTCTTTGGCTTCCAAACCCTCCCCTCTCCCCTCCCTCCCTCCCTCCCTGCTGTGCTTGTTCTCCCTTTTCCTCCTCTGTTTTCCTCAGTCCCCCCATCTGCCGCACTGCAACAATCAAAAAAGCATGCCTGGTTGGGAGTCTCCCAGACATTTCTTGCTTCCCAGGCATTATACTTCCTTCCCATCTATGCATGATTCTTCTTAAGGAGTGAGTATTGGTCATTTGTTTCCCATGCTCCTTTGGGGTCAGGTGGGTTTTCTATATTACCTCTGGTTACTAGCGATGTGCACAGAACCACGGTGGGGAGGCTCAAAGGTGGCAGGGGTGCTGCCTTAAGAGCAGGGGAGGGTGCACTTACCCCTCCCATCACTTTCCACCCACCAGCCAGTATGTCAGCATATGCAGGTGTGTTAGAGACGTCCGGTCATATCCGAAAAAAGGGGTCAACTGGGTGGCAGGGAAGTACGCTGCCGCCACGATGGACTTTTTCTTTTTAAAAAAGGATTCCTGCAGGGGGAAAGTGGCAGGAGGGATAAGTGCACCCTCCCCCACTCTTAAAAGATGGATACCACCCCCCATCAAACCAGTGGAAGCAACGGTTCTTTGAACCGGTTCGTAAGCCCATAAAGGGCCTCCAAACTAGTTCCATATAACTCCCTACTGGCTATGCAACACACACACACAAACCCCTTCCTCTTGAATCCACCCTGCTGGCATCCTTTCTAGGGGTGTACAATTCGGATTTTCTGTGTTTCGATTTGTAACCGAATCGAAACAGCCCTGATTCGATTTGGATCCAAATCTGACCCATCCGAATAACCCCAAACTTGATTCGGATCCGAATCGCGGCTGATCCGAATTGAATCGATTTGGGGTTGGGATCTGTCCTATTAATTTCCCCAGATTCCCAGCTTTCATTTTTTTAAAAAAGCTAAGCTCTAGCCCTTATAGAAGTGGAGTTATGGAGCAAAATGTGTGGTAACTATTTTTTAAGTGTCCGGATTCTTTGGTGTATAATAACTTTCACTCAATGAATCCTTATGAGGATTCATTCTACACCTTCATTTCTTCTATTCATTTTGACTGTCTTTGAGATAGTGCCAATTGTCAAGTGCCATGTGCCAACTACACCCCACTCCCACCCACAAGGCAGTGAGGTACTACTCAGTTGAAGTTAAGGACCTAATGGGTGGAGGCTACCACCCAAATTGCAGAGGAATTGGACAAAGGGCTGATTTTTGGTGAATTGTTGAAGGTTTAGTGTCTTTGAGGCAGATTTGGGTCATAACGTGGGATCTGGGGTGGAAGAGTGTGGTGAGGTCATAGTGCCTAATGGGTGGAGGCTACCACCCAAATTATTATTATTATTATTATTATTATTATTATTATTATTATTATTATTATTATTTTACACAGTCAGACAGGTGTTATTGACTGGTTTGTTTTATCCAGACATCGAGTCCTTCCCAAGGACCTGGGATGCAAGAATTTTATTGTCAATGTTGCTGCTGTTGTTATAGATATCGTCGCAGAATATAGGCTGTTCCCAGTAAAGCTGCTTTTTGTAATTGGCTAATGTTGATTTCTGTGGCCCCTATGGTGTTGAGGTGCTCTTCAAGGTCTTTTGGGACTGCACCCAGGGCGCCAATTACCACTGGGATTATTTTGGTCTTCTTCTGCCACAGCCTTTCATTTTCAATTTGTAGATTTTGGTATTTGTTGATTTTTTTCTATTTCTTTTTCTTTTATTCTGCTATCCCCTGGTATTGCTATGTCGATTATTTTGACTTGTTTTTCTTTCTTCTCGACTACAGTTATATCTGGTGTATTTTCTGGCAGATGTTTGTCTGTTTGTAGTCGGAAGTCCCATAATATTTTTACATCTTCATTTTCTACAACTTTTTCAATGTTATGGTCCTACCAATTTTTGGCTACAGGTAGCTTGTATTTTTTTGCAGATGTTTCAGTGTACCATCCCTGCTACTTTGTCATGCCTTTGTTTGTAGTTAGTCTATGCGATCTTTTTACAGCAGCTGATTAGGTGGTTCACTGTTTCATCTGCTTCTTTACAAAGATGGCACTTGCTGTTTGGTAGATTTTTTGACTTTTGCTCTTATTGCATTTGTTCTTAGTGCCTGTTCTTGTGCAGCCAGTATTAAACCCTCTGTTTCTTTCTTCAAGTTGCCATTCTTAAGCCATTGCCAGGTCTTGGTGATGTCTGATTTTCCACTTATATGGTGCAAATATTGACATGCAGGGGCTTATTTTTCCATTTTTCTGCTCGGTTCTTGACTTGTTCTTTCTTGTAGGCCTGCTTGGTTTCATTGGTGTTGAATAGTTTCACATTATTGACCATTTGAAGTGCATCTTCTTCACTGTCCTTGATATATTCTTCAAGGGCTCTTTTCTCCTCCTCTGCTGTTTGATGGACTTGCAGCATTCCTCTTCCACCTGAGCTGCGAGGGAGGTATAGCCTATCGACCTCACTGCGGGGGTGCAGAGCATGATTGATGGTCATGATTTTCCTGGTCTTACGATCTAGCGTCTCTAGCTCTGCCTGGGTCCAGTCTATTATTCCTGCAGTGTATCTGATAACAGGTATAGCCCAGGTGTTGATGGCTTGTATGGTGTTCCCGCCATTGAGTTTGGACTTGAGGATTTTTCTAACTCTCCTGATGTATTCACTTCCATTTTTTCTTTTATCTGCCGTGTGTGCGATGTTATCAGCCTGGAGAATGCCCAAGTTTTTGTAATGTTCTTTCTCTTCCAGGTTCTTGATCTTCCTTCCATTGGGCAGTTCTGTTCCTTCTGTTTTTGTTATTTTTCCTCTGTTCATTATTAATGCAGCACACTTGTCTAGTTCAAACTCCATTGCTATATCGCTGCTGAATATACGGACAGTGTTTAGCAGTGATTCAATTTCTGACTGGGACTTTCCATACAACTTCAGATCATTCATTTACAGCAGATGGTTGATTTTACTGGATGTTTTAGATGTTTGGTATACGAGGCCTGTTTTGTTTAGTATTTGTGAAAGTGGGGTCATGGCGATTACAAACAACAGAGGGGATAGTGAGTCCCCTTGGAAAATGCCTCTTCTAATGCTAACCTGTCCAAGTGTCTCGCTATTGATTATTAACTGTGTACTCCACATGCTCATTGCTTTTTTATATAAATATCTGAATGTTTTTGCTGACACCAGTTGTTTCTAAACATTTTAGTATCCATGTGTGAGGCAATGAGTCGAAGGTTTTCTTGTAGTCTATCCATGCAACACTTAGATTTGTTTTTCTTCTCTTGCAATTTTCTAAAATCATTTTGTCAATCAGCAGCTGGTCTTTTGTGCCTCTGGTGTTCGGGCAATTTCCTTTCTGTTCAACTGGAAGCTGTTTGTTAGTTAATAAGTGTTGCATCACTTCATCTGCTGTTATTCCAGTTAATGATTTGAACATGGTTGGCAGGCAGATTATCGGTCTGTAATTACTTGGAACTGCACCTTTTGCTGGTTCTTTCATGATGAGATGAGTTTTCCCAGTTGTTAGCCATTGTTCAATATCACCTCCTTGCAAAAAGTGATTGAACTGTTTTGATAGTTGTTTATGAAGGCTTGTTAGGTGTTTAAGCCAAAAGCCGTGCAGTTCATTGTCGCCTGGCGCAGTCCAATTTTTAATTTTCTTTGCTCTTTCACTTATTAATTCTGGTGTTATTATTAGATCTTGGATTTTTTGATTACATTTTTTGACCTCTTTCATCCAGCCTGCTTTTTTATTATAATCTATTGGATTGTCCCATAATTTTCCCCAGAATAGCACTGTTTCTTCTTTATTTGGTGTTTCTATGTTTCTTGCAGTTTCTCCTTTATGCTTTGGTAGAAACGTCTCTGATTTGACTGGAATTGGAGATTCTGCCTGTGTTGTGTAGTTCTGGCTTCATATCTGCTAATCTTCTTTGACACTGCTGCTATTTGCTGCTTTATTATTTCCAGGACTTCTCTAATTTTCCTTGAATCTAGGTGGTAATTTTGTATCAGATACTGTTTGGTGTTTTCATTCTTCAGCTTCTTGTCTTTCATATCTTTCAATTTACTAGCATCTGATCTAAACCTGGAGATTTTATTTTCTAATCTAATCTTCCATTTAGGAGATGTACTGCTTTCTTTTTTAACAAGTCCACTGATCTTATATCCGAGTTCTTGTGTTGTTATTGTTGCTGCACTGTACATTAGTTGATTTGTTTCTTGCAAATTATTGGTTGTTATTTCTGCAAGTGCAGCATTGACAACTTTTAATACCTGAGCAAGTTGTTTTTTGGCAACTGTTTTTAGAGCTGGAAGTCAAACCCTGGTGGTTGTTTGGTTCATGTGCTCAGTTATTTTTTGCTTTAGTTCTTGTTGCTTTTCTGTTAAACGGCATTTGGGTTTTTGAGGTGAAGGCAAAGGGGAGGTTGCCTGGTTTTGAGTTTGAAACAGTTCAGCAACAGTGGCATCCTCTATTTCCTCTATTTCCAGCACCTCCTCCGCCTGAGCAACTGCTTCAGTTGGTGATAATTCTTCTCCCATCTCTTGAGCCTGTGTTGCTCTTTGCAGTTCTTCCAGCTCAACTCCTGTGAATACTTTATTTCTTATTATGAATCTTCTCTGGTCTGCTAGCCTTTGTTCTGTTATTTCTGCATCTGGATGCTTCTCTTTCCAAATTTGGTACATTCTTTTTAAATGACCTCTTCTAGTTGGACTAGACTTGTAATAGCAGAACATTATTTCCTTGTTGGCATTTTGCATTTTTTTTTTTCTGGTTAAGCGACATTTCTTCCAGTAGCTTTGCTGTTTTCAGTCCTGGTTGCTCAACTGAAGATCCTGAGTCCTGTTGCCACCAGATGTCCAGGGACTATAGCACCTGTCGCGGTATAGATTTATTAAAGTTACGCCTCACCATATTGTTGATGGAAGAGGCACTCTTTGTCTGGCTGCTCTGATGAGACCTGTCCAGTATGGTTGGACCTCTGGCATAGCTCTCACCTTCCTCAGAGCACGCAAGCCCCACAACCACGCCAAGGTAGTGCCTCACTGGGGGATTATTATTATTATTATTATTATTACTACTACTACATTTATATCCCGCTCTTCCTCCAAGGAGCCCAGAGTGGTGTACTACGTACTTAAGTTTCTCGTTCACAACCTATGATTTTTTATGAATATTTGAAATATTTTTAATTATTTTTCTCATAATGTATAATGGGACCCGAACCAGTCCATATCCCCTATTGTAGAGCACCTAGGGGCACAAAATCAGGGTGGGTGATAGACAGTCAGGGGTGCCTACCATCCAAAAAAATCCCAAGGCAATTGGACACTCCTCTGATTATTGGTGAATTGTTAAATTATTTTTGAATTCCTCATAGAGAATAATGAGGATTGCAGCAAATGTATAGCTTCACGTAGGGGGGAAAGGGGTGTCATAGAGTGCAGTTTGGTGGCTGGTAGTTCCTAGGGTGGGCAAGGAAGCTATCAGAATTACTTGAAAGGAATTGGGCAAAGGGGTGATTTTTAAGTGATTTTTGAAGTGTATGCATCTTTAAGGTTTTTCTCCATAAAGAAGCATGGAGGTGTCAGCAAATGTATAGCTTCACATCGGGGGCAAAGGGGTAGACTAGAGCAGTGTGGGGTTGGTGGTAGTGCCAGGTAGGGGCAAGGAAGCTACCTGAATTTTTTCAAAGGATTTGGGCAGAGGGCTGATTTTTGGTGAATTGTTGAAGTTTACGTGTCTTTAAGGTTTTTCCTCATAAGAAGTTATAATGGAGCTTTCAGCAGCCCCATAAGTGCACTTGGGGGGTGCTGGGGTGGCCCAGAGCGAGTGGTGGTGTAGTGCACATAGGGTGCCAACCACCCTCATGGGTTTCTAACCCATGGGGTACAGGGTTCTGTTGTTTCTGAGGTATTGAGTGAGGATTCTATGATAGCAAATGAGATTTTCAATGAGACACCATGAATCCACTCTAATATGCTATCATAGAATCCACACTCAATACCTCAGAAACAAGAGAACCCTGGACCCCATGGGTTAGAAACCTAGTTAGTATCCAGTAGGATTTCTGAATTCAGAAACCACTGGGTGGTGAAATATCACTACTGGAAGAAAACAAATCTCTTTTCTCCTGAGGAAGTCCTGCTTTTGCAGGTCTATATTACCCTGGGATACCTGTTGGGCAAATACCGTTTGGACAAGGAATATCCAGGATATATACCTTCTGGACAAGGAATATCCATTCAGGAGCTACATCTACATAAGGAGCTGGTTAGGATCCAAGTTTTGGAAGAATTGTGAGCCACATTGGCAATTACAGCTTGAACATTCTACCAGTACTATGTTTGACAGGACTTCTGTCTTTTTTCATGAATATTATGGACATTATTATTCTCATCCAGTTTCACATATTTCATCTGGAAGGGTCCAGTGTATTTCCAGTGTATTTTGTCCTCTTTTTTTGTTGCTTCATTATATGGATGCATATTATCTTCATTTCATGCATGCTAGGTGTGTAAATAGATTCTCACACAGTTACCGTATTTTATGGACTATAAGACTCACTTTTTTCCTCGAAAAATATCCGCCAAAATTCAGGAGCGTCTTATATGTTTTAACAGTTTAATAAGTTAAAACTCTGCAAAACTGGATTAAAATTAAGGTGCGTCTTATAGTCCGTAGCGTCTTATAGTCCGTAAAATACGGTACCTTCCTATTCAGTATTTGGTTTTGTCTTTTGATCCGTGTTTCCTCTTTTTTTGGTATTCTGCATAATAAAGGCACTTTCCATGCAGTAATCATGTGAATTCCTTGGGGAGCAGCTGCGGCTGCATTGGGGGTGCTGTGGGCTCACTGGCACGCAAGCAATGCCCCATCTGCAGGACTGTGTTACACAGAGGATGCAGAATGAACTGAGCAGTGTTTGTGTGTGTGCATGTGCCCCCTGCACACGCAGCAGCAGCCTGCCTCTGTGATGGATGGTGTGCCCACTTCTGCCTTCCAGCCCTCAGGACCGGGCAACGGGTGCTCCTGCAAAAGGGAGGGTTCCACCACAGATTATTGCTGCTGAGACAGTGACTACAGCTCCCATTGTCCATAGATTCGATGCTGGCCAGCCATCGCAACAGTGGGAAATGGGAGTTGTAGTCTCTCTCAGCAACATCTGTGAGAACTCCTCCCTGATGCAGGGAGCACTCACTTGCCCTAGCCCTGATTGCCAGCACAGAAGCAGTCCACCATCTCAGGCTGGCAGTGAAGAACACTCATAAGAACCTAAGAACAGCCCTGCTGGATTAGGCTCAAGGACCATCTAGTCCAGCATCCTGTTTTGCACAGTGGCCCACCAGATGCCGCTGGAAGCCACAGGCAGGAGTTGAGGGCGTGCCCTCTCTCCTGCCATTGTTCCCCTGCAACTGGTGCTCAGAGGCACACCCTTGAAGCTGGAGGTGGCCCACAGCCCTCTGACTAGTAGCTATTGATAGACCTCTCCTCCATGAAGCCATCCAAACCCCTCTTAAAGCCATCCAGGTTGTTGGCCGTCACCACATCCTGTGGCAGAGAGTTCCACAAGTGGATCACACATTGTGTGAAAAAGTACTTCCGTTTGTTGGTCCTAGACCTCCTGGCAATCAATTTCATGGAGTGACCCCTGGTTCTAGTGCTGTGTGAGAGGGAAAAGAATCTCTCTCTCTCCACTTTCTCCACGCCATGCATGATTTTATAGACCTCTATCATGTCTCCCCGCAGTCGTCTTTTTTCTAAACAAAAAGCCCCAGCTCAGATCCCATCAGCATATACTTGAAGTTGGGGTTTTTCGTCCCAATGTGCATCACTTTACACTTGCTAACATTGAACCGCATTTGCCATTTTGTCGCCCACTCCCCCAGTTTGGAGAGATCCTTTTGGAGCTGCTCACAATCCGTTTGGGATTTCACTACCTGGAAGAGTTTGGTATCATCTGCAAATTTGGCCACGTCGCTGCTTACCCCTGCTTCTAGATCATTTATGAATAAATTAAAAAGCACCAGTCCCAGTACAGATCCCTGGGGGACACCACTTCTTACTTCCCTCCATTGTGAAAACTCTCCATTTATACCTGCCCTCTGTTTTCTCTCTTTCAACCAGTTAGCAATCCACACATGTACTTGTCCCTTTATTCCATGACAGCTAAGTTTCCTCAGGAATCTTTGATGAGGAACTTTGTCAAAAGCTTTTTGGAAGTCCAGGTAGACTATGTCAACTGGATCACCTTGATCCACATACTTGTTGACACTCTCAAAGAAGTCCAAAAGGTTGGTGAGGCAAGATTTACCTTTGCGGAAGCCATGCTGGCTCACTCCCAGCAGGGCCTGTTCTTCTAGGTGCTTTACAATTTTATCCTTGAGGATGCTTTCCATCAATTTGCCTGGAACGGACGTTAGGCTAACCGGCCTGTAACTTCCCGGATCGCCCCTGGATCCCTTTTTGAAAATTGGTGTTACATTTGCTACTCTCCAGTCCTCTGGTACAGAGCCCAATTTCAGGGATAATTTAAATATTTTAGCAAGGAGGTCGGCAATTTCACATTTGAGTTCTTTGAGGACTCTTGGATGGATGCCATCCGGCCCTGGTGATTTGTTAGCTTTTAGTTTTTCCAGACAGTTTAGAACATCATCCCTTGTCATTTCTATCAGACTCAGCTCTCTAGCCTCCATCCCTAAAAAGCGTGGTTCAGGAACAGGTATATGCTCAGTAGCCTCTGCCGTGAAGACAGACGCAAAGAACTCATTCAGTTTCTCTGCAACCTCCATATCCTCCTTAATAATCCCTTTCACTCCCTCATTGTCTAGTGGCCCAACTGCCTCCCTGGCAGGTTTCCTGCTTCTGATGTACTTAAAGAAGTTTTTGTTATTTCCCTTGATACTTTTGGCTAAATGTTCCTCAAACTCTCCTTTTGCCTCCCTTATTGTCACCTTGCATTTCTTTTGCCAGAGTTTGTGTTCCTTTCTGTTCTTTTCATTTGGACAGGCCTTCCAATTTCGGAAGGAAGTCTTCTTCCCTTTTATGGCTTCCTTGACGGTACCCGTTAGCCATGCTGGCATCCTCCTGGACTTAGTGGTACCTTTCCTCCTTTTGGGTATACAATCTAACTGGGCTTCTAGTATTGTGGTTTTGAGTAAACACCATGCACTCTGGAGCGAAGTGACTCTCCTGATTCCGCCCCCCCCCCCCAGCTTTCTTTTCACCATACTCCTCATTTTGGAGAAGTTTCCTCTTTTGAAATTTAAAATGTCTGTGTTTGACATCCTTGGTGGTTCTCTCCCCGCATGTATGCTGAATTGGATGGCACTGTGGTCACTGTTCCCTAAAGGGCCGATGACACTGACATCACGCACCAGGACCTGGGTGTCACTCAGAATTAGATCCAAGGTTGCCTTCTCTCTGGTTGGTTCCATGACCAACTGTTCTAAGGCACAGTCATTTAGCGCAGATGAATGCCAGGACATGCCATGCAGATGCAGCCAAGGGTTTCTTGAGCCACTTCACTAACCCAGTCCTCAACCGACCTGCAAGGGCAATTGCGTCCCCAGTGGTCAGAGTGGTCTGGAGATCACTCATTGACTTCTCAAGGAGAAGAGCAGTGGGCAAAGCCTGGCTCACCATGACTGCCTCAGTACACTAGCTGCTCGTGGCAGAATAGAATGGCTCAAGTACTGAGATCAGCTCGGAAATAAGCTGCCGGTCCCCATGGACCAGCTTGCACACATCGAAGCTACTATGCCTTGCCAGACTGTGAAGGGCTCCCTCTTGCTCATGCATGTGCCAGAGCAAGAGAAAAGTGGAGTTCCACCAGGTAGGAACATCCTGGGGGAGCAGGTGTTCAGGCAGGCCCTGCTGAATCTGCCTGGCCTTGAGCAGGTGCCTTGCCTTTTCACTCCGGTGGAAGTGGCCCTCTATCTTGTGGCACTGCTCCACAAGAGTGGCCACGGAAGCAGCAGGATCCTCAGCTGAACTACCACCCTGCACATGCAGCGCCTTGGACTTCAGTGCCTCCTTGAGTCCAAGCTCATCCTGCATCACCAGATTCAAGATGTGTGCAATGCAAGCAATGTGCACACCGTAAACCTGCCTAGCTGCTTTGCTAATGTTAGCTGCGTCGTCTGTCACCATGAAGCCTCGGCAGAGACTTGGATCCCCGGCCAGCCAACCCTCCACCTGGCAGTCCATGACAGTGGCCAACTCACCAGACCTGTCACCTCCACATGCAACACAGCCAATGAAGGTGTGCATGCATGGGAGTTGCTGGATACAGCACCAGCAGAGCCAGATGTCCCCTCACCCCCATGCCCCCACCAGTGGCTGTCAGGGACATGAAGGCAGTGTGCAGCCCACTGAGGCTCGTCCAGAGATCTGCAGTGAAATGCACACTGGTGCTGGGCCCAGCTGCACACAACTGGGCAACACAGCCTCCCAGCATGCACGGTACAAGGAGGGGACCACCCTCCTGCTGAAGGTGGTCCTTGAGGGGATCTTGTACTCTGGGGAAAGCAGCTGGAGCAGACGGTGGAAGCCGACATTCTTCACGATGGGAAAAGGCTGTTCATCCAAAACGATCATCTCAGCAATGGCCCGAGTCACGAGATATGGGTTTTGGGTGATCAGACCGCTTTCCCAGAGGCTGCACCCACAGCCCAGTTTGCTTTTCCTGCCTAGGAGCAGGAGCCATTAGCTTCTAGCTGCCACTAACACTAGTTGAGGCACTGGGCCTACTGCCACTGCCAGCAGAGGTCTCCACACCCGGGTGCCGCTGGCACAGGTGAGCCAACAGACCTGAGGTAATGAAGTGCTTAGGGTCCTTGCCTCTGCTGACCAGCGCCTTGCAGTGGGTGCACTCAGCATGGGCAGGATCACCAGGGTGAAGCTCAAAGTGATCCCAGACCACACTGCTGGACTTTCCTGTGACACAAGGTTGCTTGGGTGGTGGTGCCTTTGCTGGTTCCTTTTCAGGCACGCCACTACCAGTGCCCTCAGAGCTCTCCTTGGAAGATCCAGGGACAGGAGGTCTTCCCTCCTCCTGAGCCTCCTCAGATGCCACCCTGGGGCCCCCAACCCCCACAGGGACTGGTGGGGAGGGTAGCAAGGTGGATCTGGCTGGGCTACCAGCCGCCTCCAACAGCACTACCTCCTTTGCAGCCACAGGAAGATCTTCTTCCCTGGCAAGCTGGGAAGCCCTCCCCCCACTGGCATAGGGCCAGGTTGACTTGAGAAGTCCAGCCTACACGCCAAAGCAGGGCCGGGGAGACTTGGGGAGTAAGCCCCTCTGGCTGCCCCCTGCCATAACCAGCAGGGGGGGAAAGACGTCCCCTTCCTTGCACTCTCCCTCTTTCTGCTGCTCTACCAGCCCTCCCAGCCATGTTTTGGGGGTTTCTTGTTAAAACTTTAAAAAAGGGGGCAGAGTGGATGGGTTTGTCTCAGGGGGCAGGTGGACTCAGAGGGCCAAAAACAGGGGCTGCTGTGATGACTTCTGATGCAGTGCCTCCTTGCTTAAGGCTCGCTGGCACAAATTCTGTGGCTGGCTAAATCAGAAGTTGCTGTGTAATGTATCACACAGAGTTTAGTTAGAGGGACTGGGAGTTAGAGTGATACAATAGCAAAGAAGCAGGCTGCCACAGAACAAGAAATAATGTCACTTAACTTGTGGCACTGCTGCACAGGGCACACACAGGGCACTGTGGAGGAGTTCTTTAAGGCTGGCACAGTGCACTCACCAAGAACAACAGGGAAAGTTATTCTCTCTCTGTGGTTATTGGAAGTTACAATGTTTCAAAGTTTAATTACAGATTAGGATTGCTGAAACAACAATGATGCTGTTGTGTCAATATCACAGGTACAGAAGATGATATAAAAAGTAACTAAATTGTGCTGGGCCTACCTACCTACACACAAGTCACTTAAACAATGTGTGCTTCAATTCACAAATTAAGGACAGAGAAATAACTGGGTGGGCAGGGCAGGGGCTTGTAATAATTTTCAAAAAGCAACAACAACACAAATGTGTGTGCAGGACAGGAGAAGTGCTGAGACAGCCTAGCTGAATTAATTCTTTATTAATGCGAGCAGCACTGGCTCAGGCTCCTTTCCTCTTAAAAAAAAATTATTTGAGAGGGGAAAAAAGAATTATTTATTTAAACCGCTACTAGGTTACACTGCCAGTGTAAAGTTGAACCACCTACTACCTAGCTAATGAGGATCCAGCCTATTTACACTCTAAAGCTACACACTGAAGAACCCCTATTTAAAACCTAATCTAAATATCACAAAACTTAGAAATCAGTTAAACCCCCAAACCTTAACTTCCCTCCAAACAGGGATAAAATAACCCCCAAATACACAATTCAAGAGAGACTAGAGAGAGATGTGTACGTGTGTGTGTGTGTGTGTGTGTGTGTGTGTGTTAAAATATTACTGTAGGAAGTTCAAGAGATGTGATATAGTTTTTAATGTTGACTTGCAGGACAGCCTGCAAGCAGAGATCATATTGGGCAGGGCCAAAGGTCCCAGGGGAAGGGTAGCTGGAAGCAAAACAGTAGCACAACGTGGACAGGACACACCCAGCACAGAGAATATAATAATTTTAACCAAAGGAGAAAATAGTGTAAGCAACTAAAATATCTACAAAGATAATTTGGCTCCTTGTTCACATGAAGAGGCTGAATCCCACATATTTCTCCATGCCAACAGTGCAGTAACATTGGGTTTTAAGGATGTGTGGATCAATGGAAATGACACAAGCATAGTCATCATTGCCATTACTGAAGGAGCTTGGCCTTGGACCACATTAATTAATTAATTAAAATTTTCTTACATACCGCCTTCTCCAAAGACTCTAGGCAGTGAACAACAATACAGTTGTTCAGCAAAACATTGAACAACAATTAATTAAAATAATAATAATAATAACAACCTCAAAAACCCAAATGCTGTTTAAGAGAAAAGCAACAAGAACTAAAGCAAAAAATAACTGAACAAATGAACCAAACAACCACCAGGGTTTGACTTCCAGCTCTAAAAACAGTTGCCAAAAAAACAACTTGCTCAGGCATTAAAAGATGTCAGTGCTGCACTTGCAGAAATAACAACCAAGAATTTGCAAGAAACAAACCAACTAATGTACAGTGCAGCAACAACAACAACACAAGAGCTCGGATATAAGATCAGTGGACCTGTAAAAAAAGAAAGCAGTACATCACCTAAATGGAAGATTATACAAGAAGAAAATAAAATCGCCAGTCTTAGATCAGATGCTAGTAAACTGAAAGATATGAAAGACAAGAAACTGAAGAATGAAAACACCAAACAGTATCTGATACAAAAATACCACCTAGATTCAAGGAAAATTAGAGAAGTCCTGGAAATAATAAAGCAGCAAATAACAGCAGTGTCAAAGAAGATGAGCAGATACGAAGCCAGAATTACACAACACAGGCAGAATCTCCAATTCCAATTGAATCAGAAATATTTCTACCAAAGTATAGAAGGAGAAACTGCAAGAAACCTAGATACACCAAATAAAGAAGAAACAGTGCAATTCTGGGGAAAATTATGGGACAATCCAAAAGATTATAATAAAAAAGCAGGCTGGATGAAAGAGGTAAAAAAATGTAACCAATATATGCCAGATCTAATAATAACACCAGAATTGCGTGAAAGAGCAAAGAAAGTTAAAAATTGGACTGTACCAGGCGACAATGAACTGCATGGCTTTTGGCTTAAACACCTAACAAGCCTTCATAAACAACTATCAAACCAGTTCAATCACATTTTGCAAGGAGGTGATATTGAACAATGGCTAACATCTGGGAAAACTAATCTCATAATGAAAGACCCAGCAAAAGGTGCAGTTCCAAGTAAATATAGACTGATAACCTGCCTGCCAAGCATTTTCAAATTATTAACTGGAATAATAGCAGATGAAGTGATGCAACACTTATTAACCAACAAACAGCTTCCAGTTGAACAGAAAGGAAATTGCCCAAACACCAGAGGCACAAACGACCAGCTGCTGATTGACAAAATGATTTTAGAAAATTGCAAGAGAAGAAAAATAAATCTAAGTGTTGAATGGATATCACCATCATCATCATGACTACTATTACATTTTATATCCCACTCTTCCTCCAAGGAGCCCAGAGCTGTGTACCCATTCAGTCTCATGGCTGAATGGGAATTTGAACCCGGGTCTCCCTGGTCCTAGCCCAGCTCTTTAGCCACTACACCACGCTGTCGTATACAGTTGGCATGTATAGTTGGTATACACCACTATACAGTTGGAGCCATACCTGGGGCACTCCATGGCAGATGCAAATGTGGCCTGGGTGTGCTTATTGCTACCTCCCGATGCGCATCTTCAAAACTGCCCCCACCACTCAAGCAATAGGATATGGCAGTTTTGTTTCAATTCAGCCACTGCACACTATTGATAATTAACATTTATCTCCCTCCACAATGGAGGAAGATACAGGACTGGGAGGTATTCCACTGTGGAGAAGCTGAGTGTTGTCAAAGCAATGCGGCTGAGCATGGTCAGAATGTCTGAAGCTGCGCACTCCAGAATCAGGCCCAATGGAAGCATGTCTGGTGCTGCCTTGAAGGTTTTCCAGTGTGACCAGGATCCACTGACTGAGAGAACCCATACCCTCCACCCACCCTGCCTATCTGCAGGCACCGCACCCTTACCTGTGTGTTCAGCATAGATGCCTACAAATAAGGTGGACCAGGCCCACCAATGCTCTAGCCTCCTACCCGCACTCCATGGCCATGCAGACGGCACACCTTCAGGGTTATTCTGCCAGGCAACACATCAGGTCATTCATACCTGCATGCCCAGCCCCACCCCTGTCAGCCAGCAATGGGGCCAACATGCAAACATGTGCAGCTCTATCTGATGAATGGCCAGCCTATAGTTAGTGCAGCTCTCGGATGGCATAAGAGAGAGAGGAGCGAACAAGAGTTGTTTCTGGGAAGCCGTGACAGCTGCACCTCCTTTGACATCTCCCTGGCTCATTAGGATCAGCTACTCCTGCCCGTGGGAGAGCAGAAGTTCCTTCATCGTAAGAGTTTGGAGAGGTGGTACTGTGTGGTGGCAACATCTTATTCTGCTCTGTGTATGTATCTTAAAAATAATTTCTAGCTGGGGCACTGTCATGGCCCACACCTCTGAGTCAGAAGAGTCAGAGGAGGAGCAGGAGGACTTGGTTGGGAGAGCAGGCTCAGAAGCACAGCAGGAGGATTTGGCTGTGAGAACAGAATCTGAAGCTGAGGTCAAACGGCAGCAGACAGAGGAATCTGGACAGCTGGCAGAGATGAGGGCTGAGGAGACTGATCAGGAGGAAGCTGGAATTTCACCTGTGTTAAGAAGACTTCTCAAGAGAAAGGCTCAGTGGGAGACACACAGGTGTAAGATCTCGTGGGAGAGGGAATAGAAATGCTGAGTCAGGACAGCCTGATTGGCTGCCGGTTATCTCGAGCCCTATATCAAGCAAACGCTGTTCTTGAGATGGTACTGTCAGCAAAGTTGCCTACCGCAGACAGTGTTCCTCATGCTTATAATTGTTCAACCTTTCTTGTTTCAGCCTGTCCTTGTTCTGTTCCTTCCTTTCTCCTTTATTTCAGTTATTGCTCAGATATCATAGAGCGGGGTACCTAGTTTAGTTTCAAGGGGACATTATTTTGTTTCTACTACTTGGTTTTTGAGAGTCATCCTTCACTTTCGTCCGTGCAGCTAAGCTGTTACTTTCTTATCTACAGTATTTCTATCTTGACTCACAGAAGTGGACTGGAGGGACCATAAATCCCGTCGGGTCACCTGTGCCAACATATTTATAATAGGCAAATACTAGGGCTACAATCCTAAAAGTGCTTTCTAGGGAGTAAAGCCTATTGAATGCAGTGCGAATTGTTGGAGATCCAACTCCAGATGGCATCGGCCTTTTGCACCAGTAACCCTAATGACCACTAGTGGCACTGGGAGCAGAGGTAATCAGCTAGGGTCTCCTTCTCCTTCCTGTCTACCTCTGCCTCTATGACCCCTCAATTGATAGTTGTACTCAGGAAATTCCTGGGAGTGAACTCCTACTACTACTACCCCTCCCTCCTCCTACTCCTTCTCAGAATGCTTCTAGCTCTCTCTCTCTCTCTCTCTCTCTCTCTGAGCACCATGCTTCTAAAGGTCTCTCTCTGAACTGCATGTAGCCAGAAGTTAGATATAGGTCTTTCTGATCATCACATGCTTCTGAATAAAGTAGATTAGTTCAACCTTACATGAATCTCCATGCTTATCATTTAGAGGCTGTTGCCCCTGAGACCCTGTTCACTTCTGCTGCAATTAGTGAGTGATCTCCCGAAATACTCTGCTCTCTAAGTAATTACCCACAACATGACCTAACCTCTGCAGGTGATTTCCTCCTGGAAATCTTAATATGGTGAAAAATACTGTGGGCGGGGAGAGATGCAAAATACAGCTCCCCCGGCAGCACCCAGGTTCACTTCCATCAGAGTGGGCAACATTCTCTAGAGTACTGGGCAAGCTGTTTGCTCAAGGGCTCCCTGCTCTCCCTGAAGGTCTCTGTGCCAGGCAATTGCTGTTCCCCTGCAGAGTGAGAGGAGGAACGGTTTCCCATGACCAGACCCCCTTTTCCTACAGCATTCCCAGCACAATTCTGCCTCGCTGCCAAACGATCCTTCATTGTTCTGGAATTGGCTTTGATCTTGCACAATGTTGCCACTAGCATCACAGAGGCATGTGGATGATCTCTGCATCTGATAGGGATCTTCTCAGTCACACAGTCCTGTCAGCCAGCCTGAACTGAGGAAGAGGACTTAAGGAGGATGCGTGTTCGCGGGCACATGAGCCAGCAAGTAAGCAAAGATTCTCTCTCCCTGCATTGAATATCAAATGATTTCGGATAGCTTTACTTGAGAAGGCAAACATCTAACAAGGTTTTAAACTGAACTTTATTAACTTCAAATTTGCAGTTGACTTACACATCGACAGCAGTTTCATGGAGTCTGCAGAAAGGTTTGTAAGACTGGTGATGATTTCTTTTAGATTGGTGGATGTAGAAGACTAAACCTGCTAGGTAAAGGGGCTATAGTGTTGGTTAGCAGGCAAAATCTGGATTCAGTAGAGATGTGCATGAATTGAGTTTTTTAATTCAATTCAAATCATATTCTGAAAATTTGATTCAAATTTGAATCGATTCGACCCTGTTTTAGCTTTTAATCTATCAGGGTCCCCGAATGGTTTTAAAAGGAGCCAAACAATTTTCAAATCAAACTTGAATTGATTCTCATTTATAAAATTTGAATAGATTTGCCATTTCTGGGGTAATTCAATTCAAATTCTTCAAACTGCTCAGAATTGAGGAGAATCTATTTGAATTTTAATTGATTCGCACATTCCTAGGATTCAGGTCTCTTTTTCTCTTGGAAAGACTCTGTTCCTGCTGCTCACAGGAAGGAAGAAGACCAATGTTATGTTTACGTGAATCCAAGACTAGGGGTTGTTTTTTCAAGTTGTGTGTGTATATTAGAAATCAGGAGGTCATTTTAAATTCAGAGTCCTTTCCTTTTGAGTATATGCAGGTATAACCTGTTCTTATCCTCTACTTTTAAAGGGGTTTGTCTCCAATTTAGAATAGTCATTTGGACCCCACCGAAATTCAGGGTCAGATTCAGGGTTGGGGTCAGTGTCAGGATCGTGAACAGGGTCGGGGTCCGGACAATTGGGAGAAAGAATTTAAACCAACCACAGATATTCACTGTGAACCCAGAAGAAAAGTAGCACAACACCAGAAAGTCACAGGGGAACTGATGTAAGTACAGAAAATCCAAGTGGAATTGATGTAACATGAGAGAATTTCTCAAGAAACCCCAAAATTGGCTGAAAGCAGCTGCTATGTGAGTGGAAAATGGGGTAAACAACTTCAAAAATATGTTTTTTAAAAAATTGCATGAAGCCACGATAAATTTACTCATGAGGACACCGCCAGAGGGGAGGTCAAAAGCTGCCTCCCGGCTCCAGGGGTCTCGCCAGCATGCCCAGCGCACTCACACAGGATATGCTGGTGCTTCCGGGAGCCGATTAGCCCCCGCTCTCCCCAGTCCCCACCAGCTCGGTCATGGAGCCAGCAATTGTGTGGGCGGCTGATTCGGACACCCAGGGTTGCCGCCCTGCTCGTGTGCGGGG
This sequence comes from Hemicordylus capensis, assembly GCF_027244095.1. Lineage (NCBI taxonomy): Eukaryota > Metazoa > Chordata > Lepidosauria > Squamata > Cordylidae > Hemicordylus > Hemicordylus capensis. Next base: position 2,555,641 of record NC_069660.1, on the reverse strand, counting down.
AGAGCGAGCTTAGCCCACTCTCCCCGCTCAGCTCCCCAAACTGGCTCATAATCTCACTGCCATATGAAACTCTGGAGAGCTCTGATTGTTTCTTCTAAAGAAGTCCGGCCCAAAGTGGACTGGTCAAGTTTGGGTTCAGACTCTCTTTGAACCTTTCCAATTTCAGTAAAATTGGACATTGTCTGAATTTACCTATCTGACTACTCATAGGCATAAGGGACAGTGACGAAGGAACTTCCTCTATTCCCACCTCTCTCATGTTGGATTTACTATGACTGATATTCTCAGCTTGGACTTACTATGACTAATAGACTGATCTTCTGAGGGCCTATCACTCTGCTTTTCTTGCTCCCAGACAACCATGAGCCTTCGCTTCATTCTCCATTAGCCATGCGGTCTCTCTCCCTCTCCCTCCCTAATTTGCTCTATGAAGACGCAGGCCTTCTATCTAAATATGTATTTCCCACCATAAACCTTTGCTTATTTTTGAACCTTAATGCCTGTCTCAAGCTTTTCTTTGCTGGGCTAATCTCCTCTTGCTCATGTTGGCCCTGTTACAAATTGGGGTGAATTAATTAATCCCTCCCCTTCAACAGGAAATGCATGCAGAGAAAGGAAGGGTACTAATGCATAGGCAAATCAGTGCTCCTAGAACTCCTGGGTCTGTGGGCTCTCCTGCTGAAGGCCTCTGGGGGTTGAAGCCTTCCATGATTTCACCAGCAATGAATAGCCCCTACTACCTGTTTAAGATTCCCTTTGCAATGTAAGGGCTAGAACAGGGTTTCTTAACCTTGGGCCCCCAGATGTTGTTGGACTACAACTCCCATCATCCCCAGACATGGCCTTTGTGGCTGAGGATGATGGGAGTTGTAGTCCAACAACATCAGGGGGTCCACGTTTAGAAACCCTGGGCTAGAGTGTTCTTCCTTGCATCCTTTCCAGATGGGAGCAGTTACCCAGCTAAAACCTCTATCGTTTGACCAACAGACTCGGTGCTATGGGTGCTTCCCTCTCTCCCCTTCCCACACAGTCCACTCCAGACCTACAGATGCAGCATTGCTCAGGGGCTCCAGCACTTGATCTCCTCCTGTGGGGTCAGTGGGGGAAAGGAGGCTCCTGCCTGCAGCTCAAGAATGAAGACACAGAGCAAGGATGCAGGAAAAGTCAGCTCTTTATTCTGAAGAGGGAAGACGATTCCACCAGCCTCCCCAATGATGCAGAGAGCCTGGAGGCATGGGGCAAGAGGGGCTTAGTGGCATGTGGGCATCCACTCCTGGGTCTGTGGGGCTGGATGGTGAGGCCGGACCCCGGGAATAGTCAGTGACTCACTGTACAGTGGACATTTCTGCAGAAAGAGAAGAGGAGGGGTTACATTGGCAGCAGGGGATGCCGCTCTAGTCAAGGTGCTGAGATGCTCACCCCGCTCCCTGCCTTTCCCAGGAGAGATCTGGAAGCAGGAGCCAGCAGACCAAGGACCCTGCGCTGCCCACAGGAGCTGATTCCTGCATGAGTTCTTCCTGGGTAAGGATTCTGATCAGGTCCCCTCAATGAGCACAGAAATCTCTCCGCTTTCACCTGGCACCCGCACTGCAGTTGCTTCCCGAGCTTCAAGAAAAGCCCACGGGGAGAGGGGGGCACTCAGCCCTCCCAGTCCCAGTCTGAACTTTGGGACCTGCTTGTGACTGAAGCTGCACACCATTGGAGCTGCCCCCGGTCCTCTTTGCTCTTCTCCCTCTGCCGCTCTCCACCCGCCTCCTGATCCCAAATGGCTTCTTCCATGCAAAGCAAGATGTAGATCCTGCAAAAAACAGACCTCAGCAAAACATAAAATTCCTCATCCATCAGCTTCCAAACAAGTACGGAAAGCAAATCACTTAATGTCAGTCAGGATATGACAATATTTATTTCCATGCCTCTCAACACAGAGCCTCAGGCTCAGGTTGAGGCTGTGGCCAGGAATGCTTTTTACCAGCTGCAATTGATCTGATAACTCTGGCAACTTCCAGCGGGTTGGACTACTGCAATGCGCTCTATGTAGGGCTGCCTTTGTACATAGTCTGGAAATGTCAGTAAGTTCAAAATGCAGCACCCAGATTGGTCTCTGGGGTATCCCGGAAAGATGACATTTTGCCTGTTCTTAAACAGTTGCACAGGCTGCCAATAGGTTTCTGGGCAAGGTACAAAGTGCTGGTTATTTACCTTTAAGGCCCTGAATGGCTGAGGTCCAGGTTACCTGAGAGACCACCTTTCTCTACAAGATCTCCACCGGTAATTAGAATTATCAGGAGATTTCTGTCTTCAGGTGCCAGCAGTTCATCTGGTGGCGACCTTGGATAGGACCCTCTCAGGTGTCACCCCTTGGTTGTGGAACATGCTCCCCGTGGATAGGAGAGGAATCTCTTCCTTGGAGGCCTCCAGGGAAGCCTTAAAGACCCATCTTTTTAGCCTGGCTTTTAATGATATCGAGTTTTAATTTTAATTCTAATCTGCTTTGTTTATTTATTTATTTATTTATTTATTTAGCACATTTTAATACTGCCCCAACCCAAGGTCTCAGTGTGATTCATAACAAACAACAAAAAATCAATTAAATACTAAAAACAGTTTAAAACAATCAATAAATAATCCGAATTTTAAAAGTTACAAAGTTAAAAAGCTAAAAGGCCTGGGTAAAAAGATAAGCCTTTAGACACTTTTTAAAAGCCACTAGAGATGGGGAGATTCTTATCCCCATTTTACTTTAAAAAATAAATAAATTATTGTTTGATTATGTGTTTCTGATTTTAATGTAAACTGCCCTGAGCCACTTCAGGAAAGGTAATATATACATCTAACAAACAAGCAAACAAACAAACAAATAAAATAACTTTGCTAGTTGCACATTTTGTTATCTTCTGTTCCAGTTTGCAAACAGAATGTGCATCACCCTGATGTTTGGCCTTCTGCAATCTTGTTATATCACCATGGAACCCTCCATTTTAAAAAGCAAGGACGTTCAGTGAAAGAAAAGACCTTGGGTTACATGGGTTGGTTACTGGTGTGGCAGCTCCAAAACATGACGAAATGTGATGTCCCGTGATGTTTGTGCCATGAGGGCTCGAGATCTGATGTCCAGTCTGTGCTATTGTACTGGCCCACAACATCCTAACTGGGGGAACACCATTTGGCCAGGTCCTCCATGCTCCTATGCACTACCAGCGTAGGCTGGCGGCAACAGCAAAAGCTGGGGATTAGTGTTACAGCTATGTGGAAGAAGAACATGGTAAGATGTGTCTCTGAGCATATGATGTGTCCTGTTACACAGAGCCCCGGGGTTGGGGCAAGCAAGTCATACTTCCTCTATACGAATTAGCATGCTTCTGTAACCCCCCCCCGCCCCCATCTCTGTATCCCTTTGTTGGGTGGGGAATGAGTTGCATTATTATTTGGCCCTTGAGGGCCATTCAGGGTTGCCACCATTCTGTTGCTTGAGTAAGAGAGACAATTGGGGGGGGGGGTAGGATGAAGGGCAGGATCCTGAATAGCAATGCTGTATGTGTTATCTCTTGATCACAAGTATAACACATTTGCAAGGGGGGAGCCCACCAAGCGCCAAGCCACACACAGCTGCCAGATCACTAATAAACATAAACATTGTGGGGTGGGGGGAGGGGGGAGGGAGCCTACAGGTTTCCAGACCTTTAGTAGGCGGGAGTGGACAGCAGCAGCAGCAGAAGCAGAACTGTCCCTTCAACAGAGCAAAGAGGACAAGGCACCAGTTCGACAGCAACAGCCGCAGTATGCATGCGGCAGTGGCAGCATTAGTGAGGCACTGGCTGGCAGACACACACACACACACACACACACACACACACACACACACACACACACACAGTGTGATGCTCTCTTCCTCTGCCTCTTGTGAGCTGAGCCAGCAAGGGCAGCAGAATGGCTGCCCACACAGAGGAAAGCTTCTGAGAGTGATTCAGTGTAGCTAAGTAGGCATAGGGTTGGGCAGGTTGCAAGTATTTCTCCTGTCTCTACCAATAAAAGCCCAGTAGGGGGCGCCAAAGCGCTGCCCACCAATGGCAGTTCAAATTTGTGCTTGCAGTTGATCACACTGAGCGGCTCCCCTCAGTCAGCAGTAGGCACTCTGTGCAAAAGGAACATATAATTTTGTGCTTCTGATGCAGTAATTATAAAAATATGAATGGCATGTGTTGAGATTTAAGAAACCAGCTTGGCTGGAGAATTCCTGTCTTTCAGCTGCTGGTCTCTGTGTGCAGTGGTCTCTCAGTGGTCCCATTCTGGAACTGGGCCACTTCAGCAACCTGTCCCTCACACATGCAAATAACGCCTCTCCTGTGGCTCTGCTAAACATCCCTGAATGCTTGCATCGGCCTCCACAACCTCTAGTAGCCTGAGGCAACAGGACTCACACCCAGAGAGAGGCTGTTCTGGAAATGGTTTGGCTAGCACATTGTAGGGATGTGCCCAAAACCAGTTTGGCCTGTTTGGTTCAAATTCAAACCCAATTTGAATCAGGGTGGGTAGGTTTCTTTTTGGTTTTGCTCAAACCCGCTCTTGGTTGGATTCTAATTCAAGCCCAGCTTGAACCGGTTTTAAAAGGTTCTACATAGGGTATAACGGGGACTCAAACTGGCGCTTTATTCCCTATGCGGAGCACCAAGGTAGGGGTGTGCATTTCGGGTTTTCGGTGATTCGGCTCGGGACCCGAGCTGAATCACCCTTGTTCTGTTCTGTGCCCGAATTTTGCTGACCCGAATCACCCCCGATTCGTTTCGGATTCGGATTTAATCAGAATCCGAATCGATTCGGATCAGCAAAAAGGACCCTGGAGCCAAAAGAGTGGGGTGGGGTGGTAGTGCCTAATGGGTGTAGGCTGCCACCCCAATTTCAGGGGGGTGGGACAGAGGGCTGATTTTTTGTGAATTTCTGAATTTTTTGTGTCTTTGGGACAGATGGGGGGGCAGAAAGTGGATCTGCCCCAAAAGAGTGGGTTGGGGTGGTATTGCCTAATGGGTGTAGGCCACCACCCCAATTTCAGGGGGGTGGGACAGAGGGCTGATTTTTTGTGAATTTCTGAATTTTTTGTGTCTTTGGGACAGATGGGGGGGGCAGAAAGTGTATCTGCCCCAAAAGAGTGGGGTGGGGTGGTAGTGCCTAATGGGTGTAGGCTGCCACCCCAATTTCAGGGGGGTGGGACAAAGGGCTGATTTTTTGTGAATTTCTGAGGGTTTTCTTGGGTGCAGCAGAGTGCTAGATTGATTCATTCCCATACTCGTCATAGTAATAAAGGAGAGAGTGAGAGAAAGTGAGAGTGTTAGGGTCATTTAGAGTTGAGAGTACTATATGCTGCTTGATGAATGAATGAATGAATCTAGCACTCTGCACCCAAGAAAACCCTCAGAAATTCACAAAAAAACAGCCCTTTGTCCCACCCCCCTGAAATTGGGGTGGCAGCCTACACCCATTAGGCTCTACCACCCCACCCCACTCTTTAGGGGCAGATACACTTTCTGCCCCCCCATCTGCCCCAAAGACACAAAACCTTCAGAAATTCACAAAAAATCAGCCCTCTGTCCCACCCCCCTGAAATTGGGGTGGCAGCCTACACCCATTAGGCAGTACCACCCCACCCCACTCTTTTGGGGCAGATCCACTTTCTGCCCCCCCCATCTGCCCCAAAGATGCACTGTCGCACTGGCTGCTCTGCTGGTCCCACTGCCAGAGAAACCACGCCGCTGGACTGGGAAGAAGTGGGGGTGGTGGCAGTGCTGCTGCTGCTGCTGCTGCTGGGGGTGGGACGCGCAGTGCCAGCCTGCGACCAAGACCCCTCCTCCTGGTCGTCTGCTGCACCACCTATCCCTAGCCTCCTTTCCTCTTCACGCTTCACATGTTCGACCAGGAGGTCCCTCCACCTGGGCAGCTCGCCAGGAGGCACAGCACTGCCCTTCATCCTTGGGTCACAAATGCATGCCAGGACATGCCATGCAGATGCAGCCCATGGTGTCTTGAGCCGCTCAACTACCCCAGTCCTCAACCGACCTGCCAGGGCAATCGCAACCCCAGTGGTCAGAGTGGTCTGGAGATCGCTCATTGCCTTCTCCAGGAGAATAGCAGTGGGCAAAGCCAGGCTCAGCGTGGCGGTCTGAGTACACAAGTCGTTCGTAGCAGAATAGAACGGCTCTAGTACTAAGACCAGCTCGCGGATCACCGGCCAGTCATCATAGAGAGACTTGCACAGATCCAAGCAACCACGCGTCCCCAGGCTGTTGAGTGCTCCCTCTTGCTCATGCATGCGCCGGAGCAAGAGAAAAGTGGAGTTCCACCGGGTAGGAACATCCTGGGGGATTTGGTGTTCAGGCAGGCCCAGCTCGATCTGTCTGGCCTTGAGCTGGCGCCTTGCCTTTTCACTCCGGTGGAAGTGGCCCACTACCTGACGGCAACGCTCCACCAGGGCGGCCACGGGAGCAGCAGGATCCTGACCTAAACTACTAGAAGAGCCCCGAACATGCTGGTGCTCCTTGGCCTTCTTCGGCGCCTCCTTGAGGCCAAGCGCACCCTTCACTACGAGGTTCAAGGTGTGCGCAGCGCAAGCGATGTTCACACCGTAAACCCGCCTAGCAGCCTTGGTGATGTTGGCTGCGTTGTCCGTCACCATGAAGCCTCGGCGGAGGGTTGGCTCCCCGGCCAGCCACGCCCCCACCTGCCGCTCCATGACGGCAGCCAACTCATCTGAAGTGTGGTCTGTGTCCATCGCCTCCACATGCAACACTGCCCAAGAAGGCGTGCATGCATGGGAGGAGCTGGATACAGCACCAGCAGTGCCAGATGTCCCCTCACCCCCATGCCCCCACCAATGGGCTGTCAGGGACATGAAGGCAGTGTGCAGCCCACTGCGGCTAGTCCAGATATCCGCAGTGAAATGCACACTGGTGTTTGGCCCAGCTGCACGCAGCTTGGCCAACACGGCCCCCCTGCAAGCACGGTACAGGGAGGGGACCACCCTCCTGCTGAAAGTGGTCCTTGAGGGGATCTTGTACTCCGGAGAAAGCAGCTGGAGCAGACGCCGGAAGCCGACATTGTCGACAATGGAGAACGGCTGGTCATCAAGAGCGATCATCTCACCAATGGCCCGAGTCATGAGATGAGGCTTTGGATGATCAGACCGCTTCCCAAGAGATTGCACCCACTGATGATCGGTCAGCTTTTCCTGCCTGTGGGCAGGAGCTGCTGGCCGCTTGCTGCTGCTGCCACTACTACTGCTTCTGCTACCAGGTGAGGCACCGGGCCTACTGCCAGTGCCAGCAGAGGTCTCCACACCTGGGTGCCGCCGACACATGTGCGACCACAGCCCCGAGGTTGTGAAGTGCATAGGGTCCCTGCCTCTGCTGACCAGTGCCTTGCAGTGGGTGCACACAGCATGGGTGGGATCACCAGGGCTAAGCTCAAAGTGATCCCAGACCACACTGCCAGACTCCCCAGCGACACGAGGTCGCTTTGTTGGTGGAAGTTTTGCTGGTTCCTTCTCGGGCATACCACCACCGATGCCCTCAGCGCTGGCATGGGAAGGCCCAGGGGCAGGAGAAGATCTTCCCTCCTCCTGAGCCCCCTCAGATGCCAGACTGAGCCCCCCACCAACCCCCATAGTGACCGTTTGGGGGGTCCGCAAGGTGGATCTGGCTGGACTGCCAACCTCCTCCACCAGCACCACCTCCTCAGCTGCCAGAGGAAGATCTCCTTCCCTGGTAATCTGGGAGCCTCCCCCCCTAAATCCTGCCTGGCCGCAGGCCCTGGCATAGGGCCAGGCTGACCCGAGAAGAAGTCAAGCCTGCGCGCTGAAGCAGGGCCGGGGGTGACTTGGGGAGTAGGCCCCTCTTGCCGCCCCCTGCCACGACCAGCTGTAGGGAAGACAAGCCTCCCACTTACTTGCGCCCTCCCTTTTCCTGCTGTCCTCCCAACCATTGCTTTTTAAAACTTTTTTAAAAATTTCAAAATGTGAAGAAGGGGTAGTTGTCTCAGGGGGCAGCAGGTATACTAGAGGTCCAGAAAAACAGTGGATGTGCAGTGGCGCCGGTGACTTTACAATGCCTCCTTGCTTAAGGCTTGTTGTTGTTGGCACAAATGCTGTTGCTGCAAGATCCCAGTCAGAAGTTGCCGTGCAATGAATGTATCACGACACAGCCAGTCACAGAGGGACTGGGAGACAGTGGGAGTTACTTGATGCGCGATACAACAGAAGCAGGCTGTGCAACAAAAAAATATAAAAATTAAAAATTAAAATACTAGCTCAGCTGCTGTGCAGTGCACAGGTGCAGGAGGAGTTATTTAAGGCTGGAGCCTTGCGCACACAGTGTGCAGTGCACGCCACTTAGTCAGTAGAAGTGAAAGTAAGTTTAGTTATATTATCTTTCTCTGACTGTTGGTCACTTTGAATGGAATGGACTGGAGAATTTATTTGTTGCAAGTAACTTGTGCTGTTGTTACTAATGTATCGAACGCACTCCACCACAGGGGAAAGTTACTCTCTCTGTGGTCTGAAAGTAACACACAGTTACAAAAATGTTTCAAAAAATTATCTCTGTGTCAATTTCACAGGCAAACAAGATGGAAAAGTAACTGTGGGCAGACTAGGCCCTTAAAAAATATTTCTGCAAAATACACGAAAGCAGCAACAGAAATATAAAGTTGCAGCACTACTAGGCCAGGCCACTCTTACAGTCTACTGCTACTCTACAGTTGAACCTCCTCCTAATAGCTAGCTACCGGGGAAGGATACACACAAACCCTAGTTATTTAAAACCCTATTTATTTAAAACACTATTTATTTAAAACCCAATCTTACAGCTATCACAACACTTTAAAACCCTATTTATTTAAAACACTATTTATTTATTTAAAACCCAATCTTACAACAACTATCACACAACACTTATAGAGAAAAGTGAAAACCCCAAAATCCTAAAAACAGGGAAAAAATAATAAACCCCAAACGCACAGTTAAAGGAACGGAACACTACAGATTAGAATGCCGTGTGTGACGTGCGTGTGTCTGTGTGTTGTGTGCGTGTGTAAAATATGAATGGCTGGGCCAATCTCACTCAGGTGTAGGCTTCTCCGACTCCGGGTCTCTGGCGTCCCACTTCTGAGGGTCTGTTCTGGTCTTTGTCACACAGGCGGGCCTGGAGTGCAGGCAGGCAGGCAGGCAGGCAGGGACAGGCAGCAGTGACTCTCTGCAGAAAAAAATTGCCAAAAAAGTGGTTTGGCAAAAGATAGGGTGGGGGGATTCAAAAGGAGAAAAAAAACCCCTCCTTTCCCACCAAGGGCTGCAGGCTGGCAATGCTTGCAGCCAGTCAGATGTTTAAAAAAAAATAAATCTTAAATCTATTCCTCTTCTCTTCACAAAAAAGGATTTTAAAAAAATGAGAAGAGGTTTGCTCTGCAAGGAAGAGGTTTCCTTTCCTTAAAAAAAAATCTCCCCCTCTTCTAGCCCCAACAAGGATTAAAAAATGAGCAGAGGGTTTGCCTCTGCAAGGCAGAGGTTTCTTTTTTTAAAAAAAATCTCACCCTCTTTTAATCCAAAAATGGATTAAAAAATGGGAAGAGGTTGGCTCTGCAAGGAAGAGGTTTCCTTAAAAAAAAATTCTCCCCCTCTTCTAGCCCCAACAAGGATTTAAAAATGAGCAGTGTGAAACCTCTGCAAGGCAGAGGTTTCTTTAAAAAAAATTTCCACCCCCTTCTCTCTTTATTTAAAAAATTGCTTAAATAAAGCAGAAAACCAACCAACAAGGCAGAGCACTGGTGTAAATGCAGAAAAATAGCACCCACAAAAATCCAAAATCAAAATGGAGGCAAGACTTACTAAGCAAGGCAGCAAAGCTCTCTCTTTTGTCTCTTCTCCCACGCAAGGCAGCAGAAAGGAAGAAAATGGCTACTGGTGGCCCCTTAAATACCCTCCTGCAAAGCCCTCCAAAAATCACCCCCACCCTTGACCCTACCTCCACCTGTACCTGGCCAATGGGAGGGTGTGATTTACTATCCAAACCTTATTTGGTCATTTTACTCTGCAGGTAGGAACTTTTATTTTCAATGGAGGTGAATGGGAAAATTTTTTTGCATTGAAGTCAATGGAGAAAAAAAGGCGGGAAATTCAAAGAGCTGTCAGAATGAAAATGGAGGGGGAAGAAGAAGGCAATTCTGCAGCCACAAAATGGAGGCTGCAGACATGCCCACGGAGGTCTGAATCACCCGAATTTTTTTTCACGCAATAGGGGTGATTCGGATCGGGCACAGAAAATTTCGGGGGTCCTCAGGGGTGATTCGGATCGGCTCCGAATCACCCGAAATTCGTTGTTTCGGGCACAGAACAATCTGTGCCCGAAACGAAATGCACATCCCTACACCAAGGGGAAAAAACCTGGGGTGGGTGGTAGGCACCCAGTGGTGACTACCACCCACCAAACCCCCAAGCAATCAGACAATGATTTTTTGGAAGATATTTCAGTTTTTTTGCATTTTTCCCACAGGGAATAATGGAGACTCAAACCGGCCCATTATTCCCTAGGCAGAGCACCTAGGGACACAAACTATGCAGAGCACCTAGGGGCACCCAGGGGTGCCTACCGTCCACCATATCCCAAAGCAGTCGGACACTCGTGATTTTTAATGATTTCTTGAAAATTTCAATGCAATGAACACTGTCTGACCCTAATTGTTACGGACTCTGAGTTTAACCCCAAAGTCCCTGCAAGCTATCAGGAACCAGTACACAACCAACTCTGCTTTTCCCTGAATTATTGTTAGAAATTACTGCGTATTCTAGCTTGGCCTGAATTATGCCCCGGGTAATGCAATCCTCTATTTGCTGCAGCTTTTTGTTTTTAATGAAAAAATGAGCTTTCTGGAATGCCTCAGGACTTCTCCTTTGATCTGTGAATTGGCCATCAGCAGTATGGTCTGCACTGAGTGATTTGCAATTGCAGGTGCTTGCAGGAGGGGTGTTGTGGCAGATTGGTGAAATCCTGTTCTTCCATAACAGCTGTCAAGCTCTCTCACCTCTTCCTCAGTCTCTGATGGGATTGGAGTAACTGCTGATACTCCTCACAACCTCCCCCTGCCTCGGAGGGTCAGCAAGTTGCCTGCTGGCTTCTCTGGTCTGCTGTGGAGATCGACTCCCCACACCCCGCACCTTGCAAGAAGCGCAGGGATGGAGCAGCATCAGCATCAGGGGGGTGCCGTGCAGAGAAGCTTATGGAGTTGTCCTGCTGGCACTGGGGGTCCTGGGCATGACCTCCCTGCCAGGCAACCCCTTCCCCATCTGCATGCCAACACCCCACCCCAACACCCCCGCCTTGCCTGCCTGGTCAGAGAGATCCCAGGAGTCCCACCAGCCTCTGATTGTGGGGTGAGGGACTTCAAGCTGAGCTGCTCCTCCTGGCTTCTCCAAAGATCGCCCACCCCCAGCCCAGCCCAGCCCAGCCCAGCCCTCTGCCTTCTGCAAAGATGCAGACTCCACAATTAATTCGATGTCTGAACTGGAGATGTCCAGCAACTCCTCTTATACAATCCAACTGGATCAGTTTCAGTTTGTGACTCCTGATGATGTGGACAAGCTGCTTGGAGCGGTGAGGCCGACCACTTGTTCTCTTGACCCTTGTCCAACATGGCTTGTTCAATCTAGCCGGGAGGCTGTTGTAGGCGGCCTGGTAGCAATCATAAATGCTTCTCTGAGGGAAGGCCTCTTCTAAAGAAGCCTGCGTTAGATCCCTCAGAGTTGAGCAATTATAGGCCAGTTTCCAGTCTCCCATGGCTGGGCATGGTAATTGAGAGGGTGGTGGCCTCTCAGCTCCAGGCGGTCTTGGAGGAAACTGATTATCTAGACACACTTCAAACTGGTTTTGGGGCAGGCTATGGGGTGGAGACTGCCTTGGTCGGCCTGATGGATGATCTCCAGTTGGGAATGGACAGAGGAAGTTTGGCTCTGTTGGTCCTCTTGGATCTCTCAGCAGCTTTCAATACTATCAACCATAGTACATAGGAAAATAGGAAGCTGCCATATACTGAGTCAGACCATACGTCCATCATGCTCACTATTGTCTACACGGATGGGCAGGGGCTTCTCCAAGGTTGCAGGCAGGAGTCTCTCTCCCAGCCCTATCTTCGAGATGCTAGGGAAGGAACTTGGAGTGCCAGGGAAGAAATTGGAGTATCCTTCTGGAACATCTGAGGGGGTTGGGGGTGGGAGGCACTGTTTACAGGGCTTCCACTCCTACCTCTCAGACAGATTCCAGATGGTGTCAATTGGAGACTGTTGCTCTTCAAAACCTGAGCTTAAGTATGGTGTCCCTCAAGGCTCTGTACTTTATCCAATGCTTTTTAACAACTACATGAAACTGCTGGGCGAAATCATCAGGGGATTTGGAGCTGGGTGTTACCAGCATGATGATGACACCCAGATCTACTTCTCCATGTAAACTTCTTCAGGAGATGGCATATCCTCCCTAAGTGCCTGGCTGGAAGCAGTAATGGGCTGGATGAAGAAGAATAAACTGAAGCTGAACCCAGATAAGACAGAGGTATTTATTGTGCAAGGTCAGAACTCTAGAGACAATTTCGATCTACCTGTTCTAGATGGGGTCACACTTCCCCAAAAGGAACAGGTTCGCAGTCTGGGAGTACTTCTGGATCAACGTCTCTCTTTGGTTTCTCAAGTGGAGGCAGTGGCCAGGGGTGCTTTCTCTCAGCTTCAGCTGATGTATCAGCCGGGTCCGTTTCTTGAGATCAATGACCTCAGAACAGTGGTACATCTGTTGGTAACCTCCAGACTGGACTTCTGTAATGCGTTCTACGTGGGGCTGCCTTTGTACGTAGTCCAGAAACTTCAGTTGGTTCAGAATGTGGCAGCCAGGTTGGTCTCTGGGTCATCTCGGAGAGACCACATTACTCCTCTGTTGATGGAGTTACACTGGCTGCCAATTGGTTTTTGGGCAAAATACAAAGTGCTAGTTATGATTTACAAAGCCCTAAATGGCTTAGGCCCTGGGTATTTAAGAGAGCATCTTCTTTACTATGAGCCCCACCACCCATTGAGGTCACTTGAAGGGGTCCGTCTCCAGTTGCCGCCAACTCGTTTGGTGGCTACACAGAGAAGGGCCTTCTTGGCTGCTGCCCCGAGATTGTGGAATGCACTCCCTGCTGGGATACGATCCTCCCCATCTCTGGCAATTTTTAAAAAAACTTCTGAAAACACATCTCTTCAACCAGGCTTTCTCAGCTTTTTAAAACTTGTTTTTAAATTCTTCTGATTATTTAATTGCTGTTTTATGATGTTTTTAATTGTTAATCATTGTTTTATGCTTTTATGATTTTTGTTTTAATTATTAACTGATTTTAATGGTGTTTTAATGTAAACCGCCCTGAGCCTTCTGGAAAATTTTAATAATAGATAGATAGATAGATAGATAGATAATAAAGCACCAGCAGCAGCATGGGAAATCAGCAGCTTCCTTATTTGAGCCCTTTGAACTTCTCTGCTTCTCCCTCCCTTGCAAGGAGTGTGCATGTCCGTGTGTGTGCATTATGTCAGTGTGAAAGTCGCAGGCCAGAGGGTTGCGAGAGGCTCAAAGGAGGAGAGAGATGCCCCTTCTCAGATGCCGAGTTTGGCCTCTCTGAGGGAGCCTGCTGCTGACTTGTAGGAATGGCCTGCTGCCTTCCCAACTTTGTCCAGTGGATGCTTAGCTTTCAAGTTTGTGTTCAGAAACCAAATATTCCAATGTCTGCAGCCCGTCAGTCAGGGCTGACTCTCCTTGCAAGGGAAGCTCGCATTCCAAGCACGCTGCAGACCCCTGGAACTCCATCACTCATGAAGGCGGGGTGGTGGCCAAAGCAGTATAAAAGCAGCAGAAGCAGAACTGTCCCTTCAACAGAGCAAAGAGGACAAGGCACCAGTTAGATAGCAACAGCCGCAGTATGCATGCGGCAGTGGCAGCATTAGTTAGGCACTGGCCGGCAGGCACACACACACACACAGTGCAATGCTCTCTTCCTCTGCCTCTTGTGAGCTGAGCCAGCAAGAGCAGAAGACTGGCTGCCCATACAGGGGAATCCTGAGAGTGATTCAGTGTAACTAAGTAGGCATAGGGTTGGGCATGCTGCAAGTATTTCTCTTTGCAGTGTGAGTGATAACGGGGAAATCTAGGACCAACAAATGGAAGTACTTTTTCACACAACGAATAATCAACCTGTGGAATTCTCTGCCATGAAATGTGGTGACAGCCAACAACCTGGATGGCTTTAAGAAGGGTTTGGATAACTTCATGAAGGAGAGGTCTATCAACAGGCTGATAACTTCATGGAGGAGAGTTAGGGTTATTATTCATTTCCATTTTGAATTGTTATGTTTGGTTTAATCATTAATTTTTTATCAGTGCTTGAAATCAGAGATTACCTTACTATTGGCCTATTGTATATTTATACACATCTTTATTGTTTATTTGCTATATACAATTTTTATACACGTTCGCCTTAGTTATGGTTGGGTTTCCCCCCCCTCTGTTTTGCTTGGTTGTATTTCCATGATCGCCCTTGCTTTTGTTTTGGCTATCAGTGTAGGCAGCCGGACTGAGCTACATGGACCAATGGCCCAACGCTAATGGTGAATGGGAGCACCCCCATCATTAGGCTGGAACATGAGTAATGGAGGGAAGTAAGAAGTGGGGTCCCCCAGGGATCTGTACTGGGACCGGTGCTTTTTAATTTATTCATAAATGATCTAGAAGCAGGGGTAGGCAGCAAGGTGGCCAAATTTGCAGATGATACCCAACTATTCCGGGTAGTGAAATCCCAAACGGATTGTGAGCAGCTCCAAAAGGATCTCTCCAAACTGGGGGAGTGGGCAACAAAATGGCAAATGCATTTCACTGTTAGCAAGTGTAAAGTGATGCACATTGGGACGAAAAACCCAACTTCAAGTATACGCTGATGGGATCCGAGCTTTCGGTGACTGATAAAGAGAGGGATCTTGGGGTCGTGGTGGACAGCTCATTGAAAGTGTCGACTCAATGTGCGGCAGCTGTGAAAAAGGCTAATTCGAATGCTAGGGATCATTAGAAAGGGGATTGAAAATAAAACAGCTAACATTATAATGCCCTTATACAAAACTATGGTGCGACCACACTTGGAGTACTGCGTACAATTCTGGTCACCACATCTTTAAAAGGACATTGTTGAGCTGGAGAAGGTACAGAAGAGGGCAACCAAGATGATCAGGGGCCTAGAGCACCTTTCTTATGAGGCAAGACTACAACACCTGGGGCTTTTTAGTTTAGAAAAAAGACGACTGCGGGGAGAGAAGATAGAGGTCTATAAAATCATGCATGGTGTGGAGAGAGAGAGATTCTTTTCCCTCTCACACAACACTAGAACCAGGGGTCACTCCATGAAATTGATTGCCAGGAGGTCTAGGACCAACAAACTGAAGTACCTTTTCACAGTACGTGTGATCCACTTGTGGAACTCTCTGCCACAGGATGTGGTGACAGCCAACAACCTGGATGGCTTTAAGAGCGGTTTGGATGACTTCATGAAGGAGAGGTCTATCAATGACTATTAGTCGGAGGGCTGTGCGCCACCTCCAGCCTCAAGGGCAGGGTGGCTCTGAGTACCAGTTGCAGGAGAGTAATGGCAGGAGAGAGGGCACACCCTCAACTCCTGTCTGTGGCTTCCAGTGGCATCTGGTGGGCCACTGTGTGAAACAGGATGCTGGACTAGATGGGCCTTGGGCCGGATCCAGCAGGGCTGTTCTTATGTTCTTATGAGTAGCAAAGGCTGATGCCACCATGCAGCTGATCAAGATTTCTGAATCATGCAGTAACCTGTACATTCCCTCCAACAAACAAAGTCAACCAGTTTCATATTCATAGACATTTCTTGCCTCTTACCTGTTTCTCCACAGACTCTCAAGCATTCCTCCTTGAAGAAAAATCTGTTGCCATTGCCTCTGCAGCCCCCATAGACAAACTCCTCGCAAGTCTTGGTGGTTGAGTTGTAGTAGTACAAATGAAAGCGACCCTTACATGGTCCTTTTTTCACAGGGAGCCTGCAAAACTCTGTGGCCACAGGAGGGGGAGAGAGAAGCAGAAGCAAGTAAGTTGGCTGACAAAGAGAAATGCTAAGCAGGTTTCCTTTTCCTTATGGAAGCTGTTCTGAAAGGACCCCAGGAAGGAATAAGAACATCAGAACAGAATTCAGTAAGAACATAAGAATAAGAACATAAGAACAATAACAATAAGAACAATTAGAACAATAAGAACATAAGAACAGAAGTGACAAGAGATGATGTTCTAAAATGTCTCGAAAAACTGAAAACGAACACATCACCTGGGCCACATGGCATCCATCCAAGAGTCCTCAAAGAACTCAAATGGAAAATTGCCGACTTCCAGAGGCGTAACTAGGGAAAATGGCGCCTGGGGCAAGCACTGAAATGGCGCTCCCCCGCCCCCCCCCCCCGCCACAACATACTACATTATACTTAGGTTTTTCCTCACAAGCGCCCGCCGCCAAGCCAGGCCACTGACTGGCCGCCAGGCGCCAGCAAAGCAATGGGGGGGGGGGCGCGGGCGGCGCGGAAGGGACCGCTCATGGGGGATGGGCTGCCTACACGCTCCCTTGACTGCTGCAGCGCTGCTGCGCTGAGCAGGAAACATTTGTATTAACAAAAAATAAAAAATAAAATAAAATAATTTTTTTGTCATGTCGGCGCCCCCCATGTGACCAGAAAAGATGGCGCCCGGGGCACGTGCCCCCCCTGCCCCCCCTATAGTTACGCCTCTGCCGACTTCCTTGCATATATATATAACTTATCCCTGAAATCGGGCTCTGTACCAGAGGACTGGAGAGTAGCAAATGTAACACCAATTTTCAAAAAGGGATCCAGGGGTGATCCGGGAAATTACAGGCCAGTTAGCTTAACGTCCATTCCAGACAAATTGATGGAAAGCATCCTCAAGGATAAAATTGTAAAGCACATAGAAGAACAGGCCCTGCTGGGAGTGAGCTAGCATGGCTTCTGCAAAGGTAAAATTTTTCTCACCAACCTTTTGAAGTTCTTTGAGAGTGTCAACAAGTGTGTGGATCAAGGTGATCCAGTTGACATAGTCTACCTGGAATTTCAAAAAGCTTTCGACAAAGGTCCTCATCAAAGACTCCTGAGGAAACTTAGCGGTCGTGGTATAAGGGGACAAGTACATGTGTGGATTGCTAACTGGTTGAAAGACAGGAAACAGAGGGTAGGTATCAATGGAGAGTTTTCACAATGGAGGGAAGTAATAAGTGGGGTCCCCCAGGGATCTGTACTGGGACCGGTGCTTTTTAATTTGTTCATAAAAGATCTAGAAGCAGGGGTAAGCAGCGAGGTGGCCAAATTTGCAGATGGTACCAAACTCTTTTTGGTAGTGAAATCCAAAATGGATTGTGAGGAGCTCCAAAAGGATCTCTCCAAACTGGGTGAGTGGGCGACAAAATGGCAAATGCAGTTCAGTTTTGGCAAGTGTAAAGTGACGCACATTGGGACAAAAAAACCCCAACTTCAAGTATACACTGATGGGATCTGAGCTGTCGGTGACTGATCAGGAGAGGGATCTGGGGGTCATGGTGGGCAACTCGTTGAAAGTGTCGACTCAATGTGCGGCAGCTGTGAAAAAGGCTAATTCCATGCTAGGGATCATTAGGAAAGGGGCTTGAAAATAAAACTGCTAATATTATAATGTCCTTATACAAAACTATGGTGCGACCACACTTGGAGTACTATGTACAGTTTTGGTCACCACATCTTTAAAAGGACATTGTAGAACTGGAGAAGGTGCAGAAGAGGGCAACCAAGAGGATCAGGGGCCTAGAGCACCTTTCTTATGAGGCAAGACTACAAAACCTGGGGCTTTTTAGTTTAAAAAAAGACGACTGAGGCAAGACATGATAGAGGTCTATAAAATCATGCATGGTGTGGAGAAAGTGGAGAGAGAGAGATTCTTTTCCCTCTCCCATAACATTAGAACCAGGGCCATCCCATGAAATTGATTGCCAGGAAATCTAGGACCAGCAAACGGAAGTACTTTTTCACACAACGCATAATCCACTTGTGGAATTCTCTGCCTCAAAATGTAGTGACAGCCAACAACCTGGATGGCTTTAAGAAGGTTTTGGATAACTTCATGGAGGAGAGGTCTATCATCAGCTACTAGTCGGAGGGCTACAGGCCACCTCCAGCCTCAAAGGCAGGATATCTCTGAGTACCAGTTGCAGGGGAGTGACAGCAGGAGGGAGGGCATGCCCGCAACTCCTGCCTGTGGCTTCCAGCGGCATCTGGTGGGCCACTGTGTGAAACAGGATGCTGGGCTAGATGGGCCTCCTTGGGCCTGATCCAGCAGCAAGGTTGTTCTAATGTTCTTATGTAAGGGAGAGGAGAGCTGGTCTTGTGGTAGCAAGCATGACTTGTCCCCTTAGCTAAGCAGGGTCTGCCCTGGTTGCATATGCATGGGAGACCCGGTTTGTGCAGTAGAGCGGGGAGCAGAGGCGTAATAAGGTTGGAGTCAGCCCAGAGACAAAATTTTAAAATGGGCCCCTCACTGATACACACGCACACACACTTCACAATATAGTGCACTCACACTCACATCCCCATTATGAATATGGTGAATATTTATATAGTTATATTTATAACTGTATCATTATAAATATAATGATATAACTTATATTCTTGCAGGATAGTTAGAGTTAGGACTTTAGGGACGTTGTGAGATCTCAGAGCAGCTGCTGTATCCACAGCCGCAAAATGAGGTGTGGGTGTGTTTGGAGGGGGGGGGGATTGTAACCCAGCAATCTCATCTCTTGATCCTTCTAGACTTTTCAAATGCGTGCGAAGGAAGGATCATTCAGAATAATGAAGGAAGCTCGGCTTCCGAGTTGAGGAGTCATGTGACTTGCCTCTGGGGGCCCCCTGGAGGCATGGGGGCCAGCAAGCAACCGCCTCCCTCCACAAACCCGGTTTTAGGGAAGGGGTACTTAGGCGGGTTAAGCGCCTGCAAGCCACCGGCTCACCTGCGGGCCCGGTGGCTCCCATGATCACGCAAATTGGGCCAGGCTCTGCTAGCCCGATTTTGCCTGATCATGGGAATAGCTCCTTGATGTGTAAGCACTGTAGGTATCGTCTTAGGAGCAGCTCTGGGAAGAGCAGAAGGTTCCACGATCCCTCTCTGGTATCTCCAAGACAGGGCGGAGAGAAAAAGAAATTCCTTCCAGCAACCTTGGAGAAGCCACTGCCAGTCTTTTTAGACTATACTGAGCTAGATGGACATATGGTCTGACTCAGTAAATGGCAGCTTCCTATGTTCCTAAGGGTTTATTCAGAAACAACTCCATGTTCTCCTTCTCCTTTCCCTCCCTTTACTTTTCTGACTCCCCCCTATGAAACTCTCTCTCTCTCTCTCTCTCTCTCTCTCTCTCTCTCTCTCTCTCTCTCTCTCCAAGGCCCCCCACTGGGACAAACCTCTCAACAACACACAACAGAAAAGATACTGGATACACTACAATACCTCGTTTCTGTGACTCTGTTCTTCATTCAGCTTCATTTTAACACAGAAACATGAGTTTTCGCTCAGGCTGGATTCAGGGTTGTTAACGTAACTTTCAGGGCTGTTAACATAAGAATTCTTATGTTAACAGCCCTGCTGGGTGAGGTCCAAGGCCTGTCTAATCCATCATCCTGTTTCTCACAGTATTCCACCAGATTCCCCTGACGAGACCACACGAAAGGGGTAAGGGCATGCCCTCTCTCCTGCTGTTGTTCCCCTGCAACTGGTTTTGAGAGGCCTCATGCCTCTGAGGCTGGAGGTGGCCCATAGACATCAGTCTAGTAGCCGCTGATAGACCTGTCCTCCATTAATTTTTCAAGCCCTTTAAAAACCATCCAAGCCGGTGGCCATCACCACATCCCGTGAGAAAGAATTAAATAGGTTGATTATGCACTGTGTGAAAAAGTCCTTCTTTTTGTTGGTCCAACATTTCCTGGCCTTCAGTCTCATAGGATAATACCTAGTTCTAGTGTTGTGAGAGAAGGAGAACAATTTCCTTCTGTCCACTTTCCATACTTTGAATATAATTTTATACACCTCCTTCATGTCTCCCTGTTGTCGCCTCTCCAAACTAAAAGCCCCAAATGCTGTATCCTCATAAGGAATGAGAATCCAGGCCCCTGATCATCTTGGTTGCCCTCCTCTGCACCTTTCCCAGTTCTACAATCTCCTTCTTAAGATATGGTGACCAGAACTGCACACAGTACTCCAGATGTGGCTGCACCATAGATGTGTATAAGGGAATTATAATCATAGCATTTTTATTTTCAGCCCCCTTCCTGATAATCCTTATCGTGGAATTTCCCTTTTTCAACTATGCCATGCACCGAGTGGACACTTGGAGAAAGATTGCTTCCAAGGGCAGGAAGGAGGATGAGCTAGAGCAAAGGCAGCCCTTTGCAGAAGATGGCAGAGGGAGGCCCTGCTTTAAAGGGATGCAAAGATCTTCCGCTTGCTCTCCCTGGAAAGATTTGGGTTCAAAAACTGGGGCCCTCTTCAGACACAAAAGCAAACTGTGGGTCCGTCTGCCTCCATCCCTTCTGCACTCTCCCAGATTATCACAATCTGAGGTCTGGGAGCTGGCAAGTGGGGCAGGACTGGCTATGTGGGCTTACTCCAACCCTGGAAGGACAATCCACCCTAGACAATGGGCTGGCAGCCCATGGGAGGAGCTTCCTTACTTCCCTCTGGTTTGGAGTGAAAGACCAGTCTGGATGTAAGAGAGGAGGGAAAGGACCCTCTGCTGGGTGACTGGAACTCAGCAGAGGAGCAATTTCTGCAGCTTGCCTTCTGGAGCTTGAGGGTAGTGGCAGGAGGGGGGCAACTCCCAAGGTGGAGCCACTGCCCCTCTGGGTCCCCCTCCCGAGTTGCCCCCTCCCAGCAGCCCCTGATTTCCAGAAGGGAAGCTGTCAAATCAAGAGAGGGCTTTTCAATGGTCTGCTTGGGCTTCTCAGTTGAGAAAGAGAGCAGGCGCCTTCAAAACCGGAGGGTCAGCCCTGAATCCCACTGCCTATCCTATTAGAGGGGAATGTCTGCATGAGATCCCCTGATGCATAGCCAGGGTGGGGCAGGCAGGGCACCTGCCCTGGGTGCCACTTGAAAGGGGGGTGAAAAAATGCCACTGACTGCCCTGCTCCCAGGTCCCCCCTCCCACCCCCACAAAATTTTAGCTTTGGGTTCCCCGAGTGCCGCTGTGTCTTGGCTCCAGGTGCCGCACTGCTGCTCATTGGCCAGATGCCGGACCTCCTGGCACTTCCCCCACCCCCCCATGCTCATGCTTGCGCAGTGCCAGATCTCTGCCCCCGGTGCATCATCATGTACACTGCATGCTCTGCTGAGTGCTCGCTGGCTTTTCTCTCTGCTTCGAGCTGCTGCATGTGTGCCGCATGGAGGATCATCGCCGCCTGGGGTGCTGCTGGCCAACATCATTGTCGCTGGAGGGTTGAGGTCTCAAAACATTTGGGGCTTCTTGAGTTGAGCTGGCTTAACTGCTTCTTGGGGCTCTCAGGGGGGTGTCTCGGGTTTGGCGGGGAGGCATTTGGCAGTGGGTAACCACCTCCCTCACCCCAAGTTGAGGCGGGGGCGGCAGAAAGTCTTCCCTGCTTCTTTCCCCCTAGCCTGAGTGGGTCACGGGGTGTGTGTGTGTGTGATGTTCGTTCGTTGTTAGTTTTTTAAAAAAATGTTTTCATTATTTTAATTTACGCAGGGGCGGATGAGGGAGGTTGAGGAAAATGTTTGGGGGGTGTCTTTCAGTGGTTATGGCCGGGCTGTCCTCCTTGCAGGTGTGTGTCCCTAGTAGCTCTTGGTAAAGCTCGGCAGCGGCGGGAAACATGGCAGCTTTTCCTGTGGGGGGGGGGAGTCAAAGGCACCGGTGTGTGCGGTGTGTGTGTGGGAGGGGATGGGATTTCTCTGAACATCACACTTGCTCCCTGCTGTGGGCACTTGGCTGTGAAGGCTGGCCTGGGGGGAGGCTTGCCTTGGGCTCAAGAAGATCCGAAGCCTGCCTCAGGCTGCTGCTGGGGATGCGCACGAGCCAGTGAGTCCATGTGAGGGAAGGCAAGGTGGGCTAGCAGAAGTTCTCTCCCAATGATGAAGGCCCCCTGCTCTTGCAGAGAGCTTGCCAGGGGCTTAGAATAATTCAGCTAAGTCATCGGCTCTGCACATGAATGCACTGCCCAGTGTTTATGTTTTCATTTAGGTTACCACTCTTGTGGGAGCAGGCATGAACTATTGCTCTCTTTGCTAAGCAGGGTCCGACTTGTTTCCATTTGAATGGGAGACTATATGTGTGAGCACTCAGTATAGGAAATCTCCCCAGGGAACAGGCTGCTCTGGCTGCTCCCCTTCCCCCGCCCCCTCCAGCTTCTCCAAGATTGGGCTGAGAGAGACTCCAGTCTGCAACCTTGGAGCTGCTGGCAGAGGCATAACGACGGGGGGGGGGGGGGCCAGGCAGGGCATGTGCCCTGGGCGCCACTTGAGGTGGGGGCGCACAATGCCACTGGTCGCCCCGCCCCCAGCTCCCCCACCCCCAAATTTTCATTTTCGGCGCCCCTGGGCGCCACCGCGTTTTGGCTCGGGTGCCTCCCATTGCTCTGCTGTGCTGCCTCACCCTGCTGCTGCAGATTATTGGCTTAGCCGGGACAGAGCTAGCACTCCCCCTAACCCTCTCACGCTTGCACAGTGGGCGCTCAGCTCACGCGAGAGAAGGTCTGCTGAGTCAGCTGGCTTCATTCTCTCTCTCTGCTCGGGAGTTGGGCTGCACAACTTCATTGTCTCTTCAATAAAGCATGAGCATATCCAGCAAGGTGTGTGCATCTTTTTAAAAAAAAAAAAACCCTCGTCTTTCAATTAAATTTATGGAGGGGGGGTTGAGGTGAGGTGACTGCTTTGAGTGTTCTTGGGAGGAGGGGTGTCTTCCCTCGCAGGGTGGTGGGGCGCCAGCGGCTGGAGTTCAGGTATGTGTGGTTGAGTAGTGGTGTTTTTTTTTAAAAAAAAATCTTTAAAATTTACTGGGGTGGTGGTTGTATAGTTCTTCAACAGTAACTTTGGGAGTGTGGGATGAGAGGCAGCAGAAGCGCAGCAGCCTAGACTCCCACCCGCCCAGACTAGCTTGAAAGATCTTGGAGGAAACCGTTGGAGCCGAAGGCTGACGTGGCCACCGCTCAGCGGGGCTTCTCGTTCTGACTGGAAGGATCCTTCCTTCCCCATGGCTGGATTGTGCTTCCAGCGCTGCCTTCCCCAGCTACGGGCTTCCAATCAAATGTAAAGCAAAGGGTGTTGAGGAAACGGCTGGTGGTTGGGGCGCGCACTCGTCCCTTCTCAAAGGAGCCTTCCTCCTCTCTCGCACACTGTGATTTATATATCCTAATAATTTCCCCACCAACTTTAAGCATTTGACCATTCTTTTTTCATTCCTTCTCTCCTGAAGCCGCTAATCGAATCCTGTTCCTAAATCCTTTTATTTCCTTTCACCCTCCTCCTAGCTATAACCCTGCATGTGTGCAGCCGATTACCTCTGCTCCCCACGCCCTTTTTAGGGTATAGTTGACTCCCCTCCCCCTCCTCTCTTTCACCCAGCCGCTACTTGTCTTAAGAAACTGTCAAGACGTGAAGCTCTTATCTCGCTTAGTTTTCAGTGTGTTGTTTGTTTTCTCAACCATGGCTGCAGGAAGATAATGAATGGAATGGAGTTTAAAGCGTTGATTGGGAAGTATAAAGTGTTGTGTGTGTGTGAGAGAGAGAGAGAGAGAGAGCGCAAGAGCAAGCAAGCGAGAGCGGGGCTTAAAACGGGAGAGAGTTGATCCTTCACAAAGTTTATTTGTCTTATTTTGTAGTTTGAAACAGGAAATAACATGGATTTAGCAAGCTTAAGAGCAACTCTGAGCACATTAAAAGCACTGTGCATTATTAGAATATTTCAACCTTTCAGGAAATGTCCTGTTTAGGCGATATGTGGTTTCCCTCCACCCACCCTCTTCAAAATACTGCCATTAATTAAGAGGCTTCTGGAATGAAACGGGAACAAGGAGAGGGAGAGCAACCCTTGTGAAGTTTATACATATATTACAGTTTATGTTTAAGTTCAGCATTGATGAACTCCTACACACCAGTTGTAAATAATTTACTTGTAATAGATCCAATTCTCTACAGATGGACTTACATTCAGGTAATATGTTTAGAAGGATTGTAAGATTATAGCATCTGGATTTCTTCTTGATTTCTTCTTCCAGACAAAGTTGAGCAATTTTAAGAAGCATTTATTTCAGAGGGAGAGAACTAAGAACATGTTTAGTCACCTCACCACCCTAAATTTAAATAACTCAAAAGCTGCTTCATTTTGCCTAGACCTAGTTTGCCCCTAACGCTGCGATGGGCACTTCTTAAAAGCTGCATCCAAACGTGTAGGATTCAGCATTCTACTAAGCTGACACACACAAAGAGAAAAATCACAACTTCACAAGCAACCCAATCCTGTGCTTGTCTACTCAGAAGTAAGAGCCACTGGGTTCAGGGAACTTGCTTCCAAGTCAAGGAGCATAGAATTGCAGCCTTACAGCAGACAGCTCTATGGCTACTAGTCTGAGGGCTTTAGGCCACCTTCAGCCTCAGGGGCAAGGAAGGTGCAATTATAATGTTCATGTAGTAGTGCCATAATTTGTTAATTAAAAGATTAACGAGCTTGACTTGTATTTTTGAGCTGATATTATGGTGTAGTGATCTGAAAGATGGGTGTCAGATGTTTGGACAGGGGCGCAATTTCAGTGCTTGCCCTAGGCGCTATTTTCCCTAGATACGCCCCTGGCTGCTGGCCGTCAGTGTAAGCAATACTGAGCGACATGGCCCAATGGCCCAACCCTAATGGTGAATGGGAGCACCCCCATCATTAGGCTGGAACATGAGTAGGAAAGGCTGATGCCACCATGCAGCTGATCAAGGTTTCTGTATCACGCAGTAACCTGTACATTTCCTCCAACAAACAAAGTCAAGCCAGTTTCATATTGATGGACATTTCTTGCCTCTTACCTGTTTCTCCACAGACTCTCAAGCATTCCTGCTTGGTGAAAAATAAGTTGTCATTGCCCTGGCAGCCCACATAGAAAAACACCTCGCAAGTCTCGGTGGCTGAGTTGTAGTAGAAGGCATACACCTCATTGTGACATGGCCTAACCAGCAGATCTGTGCTCAAGAGCCGTCCCAGAGTTTGCTGCTAAAGCCGTGGGGCTAAAATCAGGAACTCTTTCCATGGAGAGGACCTCTCTGTGACTTCTGCAGCACAGTAAGCAGTCAAGACTCCCCAGCTATGGTGCTCTCACTCTCCGCCTCGCTCTGAGCAAACTACCACTAGCCTGCTTGACTGCCTGAAGCTTGCACCCCAGGCTCCTGTTCTCCAGCACCCATGTTTCTCCTCCATCTGGAAGCCTGCATTGTTTCCAAGCTCCAGCAATGAACAAGTCCTTTGAAGCCTTCTTTGTGAACCTGGGGAGATGCCTTTTCAACAAACAGTGCAGCCTGCTCCTCCCTTCCCTTTGTTGGAAGTTAAAGGACTTTGTGCTGTCTCTGTGCCTCAGACAGTGGAGGACAGACTAGTAAGTCAGAGGGCTAGAGGGTCAAGACATTGGTCATCCCTTCTCCACTGCTCTGATGCTATCCCTTTGAAATGTAGATTGCTACTCTTAGGGATTCAACTTCCTCTCTCTCTCTCTCTCTCCCCTCCTGGCCTCCTACCTTGCAACATGGCAAGCCTCTCTCCCTGCACCATATGTGCAGAGAAGATGCAGAATCCATCTGCATCCAGCTAGATCAGGGATTCTCAAACTTGGGTCCTCAGGTGTTATTGGACTTCAACTCCCATAATCCCCAGCCTCAGTGGCCTTTGGTTGGGGATTATGAGAGTTGAAGTCCAATAACACCTGAGGACCCAACTTTGAGAATCACTGAGCTAGATAGATAGATTAGAGATCCTAACTCTTCACTTTCCTATCTAGAATGGAGTTCCTTAATAAATGCCTTCTATATTGATTTGAAACTATGAATTGGCTCCAAGTTACTTTACTCTCAGCATACACTCATGCTTAACTAAATCCACTGTGTTGTGCCTCTGTGCACTCTGCTATAATGAGAAAGGGATTCTCTCACCACAGAGAATTTGCAACAGGTTATGGGAGCCCAGTATTTTGAGCTGCGTGTACTGCAACTAGAGAGTTAGGTTTGTTCCAGGAGATCCAGTGAGATCTAGTGTGGATACTTTGAATCGCTAATCTACAGCAACTGCCTTTTGGAGCCAGTGAGGATGGCTACTTACCTAGAGGGAAAACTCAGGCTGAGTATCCTGAATGCAGACAACTATTTGGAATGGAAGATTCAATCGAGGATTGCACTGAAAGCAGAAGGACTCCAAAACGTTACTGAAGAGGACCCCCCCCCCCCGCAGATGGAATCACAACTGCCGAGAAAACTTCCAAAGAAAAATGGTTGTGTAACGATGATCAAGCTGGAGTGCTGATTGCAGCTTCTGTGAGTAAAAATCTCCTTTATTCGATATGTGATCTTGGAACCTCAAAGGAAATGCTAAACAAGCTAGATTCCTTGCATATGAAAAAGGGGTGGGCATACACCTTTAACTTGAGAAAGAAAATGCAGGATCTTCAGTATAAAGATGGGGACTGTTTTTCTACATTTGTAGGATTTTTGGAAGATTTCTTTTTTCAATTTAGAGAGGCAGGGGAACAATTTACAGAGAGTCAGAAGCTGGAAGCTCTTTCCTAAGCATGCCCCCCATCTATAGCAGTTTAATTGGCCAATTGGAAACCCACACCAATCTAAGCTTTGAGAAAGCAGTGGAAACAATGTCCTCAGAAGCAAACAGAAGGAAAATTTTGAATTCACGCTATGAAAGTGAATTGGCAAGTAACTTTGCTCTTAAAGTAACAACTGGTCATTCCAGAGGAAACCCAAGGTGGGGAGGGAATGCTGCAAGAGGAAACCGCATGGGGCCCTCACATTTACATACAAAGAGATCTGGCTTTGCCGCCAAAGAAACTCAGGAGAGAGAGAGAGAGAGAGAGAGAGAGAGAGAGAGAGAGAGAGAGAGGTCACATGACCGCCAGCAGAGAGACTGCTCCTGAAATGAGGCCAACTGGGACTAATGCCTTTAGATGTTTTCTATGTAACGAATTTGGCCACAAGGTGGCGAACTGTCCCAAGAATCAGACAAGAAGGACCGATTTTACTAAGGAGAATGGGAATCATGATTTCAAGTTTACAGAAAGATATTTGAACAGGAACTTTAATATTAATTTGATGCAGAGCAATGAAAAGTTCATTTATTTGGATTCTGGTTTGTCTGTGTATATTTCAAATTATCTGGGTTTCTATACTGAACTGTTTGATATTCCTGAAGAGACTGTTTATTTGGCCAATTTGGCCACAAGGTGGCGAACTGTCCCAAGAATCAGACAAAGGATTTTAATCACACAGAAAAGTATTCGAACAGGAACTTTAATATTAACTTGATGCAAAGCGATGAAAAGTTCATTTTTGATTCAGGTTCTTCTGTCCATATTTCAAATAATCTGGGTTTCTATACTGAACTGTTTGATATTCCTGAAGAGACTGTTTATTTGGGCAAAAATACTACAATTAAAGCCAAGATGAAAGGTGGAGGAATTTTGTATTGCAAATTGCTGGATGGATCTGTTAAACCATTTTTTCTTAAAGATGTTTTGTATATCTCTGACTTCTCAAGCTCCTTGATTTCAATATCCAAGCTAGAGAAACAAGGCTGTGAACTGTATATTAAAAATGGACAATGTGTTGTTACCCAGAATGGAGAAGTTTGCCTTGTAGGCTCTAAATCCAAAGGTCTTTACAGTCTGGAGGAGCAATCTACAGACAGAGAAAGACCAGCCCAGTCTAAACCTGAGGCATACCAGCCTAATGAAGTGAACCTTGCTAAGTCATGCCTGAATGAAAACTGCTTGCAACTGTGGCATAGATGCCTAGGACACAGGAGCTATGAGTCAATCCAGAACATGAAGGAAAGGGGATTAGCTAATGGCATTGATTTTGTACCATGTGACATTGTAACGAACTGCGTTTGTTGTCTTGAGTCCAAAGTAGTTAACAAGCCATTTCCTAAGCAGAGTGAAAGGAAGACTGGAAGACCCCTGGAGCTGATCCACAGCGATATATCTGGACCACTACCAGCAACCATAGGTAATCAAAAATATTTTCTGAAAATAACAGATGATTTCTCATGATACACGTGTGTATTTCTACTAAAGGAGAAATCAGAGATGCTCAAGAAATTAAAAGATTATGTGGTGATGGCAAACAACAAATTTGGCTGGAAGCCAAAGATCCTACGGACGGACAATGGAGGAGAATATATGTCCAGCGCCACACAGCAGTTCCTGAGAGAACATGGAATCGTGCATCAAACCACGGTAGCTTACTGCCCGTCCCAAAATGGAATCTCAGAAAGAAAGAACAGAAGTCTACTGGACATGGAAAGATGCATGCTTGCTGATGCACGCCTCTCACAGAAATTCTGGGGAGAAGGCATCATGACTGCTACATACATACAAAACAGAATGCACACAAAGCCTATAGGAACAACACCATATGAACTTTGGCATGGTCATAAGCCATATATGACACACCTGCGTGTCTTTGGAAGCACGGCTTACTCATACATCCCAAAAGAAAAAAGGACTAAGTTAGGGGCTAGGGCCACAAAAGGGATTTTTGTAGGCTACTCAGCACAGTCCAAAGGCTACAGAATTCTGGATCCTGACACCAACAGGATAACCATAAGCAGAGCAGTGTATTTTGATGAGAATGAAAGAGCTACACCTTCAGAGGGGGCCTACACTGAAGCAAGCAACCAGACCAAGCACTCTGATGACTGGATTATGCTTCCTGATCTCAGAGGAATTGAGGAGGAGGAGACAGCAGATCCAGATCCAACCACAGTCGACACAGAGACCCCCAGCAATCCACCAGACGCACCTGAGGTAATGGAAGGGACCACAGAGTGTGAGTTGAGGTGATCAACGCACTCAGATAGAGGTGTTCCAGCTCCGAGACTGCCCTACCTCACAAGAACGGCAGAACAACCAGAACCTTCATCATGGGAGGAAATATCCCAGCTACCACAACCAGAAGATTATGATGAAACATTTGCACCAGTGGTTAAACATACCACAGTAAGGACTCTGTTAAGTATTGCTGCTAGCAAAGGAATGCATGTTGAACACCTAGATGTGAAAACTGCATTCTTGCATGGGGAACTAGAAGAGGATATTTACATGCAACAACCACCAGGTTTCTTAGAGAAAGGCAAAGAGGACTATGTATGCAAACTGCTAAAGAGCATTTATGGTTTAAAACAAGCTGCAAGAGCATGGAACATAAAACTAAATGATATGCTGCTTCAAGTAAACTTCAAAAGAAGCAACGCAGATCCCTGTCTATACACGAGATGCATAGATGGCAAGTGGACTTACATTTTGGCGTATGTTGATGATTTGATTCTTGCCTATGAGAATCCAGATGACAGCAAGGAAATAATGCATCATCTGAACAGAGAGGTGGAAGTCAAGCGACTTGGCAACATTGCACACTACTTGGGCATTCAAGTACAAAGAGAGAAAGATGGAAGTTTCCTCATCAACCAAGAACAGAAAATTAAAGACTTGATAAACCTGCTCAGGCTGGAAAATGCGAATCCTACACCAACTCCAATGGAAGTGAACTACATAAAGCAAGAAGATCAAACTGAGCCACTATCTGACAACCATAGATATCGTGAAGCATTGGGTAAGCTTTTATACATTAGTACACTCACTAGGCCAGATATTAGCACAGCAGTTGGCTTACTTGTAGAAAGACTGCATCACCAAACAGTCAAGGACTGGAATGCAATGAAGAGGCTTGTTAGGTACCTAAAGGGTACTGCACACTTTAAGCTCAAGCTGCCAGCTAACAGTCAACCAAAACTAGAAGCATATGTAGATGCAGACTGGGGTGGAGATCTAATAGAAAGGAAATCCACCAGCGGTTACATAATTTTCTATGGAGATGGAGTCATAAGCTGGTCAAGCACAAAGCAAGACATAGTAGCATCATCAACCACTGAAGCGGAATATGTATCAGCTGCACAGGGCTGTCACGAGATACAATGGCTGTATCAACTTCTGAAGGACCTAGGTACAGAGGTACCACAGCCCATACCAGTGTATGAAGACAACCAAAGCTGCATTCAACTCTCCGAACAAGAAGATATAAAGAGTCGTACCAAACATATTGATATGAAGTACCATGTAGTAAGAAGTCTGCAGAAGGATGGACTAATCAAGCTGATCTACTGCCCGACAAATGAAATGCTTGCAGACATACTCACTAAGCCACTACCAAGACCCCGCTTTGAAAAGCTGAGAGAGAAAATGAATCTTGTGAGCAGAGTCACGAGACATTGAGAGGGGGTGTTGGAAGTTAAAGGACTTTGCGCTGTCTCTTTGCCTCAGACAGTGGAGGACAGACTAGTAAGTCAGAGGGCTAGAGGGTCAAGACATTGGTCATCACTTCTCCACTGCTCTGATGCTATCCCTTTGAAATGTAGATTGCTACTCTTAGGGAATTCAACTTCCTCCCTCTCTCTCTTCCTACCTGGCCTCCTACCTTGCAACATGGCAAGCCTCTCTTCCAGCTAGATAGATACAGGTAGATTAGAGATCCTAACTCCTCACTTTCCTATCTAGAATGGAGTTCCTTAATAAATGCCTTTTATATTGATTTGAAACTATGCATTGGCTCCAAGTTACTTTACTCTCAGCACACACGCATGCTTAACTAATCCGCTGTGTTGTGCCTCTGAGCACTCTGCTATAATGAGAAAGGGATTCTCTCACCACAGAGAATTTCCAACACCCTCTTCCCTACGAATCACTGCCACCCCTCTCCTCCCTTCTTTCTTTCTCTGCTTCTTTCTAAATGTGTTATTAGGATTTGTTAGATTGTTAGCTGTAGTTACTGACTGCACGCACACACATGTTAGTTAGGCACATTGCACTACACCTTGAATCGGAAACATGTTTTTAATTTGGATGGCCTGTTTGAATTTTATCCTGATGAGCAACTTTCCATAATAAAGCCTATTGAAATTTCTGAATGTGTCTCCCTCTATCTCTGTTTGTGTGCCCAGTTCCTACACGGTCACCATCTACAAGAACCAATTCACTTTGTGTATGAGGTGACTTTGTCTCTTTCCCTCTGAGCATATACAGAGTGCGAAACCTGGTGTAGTTCACAACACCAGACATGACGTGACATTTGCAATCTTCCCACCATGAAGGCAAGTCACTATGCAGTCTTCACACAGGTCACAAACCCATCTCTATATGCCCCTAACAATCAAATCACCCACTACTAGGAGCCCTACACCCCCTGGCAGCCTATCCTCTGTGTGAGAAGATATGGGCACATCACTAAGGAAGGGGTCTGTTCTAGAGAATAATTCCCCTCTTCCTCAGACTGATTTCCTCCTTCCCTAAAGCCTTCATTTCCCATGACTGCAGAGGAGCAGTCAACCTGGGAGTGAGATGCTCCCTTCACATCCCTGAGGATCTCACCCACAGAGCTCTTTGCCTCCCTAAGCTTCTCCAGGTCAGCCACCTGGGCTTCAAGGGAACAGACTAGTTCCCTGAGAGCCAGGAGATCTTTTCACCAAGTACACACCCATGACTTCTTCCACTCAGACAGATAGCCCACCACTTGCCCGAGGGCTTCTCAGAGGCATCTGGTGGGCCATTGTGTGAAACAAAATGCTAGACTAGATATTATGGATGTGCACAGATCAATTTTTGCAATTCAATTCGAGGTCAAATCGAATCAGCCAGATTTGATTCAAACTCAAATCTGATCAGATTTGATTCAAGTTGGAATAGATAAGATTCATATATTCAAATTGATTCAACCCACTTTTAAAGGAAAGTCCTTTTACACTCCAACATTGGAGTGTTGGAAAGGGCCCCATGGGTGCCACTTACCACCCAAACTGGGGATATCTGTTTATTTTTTAGGTTTTCATGATTTTGGTAGTCCTTGTAGAAGTGGAGTTATGGAGCAAAGTGTGTGATCAGTATTTTTGAATTGTTTAGACTCTTTGGTGTGTAATGACTTTCCACCTGCTAATGAAGCCCTATGAAGATTCATTACACACCAAAGAGTTTAAACAATTCAAAAATTCTGAATAATAATAATAATATTATAATAAACACTGCCTTGTGATTGGAGGGGGGGTAATTAATGGTACCTCATGTGCCAACTATCCCCCCAAATGTGCATGCCATGCAACGTCTCTAATTTTCCCCCTCTGTGTGCAGAATGAGTTTTGTTCTGGGTGGCAGTCTCAAGGCTATGTGTGCTCACATGCATTCAGAGTGGGGCCTTCCTGATTCAACCTGATTGGAATCTAAAATCAACTGAGTGGACATCCAAAAACTTGATGTATTCCTTAATTATAAACCGAGTACCCCCTGGCTTGCAGGTTTGGGGTAGTTGGCATAATGCAGTGTCAATGCAGGGAAAGGGGGTACACAGTTCGCTTTTTTAAAAAATGTAGTTTTGAGGTGTTTAGATTCTTTGGCGTTTAATGAATCCTCATATGGATTCATCAGGAGGAAAATGCATTACACACCAAAGAGTCTAAACACATCAAAAATAGTGACTGCACATTTTGCTCCAAAACTAAACTTCTGCAAGGGCTAGAGCTTAGTTTTAAAAAGAAGACGAAAAAGTGAGAGCTGGGAATCAGGGGGAAGAAATAAGGGAAATAAAATCTCAAATCAATTTTATTTGAATCTGGAGAGATTTGTTTGGAGGTCAAATGATCACTCAGATCAACCTGATTGAAGATGAATCAATTTGACCTCGTATCAGTTTGCACATTCCTACTAGATATCCCTTTGGCCTCATTCAGCAGGGCTGTTGTTATGTGCTTACCTTCTTATGACTCAGTAGAAGGCAGCTTCCTATGAGGGATGCTAATTTTGCCTCTTTGTACAATGCCCGCATCCCCTTTTCGCAGGCTTATATGAAGCTGCCAACTAATAGCACTTCAGCAACCATGTCCAAGCATGAATGTGTTGCAACGTATCATGGGGGAGGGGGCAGAATCTGGGACCCTGAACAAAAGTACCTCCTGCCCCTCAATGAGCCTCCTCATACTGTGCAAGAATTGCAGGAAGGTTCAATAAGAGGGGAGATTGCTGGGGAAGTTGAGAGGACCTCTGGGGACAGATATTCTGACCTGCAAGATCGTGGGGAAGAGGCTGCCTGTCTAGTGATGACCTAACACACATGGCAAGCAAGAGGGGGTGATCCAGTGGAGTGGGGGGGGGGAGAGCCACTGACCTGGAATATTCTGTCCGGACACAGATGGCAGCTCAGCCCAGACGGCAAGGATGAGGATCATGAGGATGAGATCACCAGACTTCATGGCTAGGCAGGTTTGAGACTCCAGCCTATACACAGGGTGCTTTATACTCCATCTCAAGGCACTGATGCAGCATTTCCTAATCATTTCCTAATCATGCAGCCACACCCAGAACATAAAAACTTCAAAATACAAGAATAAGCAAAGAGTGGATCAGGTCCAAGTCCCATTCACGCAAGTATCCTGGTTCCCACAGTGCCCCGTCAGATGCCTCTGGGAAGGCCACTGGCAAGAGGGGAAGGCATGTCCTCTCTCCTCACAAGTGGTATTGAGAGGGATTCTGCCTGAGTCTGGAGCCATCAAGACTAGTAGCCATGGATTGACCCATCCTCCATGAATTTGCCTAAGCCTGTTTAAAAGCCATCCAAGCTGGTGGCCATCACCACGACCCGTGACAGAGAATTCCATATATTTTTAATTATTTCTTGTTTACACAATCAGACAGGTGTTAGTGACTGGTTTGTTTTATCCAGACATCGAGTCCTTCCCAAGGATCTGGGCTGGCTGAATTTTATTGTCAATGTTGTTGCTGTTATTACAGATATCGTCGCAGAATATAGGCTGTTCCCAGTAAAGCTGCTTTTTGTAATTGGCTGATGGTGATTTCTGTGGCCCCGATGGTGTTGAGGTGCTCTTCAAGGTCTTTTGGAACTGCACCCCGGGCACCAATTACCACTGGGATTATTTTGGTCTTCTTCTGCCACAGCCTTTCAATTTCAATTTGTAGATCTTTGTATTTTGTGATTTTTTTCTATTTCTTTTTCTTCTATTCTGCTATCCCCTGGTATTGCTATGTCAATTATTTTGACTCCCCCCCCCCGAGTTATGTGACGTTTCCTCAAGTAACCTTGCAGTCTCCAGCCCTGGTTGCTCAACTGAAGATCCTGAGTCCTGTAGCCCACTTGCCATCAGATGTCCAGGTACTCCAGCACCTGGTGCGGTCCTTGTTGACCCAGGCGATGACCGATCCGGTATAGATTTATTAAAGTTACGTCTCACCATATTGTTAATGGGAGAAGCACTCTTCATCTGGCTCCTCTGGTGAGACATATCCAGTATGGTTGTACCTCTGGCATAGCTCTCACTTTCCTCAGAGCATGCAAGCCCCACAACCACGCCAAGGTAGTGCCTCACTGTGGGTTGTTATTATAATTATAATTATAATTATTGATTTATTTATTGAATTTAGATTCCACCTAGTATAAAAATCTCGAAGCGGTGTACAGAATTAAAACATAAAATATAACACATTTAAAATCCATAAGATAAAAATTAGATAAAAACATGTTAAAAACATATAAAAATTTTAAAAATGAATCTCAGTTGAGGGCCTGGGAAAACAAGTACGTGTTCAGGGTCCTCCAAAAGGAAACAGAGAAGGAGATACTCTTATTTCAGCAGGGAGCACATTCCAAAGCCCTGGGGCAGCCACAGAAAAGGTCCGGTCCTGAGTTGCCACCAAACGAGTTTGCGTCACCCGTAACCGGACCTCTCCAGATGATCTTAAAAGGTGACAGGGTTTACGACAGAGAATGTGCTCTCTTTAATACCCTGGACCTAAGCTATTAAGGGCCTTATAGGTTATAACAAGCACTTTGTATTTCATTCGGAAACCTATCAGAAGCCAGTGTAGTTCTTTTAGAATCGGTGTTAAATGATCCCTTCGGGTAAACTCAGAGACCAGTCTGGCTGCAGCATTCTGTACCAACTGTAATTTCTGAACTACGTACAAATGCAGCTCCACATAGAGTGCATTACAGTAGTCAAGCCTAGAGTTTACCAGCATATTTATGACCGTTTTATGGTCACTACTCTCCAAAAATGGACATATCTGGTGTATCAGCCAAAGCTGATAAAAAGCACTCATAAGAACATGAGAACAGCCCTGCTGGATCGGACCCAAGAAGGCCCATCTAGTCCAGCATCCTGTTTCACACAGTGGCCCAGCAGATGCCACTGGAAGCCTACAGCAGCAGTTGAGGGCATGCCCTCTCTCCTGCTGTTACTCCCTGCAACCAGTACTCAGAGGCATCCTGCCTTTGAGGCTAGAAATGGCCTCTAGCCCTATAACTAGTAGCCGATGATACTCTTTGCCACAGCCTCAACCTGAGAAACCAGGGAGAGTTGGGGATCCAGGAGCACTCCCAGGCTACAAACCTGATCTCTTAGGGGGAATGTAACCCCATCCAGAACAGGTAGATCTATACCATCGCTTGGACCTCGACCCCCCACAGTCAGTACCTCGATCTTGTTTGGATTCAACTTCAGTCTATTATCCCTCATCCAGCCCAATATCGCCTCCAGGCAGGCACTTAGGGGGGTCATGCCATTTCCTGATGAAGGTGGTAGAGAAATAGATCTGGGTGTCATCAGCATATTGATAGCATCCCAGACCAAACTTCCTGGTGATCTTTCCCAGCGGTTTCATGGAGATGTTAAAAAGCATTGGAGACAGTATGGAGCCTTATGGAACCCCACACTTCAGCTCTCGCTTTTCAGAGCAATTGTCTCCAAGCGACACCTTCTGGAATCTGCCAGAGAGGTAGGAGTGGAACCACTGTAAAACAGTGCCACCCAATCCCACCTCCTTCAGGCGACCCAGCAGGATACCATGGTCAATGGTATCGAAAGCTGCCGAGAGATCCAAAAGGAGCAGCAGAGTCATTCTCCCTGTGTCTATCGCCAGTTGGAGATCATCCATCAGGCCGACCAAGGCAGTCTCAACCCCATAGCCCACCCGGAAGCAAGTCTGGAAAGGATCTAAATAATCTGTGTCAACCCAAACTGCCTGGATTATGTGCTGTGTGAAAAATTGCTTCCTTTTGTCAGTTCGAATTATCCCTACCTTAAGTTTCATGGGATGACCCCTGGTTCTAGTGTTGTTAGGGGAAAAAAAAATCTCCCTCTCCACTCTCTCTACCCCCTGCATAATTTTATACCCCTCTATCATGTCTCCCCGTAGCTTCCTCTTTTCCAAATTAAGAAGCCCCAGATACTGTAGCCTTGCCTCATAAGGAAGGTGCTGTAGGCCCCTCATCATCTTGCTGGCCCTCTTTTCCAGTTCTCCAATGTCCTTCTTAAGACAATGGGCACCAGAATGGCACACAGTACTCCTAATGGGGCACGCAGTACTCCCACACGGACCATCAGGTAGAGATGTGCAGATGTGTACAAAGGCACGAGAAGACTTTAATTTTCAGTCCCCTTCCTAATTATCCCTCACATGGAATTGACCTTTCCCACGTCTGCCGTGCACGGAGTGGACACTTGGAGAAAGACTGCTGATCTCCCCACAGCCACCCCCGGGGGCAGGAAGGAGGATGAGATAGAGCAAAGGCAACCCTTTGCAGAGGATGTCACAGAGAGGTCCTGAATGCTTTAAAAGATGGTGCTTGCTCTCCCTAGAATGATTTGGGTTCAAAATCTTCAGCCTTCTTGAGACACAACAGCAAACCATCGGTCTGTTTGCCTCCATCCCCCTCGTGCACTCCCAGGCAATCACATTCTGAAGTCTGGGAGCCAGCAAAGTGAAGAGGCCTGGATGTGTGGGCCTTCTCCCATCCTGGAAGGAAAGCCTGCCTTAGGAGGAGGGGCTTCCTCCCTTGCTTCCGGTTAGGGATGAAATACCACTCTGGATGTAACAAAGGAGGGAATGGACCGTCAGTCAGGAGACTGGAAGTCACTAGAAACCGAGGATTCATTTCCAAGTTTGAGGGCAAAATCAGAACCACGGTTGGGTTGAGGAACTGTGGTTATGATAATTTGAACATTACCGGTGTGTGTGTGTGTGTGTGTGTGAACAGGAGGTGAGTTCACCACTGGTTTGGCATGATATCCAAAGGTTATCTGGATGAGAGTGTAGGATACTTTTAGAAAAACTGGGGAGTGGGGGCTTAATTATTACCTTTATTAAGTGCATAGATACTATTATTTTGTGTTCCAATACCTGTGGATGTGAGTTCTGCTCTTGGACTTCTTTAGAGAGTTCCTCAGTGTTTGGTAGATATGCTGTGACTTCCGTTTCAATCAGGAGGCAGAATTCCTATTTATTTATTTATTTATTTATTTATTTATTTTCACATTTATATCCCTCTCTTCCTCCAAGGTTCCCAGAGGGGTGATTCCTATCCTTCAGTTGCCTACGTGCTAGCAGCCCATTTCCCAGCTGCCTCCCTCTCAAAGCAGCAGGACTTATTCTCTCTCTGAACCCATCTGGGCAATACTTGGGGGTCCCCCAACACAGGGGTGCTGGGAGGACCTGCATGCTCACCACATGTGCTTGTCCTTATTTCACGTGGCAGCCTGGGCGGAGAAAGCATCCTCTGAACCAGCCCCCTCTCACTTTCCTCCCTGGTGGTTCTTTAACCACCTTCTCAGCACCTCTGGCTGGCTAGTGGCTGTGCAGGGAGGAACCTGACTCTGTCACCCTGTGCTGATATAGCAGTGCCTTGAGAAGGGGAAAGAAGTCCATGCAGTACAACAGCCACGGCTCCTCCTAACAAGGACCAGTAGCAGTAACGGGTAGGGCAGGGGCGCCAAGAGAGGTGCAACTACTTCGGGTTCCTGGCAGCCTCAATTCACCTGTTTATCCTACCCTGCCTGCCCCGCCCCAACTCTGTGTTATTGAGAGCCATGCTGCCTGCAGGCTGGCTGTTCACCAGGTAGAGATGTGCAGGACCACACATGAATGACCAGCCTGCAGGCAGCATGGCTCTTCTGCACACGGGGTGGGAGAAACAGGAGCAATTGGGCTTCTGGGACTAGGGGAGCTGCACTTCTTGGGGTGCAGCTCCCCAGTTTGTTAGGATGAGCCACAGCTGAATTGAGAATACTTGAAGGTATTCAAACAATCCTGATGACTTTTTTTCCTATCAGCCATCAGAGCAAAGAGTCACATGTAGGTCCTCAAAGAGTCTCATGGAACGCGGGATTGGTGGGTTGCAGCCCTCTGATCTAGGAGATGGGCCTCAGGTCTGGACATGGGGAAGGTGTGACACCCTTACGGAGCCCAAACACTCCCTATGTTTCTTTCTCAACAGACAAAAATGTCCAAGGATCCATGCCAGCTTTGGACCCCTTTTGCCTAAATAAGAAGAAGCCTAAGCTTAAAGAACAAATGAGGAAGGGGCAATCGAGACTGGGGTAAGCCACTGCCCCCCCCCCACATTTATCAGCAGAAGCAGTTTGGCCCTCAAGGTCACCATGGGAAACTTGGGGAAGACATTTCGTGCTCGTTGACCCCTTGAGGCAATGAGTGTTGGAAAGAATATGCTGGCGACTGAACAAGGTAATCTGTACATGCCTTTCTGGGTTCTTGGCAGTCAATGCCTCCGAATTGCCAAAAGCCTGATAGTGGCCATGTGGAGAACAGCTGGAACGATGCGCCTTCCCAGCAGCAGTGAAGAAGAAGGGCTCTTGAATGTGCCCCCTCTGTCTCGTGGCTGCAGTCCAGGGTGCAGAATGTCCCACGCCATTTCATAGCAGCAACGTGATTTGTGGCCAGTGCTTCTCTATCATCGCCAGCTGCCCCAGGGAGGAGTGTTATTGCAAGACTAGCCGTGGACGGCAATGCCAGCTCCTTCTGGGAGGTAAGGGCAGGGGACGCTCCCTTCCTGGCACTGGTGACACTTGGTCAGCAGATGCTGGAAATGCCGGTCCGAGTGAGAGATGGGCAGCAACCGGGCGACCTTTGGCATGATAGCGCGCCTGCCTAGGAGGCGGTAGCTTGGCAGCAGCAGCGGCAGCAGAGATCCGAGGAAGTTCCTTCAGTTGGCATGGCGGCACCCTGGTTTGGGGCTTCGGACCAGTTGCTTGCTGGCCATGGGGGCCCACTGAAGAGGAGAGCCTCCAGTGTGGGGCTGGCCAAGGCCGTGGCCTGACGCAGGGCCGGACTGGGGGCACTGAGAGGGCGGTGGAATGTATGTGGGGAGGGCGCTGAGTTTTGAGCAGAATGGGGACTTAAGGGAGGGAGTATTCACTGCTGCTGAGTGTGGTGGAGCTCAGGGGCGCCCTGCGGGTGGGGCACACTGGGAATAGCCCTGTGGGCCAGTCCGAGCCTGGCTGACGGCGGGTTGGGGGGGGGCGCCATGGGTGCAGCAGCTCACTTCTGCTTTGGTGTGCCTGGTCTAGCCTGCTTAGGGCGTTTGGGGGCCCCTGGGATTGCAGTCGGGTGCCCCCCCACATATTTTTCTTCAGGTGATAAGCTGCCCGACTGGGGGCTTTGGCCTTAAGATGCTATGACCGACCCTTAGAGGCTTCTGGGCTCGTGTTCCACGCAGCATTAGGTTTCCAAAGGGAAGACCTTTACCAAAGTCTCTTTTGGCCTGATTTTACAGCAGAGGCCACTTGCTGGCTCTGAAGAGTCACGTGGAAGAATTTGGCTTGAGTTATCGTTAGTGGTGTGCAATGTAAAATGCTAGTGTGTTGAGTAAATGCTGTATCAGAGTTTGCAATGGCTGTTCCCAATACAGGATAAGTGGCCTGCCTTGCAGGGTGGTTGTGCAGCAATACATCATCCCACACTCCACCCGGGGGTGCCCTGGGTCAGAGGAAAGATAAGTGCAGAAGGATAGCTGGCCCTGAGGGAGCTGGCATGCATTGCAGCCTTTTGCTAAGCAGGGTGTACCCTGGTTTGCATTTGCAAGTGAGGCTGCCGGTCAGGCAGTGACAGAAGGATTTTCCACTCTTTGCCTCACAGTTTTGTGCCTCTGGCTACAGCTAATTGAGTGGGGCTTGCCCTGGTTACATATGGGCGAGAGACTAGAAGAGACTAGACTTGCCCTGGTTGCATATGGGTGAGAGACTAGGGTGGGTAGGATGTTCCCCCTCTGGGGGATGGAGTCACTCTGGGGGGAGAATGCAAGTTCCAAGTTCCTGCCCTGGCAACATCTGCAAGATAGGGGTGAGAGGACTTCCGCCTGCAACCTAGCCAGTCTGTGAAAGCAATACTGAACTTGATAGACCAATGGTCTGACTCAGTATGTGGCACCTTCCTATGTTTCTATGAGGAAGTTAGGGACAAAAAAATTTTGCGAGCTGGAAACCAAAGCACAATGGTTTCAGCAAACAAAAGGCATTCTTTTGCCTGTAAAAAAGGGGCAAGTGCCACAGAGATAGGCCGGGCTATCAAGTCTACAGGGATAACTTGGAGGCTTCAGAATGGAAGAGGAAGGTGAATGGGTGATGGGGAGACGTCGCGTGGCCACTCACTCTAAAGGCATAGCAGGGCCAGTCTGTACAGACAAGAGGGGGCTGGTGGGCCGGACTCCACAGGGGGCAGTTTCCATGCTTGGAACTACAACTGTGGTTAGTGTCAAATGGCAAGAGGGCAGGGTCTGGGCTGGCATCTGGCTGACCGGGGTTGTGGTTTTACCCCCAGTAGTAACCAGCCGAGCGAAGGCAGAGCACACGCTCCAGTTACAGGGCAGCTGGCTCAGTTCAGTGACTGCATATATTTGGAGAAAACACGTGGGGATCGCTGTAGAACTAAATTCCAAGCATTTGGGGGTGAAGTCCATTTGGGATGGGAAAGGCTAATCCTAATCTAAAGAACTACACAGGGAACAGGTAGGGAGAGAGGGAGAGAGAGAGGTTTCCATGGGCTCTCTAGGAGGACAGGAGGGGGTGTGACACACCTGGAAAGACCTGGAGAAATATCAGAGGTCATAGAGGAGAGTCAGGTAGAATGAGAGGGAGCCCCTTACTCACTCTCTCTGCTCTCAGTGCCCCTGCAGTATGCTCTGAAGCATGTAGCAGAAAACTGGACCAAGACATTGGGTCGGAGGTGGGGGTGGCCTTTCGAGAGCCTGGACCCACAACAGTGGGTTTGTGTGTGTATATCAGTGAGGGGAGAGGCCAATTTTAAAATCTTGCCTCTGGGCCCACTCCAACCTTGCTACGCTCCCACTATTAAGTTTTAAGTGATAAGTAATAAAAGGACCACATCTGTTTTTTAGTGGACATTCTTGCCCTTGTGAAGGAGTTCTTGCTTTTAAGCGAAGCATCACTAAGGGCTTCTTCCCTTTTAATAAATTTTGCTTTATAGGAGCGCAATATGCAAACACGGGGGGACATTATGTCCACTGTCCCTGTAATTCCGTCTGGACCCAACATAAACTAGATGGTTGTGGTGTAGGCCTGAACCAGACCGAAGCCATGTTACCTTTGATATATTCTGTCTGTGTAAGGGGGGCCTAGGGGATTCCTTATAAGGAGTTGCTTTTCTGTACCAAGGAGGGCCAGGAGAGACTAGATAAGGTGGTGATGAGGTATTCACCTAAAAGAGTACATGCGCAAAAGTTAGCTGGTAATTTACTGAAAGTCCAGACAAAGGAAAGGGGCAGTATCTCCTAGGTTATAAATATGTCATGCTTGTAAATGAACGGCGTCTTGGACTTGAGCAAGAGCTATCCATGACCGTTGCTACTATAGTGCAAAATAAAGCCTTTCAATCCTTCTCGGCTGGTGAAGTGTATTGGCTACTGACCCAGAAAAGAACCTCCCTTTGTTGGGGTACAACAATCTGACAGAAGGTATTGATTGGGGTGGGAAGCAGGTCAGCAACCTACAGAGGTCAGACACTTTGAGATTAGCTCATCTATGCCTCACGTTGCCGGAATGGGGGAGTGGGGGGGGCGAGGGGGTGAATATTAAGCTGCATCCATTCTCAGCGCCGCCAGCGCTTAGCACCATTCTTGATTAAGCTGGTAGCATCTGCCTGCCACGTATCATTTCGGCCCTGGGAGGGATACTGTGTCTGTCTCACATTGGGAGGCTGCTAGACTGATGGCCTATACACCCTGCCCCTGAGGCATGGCATGGAGTGCTGGCACTCTTGTGGATGGGCTGCCTTCACCTGCTTCTGCTGTTGTGGATAGAAGGTTGTTTTTCAGGGCCAGCCTACTCCCATTGCTGTGGCAATTAGTGAGCTTTCGGGAGCAACAGCTTCTAAAGTTTTGGCATAGAGATTCATTCAGATAAGGTAAGCGACACTATGGTGTTCAGAGGTGTGTGATGATAGGAAAGGGACTGTACCTAAAT
Organism: Hemicordylus capensis; assembly: GCF_027244095.1. Taxonomy (NCBI): domain Eukaryota; kingdom Metazoa; phylum Chordata; class Lepidosauria; order Squamata; family Cordylidae; genus Hemicordylus; species Hemicordylus capensis. The sequence continues at coordinate 2,512,975 of NC_069660.1, read as the reverse complement.
TTTGGCTGCCCCGGGGTGGGGGGGGCAGAGAGTGACCGATGAAGGCATGGTGTTCAGAGAGAGGGATGGAGGCATTTGGGGGTGGAAGCAGAGTGCGAGCAATCCCAAAGAGTGCTTGAATACTTTCTTTTGTGGAGGGGTTACAGAGGCGTGAATAGACGTGGAAGAGGAGCAGCCCCTAAACTAGCCGGCTCCACTCCCCATGCCCCTCTTGGTCATTAGGGCTACGGGGCGGAATGGTAGGAGCAGGAATTCAATGGTTCTAATCCATGCCTGGCCTGTCTCCTAGGAGGGACTGATTCAAGCTGTGTTAGCTAGGTTTCTTTTGGGTGAACTTGATCACAGACATCCGCCCCAGGGTAAGGTTCTTGCTTGTGCAGACCTGCCTGGGCTTTCCTTCTAGTGGGAGGAGTGTGGTTGCTTCCGTGCTGGTCAACAGCTGACCAGAGAGGTTAGGGTCAGGAGAACGTGCTTGCGTAGGCTGGAGGTGATCCCTTACACCCAGTTTGGGGCGTGGTGGTAAGATGTGCTACCGCCACCGTCTTGGGGCAGTTCTACAGGCTGGCATCAGCCAGCCTCTGGTGCATATCAGCTAATGGCAGCATTGTTGCAAGGTGCTTATTAACAGGGTGAACCTGCTTTCTGCCATCAACATGCAGTGCTGGCCTATTAATCCCCCGCTCAGGAGCTAAACCAGCACCCCCTTGAGTCTGACTTCAGACGCGGGGGGCATGTTGGGGCCATGAGGCGCAACCCCTGGGGGCAGCGGCACAGGTTCTTTGAACCCGGTCGCCCAATAGTGGCTACGCCCCTGTGTGATCTACTTCATCTGAAAGTGGATTTGACAGGTAGGTCTCCAGCACAGCTCCCCCACCTGGTATTACTCACGGGCAGGTGAGCCTGCCAACCACGGCTCTACGTTTCCTTTCCTAACTTCGTCCTGAGGTCTTCCACTTTGGCCTGATCCTTGTTTACATTTCTAGCCCGAACCTCAGATTGAAACCTGCCTCCCACCAAACGTCACATACCTGGAGGTTTCTTAGACCACGTCTCACACCCTAATTTTTTTTTAATGCAGCTTCCCTGCTGGCCGCTGCTGCCCATTGGCATCCTGGCAGCAGGAGAAGTACTGAGTTCCCATCTTGTCCCGTACCGGCTCGACTGCACCCCTGGTCTATGTTACTAGTTGAACTGGAAACCATGCTGATCATGTAAACAGAGAACAATTCTATTTAGAATCAATGTATACGGAATAGCTTAGTAGGGCTGTCTGAGAGTCAATCAAAGCACTCTTTGCCTTTTTCCTTCTGCCTGCTGATCCTACTGGTAGCACAGAAAATGCCCTCTCTGGGAAAGAGACCTTTAATCCTCACCTGAACCTGGCTGAAAACAACGGGGTTTTTTTTAAACCAAATGGGTTGAATGTCCAAGCATCATCATTCTGAATGAAATCACCAACAAACTCTGAAGGGTGAGTTATCCTTCATCATGTTAGACAATAAAAACCATTTTTCCTTCTTGGGTGTTATCTCGTTTGAGTCATACTTCATGAAATCATCTGATGTTCAGAATACTTAGGTTATTCTAAAGTAATGTGACACAAATCAAAAATCCAACATGGTGGATCAAAATAAGTATGGCAGTGTGATATTAACTGTTAAAAATAATCAGATGCTCATTGATAAAGACCTGAGAATTGGCAGAAATGTTGTCAGATGCTCATGGTTTTAGAAAGTAATGTGAGCCATCCCAGAAACTCATGATGGCTAAACAGGTTGTTCTGGTAAGAACTAATCTGCCCCATTTCCTTTAACTATTCCTGCAACAGGACTAAATTTGGTCCAAATTGGTTTGGCACTTCACAGGTTATCCCACTTGCGCCTCAAACGTACGTGCTTCCAGCGTCCCGAATCGGGGTGGATGACATATCACAAACTATGCCGTTGACGTGCCCCAACATGTCCATACAACTGTGCCAAATTTGGTTCAAATCAGTTCCTACTTGGACCTTAGTTTAGAAAAAAGATGACTGCGGGGAAACATTATTGAGGTCTGTAAAATCATGCATGGTGTGGAGAAAGTGGAGAGAGAGAAATTCGTTTCCCTCTCACACAACACTAGAACCAGAGGTCACTCCATGAAATTGATTGCCAGGAGGTCTAGGATCAAAAAATGGAAGTACTTTTTCACACAATGCATGATCCACTTGTGGAACTCTCTGCCACAAGATGTGGTGACAGCCAACAACCTGGATGGCTTGAAGAGGGATTTGGATAACTTCATGGAGGTCTATCAATGGCTACCAGTTGGAAGGCTGTGGGCCACCTCGAGCCTCCAAGGCATGATGCCTCTGAGTACCAGTTGCGGGGGAGAAATGGCAAGAGAGAAGGCACACCCTCAACTCCTGCCATCAGCATTTGGTGCACCACAGTGCGAAACAGGATGCTGGACTAGATGGGTCTTGGGCTTGATCCAGCAGGGCTCTTCTTGTGTTCTGATGTTCTTATGACCTCAAATGTCCAGGTATTGCTAAGTTGTTGGAGGGGACAATGGGAAGGAGGCATGAACACATGTAGGGGCTAAAAGCCACCCGCTGCTTCTAATTCTTTAGAACCAAATTGTAGAAATAATACTCATATCTGCCTCTTGATCGAGCGCACAAGCAGGAAAATGAAGTAATGAAGGGCGATGGAGGAACCATTAGGACAACTGAGCCCCCATCAGAACTGAGGGAGGCATGATTGTGGGACTGGCAGTACATGAATCTGAGACTGCTTCCAGTGCCAAAAGTTCAAGGGAAAGCAGCAGTCACCATCAACAGTGTGGACGAGCTCACCGAGTATTCTTTGATGGAGTGTGCAAACTCACCAGCAGGATACTGGGCATGACCCATTTACAGAATCCTCGGCAGGCTGACTTGTTCTCCACACCAGAGATACTGTGCAGATTGCAGTTGTGCTGACATGATTTTTACACACTACGAGAAAGGTAGAGAACAGCTCAATTCATTCATGGTGGAATTAGACAATGAAGATGACAACATCTTCTATAGGCCTGTTAAGAAGAACAAGTTGTGCTTCTTGAAACAGCAGGTTGCTGCTCCACTGGCTCCACAGCAGGAATACCATCTCCTTTTCTCATAACTCTTTATCCCCTGTAAGAACAGACAGTTCGAATGGGAAGTATTTTTAAAGAATGAAAACCAATCCTCTCCAGACACACTCAGTGACAATGGGAAGCTTCACACATGTGGGAAATCTCAATTGGTCAAGATTCTTGAAGCAGATAGCACAGCTTATAGAACAGGTGTTGCAGGAAGAACCAGCAGCAGATCTCATCATAGTGGATGGGTCAGCAATAGTCAATACTTCGATAGAAATACTTGTTATTTCTCTTTGTAAACCGCCCTGAGCCATTTTTGGAAGGGCGGTATAGAAATCGAATTATTATTATTATTAATAATAATAATAATACCCTAAAATCACAGAAACCAGGAAGTACCCTTGATTGCCATGCAAAATAGGTCTTCCTTCCTGCCACGGAGGCAGTGTAAATGTTTCAGATTTCCACACCATCTGATGATGATCCTACAGAACTTTCTCAACCAAACCCATCTGCCGAAGCAGAATGGGAGTTCCCATTCCATGGGGCTCAGGCAATCTATTATGAATTGTGTTTTGTGAATTTAGAGAGAATAAAATACTTTTCTGAAATGAGAGCTGTGATGTATTCAGGCATTCAATTATTGGATCATATGAATGTAAGAATAGCTATAGATGACTATGTTCAGCTCGTGTTACTTGCGGAAGAGCTTCATAATCCTCTGTGCATATTTTTAGAAGAATGACTTAAATGCTGATGAGTTTTTAACAGCCATCAGTAACCTGCTGCAGAGTTGTGCAGAAATACTTGGTGGGGTTACATTAAGATTACAGGTTGTTGTTTCCCCACCAAGAGGTGGTGCCTGGAGACCTCTAAAAAACATACCGTATAGTTCCATTGTGGCTAAAAAGATGTGACTCTTGGATGATGTTAATACTCCCATCACCAATCTCTGTTTTGCAAGTAGACTTATGGCCATTAGGTCTGAGAGTCCTGATTGATTGATTGATTGATTGATTGATTGATTGATTGATTAAGTGCCAACAATTCGGTGTCGACGCTTAGCAACCACATAGATAGATTCTCTCCAGCATGATCTGTCTTCAACTTGGCCTTTGAGGTCTTTCAGTGGTGCAATTCATTGCTGTCGTAATCGAGTCCATCCACCTTGCTACTGGTCATCCTCTTCTTCTCTTTCCTTCAACTTTTCCCAGCATTATGGACTTCTCAAGAGTGCTAAGTTTCCCCATAATGTTTCCCAAGTATGATAGTTTGAGCCTGGTCATGTGTGCCTTGAGTGAAAATTCTGGTTTGATGTTCCATGATCCATTTGTTTGTTTTCTTGACTGTCCATGGTATCCTCAAAAGTCTTCTCCAGTACCCAAGTTCAAAAGTGTCAGTGCTTTTTCTATCTTACATCTTCAAAGTCCAGCTTTCACACCCATACAGTGTCATGGTAAAAACCATTGTCTGAACGATTCTATGTAGGTGTAGACATGCCACAGCATCTAAATATCTTTTCCAAGGCCTTCATTGCAACCCCACCAAATGCTAGTCTGTGGCATACATTTTGACTGCTGGATCCTTGCTTTCTTCTATTTCTTGGTCTTTGGCAGTCTCTTTTCACATTTGTCCTTAACAACTTCTTTGATTTCATTCTACAGTTCCTCTGGTTCCCTATCAATGAGGTTTAGAACTTCAAAGCGGCTCCTGATGTTTTCCTTGAAAACGGTGGGTGCATTCTCAATATCATATCATGGAAGCTGGATAGCTTTGTTTTTCCGCTTAAGCTTGACTTGGAACCTGCACATGAGCAGTTCCTGATCTGTTCCACAATCGGCCCTCGGCCACGTTTTTGCTCTTATAACTGAGCTCTTCCCCTCCTTGAACCAATAATGTAATCAATATGATTTCTGCATACTCCATCTGGTGATGTTCATGTGTAAAGGAGCCGCTCTGGTTGTTTGAAGATTGTGTTAGCAATGAAGAGTTCATTGGCTTGGCAGAAACTAAGAAGTCATTCTCCTGCTTTGTTTCTGTTTCCTAGGCCATATAGCCCAATTGTGTTTTCTGCCCTACCTTTTCCTGAGGTCCTTGACCTTGACCTGAGGTCCTACAACCTCAGAAATAATAGCGGCCACCAAGAAATTGCAGAGTGATCTTGGCTGGACAGAGGGGAAACAGTTTTTTCTTTCTGATATAGCCGCTGTTGAATGTCAGTTAAAGATCAATATACCTGTAGTTCGCTGGGATGGAGAAGGCTGGGGAATTTTTAAAGGTCCTGAGCTGCAATACACTCAAACCTATTTTGTTTCTTCATGGCAAGTCCTATTATGGGCTCAAGAATATAAAGGGTCTATTTGGGAGTAGAAGCTTCTGTGAAGTGTGTAACATGCCCTATACACATGCTCATGGCTGCATGTTCACTTGCTGCTGCTGATTGAGTAAAGTGTGCATGCAGAAAGTGGGCCAGCTAGTCAGATGCCCCACATGCAAACTACAATGTAGATCCCGGAGGAGAGCTTGTCTTGTGGTAGCAAGCAGGACTTGTCCCCTTAGCTAAGCAAGGTCTGCCCTGGTTGCAAATGAATGGGAGACTAGACGTGTGAGAACTGTAAGACATTCCCCTTAATGAATGGTGTTTCTGTGGGAAGACCATCTAGGTTCCAAGTTCCCTCCCTGGTATCTCTGAGACAGTGCTGAGAGAGATTCCTGCCTGCAATGTTGGAGAAGCCTGTACAAGATACAGACATGAGATTCTTGAAATGACCTGGAAGATAGCTACGGTGCTCAAGGGTGATAGGTTTGTCAAGACGGTTGTTGGCATTGACCCTTTTCAATAACTCACACGGGCCACTGTGTGCTTAAAGATGTTTCGTAACATGTTTCTTAAAAGAATACCAGATTGCAATACCTGCTCCTGATAATGATCACAGCCAGTGTAAAAAATTCGTCACCTCAGTGGTTGGCATATATAGAGCAGAAAGAAAAGAACCATACTTGGCATGCCCTGAAGGGTGGGTAATTTAAGGTTGTGATCCCACTAGACTTACATAGGGTGGAATCAGAGGCCCAAGAGTGTTATCTGGATGGCTATTCTGTCATTGGGGAAAAGATAGTAGCCTTGGAATCCAATGGCTGTTTCTGGCACAGCTGTCCCAGGTGGTGTTCTTGGCATTCAGGCTATTCCATGTTGGACAAAACAAATTTCTTCACAACACTACGGAGAGAAAAGCAGCAGTCCTAATAAAAACCCCTGGGCTTTGAGATCAGATCTATATAGGAGGATGACTGGACAGAAATGGTAAAAAGAAAAAGAAAAAGAAAAAAACTCGACACACAACTACAGCGTTTCCTAGCAGGACAGCAGTTTCCAGAACCTCTGGAATCTAGAGATGCTCTATTTGGGGTAGGAATGCTTGTGTGCACTTTTATTACAAGGTGGAGGAGGGTGAACAGATCTACTATGTGGATTTCAAATCTCTCTACCCTTTCATTATGAAACATAGGAACTTATTTTAATTTTTTTATTTAATTAATTTATCTATTTATTTATCTATCATATTTTTATACCACCCAATATATACATCTCTGAGCAGTGTACAAATTTTTATGTTAAAAATCACAAATTAAAATACATAAAACACAATAAAAACAATATAAAACCAGTTATTAAAATTATTAAAATTAATTCCAATCAAAGCTTGGGAGAATAGGAGAGTCTTGAGGTTCTTCCTGAAAACAAATAGACAAGGAGATGCTCTTATTTCAGCAGGGAGCACATTCCAATGCCCTGGGGCAGCCACAGAGAAAGCCCTGTCCTGGGTTGCCACCAGAAGAACTGGTGGCAACTGTAACCGGACTTCTCCAGAAGATTGAAAAAGTTGACAAGGTTCATGACAAGGAGGCGTTCTCTTAAATAGCCTGGACCTAAGCCATTAAGGGCTGTATAGGTAATAACTAGCACTTTATATTTCACCCGGAAACATATTGGCAGCCAGTGCACTTCTTTTAAAACCAATGTGATGTGGTCCCTTCATGTTGTCCCAGAGACCAATCTGGCTGCCGCATTCTGTACCAATTGTAGTTTCTGGACTACATGCAAAGGGAGCGCATAGAGCTCATTAGAGCCCACATAGCGTGCATTACAATAGTCAAGTCTGTAGGTTACCAGCATATGTACCAATGTTTTAAGACCATTCACCTCTAGAAATGGACGTAGCTGACGTATCAGCCAAAGCTGATAAAAAGCGCTGCTGACCACCGCCTCCACGTCAGAAACCAGGGAGAGCTTTCGATCCAGGAGCACTCCCAAGCTACATATCTGATCTTTCAGGAGGAATTTAATTCCATCCAAAACAGGCAGATCTAAACCATCTCTTGGGGCCCGACCCCCCATAGTCAGTACCTCCCTCTTATTCGTATTCAGCCTCAGTTTGTTATCTCTCATCCAGCCCATTACCACCTCCAATTATAATTGGAGTTATAACAGTTATAAGTGCTGGTTATAACCTATAAAGCCCTAAATGGCTTGGGTCCTGGGTATTTAAGAGAACATCTTCTTCATTATGAGCCCCAGCACCCATTGAGGTCATCTGGAGAGGTCCATCTCCATTTGCCGCCAGCTTGGCTGTTGGCCACATGGTGGCGGTCCTTCTCGGTTGCTGCCCTGAGATTGTGGAATGTGCACCCTACGGAAATATTATCCTCTCCATCTCTGACAAATTTTTAAAAGCATTTGAAAACCCACCTCTTCACCCAAGCTTTGTTTTAAGTTTTTGTGTACATCTTTAACTTGTTTTTATGTTATTGTTAACTGCCCAGTGATGAACATTTGGGGCAGTGTACAAATCTGATAGATAGATAGATAGATAGATAGATAGATAGATAGATAGATAGATAGATAGATAGATAGATTCTAGATGGTCCTAGCAACTGTGGCAAAAATATTTTTTGTCAAGAAATATGTTGGATAATGCACATTCTGTACTATCTGTGATTCCTGAAAAAATTGAATGGTGTTTTTGCTGTTGGCAGCCTTTGTACAATCAACTTCTCTGTACATAACCCTTTATTACATTTGTACAGGGTTTACTGGGGAAACTTGATGATGATGAACTGTTAACCCCAATAAATCCTGTTTCCTTGTAGTGGGTGATCTCATGAAAGCTTAATGTGAAAACGCAGAAATAGAAAAAGCCTTCAAACAGTATGCACATCACAGGAATCTGTGTATATATTTTTTACTTACACAGAATGTATTCTGCAAAGGAAAATCCACACACACCATAAGCCTTAATGCTAAATATGTCATTTATTATTATTTTATTTAATGTATTTCTATACCACCCAAATGCATGTCTCTTGTGCTCTTTAAAAATCCTAGGGGTAAATGATAGATTGCCACTTTGGCCTGCCAGATTTTCCCAGGAAATGTCAGATGTTTCATGGAGGAATACAGTGACGCCACTCACAAGGCTTATGGTTATTTGACTGTGGAATTCAATACCACAACTGCTGAAACCTACAGGCTCAGAAGTGGTCTTTCCCCACCAGACTGGCCTGTGGTGTATACTATGAAAAAAAATCACAGGCTGGTTACAAAAGGGTCTGTCTTTAAGGGAATCTGATATATTGACCATTACCTCTCTGCATGCCAACGTGTCTAACCATGTAAAGAGAAACCTTGCCCTCTTAAAACTTATTAAGTAGGGTTGCTTATTTTGTATTTTTTCTATTTCAATTTGTACCAAATCCAAATCAACCCCATTTTGTATTTAGTCAAAATTAAGCCTTCCGAATCACCCCAGTTTTGTTTGTATCTGAATTAATCAGAATCTGAATCTGAATTAATTCAGATTAAAAAATAGGTCACATGGCCAAAAGAGTGGGTGAGGGTTATAGTGCCCAATGAGTGGAAGCTACCACAAAATTTTCAAAGGAATTGGGCATACGGTTGATATTTGGTGAATTTTTGAACTTTGCACACCTTTCAGATTTTCTCTGTAGTGTACAATGGACATTTCAGGAAAAGTATAGTTTCATGCGGGGGGAAAGGGGGTGGCCCAGAGTGGAGTGTGGTTGGTGGTAGTGCCCAGTTGGTGCAAGGAAGCTACCACAATTTTTTCAGAGGAATTTGGCAAAGGGCTGATTTTTTAAAGAATTAATGAAGTTACGTGTCTTTCAGATTTTCCTCATAGGGTATAATGGAAGTCTCTGCAGTCCCATAACTCCACTTGAGGGGCACTGGGGTGGTCCAGAGCAAGTGGTGGTGTAGTGCACATAGGATGCCAACCACCCACATGGGTTGCCAACCCATGAAGTACAAGATTTTGTTATGTTAGAGTTGTTCTGAGAGTAGATTCTCTGGTAGCATATGAAAGTGGATTCATGGTTTTTCATTAAAAATCTCATTTGCTACCAGAGAATCTAAGCTCAACACCTCAGAAACAACAAAGCCCAGTACCCCAATGGGTTAGCAATCCGGGGGGGGGGGGGTTGGCACCCTCTGTGCACTACACCACTACTCACTCAGCACCACACCAGTGCCCCCCAAGTGCAGTTATGCGGCTGCTGAAACCACCATTATTCCCTATAGGGGGAAAGCTTAAAGACACTCAAAGTTCCCCAAATCACAAAAAACCAATCCTTTGATCAATTCCTTTGAAATCTGGGTGGTGACAGGCACCCCTTGGGGCACTTCCACCCAACCCACTCTTCTGCCCCAGCAGACCTCTTTCTGTCCCAAATCTACCACAAAGACACGTAGTCTCCAGCAATTACTAAAAAACCATACCTTTGCACATTTCCCTTTCTTTCCCTCCTCCCACATGGAGAGGTTGCTCTGGGAGGCAGGAGGCTTGCTTGCAGTGCAGGCCAGGAAGAAAGGAATATTATGTTCAAATACCTAAATTAAATAGAATCCCCCTCTCCCAAGCTATATTTTTAAAAGGCTCTTCTCTTCTATGGTGGGCCAAAAGACACAAATACAGCCTTGAAAAGAATAATGCCTCAGGACTGTATCTAAGGAAAGGCAAGATATAACGAATAATAAGTACAAGTACAACGTGTTATGGCAAAATAAATCATTAAGGAAAGGTGAGATTTTATTTATTTATTTATTTATTTATTTATTTATTTATTTATTTAATTTATTTATTTTTGCATTTATATACCGCCTTTCGTTAAAAAGATAACCCCAAGGCGGTTTACAAAAGTTAAAAACATACAATAAAAAGACAATAAAAACATCATGTTAAAAGTATAAAACCATATAAAAACAGGCATAAAAACAATACAACAAATACAACAAATAAAAACACAGAGAAGCCGCAGTAGAAAACGATCATGTAAAAGCCTGGGTAAAAAGCCAAGTCTTTTAAAGTTTTTTATTTTATTTATTGTTAAAGTTATATACTGACTTTCATTAAAACAATCCCATGGCGGTTAACAGCAAAATTTAAAAACAAGTTTATAATTATGATACAGTTAAAATATTAAGCTATAAATATGAGACAAATCTGATTTTAAAAAATGTAAGATACAAGTATAAAAACAATAAATACAAAGTACAAAGAGCAGCAGAGACAATCATATAAATATATAAATATAAATATAAACTCACTCAGCAATAAATAAACATTTTAAAAGTCTGTGGGAATTTAAACTGTGCAGGCAGGCTGGCATGCAAGCATGGATGAAATATGTTTTATACATAAAAGTAGATATAATCCCCTCCTCTCCCAAGCCAATCTTTCTAAAAGCATGAAAAACTAGAATGCAATATAAAAGTCTATTTAAAGTATAAATGAAAGTAAATAATCACCTTCACACACCTTTTTTTTTAAAAAAGGCTGAAAATACAGGAGAAGCAGAGAGAGAACAGGGGTGAGGAGGGCTTTTGCTAGCAAAGTAGAAGCTCTGGACATTGTTACTTAGACTTGACACTGTAATGGCTACTCTTCAGGTTAATCATTGCATTCTTAGTACACAACTGAAATACAATACAACACATTCTCAACTAAATCATTCATGCTCAAGGAAATGTGTCTCTTCAAAGAAGATGTGCCTCTTTTTGCATATCTTATCTTCTGCTATGCTAATTGCTAATCCTTTTGACAAACACTCAGTTGCTGAGTGGCAAGACCAACAGGAGGAAATGCAATGCTGAAATGCAAATTGAGCTACTAAGTGTTTTCCAAAGTACACAAACTTCAGATCTGAGAGGAGGTGATTTCGGTTTGTAAACAAAAATTATCGGAGGTCTAATTCTGGTTTCGATTCGTAGACAAATCATCCGAAATTGCCATTTTTGGGTACAAATCGATCTGTGCCCGAATCAAAATGCACAAGCCTATTATTAAGACTCCTCCACACCAGAGGAAATCCATCTTGTGTGCTGCATCTGATGATTTAATTGCAGCTATATCAGAGATTGCACTGCACATCTTAAAAGGGAATCACTTTGAAAGTGATCCTGAAAATCTTCATATTGGGAGAAATATTGTGGGCAGGCAGTGGGGATGCAAAATTAACAGCTCCCCCTACAGCTCCAAGGGTCGCTTCCATCACAGTTCCATCTAGAGTACTGGGCAAGGTACTTTTGCTCAAGGGCTCCCTGTTCTACCTGAAGATCTCTGTGCCAGGCAGTTGCTTTTCCCCTGCAGGGTGAGAGGAGTGGCACGTCCAGAGTCCCTTATCCTGCAACTTTCCCAGCACAGTTTTGCCTCAGTGCCAAATGATCTGGAATCGGCTTTGATCTTGCACAATTTTGCTGCTAGCCTCACAGACACATGTGGATGACCTGTGCATCTGATAGGGATCTCACCATGTGTGCATGGAAAAGTTTGTCTCAGTCACGCAGTCCTGGCAGCCAGAACTGCTCTCAAGCATGTGTATGCAAGCAAAGGTGATATCTCCCTGTACTGAATATCAGATGATTTTGAATAGCTTTACTTGAGAAGACAAACATCCAACCAAGTTTTAAATGGATTTTTTAATCATCGTTGAACGTGCAAATGACTCTCACATCCATAGCAGTTTCATGGAGTCTGCAAAAAGGCTTGTAAGACTGGTGATGGGTTCTTTCAGACTGGTGGGTGTGGAAGTCTAAACCTGCTGGGTAAAAGGACTATAGCTTTGACTCCCAGGCCGTTTGGATCTGAGCCTCTTTTCTCTTGGAGAGAGATGTGCAGTCATGCCAGCCAGCCCTGCCTGCGGCTGCCAGGCTCTATGGTGTTTTGGCTGTAAAAACTACACTTCAGTGTGGGCCCTGGCTTGCCCAGGGGGTGGGGGCAGGAGAGCAGCCCGAGTTGGTTTCCCACCAGGCCTAGACCTAGCAGTGTGCCTGGGCTGAGACTAAGACCCTGTGGCCTACCTTCCCCTGGCAGCAGGATGTGCTCCCGGAAGTTCTGGTGAGGCCATTGCTGTGCATGCTAAACAGTATTAGCGGAGGCTGAGGTGAGCCCCGGAGGTGGCAGAGGGGCCAGAGCAACAGCCACGGCAGGTGGGCTAGTGGTTGTTATGGCTTCCAGCTTCCCCACAGTCAGTCCCCAGCCAGCACTGGTTGCAGCCGGAGGGGAAAGCAGTGGTTGTTGGACTAAACAGGTCACCTGCAGGTAACATGTTCTGGCAATGGTGAGTGATGGCACTCGTGGCTCCCCACGTACACCCCCTCCACCCCAACTCGGCCCACGCTCTTTGGCTTCCAAACCCTCCCCTCCCTCCCTCCCTGCTGTGCTTGTTCTCCCTTTTCCTCCTCTGCTTCCCTCAGTCCCCCCATCTGCCGCACTGCAACAATCAAAAAAGCACGCCTGGTTGGGAGTCTCCCAGACATTTCTTGCTTCCCAGGCATTCTACTTCCTTCCCATCAATGCATGATTCTTCTTATGGAGTGAGTATTGGTCATTTGTTTCCCATGCTCCTTTGGTGTCAGGTGGGTTTTCTACATTACCTCTGGTTACTAGCGATGTGCACAGAACCACGGTGGGGAGGCTCAAAGGTGGCAGGGGTGCTGCTTTAAGAGCAGGGGAGGGTGCACTTACCCCTCCCATCACTTTCCACCCACCAGCCAGCATGTCAGCACATGCAGGTGTGTTAGAGAAGTCCGGTCATATCCGGAAAAAGGGGTCAACAGGGCAGCAGGGAGGTATGCTGCCGCTCCGATGGACTTTTTTAAAAAAAAAAGGATTCCTGCAGGGGGAAAGTGGCGGGAGGGATAAGTGCACCCTTCCCTGCTCTTAAAAGCTGGATAACCGCCCCCCCCATCCAACCAGTGGAACCAAAGGTTCTTTGAACCGGTTCGTAAGCCCATAAAGGGCCTCCAAACTAGTTCCATACACCTCCCTACTGGCTATGCAACACACACACACACAAACCCCTTCCTCTTGAATCCACCCTGCTGGCATCCTTTCTAGGGGTGTACAATTCGGATTTTCTGTGTTTTGATTTGTAACCGAATCGAAACAGCCCTGATTCAATTTGGATCCAAATCTGACCCATCTGAATCACCCCAAAATTGAGTCGGATCCGAATCGCGGCTGATCCGAATTGAATCGATTCGGGTTTGGGATCTGTCCTATTAATTTCCCCAGATTCCCAGCTTTCATTTTTTAAAAAAAGCTAAGCTCTAGCCCTTATAGAAGTGGAGTTATGGAGCAAAATGTGTGGTAACTATTTTTTAAGTGTCCGGATTCTTTGGTGTATAATAACTTTCACTCAATGAAACCTTATGAGGATTCATTCTACACCTTCATTTCTTCTATTCATTTTGACTGTCTTTGAGATAGTGCCAATTGTCAAGTGCCATGTGCCAACTACACCCCACTCCCACCCACAAGGCAGTGAGGTACCACTCAGTTGAAGTTAAGTACCTAATGGGTGGAGGCTACCACCCAAATTGCAGAGGAATTGGACAAAGGGCTGATTTTTGGTGAATTGTTGAAGGTTTAGTGTCTTTGAGGCAGATTTGGGTCATAACGTGGGATCTGGGGTGGAAGAGTGTGGTGAGGTCATAGTGCCTAATGGGTGGAGGCTACCACCCAAATTATTATTATTATTATTATTTTACACAGTCAGACAGGTGTTATTGACTGGTTTGTTTTATCCAGACATCGAGTCCTTCCCAAGGACCTGGGATGCCAGAATTTTATTGTCAATGTTGCCGCTGTTGTTATAGATATCGTCGCAGAATATAGGCTGTTCCCAGTAAAGCTGCTTTTTGTAATTGGCTGATGTTGATTTCTGTGGCCCCTATGGTGTTGAGGTGCTCTTCAAGGTCTTTTGGAACTGCACCCAGGGCGCTAATTACCACTGGTATAATTTTGGTCTTCTTCTGCCACAGGCTTTCATTTTCAATTTGTAGATCTTGGTATTTGTTGATTTTTTTCTATTTCTTTTTCTTCTATTCTGCTATCCCCTGGTATTGCTATGTCGATTATTTTGACTTGTTTTTCTTTCTTCTCGACTACAGTTATATCTGGTGTATTGTGTGGCAGATGTTTGTCTGTTTGTAGTCGGAAGTCCCATAATATTTTTACATCTTCATTTTCTACAACTTTTTCAATTTTATTGTCCTACCAATTTTTGGCTACAGGTAGCTTGTATTTTTTTTGCAGATGTTCCAGTGTACCATCCCTGCTACTTTGTCATGCCTTTGTTTGTAGTTAGTCTGTGCGATCTTTTTACAACAGCTGATTAGGTGGTTCACTGTTTCATCTGCTTCTTTACAAAGGTGGTACTTGCTGTTTGGTAGATTTTCTGACTTTTGCTCTTATTGCATTTGTTCTTAGTGCCTGTTCTTGTGCAGCCACTATTAAACCCTCTGTTTCTTTCTTCAAGTTGCCATTCTTAAGCCATTGCCAGGTCTTGGTGATGTCTGATTTTCCACTTATATGGTGCAAATATTGACATGCTGGGGCTTATTTTTCCATTTTTCTGCTCGGTTCTTGACTTGTTCTTTCTTGTAGGCCTGCTTGGTTTCATTGGTGTTGAATAGTTTCACATTATTGACCATTTGAAGTGCATCTTCTTCACTGTCCTTGATATATTCTTCAAGGGCTCTTTTCTCCTCCTCTACTGTTTGATGGACTTGCAGCATTCCTCTTCCACCTGAGCTGCGAGGGAGGTAGAGCCTATCGACATCACTGCGGGGGTGCAGAGCATGATTGATGCTCATGATTTTCCTGGTCTTACGATCTAGCGTCTCTAGCTCTGCCTGGGTCCAGTCTATTATTCCTGCAGTGTATCTGATAACAGGTATAGCCCAGGTGTTGATGGCTTGTATGGTGTTCCTGCCATTGAGTTTGGACCTGAGGATTTTTCTAACTCTCCTGATGTATTCACTTCCATTTTTTCTTTTATCTGCCGTGTGTGCGATGTTATCAGCCTGGAGAATGCCCAAGTTTTTGTAATGTTCTTTCTCTTCCAGGTTCTTGATCTTCCTTCCATTGGGCAGTTCTGTTCCTTCTGTTTTTGTTATTTTTCCTCTGTTCATTATTAATGCAGCACACTTGTCTAGTTCAAACTCCATTGCTATATCATTACTGAATATACGGACAGTGTTTAGCAGTGATTCAATTTCTGACTGGGACTTTCCATACAACTTCAGATCATCCATGTACAGCAGATGGTTGATTTGACTTGATGTTTTAGATGTTTGGTATCCAAAGCCTGTTTTGTTTAGTATTTGTGAAAGTGGGGTCATGGCGATTACAAACAACAGAGGGGATAGTGAGTCCCCTTGGAAAATGCCTCTTCTAATGCTTACCTGTCCAAGTGTCTCGCCATTGATTGTTAACTGTGTTCTCCACATGCTCATTGTTTTTTAAATAAATATCTGGATGTTTTTGCTGACACCAGTTGTTTCTAAACATTTTAGTATCCATGTGTGAGGCAATGAATCAAAGGCTTTCTTGAAGTCAATCCATGAAACACTTAGATAGGTTTTTCTTCTCTTGCCGTTTTCTAAAATCATTTTGTCAATCAGCAGCTGGTCTTTTGTGCCTCTGGTGTTCGGGCAATTTCCTTTCTGTTCAACTGGAAGCTGTTTGTTAGTTAATAAGTGTTGCATCACTTCATCTGCTATTATTCCAGTTAATGATTTGAACATGGTTGGCAGACAGCTTATCGGTCTATAATTACTTGGAACTGCACCTTTTGCTGGGTCTTTCATGATGAGATGAGTTTTCCCAGTTGTTAGCCATTGTTCAATATCACCTCCTTGCAAAAAGTGATTGAAATGTTTTGATAGCTGTTTATGAAGGCTTGTTAGGCATTTAAGCCAAAAGCCATGCAGTTCATCGTCGCCTCGAGCAGTCCAATTTTTAATTTTCTTTGCTCTTTCACTTATTAATTCTGGTGTTATTATTAGATCTTGGATTTGTTGATTACATTTTTTGACCTCTTTCATCCAGCCTGCTTTTTTATTATAATCTATCGGATTGTCCCATAATTTCCCCCAGAATAGCACTGTTTCTTCTTTATTTGGTGTTTCTAGGTTTCTTGCAGTTTCTCCTTCTATGCTTCGGTAGAAACGTCTCTGATTTGACTGGAATTGGAGATTCTGCGTGTGTTGTGTAGTTCTGGCTTCATATCTGCTAATCTTCTTTGACACTGCTGCTATTTGCTGCAAGGTTACAAGTTCGATCCTGACCAGGGGCTCAAGGTTGACTCAGCCTTCCATCCTTCCGAGGTCGGTAAAATGAGTACCCAGAATGTTGGGGGGCAATATGCTATATCACTGTAAACCGCTTAGAGAGCTCCGGCTATAGAGCGGTATATAAATGTAAGTGCTATTGCTATTGCTATTGCTATTTCTTCCAGTAGCTTTGCTGTTTTCAGTCCTGGTTGCTCAACTGAAGATCCTGAGTCCTGTTGCCACCAGATGTCCAGGGACTATAGCACCTGTCGCGGTATAGATTTATTAAAGTTACGCCTCACCATATTGTTGATGGGAGAGGCACTCTTTGTCTGGCTGCTCTGGTGAGGCCTGTCCAGTATGGTTGGACCTCTGGCATAGCTCTCACCTTCCTCAGAGCATGCAAGCCCCACAACCACGCCAAGGTAGTGCCTCACTGGGGAATTATTATTATTATTATTATTATTACTACTACTACATTTATATCCCGCTCTTCCTCCAAGGAGCCCAGAGTGGTGTACTACGTAAGTTTCTCGTTCACAACCTATGATTTTTTATGAATATTTGAAATATTTTTAATTATTTTTCTCATAAAGTATAATGGGACCCGAACCAGTCCATATCCCCTATTGTGGAGCACCTAGGGGCACAAAATCAGGGTGGGTGATAGACAGTCAGGGGTGCCTACCATCCAAAAAAATCCCAAGGCAATTGGACACTCCTCTGATTATTGGTGAATTGTTAAATTATTTTTGAATTCCTCATAGAGAAGAATGAGGATTGCAGCAAATGTATAGCTTCGCGTAGGGGGGAAAGGGGTGTCATAGAGTGCAGTTTGGTGGCTGGTAGTTCCTAGGGTGGGCAAGGAAGCTATCAGAATTACTTGAAAGGAATTGGGCAAAGGGGTGATTTTTAAGTGATTTTTGAAGTGTATGCATCTTTAAGGTTTTTCTCCATAAAGAAGCATGGAGGTGTCAGCAAATGTATAGCTTCACGTCGGGGGCAAAGGGGTAGACTAGAGCAGTGTGGGGTTGGTGGTAGTGCCAGGTAGGGGCAAGGAAGCTACCTGAATTTTTTCAAAGGATTTGGGCAGAGGGCTGATTTTTGGTGAATTGTTGAAGTTTACGCGTCTTTAAGGTTTTTCCTCATAAGAAGTTATAATGGAGCTTTCAGCAGCCCCATAAGTGCACTGGGGGGGTGCTGGGGTGGCCCAGAGCGAGTGGTGGTGTAGTGCACATAGGGTGCCAACCACCCCCATGGGTTTCTAACCCATGGGGTACAGGGTTCTGTTGTTTCTGAGGTATTGAGTGAGGATTCTATGATAGCAAATGAGATTTTCAATGAGACACCATGAATCCACTCTAATATGCTATCATAGAATCCACACTCAATACCTCAGAAACAAGAGAACCCTGGACCCCATGGGTTAGAAACCTAGTTAGTATCCAGTAGGATTTCTGAATTCAGAAACCACTGGGTGGTGAAATATCACTACTGGAAGAAAACAAATCTCTTTTCTCCTGAGGAAGTCCTGCTTTTGCAGGTCTATATTACCCTGGGATACCTGTTGGGCAAATACCTTTTGGACAAGGAATATCCAGGATATATACCTTCTGGACAAGGAATATCCATTCAGGAGCTACATCTACATAAGGAGCTGGTTAGGATCCAAGTTTTGGAAGAATTGTGAGCCACATTGGCAATTACAGCTTGAACATTCTACCAGTACTATGTTTGACAGGACTTCTGTCTTTTTTCATGAATATTATGGACATTATTATTCTCATCCAGTTTCACATATTTCATCTGGAAGGGTCCAGTGTATTTCCAGTGTATTTTGTCCTTTTTTTTTTGTTGCTTCATTATATGGATGTATATTATCTTTTCATTCATTTTTATATATGAATGTATATTATCTTCATGCATGCCAGGTGTGTAAATAGATTCTCACACGGTTACCTTACTATTCAGTATTTGGTTTTGTCTTTTGATCCATGTTTCCTCTTTTTTTGGTATTCTGCATAATAAAGGCACTTTCCATGCAGTAATCATGTGAATTCCTTGGGGAGCAGCTGCGGCTGCATTGGGGGTGCTGTGGGCTCACTGGCACGCAAGCCCTGCCCCATCTGCAGGACTGTGTTACACAGAGGATGCAGAATGAACTGAGCAGTGTTTGTGTGTGTGCATGTGCCCCCTGCACACGCAGCAGCAGCCTGCCTCTGTGATGGATGGTGTGCCCACTTCTGCCTTCCAGCCCTCAGGACCGGGCAACAGGTGCTCCTGCAAAAGGGAGGGATCCACCACAGATTATTGCTGCTGAGACAGTGACTACAGCTCCCATTGTCCATAGATTCGATGCTGGCCAGCCATCGCAACAGTGGGAAATGGGAGTTGTAGTCTCTCTCAGCAACATCTGTGAGAACTCCTCCCTGATGCAGGGAGCACTCACTTGCCCTAGCCCTGATTGCCAGCACAGAAGCAGTCCACCATCTCAGGCTGGCAGTGCAGAACACTCATAAGAACATAAGAACAGCCCTGCTGGATTAGGCTCAAGGCCCATCTAGTCCAGCATCCTGTTTTGCACAGTGGCCCAACAGATGCCGCTGGAAGCCACAGGCAGGAGTTGAGGGCGTGCCCTCTCTCCTGCCATTGTTCCCCTGCAACTGGTACTCAGAGGCACCCCGCCCCCGAGGCTGGAGGTGGCCCACAGCCCTCTGACTAGTAGCTATTGATAGACCTTTCCTCCATGAAGCCATCCAAACCCCTCTTAAAGCCATCCAGGTTGTTGGCCGTCACCACATCCTGTGGCAGAGAGTTCCACAAGTGGATCACACATTGTGTGAAAAAGTACTTCCGTTTGTTGGTCCTAGACCTCCTGGCAATCAATTTCATGGAGTGACCCCTGGTTCTAGTGTTGTGTGAGAGGGAAAAGAATCTCTCTCTCTCCACTTTCTCCATGCCATGCATGATTTTATAGACCTCTATCATGTCTCCCCGCAGTCGTCTTTTTTCTAAACAAAAAGCCCCAGGTGTTGTAGTCTTGCCGCTTAAGAAAGGTGCTCTAGTCCCTGATCATCTTGGTTGCCCTTTTCTGTACCTTCTCCAGTTCAACAATGTCCTTTTTAAGATGTGGTGACCAGAATTGTATGCAGTACTCCAAGTGTGGTCGCACCATAGTTTTGTATAAGGGCATAATAATGTTAGCCGTTTTATTTTCAATCCCCTTCCTAATCATCCCTATCATGGAATTGGCCTTTTTCACAGCTGCCGCACATTGAATAGACACTTTCAACAAGCTGTCAACCACAACCCCAAGATCCCTTTCCTGGTCCGTCACCGACAGCTCAGATCCCATCAGCATATACTTGAAGTTGGGGTTTTTCGTCCCAATGTGCATCACTTTACACTTGCTAACAGTGAAATGCATTTGCCATTTTGTCGCCCACTCCCCCAGTTTGGAGAGATCCTTTTGGAGCTGCTCACAATCCATTTGGGATTTCACTACCCGGAAGAGTTTGGTATCATCTGCAAATTTGGCCACGTCGCTGCTTACCCCTGCTTCTAGATCATTGATGAATAAATTAAAAAGAGTATCGTCTGCAAATTTGGCCCCTTGGCTGCTTACCTCTGCTTCTAGATCATTTATGAATAAATTAAAAAGCACCGGTCCCAGTACAGATCCCTGGGGGACACCACTTCTTACTTCCCTCCATTGTGAAAACTCTCCATTTATACCTGCCCTCTGTTTTCTCTCTTTCAACCAGTTAGCAATCCACACATGTACTTGTCCCTTTATTCCATGACAGCTAAGTTTCCTCAGGAATCTTTGATGAGGAACTTTGTCAAAAGCTTTTTGGAAGTCCAGGTGGACTATGTCAACTGGATCACCTTTATCCACATACTTGTTGACACTCTCAAAGAAGTCCAAAAGGTTGGTGAGGCAAGATTTACCTTTGTGGAAGCCATGCTGGCTCACTCCCAGCAGGGCCTGTTCTTCTAGGTGCTTTACAATTTTATCCTTGAGGATGCTTTCCATCAATTTGCCTGGAACGGACGTTAGGCTAAGCGGCCTGTAACTTCCCGGATCGCCCCTGGATCCCTTTTTGAAAATTGGTGTTACATTTGCTACTCTCCAGTCTTCTGGTACAGAGCCCAATTTCAGGGATAATTTAAATATTTTAGCAAGGATGTCGGCAATTTCACATTTGAGTTCTTTGAGGACTCTTGGATGGATGCCATCCGGCCCTGGTGATTTGTTAGCTTTTAGTTTTTCCAGACAGTTTAGAACATCATCCCTTGTCACTTCTATCAGACTCAGCTCTCTAGCCTCCATCCCTAAAAAGCGTGGTTCAGGAACAGGTATATGCTCAGTATCCTCTGCCGTGAAGACAGACGCAAAGAACTCATTCAGTTTCTCTGCAACCTCCATATCCTCCTTAATAATCCCTTTCACTCCCTCATTGTCTAATGGTCCAAACGCCTCCCTGGCAGGTTTCCTGCTTCTGATATATTTAAAGAAGTTTTTTTTATTCCCCCTGATGCTTTTAGCTAAATGTTCCTCAAACTCTCGTTTCGCCTCCCTTATTGTCGCCTTGCATTTCTTTTGCCAGAGTTTGTGTTCCTTTCTGTTCTCTTCGTTTGGACAGGCCTTCCAATTTCGGAAGGAAGTCTTCTTCCCTTTTATGGCTTCCTTGACGGTACCCATTAGCCATGCTGGCATCCTCCTGGACTTAGTGGTACCTTTCCTCCTTTTGGGTATACAATCTAACTGGGCTTCTAGTATTGTGGTTTTGAGTAAACACCATGCACTCTGGAGCGAAGTGACTCTCCTGATTCCCCCCCCCCCAGCTTTCTTTTCACCATACTCCTCATTTTGGAGAAGTTTCCTCTTTTGAAATTTAAAATGTCTGTGTTTGACATCCTTGGTGATTCTCTCCCCGCATGTATGCTGAATTGGATGGCACTGTGGTCACTGTTCCCTAAAGGGTCGATGACACTGACATCACGCACCAGGACCTGGGTGTCACTCAGAATTAGATCCAAGGTTGCCTTCTCTCTGGTTGGTTCTATGACCAACTGTTCTAAGGCACAGTCATTTAGCGCAGATGCATGACAGGACATGCCATGCAGATGCACCCAAGGGTTTCTTGAGCCACTTCACTACCCCAGTCCTCAACCGACCTGCCAGGGCAATTGCGTCCCCAGTGGTCAGAGTGGTCTGGAGATCACTCATTGACTTCTCAAGGAGAAGAGCAGTGGGCAAAGTCTGGCTCACCATGACTGCCTCAGTACACTAGCTGCTCGTGGCAGAATAGAATGGCTCAAGTACTGAGATCAGCTCAGAAATAAGCTGCCGGTCCCCATGGACCAGCTTGCACACATCGAAGCTACTATGCCTTGCCAGACTGTGAAGGGCTCCCTCTTGCTCATGCATGTGCCAGAGCAAGAGAAAAGTGGAGTTCCACCAGGTAGGAACATCCTGGGGGAGCAGGTGTTCAGGCAGGCCCTGCTGAATCTGCCTGGCCTTGAGCAGGTGCCTTGCCTTTTCACTCCGGTGGAAGTGGCCCTCTATCTTGTGGCACTGCTCCACAAGAGTGGCCACGGAAGCAGCAGGATCCTCAGCTGAACTACCACCCTGCACATGCAGCGCCTTGGACTTCAGTGCCTCCTTGAGTCCAAGCTCATCCTGCATCACCAGATTCAAGATGTGTGCAATGCAAGCAATGTGCACACCGTAAACCTGCCTAGCTGCTTTGCTAATGTTAGCTGCGTCGTCTGTCACCATGAAGCCTCGGCAGAGACTTGGATCCCCGGCCAGCCAACCCTCCACCTGGCAGTCCATGACAGCGGCCAACTCACCAGACCTGTCACCTCCACATGCAACACAGCCAATGAAGGTGTGCATGCCTGGGAGTTGCTGGATACAGCACCAGCAGAGCCAGATGTCCCCTCACCCCCATGCCCCCACCAGTGGCTGTCAGGGACATGAAGGCAGTGTGCAGCCCGCTGAGGCTCGTCCAGAGATCTGCAGTGAAATGCACACTGGTGCTGGGCCCAGCTGCACACAACTGGGCAACACAGCCTCCCAGCATGCACGGTACAAGGAGGGGACCACCCTCCTGCTGAAGGTGGTCCTTGAGGGGATCTTGTACTCTGGGGAAAGCAGCTGGAGCAGACGGTGGAAGCCAACACTCTCCACAATGGGAAAAGGCTGCTCATTCAAAACGATCATCTCAGCAATGGCCCAAGTCACGAGATATGGGTTTTGGGTGATCAGACCGCTTTCCCAGAGGCTGCACCCACAGCCCAGTTTGCTTTTCCTGCCTAGGAGCAGGAGCCATTAGCTTCTAGCTGCCACTAACACTAGTTGAGGCACTGGGCCTACTGCCACTGCCAGCAGAGTTCTCCACACCCGGGTGCCGCTGGCGCAGGTGCGCCAACAGACCCGAGGTAATGAAGTGCTTAGGGTCCTTGCCTCTGCTGACCAGCGCCTTGCAGTGGGTGCACTCAGCATGGACAGGATCATCAGGGTGAAGTTCAAAGTGATCCCAGACCACACTGCTGGACTTTCCTGTGACACAAGGTTGCTTGGGTGGTGGCGCCTTTGCTGGTTCCTTTTCAGGCACGCCACTACCAGTGCCCTCAGAGCTCTCCTTGGAAGATCCAGGGACAGGAGGTCTTCCCTCCTCCTGAGCCTCCTCAGATGCCACCCTGGGGCCCCCAACCCCCACAGGGACTGGTGGGGAGGGTAGCAAGGTGGATCTGGCTGGGCTACCAGCCGCCTCCAACAGCACTACCTCCTTTGCAGCCACAGGAAGATCTTCTTCCCTGGCAAGCTGGGAAGCCCTCCCCCCACTGGCATAGGGCCAGGTTGACTTGAGAAGTCCAGCCTACACGCCAAAGCAGGGCCGGGGAGACTTGGGGAGTAAGCCCCTCTGGCTGCCCCCTGCCATAACCAGCAGGGGGGAAAAGACGTCCCCTTCCTTGCACTCTCCCTCTTTCTGCTGCTCTACCAGCCCTCCCAGCCATGTTTTGGGGGTTTCTTGTTAAAACTTTAAAAAAGGGGGCAGAGTGGATGGGTTTGTCTCAGGGGGCAGGTGGACTCAGAAGGCCAAAAACAGGGGCTGCTGTGATGACTTCTGATGCAGTGCCTCCTTGCTTAAGGCTTGCTGACACAAATTCTGTGGCTGGCTAAATCAGAAGTTGCTGTGTAATGTATCACACAGAGTTTAGTTAGAGGGACTGGGAGTTAGAGTGATACAACAGCAAAGAAGCAGGCTGCCACAGAACAAGAAATAATGTCACTTAACTTGTGGTACTGCTGCACAGGGCACACACAGTGCACTGACTGTGGAGGAGTTCTTTAAGGCTGGCACAGTGCACTCACCAAGAACAACAGGGAAAGTTATTCTCTCTCTGTGGTTATTGGAAGTTACAATGTTTCAAAGTTTAATTACAGATTAGGATTGCTGAAACAACAATGATGCTGTTGTGTCAATATCACAGGCACAGAAGATGATATAAAAAGTAACTAAATTGTGCTGGGCCTACCTACCTACACACAAGTCACTCAAACAATGTGTGCTTCAATTCACAAATTAAGGACAGAGAAATAACTGGGTGGGCAGGGCAGGGGCTTGTAATAATTTTTAAAAAGCAACAACAACACAAATGTGTGTGCAGGACAGGAGAAGTGCTGAGACAGCCTAGCTGAATTAATTCTTTATTAATGCGAGCAGCACTGGCTCAGGCTCCTTTCCTCTTAAAAAAAAATTATTTGAGAGGGGAAAAAAGAATTATTTATTTAAACCGCTACTAGGTTACACTGCCAGTGTAAAGTTGAACCACCTACTACCTAGCTAATGAGGATCCAGCCTATTTACACTCTAAAGCTACACACTGAAGAACCCCTATTTAAAACCTAATCTAAATATCACAAAACTTAGAAATCAGTTAAACCCCCAAACCTTAACTTCCCTCCAAACAGGGATAAAATAACCCCCAAATACACAATTCAAGAGAGACTAGAGAGAGATGTGTACGTGTGTGTGTGTGTGTGTGTGTGTGTGTGTGTATGTGTTAAAATATTACTGTAGGAAGTTCAAGAGATGTGATATAGTTTTTAATGTTGACTTGCAGGACAGCCTGCAAGCAGAGATCATATTGGGCAGGGCCAAAGGTCCCAGGGGAAGGGTAGCTGGAAGCAAAACAGTAGCACAACGTGGACAGGACATACCCAGCACAGAGAATATAATAATTTTAACCAAAGGAGAAAATAGTGTAAGCAACTAAAATATCTACAAAGATAATTTGGCTCCTTGTTCACATGAAGAGGCTGAATCCCACATATTTCTCCATGCCAACAGTGCAGTAACATTGGGTTTTAAGGATGTGTGGATCAATGGAAATGACACAAGCATAGTCATCATTGCCATTACTGAAGGAGCTTGGCCTTGGACCACATTAATTAATTAATTAATTAAAATTTTCTTACATACCGCCTTCTCCAAAGACTCTAGGCAGTGAACAACAATACAGTTGTTCAGCAAAACATTGAACAACAATTAATTAAAATAATAATAATAATAACAACCTCAAAAACCCAAATGCTGTTTAAGAGAAAAGCAACAAGAACTAAAGCAAAAAATAACTGAACAAATGAACCAAACAACCACCAGGGTTTGACTTCCAGCTCTAAAAACAGTTGCCAAAAAAACAACTTGCTCAGGCATTAAAAGATGTCAGTGCTGCACTTGCAGAAATAACAACCAAGAATTTGCAAGAAACAAACCAACTAATGTACAGTGCAGCAACAACAACAACACAAGAGCTCGGATATAAGATCAGTGGACCTGTAAAAAAAGAAAGCAGTACATCACCTAAATGGAATATTATACAAGAAGAAAATAAAATCGCCAGTCTTAGATCAGATGCTAGTAAACTGAAAGATATGAAAGACAAGAAACTGAAGAATGAAAACACCAAACAGTATCTGATACAAAAATACCACCTAGATTCAAGGAAAATTAGAGAAGTCCTGGAAATAATAAAGCAGCAAATAACAGCAGTGTCAAAGAAGATGAGCAGATACGAAGCCAGAATTACACAACACAGGCAGAATCTCCAATTCCAATTGAATCAGAAATATTTCTACCAAAGTATAGAAGGAGAAACTGCAAGAAACCTAGATACACCAAATAAAGAAGAAACAGTGCAATTCTGGGGAAAATTATGGGACAATCCAAAAGATTATAATAAAAAAGTAGGCTGGATGAAAGAGGTAAAAAAATGTAACCAATAAATGCCAGATCTAATAATAACACCAGAATTGCGTGAAAGAGCAAAGAAAATTAAAAATTGGACTGTACCAGGCGACAATGAACTGCATGGCTTTTGGCTTAAACACCTAACAAGCCTTCATAAACAACTATCAAACCAGTTCAATCACATTTTGCAAGGAGGTGATATTGAACAATGGCTAACATCTGGGAAAACTCATCTCATAACGAAAGACCCAGCAAAAGGTGCAGTTCCAAGTAAATATAGACTGATAACCTGCCTGCCAAGCATGTTCAAATTATTAACTGGAATAATAGCAGATGAAGTGATGCAACACTTATTAACCAACAAACAGCTTCCAGTTGAACAGAAAGGAAATTGCCCAAACACCAGAGGCACAAACGACCAGCTGCTGATTGACAAAATGATTTTAGAAAATTGCAAGAGAAGAAAAATAAATCTAAGTGTTGAATGGATATCACCATCATCATCATTACTACTATTACAGTTTATATCCCACTCTTCCTCCAAGGAGCCCAGAGCTGTGTACCCATTCAGTCTCATGGCTGAATGGGAATTTGAACCCGGGTCTCCCTGGTCCTAGCCCAGCTCTTTAGCCACTACACCACGCTGTCATATACAGTTGGCATGTATAGTTGGTATACACCACTATACAGTTGGAGCCATACCTGGGGCACTCCATGGCAGATGCAAATGTGGCCTGGGTGTGCTTATTGCTACCTCCCGATGCGCATCTTCAAAACTGCCCCCACCACTCAAGCAATAGGATATGGCAGTTTTGTTTCAATTCAGCCACTGCACACTATTGATAATTAACATTTATCTCCCTCCACAATGGAGGAAGATACAGGACTGGGAGGTATTCCACTGTGGAGAAGCTGAGTGTTGTCAAAGCAATGCGGCTGAGCATGGTCAGAATGTCTGAAGCTGCGCACTCCAGAATCAGGCCCAATGGAAGCATGTCTGGTGCTGCCTTGAAGGTTTTCCAGTGTGACCAGGATCCACTGACTGAGAGAACCCATACCCTCCACCCACCCTGCCTATCTGCAGGCACCGCACCCTTACCTGTGTGTTCAGCATAGATGCCTACAAATAAGGTGGACCAGGCCCACCGATGCTCTAGCCTCCTACCCGCACTCCATGGCCATGCAGACGGCACACCTTCAGGGTTATTCTGCCAGGCAACACATCAGGTCATTCATACCTGCATGCCCAGCCCCACCCCTGTCAGCCAGCAATGGGGCCAACATGCAAACATGTGCAGCTCTATCTGATGAATGGCCAGCCTATAGTCAGTGCAGCTCTCGGATGGCATAGGAGAGAGATTCACCTTACATGAATCTCCATGCTTATCATTTAGAGGCTGTTGCCCCTGAGACCCTGTTCACTTCTGCTGCAATTAGTGAGTGATCTCCCGAAATACTCTGCTCTCTAAGTAATTACCCACAACATGACCTAACCTCTGCAGGTGATTTCCTCCTGGAAATCTTAATATGGTGAAAAATACTGTGGGCGGGGAGAGATGCAAAATACAGCTCCCCCTGCAGCACCAAGGTTCACTTCCATCAGAGTGGGCAACATTCTCTAGAGTACTGGGCAAGCTGTTTGCTCAAGGGCTCCCTGCTCTCCCTGAAGGTCTCTGTGCTAGGCAATTGCTGTTCCCCTGCAGAGTGAGAGGAGGAACGGTTTCCCATGACCAGACCCCCTTTTCCTACAGCATTCCCAGCACAATTCTGCCTCGCTGCCAAACGATCCTTCATTGTTCTGGAATTGGCTTTGATCTTGCACAATGTTGCCGCTAGCATCACAGAGGCATGTGGATGATCTCTGCATCTGATAGGGATCTTCTCAGTCACACAGTCCTGTCAGCCAGCCTGAACTGAGGAAGAGGACTTAAGGAGGGTGCGTGTTCGCGAGCGTATGAGCCAGCAAGTAAGCAAAGATTCTCTCTCCCTGCATAGAATATCAAATGATTTCGGATAGCTTTACTTGAGAAGGCAAACATCTAACAAGGTTTTAAACTGAACTTTATTAACTTCAAATTTGCAATTGACTTACACATCGACAGCAGTTTCATGGAGTCTGCAGAAAGGTTTGTAAGACTGGTGATTATTTCTTTTAGATTGGTGGATGTAGAAGACTAAACCTGCTAGGTAAAGGGGCTATAGTGTTGGTTAGCAGGCAAAATCTGGATTCAGTAGAGATGTGCATGAATTGAGTTTTTAAATTCAATTCAAATCATATTCTGAAAATTTGATTCAAATTTGAATCGATTCGACCCTGTTTTAGCTTTTAATCTATCAGGGTCCCCGTATGGTTTTAAAAGGAGCCAAACAATTTTCAAATCAAACTTGAATCGATTCTCATTTATAAAATTTGAATAGATTTGCCATTTCTGGGGTAATTCAATTCAAATTCTTCAAACTGCTCAGAATTGAGGTGAATCTATTTGAATTTTAATTGATTCGCACATTCCTAGGATTCAGGTCTCTTTTTCTCTTGGAAAGACTCTGTTCCTGCTGCTCACAGGAAGGAAGAAGACCAATGTTATGTTTACGTGAATCCAAGACTAGGGGTTGTTTTTTCAAGTTGTGTGTGTATATTAGAAATCAGGAGGTCATTTTAAATTCAGAGTCCTTTCCTTTTGAGTATATGCAGGTATAACCTGTTCTTATCCTCTACTTTTAAAGGGGGGTGTCTCCAATTTAGAATAGTCATTTGGACCCCACTGAAATTCAGGGTCAGATTCAGGGTTGGGGTCAGTGTCAGGATCGCGAACAGTGTCGGGGTCCGGACAATTGGGGGAAAGAATTTAAACCAACCACAGATATTCACTGTGAACCCAGAAGAAAAGTAGCACACCACCAGAAAGTCACAGGGGAACTGATTTAAGTACAGAAAATCCAAGGGGAATTGATGTAACGTGAGAGAATTTCTCAAGAAACCCCAAAATTGGCTGAAAGCAGCTGCTTTGTGCGTGGAAAATGGGGTAAACAACTTAAAAAATATGTTTTTTAAAAAAATTGCATGAAGCCACGATAAATTCACTCATGAGGACACCGCCAGAGGGGAGGTGAAAAGCTGCCTCCCGGCTCCAGGGGTCTCGCCAGCATGCCCAGCGCACTCACACAGGACATGCTGGTGCTTCCGGGAGCCGATCGGCCCCCGCTCTCCCCAGTCCCCACCAGCTCGGTCATGGAGCCAGCAATTGTGTGGGCGGCTGATTCGGACACCCAGGGCTCCCGCCCTGCTCGTGTGCGGGGAGAGCGAGCTTAGCCCACTCTCCCCGCTCAGCTCCCCAAACTGGCTCATAATCTCACTGCCATATGAAACTCTGGAGAGCTCTGATTGTTTCTTCTAAAGAAGTCCGGCCCAAAGTGGACTGGTCAAGTTTGGGTTCAGACTCTCTTTGAACCTTTCCAATTTCAGTAAAATTGGACATTGCCTGAATTTACCTATCTGACTACTCATAGGCATAAGGGACAGTGACGAAGGAACTTCCTCTATTCCCACCTCTCTCATGTTGGATTTACTATGACTGATATTCTCAGCTTGGACTTACTATGACTAATAGACTGATCTTCTCAGGGCCGATCTCTCTGCCTTTCTTGCTCCCAGACAACCTTGAGTCTTTGCTTCATTCTCCATTAGCCATGCGATCCCTCTCCCTCTCCCTCTCTAATTTGCTCTATGAAGATGCAGGCCTTCTATCTAAATATGTATTTCCCACCATAAACCTTTGCTTATTTTTGAACCTTAATGCCTGTCTCAAGCTTTTCTTTGCTGGGCTAATCTCCTCTTGCTCATGCTGGCCCTGTTACAAATTGGGGTGAATTAATTAATCCCTCCCCTTCAACAGGAAATGCATGCAGAGAAAGGAAGGGTACTAATGCATAGGCAAATCAGTGCTCCTAGAACTCCTGGGTCTGTGGGCTCTCCTGCTGAAGGCCTCTGGGGGCTGAAGCCTTCCATGATTTCACCAGCAATGTATGGCCCCTACTACCTGTTTAAGATTCCCTTTGCAATGTAAGGGCTAGAACAGGGTTTCTTAACCTTGGGCCCCCAGATGTTGTTGCACTACAACTCCCATCATCCCCAGACATGGCCTTTGTGGCTGAGGATGATGGGAGTTGTAGTCCAACAACATCAGGGGGTCCAAGTTTAGCAACCCTGGGCTAGAGTGTTCTTCCTTGCATCCTTTCCAGATGGGAGCATTTACCCAGCTAAAAGCTCTAGCCTTTGACCAACAGACTCGGTGCTATGGGTGCTGCCCTCTCTCCCCTTCCCACACAGTCCACCCCAGACCTACCGACGCAGCATTGCTCAGGGGCTCCAGCACTTGATCTCCTCCTGTGGGGTCAGTGGGGGAAAGGAGGCTCCTGCCTGCAGCTCAAGAATGAAGACACAGAGCAAGGATGCGGGGAAAGTCAGCTCTTTATTGTGAAGAGGGAAGACGATTCCACCAGCCTCCCCAAAGATGCAGAGAGCCTGGAGGCATGGGGCAAGAGGGGCTTAGTGGAATGTGAGCATACACTTATGGGGCTGTGGGGCTGGATGGTGGGCCCCGGGAATAGTCAGCGACTCACTGTACAGCGGACATTTCTGCAGAAAGAGAAGAGGAGAAGTTACATCGGCAGCAGGGGATGCCGCTCTAGTCAAGGTGCTGAGATGCTCACCCCACTCCCTGCCTTTCCCAGGAGAGATCTGGAAGCAGGAGGCTGCAGGCATCTGCCAAGGACCCTGCGCTGCCCACAGGAGCTGTTTCCTGCATGTGTTCCTCCCGGGGAAGGATTCTGAGCAGGTCCCCTCAATGAGCACAGAAATCTCTCCGCTTTCCCCTGGCACCAGCACTGCAGTTGCTTCCGGAGCTTCAAGAAAAGCCCATGGTGGGAGGGGGGCAGTCAGCCCTCCCAGTCCCAGACTGAACGTTGGGACCTGCTTGTGACTGAAGCTGCACACCATTGGAGCTGCCCCCGGTCCTCTTTGCTCTTCTCCCTCTGCCGCTCTCCACCCGCCTCCTGATCACAAATGGCTTCTTCCATGCAAAGCAAGATGTAGATCCTGCAAAAAACAGACCTCAGCAAAACATAACATTCCTCATCCATCAGCTTCCAAACAAGTACGGAAAGCAAATCACTCAATATCAGTCAGGATATGACAATA
This sequence comes from Hemicordylus capensis, assembly GCF_027244095.1. NCBI lineage: Eukaryota > Metazoa > Chordata > Lepidosauria > Squamata > Cordylidae > Hemicordylus > Hemicordylus capensis. Next base: position 2,481,774 of record NC_069660.1, on the reverse strand, counting down.
TTTATTTCCATGCCTCTCAACACAGAGGCTCAGGCTCAGGTTGAGGCTGTGGCCAGGAATGCTTTTTACCAGCTGCAATTGATCTGATAACTCGGCCCGTTACTTGAGGAGAAAACAGCAGTACACTAGCTGGCAACTTCCAGCAGGTCCGACTATTGCAATGCACTCTATGTAGGGCTGCCTTTGTACATAGTCTGGAAATGTCACTTAGTTCAAAATGCAGCACCCAGATTGGTCTCTGGGGTATCCCGGAAAGATGACATTGTGCCTGTACTTAAACAGTTGCACTGGCTGCCAATACACTTCCGGGCAAGGTACAAAGTGTTGGTTATTTACTTTTAAGGTCCTGAATGGCTGAGGTCCTGGTTACCTGAGAGTCCACCTTTCTCTACAAGATCTCCACTGCTCATTAGAATTATCAGGAGAGGTCTGTCTTCAGGTGCCAGCAGTTCATCTGGTGGCGACCTGGGATAGGACCCTCTCAGGTGTCACCCCTTGTTTGTGGAACATGCTCCCCGTGGATAGGAGAGGAATCTCTTCCTTGGAGGCCTCCAGGGAAGCCTTAAAGACCCATCTTTTTAGCCTGGCTTTTGATGATATCGAGTTTTAATTTTAATTCTAATCTGCTTTGTTTGTTTGTTTGTTTGTTTGTTTGTTTGTTTAGCACATTTTAATACTGCCCCAACCCAAGGTCTCAGTGTGGTTCATAACAAACAACAAAAAATCAATTAAATACTAAAAACAGTTTAAAACAATCAATAAATAATCCGAATTTTAAAAGTTACAAAGTTAAAAAGCTAAAAGCCCTGGGTAAAAAGATAAGCCTTTAGACACTTTTTAAAAGCCACTAGAGATGGGGAGATTCTTATCCCCATTTTACTTAAAAAAAAAATAATAAAAAAATTATTGTTTGATTATGTGTTTCTGATTTTAATGTAAACTGCCCTGAGCCACTTCAGGAAAGGTAATATATACATCTAACAAACAAACAAACAAATAAAATAACTTTGCTAGTTGCAAATTTTGTTATCCTCTGTGCCAGTTTGCAAACAGAATGTGTATCACCCTGATGTTTGGCCTTCTGCAATCTTGTTATATCACCATGGAACCCTCCATTTTAAAAAGCAAGGACGTTCAGTGAAAGAAAAGACCTTGGGTTACATGGGTTGGTTACTGGTGTGGCAGCTCCAAAATGTGACCAAATGTGATGTCCCGTGATGTTTGTGCCATGAGGGCTCGAGATCTGATGTCCAGTCTGTGCTATTGTACTGGCCCATAACATCCTAACTGGGGGAACACCATTTGGCCAGGTCCTCCATGCTCCTATGCCCTACCAGCGTAGGCTGGCGGCAACAGCAAAAGCTGGGGATTAGTGTTACAGCTATGTGGAAGAAGAATGTGGTAAGATGTGTCTCTGATCAGATGATGTGTGCTGTTACACAGAGCCCCGGGGTTGGGGCAAGCAAGTCATACTTCCTCTATAAGAATTACTCTGCTTCCGTAAGCCCCCACCCCCATCTCTGTATCCCTTTGTTGGATGGGGAATGAGTTGGATTATTATTTGGCCCTTGAGGGCCATTCAGGGTTGCCACCATTCTGTTGCTTGAGTAAGGGAGACAATTGGGGCGGGGGGGGGGGTAGGATGAAGGGCAGGATCCTGAATAGCAATGCTGTATGTGTTATCTCTTGCTCACAAGTATAACACATTTGCAAGGGGGGAGCCCACCAAGCGCCAAGCCACACACAGCTGCCAGATCACTAATAAACATAAACATTGTGGGGTGGGGGGGAGGGTGGGGGGAGCCTACAGGTTTCCGGACCTTTAGTAGGCGGGAGTGGAGAGCAGCAGCAGCAGCAGAAGCAGAACTGTCCCTTCAACAGAGCAAAGAGGACAAGGCACCAGTTCGACAGCAACAGCCGCAGTATGCATGTGGCAGTGGCAGCATTAGTGAGGCACTGGCTGGCAGGCACACACACACACACACCCACACACACACACACACACACACAGTGTGATGCTCTCTTCCTCTGCCTCTTGTGAGCTGAGCCAGCAAGCGCAGCAGAATGGCTGCCCACACAGAGGAAAGCTTCTGAGAGTGATTCAGTGTAGCTAAGTAGACATAGGGATGGTCATGTTGCAAGTATTTCTCCTGTGTCTACCAATAAAAGCCCAGTAGGGGGCGCCAAAGCGCTGCCCACCAATGGCAGTTCAAATTTGTGCTTGCAGTTGATCACACTGAGCGGCTCCCCTCAGTCAGCAGTAGGCACTCTGTGCAAAAGGAACATATAATTTTGTGCTTCTGATGCAGTAATTATAAAAATATGAATGGCATGTGTTGAGATTTCAGAAACCAGCTTGGCTGGAGAATTCCTGTCTTTCAGCTGCTGGTCTCTGTGTGCAGTGGTCTCTCAGTGGTCCCATTCTGGAACTGGGCCACTTCAGCAACCTGTCCCTCACACATGCAAATAACGCCTCTCCTGTGGCTCTGCTAAACATCCCTGAATGCTTGCATCGGCCTCCACAACCTCTAGTGGCCTGAGGCAACAGGACTCCCACCCAGAGAGAGGCTGTTCTGGAAACGGTTTGGCTAGCACATTGTAGAGATGTGCCCAAAACCAGTTTGGCCTGTTTGGTTCAAATTCAAACCCAATTTGAATCAGGGTGGGTAGGTTTGTTTTTGGTTTTGTTCAAACCCGCCCTTGGTTGGATTCGAATTCAAGCCCAGCTTGAACCGGTTTTAAAAGGTTCTACATAGGGTATAACGGGGACTCAAACTGGCGCTTTATTCCCTATGCGGAGCACCAAGGGGCAAAAACCTGGGGTGGGTGGTAGGCACCCAGTGGTGGCTACCACCCACCAAACCCCCAAGCAATCAGACAATGATTTTTTGGAAGATATTTCAGTTTTTTTGCATTTTTCCCACAGGGAATAATGGAGACTCAAACCGGCCCATTATTCCCTATGCAGAGCACCTAGGGGCACCCAGGGTGCCTACCGTCCACCATATCCCAAAGCAGTCGGACACTCGTGATTTTTAATGATTTCTTGAAAATTTCAATGCAATGAACACTGTCTGACCCTAATTGTAATGGACTCTGAGTTTAACCCCAAAGTCCCTGCAAGCTATCAGGAACCAGTACACAACCAACTCTGCTTTTCCCTGAATTATTGTTAGAAATTACTGCGTATTCTAGCTTGGCCTGAATTATGCCCGGGGTAAAACAATCCTCTATTTGCTGCAGCTTTTTGTTTTTAATGAAAAAATGAGCTTTCTGGAATGCCTCAGGACTTCTCCTTTGATCTGTGAATTGGCCATCAGCAGTAATTCGGTGGTATGGTCTGCACTGAGTGATTTGCAATTGCAGGTGCTTGCGGGAGGGGTGTTGTGGCAGATTGGTGAAATCCTGTTCTTCCATAACAGCTGTCAAGCTCTCTCACCTCTTCCTCAGTCTCTGATGGGATTGGAGTAACTGCTGATACTCCTCACAGCCTCCCCCTGCCTCGGAGGGTCAGCAAGTTGCCTGCTGGCTTCTCTGGTCTGCTGTGGAGATCGACTCCCCACACCCCGCACCTTGCAAGAAGCGCAGGGATGGAGCAGCATCAGCATCAGGGGGGTGCCGTGCAGAGAAGCTTATGGAGTTGTCCTGCTGGCACTGGGGGTCCTGGGCATGACCTCCCTGCCAGGCAACCCCTTCCCCATCTGCATGCCAACACCCCCACCCCAACACCCCCGCCTTGCCTGCCTGGTCAGAGAGATGCCAGGAGTCCCACCAGCCTCTGATTGTGGGGTGAGGGACTTCAAGCTGAGCTGCTCCTCCCGGCTTCTCCAAACATCGCCCACCCCCAGCCCAGCCCAGCCCAGCCCTCTGCCTTCTGCAAAGATGCAGACTCCACAATTAATTTGATGTCTGAACTGGAGATGTCCAGCAACTCCTCTTATACAATCCAACTGGATCAGTTTCAGTTTGTGACTCCTGATGATGTGGACAAGCTGCTTGGAGCGGTGAGGCCGACCACTTGTTCTCTTGACCCTTGTCCAACATGGCTTGTTCAATCTAGCTGGGAGGATGTTGTAGGCGGCCTGGTAGAAATCATAAATGCTTCTCTGAGGGAAGGCAGGATGCCTCCTTGTTTTAAGGAGGCAATTATTAGGCCTCTTCTAAAGAAGCCTGCGTTAGATCCCTCAGAGTTGAGCAATTATAGGCCAGTTTCCAGTCTCCCATGGCTGGGCAAGGTAATTGAGAGGGTGGTGGCCTCTCAGCTCCAGGCGGTCTTGGAGGAAACTGATTATCTAGACACACTTCAAACTGGTTTTTGGGCAGGCTATGGGGTGGAGACTGCCTTGGTCGGCCTGATGGATGATCTCCAGTTGGGAATGGACAGAGGAAGTTTGGCTCTGTTGGTCCTCTTGGATCTCTCAGCAGCTTTCAATACTATCAACCATAGTACATAGGAAAATAGGAAGCTGCCATATACTGAGTCAGACCATACGTCCATCATGCTCAGTATTGTCTACACGGATGGGCAGGGGCTTCTCCAAGGTTGCAGGCAGGAGTCTCTCTTCCAACCCTATCTTCGAGATGCTAGGGAAGGAACTTGGAGTGCCAGGGAAGAAATTGGAGTATCCTTCTGGAACATCTGAGGGGGTTGGGGGTGGGAGGCACTGTTTTACAGTGGTTCCGCTCCTACCTCTTGGATAGATTCCAAATGGTGTCAATTGGAGACTGTTGCTCTTCAAAACCTGAGCTTAAGTATGGTGTCCCTCAAAGCTCTGTACTTTCTCCAATGCTTTTTAACAACTACATGAAACTGCTGGGAGAGATCATCAGGGGATTTGGAGCTGGGTGTTACCAGCATGATGATGACACCCAGATCTACTTCTCCATGTCAACTTCTTCAGGAGATGGCATATCCTCCCTAAGTGCCTGGCTGGAAGCAGTAATGGGCTGGATGAAGAAGAATAAACTGAAGCTGAACCCAGATAAGACAGAGCTATTTATTGTGCAAGGTCAGAACTCTAGAGACAATTTCGATCTACCTGTTCTAGATGGGGTCACACTTCCCCAAAAGGAACAGGTTCGCAGTCTGGGAGTACTTCTGGATCAACGTCTCACTTTGGTTTCTCAAGTGGAGGCAGTGGCCAGGGGTGCTTTCTCTCAGCTTCAGCTGATGTATCAGCCGGGTCCGTTTCTTGAGATCAATGACCTCAGAACAGTGGTACATCTGTTGGTAACCTCCAGACTGGACTTCTGTAATGCGTTCTACGTGGGGCTGCCTTTGTACGTAGTCCAGAAACTTCAGTTGGTTCAGAATGTGGCAGCCAGGTTGGTCTCTGGGTCATCTCGGAGAGACCACATTACTCCTCTGTTGATGGAGTTACACTGGCTGCCAATTGGTTTTTGGGCAAAATACAAAGTGCTAGTTATGATTTACAAAGCCCTAAATGGCTTAGGCCCTGGGTATTTAAGAGAGCATCTTCTTTACTATGAGCCCCACCACCCATTGAGGTCACTTGAAGGGGTCCGTCTCCAGTTGCCGCCAACTCGTTTGGTGGCTACACAGAGAAGGGCCTTCTTGGCTGCTGCCCCGAGATTGTGGAATGCACTCCCTGCTGGGATACGATCCTCCCCATCTCTGGCAATTTTTAAAAAAACTTCTGAAAACACATCTCTTCAACCAGGCTTTCTCAGCTTTTTAAAACTTGTTTTTAAATTCTTCTGATTATTTAATTGCTGTTTTATGATGTTTTTAATTGTTAATCATTGTTTTATGCTTTTATGATTTTTGTTTTAATTATTAACTGATTTTAATGGTGTTTTAATGTAAACCGCCCTGAGCCTTCTGGAAAATTTTAATAATAGATAGATAGATAGATAGATAATAAAGCACCAGCAGCAGCATGGGAAATCAGCAGCTTCCTTATTTGAGCCCTTTGAACTTCTCTGCTTCTCCCTCCCTTGCAAGGAGTGTGCATGTCCGTGTGTGTGCATTATGTCAGTGTGAAAGTCGCAGGCCAGAGGGTCGCGAGAGGCTCAAAGGAGGAGAGAGATGCCCCTTCTCAGATGCCGAGTTTGGCCTCTCTGAGGGAGCCTGCTGCTGACTTGTAGGAATGGCCTGCTGCCTTCCCAACTTTGTCCAGTGGATGCTTAGCTTTCAAGTTTGTGTTCAGAAACCAAATATTCCAATGTCTGCAGCCCGTCAGTCAGGGCTGACTCTCCTTGCAAGGGAAGCTCGCATTCCAAGCACGCTGCAGACCCCTGGAACTCCATCACTCATGAAGGCGGGGTGGTGGCCAAAGCAGTATAAAAGCAGCAGAAGCAGAACTGTCCCTTCAACAGAGCAAAGAGGACAAGGCACCAGTTAGATAGCAACAGCCGCAGTATGCATGCGGCAGTGGCAGCATTAGTTAGGCACTGGCCGGCAGGCACACACACACACACAGTGCAATGCTCTCTTCCTCTGCCTCTTGTGAGCTGAGCCAGCAAGAGCAGAAGACTGGCTGCCCACACAGGGGAATCCTGAGAGTGATTCAGTGTAACTAAGTAGGCATAGGGTTGGGCATGCTGCAAGTATTTCTCTTTGCAGTGTGAGTGATAACGGGGAAATCTAGGACCAACAAATGGAAGTACTTTTTCACACAACGAATAATCAACCTGTGGAATTCTCTGCCATGAAATGTGGTGACAGCCAACAACCTGGATGGCTTTAAGAAGGGTTTGGATAACTTCATGAAGGAGAGGTCTATCAACAGGCTGATAACTTCATGGAGGAGAGTTAGGGTTATTATTCATGTTCCATTTTGAATTGTTATGTTTGGTTTAATCATTAATTTTTTATCAGTGCTTGAAATCAGAGATTACCTTACTATTGGCCTATTGTATATTTATACACATCTTTATTGTTTATTTGCTATATACAATTTTTATACACGTTCGCCTTAGTTATGGTTGGGTTTCCCCCCCCTCTGTTTTGCTTGGTTGTATTTCCATGATCGCCCTTGCTTTTGTTTTGGCTATCAGTGTAGGCAGCCGGACTGAGCTACATGGACCAATGGCCCAACGCTAATGGTGAATGGGAGCACCCCCATCATTAGGCTGGAACATGAGTAATGGAGGGAAGTAAGAAGTGGGGTCCCCCAGGGATCTGTACTGGGACCGGTGCTTTTTAATTTATTCATAAATGATCTAGAAGCAGGGGTAGGCAGCAAGGTGGCCAAATTTGCAGATGATACCCAACTATTCCGGGTAGTGAAATCCCAAACGGATTGTGAGCAGCTCCAAAAGGATCTCTCCAAACTGGGGGAGTGGGCAACAAAATGGCAAATGCATTTCACTGTTAGCAAGTGTAAAGTGATGCACATTGGGACGAAAAACCCAACTTCAAGTATACGCTGATGGGATCCGAGCTTTCGGTGACTGATAAAGAGAGGGATCTTGGGGTCGTGGTGGACAGCTCATTGAAAGTGTCGACTCAATGTGCGGCAGCTGTGAAAAAGGCTAATTCGAATGCTAGGGATCATTAGAAAGGGGATTGAAAATAAAACAGCTAACATTATAATGCCCTTATACAAAACTATGGTGCGACCACACTTGGAGTACTGCGTACAATTCTGGTCACCACATCTTTAAAAGGACATTGTTGAGCTGGAGAAGGTACAGAAGAGGGCAACCAAGATGATCAGGGGCCTAGAGCACCTTTCTTATGAGGCAAGACTACAACACCTGGGGCTTTTTAGTTTAGAAAAAAGACGACTGCGGGGAGAGATGATAGAGGTCTATAAAATCATGCATGGTGTGGAGAGAGAGAGATTCTTTTCCCTCTCACACAACACTAGAACCAGGGGTCACTCCATGAAATTGATTGCCAGGAGGTCTAGGACCAACAAACTGAAGTACCTTTTCACAGTACGTGTGATCCACTTGTGGAACTCTCTGCCACAGGATGTGGTGACAGCCAACAACCTGGATGGCTTTAAGAGCGGTTTGGATGACTTCATGAAGGAGAGGTCTATCAATGACTATTAGTCGGAGGGCTGTGCGCCACCTCCAGCCTCAAGGGCAGGGTGGCTCTGAGTACCAGTTGCAGGAGAGTAATGGCAGGAGAGAGGGCACACCCTCAACTCCTGTCTGTGGCTTCCAGTGGCATCTGGTGGGCCACTGTGTGAAACAGGATGCTGGACTAGATGGGCCTTGGGCCGGATCCAGCAGGGCTGTTCTTATGTTCTTATGAGTAGCAAAGGCTGATGCCACCATGCAGCTGATCAAGATTTCTGAATCATGCAGTAACCTGTACATTCCCTCCAACAAACAAAGTCAACCAGTTTCATATTCATAGACATTTCTTGCCTCTTACCTGTTTCTCCACAGACTCTCAAGCATTCCTCCTTGAAGAAAAATCTGTTGCCATTGCCTCTGCAGCCCCCATAGACAAACTCCTCGCAAGTCTTGGTGGTTGAGTTGTAGTAGTACAAATGAAAGCGACCCTTACATGGTCCTTTTTTCACAGGGAGCCTGCAAAACTCTGTGGCCACAGGAGGGGGAGAGAGAAGCAGAAGCAAGTAAGTTGGCTGACAAAGAGAAATGCTAAGCAGGTTTCCTTTTCCTTATGGAAGCTGTTCTGAAAGGACCCCAGGAAGGAATAAGAACATCAGAACAGAATTCAGTAAGAACATAAGAATAAGAACATAAGAACAATAACAATAAGAACAATTAGAACAATAAGAACATAAGAACAGAAGTGACAAGAGATGATGTTCTAAAATGTCTCGAAAAACTGAAAACGAACACATCACCTGGGCCACATGGCATCCATCCAAGAGTCCTCAAAGAACTCAAATGGAAAATTGCCGACTTCCAGAGGCGTAACTAGGGAAAATGGCGCCTGGGGCAAGCACTGAAATGGCGCTCCCCCGCCCCCCCCCCCGCCACAACATACTACATTATACTTAGGTTTTTCCTCACAAGCGCCCGCCGCCAAGCCAGGCCACTGACTGGCCGCCAGGCGCCAGCAAAGCAATGGGGGGGGGGGCGCGGGCGGCGCGGAAGGGACCGCTCATGGGGGATGGGCTGCCTACACGCTCCCTTGACTGCTGCAGCGCTGCTGCGCTGAGCAGGAAACATTTGTATTAACAAAAAATAAAAAATAAAATAAAATAATTTTTTTGTCATGTCGGCGCCCCCCATGTGACCAGAAAAGATGGCGCCCGGGGCACGTGCCCCCCCTGCCCCCCCTATAGTTACGCCTCTGCCGACTTCCTTGCATATATATATAACTTATCCCTGAAATCGGGCTCTGTACCAGAGGACTGGAGAGTAGCAAATGTAACACCAATTTTCAAAAAGGGATCCAGGGGTGATCCGGGAAATTACAGGCCAGTTAGCTTAACGTCCATTCCAGACAAATTGATGGAAAGCATCCTCAAGGATAAAATTGTAAAGCACATAGAAGAACAGGCCCTGCTGGGAGTGAGCTAGCATGGCTTCTGCAAAGGTAAAATTTTTCTCACCAACCTTTTGAAGTTCTTTGAGAGTGTCAACAAGTGTGTGGATCAAGGTGATCCAGTTGACATAGTCTACCTGGAATTTCAAAAAGCTTTCGACAAAGGTCCTCATCAAAGACTCCTGAGGAAACTTAGCGGTCGTGGTATAAGGGGACAAGTACATGTGTGGATTGCTAACTGGTTGAAAGACAGGAAACAGAGGGTAGGTATCAATGGAGAGTTTTCACAATGGAGGGAAGTAATAAGTGGGGTCCCCCAGGGATCTGTACTGGGACCGGTGCTTTTTAATTTGTTCATAAAAGATCTAGAAGCAGGGGTAAGCAGCGAGGTGGCCAAATTTGCAGATGGTACCAAACTCTTTTTGGTAGTGAAATCCAAAATGGATTGTGAGGAGCTCCAAAAGGATCTCTCCAAACTGGGTGAGTGGGCGACAAAATGGCAAATGCAGTTCAGTTTTGGCAAGTGTAAAGTGACGCACATTGGGACAAAAAAACCCCAACTTCAAGTATACACTGATGGGATCTGAGCTGTCGGTGACTGATCAGGAGAGGGATCTGGGGGTCATGGTGGGCAACTCGTTGAAAGTGTCGACTCAATGTGCGGCAGCTGTGAAAAAGGCTAATTCCATGCTAGGGATCATTAGGAAAGGGGCTTGAAAATAAAACTGCTAATATTATAATGTCCTTATACAAAACTATGGTGCGACCACACTTGGAGTACTATGTACAGTTTTGGTCACCACATCTTTAAAAGGACATTGTAGAACTGGAGAAGGTGCAGAAGAGGGCAACCAAGAGGATCAGGGGCCTAGAGCACCTTTCTTATGAGGCAAGACTACAAAACCTGGGGCTTTTTAGTTTAAAAAAAGACGACTGAGGCAAGACATGATAGAGGTCTATAAAATCATGCATGGTGTGGAGAAAGTGGAGAGAGAGAGATTCTTTTCCCTCTCCCATAACATTAGAACCAGGGCCATCCCATGAAATTGATTGCCAGGAAATCTAGGACCAGCAAACGGAAGTACTTTTTCACACAACGCATAATCCACTTGTGGAATTCTCTGCCTCAAAATGTAGTGACAGCCAACAACCTGGATGGCTTTAAGAAGGTTTTGGATAACTTCATGGAGGAGAGGTCTATCATCAGCTACTAGTCGGAGGGCTACAGGCCACCTCCAGCCTCAAAGGCAGGATATCTCTGAGTACCAGTTGCAGGGGAGTGACAGCAGGAGGGAGGGCATGCCCGCAACTCCTGCCTGTGGCTTCCAGCGGCATCTGGTGGGCCACTGTGTGAAACAGGATGCTGGGCTAGATGGGCCTCCTTGGGCCTGATCCAGCAGCAAGGTTGTTCTAATGTTCTTATGTAAGGGAGAGGAGAGCTGGTCTTGTGGTAGCAAGCATGACTTGTCCCCTTAGCTAAGCAGGGTCTGCCCTGGTTGCATATGCATGGGAGACCCGGTTTGTGCAGTAGAGCGGGGAGCAGAGGCGTAATAAGGTTGGAGTCAGCCCAGAGACAAAATTTTAAAATGGGCCCCTCACTGATACACACGCACACACACTTCACAATATAGTGCACTCACACTCACATCCCCATTATGAATATGGTGAATATTTATATAGTTATATTTATAACTGTATCATTATAAATATAATGATATAACTTATATTCTTGCAGGATAGTTAGAGTTAGGACTTTAGGGACGTTGTGAGATCTCAGAGCAGCTGCTGTATCCACAGCCGCAAAATGAGGTGTGGGTGTGTTTGGAGGGGGGGGGGGATTGTAACCCAGCAATCTCATCTCTTGATCCTTCTAGACTTTTCAAATGCGTGCGAAGGAAGGATCATTCAGAATAATGAAGGAAGCTCGGCTTCCGAGTTGAGGAGTCATGTGACTTGCCTCTGGGGGCCCCCTGGAGGCATGGGGGCCAGCAAGCAACCGCCTCCCTCCACAAACCCGGTTTTAGGGAAGGGGTACTTAGGCGGGTTAAGCGCCTGCAAGCCACCGGCTCACCTGCGGGCCCGGTGGCTCCCATGATCACGCAAATTGGGCCAGGCTCTGCTAGCCCGATTTTGCCTGATCATGGGAATAGCTCCTTGATGTGTAAGCACTGTAGGTATCGTCTTAGGAGCAGCTCTGGGAAGAGCAGAAGGTTCCACGATCCCTCTCTGGTATCTCCAAGACAGGGCGGAGAGAAAAAGAAATTCCTTCCAGCAACCTTGGAGAAGCCACTGCCAGTCTTTTTAGACTATACTGAGCTAGATGGACATATGGTCTGACTCAGTAAATGGCAGCTTCCTATGTTCCTAAGGGTTTATTCAGAAACAACTCCATGTTCTCCTTCTCCTTTCCCTCCCTTTACTTTTCTGACTCCCCCCTATGAAACTCTCTCTCTCTCTCTCTCTCTCTCTCTCTCTCTCTCTCTCTCTCTCTCTCTCTCTCTCCAAGGCCCCCCACTGGGACAAACCTCTCAACAACACACAACAGAAAAGATACTGGATACACTACAATACCTCGTTTCTGTGACTCTGTTCTTCATTCAGCTTCATTTTAACACAGAAACATGAGTTTTCGCTCAGGCTGGATTCAGGGTTGTTAACGTAACTTTCAGGGCTGTTAACATAAGAATTCTTATGTTAACAGCCCTGCTGGGTGAGGTCCAAGGCCTGTCTAATCCATCATCCTGTTTCTCACAGTATTCCACCAGATTCCCCTGACGAGACCACACGAAAGGGGTAAGGGCATGCCCTCTCTCCTGCTGTTGTTCCCCTGCAACTGGTTTTGAGAGGCCTCATGCCTCTGAGGCTGGAGGTGGCCCATAGACATCAGTCTAGTAGCCGCTGATAGACCTGTCCTCCATTAATTTTTCAAGCCCTTTAAAAACCATCCAAGCCGGTGGCCATCACCACATCCCGTGAGAAAGAATTAAATAGGTTGATTATGCACTGTGTGAAAAAGTCCTTCTTTTTGTTGGTCCAACATTTCCTGGCCTTCAGTCTCATAGGATAATACCTAGTTCTAGTGTTGTGAGAGAAGGAGAACAATTTCCTTCTGTCCACTTTCCATACTTTGAATATAATTTTATACACCTCCTTCATGTCTCCCTGTTGTCGCCTCTCCAAACTAAAAGCCCCAAATGCTGTATCCTCATAAGGAATGAGAATCCAGGCCCCTGATCATCTTGGTTGCCCTCCTCTGCACCTTTCCCAGTTCTACAATCTCCTTCTTAAGATATGGTGACCAGAACTGCACACAGTACTCCAGATGTGGCTGCACCATAGATGTGTATAAGGGAATTATAATCATAGCATTTTTATTTTCAGCCCCCTTCCTGATAATCCTTATCGTGGAATTTCCCTTTTTCAACTATGCCATGCACCGAGTGGACACTTGGAGAAAGATTGCTTCCAAGGGCAGGAAGGAGGATGAGCTAGAGCAAAGGCAGCCCTTTGCAGAAGATGGCAGAGGGAGGCCCTGCTTTAAAGGGATGCAAAGATCTTCCGCTTGCTCTCCCTGGAAAGATTTGGGTTCAAAAACTGGGGCCCTCTTCAGACACAAAAGCAAACTGTGGGTCCGTCTGCCTCCATCCCTTCTGCACTCTCCCAGATTATCACAATCTGAGGTCTGGGAGCTGGCAAGTGGGGCAGGACTGGCTATGTGGGCTTACTCCAACCCTGGAAGGACAATCCACCCTAGACAATGGGCTGGCAGCCCATGGGAGGAGCTTCCTTACTTCCCTCTGGTTTGGAGTGAAAGACCAGTCTGGATGTAAGAGAGGAGGGAAAGGACCCTCTGCTGGGTGACTGGAACTCAGCAGAGGAGCAATTTCTGCAGCTTGCCTTCTGGAGCTTGAGGGTAGTGGCAGGAGGGGGGCAACTCCCAAGGTGGAGCCACTGCCCCTCTGGGTCCCCCTCCCGAGTTGCCCCCTCCCAGCAGCCCCTGATTTCCAGAAGGGAAGCTGTCAAATCAAGAGAGGGCTTTTCAATGGTCTGCTTGGGCTTCTCAGTTGAGAAAGAGAGCAGGCGCCTTCAAAACCGGAGGGTCAGCCCTGAATCCCACTGCCTATCCTATTAGAGGGGAATGTCTGCATGAGATCCCCTGATGCATAGCCAGGGTGGGGCAGGCAGGGCACCTGCCCTGGGTGCCACTTGAAAGGGGGGTGAAAAAATGCCACTGACTGCCCTGCTCCCAGGTCCCCCCTCCCACCCCCACAAAATTTTAGCTTTGGGTTCCCCGAGTGCCGCTGTGTCTTGGCTCCAGGTGCCGCACTGCTGCTCATTGGCCAGATGCCGGACCTCCTGGCACTTCCCCCACCCCCCCATGCTCATGCTTGCGCAGTGCCAGATCTCTGCCCCCGGTGCATCATCATGTACACTGCATGCTCTGCTGAGTGCTCGCTGGCTTTTCTCTCTGCTTCGAGCTGCTGCATGTGTGCCGCATGGAGGATCATCGCCGCCTGGGGTGCTGCTGGCCAACATCATTGTCGCTGGAGGGTTGAGGTCTCAAAACATTTGGGGCTTCTTGAGTTGAGCTGGCTTAACTGCTTCTTGGGGCTCTCAGGGGGGTGTCTCGGGTTTGGCGGGGAGGCATTTGGCAGTGGGTAACCACCTCCCTCACCCCAAGTTGAGGCGGGGGCGGCAGAAAGTCTTCCCTGCTTCTTTCCCCCTAGCCTGAGTGGGTCACGGGGTGTGTGTGTGTGTGATGTTCGTTCGTTGTTAGTTTTTTAAAAAAATGTTTTCATTATTTTAATTTACGCAGGGGCGGATGAGGGAGGTTGAGGAAAATGTTTGGGGGGTGTCTTTCAGTGGTTATGGCCGGGCTGTCCTCCTTGCAGGTGTGTGTCCCTAGTAGCTCTTGGTAAAGCTCGGCAGCGGCGGGAAACATGGCAGCTTTTCCTGTGGGGGGGGGGGAGTCAAAGGCACCGGTGTGTGCGGTGTGTGTGTGGGAGGGGATGGGATTTCTCTGAACATCACACTTGCTCCCTGCTGTGGGCACTTGGCTGTGAAGGCTGGCCTGGGGGGAGGCTTGCCTTGGGCTCAAGAAGAGCCGAAGCCTGCCTCAGGCTGCTGCTGGGGATGCGCACGAGCCAGTGAGTCCATGTGAGGGAAGGCAAGGTGGGCTAGCAGAAGTTCTCTCCCAATGATGAAGGCCCCCTGCTCTTGCAGAGAGCTTGCCAGGGGCTTAGAATAATTCAGCTAAGTCATCGGCTCTGCACATGAATGCACTGCCCAGTGTTTATGTTTTCATTTAGGTTACCACTCTTGTGGGAGCAGGCATGAACTATTGCTCTCTTTGCTAAGCAGGGTCCGACTTGTTTCCATTTGAATGGGAGACTATATGTGTGAGCACTCAGTATAGGAAATCTCCCCAGGGAACAGGCTGCTCTGGCTGCTCCCCTTCCCCCGCCCCCTCCAGCTTCTCCAAGATTGGGCTGAGAGAGACTCCAGTCTGCAACCTTGGAGCTGCTGGCAGAGGCATAACGACGGGGGGGGGGGGGCCAGGCAGGGCATGTGCCCTGGGCGCCACTTGAGGTGGGGGCGCACAATGCCACTGGTCGCCCCGCCCCCAGCTCCCCCACCCCCAAATTTTCATTTTCGGCGCCCCTGGGCGCCACCGCGTTTTGGCTCGGGTGCCTCCCATTGCTCTGCTGTGCTGCCTCACCCTGCTGCTGCAGATTATTGGCTTAGCCGGGACAGAGCTAGCACTCCCCCTAACCCTCTCACGCTTGCACAGTGGGCGCTCAGCTCACGCGAGAG
The DNA here is from genome assembly GCF_027244095.1 of Hemicordylus capensis. NCBI lineage: Eukaryota > Metazoa > Chordata > Lepidosauria > Squamata > Cordylidae > Hemicordylus > Hemicordylus capensis. The sequence goes on along the minus strand of NC_069660.1, from coordinate 2,466,521 downwards.
AAGGTCTGCTGAGTCAGCTGGCTTCATTCTCTCTCTCTGCTCGGGAGTTGGGCTGCACAACTTCATTGTCTCTTCAATAAAGCATGAGCATATCCAGCAAGGTGTGTGCATCTTTTTAAAAAAACAACCCTCGTCTTTCAATTAAATTTATGGAGGGGGGGTTGAGGTGAGGTGACTGCTTTGAGTGTTCTTGGGAGGAGGGGTGTCTTCCCTCGCAGGGTGGTGGGGCGCCAGCGGGTGGAGTTCAGGTATGTGTGGTTGAGTAGTGGTGTTTTTTTTAAAAAAAAATCTTTAAAATTTACTGGGGTGGTGGTTGTATAGTTCTTCAACAGTAACTTTGGGAGTGTGGGATGAGAGGCAGCAGAAGCGCAGCAGCCTAGACTCCCACCCGCCCAGACTAGCTTGAAAGATCTTGGAGGAAACCGTTGGAGCCGAAGGCTGACGTGGCCACCGCTCAGCGGGGCTTCTCGTTCTGACTGGAAGGATCCTTCCTTCCCCATGGCTGGATTGTGCTTCCAGCGCTGCCTTCCCCAGCTACGGGCTTCCAATCAAATGTAAAGCAAAGGGTGTTGAGGAAACGGCTGGTGGTTGGGGCGCGCACTCGTCCCTTCTCAAAGGAGCCTTCCTCCTCTCTCGCACACTGTGATTTATATATCCTAATAATTTCCCCACCAACTTTAAGCATTTGACCATTCTTTTTTCATTCCTTCTCTCCTGAAGCCGCTAATCGAATCCTGTTCCTAAATCCTTTTATTTCCTTTCACCCTCCTCCTAGCTATAACCCTGCATGTGTGCAGCCGATTACCTCTGCTCCCCACGCCCTTTTTAGGGTATAGTTGACTCCCCTCCCCCTCCTCTCTTTCACCCAGCCGCTACTTGTCTTAAGAAACTGTCAAGACGTGAAGCTCTTATCTCGCTTAGTTTTCAGTGTGTTGTTTGTTTTCTCAACCATGGCTGCAGGAAGATAATGAATGGAATGGAGTTTAAAGCGTTGATTGGGAAGTATAAAGTGTTGTGTGTGTGTGAGAGAGAGAGAGAGAGAGAGCGCAAGAGCAAGCAAGCGAGAGCGGGGCTTAAAACGGGAGAGAGTTGATCCTTCACAAAGTTTATTTGTCTTATTTTGTAGTTTGAAACAGGAAATAACATGGATTTAGCAAGCTTAAGAGCAACTCTGAGCACATTAAAAGCACTGTGCATTATTAGAATATTTCAACCTTTCAGGAAATGTCCTGTTTAGGCGATATGTGGTTTCCCTCCACCCACCCTCTTCAAAATACTGCCATTAATTAAGAGGCTTCTGGAATGAAACGGGAACAAGGAGAGGGAGAGCAACCCTTGTGAAGTTTATACATATATTACAGTTTATGTTTAAGTTCAGCATTGATGAACTCCTACACACCAGTTGTAAATAATTTACTTGTAATAGATCCAATTCTCTACAGATGGACTTACATTCAGGTAATATGTTTAGAAGGATTGTAAGATTATAGCATCTGGATTTCTTCTTGATTTCTTCTTCCAGACAAAGTTGAGCAATTTTAAGAAGCATTTATTTCAGAGGGAGAGAACTAAGAACATGTTTAGTCACCTCACCACCCTAAATTTAAATAACTCAAAAGCTGCTTCATTTTGCCTAGACCTAGTTTGCCCCTAACGCTGCGATGGGCACTTCTTAAAAGCTGCATCCAAACGTGTAGGATTCAGCATTCTACTAAGCTGACACACACAAAGAGAAAAATCACAACTTCACAAGCAACCCAATCCTGTGCTTGTCTACTCAGAAGTAAGAGCCACTGGGTTCAGGGAACTTGCTTCCAAGTCAAGGAGCATAGAATTGCAGCCTTACAGCAGACAGCTCTATGGCTACTAGTCTGAGGGCTTTAGGCCACCTTCAGCCTCAGGGGCAAGGAAGGTGCAATTATAATGTTCATGTAGTAGTGCCATAATTTGTTAATTAAAAGATTAACGAGCTTGACTTGTATTTTTGAGCTGATATTATGGTGTAGTGATCTGAAAGATGGGTGTCAGATGTTTGGACAGGGGCGCAATTTCAGTGCTTGCCCTAGGCGCTATTTTCCCTAGATACGCCCCTGGCTGCTGGCCGTCAGTGTAAGCAATACTGAGCGACATGGCCCAATGGCCCAACCCTAATGGTGAATGGGAGCACCCCCATCATTAGGCTGGAACATGAGTAGGAAAGGCTGATGCCACCATGCAGCTGATCAAGGTTTCTGTATCACGCAGTAACCTGTACATTTCCTCCAACAAACAAAGTCAAGCCAGTTTCATATTGATGGACATTTCTTGCCTCTTACCTGTTTCTCCACAGACTCTCAAGCATTCCTGCTTGGTGAAAAATAAGTTGTCATTGCCCTGGCAGCCCACATAGAAAAACACCTCGCAAGTCTCGGTGGCTGAGTTGTAGTAGAAGGCATACACCTCATTGTGACATGGCCTAACCAGCAGATCTGTGCTCAAGAGCCGTCCCAGAGTTTGCTGCTAAAGCCGTGGGGCTAAAATCAGGAACTCTTTCCATGGAGAGGACCTCTCTGTGACTTCTGCAGCACAGTAAGCAGTCAAGACTCCCCAGCTATGGTGCTCTCACTCTCCGCCTCGCTCTGAGCAAACTACCACTAGCCTGCTTGACTGCCTGAAGCTTGCACCCCAGGCTCCTGTTCTCCAGCACCCATGTTTCTCCTCCATCTGGAAGCCTGCATTGTTTCCAAGCTCCAGCAATGAACAAGTCCTTTGAAGCCTTCTTTGTGAACCTGGGGAGATGCCTTTTCAACAAACAGTGCAGCCTGCTCCTCCCTTCCCTCTGTTGGAAGTTAAAGGACTTTGTGCTGTCTCTGTGCCTCAGACAGTGGAGGACAGACTAGTAAGTCAGAGGGCTAGAGGGTCAAGACATTGGTCATCCCTTCTCCACTGCTCTGATGCTATCCCTTTGAAATGTAGATTGCTACTCTTAGGGATTCAACTTCCTCTCTCTCTCTCTCTCTCTCTCTCTCTCTGTCCCCTCCTGGCCTCCTACCTTGCAACATGGCAAGCCTCTCTCCCTGCACCATATGTGCAGAGAAGATGCAGAATCCATCTGCATCCAGCTAGATCAGGGATTCTCAAACTTGGGTCCTCAGGTGTTATTGGACTTCAACTCCCATAATCCCCAGCCTCAGTGGCCTTTGGTTGGGGATTATGAGAGTTGAAGTCCAATAACACCTGAGGACCCAACTTTGAGAATCACTGAGCTAGATAGATAGATTAGAGATCCTAACTCTTCACTTTCCTATCTAGAATGGAGTTCCTTAATAAATGCCTTCTATATTGATTTGAAACTATGAATTGGCTCCAAGTTACTTTACTCTCAGCATACACTCATGCTTAACTAAATCCACTGTGTTGTGCCTCTGTGCACTCTGCTATAATGAGAAAGGGATTCTCTCACCACAGAGAATTTGCAACAGGTTATGGGAGCCCAGTATTTTGAGCTGCGTGTACTGCAACTAGAGAGTTAGGTTTGTTCCAGGAGATCCAGTGAGATCTAGTGTGGATACTTTGAATCGCTAATCTACAGCAACTGCCTTTTGGAGCCAGTGAGGATGGCTACTTACCTAGAGGGAAAACTCAGGCTGACTATCCTGAATGCAGACAACTATTTGGAATGGAAGACTCAATCGAGGATTGCACTGAAAGCAGAAGGACTCCAAAACGTTACTGAAGAGGACCCCCCCCCGCAGATGGAATCACAACTGCCGAGAAAACTTCCAAAGAAAAATGGTTGTGTAACGATGATCAAGCTGGAGTGCTGATTGCAGCTTCTGTGAGTAAAAATCTCCTTTATTCGATATGTGATCTTGGAACCTCAAAGGAAATGCTAAACAAGCTAGATTCCTTGCATATGAAAAAGGGGTGGGCATACACCTTTAACTTGAGAAAGAAAATGCAGGATCTTCAGTATAAAGATGGGGACTGTTTTTCTACATTTGTAGGATTTTTGGAAGATTTCTTTTTTCAATTTAGAGAGGCAGGGGAACAATTTACAGAGAGTCAGAAGCTGGAAGCTCTTTCCTAAGCATGCCCCCCATCTATAGCAGTTTAATTGGCCAATTGGAAACCCACACCAATCTAAGCTTTGAGAAAGCAGTGGAAACAATGTCCTCAGAAGCAAACAGAAGGAAAATTTTGAATTCACGCTATGAAAGTGAATTGGCAAGTAACTTTGCTCTTAAAGTAACAACTGGTCATTCCAGAGGAAACCCAAGGTGGGGAGGGAATGCTGCAAGAGGAAACCGCATGGGGCCCTCACATTTACATACAAAGAGATCTGGCTTTGCCGCCAAAGAAACTCAGGAGAGAGAGAGAGAGAGAGAGAGAGAGAGAGAGAGGTCACATGACCGCCAGCAGAGAGACTGCTCCTGAAATGAGGCCAACTGGGACTAATGCCTTTAGATGTTTTCTATGTAACGAATTTGGCCACAAGGTGGCGAACTGTCCCAAGAATCAGACAAGAAGGACCGATTTTACTAAGGAGAATGGGAATCATGATTTCAAGTTTACAGAAAGATATTTGAACAGGAACTTTAATATTAATTTGATGCAGAGCAATGAAAAGTTCATTTATTTGGATTCTGGTTTGTCTGTGTATATTTCAAATTATCTGGGTTTCTATACTGAACTGTTTGATATTCCTGAAGAGACTGTTTATTTGGCCAATTTGGCCACAAGGTGGCGAACTGTCCCAAGAATCAGACAAAGGATTTTAATCACACAGAAAAGTATTCGAACAGGAACTTTAATATTAACTTGATGCAAAGCGATGAAAAGTTCATTTTTGATTCAGGTTCTTCTGTCCATATTTCAAATAATCTGGGTTTCTATACTGAACTGTTTGATATTCCTGAAGAGACTGTTTATTTGGGCAAAAATACTACAATTAAAGCCAAGATGAAAGGTGGAGGAATTTTGTATTGCAAATTGCTGGATGGATCTGTTAAACCATTTTTTCTTAAAGATGTTTTGTATATCTCTGACTTCTCAAGCTCCTTGATTTCAATATCCAAGCTAGAGAAACAAGGCTGTGAACTGTATATTAAAAATGGACAATGTGTTGTTACCCAGAATGGAGAAGTTTGCCTTGTAGGCTCTAAATCCAAAGGTCTTTACAGTCTGGAGGAGCAATCTACAGACAGAGAAAGACCAGCCCAGTCTAAACCTGAGGCATACCAGCCTAATGAAGTGAACCTTGCTAAGTCATGCCTGAATGAAAACTGCTTGCAACTGTGGCATAGATGCCTAGGACACAGGAGCTATGAGTCAATCCAGAACATGAAGGAAAGGGGATTAGCTAATGGCATTGATTTTGTACCATGTGACATTGTAACGAACTGCGTTTGTTGTCTTGAGTCCAAAGTAGTTAACAAGCCATTTCCTAAGCAGAGTGAAAGGAAGACTGGAAGACCCCTGGAGCTGATCCACAGCGATATATCTGGACCACTACCAGCAACCATAGGTAATCAAAAATATTTTCTGAAAATAACAGATGATTTCTCATGATACACGTGTGTATTTCTACTAAAGGAGAAATCAGAGATGCTCAAGAAATTAAAAGATTATGTGGTGATGGCAAACAACAAATTTGGCTGGAAGCCAAAGATCCTACGGACGGACAATGGAGGAGAATATATGTCCAGCGCCACACAGCAGTTCCTGAGAGAACATGGAATCGTGCATCAAACCACGGTAGCTTACTGCCCGTCCCAAAATGGAATCTCAGAAAGAAAGAACAGAAGTCTACTGGACATGGAAAGATGCATGCTTGCTGATGCACGCCTCTCACAGAAATTCTGGGGAGAAGGCATCATGACTGCTACATACATACAAAACAGAATGCACACAAAGCCTATAGGAACAACACCATATGAACTTTGGCATGGTCATAAGCCGTATATGACACACCTGCGTGTCTTTGGAAGCACGGCTTACTCATACATCCCCAAAGAAAAAAGGACTAAGTTAGGGGCTAGGGCCACAAAAGGGATTTTTGTAGGCTACTCAGCACAGTCCAAAGGCTACAGAATTCTGGATCCTGACACCAACAGGATAACCATAAGCAGAGCAGTGTATTTTGATGAGAATGAAAGAGCTACACCTTCAGAGGGGGCCTACACTGAAGCAAGCAACCAGACCAAGCACTCTGATGACTGGATTATGCTTCCTGATCTCAGAGGAATTGAGGAGGAGGAGACAGCAGATCCAGATCCAACCACAGTCGACACAGAGACCCCCAGCAATCCACCAGACGCACCTGAGGTAATGGAAGGGACCACAGAGTGTGAGTTGAGGTAATCAACGCACTCAGATAGAGGTGTTCCAGCTCCGAGACTGCCCTACCTCACAAGAACGGCAGAACAACCAGAACCTTCATCATGGGAGGAAATATCCCAGCTACCACAACCAGAAGATTATGATGAAACATTTGCACCAGTGGTTAAACATACCACAGTAAGGACTCTGTTAAGTATTGCTGCTAGCAAAGGAATGCATGTTGAACACCTAGATGTGAAAACTGCATTCTTGCATGGGGAACTAGAAGAGGATATTTACATGCAACAACCACCAGGTTTCTTAGAGAAAGGCAAAGAGGACTATGTATGCAAACTGCTAAAGAGCATTTATGGTTTAAAACAAGCTGCCAGAGCATGGAACATAAAACTAAATGATATGCTGCTTCAAGTAAACTTCAAAAGAAGCAACACAGATCCCTGTCTATACACGAGATGCATAGATGGCAAGTGGACTTACATTTTGGCGTATGTTGATGATTTGATTCTTGCCTATGAGAATCCAGATGACAGCAAGGAAATAATGCATCATCTGAACAGAGAGGTGGAAGTCAAGCGACTTGGCAACATTGCACACTACTTGGGCATTCAAGTACAAAGAGAGAAAGATGGAAGTTTCCTCATCAACCAAGAACAGAAAATTAAAGACTTGATAAACCTGCTCAGGCTGGAAAATGCGAATCCTACACCAACTCCAATGGAAGTGAACTACATAAAGCAAGAAGATCAAACTGAGCCACTATCTGACAACCATAGATATCGTGAAGCATTGGGTAAGCTTTTATACATTAGTACACTCACTAGGCCAGATATTAGCACAGCAGTTGGCTTACTTGTAGAAAGACTGCATCACCAAACAGTCAAGGACTGGAATGCAATGAAGAGGCTTGTTAGGTACCTAAAGGGTACTGCACACTTTAAGCTCAAGCTGCCAGCTAACAGTCAACCAAAACTAGAAGCATATGTAGATGCAGACTGGGGTGGAGATCTAATAGAAAGGAAATCCACCAGCGGTTACATAATTTTCTATGGAGATGGAGTCATAAGCTGGTCAAGCACAAAGCAAGACATAGTAGCATCATCAACCACTGAAGCGGAATATGTATCAGCTGCACAGGGCTGTCACGAGATACAATGGCTGTATCAACTTCTGAAGGACCTAGGTACAGAGGTACCACAGCCCATACCATGTATGAAGACAACCAAAGCTGCATTCAACTCTCCGAACAAGAAGATATAAAGAGTCGTACCAAACATATTGATATGAAGTACCATGTAGTAAGAAGTCTGCAGAAGGATGGACTAATCAAGCTGATCTACTGCCCGACAAATGAAATGCTTGCAGACATACTCACTAAGCCACTACCAAGACCCCGCTTTGAAAAGCTGAGAGAGAAAATGAATCTTGTGAGCAGAGTCACGAGACATTGAGAGGGGGTGTTGGAAGTTAAAGGACTTTGCGCTGTCTCTTTGCCTCAGACAGTGGAGGACAGACTAGTAAGTCAGAGGGCTAGAGGGTCAAGACATTGGTCATCACTTCTCCACTGCTCTGATGCTATCCCTTTGAAATGTAGATTGCTACTCTTAGGGAATTCAACTTCCTCCCTCTCTCTCTTCCTACCTGGCCTCCTACCTTGCAACATGGCAAGCCTCTCTTCCAGCTAGATAGATACAGGTAGATTAGAGATCCTAACTCCTCACTTTCCTATCTAGAATGGAGTTCCTTAATAAATGCCTTTTATATTGATTTGAAACTATGCATTGGCTCCAAGTTACTTTACTCTCAGCACACACGCATGCTTAACTAATCCGCTGTGTTGTGCCTCTGAGCACTCTGCTATAATGAGAAAGGGATTCTCTCACCACAGAGAATTTCCAACACCCTCTTCCCTACGAATCACTGCCACCCCTCTCCTCCCTTCTTTCTTTCTCTGCTTCTTTCTAAATGTGTTATTAGGATTTGTTAGATTGTTAGCTGTAGTTACTGACTGCACGCACACACATGTTAGTTAGGCACATTGCACTACACCTTGAATCGGAAACATGTTTTTAATTTGGATGGCCTGTTTGAATTTTATCCTGATGAGCAACTTTCCATAATAAAGCCCATTGAAATTTCTGAATGTGTCTCCCTCTATCTCTGTTTGTGTGCCCAGTTCCTACACGGTCACCATCTACAAGAACCAATTCACTTTGTGTATGAGGTGACTTTGTCTCTTTCCCTCTGAGCATATACAGAGTGCGAAACCTGGTGTAGTTCACAACACCAGACATGACGTGACATTTGCAATCTTCCCACCATGAAGGCAAGTCACTATGCAGTCTTCACACAGGTCACAAACCCATCTCTATATGCCCCTAACAATCAAATCACCCACTACTAGGAGCCCTACACCCCCTGGCAGCCTATCCTCTGTGTGAGAAGATATGGGCACATCACCAAGGAAGGGGTCTGTTCTAGAGAATAATTCCCCTCTTCCTCAGACTGATTTCCTCCTTCCCTAAAGCCTTCATTTCCCATGACTGCAGAGGAGCAGTCAACCTGGGAGTGAGATGCTCCCTTCACATCCCTGAGGATCTCACCCACAGAGCTCTTTGCCTCCCTAAGCTTCTCCAGGTCAGCCACCTGGGCTTCAAGGAATCAGACTAGTTCCCTGAGAGCCAGGAGATCTTTTCACCAAGTACACACCCATGACTTCTTCCACTCAGACAGATAGCCCACCACTTGCCCGAGGGCTTCTCAGAGGCATCTGGTGGGCCATTGTGTGAAACAAAATGCTAGACTAGATATTATGGATGTGCACAGATCAATTTTTGCAATTCAATTCGAGGTCAAATTGAATCAGCCAGATTTGATTCAAACTCAAATCTGATCAGATTTGATTCAAGTTGGAATAGATAAGATTCATATATTCAAATTGATTCAACCCACTTTTAAAGGAAAGTCCTTTTACACTCCAACATTGGAGTGTTGGAAAGGGCCCCATGGGTGCCACTTACCACCCAAACTGGGGATATCTGTTTATTTTTTAGGTTTTCATGATTTTGGTAGTCCTTGTAGAAGTGGAGTTATGGAGCAAAGTGTGTGATCAGTATTTTTGAATTGTTTAGACTCTTTGGTGTGTAATGACTTTCCACCTGCTAATGAAGCCCTATGAAGATTCATTACACACCAAAGAGTTTAAACAATTCAAAAATTCTGAATAATAATAATAATATTATAATAAACACTGCCTTGTGATTGGAGGGGGGGTAATTAATGGTACCTCATGTGCCAACTATCCCCCCAAATGTGCATGCCATGCAACGTCTCTAATTTTCCCCCTCTGTGTGCAGAATGAGTTTTGTTCTGGGTGGCAGTCTCAAGGCTATGTGTGCTCACATGCATTCAGAGTGGGGCCTTCCTGATTCAACCTGATTGGAATCTAAAATCAACTGAGTGGACATCCAAAAACTTGATGTATTCCTTAATTATAAACCGAGTACCCCCTGGCTTGCAGGTTTGGGGTAGTTGGCATAATGCAGTGTCACTGCAGGGAAAGGGGGTACACAGTTCGCTTTTTTAAAAAATGTAGTTTTGAGGTGTTTAGATTCTTTGGCGTTTAATGAATCCTCATATGGATTCATCAGGAGGAAAATGCATTACACACCAAAGAGTCTAAACACATCAAAAATAGTGACTGCACATTTTGCTCCAAAACTAAACTTCTGCAAGGGCTAGAGCTTAGTTTTAAAAAGAAGACGAAAAAGTGAGAGCTGGGAATCAGGGGGAAGAAATAAGGGAAATAAAATCTCAAATCAATTTTATTTGAATCTGGAGAGATTTGTTTGGAGGTCAAATGATCACTCAGATCAACCTGATTGAAGATGAATCAATTTGACCTCGTATCAGTTTGCACATTCCTACTAGATATCCCTTTGGCCTCATTCAGCAGGGCTGTTGTTATGTGCTTACCTTCTTATGACTCAGTAGAAGGCAGCTTCCTATGAGGGATGCTAATTTTGCCTCTTTGTACAATGCCCGCATCCCCTTTTCGCAGGCTTATATGAAGCTGCCAACTAATAGCACTTCAGCAACCATGTCCAAGTATGAATGTGTTGCAACGTATCATGGGGGAGGGGGCAGAATCTGGGACCCTGAACAAAAGTACCTCCTGCCCCTCAATGAGCCTCCTCATACTGTGCAAGAATTGCAGGAAGGTTCAATAAGAGGGGAGATTGCTGGGGAAGTTGAGAGGACCTCTGGGGACAGATATTCTGACCTGCAAGATCGTGGGGAAGAGGCTGCCTGTCTAGTGATGACCTAACACACATGGCAAGCAAGAGGGGGTGATCCAGTGGAGTGGGGGGGGGGGGAGAGCCACTGACCTGGAATATTCTGTCCGGACACAGATGGCAGCTCAGCCCAGACGGCAAGGATGAGGATCATGAGGATGAGATCACCAGACTTCATGGCTAGGCAGGTTTGAGACTCCAGCCTATACACAGGGTGCTTTATACTCCATCTCAAGGCACTGATGCAGCATTTCCTAATCATTTCCTAATCATGCAGCCACACCCAGAACATAAAAACTTCAAAATACAAGAATAAGCAAAGAGTGGATCAGGTCCAAGTCCCATTCACGCAAGTATCCTGGTTCCCACAGTGCCCCGTCAGATGCCTCTGGGAAGGCCACTGGCAAGAGGGGAAGGCATGTCCTCTCTCCTCACAAGTGGTATTGAGAGGGATTCTGCCTGAGTCTGGAGCCATCAAGACTAGTAGCCATGGATTGACCCATCCTCCATGAATTTGCCTAAGCCTGTTTAAAAGCCATCCAAGCTGGTGGCCATCACCACGACCCGTGACAGAGAATTCCATATATTTTTAATTATTTCTTGTTTACACAATCAGACAGGTGTTAGTGACTGGTTTGTTTTATCCAGACATCGAGTCCTTCCCAAGGATCTGGGCTGGCTGAATTTTATTGTCAATGTTGTTGCTGTTATTACAGATATCGTCGCAGAATATAGGCTGTTCCCAGTAAAGCTGCTTTTTGTAATTGGCTGATGGTGATTTCTGTGGCCCCGATGGTGTTGAGGTGCTCTTCAAGGTCTTTTGGAACTGCACCCCGGGCACCAATTACCACTGGGATTATTTTGGTCTTCTTCTGCCACAGCCTTTCAATTTCAATTTGTAGATCTTTGTATTTTGTGATTTTTTTCTATTTCTTTTTCTTCTATTCTGCTATCCCCTGGTATTGCTATGTCAATTATTTTGACTCCCCCCCCCCCGAGTTATGTGACGTTTCCTCAAGTAACCTTGCAGTCTCCAGCCCTGGTTGCTCAACTGAAGATCCTGAGTCCTGTAGCCCACTTGCCATCAGATGTCCAGGTACTCCAGCACCTGGTGCGGTCCTTGTTGACCCAGGCGATGACCGATCCGGTATAGATTTATTAAAGTTACGTCTCACCATATTGTTAATGGGAGAAGCACTCTTCATCTGGCTCCTCTGGTGAGACATATCCAGTATGGTTGTACCTCTGGCATAGCTCTCACTTTCCTCAGAGCATGCAAGCCCCACAACCACGCCAAGGTAGTGCCTCACTGTGGGTTGTTATTATAATTATAATTATAATTATTGATTTATTTATTGAATTTAGATTCCACCTAGTATAAAAATCTCGAAGCGGTGTACAGAATTAAAACATAAGATATAACACATTTAAAATCCATAAGATAAAAATTAGATAAAAACATGTTAAAAACATATAAAAATTTTAAAAATGAATCTCAGTTGAGGGCCTGGGAAAACAAGTACGTGTTCAGGGTCCTCCAAAAGGAAACAGAGAAGGAGATACTCTTATTTCAGCAGGGAGCACATTCCAAAGCCCTGGGGCAGCCACAGAAAAGGCCCGGTCCCGAGTTGCCACCAAACGAGTTTGCGTCACCCGTAACCGGACCTCTCCAGATGATCTTAAAAGGTGACAGGGTTTACGACAGAGAATGTGCTCTCTTTAATACCCTGGACCTAAGCTATTAAGGGCCTTATAGGTTATAACAAGCACTTTGTATTTCATTCGGAAACCTATCAGAAGCCAGTGTAGTTCTTTTAGAATCGGTGTTAAATGATCCCTTCGGGTAAACTCAGAGACCAGTCTGGCTGCAGCATTCTGTACCAACTGTAATTTCTGAACTACGTACAAATGCAGCTCCACATAGAGTGCATTACAGTAGTCAAGCCTAGAGTTTACCAGCATATTTATGACCGTTTTATGGTCACTACTCTCCAAAAATGGACATATCTGGTGTATCAGCCAAAGCTGATAAAAAGCACTCATAAGAACATGAGAACAGCCCTGCTGGATCGGACCCAAGAAGGCCCATCTAGTCCAGCATCCTGTTTCACACAGTGGCCCAGCAGATGCCACTGGAAGCCTACAGCAGCAGTTGAGGGCATGCCCTCTCTCCTGCTGTTACTCCCTGCAACCAGTACTCAGAGGCATCCTGCCTTTGAGGCTAGAAATGGCCTCTAGCCCTATAACTAGTAGCCGATGATACTCTTTGCCACAGCCTCAACCTGAGAAACCAGGGAGAGTTGGGGATCCAGGAGCACTCCCAGGCTACAAACCTGATCTCTTAGGGGGAATGTAACCCCATCCAGAACAGGTAGATCTATACCATCGCTTGGACCTCGACCCCCCACAGTCAGTACCTCGATCTTGTTTGGATTCAACTTCAGTCTATTATCCCTCATCCAGCCCAATATCGCCTCCAGGCAGGCACTTAGGGGGGTCATGCCATTTCCTGATGAAGGTGGTAGAGAAATAGATCTGGGTGTCATCAGCATATTGATAGCATCCCAGACCAAACTTCCTGGTGATCTTTCCCAGCGGTTTCATGGAGATGTTAAAAAGCATTGGAGACAGTATGGAGCCTTGTGGAACCCCACACTTCAGCTCTCGCTTTTCAGAGCAATTGTCTCCAAGCGACACCTTCTGGAATCTGCCAGAGAGGTAGGAGTGGAACCACTGTAAAACAGTGCCACCCAATCCCACCTCCTTCAGGCGACCCAGCAGGATACCATGGTCAATGGTATCGAAAGCTGCCGAGAGATCCAAAAGGAGCAGCAGAGTCATTCTCCCTGTGTCTATCGCCAGTTGGAGATCATCCATCAGGCCGACCAAGGCAGTCTCAACCCCATAGCCCACCCGGAAGCAAGTCTGGAAAGGATCTAAATAATCTGTGTCAACCCAAACTGCCTGGATTATGTGCTGTGTGAAAAATTGCTTCCTTTTGTCAGTTCGAATTATCCCTACCTTAAGTTTCATGGGATGACCCCTGGTTCTAGTGTTGTTAGGGGAAAAAAAAAATCTCCCTCTCCACTCTCTCTACCCCCTGCATAATTTTATACCCCTCTAGCATGTCTCCCCGTAGCTTCCTCTTTTCCAAATTAAGAAGCCCCAGATACTGTAGCCTTGCCTCATAAGGAAGGTGCTGTAGGCCCCTCATCATCTTGCTGGCCCTCTTTTCCAGTTCTCCAATGTCCTTCTTAAGACAATGGGCACCAGAATGGCACACAGTACTCCTAATGGGGCACGCAGTACTCCCACACGGACCATCAGGTAGAGATGTGCAGATGTGTACAAAGGCACAAGAAGACTTTAATTTTCAGTCCCCTTCCTAATTATCCCTCACATGGAATTGACCTTTCCCACGTCTGCCGTGCACGGAGTGGACACTTGGAGAAAGACTGCTGATCTCCCCACAGCCACCCCCGGGGGCAGGAAGGAGGATGAGATAGAGCAAAGGCAACCCTTTGCAGAGGATGTCACAGAGAGGTCCTGAATGCTTTAAAAGATGGTGCTTGCTCTCCCTAGAATGATTTGGGTTCAAAATCTTCAGCCTTCTTGAGACACAACAGCAAACCATCGGTCTGTTTGCCTCCATCCCCCTCGTGCACTCCCAGGCAATCACATTCTGAAGTCTGGGAGCCAGCAAAGTGAAGAGGCCTGGATGTGTGGGCCTTTTCCCATCCTGGAAGGAAAGCCTGCCTTAGGAGGAGGGGCTTCCTCCCTTGCTTCAGGTTAGGGATGAAATACCACTCTGGATGTAACAAAGGAGGGAATGGACCGTCAGTCAGGAGACTGGAAGTCACTAGAAACCGAGGATTCATTTCCAAGTTTGAGGGCAAAATCAGAACCACGGTTGGGTTGAGGAACTGTGGTTATGATAATTTGAACATTACCGGTGTGTGTGTGTGTGTGTGTGTGAACAGGAGGTGAGTTCACCACTGGTTTGGCATGATATCCAAAGGTTATCTGGATGAGAGTGTAGGATACTTTTAGAAAAACTGGGGAGTGGGGGCTTAATTATTACCTTTATTAAGTGCATAGATACTATTATTTTGTGTTCCAATACCTGTGGATGTGAGTTCTGCTCTTGGACTTCTTTAGAGAGTTCCTCAGTGTTTGGTAGATATGCTGTGATTTCCGTTTCAATCAGGAGGCAGAATTCCTATTTATTTATTTATTTATTTATTTATTTATTTATTTATTTATTTATTTTCACATTTATATCCCTCTCTTCCTCCAAGGTTCCCAGAGGGGTGATTCCTATCCTTCAGTTGCCTACGTGCTAGCAGCCCATTTCCCAGCTGCCTCCCTCTCAAAGCAGCAGGACTTATTCTCTCTCTGAACCCATCTGGGCAATACTTGGGGGTCCCCCAACACAGGGGTGCTGGGAGGACCTGCATGCTCACCACATGTGCTTGTCCTTATTTCACGTGGCAGCCTGGGCGGAGAAAGCATCCTCTGAACCAGCCCCCTCTCACTTTCCTCCCTGGTGGTTCTTTAACCACCTTCTCAGCACCTCTGGCTGGCTAGTGGCTGTGCAGGGAGGAACCTGACTCTGTCACCCTGTGCAGATATAGCAGTGCCTTGAGAAGTGGAAAGAAGTCCATGCAGTACAACAGTCACGGCTCCTCCTAAAGAGGACCAGTAGTAGTAACGGGTAGGGCAGGGGCGCCAAGAGGGGTGCAACTACTTCGGGTTCCTGGCAGCCTCAATTCACCTGTTTATCCTACCCTGCCTGCCCCGCCCCAACTCTGTGTTATTGAGAGCCATGCTGCCTGCAGGCTGGCTGTTCACCAGGTAGAGATGTGCAGGACCACACATGAATGACCAGCCTGCAGGCAGCATGGCTCCTGCACATGGGGTGGGAGAAACAGGAGCAATTGGGCTTCTGGGACTAGGGGAGCTGCACTTCTTGGGGTGCAGCTCCCCAGTTTGTTAGGATGAGCCACAGCTGAATTGAGAATACTTGAAGGTATTCAAACAATCCCGATGACTTTTTTTCCTATCAGCCATCAGAGCAAAGAGTCACATGTAGGTCCTCAAAGAGTCTCATGGAACGCGGGATTGGTGGGTTGCAGCCCTCTGATCTAGGAGATGGGCCTCAGGTCTGGACATGGGGAAGGTGTGACACCCTTATGGAGCCCAAACACTCCCTATGTTTCTTTCTCAACAGACAAACATGTCCAAAGATTCATGCCAGCTTTGGATCCCTTTTGCCTGAATAAGAAGAAGCCTAAGCGTAAAGAACAAATGAGGAAGGGGCAATCGAGACTGGGGTAAGTCAATGCCTCCCCCCCAACACACACACATTTATCAGCAGATGCAGTTTGGCCCTCAAGGTCACCATGGGAAACTTGGGGAAGACATTTCGTGCTCGTTGACCCCTTGAGGCAATGAGTGTTGGAAAGAATATGCTGGCGACTGAACAAGGTAATCTGTACATGCCTTTCTGGGTTCTTGGCAGTCAATGCCTCCGAATTGCCAAAAGCCTGATAGTTGCCATGTGGAGAACAGCTTGAACGATGCGCCTTCCCAGCAGCAGTGAAGAAGAAGGGCTCTTGAATGTGCCCCCTCTGTCTTGTGGCTGCAGTCCAGGGTGCAGAATGTCTCACGCCACTTCATAGCAGCAATGTGATTTGTGGGCACGTCTGCTCTATCATTGCCAGCTGCTCCAGGGAGGAGTGTTATTGCAAGACTAGCCGTGGACAGCAATGCCAGCTCCTTCTGGGAGGTAAGGGCAGGGGACGCTCCCTTCCTGGCACTGGTGACACTTGGTCAGCAGATGCTGGAAATGCCGGACCGAGTGAGAGATGGGCAGCAACCGGGCGACCTTTGGCATGATAGCGCGCCTGCCTAGGAGGCGGTAGCTTGGCAGCAGCAGCGGCAGCAGAGATCCGAGGAAGTTCCTTCAGTTGGCATGGCGGCACCCTGGTTTGGGGCTTCGGACCAGTTGCTTGCTGGCCATGGGGGCCCACTGAAGAGGAGAGCCTCCAGTGTGGGGCTGGCCAAGGCCGTGGCCTGACGCAGGGCCGGACTGGGGGCACTGAGAGGGCGGTGGAATGTATGTGGGGAGGGCGCTGAGTTTTGAGCAGAATGGGGACTTAAGGGAGGGAGTATTCACTGCTGCTGAGTGTGGTGGAGCTCAGGGGCGCCCTGCGGGTGGGGCACACTGGGAATAGCCCTGTGGGCCAGTCCGAGCCTGGCTGACGGCGGGTTGGGGGGGGGCGCCATGGGTGCAGCAGCTCACTTCTGCTTTGGTGTGCCTGGTCTAGCCTGCTTAGGGCGTTTGGGGGCCCCTGGGATTGCAGTCGGGTGCCCCCCCACATATTTTTCCTCAGGTGATAAGCTGCCCGACTGGGGGCTTTGGCCTTAAGATGCTATGACCGAGCCTTAGAGGCTTCTGGGCTCGTGTTCCACGCAGCATTAGGTTTCCAAAGGGAAGACCTTTACCAAAGTCTCTTTTGGCCTGATTTTACAGCAGAGGCCACTTGCTGGCTCTGAAGAGTCACGTGGAAGAATTTGGCTTGAGTTATCGTTAGTGGTGTGCAATGTAAAATGCTAGTGTGTTGAGTAAATGCTGTATCAGAGTTTGCAATGGCTGTTCCCAATACAGGATAAGTGGCCTGCCTTGCAGGGTGGTTGTGCAGCAATACATCATCCCACACTCCACCCGGGGGTGCCCTGGGTCAGAGGAAAGATAAGTGCAGAAGGATAGCTGGCCCTGAGGGAGCTGGCATGCATTGCAGCCTTTTGCTAAGCAGGGTGTACCCTGGTTTGCATTTGCAAGTGAGGCTGCCGGTCAGGCAGTGACAGAAGGATTTTCCACTCTTTGCCTCACAGTTTTGTGCCTCTGGCTACAGCTAATTGAGTGGGGCTTGCCCTGGTTACATATGGGCGAGAGACTAGAAGAGACTAGACTTGCCCTGGTTGCATATGGGTGAGAGACTAGGGTGGGTAGGATGTTCCCCCTCTGGGGGATGGAGTCACTCTGGGGGGAGAATGCAAGTTCCAAGTTCCTGCCCTGGCAACATCTGCAAGATAGGGGTGAGAGGACTTCCGCCTGCAACCTAGCCAGTCTGTGAAAGCAATACTGAACTTGATAGACCAATGGTCTGACTCAGTATGTGGCACCTTCCTATGTTTCTATGAGGAAGTTAGGGACAAAAAAATTTTGCGAGCTGGAAACCAAAGCACAATGGTTTCAGCAAACAAAAGGCATTCTTTTGCCTGTAAAAAAGGGGCAAGTGCCACAGAGATAGGCCGGGCTATCAAGTCTACAGGGATAACTTGGAGGCTTCAGAATGGAAGAGGAAGGTGAATGGGTGATCGGGACAAGTCGCGTGGCCACTCACTCTAAAGGCATAGCAGGGCCAGTCTGTACAGACAAGAGGGGGCTGGTGGGCCGGACTCCACAGGGGGCAGTTTCCATGCTTGGAACTACAACTGTGGTTAGTGTCAAATGGCAAGAGGGCAGGGTCTGGGCTGGCATCTGGCTGACCGGGGTTGTGGTTTTACCCCCAGTAGTAACCAGCCGAGCGAAGGCAGAGCACACGCTCCAGTTACAGGGCAGCTGGCTCAGTTCAGTGACTGCATATATTTGGAGAAAACACGTGGGGATCGCTGTAGAACTAAATTCCAAGCATTTGGGGGTGAAGTCCATTTGGGATGGGAAAGGCTAATCCTAATCTAAAGAACTACACAGGGAACAGGTAGGGAGAGAGGGAGAGAGAGAGGTTTCCATGGGCTCTCTAGGAGGACAGGAGGGGGTGTGACACACCTGGAAAGACCTGGAGAAATATCAGAGGTCATAGAGGAGAGTCAGGTAGAATGAGAGGGAGCCCCTTACTCACTCTCTCTGCTCTCAGTGCCCCTGCAGTATGCTCTGAAGCATGTAGCAGAAAACTGGACCAAGACATTGGGTCGGAGGTGGGGGTGGCCTTTCGAGAGCCTGGACCCACAACAGTGGGTTTGTGTGTGTATATCAGTGAGGGGAGAGGCCAATTTTAAAATCTTGCCTCTGGGCCCACTCCAACCTTGCTACGCTCCCACTATTAAGTTTTAAGTGATAAGTAATAAAAGGACCACATCTGTTTTTTAGTGGACATTCTTGCCCTTGTGAAGGAGTTCTTGCTTTTAAGCGAAGCATCACTAAGGGCTTCTTCCCTTTTAATAAATTTTGCTTTATAGGAGCGCAATATGCAAACACGGGGGGACATTATGTCCACTGTCCCTGTAATTCCGTCTGGACCCAACATAAACTAGATGGTTGTGGTGTAGGCCTGAACCAGACCGAAGCCATGTTACCTTTGATATATTCTGTCTGTGTAAGGGGGGCCTAGGGGATTCCTTATAAGGAGTTGCTTTTCTGTACCAAGGAGGGCCAGGAGAGACTAGATAAGGTGGTGATGAGGTATTCACCTAAAAGAGTACATGCGCAAAAGTTAGCTGGTAATTTACTGAAAGTCCAGACAAAGGAAAGGGGCAGTATCTCCTAGGTTATAAATATGTCATGCTTGTAAATGAACGGCGTCTTGGACTTGAGCAAGAGCTATCCATGACCGTTGCTACTATAGTGCAAAATAAAGCCTTTCAATCCTTCTCGGCTGGTGAAGTGTATTGGCTACTGACCCAGAAAAGAACCTCCCTTTGTTGGGGTACAACAATCTGACAGAAGGTATTGATTGGGGTGGGAAGCAGGTCAGCAACCTACAGAGGTCAGACACTTTGAGATTAGCTCATCTATGCCTCACGTTGCCGGAATGGGGGAGTGGGGGGGGCGAGGGGGTGAATATTAAGCTGCATCCATTCTCAGCGCCGCCAGCGCTTAGCACCATTCTTGATTAAGCTGGTAGCATCTGCCTGCCACGTATCATTTCGGCCCTGGGAGGGATACTGTGTCTGTCTCACATTGGGAGGCTGCTAGACTGATGGCCTATACACCCTGCCCCTGAGGCATGGCATGGAGTGCTGGCACTCTTGTGGATGGGCTGCCTTCACCTGCTTCTGCTGTTGTGGATAGAAGGTTGTTTTTCAGGGCCAGCCTACTCCCATTGCTGTGGCAATTAGTGAGCTTTCGGGAGCAACAGCTTCTAAAGTTTTGGCATAGAGATTCATTCAGATAAGGTAAGCGACACTATGGTGTTCAGAGGTGTGTGATGATAGGAAAGGGACTGTACCTAAATTTTGGCTGCCCCGGGGTGGGGGGGGCAGAGAGTGACCGATGAAGGCATGGTGTTCAGAGAGAGGGATGGAGGCATTTGGGGGTGGAAGCAGAGTGCGAGCAATCCCAAAGAGTGCTTGAATACTTTCTTTTGTGGAGGGGTTACAGAGGCGTGAATAGACGTGGAAGAGGAGCAGCCCCTAAACTAGCCGGCTCCACTCCCCATGCCCCTCTTGGTCATTAGGGCTACGGGGCGGAATGGTAGGAGCAGGAATTCAATGGTTCTAATCCATGCCTGGCCTGTCTCCTAGGAGGGACTGATTCAAGCTGTGTTAGCTAGGTTTCTTTTGGGTGAACTTGATCACAGACATCCGCCCCAGGGTAAGGTTCTTGCTTGTGCAGACCTGCCTGGGCTTTCCTTCTAGTGGGAGGAGTGTGGTTGCTTCCGTGCTGGTCAACAGCTGACCAGAGAGGTTAGGGTCAGGAGAACGTGCTTGCGTAGGCTGGAGGTGATCCCTTACACCCAGTTTGGGGCGTGGTGGTAAGATGTGCTACCGCCACCGTCTTGGGGCAGTTCTACAGGCTGGCATCAGCCAGCCTCTGGTGCATATCAGCTAATGGCAGCATTGTTGCAAGGTGCTTATTAACAGGGTGAACCTGCTTTCTGCCATCAACATGCAGTGCTGGCCTATTAATCTCCCGCTCAGGAGCTAAACCAGCACCCCCTTGAGTCTGACTTCAGACGCGGGGGGCATGTTGGGGCCATGAGGCGCAACCCCTGGGGGCAGCGGCACAGGTTCTTTGAACCCGGTCGCCCAATAGTGGCTACGCCCCTGTGTGATCTACTTCATCTGAAAGTGGATTTGACAGGTAGGTCTCCAGCACAGCTCCCCCACCTGGTATTACTCACGGGCAGGTGAGCCTGCCAACCACGGCTCTACGTTTCCTTTCCTAACTTCGTCCTGAGGTCTTCCACTTTGGCCTGATCCTTGTTTACATTTCTAGCCCGAACCTCAGATTGAAACCTGCCTCCCACCAAACGTCACATACCTGGAGGTTTCTTAGACCACGTCTCACACCCTAATTTTTTTTTAATGCAGCTTCCCTGCTGGCCGCTGCTGCCCATTGGCATCCTGGCAGCAGGAGAAGTACTGAGTTCCCATCTTGTCCCGTACCGGCTCGACTGCACCCCTGGTCTATGTTACTAGTTGAACTGGAAACCATGCTGATCATGTAAACAGAGAACAATTCTATTTAGAATCAATGTATACGGAATAGCTTAGTAGGGCTGTCTGAGAGTCAATCAAAGCACTCTTTGCCTTTTTCCTTCTGCCTGCTGATCCTACTGGTAGCACAGAAAATGCCCTCTCTGGGAAAGAGACCTTTAATCCTCACCTGAACCTGGCTGAAAACAACGGGGTTTTTTTTAAACCAAATGGGTTGAATGTCCAAGCATCATCATTCTGAATGAAATCACCAACAAACTCTGAAGGGTGAGTTATCCTTCATCATGTTAGACAATAAAAACCATTTTTCCTTCTTGGGTGTTATCTCGTTTGAGTCATACTTCATGAAATCATCTGATGTTCAGAATACTTAGGTTATTCTAAAGTAATGTGACACAAATCAAAAATCCAACATGGTGGATCAAAATAAGTATGGCAGTGTGATATTAACTGTTAAAAATAATCAGATGCTCATTGATAAAGACCTGAGAATTGGCAGAAATGTTGTCAGATGCTCATGGTTTTAGAAAGTAATGTGAGCCATCCCAGAAACTCATGATGGCTAAACAGGTTGTTCTGGTAAGAACTAATCTGCCCCATTTCCTTTAACTATTCCTGCAACAGGACTAAATTTGGTCCAAATTGGTTTGGCACTTCACAGGTTATCCCACTTGCGCCTCAAACGTACGTGCTTCCAGCGTCCCGAATCGGGGTGGATGACATATCACAAACTATGCCGTTGACGTGCCCCAACATGTCCATACAACTGTGCCAAATTTGGTTCAAATCAGTTCCTACTTGGACCTTAGTTTAGAAAAAAGATGACTGCGGGGAAACATTATTGAGGTCTGTAAAATCATGCATGGTGTGGAGAAAGTGGAGAGAGAGAAATTCGTTTCCCTCTCACACAACACTAGAACCAGAGGTCACTCCATGAAATTGATTGCCAGGAGGTCTAGGATCAAAAAATGGAAGTACTTTTTCACACAATGCATGATCCACTTGTGGAACTCTCTGCCACAAGATGTGGTGACAGCCAACAACCTGGATGGCTTGAAGAGGGATTTGGATAACTTCATGGAGGTCTATCAATGGCTACCAGTTGGAAGGCTGTGGGCCACCTCGAGCCTCCAAGGCATGATGCCTCTGAGTACCAGTTGCGGGGGAGAAATGGCAAGAGAGAAGGCACACCCTCAACTCCTGCCATCAGCATTTGGTGCACCACAGTGCGAAACAGGATGCTGGACTAGATGGGTCTTGGGCTTGATCCAGCAGGGCTCTTCTTGTGTTCTGATGTTCTTATGACCTCAAATGTCCAGGTATTGCTAAGTTGTTGGAGGGGACAATGGGAAGGAGGCATGAACACATGTAGGGGCTAAAAGCCACCCGCTGCTTCTAATTCTTTAGAACCAAATTGTAGAAATAATACTCATATCTGCCTCTTGATCGAGCGCACAAGCAGGAAAATGAAGTAATGAAGGGCGATGGAGGAACCATTAGGACAACTGAGCCCCCATCAGAACTGAGGGAGGCATGATTGTGGGACTGGCAGTACATGAATCTGAGACTGCTTCCAGTGCCAAAAGTTCAAGGGAAAGCAGCAGTCACCATCAACAGTGTGGACGAGCTCACCGAGTATTCTTTGATGGAGTGTGCAAACTCACCAGCAGGATACTGGGCATGACCCATTTACAGAATCCTCGGCAGGCTGACTTGTTCTCCACACCAGAGATACTGTGCAGATTGCAGTTGTGCTGACATGATTTTTACACACTACGAGAAAGGTAGAGAACAGCTCAATTCATTCATGGTGGAATTAGACAATGAAGATGACAACATCTTCTATAGGCCTGTTAAGAAGAACAAGTTGTGCTTCTTGAAACAGCAGGTTGCTGCTCCACTGGCTCCACAGCAGGAATACCATCTCCTTTTCTCATAACTCTTTATCCCCTGTAAGAACAGACAGTTCGAATGGGAAGTATTTTTAAAGAATGAAAACCAATCCTCTCCAGACACACTCAGTGACAATGGGAAGCTTCACACATGTGGGAAATCTCAATTGGTCAAGATTCTTGAAGCAGATAGCACAGCTTATAGAACAGGTGTTGCAGGAAGAACCAGCAGCAGATCTCATCATAGTGGATGGGTCAGCAATAGTCAATACTTCGATAGAAATACTTGTTATTTCTCTTTGTAAACCGCCCTGAGCCATTTTTGGAAGGGCGGTATAGAAATCGAATTATTATTATTATTAATAATAATAATAATACCCTAAAATCACAGAAACCAGGAAGTACCCTTGATTGCCATGCAAAATAGGTCTTCCTTCCTGCCACGGAGGCAGTGTAAATGTTTCAGATTTCCACACCATCTGATGATGATCCTACAGAACTTTCTCAACCAAACCCATCTGCCGAAGCAGAATGGGAGTTCCCATTCCATGGGGCTCAGGCAATCTATTATGAATTGTGTTTTGTGAATTTAGAGAGAATAAAATACTTTTCTGAAATGAGAGCTGTGATGTATTCAGGCATTCAATTATTGGATCATATGAATGTAAGAATAGCTATAGATGACTATGTTCAGCTCGTGTTACTTGCGGAAGAGCTTCATAATCCTCTGTGCATATTTTTAGAAGAATGACTTAAATGCTGATGAGTTTTTAACAGCCATCAGTAACCTGCTGCAGAGTTGTGCAGAAATACTTGGTGGGGTTACATTAAGATTACAGGTTGTTGTTTCCCCACCAAGAGGTGGTGCCTGGAGACCTCTAAAAAACATACCGTATAGTTCCATTGTGGCTAAAAAGATGTGACTCTTGGATGATGTTAATACTCCCATCACCAATCTCTGTTTTGCAAGTAGACTTATGGCCATTAGGTCTGAGAGTCCTGATTGATTGATTGATTGATTGATTGATTGATTGATTAAGTGCCAACAATTCGGTGTCGACGCTTAGCAACCACATAGATAGATTCTCTCCAGCATGATCTGTCTTCAACTTGGCCTTTGAGGTCTTTCAGTGGTGCAATTCATTGCTGTCGTAATCGAGTCCATCCACCTTGCTACTGGTCATCCTCTTCTTCTCTTTCCTTCAACTTTTCCCAGCATTATGGACTTCTCAAGAGTGCTAAGTTTCCCCATAATGTTTCCCAAGTATGATAGTTTGAGCCTGGTCATGTGTGCCTTGAGTGAAAATTCTGGTTTGATGTTCCATGATCCATTTGTTTGTTTTCTTGACTGTCCATGGTATCCTCAAAAGTCTTCTCCAGTACCCAAGTTCAAAAGTGTCAGTGCTTTTTCTATCTTACATCTTCAAAGTCCAGCTTTCACACCCATACAGTGTCATGGTAAAAACCATTGTCTGAACGATTCTATGTAGGTGTAGACATGCCACAGCATCTAAATATCTTTTCCAAGGCCTTCATTGCAACCCCACCAAATGCTAGTCTGTGGCATACATTTTGACTGCTGGATCCTTGCTTTCTTCTATTTCTTGGTCTTTGGCAGTCTCTTTTCACATTTGTCCTTAACAACTTCTTTGATTTCATTCTACAGTTCCTCTGGTTCCCTATCAATGAGGTTTAGAACTTCAAAGCGGCTCCTGATGTTTTCCTTGAAAACGGTGGGTGCATTCTCAATTTCATATCATGGAAGCTGGATAGCTTTGTTTTTCCGCTTAAGCTTGACTTGGAACCTGCACATGAGCAGTTCCTGATCTGTTCCACAATCGGCCCTCGGCCACGTTTTTGCTCTTATAACTGAGCTCTTCCCCTCCTTGAACCAATAATGTAATCAATATGATTTCTGCATACTCCATCTGGTGATGTTCATGTGTAAAGGAGCCGCTCTGGTTGTTTGAAGATTGTGTTAGCAATGAAGAGTTCATTGGCTTGGCAGAAACTAAGAAGTCATTCTCCTGCTTTGTTTCTGTTTCCTAGGCCATATAGCCCAATTGTGTTTTCTGCCCTACCTTTTCCTGAGGTCCTTGACCTTGACCTGAGGTCCTACAACCTCAGAAATAATAGCGGCCACCAAGAAATTGCAGAGTGATCTTGGCTGGACAGAGGGGAAACAGTTTTTTCTTTCTGATATAGCCGCTGTTGAATGTCAGTTAAAGATCAATATACCTGTAGTTCGCTGGGATGGAGAAGGCTGGGGAATTTTTAAAGGTCCTGAGCTGCAATACACTCAAACCTATTTTGTTTCTTCATGGCAAGTCCTATTATGGGCTCAAGAATATAAAGGGTCTATTTGGGAGTAGAAGCTTCTGTGAAGTGTGTAACATGCCCTATACACATGCTCATGGCTGCATGTTCACTTGCTGCTGCTGATTGAGTAAAGTGTGCATGCAGAAAGTGGGCCAGCTAGTCAGATGCCCCACATGCAAACTACAATGTAGATCCCGGAGGAGAGCTTGTCTTGTGGTAGCAAGCAGGACTTGTCCCCTTAGCTAAGCAAGGTCTGCCCTGGTTGCAAATGAATGGGAGACTAGACGTGTGAGAACTGTAAGACATTCCCCTTAATGAATGGTGTTTCTGTGGGAAGACCATCTAGGTTCCAAGTTCCCTCCCTGGTATCTCTGAGACAGTGCTGAGAGAGATTCCTGCCTGCAATGTTGGAGAAGCCTGTACAAGATACAGACATGAGATTCTTGAAATGACCTGGAAGATAGCTACGGTGCTCAAGGGTGATAGGTTTGTCAAGACGGTTGTTGGCATTGACCCTTTTCAATAACTCACACGGGCCACTGTGTGCTTAAAGATGTTTCGTAACATGTTTCTTAAAAGAATACCAGATTGCAATACCTGCTCCTGATAATGATCACAGCCAGTGTAAAAAATTCGTCACCTCAGTGGTTGGCATATATAGAGCAGAAAGAAAAGAACCATACTTGGCATGCCCTGAAGGGTGGGTAATTTAAGGTTGTGATCCCACTAGACTTACATAGGGTGGAATCAGAGGCCCAAGAGTGTTATCTGGATGGCTATTCTGTCATTGGGGAAAAGATAGTAGCCTTGGAATCCAATGGCTGTTTCTGGCACAGCTGTCCCAGGTGGTGTTCTTGGCATTCAGGCTATTCCATGTTGGACAAAACAAATTTCTTCACAACACTACGGAGAGAAAAGCAGCAGTCCTAATAAAAACCCCTGGGCTTTGAGATCAGATCTATATAGGAGGATGACTGGACAGAAATGGTAAAAAGAAAAAGAAAAAGAAAAAAACTCGACACACAACTACAGCGTTTCCTAGCAGGACAGCAGTTTCCAGAACCTCTGGAATCTAGAGATGCTCTATTTGGGGTAGGAATGCTTGTGTGCACTTTTATTACAAGGTGGAGGAGGGTGAACAGATCTACTATGTGGATTTCAAATCTCTCTACCCTTTCATTATGAAACATAGGAACTTATTTTAATTTTTTTATTTAATTAATTTATCTATTTATTTATCTATCATATTTTTATACCACCCAATATATACATCTCTGAGCAGTGTACAAATTTTTATGTTAAAAATCACAAATTAAAATACATAAAACACAATAAAAACAATATAAAACCAGTTATTAAAATTATTAAAATTAATTCCAATCAAAGCTTGGGAGAATAGGAGAGTCTTGAGGTTCTTCCTGAAAACAAATAGACAAGGAGATGCTCTTATTTCAGCAGGGAGCACATTCCAATGCCCTGGGGCAGCCACAGAGAAAGCCCTGTCCTGGGTTGCCACCAGAAGAACTGGTGGCAACTGTAACCGGACTTCTCCAGAAGATTGAAAAAGTTGACAAGGTTCATGACAAGGAGGCGCTCTCTTAAATAGCCTGGACCTAAGCCATTAAGGGCTGTATAGGTAATAACTAGCACTTTATATTTCACCCGGAAACATATTGGCAGCCAGTGCACTTCTTTTAAAACCAATGTGATGTGGTCCCTTCATGTTGTCCCAGAGACCAATCTGGCTGCCGCATTCTGTACCAATTGTAGTTTCTGGACTACATGCAAAGGGAGCGCATAGAGCTCATTAGAGCCCACATAGCGTGCATTACAATAGTCAAGTCTGTAGGTTACCAGCATATGTACCAATGTTTTAAGACCATTCACCTCTAGAAATGGACGTAGCTGACGTATCAGCCAAAGCTGATAAAAAGCGCTGCTGACCACCGCCTCCACGTCAGAAACCAGGGAGAGCTTTCGATCCAGGAGCACTCCCAAGCTACATATCTGATCTTTCAGGAGGAATTTAATTCCATCCAAAACAGGCAGATCTAAACCATCTCTTGGGGCCCGACCCCCCATAGTCAGTACCTCCCTCTTATTCGTATTCAGCCTCAGTTTGTTATCTCTCATCCAGCCCATTACCACCTCCAATTATAATTGGAGTTATAACAGTTATAAGTGCTGGTTATAACCTATAAAGCCCTAAATGGCTTGGGTCCTGGGTATTTAAGAGAACATCTTCTTCATTATGAGCCCCAGCACCCATTGAGGTCATCTGGAGAGGTCCATCTCCATTTGCCGCCAGCTTGGCTGTTGGCCACATGGTGGCGGTCCTTCTCGGTTGCTGCCCTGAGATTGTGGAATGTGCACCCTACGGAAATATTATCCTCTCCATCTCTGACAAATTTTTAAAAGCATTTGAAAACCCACCTCTTCACCCAAGCTTTGTTTTAAGTTTTTGTGTACATCTTTAACTTGTTTTTATGTTATTGTTAACTGCCCAGTGATGAACATTTGGGGCAGTGTACAAATCTGATAGATAGATAGATAGATAGATAGATAGATAGATAGATAGATAGATAGATAGATAGATTCTAGATGGTCCTAGCAACTGTGGCAAAAATATTTTTTGTCAAGAAATATGTTGGATAATGCACATTCTGTACTATCTGTGATTCCTGAAAAAATTGAATGGTGTTTTTGCTGTTGGCAGCCTTTGTACAATCAACTTCTCTGTACATAACCCTTTATTACATTTGTACAGGGTTTACTGGGGAAACTTGATGATGATGAACTGTTAACCCCAATAAATCCTGTTTCCTTGTAGTGGGTGATCTCATGAAAGCTTAATGTGAAAACGCAGAAATAGAAAAAGCCTTCAAACAGTATGCACATCACAGGAATCTGTGTATATATTTTTTACTTACACAGAATGTATTCTGCAAAGGAAAATCCACACACACCATAAGCCTTAATGCTAAATATGTCATTTATTATTATTTTATTTAATGTATTTCTATACCACCCAAATGCATGTCTCTTGTGCTCTTTAAAAATCCTAGGGGTAAATGATAGATTGCCACTTTGGCCTGCCAGATTTTCCCAGGAAATGTCAGATGTTTCATGGAGGAATACAGTGACGCCACTCACAAGGCTTATGGTTATTTGACTGTGGAATTCAATACCACAACTGCTGAAACCTACAGGCTCAGAAGTGGTCTTTCCCCACCAGACTGGCCTGTGGTGTATACTATGAAAAAAAATCACAGGCTGGTTACAAAAGGGTCTGTCTTTAAGGGAATCTGATATATTGACCATTACCTCTCTGCATGCCAACGTGTCTAACCATGTAAAGAGAAACCTTGCCCTCTTAAAACTTATTAAGTAGGGTTGCTTATTTTGTATTTTTTCTATTTCAATTTGTACCAAATCCAAATCAACCCCATTTTGTATTTAGTCAAAATTAAGCCTTCCGAATCACCCCAGTTTTGTTTGTATCTGAATTAATCAGAATCTGAATCTGAATTAATTCAGATTAAAAAATAGGTCACATGGCCAAAAGAGTGGGTGAGGGTTATAGTGCCCAATGAGTGGAAGCTACCACAAAATTTTCAAAGGAATTGGGCATACGGTTGATATTTGGTGAATTTTTGAACTTTGCACACCTTTCAGATTTTCTCTGTAGTGTACAATGGACATTTCAGGAAAAGTATAGTTTCATGCGGGGGGAAAGGGGGTGGCCCAGAGTGGAGTGTGGTTGGTGGTAGTGCCCAGTTGGTGCAAGGAAGCTACCACAATTTTTTCAGAGGAATTTGGCAAAGGGCTGATTTTTTAAAGAATTAATGAAGTTACGTGTCTTTCAGATTTTCCTCATAGGGTATAATGGAAGTCTCTGCAGTCCCATAACTCCACTTGAGGGGCACTGGGGTGGTCCAGAGCAAGTGGTGGTGTAGTGCACATAGGATGCCAACCACCCACATGGGTTGCCAACCCATGAAGTACAAGATTTTGTTATGTTAGAGTTGTTCTGAGAGTAGATTCTCTGGTAGCATATGAAAGTGGATTCATGGTTTTTCATTAAAAATCTCATTTGCTACCAGAGAATCTAAGCTCAACACCTCAGAAACAACAAAGCCCAGTACCCCAATGGGTTAGCAATCCGGGGGGGGGGGGTTGGCACCCTCTGTGCACTACACCACTACTCACTCAGCACCACACCAGTGCCCCCCAAGTGCAGTTATGCGGCTGCTGAAACCACCATTATTCCCTATAGGGGGAAAGCTTAAAGACACTCAAAGTTCCCCAAATCACAAAAAACCAATCCTTTGATCAATTCCTTTGAAATCTGGGTGGTGACAGGCACCCCTTGGGGCACTTCCACCCAACCCACTCTTCTGCCCCAGCAGACCTCTTTCTGTCCCAAATCTACCACAAAGACACGTAGTCTCCAGCAATTACTAAAAAACCATACCTTTGCACATTTCCCTTTCTTTCCCTCCTCCCACATGGAGAGGTTGCTCTGGGAGGCAGGAGGCTTGCTTGCAGTGCAGGCCAGGAAGAAAGGAATATTATGTTCAAATACCTAAATTAAATAGAATCCCCCTCTCCCAAGCTATATTTTTAAAAGGCTCTTCTCTTCTATGGTGGGCCAAAAGACACAAATACAGCCTTGAAAAGAATAATGCCTCAGGACTGTATCTAAGGAAAGGCAAGATATAACGAATAATAAGTACAAGTACAACGTGTTATGGCAAAATAAATCATTAAGGAAAGGTGAGATTTTATTTATTTATTTATTTATTTATTTATTTATTTATTTAATTTATTTATTTTTGCATTTATATACCGCCTTTCGTTAAAAAGATAACCCCAAGGCGGTTTACAAAAGTTAAAAACATACAATAAAAAGACAATAAAAACATCATGTTAAAAGTATAAAACCATATAAAAACAGGCATAAAAACAATACAACAAATACAACAAATAAAAACACAGAGAAGCCGCAGTAGAAAACGATCATGTAAAAGCCTGGGTAAAAAGCCAAGTCTTTTAAAGTTTTTTATTTTATTTATTGTTAAAGTTATATACTGACTTTCATTAAAACAATCCCATGGCGGTTAACAGCAAAATTTAAAAACAAGTTTATAATTATGATACAGTTAAAATATTAAGCTATAAATATGAGACAAATCTGATTTTAAAAAATGTAAGATACAAGTATAAAAACAATAAATACAAAGTACAAAGAGCAGCAGAGACAATCATATAAATATATAAATATAAATATAAACTCACTCAGCAATAAATAAACATTTTAAAAGTCTGTGGGAATTTAAACTGTGCAGGCAGGCTGGCATGCAAGCATGGATGAAATATGTTTTATACATAAAAGTAGATATAATCCCCTCCTCTCCCAAGCCAATCTTTCTAAAAGCATGAAAAACTAGAATGCAATATAAAAGTCTATTTAAAGTATAAATGAAAGTAAATAATCACCTTCACACACCTTTTTTTTTAAAAAAGGCTGAAAATACAGGAGAAGCAGAGAGAGAACAGGGGTGAGGAGGGCTTTTGCTAGCAAAGTAGAAGCTCTGGACATTGTTACTTAGACTTGACACTGTAATGGCTACTCTTCAGGTTAATCATTGCATTCTTAGTACACAACTGAAATACAATACAACACATTCTCAACTAAATCATTCATGCTCAAGGAAATGTGTCTCTTCAAAGAAGATGTGCCTCTTTTTGCATATCTTATCTTCTGCTATGCTAATTGCTAATCCTTTTGACAAACACTCAGTTGCTGAGTGGCAAGACCAACAGGAGGAAATGCAATGCTGAAATGCAAATTGAGCTACTAAGTGTTTTCCAAAGTACACAAACTTCAGATCTGAGAGGAGGTGATTTCGGTTTGTAAACAAAAATTATCGGAGGTCTAATTCTGGTTTCGATTCGTAGACAAATCATCCGAAATTGCCATTTTTGGGTACAAATCGATCTGTGCCCGAATCAAAATGCACAAGCCTATTATTAAGACTCCTCCACACCAGAGGAAATCCATCTTGTGTGCTGCATCTGATGATTTAATTGCAGCTATATCAGAGATTGCACTGCACATCTTAAAAGGGAATCACTTTGAAAGTGATCCTGAAAATCTTCATATTGGGAGAAATATTGTGGGCAGGCAGTGGGGATGCAAAATTAACAGCTCCCCCTACAGCTCCAAGGGTCGCTTCCATCACAGTTCCATCTAGAGTACTGGGCAAGGTACTTTTGCTCAAGGGCTCCCTGTTCTACCTGAAGATCTCTGTGCCAGGCAGTTGCTTTTCCCCTGCAGGGTGAGAGGAGTGGCACGTCCAGAGTCCCTTATCCTGCAACTTTCCCAGCACAGTTTTGCCTCAGTGCCAAATGATCTGGAATCGGCTTTGATCTTGCACAATTTTGCTGCTAGCCTCACAGACACATGTGGATGACCTGTGCATCTGATAGGGATCTCACCATGTGTGCATGGAAAAGTTTGTCTCAGTCACGCAGTCCTGGCAGCCAGAACTGCTCTCAAGCATGTGTATGCAAGCAAAGGTGATATCTCCCTGTACTGAATATCAGATGATTTTGAATAGCTTTACTTGAGAAGACAAACATCCAACCAAGTTTTAAATGGATTTTTTAATCATCGTTGAACGTGCAAATGACTCTCACATCCATAGCAGTTTCATGGAGTCTGCAAAAAGGCTTGTAAGACTGGTGATGGGTTCTTTCAGACTGGTGGGTGTGGAAGTCTAAACCTGCTGGGTAAAAGGACTATAGCTTTGACTCCCAGGCCGTTTGGATCTGAGCCTCTTTTCTCTTGGAGAGAGATGTGCAGTCATGCCAGCCAGCCCTGCCTGCGGCTGCCAGGCTCTATGGTGTTTTGGCTGTAAAAACTACACTTCAGTGTGGGCCCTGGCTTGCCCAGGGGGTGGGGGCAGGAGAGCAGCCTGAGTTGGTTTCCCACCAGGCCTAGACCTAGCAGTGTGCCTGGGCTGAGACTAAGACCCTGTGGCCTACCTTCCCCTGGCAGCAGGATGTGCTCCCGGAAGTTCTGGTGAGGCCATTGCTGTGCATGCTAAACAGTATTAGCGGAGGCTGAGGTGAGCCCCGGAGGTGGCAGAGGGGCCAGAGCAACAGCCACGGCAGGTGGGCTAGTGGTTGTTATGGCTTCCAGCTTCCCCACAGTCAGTCCCCAGCCAGCACTGGTTGCAGCCGGAGGGGAAAGCAGTGGTTGTTGGACTAAACAGGTCACCTGCAGGTAACATGTTCTGGCAATGGTGAGTGATGGCACTCGTGGCTCCCCACGTACACCCCCTCCACCCCAACTCGGCCCACGCTCTTTGGCTTCCAAACCCTCCCCTCCCTCCCTCCCTGCTGTGCTTGTTCTCCCTTTTCCTCCTCTGCTTCCCTCAGTCCCCCCATCTGCCGCACTGCAACAATCAAAAAAGCACGCCTGTTTGGGAGTCTCCCAGACATTTCTTGCTTCCCAGGCATTCTACTTCCTTCCCATCAATGCATGATTCTTCTTATGGAGTGAGTATTGGTCATTTGTTTCCCATGCTCCTTTGGTGTCAGGTGGGTTTTCTACATTACCTCTGGTTACTAGCGATGTGCACAGAACCACGGTGGGGAGGCTCAAAGGTGGCAGGGGTGCTGCTTTAAGAGCAGGGGAGGGTGCACTTACCCCTCCCATCACTTTCCACCCACCAGCCAGCATGTCAGCACATGCAGGTGTGTTAGAGAAGTCCGGTCATATCCGGAAAAAGGGGTCAACAGGGCAGCAGGGAGGTATGCTGCCGCTCCGATGGACTTTTTTTAAAAAAAAGGATTCCTGCAGGGGGAAAGTGGCGGGAGGGATAAGTGCACCCTTCCCTGCTCTTAAAAGCTGGATAACCGCCCCCCCCATCCAACCAGTGGAACCAAAGGTTCTTTGAACCGGTTCGTAAGCCCATAAAGGGCCTCCAAACTAGTTCCATACACCTCCCTACTGGCTATGCAACACACACACACACAAACCCCTTCCTCTTGAATCCACCCTGCTGGCATCCTTTCTAGGGGTGTACAATTCGGATTTTCTGTGTTTTGATTTGTAACCGAATCGAAACAGCCCTGATTCAATTTGGATCCAAATCTGACCCATCTGAATCACCCCAAAATTGAGTCGGATCCGAATCGCGGCTGATCCGAATTGAATCGATTCGGGTTTGGGATCTGTCCTATTAATTTCCCCAGATTCCCAGCTTTCATTTTTTTAAAAAAGCTAAGCTCTAGCCCTTATAGAAGTGGAGTTATGGAGCAAAATGTGTGGTAACTATTTTTTAAGTGTCCGGATTCTTTGGTGTATAATAACTTTCACTCAATGAAACCTTATGAGGATTCATTCTACACCTTCATTTCTTCTATTCATTTTGACTGTCTTTGAGATAGTGCCAATTGTCAAGTGCCATGTGCCAACTACACCCCACTCCCACCCACAAGGCAGTGAGGTACCACTCAGTTGAAGTTAAGTACCTAATGGGTGGAGGCTACCACCCAAATTGCAGAGGAATTGGACAAAGGGCTGATTTTTGGTGAATTGTTGAAGGTTTAGTGTCTTTGAGGCAGATTTGGGTCATAACGTGGGATCTGGGGTGGAAGAGTGTGGTGAGGTCATAGTGCCTAATGGGTGGAGGCTACCACCCAAATTATTATTATTATTATTATTTTACACAGTCAGACAGGTGTTATTGACTGGTTTGTTTTATCCAGACATCGAGTCCTTCCCAAGGACCTGGGATGCCAGAATTTTATTGTCAATGTTGCCGCTGTTGTTATAGATATCGTCGCAGAATATAGGCTGTTCCCAGTAAAGCTGCTTTTTGTAATTGGCTGATGTTGATTTCTGTGGCCCCTATGGTGTTGAGGTGCTCTTCAAGGTCTTTTGGAACTGCACCCAGGGCGCTAATTACCACTGGTATAATTTTGGTCTTCTTCTGCCACAGGCTTTCATTTTCAATTTGTAGATCTTGGTATTTGTTGATTTTTTTCTATTTCTTTTTCTTCTATTCTGCTATCCCCTGGTATTGCTATGTCGATTATTTTGACTTGTTTTTCTTTCTTCTCGACTACAGTTATATCTGGTGTATTGTGTGGCAGATGTTTGTCTGTTTGTAGTCGGAAGTCCCATAATATTTTTACATCTTCATTTTCTACAACTTTTTCAATTTTATTGTCCTACCAATTTTTGGCTACAGGTAGCTTGTATTTTTTTTGCAGATGTTCCAGTGTACCATCCCTGCTACTTTGTCATGCCTTTGTTTGTAGTTAGTCTGTGCGATCTTTTTACAACAGCTGATTAGGTGGTTCACTGTTTCATCTGCTTCTTTACAAAGGTGGTACTTGCTGTTTGGTAGATTTTCTGACTTTTGCTCTTATTGCATTTGTTCTTAGTGCCTGTTCTTGTGCAGCCACTATTAAACCCTCTGTTTCTTTCTTCAAGTTGCCATTCTTAAGCCATTGCCAGGTCTTGGTGATGTCTGATTTTCCACTTATATGGTGCAAATATTGACATGCTGGGGCTTATTTTTCCATTTTTCTGCTCGGTTCTTGACTTGTTCTTTCTTGTAGGCCTGCTTGGTTTCATTGGTGTTGAATAGTTTCACATTATTGACCATTTGAAGTGCATCTTCTTCACTGTCCTTGATATATTCTTCAAGGGCTCTTTTCTCCTCCTCTACTGTTTGATGGACTTGCAGCATTCCTCTTCCACCTGAGCTGCGAGGGAGGTAGAGCCTATCGACATCACTGCGGGGGTGCAGAGCATGATTGATGCTCATGATTTTCCTGGTCTTACGATCTAGCGTCTCTAGCTCTGCCTGGGTCCAGTCTATTATTCCTGCAGTGTATCTGATAACAGGTATAGCCCAGGTGTTGATGGCTTGTATGGTGTTCCTGCCATTGAGTTTGGACCTGAGGATTTTTCTAACTCTCCTGATGTATTCACTTCCATTTTTTCTTTTATCTGCCGTGTGTGCGATGTTATCAGCCTGGAGAATGCCCAAGTTTTTGTAATGTTCTTTCTCTTCCAGGTTCTTGATCTTCCTTCCATTGGGCAGTTCTGTTCCTTCTGTTTTTGTTATTTTTCCTCTGTTCATTATTAATGCAGCACACTTGTCTAGTTCAAACTCCATTGCTATATCATTACTGAATATACGGACAGTGTTTAGCAGTGATTCAATTTCTGACTGGGACTTTCCATACAACTTCAGATCATCCATGTACAGCAGATGGTTGATTTGACTTGATGTTTTAGATGTTTGGTATCCAAAGCCTGTTTTGTTTAGTATTTGTGAAAGTGGGGTCATGGCGATTACAAACAACAGAGGGGATAGTGAGTCCCCTTGGAAAATGCCTCTTCTAATGCTTACCTGTCCAAGTGTCTCGCCATTGATTGTTAACTGTGTTCTCCACATGCTCATTGTTTTTTAAATAAATATCTGGATGTTTTTGCTGACACCAGTTGTTTCTAAACATTTTAGTATCCATGTGTGAGGCAATGAATCAAAGGCTTTCTTGAAGTCAATCCATGAAACACTTAGATAGGTTTTTCTTCTCTTGCCGTTTTCTAAAATCATTTTGTCAATCAGCAGCTGGTCTTTTGTGCCTCTGGTGTTCGGGCAATTTCCTTTCTGTTCAACTGGAAGCTGTTTGTTAGTTAATAAGTGTTGCATCACTTCATCTGCTATTATTCCAGTTAATGATTTGAACATGGTTGGCAGACAGCTTATCGGTCTATAATTACTTGGAACTGCACCTTTTGCTGGGTCTTTCATGATGAGATGAGTTTTCCCAGTTGTTAGCCATTGTTCAATATCACCTCCTTGCAAAAAGTGATTGAAATGTTTTGATAGCTGTTTATGAAGGCTTGTTAGGCATTTAAGCCAAAAGCCATGCAGTTCATCGTCGCCTCGAGCAGTCCAATTTTTAATTTTCTTTGCTCTTTCACTTATTAATTCTGGTGTTATTATTAGATCTTGGATTTGTTGATTACATTTTTTGACCTCTTTCATCCAGCCTGCTTTTTTATTATAATCTATCGGATTGTCCCATAATTTCCCCCAGAATAGCACTGTTTCTTCTTTATTTGGTGTTTCTAGGTTTCTTGCAGTTTCTCCTTCTATGCTTCGGTAGAAACGTCTCTGATTTGACTGGAATTGGAGATTCTGCGTGTGTTGTGTAGTTCTGGCTTCATATCTGCTAATCTTCTTTGACACTGCTGCTATTTGCTGCAAGGTTACAAGTTCGATCCTGACCAGGGGCTCAAGGTTGACTCAGCCTTCCATCCTTCCGAGGTCGGTAAAATGAGTACCCAGAATGTTGGGGGGCAATATGCTATATCACTGTAAACCGCTTAGAGAGCTCCGGCTATAGAGCGGTACATAAATGTAAGTGCTATTGCTATTGCTATTGCTATTTCTTCCAGTAGCTTTGCTGTTTTCAGTCCTGGTTGCTCAACTGAAGATCCTGAGTCCTGTTGCCACCAGATGTCCAGGGACTATAGCACCTGTCGCGGTATAGATTTATTAAAGTTACGCCTCACCATATTGTTGATGGGAGAGGCACTCTTTGTCTGGCTGCTCTGGTGAGGCCTGTCCAGTATGGTTGGACCTCTGGCATAGCTCTCACCTTCCTCAGAGCATGCAAGCCCCACAACCACGCCAAGGTAGTGCCTCACTGGGGAATTATTATTATTATTATTATTATTACTACTACTACATTTATATCCCGCTCTTCCTCCAAGGAGCCCAGAGTGGTGTACTACGTAAGTTTCTCGTTCACAACCTATGATTTTTTATGAATATTTGAAATATTTTTAATTATTTTTCTCATAAAGTATAATGGGACCCGAACCAGTCCATATCCCCTATTGTGGAGCACCTAGGGGCACAAAATCAGGGTGGGTGATAGACAGTCAGGGGTGCCTACCATCCAAAAAAATCCCAAGGCAATTGGACACTCCTCTGATTATTGGTGAATTGTTAAATTATTTTTGAATTCCTCATAGAGAAGAATGAGGATTGCAGCAAATGTATAGCTTCGCGTAGGGGGGAAAGGGGTGTCATAGAGTGCAGTTTGGTGGCTGGTAGTTCCTAGGGTGGGCAAGGAAGCTATCAGAATTACTTGAAAGGAAT
This sequence comes from Hemicordylus capensis, assembly GCF_027244095.1. NCBI lineage: Eukaryota > Metazoa > Chordata > Lepidosauria > Squamata > Cordylidae > Hemicordylus > Hemicordylus capensis. The sequence goes on along the minus strand of NC_069660.1, from coordinate 2,429,051 downwards.
TGGGCAAAGGGGTGATTTTTAAGTGATTTTTGAAGTGTATGCATCTTTAAGGTTTTTCTCCATAAAGAAGCATGGAGGTGTCAGCAAATGTATAGCTTCACGTCGGGGGCAAAGGGGTAGACTAGAGCAGTGTGGGGTTGGTGGTAGTGCCAGGTAGGGGCAAGGAAGCTACCTGAATTTTTTCAAAGGATTTGGGCAGAGGGCTGATTTTTGGTGAATTGTTGAAGTTTACGCGTCTTTAAGGTTTTTCCTCATAAGAAGTTATAATGGAGCTTTCAGCAGCCCCATAAGTGCACTGGGGGGGTGCTGGGGTGGCCCAGAGCGAGTGGTGGTGTAGTGCACATAGGGTGCCAACCACCCCCATGGGTTTCTAACCCATGGGGTACAGGGTTCTGTTGTTTCTGAGGTATTGAGTGAGGATTCTATGATAGCAAATGAGATTTTCAATGAGACACCATGAATCCACTCTAATATGCTATCATAGAATCCACACTCAATACCTCAGAAACAAGAGAACCCTGGACCCCATGGGTTAGAAACCTAGTTAGTATCCAGTAGGATTTCTGAATTCAGAAACCACTGGGTGGTGAAATATCACTACTGGAAGAAAACAAATCTCTTTTCTCCTGAGGAAGTCCTGCTTTTGCAGGTCTATATTACCCTGGGATACCTGTTGGGCAAATACCTTTTGGACAAGGAATATCCAGGATATATACCTTCTGGACAAGGAATATCCATTCAGGAGCTACATCTACATAAGGAGCTGGTTAGGATCCAAGTTTTGGAAGAATTGTGAGCCACATTGGCAATTACAGCTTGAACATTCTACCAGTACTATGTTTGACAGGACTTCTGTCTTTTTTCATGAATATTATGGACATTATTATTCTCATCCAGTTTCACATATTTCATCTGGAAGGGTCCAGTGTATTTCCAGTGTATTTTGTCCTTTTTTTTTTGTTGCTTCATTATATGGATGTATATTATCTTTTCATTCATTTTTATATATGAATGTATATTATCTTCATGCATGCCAGGTGTGTAAATAGATTCTCACACGGTTACCTTACTATTCAGTATTTGGTTTTGTCTTTTGATCCATGTTTCCTCTTTTTTTGGTATTCTGCATAATAAAGGCACTTTCCATGCAGTAATCATGTGAATTCCTTGGGGAGCAGCTGCGGCTGCATTGGGGGTGCTGTGGGCTCACTGGCATGCAAGCCCTGCCCCATCTGCAGGACTGTGTTACACAGAGGATGCAGAATGAACTGAGCAGTGTTTGTGTGTGTGCATGTGCCCCCTGCACACGCAGCAGCAGCCTGCCTCTGTGATGGATGGTGTGCCCACTTCTGCCTTCCAGCCCTCAGGACCGGGCAACAGGTGCTCCTGCAAAAGGGAGGGATCCACCACAGATTATTGCTGCTGAGACAGTGACTACAGCTCCCATTGTCCATAGATTCGATGCTGGCCAGCCATCGCAACAGTGGGAAATGGGAGTTGTAGTCTCTCTCAGCAACATCTGTGAGAACTCCTCCCTGATGCAGGGAGCACTCACTTGCCCTAGCCCTGATTGCCAGCACAGAAGCAGTCCACCATCTCAGGCTGGCAGTGCAGAACACTCATAAGAACATAAGAACAGCCCTGCTGGATTAGGCTCAAGGCCCATCTAGTCCAGCATCCTGTTTTGCACAGTGGCCCAACAGATGCCGCTGGAAGCCACAGGCAGGAGTTGAGGGCGTGCCCTCTCTCCTGCCATTGTTCCCCTGCAACTGGTACTCAGAGGCACCCCGCCCCCGAGGCTGGAGGTGGCCCACAGCCCTCTGACTAGTAGCTATTGATAGACCTTTCCTCCATGAAGCCATCCAAACCCCTCTTAAAGCCATCCAGGTTGTTGGCCGTCACCACATCCTGTGGCAGAGAGTTCCACAAGTGGATCACACATTGTGTGAAAAAGTACTTCCGTTTGTTGGTCCTAGACCTCCTGGCAATCAATTTCATGGAGTGACCCCTGGTTCTAGTGTTGTGTGAGAGGGAAAAGAATCTCTCTCTCTCCACTTTCTCCATGCCATGCATGATTTTATAGACCTCTATCATGTCTCCCCGCAGTCGTCTTTTTTCTAAACAAAAAGCCCCAGGTGTTGTAGTCTTGCCGCTTAAGAAAGGTGCTCTAGTCCCTGATCATCTTGGTTGCCCTTTTCTGTACCTTCTCCAGTTCAACAATGTCCTTTTTAAGATGTGGTGACCAGAATTGTATGCAGTACTCCAAGTGTGGTCGCACCATAGTTTTGTATAAGGGCATAATAATGTTAGCCGTTTTATTTTCAATCCCCTTCCTAATCATCCCTATCATGGAATTGGCCTTTTTCACAGCTGCCGCACATTGAATAGACACTTTCAACAAGCTGTCAACCACAACCCCAAGATCCCTTTCCTGGTCCGTCACCGACAGCTCAGATCCCATCAGCATATACTTGAAGTTGGGGTTTTTCGTCCCAATGTGCATCACTTTACACTTGCTAACAGTGAAATGCATTTGCCATTTTGTCGCCCACTCCCCCAGTTTGGAGAGATCCTTTTGGAGCTGCTCACAATCCATTTGGGATTTCACTACCCGGAAGAGTTTGGTATCATCTGCAAATTTGGCCACGTCGCTGCTTACCCCTGCTTCTAGATCATTGATGAATAAATTAAAAAGAGTATCGTCTGCAAATTTGGCCCCTTGGCTGCTTACCTCTGCTTCTAGATCATTTATGAATAAATTAAAAAGCACCGGTCCCAGTACAGATCCCTGGGGGACACCACTTCTTACTTCCCTCCATTGTGAAAACTCTCCATTTATACCTGCCCTCTGTTTTCTCTCTTTCAACCAGTTAGCAATCCACACATGTACTTGTCCCTTTATTCCATGACAGCTAAGTTTCCTCAGGAATCTTTGATGAGGAACTTTGTCAAAAGCTTTTTGGAAGTCCAGGTGGACTATGTCAACTGGATCACCTTTATCCACATACTTGTTGACACTCTCAAAGAAGTCCAAAAGGTTGGTGAGGCAAGATTTACCTTTGTGGAAGCCATGCTGGCTCACTCCCAGCAGGGCCTGTTCTTCTAGGTGCTTTACAATTTTATCCTTGAGGATGCTTTCCATCAATTTGCCTGGAACGGACGTTAGGCTAACCGGCCTGTAACTTCCCGGATCGCCCCTGGATCCCTTTTTGAAAATTGGTGTTACATTTGCTACTCTCCAGTCTTCTGGTACAGAGCCCAATTTCAGGGATAATTTAAATATTTTAGCAAGGATGTCGGCAATTTCACATTTGAGTTCTTTGAGGACTCTTGGATGGATGCCATCCGGCCCTGGTGATTTGTTAGCTTTTAGTTTTTCCAGACAGTTTAGAACATCATCCCTTGTCACTTCTATCAGACTCAGCTCTCTAGCCTCCATCCCTAAAAAGCGTGGTTCAGGAACAGGTATATGCTCAGTATCCTCTGCCGTGAAGACAGACGCAAAGAACTCATTCAGTTTCTCTGCAACCTCCATATCCTCCTTAATAATCCCTTTCACTCCCTCATTGTCTAATGGTCCAAACGCCTCCCTGGCAGGTTTCCTGCTTCTGATATATTTAAAGAAGTTTTTTTTATTCCCCCTGATGCTTTTAGCTAAATGTTCCTCAAACTCTCGTTTCGCCTCCCTTATTGTCGCCTTGCATTTCTTTTGCCAGAGTTTGTGTTCCTTTCTGTTCTCTTCGTTTGGACAGGCCTTCCAATTTCGGAAGGAAGTCTTCTTCCCTTTTATGGCTTCCTTGACGGTACCCATTAGCCATGCTGGCATCCTCCTGGACTTAGTGGTACCTTTCCTCCTTTTGGGTATACAATCTAACTGGGCTTCTAGTATTGTGGTTTTGAGTAAACACCATGCACTCTGGAGCGAAGTGACTCTCCTGATTCCCCCCCCCCCAGCTTTCTTTTCACCATACTCCTCATTTTGGAGAAGTTTCCTCTTTTGAAATTTAAAATGTCTGTGTTTGACATCCTTGGTGATTCTCTCCCCGCATGTATGCTGAATTGGATGGCACTGTGGTCACTGTTCCCTAAAGGGTCGATGACACTGACATCACGCACCAGGACCTGGGTGTCACTCAGAATTAGATCCAAGGTTGCCTTCTCTCTGGTTGGTTCTATGACCAACTGTTCTAAGGCACAGTCATTTAGCGCAGATGCATGACAGGACATGCCATGCAGATGCACCCAAGGGTTTCTTGAGCCACTTCACTACCCCAGTCCTCAACCGACCTGCCAGGGCAATTGCGTCCCCAGTGGTCAGAGTGGTCTGGAGATCACTCATTGACTTCTCAAGGAGAAGAGCAGTGGGCAAAGTCTGGCTCACCATGACTGCCTCAGTACACTAGCTGCTCGTGGCAGAATAGAATGGCTCAAGTACTGAGATCAGCTCAGAAATAAGCTGCCGGTCCCCATGGACCAGCTTGCACACATCGAAGCTACTATGCCTTGCCAGACTGTGAAGGGCTCCCTCTTGCTCATGCATGTGCCAGAGCAAGAGAAAAGTGGAGTTCCACCAGGTAGGAACATCCTGGGGGAGCAGGTGTTCAGGCAGGCCCTGCTGAATCTGCCTGGCCTTGAGCAGGTGCCTTGCCTTTTCACTCCGGTGGAAGTGGCCCTCTATCTTGTGGCACTGCTCCACAAGAGTGGCCACGGAAGCAGCAGGATCCTCAGCTGAACTACCACCCTGCACATGCAGCGCCTTGGACTTCAGTGCCTCCTTGAGTCCAAGCTCATCCTGCATCACCAGATTCAAGATGTGTGCAATGCAAGCAATGTGCACACCGTAAACCTGCCTAGCTGCTTTGCTAATGTTAGCTGCGTCGTCTGTCACCATGAAGCCTCGGCAGAGACTTGGATCCCCGGCCAGCCAACCCTCCACCTGGCAGTCCATGACAGCGGCCAACTCACCAGACCTGTCACCTCCACATGCAACACAGCCAATGAAGGTGTGCATGCCTGGGAGTTGCTGGATACAGCACCAGCAGAGCCAGATGTCCCCTCACCCCCATGCCCCCACCAGTGGCTGTCAGGGACATGAAGGCAGTGTGCAGCCCGCTGAGGCTCGTCCAGAGATCTGCAGTGAAATGCACACTGGTGCTGGGCCCAGCTGCACACAACTGGGCAACACAGCCTCCCAGCATGCACGGTACAAGGAGGGGACCACCCTCCTGCTGAAGGTGGTCCTTGAGGGGATCTTGTACTCTGGGGAAAGCAGCTGGAGCAGACGGTGGAAGCCAACACTCTCCACAATGGGAAAAGGCTGCTCATTCAAAACGATCATCTCAGCAATGGCCCGAGTCACGAGATATGGGTTTTGGGTGATCAGACCGCTTTCCCAGAGGCTGCACCCACAGCCCAGTTTGCTTTTCCTGCCTAGGAGCAGGAGCCATTAGCTTCTAGCTGCCACTAACACTAGTTGAGGCACTGGGCCTACTGCCACTGCCAGCAGAGTTCTCCACACCCGGGTGCCGGTGGCGCAGGTGCGCCAACAGACCCGAGGTAATGAAGTGCTTAGGGTCCTTGCCTCTGCTGACCAGCGCCTTGCAGTGGGTGCACTCAGCATGGACAGGATCATCAGGGTGAAGTTCAAAGTGATCCCAGACCACACTGCTGGACTTTCCTGTGACACAAGGTTGCTTGGGTGGTGGCGCCTTTGCTGGTTCCTTTTCAGGCACGCCACTACCAGTGCCCTCAGAGCTCTCCTTGGAAGATCCAGGGACAGGAGGTCTTCCCTCCTCCTGAGCCTCCTCAGATGCCACCCTGGGGCCCCCAACCCCCACAGGGACTGGTGGGGAGGGTAGCAAGGTGGATCTGGCTGGGCTACCAGCCGCCTCCAACAGCACTACCTCCTTTGCAGCCACAGGAAGATCTTCTTCCCTGGCAAGCTGGGAAGCCCTCCCCCCACTGGCATAGGGCCAGGTTGACTTGAGAAGTCCAGCCTACACGCCAAAGCAGGGCCGGGGAGACTTGGGGAGTAAGCCCCTCTGGCTGCCCCCTGCCATAACCAGCAGGGGGGAAAAGACGTCCCCTTCCTTGCACTCTCCCTCTTTCTGCTGCTCTACCAGCCCTCCCAGCCATGTTTTGGGGGTTTCTTGTTAAAACTTTAAAAAAGGGGGCAGAGTGGATGGGTTTGTCTCAGGGGGCAGGTGGACTCAGAAGGCCAAAAACAGGGGCTGCTGTGATGACTTCTGATGCAGTGCCTCCTTGCTTAAGGCTTGCTGACACAAATTCTGTGGCTGGCTAAATCAGAAGTTGCTGTGTAATGTATCACACAGAGTTTAGTTAGAGGGACTGGGAGTTAGAGTGATACAACAGCAAAGAAGCAGGCTGCCACAGAACAAGAAATAATGTCACTTAACTTGTGGTACTGCTGCACAGGGCACACACAGTGCACTGACTGTGGAGGAGTTCTTTAAGGCTGGCACAGTGCACTCACCAAGAACAACAGGGAAAGTTATTCTCTCTCTGTGGTTATTGGAAGTTACAATGTTTCAAAGTTTAATTACAGATTAGGATTGCTGAAACAACAATGATGCTGTTGTGTCAATATCACAGGCACAGAAGATGATATAAAAAGTAACTAAATTGTGCTGGGCCTACCTACCTACACACAAGTCACTCAAACAATGTGTGCTTCAATTCACAAATTAAGGACAGAGAAATAACTGGGTGGGCAGGGCAGGGGCTTGTAATAATTTTTAAAAAGCAACAACAACACAAATGTGTGTGCAGGACAGGAGAAGTGCTGAGACAGCCTAGCTGAATTAATTCTTTATTAATGCGAGCAGCACTGGCTCAGGCTCCTTTCCTCTTAAAAAAAAATTATTTGAGAGGGGAAAAAAGAATTATTTATTTAAACCGCTACTAGGTTACACTGCCAGTGTAAAGTTGAACCACCTACTACCTAGCTAATGAGGATCCAGCCTATTTACACTCTAAAGCTACACACTGAAGAACCCCTATTTAAAACCTAATCTAAATATCACAAAACTTAGAAATCAGTTAAACCCCCAAACCTTAACTTCCCTCCAAACAGGGATAAAATAACCCCCAAATACACAATTCAAGAGAGACTAGAGAGAGATGTGTACGTGTGTGTGTGTGTGTGTGTGTGTGTGTGTGTATGTGTTAAAATATTACTGTAGGAAGTTCAAGAGATGTGATATAGTTTTTAATGTTGACTTGCAGGACAGCCTGCAAGCAGAGATCATATTGGGCAGGGCCAAAGGTCCCAGGGGAAGGGTAGCTGGAAGCAAAACAGTAGCACAACGTGGACAGGACATACCCAGCACAGAGAATATAATAATTTTAACCAAAGGAGAAAATAGTGTAAGCAACTAAAATATCTACAAAGATAATTTGGCTCCTTGTTCACATGAAGAGGCTGAATCCCACATATTTCTCCATGCCAACAGTGCAGTAACATTGGGTTTTAAGGATGTGTGGATCAATGGAAATGACACAAGCATAGTCATCATTGCCATTACTGAAGGAGCTTGGCCTTGGACCACATTAATTAATTAATTAATTAAAATTTTCTTACATACCGCCTTCTCCAAAGACTCTAGGCAGTGAACAACAATACAGTTGTTCAGCAAAACATTGAACAACAATTAATTAAAATAATAATAATAATAACAACCTCAAAAACCCAAATGCTGTTTAAGAGAAAAGCAACAAGAACTAAAGCAAAAAATAACTGAACAAATGAACCAAACAACCACCAGGGTTTGACTTCCAGCTCTAAAAACAGTTGCCAAAAAAACAACTTGCTCAGGCATTAAAAGATGTCAGTGCTGCACTTGCAGAAATAACAACCAAGAATTTGCAAGAAACAAACCAACTAATGTACAGTGCAGCAACAACAACAACACAAGAGCTCGGATATAAGATCAGTGGACCTGTAAAAAAAGAAAGCAGTACATCACCTAAATGGAATATTATACAAGAAGAAAATAAAATCGCCAGTCTTAGATCAGATGCTAGTAAACTGAAAGATATGAAAGACAAGAAACTGAAGAATGAAAACACCAAACAGTATCTGATACAAAAATACCACCTAGATTCAAGGAAAATTAGAGAAGTCCTGGAAATAATAAAGCAGCAAATAACAGCAGTGTCAAAGAAGATGAGCAGATACGAAGCCAGAATTACACAACACAGGCAGAATCTCCAATTCCAATTGAATCAGAAATATTTCTACCAAAGTATAGAAGGAGAAACTGCAAGAAACCTAGATACACCAAATAGCACTTACATTTACATTTATATACCGCTCTATAGCCGAAGCTCTCTAAGCGGTTTACAATGATTTAGCATATTGCCCCCAACATTCTGGGTACTCATTTTACCGACCTCGGAAGGATGGAAGGCTGAGTCAACCTTGAGCCCCTGGTCAGGATTGAACTTGTAACCTTCTGGTTACAGGGCGGCAGTTTTACCACTGCGCCACCAGGGGCTCATAAAGAAGAAACAGTGCAATTCTGGGGAAAATTATGGGACAATCCAAAAGATTATAATAAAAAAGTAGGCTGGATGAAAGAGGTAAAAAAATGTAACCAATAAATGCCAGATCTAATAATAACACCAGAATTGCGTGAAAGAGCAAAGAAAATTAAAAATTGGACTGTACCAGGCGACAATGAACTGCATGGCTTTTGGCTTAAACACCTAACAAGCCTTCATAAACAACTATCAAACCAGTTCAATCACATTTTGCAAGGAGGTGATATTGAACAATGGCTAACATCTGGGAAAACTCATCTCATAACGAAAGACCCAGCAAAAGGTGCAGTTCCAAGTAAATATAGACTGATAACCTGCCTGCCAAGCATGTTCAAATTATTAACTGGAATAATAGCAGATGAAGTGATGCAACACTTATTAACCAACAAACAGCTTCCAGTTGAACAGAAAGGAAATTGCCCAAACACCAGAGGCACAAACGACCAGCTGCTGATTGACAAAATGATTTTAGAAAATTGCAAGAGAAGA